>NC_090445.1:1677761287-1679011287 GCF_031143425.1 Pleurodeles waltl | reverse complement strand
GGGAGGGTGGTGTAGGGTCTTGCATATTTGAAGATGGAACCTTCATGGATCCAAACGGACGCCATATCAGTGTGACGTAATCGCTAAAATAGAATAAACTGAAAGCTTGGTTTAGAATGTTCACAGGTAAACACAGAGGAATAAAGGCGTGTGATTTACAACTCTGTGTGTGGCCTAGTCATTGGCGGGTATCCAGGCTGGGGAGGATTTTACAGCTGGTGACGAAATGGGGGATAAGTAACCCGACGAAGAAATTGCTCTCCAGGGAGTTTGCAATGGTCCAAGCAAACTGCTTGTGCATGCCACGTCTGCCTTCATCGAAGTGCAGAGTCGACGGCATATCAAGCACAACTCCAGCCGGTGTGAAGCATTTGAATGGAAAGAAAGCTTCATTAAGAAGTCTACGCATTGTTGGACAACAACAACCAAGACTCTACTAAAAGGTACCGTACTGCCACACAAAATAACATCATACAGTGTTACAACGTTAAAGCTAAAGGCGAGATACAACTAGGTGTACAAAGCGCTGCAAGGCAGAGATGAGCCAGATGTCAGAAAATGCTAATTGACATGTAGAAAGTAGGAAATAAATAACTTTCAGAGCCCACTAAAGAGAGTCATCGTGCAACAGCATTCAAAAGAGTGGCTCAAAGAGAAGTGCTCAGGATTGTTCTTCAAGAGCTGTCCATACCCAAAACAGCTGCCTACGAGTCTGGTGAGTGGGGCTAAGAACAACTTTGTTGGTCTTGAAAGAGCAAGGAGTTGTCGGCACATGTCAGATTAGTGAAATTTGAACAAGGCAGCTAAAAGAGAAGACACCGTTCCCATTAATGTCAGACAATCTTGAGGCTCACACATCAAAATACTTTAAAGACAGTTTGCACAAATATAATCATCCAACAGCATCAGGGAGCGCCCTACTCTCAATGTCAGTAAGTTCCACACTGGTTTACAATGCTGCCGCCTTCCTGAAACCACCTTTGGATACCACCAATAAAGAAAATATTGTCAATAGATGGACGGCTTAGATACAGACATTTGAAGATTTCATTGATGCTGTTGAAGAGACTGATAACAGAAAGATTATCAAACATCTTAACAATCTTGCTGGCGATAGTGTGAAAGAAGTCATGAAGAAAATGATGAAGAAGTCACATACTGTCAGATTAAAAATGCGTAGAATAGCAAGTTCAATTCAGTTCCAAAGGTTGATTACAAAGATATGTTTTCTGTCAAGAATGTCAAAGAGTTGGAGAAACTATCGATGAGTTTGTGGAAAAATGCGAGGTAGTCATCAAACACTGCTGGGCAGAGCGGAGGGGTCTGGCGGGGTTATGGAAGGAGATGCGATGGTTCAGGTAGGCCGGTCCGATGTCGTGCAGGGCCTTGTAGGTGTGAGTGAGTAGTTTGAAGTTGATTTGCTTCTCTACTGAGAGCCAATGGAGTGGCTTATGCTAGTAGAAGTTTGTCAGAAACAGACCGTGCTTACTCACAACCTGAGAAGGAAAGCTTGGCTGTGGTAAGGGCTTGTGAACATTTCGATGTATTTCTGTACGGAAAGCTGTTTATGCTGGTAATTGTTCTTTTCGGGAGAGCACGTCAGGGTAGGTTCCCCTGCAGACTGCCGTCATCCACAAATAGTGACCGCTTTCGGCATGGTACTTCCCAAGGGGCCCCCCATGTACCAAGGGATGGGCGACCATTAGAGGTTTCTGACAATTAGTGAACTTCTATGTAAGTGACTATATGATTTGTTTGACATTTTTGCAAACTTTCGGTAATATAGACAGGAGAAGTCTTATTATGTATTGGTCCTGAAGAAGCGTCATAGGATCTTGTTAGACCACTGTACGCGAAACATGTTGACCATGTCCTAGGAGCCCGACGATAATCTCCTTAAGCTCCAGCACCATGCAGAAAGTGGTTGAGCATTATTCCTCATTTTACACTTTCCTTCTGTTTTTAATCTTGGTCCCGGTCTTATTCCATTGATTAATTAAATTGACTCGCTCCTATTAAGACTGGGAACCAATTTTAGCTTTCACTCTCCTGCCAGGATTAGTGCCTGACCGCAACACCAGGTCTTGTAGTGTCCGCTACCACGGCTGCTACCTAAAAGATCTCCGGCAAAGAGCCCCCTTACGGGGAGCCCGTCAGACATTGCAGCGCCGGTCTGACGAGGAGCTACCCGATGATGAAGCATGACATCCTCTCGGATGTGTGAGGGCTCTTGTTCCTGAACTTTAATGTTCCCCTAGTGATTATATTTTTCCATTTGGAACAGTGTACACCTTTTTTGTATGTTGATTTAACGTTAAACATGTCCTTCCAGTAAAAAGACCCTAAAAGCCATTCTCACTATAGCAGAGTTAGCTGTTCCCTAGGAAAGCATAGGGTTACATTATTACATTTATTAATCGTATTTACATCTAGGAAACAGCTGCAGGAGACTTTTTTGGATTTTTAAAAATATTTATTACAAACTCAATTCATTGGTACAGTGGGATTCATAATAAATATTGCTAAACAGGTACTTTCATAAAGTGGAATCTTAACTGCCTAAAACCTGCTAGAAGGCCATTTGCATAAGCTTCCAATTGTCACCCAGCAGTGGAATAGCTCCTTTGAAGAGGTGTGAAGGTGTGAACTTGCTCCCAGAGCTGAGATAAAGGCCTTTGGTGTGGGAAGATTATCTGTTTCTCTTGCAGGCTGACCATCTGAGCTGTGCCTATGAAATTAATAACTTCAAAGCGACCTACCTTGTCACAGGCAAATTCAGAGAACGCATGGGGCTGCCACTTTCCTTTGTCTCCTTAGCCAGGCAGGTCCTAAGCTCAGGGTGAGAGGAGCTTCCTCCAGAAGTGATTTTGAGTGACCACAGAGGAGTGGTTGCTCATTTACCTGGCCACATCACTAGGTTTTGCACAGGAGCTCTTCACAGGGAAGGAAAGGTTCTGCCATATGTTTGAGCAAATTGTTTGCAGTAGGTTACAGAAAGTGCTGCAAAACTGGGTAGAATCACAACCTAAGAACATTAACCCCATTGGTTAGGGAGTGGCCAGGAGTTTACCCCACCCATAGGCTGGTGCCAGATATAAAAGTTGCAATTACAGTACCCTCCTGAGATCATGTCTGAACCTGTGGAAGAACAGAAGAAGACTGAACCTGCCATCTGTGACCTGTGATGAGCCTGAATACTGGATATTCTCTGTCTTGTACCCAGGAAAATAAGTGGTCTACAAGGATCATAATGCTGACCTCTCCTTTAGGCAACAGGGATATAGCACGGATCAAGAGGCCTTTTTCAGCATTGCCAGTTGACCAGTTCCACCCTACTCTGGATCCTGCTACTGGCCTCTGCTGAAGCAACTCTTGACTCCCAAGTGCTGTCTCCAGGTCCTTTGACTGGTGTCAAAGTGTACTCCTCCTAAAGATTCCTGAAACCTGGGACTAAGAAACTTTTTGCACTGAGAGCCAGCTGACACCAGTACCAACCTTCCAAGCCGATCACTGAACGTGCACCACTGCTGGGATTCAGTTTGCCGCAGCTCCCACTATATTGTTCTCCACAGCAGCAAATTTTATTTAGCTGGACCGCAACCAACCAGCATCCAACGATGTTGAGCCACCTTCGGCCATAGCCTGAAGCCTTGCCCCGATAAGGAAATCCAAGCTCCAGAAATCTTTGTAAGTCTGAATGTAGAAAGCTTCACTAGACCGAGCCGTTGCCTGTATCCAACCAATGTCAAGGGGTGTTTGAGCGCCAAACCTGAGCATTTCCTATTCAGAGCTTTCTCACCTTCATGAGCAAAATAACTGAGACCTCGAAGGTCAGCTCCCCGTAGTTGTGGTCCACCCCAGCTTTGTCCACAGCCTGCTGCCTTGCTCTGTGGAAGATTTTTTTTGCTCGATAAAAGTTTCGAAGTGTGAAGGTAAGTTTCAGACTGGGATGAACCAGGTCGTTGTATCTGACCTGCTTTCCATCACAGTTGGCCTTAAACCTTACTGTTGCAAATGCAACAAGATAACCAGGGTTCGTTCTTCTCAGTTTTGGTGCTATTTTTAAGTTCAAACTATAAAAATTGAAAACTACTTTTTTACGTATTGGATGCTTGTCATTTGGATGTCATTTTATTTATTAAAATGTACTCTATTTTCCAAAATTGATTTGAGATTTTTCATATGTTGTGTTTTGACTGTATTACTGTTTGAGTGATGCATAAATACTTTACACATTGCAAGGAAAGCCCCTCTGGTCTGTGCCATAGAAGGTTGAGCTCAGGTTAATTTAGTGACTTTAAGGGTTGACTCTGACACAGATTGTATTTATTATTCAATGTGGGTACCCATCCCTCTCAACAAATACTTTCATTTCTTGCACCCTCTATTAAGGAGGTGATCCCAGTGGCACTTTTGGCATTCCTCTATTCTTGGTCTTCAGGGTCCTTCCCGGTGCCACCTCAGGCCAAGCTGTGCTCCGGGCACCAGGTGCAGATCTAGCACTGAATCCATGTTTGAAATGTTCAGTCATGCTGCAGCCCCCCTCGAGTGCGATTGGGCCCAATTGGATCTTTTTTGGGGTTCTGTATAGAAGTCCCCCAATAGGTCTTCTGCCAGCACCGCACATCCCCCCGTTCCTCACACCAATGCCTCCACTGCCATCTGGAGCTGTGCTGATGCCCTTTTTAGCAGATCCTATCCATGTGAAGAAGCTGACGCCACCTCCGAGGCTCTTGCCACCTATTCAATAGCCATAAACCCGAGTTCCGCTATCCCCCCTCTGGAGCAACACCCATCAAAGGCTAGTGAGATCCTTCAGAGATCAAGGAGGGAGGCTCAGTGATGAGAGGAGGAGGAACATTTCAAGAAGAAACAGACTGAGGATTCACACCAATCCTTCTGGCATACAATGCATGGGGTCTTTGGGTTAGATTATATTTTGCAACATGTCCTGGATAACAGTAGCGAGATGCTAATTTCCTGCCTCACTGATAGAGCAGTCTTTTGAGAAATTCTGAGTATTCAGATACATTGTCTGACAAGGAGATGGAGATGAAGTTTCAGATACATTGCCTGAAAAGGAGATGGAGATGACGTTTCCTTTGGGACTCCACTTTCCATAGGTAACATCATTCCACACTGTGCTACTTAAAGCAGCAGACGTCCTTGAACTCCCCTGCTCACAGTAGAAAGCAAAGCTAATCTCCTAATAGCCTTACACAGTCTTACAGCCTAGTCCACATTTGTCTGAACAATCGTTGCCCTTTAACGAGGCCCTTTTGGACCCAGTCCCGGCTGCTTGGGAACAACGGACTTCCATCCTGGTTGGTAACCTGTTTGTATCTAGAATCTACAGACCTCCAATGGTCCCCCCTTTCTGTCATTGCTCCAATCACCACAGAGCTTAGTGGTACAAGCTTCTTGCTGCCCGTAACAGGTTCTTGGAACGTGCCTTACAGCCCCAAAGGTTCAGGATTTTAAAAAATTGCAGGCAGTAGGGAAAAATATTTTTCCAGCAGGTGGACTGTCCCTCAAAGCACATAACTGATTGGAAGATATGCCCATGCCTGGTGGGGTATGTCTCAGCTAGTCTTACTAAACATATCTCAACACCTCAAAGATCACTCTACAGAGGTAGTACATGATGACCAAGATATTAGACACATTAATTAAGGTTGCAAGGGCACATCTTATTCTCTAGCAACATGCATAGCTGAGATCATTTAGTTTCTTTAATGAAATGCTAGAAAGATTTAAGGGGATGAAGAGCAATGGTCCAGGTCAAGGGGCTCCAATCTTTGATAAGAGAATATTCCTGAATAGGAAGCTTCATGGGGTCTCAAACTATTTAAATTTCCTTTAGTGCAAATCATCACTGCCCTCCCAGCAGCAAACCCTTGCTTTCAAACAGCACAGAGGAAGGGACATAGGCAGAGGCTACATTATCCAGCGGGCAGCCTCTTCTCTTCTTCTCCAGGGCCCCAGGAAAGCTGCTTTAGTCCATCCTTGAGAGAGAATGTGCGCTCCTGAGGGAAGATGCACATCCTGCTATTTCTAGGCCTGGAAGTTCATAATATTGGACAAATAGATATGCCCTACCCTTCCAGGAGACTATTTCTACCACCCCCCCTTTCTCAATCCCCCAGTCAGAAAACCATCTTCAGACCTGCATCAGGAGGTGGCCGGCCTCCCTCCTCCTGATGCAGTGGTGGAGTTGGTGCCAGAGCAGAAAGTGGAAAAAAGGTGCTACTCTTTGTACTTCCTGATCAGGCTCGTGAATCGTTTCCTCCACGAGAAGCAGAAGGAAATCTTCAAGATGTTGTCCTTTTCTTAGGTTCTTTGGCATTGGAAGAGGGAGGCTGGAGGGTGAAATTAGGATAGCTGAACATGCATTTCCACTTGCCAATCCTGCAGTTGCACAGGAGGGAATACGCTTTGCGGTAGATTCAGTTCACAATCTTCTTATTTGGATTAATATCTATAGTCTTCACAAAGCTGATGGCAGTGGTTGTGACCAATCTCAAGTCAGGAATCTTGGTGTTCCCCTGCACGGCAGACCGGCTACTTAATGTCTGTTCATAGCAGATGGTGTTGCATCACCTGCTTATGACAGCATTTTTCAACTTGGGCTTTTCCATTAGCATGCCCAAATTTCTCATCAAGCCCTCTCAGTGTTTACTTTTCATAGGGGCAGTCAGGATGCAATATGACCCATAGCATTCTCTCCTCCACAGAGGATCAGGACTTTAGTATATAATTACAGTGTTTCAGGCGGAAACTCATACTTCACTCCTCACGGCACTTCACTTACTTGCTCTGCTACATTCTTGTTTCTTCTGCATCACTCTGGCACGTGCAGGCTCTCCTGTGGTGCCCCTGCATGCAGTGGTTTGAGCACAGACGAAATCTGGCAGACACTATTATCATCTTCTGGGTCACTGCAGTGACTTGATGGTCATTGGTGGAGCACTTGTTCCAGTAGATGTCCTTCTACCCTTTACAAGCCCTAGCCACAGTGGTGATGGATGCATCTACTCTTGGGGTGATCATCTGGCAGAACTGGAAAGCAAATATGCATGAGGAATTGAAATGGCCAGAGACTTAGAAGTGCTTGAGTCTACCTTATCACTGTAGGCCATGGTGTCAGTGCAGTGAATGAGTGCCCTGAAAGGCATTGCCACAACCCGCAGGTTCACAGTCCCTGTATTTAGTAAAGTAGGGCTTGTGGCTTTTGGGACAACTTCCACCTCAGGCAGTGTGGGATTGACATTAGTAATCTGTTTATTCACTTGAGACCCCTGGTCAAGGTGGATTTTAGGACTTCTAGAAATCATAGAGAGCATCTCTGCTGCCTCACGCTCCCCTACCGAGAGTTGTGAGAAGCCCCCGACTGATTCTATGCCTTTCATGCCTCCCCCAGCCCATGCCACTGCTCATTTTCCACATTTGCATGAGTCTGTTTTGCATGTACCTGGGTGCCTAGTGTTTCCAACTTGAGTTGTCACATCAGTCATGTCAAAGCTTCAGTGCTCACCCAATGTTTTAAATATCTCAAACCACCAAAGTCACCGCCAATACCACTCTTGGTCGGAACTGTGCTTACTTAAGGACCCCAAATGGCTGTTATGGTTCCTACGTTGCATCTCTAATTAGCTGACCCCCAGCGATTGTGACAATTACAGTCAATCTTGGCAGTTCAAAAAAGCATTCAAGGACTGCGTGCGTTTTTTTGGGGAAAAAAACCCTGGTGAGTATACAGGTTTTATTTCCTTTATTTTTATCAATACTTTTGGGTGAAAAAGTAATTATAGGCCACTGTGGCTGTAGGCATAAGGAAGCATTAAAGAAGGAGATGAAGTCACTCACCTTACACTCTAACAGCCATTGAAGTTTAGACTGCCAAAAAAAAGAACACTCCTTGCTGTTTTTAGGTCGAGCATAGCTGCTTTTCCAGCGTGTTGGTATGTATCTGGGTTTTTAACCACGCCCACCACACGCCTATCACTGTCACTCGTGTAATTGTAATAGTATTTATATAGCGCTTACTACCCCTGACGAGGCGTTGAAGCGCTTTTCGGCTAGTAGCACGCTACTCCGGAACCCAACACAAATTAGTGATGGATTAGTATCGGGAAATATGAGTACAGTTTTAGTATTATTATGAGTTAATTTGAGCCGCGGATATGAGAGTTTGTTAGATTGACTGGAGTAATGGAGGGGTGGAGGAGGAAAGAGTCCAGAAGTGTTAATTGGGAGTATATGGTAATAGGATTTAGGCTTGTGATGAGTAAAGGAGGATGGAGGAGGGAAGAGTCTGTGGAAGGGGTTAGGGAGATCATAGTAGCAGGGTGAGATAAATGAGGGCGAATTTAGTAGGGTTGTTTGGGAGGTCATGGTAGTAAAGTGAGGTTTGGTGAGTTAGATGTGGAAGCGGAGGGAAGAGCTTAGGCAGAGTTATTTAGGAGATGAAAGTAGTAGAATGAATTTGGGATGAGTCAGAGTGGGAATGGAGGATAGATTGATAGAGACATGACATATGACGATGGGTAGATAAGTATGATATAAGATGAGAGCAGGGATTCATAGATATCTACTATACTATAACAACCCACCCAGGGGCCATGCAATGACCCACGAACCTGCCAAGCACAGAACAACATACACACACACACACATATATATATATATATATATATATATATATATATATATATATCAAAAAACGAAGTTGTCCTCATGTGAAAGCGCACTCCCAACAGGTTATATAAACGGGAAAAAAAAAGCAAAGCCAGCAACTCACAGTGAATTTTTTAAGCAGTTTCATTATTCCAGGCCTTAAGTTATAAAATCATCTCTGGACACGTGTTTCTAGGTCAATCCTTTCTTCAGAAGAGAAAAATATAAAAGTGTTTCACCCTCATAGGTGCAGCCAGTGCTGGAAGTGTTCCAGGCATCTCTTTCTTACTGAAAAGACCGGCATAGCCTCAGCTTGTCTAATTACAGGCACCTGATTAGTCTCTTTAAATACCAGTCCACCCCAGTGGGCCTCTCAAGTGAGCAGTGCATGCTGGTTGTGGTGGTCCTGCAATTTTTTCATTTTGCCCCAAGTGGGTTGCTGGAGCCAAACGAAATAATGAACCAAAGTGCAAAACCTTTGTAGGCGAATCCAAAGTAAAATTGTCAGATTTGCTGTGAGTATCCCATGAAGCCATGCCGGTCTTTTCAACAAGAAAGAAATGCCTGGAACACTTCCAGCACTGGCTGCACCTACGAGGGTGAAACACTTCTATATTTTTCTCTGCTGAAGAAAGGATTGACCTAGAAACACGTGTCCAGAGATGATTTTATAACCAAAGGCCTGGAATAATGAAACTGCTTAAAGAAATTCACTGTGAGTTGCTGGCTTTGCTTTTTCTTCCCGTTTATATAACCTGTTGGGAGTGCGCTTTCACATGAGGACAACTTCGTTTTTGATAACTAACCGGCCCGTCCAGTCGGGAAAGCAGCACCACTGCACATCGAAGCAGGTCTGTGTGACTAAAAATGGATTGTCACATAAGAGCAATCAGGTTGGGTTATTCACAGCAAATCTGACAATTTTACTTTGGATTCGCCTACATAGGTTTTGCACTTGGGTTCATTATTTCGTTTGGCTCCAGCAACCCACTTGGGGCAAAAATTAAAAAATTGCAGGATCACCATAACCAGCATGCACTGTACTCACTTGAGAGGCCCACTGGGGCGGACTGGTATTTAAAGAGACTAATCAGGTGCCTGCAATTAGACAAGCTGAAGCCATGCCGGTCTTTTCAACAAGAAAAAAAAACACGTGTCCAGAGATGATTTTATAACCAAAGGCCTGGAATAATGAAACTGCTTAAAGAAATTCACTGTGAGTTGCTGGCTTTGCTTTTTCTTCCCGTTTATATAACCGGTTGGGAGTGCGCTTTCACATGAGGACAACTTCGTTTTTTATATATATATATATATATATATACATATATATATATATACACACACACACATACATACACACATGAATACACACACATATATGTACATACAATACATACTTAGAACCATGGGTAAATATACTTAAACAGGTTTAAAGAGTGTGTGTGTGTATTTTATTGTTATGACATAGTAACGATACATATTTTCTAAAGAACTATACATAACTAGAAATATACACATAATCAGAAAATAAATTTAACATAGGCATATGCAGTCCATAGTTGTTTTAACATGGTGGTTATGAAGGAAAGAGCCAACTCTTGAGTAGTTTTCTGAAGACAAGAAAGTTATGTGTGGCTCTTATAGTTGGGGGTAATGAATTCCTTAGTTTGGCTGCTTGAACGAAGAAGGATGTACCACCTATAGTCTTTTTCTTATATGGTGGTGTTCTAAGGTCGGGTGCCAATCTTGAGCGGAGGTTTCTTTGTTGGATGTGTTTGGTTATTTTGTTTCTGATAAAAAGCTGTCCTGTTCCATGTATAGCTTTGTGGGTGATACAAAGCAGCTTGAAAGTGCATCTTCTGGCAACAGGTAACCATTGTAGTGCTCTCAAGGCAGGGGAGATGTAGGCTTGCAGCTTTACATGTAATAGTAGCCTGGCTGCGGAGTTCTGAATACGTTGTAGTTTTTTCATAATAGATAGAGATGATCCATGGTAGAGGCCATCGGCATAATCCAGTTTGGATAGTACAAGCGAGATAGCAGCTTGCACCTTGTGTGGAAATTGGAGGTGGGGAAGATGCGTCGTAGCGTCTTCAAGGTGATGAAGCTTGTTCGTGCTAATTTGTCCACTTGGGCATTCATAGTTAACTTGGTGCTTTCCAAGGTTCCAAGGTTTTTAACTTCCTTGAATAATTGAGGAGGTGGTCCGAGATCGTCAGGCCAGAAGCACCACAGAGGTTCATAACTTTTCCAGTCACCACATATGAGTATTTTTGTTTTGGAGGTATTTAGTTTGAGATGGCTCCAGGTCATCCACTGATCAACGGCTCTGAGGCAACTGAAGATTTCTGAGTTTTCAATGTTTTTGGGGCATTCTAATTTAAGTAGTATTTGTGTGTCATCTGCATAGTTGTAGCATTTGAGATGAAAATCATTGATCAGTTCTGGGAATGATATCATGTAGATGTTGAAAAGCAAAGGTGAGATGATTGATCCTTGGGGGACCCCTGCTTTTGTGAGGTAGGGTTTGGACGAGAAGGGGTGTGAGTAGATGATGTTAGATCTTTTTTGAAGATAGGAAGTAATCCAGTCGAGAGCAGTCCCTTCTATGCCGGCTTTGTAGAGTCTTTGAATTAGGGTGTCATGGTCAACCATATCAAAGGCAGCTGAGAGGTCCAAGAGAAGTAGTGCAGCAACTCCATTGCGGTCGACTGTGTTTTTAAGATCATCCCAGATTGCTATGAGTGCCGATTCAGTGCCTCTTCCTGGGCGGAATCCAGTTTGGAAGTCTGAAAGTATAGAATGGTCTTCAATGAATTGTTACATCTGGGTGAATGCTTCTCTTTCTATCAGTTTGCCCAGGAAAGGTCCATTTGTGATTGGTCTGTAGTTGTTGGGGTCCTGCAGGTCTAGGTTTGTTTTCTTTAATAACGGTCGTATGTATGCCTTTTTCAGGTCTACAGGAATGTACAAGCTGCAAACTCACAAAAGGGGAGGGAGAACCAGCAGAACAGAGCATTCCAGAATATCTAAAGAGTTTAAGCGCAGATATCTTACCTCTGCATCTCCTATATGAATGTGTTATTGATCTTGCACCCCAATCCCTTATTCTCTTCTTTCACCTAACCATGAAAGAAGAGGAAGTAATGAAGCAATACTTAGGAGAAGACTTAGAGAAGGTGTTAATTAGACACTGCACTGGTGGAAGCTCCCCTGATCTTTATTTACTCCCAAACTGAATGGAAAATATCTACCATATAGAGATTACTGTGAGATAAATGCCTTTTCTGTCATACATCACTATCCTTTCCCCCCATACCTCTTTTTCCTGAAACAGATAAAAGATAAGGGGGGGTTATTACAACTTTGGAGGAGGTGTTAATCCATCCCAAAAGTGACGGTAAAGTGACGAATATACCAGCAGCTGTATTACGAGTCCATTATATCCTATGGAACTCATAATACGGCTGGTGGTATATCCGTCACTTTACTGTCACTTTTGGGACGGATTAACACCTCCTTCAAAGTTGTAATAACCCCCAAGGTCTTTATGAAACTAAATTGTAGAGGAGCATACAATCCATCCATAATTCATGAGGGATACACCATTTAACATGTGCTATGACCATTATGGTACCTAATAATGTAATTTGGTTTATGTAATGTCCCTGCCACTTTCCAGCATTTTGTTAACAATATTGTAGCAGAGAATTTTTTTTTTTTCTTTTACAAAGATCAGGTCACCTTTTTAGGGCTTTTAACTTTCAAGGAAGGCATCAGTATGGCTCAGGACAAGGTCAAAGTTTTATTAGAGCGGGCAACCCGAACATCTGTCAAAGAAATGTGAATATTTGGTTTTGAAAACTTATATCACCATTTCATTAAAGACTTCTCCACAAATATGAAATCTATCTCAATACTGACTCGGAAAAGTGTCAGCCTCTTGGGTGAGGCCAAGAACTAGGAGCCCCATTTTACCTTTTAAAAACTTCAGCTATTCTACAGCATATGATCCTGCAAGTGCCCTTTTTAGTAGGGACTGAGGCATCAGCGTTTGCTATAGAGGCAGTACTGTTGCAAAGATATCCTGAGACTGAGGCTTATTATTCACAAAACTTTCTGCTTCTGAAATGAACTGTACAATCTAAGAAATGGAGCTGTCAGCGATTAAGGAGGCCTTCGCAAACTGGCCACCCTATTCAGAAGGGGCATTACATGAAGTCACCACCTGGAAGGACCATACAAATCTGCTTTAGTTAAAATCAATGACATTTCTAAATATGAGACGTGTGAGATGGGCCTTGATTTTCACAGATTCCAGAAAACTATCTCCTATAGGCTGGGGAATGGCAAGGCAATGATCTCTCAGGACAACAAGAAGAACAGGTAGAGCTGATTATGGAACAACATTGAGATAATCTAAGGTGTTTTCATCTTTTGCAGGTAATGGTCTAGTGTGTCCCTGATTGGTCTTGTTTTAGATAGTAGAATGGGTTATGAGAAATATATAGTATCTTCACCTCTGGTGAAACACAGCAAATCAGGCAAGCAATGCGTATTGAAACGTTTAAGTATGACTTTCATTTACAAAGGATTGTTTTATGCATACAGTAATCATAAGATCTAAAAGTGCAACAACTTTGAAAGTGATTTGGAAAAAGCAGTGCCTATTAATTACTGATTCCTCCAAGACCACCCCTCTATGTTTCCTTACTTAATAGAAGTAGTTGACAGCGCCAGGTGGTCTTGGAGTCCAGTTCTTGGAATACCTGTGTGGGCTAAACCTGCACATTGTGAGTCTATGTCAAAGTACTTCAAATAGTCTTTTGTAGTCATGAAAACTTAGACAGAGAACTAAGATTGGGCTCACAGTATTAGCTAAAGAAACAATCAGCTCTTCAGTGTCATGGAGGCAGTGATAAGAGTACCAGTTAGTAAGAAGTCATAGCTGCCAAGCAGGGTAAGGGCTATGATATGAGCACCAATGGCATGCAAGGGAGACAATTGTCCCGCCTTCCACTTAGCCAAGTCCTCGTCTGAAAAAAAGAGCATCCATGAGGACTGGCTTAGTGTAACGCAGATTGATAGTGAAAATTTGTTTTGTACATCATGAGGACACAGTCTCAACATATCTCGTTCTATAAAATATATGTACCATATGATGAACGTGTGCCTAGGTTTGTTATGGATGTCTTTTTCAGCGCACTTTTGACCAGGGACTGAAGGTTTTGTCCAACTCTGAGAGTACTACAGGCAATACAATACAATAAGTTGTTGACTAGTCGTATTAAAATGATTAATACCTTGTTTAGAAATGGAGAGTTGGTTCTAATGTTCAGATGCAATATACTTTCATAATTATACAGAGACGCACAAAGGGACATTCACATAAGCTTTTATGTCATCAATAAAAATACTTCGCCACTTGTTTATCTGTTGTTTATTGCAAATAATTGTTTGTCAGACACACAGTCTATTATTTACAACTCTATAAAAATCTTATTTCTGAAAGTCTGGAGATTTATGTAGACTAATTTCACATGTGAATGACATTGTGTAAAAATATATTTAGAAATTAAATACAAAAAGTGGTTATAAAATCACAGTGACAAAAAAAGACTTAAATATTAAATGCAACATTTCATACCAGTGTACCATACTGTTCAGTAGTCCAAAACAGAAATCTAATTTTCACATTTCATCTATTCCAGTTTTCATAGGAAACAGTGTAGTATTTTATTTACTATGTGACCTCATGCTGATGTTACATTAGTAGTCTGCGGCAACCTCTATCCAACGTGTGTGCATTTATTTTTCCAAGTCTCTGTGTCATTCCATTTCTTATGATTATTTTATAAGTTATCTCTTGGACGAGGTAATTTTTTTAAAAGGTGTTTAACAACTTTGGAGAATGACGAGTCATTAATTCAGATGAATGTGTGCATGAATAAAGACATTTGTATAGCACTGGAACCTATCGTGGATTTGCACGTATAGGTTCATGTTTTGGAATTATCAGGTTTGCAAAATGTAGGGAACTTTGCTCTCAGCCCCCGTAGTCGTCACTGTTTTGTACCCCCCAAAAAAAGCTGAAGGATGAGTGTTTTTATTTACAAAAAAAGTACTCACTTTTGTCCGAGCTCACTGCTAGAAAAATAAACTCTCTGTGAAAACAAAGGCCAGAATCTGCCTCTTTTGACCAGTGCGAGCTCCAGTTTTTTCCTTTTCAGGCCAAGGCTCAGATTTCCCCTTTAACCTACGTTTAGAAAAATCTTTACGTACAGTTTCTGAACAAAAGTTTTTTGTTTTTTGTTTTAATGTTGTACCGGAAGTCCTAGAAACTGTCTTGAATTGTCATTTTTATATGCAGGAAAAAAGTTGGAGTGGCAGGTTCATTTAACAAGACTACACAGGGTGTAGGCAAGGATCACAGTCAGAGGTGCCAATGGGCACAAAGTTCCACATTAAGAATACTGCAAGTTGTAAGCAAATTCTAAAAACACACATTTATTTTCTATCAGTTAGTAATATGAGTTTAGGATAGTTTCCCTGCAATGTATGCAATATGTTACATAACTTTTGGCCTCATTATGAGGCTGGTGGTCTCGCGGTGACGGTCAGACCACCGCACCTGTGGAGGTTTGACCGGACCCGCAAGGAGGCTTCTGTCCCCACCGAGTATATTGTTCCTGACGGGGTGACGGCGGTCTGAGTTGTACTCATCCAGGGAGGCGCTGAGCTTGGCGCCGCCTGGCTGATTGCAACTCACTATACCGCCAGTCTTTTCATGGCAGTCACGCACTGCCCATGCTCATGCCAGCCTCGAATGCGCACTGTCTGCTTTGCTTTACAATATTGTAGCACTGTTCCCACCGGTCAGCCCGGGGGAAACATTGTAATACACATGGTGGTGACTTCTTTCCCGCAAGTTTGGCCGTCCCGCGGTGGAACCACCAAATTCATAATGAGGCCCTTTGCGTTTACCAAATAAGCCCATCTGTGTGGTTGAGGAGGTTTTATCATTAAAAAAACATTAAATCTTTCTATCCAATATCTGAAAAATCATCTGCATTAGTTGTACATGCAGGCATCTACTTAAATTAACAATATTTTTTAAATGTTCTGGACCAGAGTTTCTCAGGACATAAATGCATCATCAGAACACAAATCCATGCAGCAAATTTATCACACCAGTTGCCACATTTTAACAAGTATGGGTTCTAAAGAGCCACGTTTTGTTGGCTATGCAAAGCCCAACAGTTGATCAAGGTGCCGAATTCTTTGGGGGAAGAAAGATTGATGTTCCACGAACTGCACATGTCCTCATCACCACAGACACATCTAAATCTGGGATGAGCTTCTAGGCCATGCGTTTGGCTTCTGCCTTTCTGCTTGCCGTATAAATTGTGGCCTGCTAGCAAGGACTTCACTAGTGTACATTGTGCAATGGCACCATGTTGCAAATATGGTAGATTGTCGCTTGCCTGTGACTGATTGTTTTGGGTTACATTTGTGTGAAGAAATATGGCAACTCTGACAGTACATCGTGATGTACCTATCAGTGTTGTTACCACTGGAAGATACGCCGTAGTTGCAGAACATCTTGTAAGTACCGACGCATCACTGATGACACACCAAGTGTTTTAAATGCACCCCTGTGGGTTAATTTCCTCATACATAAACTCAGCGATAGTTCACCCAGAGTCCTGAACAACTGACCACACTGTTTCATCCCTATTGTTAATTGTGGTCTGCCAGGGTAGGGAGGATTTTAAGGGTAGAAGCTATCCAGTAAACAGCGAAGGTTTAGTTTCACATACATCTGTTCCACACTTAATTATTATTTTATAAGGATGTAGGCCTCTCTGAACATATCTACGAATGCTAGCACATATTTTCTAGGATTCAATATTAGGCTGTCACTTGTTCTTTGACTCACCTTCATCATCCCATAAAGACAAATTCCTCCGATATACCAAAACTGTAAACCTGCATCAACTTCCATGGGACTGCTCTGCAACGACATCTGAGTGGAGGCATGCCTTGTTTGGCGGTATTATGGAAGTAGATACCACATTCCACAGAATGGCAATTGATAGTGGAAATCTTGCATTTAATAATTGCTGACTAGAGCACATTGTTTTTATTGCTGGCTTAGTTCAAAGTATAAAGGTCTCATTACGAGTTTGTCGGGCCGACTGCCGGCCTGCCAGACCCATGGGGAGGAGACCGCCACGATTCTGGAGGCCTCCTCCACCCCGATCCTATTACAATGTTTCCACCAGGCACTGCTTTTCCGATAGTCCTTTCATGGCGGTGACCCCGCCCTGTAAAGGCTGGCAGAAAGAGAAGTTGTGATCAGCCCAGTGATGCTGAACTCAGCGCCGTCGTGGCTGACCACTACTTCGACCGCTGCCAACCCATCGGGATCCGTGATCCTGGCGGTGGCAGTGGTCTCCTGTCAGTGTGACCGCCAAGGTCGTAATCTGGTGTTTGGACTGCCAAGAGTGCAGAGGTCTGACCACTGTGAGTTTGGCGGTCTCATGACCGCTAAACTCGTAACGAGGCTCCAAATCATGTAGTGTAAAATAGCAGTACTGTGCTCCATTAACTACCTTTTAATGTGAATTATATTTACTCTTTCCATTTTTAGATTGTTGAGGCCAGTGTTTATTAACAAAGTGTGGTCATGGTTTGCTCCATTACACTGTCCAAGGCCTACAGTTCCTTCAGTGCCTGCTTAGTATCATTCAAGGCATTCAGACATATTAGGCAAAAAGCATTGCTCAGTTCAGGTTCAGTTTTTAAGCATCAAATTCCTTAAAGCGGACCTACCTAATAATATCAGTGCAAACTGTGTTTGAAAATGTTATTTTATCGCATTTTCTAAAAAAATCACATATTGTGTACATCAAATGTGAGTCTGATAATGTAAAACTATAAGGGAACACCTGAAATGTAGAAATCAATGTCCTTTCTTTTGCATCTGTAATTGCCGGCGTCGGACTGGCCTATAATGCAATCAGGCCGCGTCTGACGGACTGGTCTGACAGATCAGTGTGTTGCTTTTTTTTGGCTGTTTGGGGGTCTGTTGTATGGTCTGCCCGGCCGGGTTTTACAGCTGATTTCCCTGATATTAAAACAAAATTACCAGCAGCAAGCTCAATCCCTACAGTATTGTATACATTGCAAAACACCTATACAGTGCGTATTTACAAGTTAAAAACTGCCCCAATTTGCAGACATGATCCACTTTTAGCTCATACGCTAATGGAGGACACTTTTATTTTGATGACGGGCCTATTTTCTGTGCCTTTCCGACCTAGGTAAGTACGGGTAAGCTAAAATACGGGTAAGCTATTAGATGTAGCTAAGGCAGAGACCCGCAAAGACAATATAATGTGAAACGGGTGAGTAAAGAAAAATCATGTATGGTGTGAGGGGAGAAAATGACATTAAATGGTCATAATGGGTATTCTTTTGTCCTTAGAGATTCAATGGATCAGTGCCTATGACGTGACAGTGGCATTTACATAATTAAATAATTCTATTGGATCCCTTGTTTTGCATGACAGCTTAATTTATTTCACATTTGGAGCCAGGTTCTGGTGCCAATACGTTTTTGCTGAATACAGTCCATGTTTCACAATCAGTGCAAGTCCTGGAGTTCATACTGTGCATGTTCTACTTGGCAAACTCTTCTAAGGTGAGCTGCCAAATCCTTGACAGTAATAAATGTTTCATTTCCCGGCCATTCCAGCCCCACCACTGAGGATTTCCAAAACTGACAAGCTTCACATTGCATTCAGGTCACCCCTTGTCCCTTCCCACGCCTCAAATCAAAACATTTTTAAAGAAAACCTGTTTCACCCACAGCCGTGGCAAAGGTATAAATCGCAGAGGAAATCTGTTCATGAATAGAAAACAGACTTCTGGCCTTGAAGGACAAGATATGTGCTGTTTCCATGAAATTATATTCCTCTTTAATTTCCTGCCGCATGTTTGTGACCACCACCAAACCCCATCCATTCGAGCAATGTAAGTGATTTTTCTTTTGGCTCCTTGAACCCTACAGACCACACTTGAGTGATTTATTTTTTAAGAGTGCATGACATATGTTAGAAAATAATTCAATATTAAAATAAATAGCACACTAAGAAAATTATTAAAACTTTGAATAACGGAAAGTAAAATAAAAATATGAAAGGTACTAGGTCTACATTAAATTTACGTTGGAGGTCCAATTATTTACAGAGTTATTTTGTTGGTATTAAATTTGGGAGCAGTTTAAATGCTGGCGTACCGCTTGTGGCTATATGTAAGCCAAGGGGCATTCTTGCCTTAAAGTAGCCAGCAGTTGTGTTCTGGGGATTAACAACAGAATGGGCCACCGTACACAATGCCACTGTTTTCATTGCTGTTTGCACAAACACATCTTTGTTTTCCAGCAAAGATGCCATCATTCTTTTCCTTTGTTTAGTTCAGTAGGTGAATGTGAATGATGAAGA
The DNA here is from genome assembly GCF_031143425.1 of Pleurodeles waltl. Lineage (NCBI taxonomy): Eukaryota > Metazoa > Chordata > Amphibia > Caudata > Salamandridae > Pleurodeles > Pleurodeles waltl. The sequence goes on along the minus strand of NC_090445.1, from coordinate 1,678,992,103 downwards.
CTTGTTGTGAGCATGTTTTAGAACTTTTCGTAAGATCTGGAGCCAGAAATGTATTTTTATTTACATCAGTTACATCTTATTTGTCACGTGTGCAATATGGCGGATAGTAACTGGAAATATGTCTCACATACAGCTCAGAGGCCTTCGCCTCTTCTGTATCCTTCAGCAGCTAGTTTTAGCACCTCCATGTCATTTCAGTCACTACAGGCCCTCTTATGTCACTCAATCCTTAGAATGCTTTTTTGTGGCTAGTGTAGATAAATATTACAGTGTACAAATAAATCATGGCTCTATTGTCATATCATCAAATATCGAAGGTTATCAAACTGAGTCTGCAGTCCACATTGTTTGCTTCCTCTCCTTCAAATCCCCTTTATTGCTCTGCACATAGCTCATCAGGTCATTTGCAGGGATAAGACCGAGGTGTTTGTCTGAACTGCAAACACAGGACTTTGGCTCTTGGCTCTGCCTCTGTTTGCTGCCTTCCTTGTTTTAAATACCTGTGGCTGGGCAGCTTGACCCCAGTCTTGTTTATTTTTTAGAGTACCTTGTTCATTTTTAGACTAAGACCCTTTGGTGCATTAAGCAAACCCTTGTCCAACAAAATGAGCTGTATCTTGTCCTGCAGTTCTTGAACAGGCGCCCCATGTCTCTTGAAATCTCTTGAAAAACTGGTGTGCTCTGGTTGCTTCCAGAAGACATCCATGATGATAGTCTTTGTTAGTTGGATAGAATTTTTGTTAACTTTCACTCCTAGCGTCAAGTGACAAGAAGACAAATCCAGGCATTACAATAGCTCTAAGTAACAGATGAGGGCTTTACTTGTCCTCCTGAACACATTCAGGGTGATGACAGGCCTCAAGCAATGTTTTTTGTGATCCCTGTGCCCTCTTTTTCCCTATATCTGTCACCCGACGTTGATTATTAATACCAAATATCTGATTGAAGCAACTTAAGCAGAATTCATAACTGCTGTTATTGTAACACAACATTGTATTAACATTACGCTTAAATAAAACAAATATAAGTACAAAAAATCTAGTAAAACAAACAATTAGGAAGACATGATGCCAGAGATGTAAGATCTAGCTGCTCTGTGATGTCTACCTGTCATCTATATCCGGCTAAAAGCATGTGAATGTCCAACTGGTACACAATGGTCATGCTACGGTAGACCTATGAGTTTCCTAAATGTCTACTATAGCTAGCCCACTACTTTCAACCCGTGCTTACTAATGACGACAACTGCCTGACCATTTGACCCAGTACAGAATACATGTCAACTCTACACAGAAGAGCTGTGAAGTACTCCTACCTCCTTGGTCATGGTAAAAAAATAAATAATTAAAAACGTAATCATTATAAGTATTTTTTAACCTTTCCTAAATGTACCTTAACTTTCTGTCTTCTCCTTATGTTTGATTATATCTGTCAATGTCAAGAAGCTAAAGTAGTCTGTACCATAACATAACACAACATAACATAACATGACATGACAGTAATGGCGGATTGAACAACTTACAGCCTGGATTTAGACGGGGAGTCCTGATGCAACTGATCCTTTAAAATCATTTAAACTTCATCAATACATGATTAGTTGAAGGAAAAACGTATATGAGACGTTTTACTGGGCCTGGGTTAAATTCACTTTTTAAATATTCACATATAGGATAGGATTCAGACTAGGCTACTGTGTCCAAGTGAAGGTCTCCAAAAATATTGATACCGAGACCGAAGCATGCTGGCCTGATGCAATTAAAAATATTTTTTTTAACGTTTTAATGCCTATGATCACTTGTCCTGTCACTGACAGACATTTTGACTGATTAAATTGCAAAAACTGCACAAAATTAAATTGCACTTTATGACATTAAATACCTAATATAGTAAAGATGGGGTTGAATCGTTGCCTTGATACTAACCAGGGTGTAAGATTCCAAATCCACTTTTCCTGTACTACTTTTCTCTTAATTTAGTATTTTTTCTCAAGATTTGTAGGTTTCTGGTTTTATAATGACTGTGGACCTTTTGGAAATGTATTAAAATGATTATATAAAACTGAAACTTTACAGTTTTGTATGTTCTGTTAGGGCATTGCATTCAATATTCATAATGTTGGGATATGGTAATAGTAAAGGCTAAAATCTGGCACTGGTAAAGAAAGATTGCCATGTTTAACAAATATGAACATACATGCTAGGACTTGAATGATGAGGTGTTTGCATGACCAAAAGAATTCTGTGGAATATTTTGTACAAATTCCTTATTATTCCTCGGTAGGTGGTGCAATACACTTTAGGTGTAAAGGAAGGCAGCAATAGAAAAATGCCTCATGTGTTTGGTGCATGGTGATTGCTGTGGACTGTTGTGGCCAAGAAGTGTTTGAGTTTACTTTTCTGTAGAACAAATGAATATCTAGTCACTTACTGGTGACACAAATACTTGACACCTAGTTCAAGAGTATACCTGCTTTGATGATAATACAGGCCCAAATGTACAAAGCCTGCTAAGATACTCCCAACAACTCTTAAATAATGTAGGTAGCATACGATATCCTCTATACCCTCATTGCATCAGATACTTTGTGTGAGTGATGAAAGTTTGTGTGTTCCATCTTAACAGTATGCTGGTGTATTGCCAACAGGCTAGATTTGTGTAGGAATAGTTTGCATGATTTTTGCACTCTACACAATGATACATAGAAATACCAGAGTAAAACCAGCATTTGAGCATTCGAGAGAAATGTAGATAACCTCTGTGACACTAGAATATCGTGATTGTCTCTCTTGCACCCTACAACAGGAGCAAATAAAATCTGCAATATTATCCCTTCTTCCTTAAGCAAATCAAAATATTTTACAAGCATCTGCTGCTTCAAGTGTTGTCAAGGGTCAGACCAAATGTGCAGCAGTGTAATACATTTACAATGACTAATATCTTACAAATTTAACACTCTTCAAATATACATATTATCTAAATAAAATTGGGGGTAGGGGAGCTAATGTTTCCTCAATAAAAATGATAGTGCAGAAAATGTAAATGTACAAGCTTTTCACATTTGACGTACATTGGTCAGTGCTTGAGTGTTCTGTAAGAGTCCTCTAGATGTGTCCCGGGGCACAGGCAGGGATGCTCAAATAAGTCGTTCGTTTGGTGGAAGTTTCAGGACGTTCCACATCTCCACTCTCGCCCCATCTTTCTCCTGACGGCTGGGGCTGTAAGTCCCCTGGGTTGCCCTCTTCTTTCTCATGGCAAACACAGACGTTGGAATGACCACAGAGAGGATGAGAAGGATAGCAGCTCCTGCTGCCGAACCCACGAATGCCGACATGTGGGTGCCTGGCCGGAGCATGGGCTTCTGCTGTGGGACATGGCCATGGCAAGTTATTAAACATTTCTTTTTGTGACAATACTGATGTAGAAAGCACAATTGTCATAAAATGCAACCACTTGTTACATTAAGAGGCAACTATCACCCTACAAAGATAATGTTTGCTGCCTTACATATGTATGACTGTGTTTCCTTTATATTAGTAATTGTGGTTACGCGTTAACTTTACAGCTTTACAAGCTCAAATATTTAGCACAATCTGTGCATGTGTTTAATGTACTTATTGAAAACAGAGTCTGGTTCTAAATCTAAAGTTTGTCAAACAACTAGGTCATTAAAATGTAGATATGTTTCTAATCCTTCTGGTGTAAAATCCTGAGTGCTAAGACTAAATGGCGTACATGTTTCATAGTCTTGTTCTTGAAGGTGTTTCAGAATTACAATGCATCCATCACAGATTGGTGACCAGTCACAGAGGACTGAAGAATGGGAGCAATAGTTTCCCTTAAGAGACCCCTACTTAATGCACCTCATCTGCAGTCCTGGACAAAACAAGGGGCGGGAGGTTTCTTGTACACCATAACCCCAAGACCCTGGGTGTGATTTTTATACTCTGTTTCCGAAACCTTTTTCCAAACACATGAAAATGAAATAGCAACCCAAGGGTTGCTAATCAGGAAACTAATTATTTCATAGAAAATTTGTTTATTTAAATTTGTACTTATCCTGCCAGTTGGAGTGTTACATTTGAATAAAGGAGACCACGGGTGTTATAAAGTGTGCGGCGTAACAGTCAGCTACTTCTTCCTACTCATCAGGCTACTGGAGATTTAACACGAAGGCATGTCCTAAAATGGATTCAACCCTTCCAGCCTGACAGGAACCACCTTTAACATCTGCACCAATTAAAACATTTGAGGGGGTCCTCAGGTGCCACCTCTCCTCTGTTACTATTTAATGCTAATCTTGAATCGCGGACTCTCCTCATTGGATCTTTCAGCTTTATCTACGTAAACTATGCCTAGGGAGCACCAACACCATCTGAACTGAAATCTTCTGGAATTCACAACATACAGCCTCACTCCAGAGAGACCCACACCGGCTGTTTGTGAAGAGCCCTGTGTAGTTCAAGGCCTTATTCATTGTATGTACCACCAACTTTTTGGACTTTTCCGTAAGGCTTGATAGATCTTTATATGATATTTTGTATTTTTCAATGCAGAGGGTTCATGCTTTCATAAGGCAAAATAAGGCATCAACCCTAGGGCGCCACCTAGTGATGGTGACAAGTAGCTACAAAAGGCGACAATAAACAGCTTTTTTAGTGTGTGGGCAGGTACGCCCTCCACTTGCCAAAAAACTAGTATATCTTGAGCCCTGGAAATTCTTGCCGAGCACCTGCCGTTCCTCTGATGCCCGGCTTGTTCCTGTACTTTACTTTCATCATTCTCATTTGCACATGGTCCTTTTCATATCAAAGAGCTCCTGTATGGACCTACACAGCTATTCAAATGAAATCAGAATAGAATGCATTTATATTCCTAAAGAATAAATGAAAACCTGGCTTTATAACCAGTAATGTCCAGCTCTACTTAATTAGTTAGAATAACTTCGCCCCAGTGCCAAGAAAGCTCTTATGGTGTACGCGTGGTCAGATATAACAAATGAATCACTAAATATGCAGAGGGGCTTCACTGATTGCCTACACTACATGTTATTAGCACAGTGTCGAACAAACTGCCAGGCAGAATTGTCTTCATAATGACTTATTTCTGTTTTTAATCTCTGGTTTAGGACATGCTCCCCTGACCTGTTTCATATTTTTTAAATGATTTCAAAGTAATATTTCTCAATCCAGTTTCATCGATGTTCTATAAGGCTCGCAGCAATGAACATTGCTCCATTTTTGCATCAGTTCAAATGTGTTGTAATTTAGTCTAACATGGCACTAGATCTTTTGAAATCATCAATGATCTATTCATCCTTTTGTTTCAGTTAACCCGCCCAAAGTTCGTAGTCTCAAATAACCAATCAAATTGCCTTAGTTTTAAATAACTCACCCAGCAGCTATCATTAATGTATGCTTTTGACATAATTAAACCTGAGAGGGTTCTCATAAATATTTGTCCAACACATAGCCGCCATTTTCTCTATGTGACCATGTAAATCTGGGCTGGCTGTATCATGACTCCATTTTGTGTGACAATCTATATCAGGGCTGGCTGTAACATGACTCTATTCTGTGTGAACATGTACATCTGGACTGGCTGTATCATGACTCCTTTCTGTGTGACCATGTACATCTGTGCTGGCTGTATCATGACTCTATTCTGTGTGACCATGTACATCTGGGCTGGCTGTATCATGACTCTATTCTGTGTGACCATGTACATCTGGGCTGGCTGTACCATGACACTATTCTGAGTGACCATGTACATCTGGGCTGGCTGTACCATGACTCTATTCTGTGTGAACATGTACATCTGGGCTGGCTGTACCATGACTCTATTCTGTGTGACCATGTACATCTGGGCTGGCTGTAACATGACTCTATTCTGTGTGAACATGTACATCTGGGCTGGCTGTATCATGACTCCATTCTGTGTGACCATGTACATCTGGGCTGGCTGTATCATGACTCAATTCTCTGTGACCATGTACATCTGGGCTGGCTGTCTCATGACTCCATTCGGTGTGACCATGTACATCTGGGCTGGCTGTAACATGACTCCATTCTGTGTGACCATGTACATCTGGGCTGGCTGTACCATGACTCTATTCTGTGTGACCATGTACATCTGGGCTGGCTGTACCATGACTCTATTCTGTGTGAACATGTACATCTGGGCTGGCTGTATCATGACTCTATTCTGTGTGACCATGTACATCTGGGCTGGCTGTAACATGACTCTATTCTGTGTGAACATGTACATCTGGGCTGGCTGTATCATGACTCCTTTCTGTGTGACCATGTACATCTGGGCTGGCTGCATCATGACTCCATTCTGTGTGACCATGTACATCTGGGCTGGCTGTATCATGACTCAATTCTCTGTGACCATGTACATCTGGGCTGGCTGTCTCATGACTCCATTCGGTGTGAACCATGTACATCTGGGCTGGCTGTAACATGACTCCATTCTGTGTGACCATATACATCTGGGCTGGCTGTATCATGACTCCATTCTGCAACTGTGCACAGGGGCAAAAGGGAGGTGTAATCCCTTCTTTGCAAATACAGTGCTGACTCATGAGCATGGAGTGATGCAGTAAATCTCTGAGTTAGCGCATGCACTGCAGACAGCGCGGCTTGAAACCACAAAGCTGCCATTGCCGCTCTGTGTATCAGAGCATCGTTTCTGGAACACGTGAGCTGACTTGGACTTCACGTTACCAAGCTAGTACGTGTGCTGCAATTAGAAAACAATGCTAGGTGTGCGCAGGCGCAGAATGCGATCATAAGACTCCATTATGCCGGGGCGAGTAGTACATCTCTCAACGTAAGTTTCAATGCTAGCAAGTAAAGGTCTCTAGCACAGGGGAGGCTTTGGATGGGTTTGTCCATCTTCTGCTGCTGTTGACAGTTCTTTTTCAGAACATTTCTTGACAGTACCAAGTTCATCATTGACATTCCAACTAGGCTTCAAAATATGAACCTTTCTCATTATAAAAACTGCGATATATACAAACGTACCATAAATAAGCTCTACATAGTTTCCTTGGACAACATTCAACAACAGTGAAGGCACAGCACACTCCGGAAGAACATGGGTGGTACAGTCCGTAAGGTGACACAAGGCTGGGATTGTCTCAGTTGAACACAAGCACAGTCTTCTTATTTTAGAAGAGCATGTTCTTCCTCCAGGTATATTCTGCTACTCCTCCTTGCTATTCTGAGGTGTGTAGTTTGACTTATGGGAAACAAGCTGTGTGTGCTCGCTACAACATCGGTGGCCTCTTTCTGTGATACTTAGATGTTGTAAATATAATATTTCAAAATAAGGATTTTTTTTTCTTCTTCTCTTGTTCTTCGTGGTGCCAGAATGTGAGGGAAGTGACTAGATACCACCTTTAAAGGTTTGCATCGTTTATCCTCCAGTAGTACGACATCTCCTTCTGACGTCATTTGTTTGTAGTACATAAGATTAGGCCCCAGTCTATTTTTGTCCAGGTAGGAACCAAATAATCTTTTGTTGGACAAGACCGTCGTGTAATGTTGTTTTTATTTATTTGTTTGGGCTTATGGAACTTGAAATTCTTTTTAATTAAGGGAATTTAAATAAATTTTCGAAACAGCTGCCTACACGTGCAATCTGAAGGCTACCTATGTTTTGACACATATGTGTTGACCTTACAGTCTCACACTTTGAATATATGCTCATTAAAGCACAGAATGAAATAGGAATTTTCACTTCCCTATCATTCTGCCCTTTGACCTTCAACAACATCAATGTTTGGATGAGGCTTATGATGGATTTAAAAAATGGCAAATATTTGCTAGGCGCAAGATGGTAGCATGACCCAGAGACAAAGAAGTTTACAATTCTCTAGAGCACTGCAAGGCGGCTTTTCAAAAGTGGGCTGTGTAGGTATTCCTCATTTCTAGAAGAGGGGGAGAACCACATGAAATGACCCTTGTAATCCTTAAGGGAAATGGTTGTAATTGTCTTGGCTAGGATAGTAAATGCTTGTGTCACCTTACAGAGAGTAAAGGAGCTTTCAATTACCATTGGTACTTTGTAAGAAAGCACCTCACAGCAGGTCTTAACAAGTGATTTGTGGCTTTCTGCCAATCATTGTCCTGGCTTTGAATTGCAAAAATCTGGAAAAGCAAAGTCACTCCACACAGATTCATTTGGAGTTGATACCGTAGGACGCAAGGGCCACCCTTGGATACAGACCACCTGCGGTTTGGTAGGGTGCCACCTTTTGGAATGTTGAAGCCACTTTAAAGGCTGCTTTGGTTCACTGTGGACCCAACACAATGCCCAAAGCACATTGTTGTGGAGGTGACCGAAAGCCTTAAAATCACCATAGGTTCTGGGTGCACAGAGCTGTCGGCGTTCGCGGTCTGTATACGGGGACCAGCTCATATTAAGCGTTCCTCAGGTGGCATCTTCATGACGCTGTCCATCTCCAGGCGTGCTCCCGCCACTTCCTGCTGGCTCGGGCTGTAGGTCCCTTCCGACTGGCGACGCTTCCTTGCAGTGAAAACCATGAACAAGACCCCAATAGCAAGAAGCAGCAAAGAACCACAGGCTACGGGGACAGCTACTCCAAGCAATGGGAATGTGAAAAACCCAACTGGAATCCCCTTCTGCAAAAGAAACCAATGGACAAGAGTGAGACCCTGGGCACAGAAGGAGGAAATGTTCTTTGCGTGTGGTCATCGTCTTGCAACCCTGCGTTCACGGATCCCACAGAAGTCTGCCAAACCCCAGATGCCTCTGTTGAAAATTCTAACCCACCTGTAATCCCAGGTGAAGTGAAATACTCTTCTTTAGAACAATAATAACCGAATGGGTATTACATTTGATATTTAGAGAAAAGCTCCCTTTACTGCCACTTTTATGTGGTAACTCACTTTTTAATTTTTTTTTAAAGTTATTTGGAAATGTGAACCAACCCATGACATCACACACATTTAAGGGAGTCATTACAAATAGCAGAATAGCATCCTGAGGAATTGTTTAAAGTCAGGTTAGCATTGGCATGATGCATTCTGGTTCACATAAAGACTTTAAGGGGCATATTTAAGAGCTCCTACTGCCTCCGTGTGCCACATTAGCGTCAGTTTTTTTATGCTAATGTAGCCCAACAAGGCCAAAATCGCCGCACAAGATTTACAAAGTGGCGTAATGTGTGCATTGTACCACTTTGTAACCCCTTGCGCCACATTATGCCTGCACCAGGCATAATATATGCAAGGGGGGCGTTTCCCCTTTAGGGGGGCTGAAAAAATGGCGCAAAGAAATCTAAAAGATTTCTTTGCATAATTTTTTTGCCATTTTTAACGCCTGCTGAGTGCAGGCATTAAAGGGGCCATGTCATTATTTTAAATGGGCTCCTATGTACTGTTCAGGGTTAGCGCCACCCTGAACAATACATCAAAAGTGTCAGAAATTCTGATGCTATTGCCTCCGACCCTGCGCCATAGTGCGCAATATTTTAAATACAGCACACACGTGGTGGTGGTAGGGGGCACAAGGGGATGCAAGATAAGTGCTGCTACATGTATTGTAATGCCACTTTTCTTAAATCTGGCCCTAAGAGACTTATTTGTAAAACTCTATATTTCGTGATGTCACCTTAGAATGAAGGAAGCGAGTCCAGCCTAGTACTCCAATAAAGTCTATTTAAGCATTGTTGTGCCTCTGATCATTGGGTTTAAAGCCAGGAGAAAGGTTTAGAAAAAGGCATTTATACTTGTCTCTGAGCCATCAAACTACCTCTTGTGAGAAGTTTTTACAGCACTATTTAAAATGACATTTTGCTGTTTGCCCCCCCCTCTGTTCTCATAAAACAAGTGTTTTTTGCAGCTATTTATCGCAGACTTGTGCCACATGTTGGCAATATGTGATGACACCATAAGCTACAGTGGTCCTGTTCTAATACCCGTACTTCTTCAAATAACACCCCATCATGTGCTGTAACCCATAATTTCCTGCTTAGCCAACTATGCACATCACTTCGTTACAATAGCGTTGCGCAAAATATGGCCTGGAGCACTTGGACTAACACGCGTGTACTTCCTAGCCTGATGCTCCCCCACCTGTGTTCCTGAATCATGGCTTAGGGAACTCTCACCCATTCAAGTGCTTCTGTGACATACTCCCTACAAACAGCATTTGTGACTGAAGTTGTCAAAAGGCCAATAAATACACTCATAGATGTACACATTTTTGTAAAGAATTCTATATTTCCCTCGAACTCCATCAATCGAAAAGCATAGCTGAATTTGAAGTTACATTAAAAGTTACATTTAAATGGACTTTTTCAAACTTATCGATGCTTGTAGTGTTTTAAACGATGACATTTTCATCTTCATTAGGTCTGGCCTAGAGACAGCCTCATGTAGTCATAAAAATGCATATATATATTTATACATACATACATATATATGCTTTTGGTCAGGCCCCTTCAAGTACAATGCTTTTATATATATATAAATATATATATATTTTTTTTTGCGATATCAAGTCAAAGATTTCCTGGTATAGTTATGAAAGAAAAGTGCTCTCCATTCCTAAGCCCACACCGCCCTCTCGTGGCATTTTAAATATCAATTTGCACATAGCCCACACATTAAATAAAATGCAGTACTCTTTCACCTAATACAATCCTAATCTCTGAACATGACAACCTCCCCCATAATACTTTTAGAGACTGCATGTATGTGCTCAGATTGAATTGTTACATTTATTAGATTTGGCAAGTGTCAGGAGTTTCAAAAGGAGATGCTTCGAGTGAGTTCTGATGTCCCTCCCTTCCTTTAACAATGGCATTAAATAGAATATTACTCATTGAGGACTTGCAAATGTGGATTACGCCATTCTGTTTCTTCCGATTTTGTAGTTCTAAACAATGATATTTAAATAGAATAAAGATACCAGAAGGTAACACGGTGTTAATTCCGTGCATCAGGATAAATCGCACTGAATAGGCCCAAACCCTGTTAGCAGAGATTTTTCCACCGCCAAGCCATTGCAACATGCATTTGTAAGCCAGTAAGGTGTGATTTCTCACAATTATATTTGACCTTCACATCATTGAAATTGAAAGTGATCAAGGCTGCGGAGTAGGCGGAAACGCGTCAGTTTCCAGGGTAAACTCTGTTTCACCTGCAGCCCGAGTGACCGTTTCATTTTTTGTAATTGAAATTAACCAAACAGCAGCTAACCAAAACACATCAGACTTTTATGTTGATGCAATTTATTTTAATTTTATGAAATTAATAAAGTAATTTAAATATATGTGTGTGTGTACGCACACACACGTACAGGGAGTGCAGAATTATTAGGCAAGTAGTATTTTTGAGGATTAATTTTATTATTGAACAACAACCATGTTCTCAATGAACCCAAAAAACTCATTAATATCAAAGCTGAATATTTTTGGAAGTAGTTTGTAGTTTGTTTTTAGTTTTAGCTATGTTAGGGGGATATCTGTGTGTGCAGGTGACTATTACTGTGCATAATTATTAGGCAACTTAACAAAAAAAAATATATACCCATTTCAATTATTTATTATTACCAGTGAAACCAATATAACATCTCAACATTCACAAATATACATTTCTGACATTCAAAAACAAAACAAAAACAAATCAGTGACCAATATAGCCACCTTTCTTTGCAAGGACACTCAAAAGCCTGCCATCCATGGATGCTGTCAGTGTTTTGATCTGTTCACCATCAACATTGCGTGCAGCAGCAACCACAGCCTCCCTGACACTGTTCAGAGAGGTGTACTGTTTTCCCTCCTTGTAAATCTCACATTTGATGATGGACCACAGGTTCTCAATGGGGTTCAGATCAGGTGAACAAGGAGGCCATGTCATTAGATTTCCTTCTTTTATACCCTTTCTTGCCAGCCACGCTGTGGAGTACTTGGACGCGTGTGATGGAGCATTGTCCTGCATGAAAATCATGTTTTTCTTGAAGGATGCAGACTTCTTCCTGTACCACTGCTTGAAGAAGGTGTCTTCCAGGAACTGGCAGTAGGACTGGGAGTTGAGCTTGACTCCATCCTCAACCCGAAAAGGCCCCACAAGCTCATCTTTGATGATACCAGCCCAAACCAGTACTCCACCTCCACCTTGCTGGCGTCTGAGTCGGACTGGAGCTCTCTGCCCTTTACCAATCCAGCCACGGGCCCATCCATCTGGCCCATCAAGACTCACTCTCATTTCATCAGTCCATAAAACCTTAGAAAAATCAGTCTTGAGATATTTCTTGGCCCAGTCTTGACGTTTCAGCTTGTGTGTCTTGTTCAGTGGTGGTCGTCTTTCAGCCTTTCTTACCTTGGCCATGTCTCTGAGTATTGCACACCTTGTGCTTTTGGGCACTCCAGTGATGTTGCAGCTCTGAAATATGGCCAAACTGGTGGCAAGTGGCATCTGCACGCTTGACTTTTCTCAGTTCATGGGCAGTTATTTTGTGCCTTGGTTTTTCCACACGCTTCTTGCGACCCTGTTGACTATTTTGAATGAAACGCTTGATTGTTCGATGATCACGCTTCAGAAGCTTTGCAATTTTAAGAGTGCTGCATCCCTCTGCAAGATATCTCACTATTTTTGACTTTTCTGAGCCTGTCAAGTCCTTCTTTTGACCCATTTTGCCAAAGGAAAGGAAGTTGCCTAATAATTATGCACACCTGATATAGGGTGTTGATGTCATTAGACCACACCCCTTCTCATTACAGAGATGCACATCACCTAATATGCTTAATTGGTAGTAGGCTTTCGAGCCTATACAGCTTGGAGTAAGACAACATGCATAAAGAGGATGATGTGGTCAAAATACTCATTTGCCTAATAATTCTGCACTCCCTGTAGATTTTTTCACTGAAAAAACTCAGTTAAGTGTTAGTTATGGTTCAGCATTTAAAAACCTGAAAAACCCCTTGCAAATGAGTGCCCACTGTAACTCACGGTCTGCCAAGCTCAGTACACCATTTTACAAATGGTACAGGATACAGAACTGACTACCACGAACGACACTCACTGTCCTGTCATGGACAGTGCACCACTTTGCCAATATTATAGACAAATAATTCTGTCTACCAAGAGCAGAGCGAGCTATAATATGTCTTGCATAAAATAACTTGAACATTTCAGAGGGTTTAGGGTTTTGTGTTCAGTGAACAATAACAAATGGTTAACAGTATTTTCTGTACATTTCTTTGTATATTTTTTTTTTATAAATACCAGTTACACATGCTATTTACCGATTCTACATTTTGCACAACCTTCAGCAAGTCCTGCACCCAAACCCCTTCAGGTGTGTGCAGCAGGAGTTTGCTGGCTTTGAACTGGGCTTTATTCGTTAAGTGCTTTGGAAATTTCACGCAGATTCACCAAACAAAGCCAGAATTATTAGTGCAGTGGTTCCCATCTGTGGTCCGGGGACCCCTGGTGGCGTGCGAAGTCTCCTCAGGGGGTCCGCGACTGCTTAGACAACTAAATCAGATTAACAGATTAGGTCCCCAGTTTTCAGTAATAACTCATTGGGGGTCCCCGGATTCCAATAAGGATTTCAGTGGTGGTCCCTGGCTTTCAGTAATGATAAAGTGGGGGTCCACAGAGGTCAAAAGGTTGGGAACCACTGTATTAGTGAATAAAAACTATTAATGTTCCTCATTTCTCTTTGCCTGCGAACATTGAGGGAACCGTTCAAAACCTGACATAACCAACAGAATGCTAAAGGTCTGCCAAATTGTGTGCAGATACTTCAATTCCATTCATTGCTAATTGACTGCCAAACTTTAATTTAGATTCTTCAAACAGCTTTAAAAGCAAATGGAAGTTATCTTGCTCCCCATTTAACTATGCCATTTTTGATGGGCTGACACAAAATTTGGCAGACCAATCCTTCAAAGCTTCAGACAAGTTTTGTACTGAACAGTCAGACAGTGCCACTTTTTATCGGCATACAAAACTCTTTTTTGCTTCTCCTTTTTTGCACTAGGCCTTTCCTTGATGGATCTACATTAATTTGAAAATATCAAGAGCTATCTCAAAATCCTGTCTGCCATAATTCTTGCATATTCGTCAAATGCTGTAAAAGCAAATTGGCTTTTGCAACCGACAAGATGCACAAACGTTTTAACCCTTTCACACCCCCAACACTTTTTAAAAACACTAATATCTCAAAGACTACTGGACAGATTTACAACAACCCTTGAAAAGCACACTTCCTGAGCACAGTTCTACTATCTTGCCAAGTTTGCTGTATACTTGTTCAGCGGTTTTTGCTGTAGCTGTGAGCACAATTCCTTGGTTACCTAAAAATGGAAAGTGTGCATGTTCACTGTTGTTGGCTTGGTCTCTGGGTTTGGACCTTTATATTCCTGAGTACCTCTATAGGTTTGCCTGGGTGATATTGGCTGAGTTTAGGAAAATCTGATGTATATTTCTGAAGGGGACATATTCAAAGTATTCCTCTATTGTTGAGTTGCCTAAATGAAGAATCACAATACTATTAACTTCCTTTTCAGCCACATTTTGTACAGCTTTTGCCAGCTTTACCCACCACTCCCCACAGTAAAAAGCAGTTCATGCAAAGTTGTTAATACATTTTATGCCATTCCATTACTACACAATAAAAATCATGCACTATTAAGACGGTCACAGCCGCCGTACGGTAAAGGTCCCCGCAAAGCGAAACGAGCGCCACATATTTCTGGACAAAACTTCATGCAAGAAATGTCAATCAACAGCAACAGAAGTGGAGACTCCATCCAGCCCAGCTCTGAGGATGTCATGCAGGGAAGTTCTGCCATGCATTATTCTCGTTATAAATCAGGGTTATTGAGTTTAATGGAAAGATACTCAGAAAGGAGGACAGAAGCCTGATTCAGTGTGGATGAGAGAGGTAAAGGTGAGAAGTAAGGAGCGAAGTGCCCCCCTTAAAACAAGAGTTGGAACCCCTGAAATCATCCGCATTAATCCTTACTAACACTACACATCTCTGATTCTTACAACAAAATCAAAGTTCCATAAAATACAAATAACTGTTCAAGTAACAAAACATATTTATAGATGTCAATTCTTTTTAAAGTTAGCAGCAAGGTAGGAACATTTTAAAGATGAAAGTCGATCATCTATCTAAATTCGCAACAATTACATTATTTTCATAACTTTTTCAGCAAAATATTTTATTTTGAATGAATAAAATGGTTTAGTTATCCATTTTGTTGTTGGGGTTGGCAAATGATCACAAGGATGATTCCCTGTTGCCCTTCCCTGAAAAAAAAGTTATATACATCTAGCACTTATTAAAATGCACCCAGTAGTAGGGCTGAATGAATCGGCATGAAGTTGTTGAACACACATTTATTTCATGGTTGAAGTTCTTTCGCTGTTAACAGACTAACAAAAGCCATACATTTTCCTCAACAGAATATTTTAGGTACATGGTCCTGACTTTTTTGCTTGGTTGTTGTACCTTATCTCACTAGGCCCCACAGATGGTCCCAAAGAAGCAGGGGGAACATGATGTCTCAGGGGTTTGGAAGAAGTGCAAGATCCCAGTTGTGGGGCTGAGATTCTCTCAGCTTTGAGGTGGCGGGGATACATTCTGTATCATTGACGCTGTGGATCATAGTACAGTGCTGGACTAGACAACTACAATGACATTAGAGGCTATTGATAGGGTGATTGATTGATTGATACAATCGCTGGCTGCTCGGATACAGTTTAAGCCTTGTTATTGTTCTGGCACTGCTGTGGTATGCTCTCTACTCTGATGGGAGTTTTTTTAATAAGGTGATAGGTTGTCATGTTACATCAATGTGAACTAGTTTGAGTGGCCATTTTGCAACATTTTGACATAGAGGTGTAGAATACTTTGGCACACTCTCACCACATGGATAGGGGATTCAGGCTCAGCTTGGATACACCAAATGAATAGAATGTCTCAAATACATACACAACACTGCCACATTGTGGAAATGTCATGATAATATTTTGGGGTATTCTGTGTAAAGTAATGTTATGGTACATGGATGGGTAATTTTGGCAAGAATTGTCCACAAATTTGTATTTCAGATTTTCTGCTACAATTACATGCATTGTCCAGGCTGACATGTTAAAGGTAAAATACTCAATTCTAAATGATGCTAGAATGCTGCATGTTCTCACTTATTTGTTTGAACTTATTCACCCACCCATACTAGCTAGACCCCAGTTCTGTCTTTGTAATGCTTTGTTTCTATTTCCGTAATATAAAAACTCTTTTGAGTTAGTTGAACTGGGAGAAAAGGTTCTGCACTAAATTTGCTATAGTTTGGCCTTCAGATTTACTTAAAAGTGATAGAGAAGATCAAAGTGTTTCTGTGACAATACGGAGGGCTGCCAGTTTACTGTACCTCACAACGGCTCCCAGTGAAGCTGCCGTTACATACACACTTGTACTTGTTGATGGAGTCCTGGCAGGTTCCACCGTTCAAACATGGGCTTGAGTTGCACTCGTCGATGTTGACCTCACAGCTGGAAGAAAACAAGCAGTAACTTATGAATAACATTTCTGTATCCAGGTAACATGTTTGTGTAATCTATTGGCTTCTTTCCAGACACTTTTGTGGATGAATTAATCACAAAAGCCGGTGGGAGCACCACCCACAATCCTGCCATTTTATGTTTCTCCTCACAGAATCTAGCTGGTTGACCAGAGTAGATCCTCCAAAATAACAACCTATTCTCCACATCTCTTGCCCCATCATGTCCATGACATAGCTACCACCCTCACTTCAAAACCTCCTCATGTCCATCCAGAACATCTTCATGTCTTCACAAACTCCTGTCCCACTTTCATAAACTCCTTTTTGATTCACATTAATGTCTCTTTCAGAATTTGGGCTTGCTATATCCCCCATCATATTCCATCTCTCTTTTACTTGAAATGAATTGGCCATATCTGATCCCACCAAACACAGCTGGAGTTGGCCACAAACGAGGATTTCTGTCCACCTCAAAAAGGCAAAAGGTCATTGTCAGTGCAAGTGAAGTGCTCAACTATCATGAAATTGATGTATTTCTTACATGCTACATTTGTATGCTCCTGGGGACCCGGTGTTAAAGCCAACTAGAGCCTTCTCCCTCAGAAGGCTTTCTGTATGGTGCTAAAGATCTTGACTGAAATTCTCTGCTCTGATGAGAGCTAGTAGAGATGCTTACAGCATCTGGTCCCACAATCTCCCTTTCTGAGTTAACTGCCCTTCCCTACATTTCTTTTAAATTTCATAGTCAGTGTTTCGAGTTTGAAGTCAAAATACAGACCGCAAAAATAACTTCTGCTAAAACATAGATTTAATATGATATCATATGATATATGCTAGGGCTGGCTTAACGTACAATTCTAACTCCAGATCTGGAACTCCAGTCCAAGCGCAGTATCAGCCAGGAGACATGGTGTATATTGAGTAACAGTAAATTTAGGTAGAAGCTGAAACATATGTAAGGTGATATTTATATATAATTGAGACATTGATATTACAGATTATGGAGTTTGTTTTTGCAAAAGTTGTTTTCACAGGCTACAATTTCTTTGGACAGCATGAACAGATTGTGCTATGGTAGTCAACACAACAGAGATTCATGGTCTTGATGAAATATCTGCATTGATTTGATTGGACTAACAGAACAAAGAGGGTGTCGATGAGATGTCGGTATTGATTTAATTGGACTAACACAACAGAGATTAATGGTCTCGATGAGATATCTGCACTGTTTTCATGGCATTAGAGTGAAAATCTTCCTTCTTTTTAGCTGGTAGTTCTTTCACCATCCTACTAACGTTAGACGATAAGGCCAGTGTGCTATCATACTGCAAATCATGCTGCTCTCGTCATGTGTAGGCTGGACCTCCAATCCGATCTCTCTCTCTCTCTTTTAATGATTTCTGCTCTCTCTCCAATGATGAAGCATTAGTTGTGGGATTTGTGACTGGATTATCAGGGACGTGTAACTCATTGCACCAGTAAACACTTGCTGATTATATGCTAAAACCATAATAATTATATCACATATCCATCAAAGACATGCTTGTGGCATTTCTTTGATGGAAATATGATGTAGTTACTGTGGAGTATAAATGAGAATTCCTTCCTCATTTCACAAAACATCCACTGCTTTTTTTTTTTTTTTAAATACATTTCCAATGCAAGATAAAACACATTTTTATTGAGCTCTGTGGGCGTTAGTGACAGTTATCAATCTGAATGTTGACTCGGCTGCACCAGAATACCTGTTTTTGATGCCACAGTCGAAAATAATAAGTGTTAAAAAAACAAGCAAAAGTCCCAAAAAATCATGGAAGCAACCACGTGTGTGACAGAGGTGTAATATGGTAAAGACATATTAAACATATTAAGGATGTGCACAGAATGACAGGTAAATGCACTGAGCAGCTTCCAGCAGGTGTATAGGAGGAAATGTCCGTAGCCCAAGTCAAAGAAGGACTTGGCCAGACACCAGAGAGTGAAGCTAACATGAGCAATAAAACATGGCTGCAACCTAGATTGAAATTGCAGTGTTAAAAAGAGTCTGGGCATTTTGGTAACCAGCCATGGACGTGCAAACTCTCAGGTGCATATCCTTGTGCAACCACAAACTGCAACACAATTGACAAATGTAAAATAGTTAGACTTTGATCTAATCCACCCAGTTACCCTGTATCTCAGGATTCTGATCTAATCCACCCAGTCACCCGGTATCTCAGCATTCTGATCTAATCCACCCAGTTACCCGGTATCTCAGCATTCTGATCTAATCCACCCAGTTACCCTGTATCTCAGGATTCTGATCTAATCCACCCAGTTACCCTGTATCTCAGGATTCTGATCTAATCCACCCAGTTACCCGGTATCTCAGGATTCTGATCTAATCCACCCAGTCACCCGGTATCTCAGCATTCTGATCTAATCCACCCAGTCACCCGGTATCTCAGCATTCTGATCTAATCCACCCAGTCACCCTGTATCTCAGCATTCTGATCTAATCCACCCAGCTACCCTGTATCTCAGCATTCCGATCTAATCCACCCAGCTACCCTGTATCTCAGGATTCCGATCTAATCCACCCAGCTACCCTGTATCTCAGGATTCTGATCTAATCCACCCAGCTACCCTGTATCTCAGGATTCTGATCTAATCCACTCAGTTACCCTGTATCTCAGGATTCTGATCTAATCCACCCAGTTACCCTGTATCTCAGCATTCTGATCTAATCCACCCAGTTACCCTGTATCTCAGCATTCTGATCTAATCCACCCAGTCACCCGGTATCTCAGCATTCTGATCTAATCCACCCAGTCACCCTGTATCTCAGCATTCTGATCTAATCCACCCAGCTACCCTGTATCTCAGCATTCCGATCTAATCCACCCAGCTACCCTGTATCTCAGGATTCCGATCTAATCCACCCAGCTACCCTGTATCTCAGGATTCTGATCTAATCCACTCAGTTACCCTGTATCTCAGGATTCTGATCTAATCCACCCAGTTACCCTGTATCTCAGGATTCTGATCTAATCCACCCAGTCACCCGGTATCTCAGCATTCTGATCTAATCCACCCAGTTACCCTGTATCTCAGCAGTCTGATCTAATCCACCCAGTCACCCGGTATCTCAGCATTCTGATCTAATCCACCCAGTTACCCTGTATCTCAGGATTCTGAAGCCACTCAACTTCTGTGTTTTAGTTCATCAGTTATTAACCACAGAATATTTGTCTGAACGGCGAATGTCCAGTTAGGAATAAAATAATGTTGTTCACGTACTTCCTTCCCGTGAAGCCGGCCTTACACGTGCAGTTTGCCCCCCATATCCCACTGGTGCATTTGCCTTCGTTTAGACAGGTGAAGTTTTTATCGCACTGGTCTGGCGGGTATGCCCATCTGAAAACAGCAAAAAGAAATCGCAATGAAAATCGATTAGAGAAACCATCTTAAACAGCACATCAAACAAACACCACTTCTCGGAATCAGTTTTGAGAGTAGGCCAAAAGAATGAATTCCATTTAGTTTTAAAGAACTTCTGCTCTGTTCATGACTAGATGATCCTTTCTGGTTTGCTATCATATGAGCATGTGCCTGCCTCTTTCTAGAGCTTTTAAGTTATGAATCCAGCCCAACTCAGGGTTCTTTGTCTTTTCAGGGGTAGAAGTGATGGGATCAGCAACCTTGTCTGACACGCTCTGGCTGAATCACCCTACACATATATTATTGTAGAAAGGCGTTAAACTCAGCTAGAAGAAAATACAACTGGCGCTCCTTCCCTCACAATATCCACATTTGAAATGTATTTGTGGAGTAAAATTAATCTTATCAATAAGAGATTAGTATATTTTGGCAGTACATTCAATATTTTGATTCACTTTTTTGAAGTTATCTCTGAGTTATATGCACATGTATGTTGCGTCACGTTGGCTGATTACTAGCTGTTTGCAGCTCTCACACAGTCAACTGTGCTCCTAAACACATCTACAAATTACAGATGTTCTGGATACATCTACAAATTACAGATGTTCTGGACGCTCTTATGGAGTTATGACTTGAAGTACAGTGGCAAAATTCTCTAGGGTAACAGTGCTGATTTCCGAAGTACTACAACAGGCAGACGTTAGCCACTGGGCTATAAATATGGATTGAAATTTTAATTTATTTTTATAAGGTTTGTTAACACGACTTTAAGAAATAAAGCATCATTTTCTGTGGAATTGTGCCATTTCTGCAGTAGTGCATCTGGCTGACATTAGCCACGATATGCTGTGCACTCCCCCTCCATGCTCTTCACAGCCCGTGGCCCCATCCCTTCTACAAGAAAACTGTAATAAACAGAGATTATTAAAGTTTTCCTGTAAAAGCTTTGCAGCTGCTGGCGGGGGAGCCGCCCCTGTCTATAAGTGAGGGGGTTAACAAAAATGGAGGAACTCACATTTTGCAACTGTTGCTTTTAAGAAATGTACATTAGGGTGCTTAATTTACTTTGCTTAACCCTTAAAGGTCTATGATTTAACTATCCATGTGCAGGGTGTAAACGATTTGTTTAACAATTTCACCTTTACTTTGGACTTTGCAGTTATTGTTATTAATTCCATAGAGAGTTGGGTTGATGTATCAACTTGATAGGATATTAGGGATGGTCTGTGGCTAACTTGGCCTGTCGTATACCTAGGGAACTATTTTAAGATGCTTGCGTTCATATCTATGTTGAATAGCCCCTTTCTAGCAAATGGCTGCATACTTAAAGTAGTTGTATTGATTTCAAAGACTCCTGCAGTCACAATGAAGGGCAAGACAATGGCTAATTTGTTAATCCACTCTAAATTACGAACACAAAAAAAGGCCAGTGATTCAATCCAGTTAACACCAGAATCAAGCCAGTGGCTAGCTACCTACTTAATCAGCCATTATCAGGACTAAAGGACTGGTCAGTGATTTATGGCAGCCAATAAAAGGCTCATTGAGATCTGTTGGGTCAGTTTAAGGATGTAGGAGCTGACCAGCTGTGAAGTCCAGTTGTTACTGCAATCGAGAAGTTGGGCAGCTCTTCAGAGATGTCAGTCACAGAGTCATATTGAATAGGAGCTGCTTAAGCTGATCAATTACAGAATCAAAAAGACGGACTACTTTTCAATCCAGTAGCAGGAGCAGGAAGATTGATAGCCACTTGAGCCAGTCAATTACAGAGTCAAAGTTATGAGCTGTGACATAATGTAGGCAAAGACATGATCACAGGGACTGTCATCTAATTAACCAAGGAGATAAAACAATACAACCATCCATGTAATAAAGGCAATAAACGAATGGTAGAAATAGCCGCCCATTTATCCGTGCCCATTCAGAGTAGGGAGAGGACCAGTAGGCAATAGTCGGTTGTTTACATCGGAAAGTAACGGAGCCATTTAAGGCAGCCATCATTGGGTCCAGACGATGGACCGCTTTTGAGTCCATTCCAAATAGGGTAACGACATTGGGCGGTTCAGGTTAGCAGTGTCAATTCGCGAGAGCATTTAGGAGTACGGAAACTAGTACTGCAGGGCCACTTTTTTACGCACATGTATACGCCTTTGCGAATCTGCCAACGAATGTCCAACACTCTATCACTAAGGTAGTCCTTTCTGTGTGTACTAATGGTATATTAATGCAACATGGCTGGTCCCATTTCAGATATTTTGAGGCCATTTCACAAAGGCATAGATGAGCGTATATACCCACTACAGGAGTGCTACTTTACGCGCTCTAAACTGCCTTTGGGAGTTGTCTCCATCATGTTTATATATGATTATGTAATGATTACTCCTATTTTTTGGGTTGCTACTGTATAGCACTGTGAATAATAATATCTTCCTTTAACCATTTCATTTTAATAAACTTTATTCCTACCAGGACTCATGCCTGTCAATTTAGTCTACTGGAAGATCTGAATAATGGGCACCTAACCTCCTGTTTTCAATCTAGTCAGTAACAGGATCACAGAGAGATAACTAGCTCGTTAAAGAAGGGATTATTATTGGATTTATGCAGCTTTCCATTGCACAATTTCCCTTGTACACGTTACCTGGACTTGTATCGATACAGAAGAGTAGGCAAACATGGACTGTTTATAACAAAATTAGCATTGTATGTTTCAAAGAATAATTCATTCAATATATCCAAACCTACTGGCAGTGAGTCCCGGCGAAGGCCGACGTGCATTTGCACGAGTAGGTGTTAATTCCATCGATGCACGTCCCTCCATTCAGGCACTGTTGGTGTTGGCAGTCATCGACGTCTGTTTCACAGTTCTGACCGGTGTACCCCGGAGGACACACACAATGGTACTCTCCCTCCAGGTCTACACAGTGGCCCTGGACACAGGGGCTGGATTTGCAGTCATCAACATTGGATTCACACTGAGGCCCTTCCCATGCAGGTGGGCAGACACAGCTGAAAGAATTAAATAGGTCCTGGCATTTCCCATTATGTGAGCAAGGATTCGCCAAACAGACATCCGCCCCCCAACAACCCAGAGGAACAACTCCAAGACTGCTTATCACAAACTGATCCCGCTGTGGGAAACTCTGGTCTTCAACGAATGGAAGATGAATTCCACTGATGTCGATGTGCCCTAGGCAGCCTGTGAAATTCTCCGCCAGGAATATAGAAACTTTATTTTGCAGGAAATTCAGGTTCCCAGCACTCCCCTGAAGAGAAAGATTCTTAACGCTGTCCAAGTGTGCGAACCATCCAGAAGAAAAAGCTGTTGCGTCTTCCATGGACAGAACCAAATGGTGCCAAAGAGCGTCTGAGACTGGGGTCTCGCTCTTGAAGGTGATGCCTTCGATACTGTTACCACTCAAAATGTTTACAAGCAAGAAGTTGTTCTCAATACTGATATGTATTGAGTCTACTCCGCGTGCTGCATGCAACAAAATAGCGTTGTCGTCTCTTGTTCTGAAACTCAGAGAGATGCTTGTGAGATCCTTCTCGATGGGGGTTTTCGGTGTATACTCAAGCACACTGGTTTCTTGGAATGTTGCATTTGCTAGACCTGTGAGAAAAAGAAAGGTTTCTATTACATTATTAATTTATTGTAAAGATTTTTGGACACAGAGCACTGGATGGAGTGAGGGTTATTAATAAGTAGTGAAAGTTTCTCCATTTAAATTCATGATGTAAGTTCGCCTCAGACATAGTCGTACAAGCTTCTAGACAAATAAGACGCGCAGTACTCACACGTGTATCCTCCTAGAACATTCAGACACTCCGTCGCAATGGGGCACGGGCTGTTCTCACACCAAACCAGCTCTTCGCAGGTTTTGCCAGTGTATTTAGTTGTACAACTGCAACTGAAATCATTCCAGGTGACCGTGCATGTCCCACCATTTTTACAAGGTTCAGACTAAAAAGTAAAGAAATATATGTTTCTCATTTATCTGTGCATATATTGTTTTTCTTTTCTTTGGCAAAGTTCATTTAGAAACATTCTGCTCTTACCTTGGGTGAAGACAATCATTAAAGATTTCAAACCCAGAATTACAGTCTACAGATTGTGTAAAACCAGGAGGAGGAGTTTAGATAGCTGAGATAAAACGCTTTGCAAATAAAAAGACCGGGAATATGTAGGCAAAAAGTTAATTGCTTCTTTAGTTATGGAGAGATGCACTGAAAATGTAACATTAAATTGCACAGAACATTAAAATGAATTTGCACTTTGACTTAGGAGTAGCCAAAATGTGTTGGGGTTGTGTATCCACCTATATATTGAGGGACAGATCTAATCATACTTTCCTTGTATGTAGTACTTGAAATGGAAAAACATAAGTATCAGAGCACCTGCTTGTTTCTGAGAAGTGCCGGTACTCTCTAATTAAAAGTATTATGTTTTTCCTGAGAAGTGCAGGTGCTCTCCATCTCAAAATAAATAAGTGCTGGTACTAAGTACCGGTCAGTACTGGCCCATTTAAAGCACTACTTGTAGGAGGTCTTCGCATTGCAGTCTGTGGCATCTTGGTATTTTCTGTGTTGGTTCATCCCTGGCCAAGGTTTCCCCTCTGACCATTATCATAATGGTCCCTCCCACCAAGATTCCAGGAGGAGAGCTCTGACTGTCGCCAGAAGATCTGAGGGTGACCATCTCCCCACAGTCCCAGATGCAGGGCTATCAGAGGTGATTACCGGGTGCATGATGACCTAGGCATCAAGCTCTCCAGGTCATAGCGGTCCTTCAGTGAGAGATAGTAATAGATTTTCCTCCGTACCCAAGCCTGCGGTTCATTAATAATGAAGCAGCATTGATCCTGGCACTAGAGGACACCAGATGCCATGGTTTCTCTTTATTAATAACAGGTGCTAATGCCACCTAAGAAAAACAGAAGACGTACCCAGAGGGCTCTGCACTGTTTTGGCCTCAGGCCTCACAATAAATTCTGAAGAGCTGCCCATTTGAGGTGTAGGACAGTAACTTGATGAAGGCTTCGTAATGCCTGACAGAATTAAAAGGCAGGGGTAATGTTCAAGGGGTCAACACCAACCTCTCTGCAGCAAGAGGCAGAAGCCAACATCCATCTAGGAATTATCCAAATGCACTAAAAATAAAAGGGGCTGGGTAACAAGAAAACCAAATTTCAGAAAGTCTGACATTCAAAAAGGGCAGAGTGAGTTGGTGGTCAGCTAGGGCAAAGCTGGGGACTAGGTAAAGCCTCTAGCTTCTACTCCAAATACAGGAACTGACAGAGGAGGTGGGCTTCCAAGTTTTTTGAGAAAATATCAATATATTTTTGATTCTTCTTTGTTTTACTTGTGGTCGAATTAAAAAATATCTGGAGGTTTGCTGACATTTCCTGGTGCGTCTAAGTATTTATAGTGCTAACTCCTCCCGGTGACTATTGCTTGATCCAGGATGACTGAGGAGGAAATCAAGGACAATCACCAGTATGTGTGTGGGTGGCATTACTTTATGAGGGTGGGGGAGGCAGTGGAGGGTGTAGTACTGGATGCTGGGCGGTGCTTAGACCGGTACTGGGCCATCCAGGAAGCTTTGTTGCTGGAGGGGATGAGCTGGGAGCAGGAGATGAAGGATGGGTACCGAATGATGGGAGTTCAACTCCCTTCCATTACCTTTAGCTTTCCCCAGCAGCAGTAGGACATTTTTCATGCCTGAGGAGGAATGCTGACACCACCACAATTAAATTTTTCTTTTTTTTTGCTTTTCAAACTTCAAGAGGTTTGGACAGTGGAAATTCTGGAAATGGTAACAAAATATGGGCCTGATTTACACTTTTTTTGCGCCGCATTTGCGTCATTTTTGACGCAAAAGCGGCACAAACTTACAAAATTCAATTATATTTTGTAAGTTTGCACCGTTTTTGCATCCAAAAATTACGCAAATGCGGCGCTGAAAAAGTATAAATCAGGCCCTATGTTTGTTGTCATGCCGAATCCAATACTTTGCAACCTCTCACTCCCTAAATGTATTCAATTTTCATTTTCCTCCATGAGTTAGCATGTTAAGAAATATATTCACTGTGAACTTGCAATTGATCAAGGAGAGATGAGTGCACAAAACCGCAAATGCCCTTTACACACCTTACTCAAAACCCAAGATGAGGGCTCAGGATGTTTTGTTTTGGACATATTTTACCGTAGTTATGTTTACATTTTCTTGTGCTTCTTTTCTATCTTTTCGGCTGTGTTGATTTGTCTAAAAGGCAGAAAACCCCATCATTTCTTTAATGGTCAGTTCCTCCTGCCTGGGCCTGTGGTCGTTCAGACAAGCTGATGTTATATTCTGCAGCTAATCAAGTATGAAGCATATACTGTTGGCTTGGTGTCTCAACATGTGAAAAAGCAAACAGTGTCAATCTCGATGGCAGTGACAGATCATAAAAAACTCAAACCCTAAAAGTGAGTAAGTTAAGGTGAAAAACACACCCAGCCAATTCCTAATATTACACATTTTTTGCTTTTTTAAGCACTCCAATGTTCTGTATATCTACTCATTGATCCATGTTATGTATGATGTGGTTGTATGAAGGACTCATGCATTCCTGAACCACAAATGCCTTAAGAATGTGGTCACAACAATGACCGCCTCTTTAACGCACATTCGTTTACCACGCATGCCGTTAAAACGAATTTCGTTGTAAATGCATGTTTAGTGAAGGAACATGCGTTGTAAATTTTTCCCTGCCCTGGCCCCTTACACCTGATACCATACTCTGCAATCCACCCCACCCCTTAATACTGCCCCTTCAGCCCTGTCCTGAGCCCTACACCCCCCACCCTGAGCCCTAAAAGTAACCCCACCCTGCCTTGAAACTACTCCCACCCCAACCCTGAACCTTAAAACCTACCCCACCCTGTCTGAAAAACTACCCCGAACCCACACCGCTGCCCTGAACCCTAAAACCTACTCCACCCTGTCTGAAAAACTACCCCGAACCCACACCGCTTCCCTGAACCCTAAAACCTACCCCACCCTGTCCGAAAAACTACCCTGAACCCACACCGCTGCCCTGAACCCCTAAAACCTACCCCACCTTGTCCGAAAAACTACCCCGAACCCACACCGCTGCCCTGAACCCTAAAACCTACTCCACCCTGTCTTTAAAACTACCCTGATCCCCCCCCCCCGCCCTGAACTCTAAAAGCTACCCCGCCCTGTCCTAAAACCTACCCGGACCGCCCCCCCGGCTCTGCCCTGAACCCTAACACCTACCTACGCTGTGACCAATCAGACCATAAACACTATCACTTTATGAATCTACAAACTGATTATTTTCACACTGCTTTACAATATTCCTAGACCCTCGTGAGGATGGTCTGCTGTAAGTTAAATTAATATTCATAAGATGCTCATGAACAGCGCAACGGCACCCACCGGGTCCACCTTCAATGTACATAAAAATGCCACTAAAAATAAATAAAGGCATTTTGCAAGTTTTATACAATGTGGGCAAGTTCCAGTGGGCGGAGTTAAGAAGGAGTCAAGTCACCTGGTTTCCCAGACAAGTGAGTAACCAGCCATCTTGCTAAACGGAATATTAGTTTAGAACGGTCCGCTACTGTTCATGATGGTAGAGATGGATTCGCAACATGCGGAGGAAATGAAATTACGCACCCTTTGACCCCATGGAATTGATACCGCCTTCACCAGGCTCCTGTTTGTTGCTGAAGGGTTAGCGAAAGGGCAGAATGTGGAAACTATGGAAAGTAAAGAAATCTGTTACAGTCCTCTTTACTTTCACCTCCTGAACCGCTCTTCGTGGCTCGCGCGGTCAGGGGGCGCGAGGGCAGTGCTAGAGGCGCCAGCTGACACCCCTAATGGACAACCATGTACGTGCTTACCAACTAGTACGGCAACAGAAGATAACGTATGGACACAGGGCTCTGACAGCCATGAGTAGAGGTGCACCACAATATCAATTTCTGAAATTAATAAATAAAATAGGCATTTCTGGAAATCTCCTCTAATGAAAAGCACATGGAAGGTTCATCCAAGGGGGGGCATTAAAAAACCTCCCAGAGAGAACCTGTCTTGCAAAGGCTTGTGAGCCCTAAGTCAAGAAGGTGGACACATGCCAAGCAAGACCTCTTTAGTTACCTATCGTTCTAAAATGTTCTCCGTGATCTGAGGGTCAGCTCACGGTGTGCCTGCTTAAGGCCCTTCTGCCAGCGAATGCGGGTTCGGTTGTGCCTTCATTAATTATAGAGAGTTGCCAGGAGCTCCAGCACGGTGAGAGAAAACATTTAAATGTGGTTCTCGCAGGTGTAGGTGAATCAAAAGCTGTGATTCACAATGAGGTGAAAGAAAGGTGTTCCGGAGCTTGTCGCGGTTCCACTAAATGACTGTACGGTTCTTCGCAGGATTGGTGGCTTCATAAGATGCGGGGCAGGACTTCTTGGTGGTATTAAAAGTGCACAGTCCAGGTAAAGTGGTAGCTATTGCATGAGAAATACATATAGGAATCTGCCACTGTATGGATCTGAACTTATATAATGGTAAGAAGGTAATATTGCTTACCAATAAGTCTTTTGGAAGTAGTATCATTATATAATGGACAGAAATTCGGGTTTTCAAGCCACGAAAAAAAATGAGGCTAGCTGGAGACGTGTTAACTGAATGGTGAATCAAGGTGATTCAAAATATACTACCTTGAAATGATAAGCAAAACAATAAAACATGTTATCCTCCAATGCCCCCTCCCCCCAAAAAATAGATCTGTGGTCCAGGCCATGATTATATTAGTGTTTAGAGTAGCATGGGCAAATAAGCCTTCTTACCCCCTCAAGACCCACCACAAACACCACACATCCTGATTTTAACCTTTATAGAGGCTCTAAGGGTTGACGTGCAGGTCTGGCTTGTAGGCTCCTCTCCACACAGCCATTTGTGTGTGTTCACTGGCCAACCGGGGTCAAATGACACCTTTTAGACAGTGAGAATGGCCGTAGTGGGTCATTTTGGGAGCCACATTTATTGGTGTTTTATAATCCCTTATATCTCCGGAACAGTACAAGAAGGTTCAGAGTTCTTCTAATCGGTGTTGGGCAGGAGGAAGGCATGTTTTACTTTATTTCTTTTTTTTAATAAATGTTCTTCAGTGTTGTCGAAGAGGTAATTGGATAAAGCCACTTTTAAGTTTAGGCCTCCACCGCTTTCCCAGAATGCACCTCAGAGGTGTAGCCATCCAAAATACACTACATTGTAGGTGGCTCCTTCCGATCGAATAACATTCATTCAACTGCACTAAGGGGAGTACTTAAGCATCAATTCATTTCTATTCAGCACTTTCAACAGCATTCCACATCTAAGATTGCTTTCTTGGGGAGAGGAACACAAGGCCCAAGTTACTGAGACGTTCTTCTGACTTATGCAGGTTTTATGATTGCTACTAGCCAGAGACGTTGGGCATTGTTTACCAAGTTTTTTTCTGTCTGTTGCTTATGATGTTCTTAAGACCTAAATTTGTAGCTTATGACTCCACTAAGTCATCTAAAGTCACCAAATTCCCTATTTTAAACTAGGTCAATTTTTCCAGGTGTAAGGCGTTCTTAATATTGTCAAAGGCTGGGACATTGTTTAGTAAATCAAGCCCACGATATTTTCATTAAGGGAGAATCTAAAGCAATAAAAGAAGAGGCGTGTGGTCCCTAATCAGCGCTTCAAACAGTAATCATCATATAATAAGATGACTTCGGCTCTATGTCACCAAGTTACAGGCTTTCTTCATGCGCCCTCTTAAAGAACTTACAGCCTTGCGGCCAACTTTCATTGCAAAAAGGTCCTATAAAAAATTTCTGCAAAGTATATTCTCTCCATACACATTTTATTACAAAAGGTCTTGTGTGGTCTGTTGTTGACCATTCTCAACATTTTCAACTGTAGTCAACCACTGGCATATCAATTTTAATGTACAGAAACAGCAGTTAAATTTTTATCCTAATGTTTCATTTTTACAGATGTCAGAAGAACATATGCAAATCACTGGTAAAATGAAAACTCACCATCACTGATGAAAACGCTGAAAGGAAAGACCACTGAAAAATAATGCAGTACCGTTAACCCATCAAAAGTGAGAGCTGAACTTGAAGAGAATTGTTTTGATTTAGTCACAGCAGAGAATACAACACATCTTTGATTGTTGCAAGGTCTTACTCCTGTGCTCAGTGCCAGCCCGCCAATGGACAGACAAATAGGGTCAGCCATCTTTGAGCATGACGTGACCCCGCATTCGATCTTGTTACTCATGGTGCAAGTTTGCTCCAACTATTGCACATTATTCCCTGAATATCAATATTTCAGACTAAAGAAAGCCTTGGTCATCGTCAACGTTATTGAACTTTGAAAAAAACAAGACGTTCACCTAAGCTGAGCCCAAGCACTAGCTGGGTGTACCGTGCACTGCGCATGAACATACAATAAACCGCTGCAGCAAAAGAGTAACAATGAGCTGAGCACTAATAATACCTGTAATGTACGTTTCTATAGGCTACTCGATGTTTTGTGTTAAAGGTGTACACACCTACCATGCCCGAATCATCTGAAGAACAAGTTATACTGATTATGATCAAAATTCGAAGAGCTGTAGTATTCATTGTGTACCAAATGTGCCTCTGTGCACCTTAGTCAGCGTGATGAACTATAGGGGGGCCTAGCCACGAATTTCTTAGGAAGTACTGAATCAGGTGTTTACCTAGTCCCAGGAGCTAAAGTACATGCCAAGCCGTCGAAAGACCCATTGCGCATGTAATGCACTAAGGGCCAGATGTATCGGACATTTTTGCAGGCCGTTTCCGATTGCAAAAATGCATTTTGGTATGTATCAAGTCCAATTTGCGATTCGGTAACTTGTTACCGAATCGCAAATTTGATTTGCGACTACCTACCGATTCGGTGTTAGTAAGGGCCGTGTTGAGGGAGTCCCTTCCTAATACCGAATTGCAGAGGTATGTATGATTGTTTTGTGACCGTGAATGCGCTCGCAAAACAATCGCAATTAACACCAATTTCCAACTGGCGCAAATCCATTTGCAAAGGGGAAGGGGTCCCCAAGGGACCCCTTCCCCTTTGTGAATGCATGCAAAAACATTTTTTAAGAGAAGGTAGTGGTCCCACGGACCACTGCCTGCTCTTAAAAAATGAAAAGAAAACGTTTCATTTTTCTTTTTTAAACGCATCCCGTTTTCCTTTAAGAAAAATGGGCTGCATTTAAAAATATATATATTGCTTTATTCAAAAGCAATCACAGACATGGTGGTCTGCTGAGCCCAGCAGGCCACCATCCCTTTGATTGTAGCCGTTCGCAATGGGTCGCAAATTTCGACCTACCTCATAAATATTAATCAGTTAGGTCCACTTGCGAGCCCTTGCGAATCACTAGAGGAAACTCTTGGAGTTTCATACATTCCAAAAGCGATTAATTGCGATTCGCAAAAAAATCGCAATTTGGTAATAGCTATTGGAATTAATCACACATCTGGTCCCATATATCATCCAGAAAAATGAAAATATTTTTTTTAATAAATGTTACCCTGGTGAACAGTTCTAAAACTTCAAATTTTCTAAAGGTACATTTTTAAAACAAATAATAATAGCGCTCGTCAATTTGCCATCTAAGATGTAAAAGTCAATTCTATTTTTGCATATGAATGCTCTATATTATTATTTTATTGAGCCCCATGTAATGTATTAATCTATTTAAACATTGTACAGCGCAGCAACCTGAATACGAGTCAGTATTATAAGGTGGTTGCCCCAGGATCACACGTTTTGACTCAGTGGGAGAAGTTGATATCTGAACACATTTTCCATATTACAGAGCCTGCAGCTCATGAATGGAAATAAGCACTTGGTGACGTCAGTTTCATTGGGTGTGACGCTGCTTCTTTCCCTGTTGAATAGTGCTAAGTGGCAAACCGTATACATCAGATCAGAGTGACACCACATAAGAAAGTTGTGGAACCAAGTGTGATTAAACCACAAAAGAGGCAGGAACACAAAAAATAATGATTATTTGTGAAATTAGAATAACAATATTTGTACAAATGTGAAGAATGCGCCAGGTCGTTCTCTTTAGTGCAAAGTGAAATGTAAGACACCAAAGGTTTAGATCTATAATTATGTGTAAATGCCAGCTGGCCTCCTTTGGCCCAGTTGAAAAAATATATTTCAAAAAGAACAACACAAACCATTTACAAGACAAGGAGGAACAAACCTAAAGCAATTACCAATGATAACAAAGGAATTTTTAAAGGCAGGCCCATCAACCAGTGATAGTGATGGGCCTGCGGTGGGCGTGGTTAAAAGCCCACAGATAGATTACAACACTCAGAGCGCTTGCGAGCTCGACCTAAAAACGGGGGTCGAGTATGATCAGTCTCAGGTCACATTTTCCTAATTTGAAAGAGCTGTGAAGTTCACGGTTGTTGGATTTTGTTAATCCTCAGACTGTGTTAAATCATCTCTTCCTCACTGATTGAGAGAGAAGTTGTTTGTTTTCAATGTTTCAATGAAACTGACTAATGAATGGAGAGGGCCTGGGTCTGTCACTGAAGTGAGATCGTGCCTAGCTAATGCCTTGGGTAGATGGCACCCCAATATTTCAATAGCATTGTGCCGTCCAGTAACTACAATTATAAAGATAAACCAATCAAACATTGGTAAATGAGTTCAGAAAAGCCCGTTTCACAAAAATAACTCATACATGTACTCGAGTGGGTCTCCTACTTTTGGAGCAGATGTCTGACTATTGTGGAGTTCACAAACGATTCATAACTCCTAGGAACCTGTAGACTCCAAACAGTTATTGTTTTTTTATGTAATGATGCTCACTTACAAAACCATTTAAACGTGTGAATGTTCAGGGCGTACATTTAGGCATGCACAAGCGTAACTCGAAAGAAAATATTGCTGCACTTTATAACATTTTTGTTTTTTTTTCCATTGGGAAACTATTCCTTCACACTTCTGCGATAGCACAAACATTTCTGAAGGTTTTTCACTTTCCAGGGTACACATTTACTCCTGCTTTTCACAAAAGTAAATTTAGTTTCATATCTTGAATGTCAAAGTGCCTGTAAAGGTTCTTGAATACTTAAAATCCTGGGTGCTTATGGGCCTATACCCGAGCGTGCATTATGAAGAAACATCTAAAACAAGTTTCTGTGAGTAGATTACAGGCATATAAAGCTACAACACACTGGCGGAATAGTAAGTATGAGTAAATACACTTATGGGTCCAGATTCATGTCTTGTGACTATCAGAAATATTTTTCTACCGCTGTTTGCTCACCAGCTTGGCACTTGGAGGGGCGACTGGCTTAAAATATTCAGGTCTCGTTGGCCTGTTGTTCGGTGATACATTGGCCTTCCAATGTGCCTTTAGGAGTAGACAACAATTCAATTCTCTTTAGTGCTGTAATAGATACATTACAATGTATATTTGTGTTTCTTTCCCTTTTGTCCAAGCTGTGCTGGTTTCTTTAGGCGTACTGCTGCAGCAAAGGTGGATTACTTCGCATTCCACAGCCAGTGTAAAACCTCATTTCCACATATTGTACAGATCTGAGCATTTACTAATCCGCACGTGCTGCCTGCTTTCACTTGTGATACAATTCTATATTTTCTGCTACTCTGTTTATTACATATTACACACAGCTACCGCAGTGCCATATTTAAAGAGTTACCTTAATAAACATTTCCTGGTTGAAAAAAAGCACGTGCATGCATCATGGTAAATGGAAAATTGATCATGTGAAGGTATGAAGCTGGTAATATGTGTTATGGTCCCACAATGTAACTCGAGGTTCTGGTGACGTTTACAAAGGAGGCTGTTCACACGTCACCCGGCCTAACAATGGCGTTATTAGACAGTAGTATTCAGATGCATATCATGTACCCATTGTGTAAATAAGACATCAGCTTTACACGCACACTTCCATATGTTTGGATCAATAATGAACTACTGATATTTTAGCCACACTGCGCATTTTTATGTGTAAGCCTTTAAGGAAAAATATAGGTGATGCCAAGCCAGAAAGGGAAAAATATAGGTTATGCCAAGCCAGAAAGTAATTAATTAATATTCTAGGTACCTACCTTGCACGTGTCATCTGAAACACAGCTCTCAGTTAAATGTCTTACTTTCCCGAAATAATGCTGACCGGGTAGGGTGTAGTTTTCAATCTGGAGAGGAAAAAACTCCATTCGGTGGTTGTTGAGCCTCAGGTCTTGTAGACAACCCTTGAAGTATCCTCCCCACAGTTCAAGGCGCTCTTCGTCTGGATTTCCGCCAACATACAGGTGGTCTCCCGCCGCCAGGGCCACCGAGTCCAGCTGCCCCAGGTCCTGCTGCCTCCCTTGGTTGCTCACAGCCACCATCCCATCTCTGAAGTGCATGCCCAGCAGATGTCTCCTGCCATCGGCCACAATTTCCGGGAAGGTGACATTATTTTCAGGCGAAGTGAATATGCAAATCCTGCCATTTTCAAGAAAGACACTGAGGACAGTTGTTGAGTCATTGCCAACTTGTAACAAAAGGCCACTGGGTTTGAGGGTCCTCAGGAAAACAGAAAAACTGAAATTGGTGCCAAAGTTCTCCTCAATTGTGAAAGAAACCAGACTGGGCTGTCCGTCTAGGTTAAAGGTCCCTTCTGTATACTCTGCAGACAGAAACAAAAGACAGGCTTGTTATACTGCAAAAAGGAAAACATTTATAACATGCTATCGTTACTAATGGAACACATGTTTTTTATACAAGGTTCGTCACTCACTAAATACAAAATGGGGCTCATGGATTTTGATCACCTGTAACAATTCGCAATGTTTCTAGGTCAATTTCTTCTGCGTCCCGTTGTAAAGCACTACTACACTACACTTGTGATTTCAGTTATGATGTCACAAATGAAGTCATTGGTGACACCATAATTGTATAGTATGTCTTGTAATATTACGTTTTTGTAACTGAGTAGATTGAGCTTGGTCCACAAACATTTTTGTCATTTATTTACCCTTTATCTTTAGAATGTGTGACAGACAGACACTTTTGAGTTCCTCCACACATTTAGTATGGTTGGCCGTGCACTTTATCTACTCACCTCTCTCCCTCTTTTGTCCCTCTGTTACTCTCTGTGTTTCTCCTTTGTCTTTTCTCCATCTCCCCTATATTTCTCTCTTACCATATCGCTCACTCCCGCTTTATTCTTTCTCGCTCTTTCTCTTGATTGCTTTTCCATTTTACCACTCTGTTTTCCCCTTCCCTCTCTTCTTGTTTTTAGGTCAAAGCCTAGCAGACAGCACTACTGCATGGTTTGCTAAAGACATCGGGAGGATTTTCAGAAAGCTTCCCTGGGAATGCATTCCGCCAGTTGTTTACCATTGGTTCGTGGTTTGTAACTTACATTTTCTGGCTTTCTATTTGCAGGATTCATTTATCTGCCCCTTTCTTTATATAGACCTGTAAATCTTTGTGCCACTGCTTTCTATGCCACTGCACTCTACTATGCACCACTTTAACCTATGCCACTGCATTGTACACTGCTGAATTCTGTGCCACTGTACTCTATGGCACTGCACTCTACGCCACTCTACTCTGTAACATTCTATGCAAATGCACTCTACACAAATCCATTCTAATCTACTCTGTGCCACTGCACTCTCCTCTGAACCGCTGTGCTCAATGCCTCTGCGCTTTATGCCACTCTACTCAGCAACAGTCTACTGTCCGCCACTGAACTCTGTCACCCTACACCACTGCACTCTACAACACTTTGCTCTGCAACACTGCACTCTACGCCACCGTACTTTGCACTACTGCATTCTATGACAAGGCACTCTACGTCATTCTACTCTGGATCACTTAGCTCTATGCCATTGCACTCTGCAGCATTCCACTCCAGGCCACTGCACTCTAATGCACTATACTTTACTGTGCACCACTCTATTTCACACCACTCTATGCCTCTCTATTCTGCACCACTGCATTCTATGCCACTGTACTCTGTGCCACTCTGCTCTACACCAGTGCATTTTATGCCACTGCACTCTATTATGCAACACTCTAATCTACACCACTATATTTTACAGCAATGAGCTCTATGCTGCTGTGTTCTGCAACACTCTACACCAATGCATTCCTCACCAATCCACTGTACTCTGCACCACTGCACTGTACGTCACTCTTCGTGACTCCACTCTGGGCCTCTCCAACCACTTCACTCAAAAACACTCTACTCCACTCTTTGCCATTCCAATCTACGACACTCCACACCATTCTCCTCTACGCAACTTTCAGCCATGCTGAAATACAGCCACGCTGGTGTACAACACGGCCAAAACACATTGGCAAAGCCAATAGCTCTTGCATAGGTGAAACTTACTGTCTTTGCCAATACATGTTTTTTCTCTCGCGCTCTCTCCTCTCTAACAATGCCACTCTTTCCTTTAGCTCTCTGGCCTGCCTCTCTCCTTGTCTCCCTATCACACCCCTGTCAGTTTTTGTCTCTTTCTCTGTTTTGTGAAACTGGGCCAAAACATAAATAAGTAACTTAATTTAGAAAATTATACAGAATTTAACATTTTTTTACTTGTAAATATGGCATTTTTTCAATGTTTTGAATATCGAAAAGATTATAAACAAAAACAATATTATCAGTGAAATGTCTTATTAATATAACCATGCAAATTATTGTTTAGGGTATTGCAGGTGATAAACGAAAGTGATTTACTGTAATTGTCCTTAGCTTAGCCATTACAATTAATGTACTTGTTTCGGGAGATGAATCCCTAATTTTACTCTGAAAGTATTGAAAATAAACATAGTTCTTTTATCAACAGTATGGGTTTCGATTTTAGTGCTTTTTACAAGCAAAATAATTTGGTTTCTTTCAAGTTCTCTGCCTCCTTGCATCTCACTGCCACAAGAGGGCACGCTTATGCCTAGTATTGCCTGGATCTGTTTCACACCTGCACCCCACCCCACCCCACCATTGTGAATATTTCATTGACAATTTCTGCCACCAATGCCAGTAGACATGAGCTTCCTGGGTTAAATAGCATATTTTTAAAGACTTTTTAGTAACCCTGGCAACACAGCAGTGCTTATGTTGCTGACATATATGTGGAATACAGTGATATCCTGGATGTGAGACACCTACCTTGCAAGCATGTTGCTCCTTCATAAGGCCGCATGCAGTCACACCTGAAGCTTGTCCATAGATCAATGCAGCGCCCTTCGTGAAAGCACGGGTTGGGCTCGCACCACTCCGTCCTATTGCATCCAAGGCTCATCTGATATGATGTATCACCCATAAGGTATTGTGGAAGTAAAGTCTTGGAGTTCATGCGCAAATCCTCCATGCAGCCAGTGAAATTCTGCTGGCTCATTGTGTTGTTCAAAAGGGATCCCTCATAGAGACCACCAATATACACTCTGCTAAAAGAGTCTGGGATGGACTTGTTATGGCTCACTGACTGGTCTTTCATGCATGTGCCATTATTGCACCCTTCATGGCCAAGGGCCAGCCTCAAAACTTTGTTCAAAGTAACCTCTGCTTGGTGCCAGTGGCCATCATCTACTCTTAATTCATTCATTTGCAAACATGTTTCGGCACCGTTCCACTTGATCGTGGCCTGCAGCAGGCCTTCGTAGATTTCAAGGAACAGGAATTCCTCCTCGTCACCCTGGTAAAGCAGCAGCAGATCGGGTAAGGTTGTTCTGAAACGCAGAGAAATACTGAGCCTCTCACTTTCAAGCTCCCTTTTTGTCCTGTTTTTTGAAGAGAGGTCATAAATAATATAACCACCAGAGGAGAAGGAGAACGTGGTGGGAGTTGAGCACACCTCATCGTAGAAGCCAGCCTGGCACTGGCATAGGTGGGCATGGTTTCCATCCTCGTAGGTCGGAAGACAAGTGGCTTGGTTTTGGCAAGAGTGCTCTTGGCACCCAGTTAGTCTTACAGAGCAGTTTTTCCCTCCCCATAAGACTCCTTCATCATCAGCATAAGGGCAGAGGCAAGTATAGTCGGCAATGCCATCAGCACACAAAGCTCCATTTTCACAGGGATCACTTTCACAGTCGTCTATATTTGTGGAACATTCCACACCTACAATAAAGCACAAAAACAGATATGTTAAAAGAGGCATGCAATCATAGAAGCACTACATAGCCATGATTTTTTTTAACATCATAGTCAGGTGGTGTCACTCTGTCGTGTTCCTTCCCTTCTAATGGCAAGTACTGAAAGGAGGCGACAGAGACTTTAGTTTGTAGTGGAGAAAGTTTTCTCCCAGTCAGCCAACACCTCCTTGTATTTACAATGTAATCATGTTACTATTTTTGGGAATAGGACATGTCTGATGAGAAAAAACATGTATTCAGTTTAAGGGTTTCTTAGAAGGCAAAAAAATCCTTTACTTTAAAGTTGCCGTGTAAACTTCCAGGTGCAGTGACTCTAAGTGTGCCCATGTACTTCAATATTATGCAGCAAACTTTGTATGATCAGTCTGGAAAACTGGGGTTAACTCCTTGAACAGCGAAATGCAGGGGCTTAATTGCAAACGGCTTGCGCCACTGGTGCGTCACTTTTTGTGGTGCCCCGGTGGCATAGGCTGCAGGCTCATATCTACAAGGCCAGGCAAAGTCACTTTGCGTGTCGCTTCATACCCTTGTAGATGATGGCGTGAGGCAACGCAGCCCAAGGTGCTCCGTTGCCTTACTTTGCGTCAAAGAGGCATTCCATGGGTGTTGCAGTGGGTGTTCCCACGCATCACCCATGGATTTTGACACATTCCCAGATTTACAAGGTTTTGTAAACGTGGGAACGCGTCAAAAGCCTACGCCACCCAAGGGGCGTAAGGGTGGCGCAACAGTGAGAAATAACATTATTTCTCTCTGTTTTTTCCTCTTTCTATGTGTACTGCATTCTGCAGCACATAGAAAGAGAAAAACATCTCTTCCTTCACAAAAACAATAATCTCCGCAACGCAGGCAGCTTTGCACAATGGTGCACGGGGGCCTGTGTTGGGGCATGGCAACAATTTATGTTCCAGTGCAGAGGACAAGGACAGGAATGCGCCATATTGTAGATACAGTGCATTCCTGCCCTTTTGTTTTGATGCAGGACAGAGCAGCAGGAAGGCTTGCGGCACTGCCCTCTGCCAGAAAATTGCAAATGAGGCTCCCAGTTCTTACAAAAAGAAAACGTTTCTTAATCTATCCATGTAATTCTTCAAGGTTCATGCTCTTTTCAGGTGCCTCTTTTGTAACTGTACTGCAAGCATTAACGTTTCTCGGATTGTCCTCAATTTTGCAAACAGATTGCAACCCCCGAAAGAGGAAGTGACGTCAGAGAAGAACAGAACAGTCACTTTGTTGATTTGCGAGAGTCACAAAGGTGGAATGTACAGGTTTATGCTTTGTCCTTAGTGAGTTTTACTTCTTTGATACAGATGTCCAATGCATTCTCTGTCCTCCTGTAATATCATTTTCTGTTTCAAATATTAATTACAATTCTTAATATTCAAGAATAAGCAAATTATGACAAATGCTTTCTAAAGCTACTAAAAAGACGAATGGAAAGAGGTTTTGAGTGGTAAAGCAATCTGAAATCAAACATTAGTAGTAAAGATCAACACTCTAGCATTATTTGTAAAAATTGTTCTTTTTGAGGTTCGGGTGGGCATTTTTGTGGTTACGTAATGCATATTACAGCACATTTTCACGAAAAGTTGCGAAAAAGCAATTGGCTTTAAAGGGGTAGTCATGGGATGGTCTAGGTCCAGGAGTTTCATGATGTGCTAAATAAGCCTGACCCTCCCCATGGTTTTTCACATTCACCCACTCAATTATAATTTAGTGAAAATGATAGTTAAGTAGTTACTTCTATCCTAACAAATTTCTTTATAGGATGTCTAAAATCCAATCTTCTAAATACCTAAACCCACTTTCTCATGTGATGTAAAAAGAGGGAGTGGGTGGAACGTATCTTTCCCTTAGGAAACTGCTTTCCTCTGTCAGTAAGTTACCACAGTTAGTGAACCCCAATTCCCGGCACCATAAGCTGCGACTGAAGCACAATGACTTTCATAGATCTCTAAATAAGGGATAAGACCCTTGTGCCCAGGGTGGAGTGGCATGCTTAGTAGTAAGTATAAAAATATAGAGAAACTTAAACCGAGTGTTGGATATATGGGAGAACCATTGTCCAAAGGAATTCGAAGCAAATGCTTAAATAGGAAAATTGCTTGATCCATGCATAATAGCGGGAATTCACTGGCATATGGGCACACATACAATAAAGTGGGACTTATTAAAATTAGTTGTGGGTTCTAAACTGGCCATGAATTCCACAAAACCTTTCACTAGCAAGCGCAAAGCATTAGGTGTACACGCGATCAGCACAGTGTCGTCCGTGTTCAACAATATTGGTAAGGGCGTATTATTAATCAAAGGGATGTCGCACAAAGCTCTAATCAAAAGTCAGAATTAGTTTATTTTAGATGTAAGATAAACAGAAGTGGGGCCAGCACACAGCCTTGCCGCACACCTCAGACCTGAGAAAAGAGTTCCGTAAGCTCCCCTAAATCCCCGTATTTTACCCTTGCAATCAGATTAGCGAGAAGGGCATGCAAAAAGTTCCCTAGGTTTGATACAGTCTACGTTCTGACAGGATACTCTACAGCTTGGAACAATTAACTAAATTGGAACCTGTTGGTAGGTCCATACTTGGCAGGCACAGAGGGCAGCGTTTGGCGATGGTATACTTGCTGAGGATTAGGTGTAAATTCAAACACTGCTCCAGTGTACCCAGTCATTCCTTAAAGCCCTGTTGGGTATGGTGTAATATATTATTACTAAGGGACCAAATGCACATCCTGGTATATATTACTTTCCCGATTATTTTAACCAAGTATCAATGAGCGAAAATGGGCAATAACATTTAGGATCCCCTCAATTACCCTTTTTAAAGATGGGTAAGATTGTGGATGAAGTACATGAATTTGAGAAATTATTACTATCTAGATTATTATATAGACCAAATAGATTCATCAGTACGGCCCAGAGTTATGTTTTGCACTCGGTTAAAACCTTTCATCTGGTCCTACTGCTTTTTGCCCAGTTATGGTCAACTTGAAGGCAGGACATTCTTCACAATCTGGGGCTGAAGATGAAGGACCCCCTCCTCCTCTATATGCAGAGCTGAAAGGTGGTTGACTCATGCAGTGGTATTGATATGACAACTAATTAGGGAGGCCGGGTTGGGGTTCGGATGACAAGCGCTAGTCGTAGCCCTACATTCCCTCTGGCTTTTCAGGTCTGTTGCAGCTACCATGTGCTCCCAGTTAGCTTCCCTGAACCCCAGCTTCTTTTTCCTCAAGGTTTCCTTACAAAACCTATGAGCAGATGTGACCACAACAGGAA
Source organism: Pleurodeles waltl (assembly GCF_031143425.1). Classification (NCBI taxonomy): domain Eukaryota; kingdom Metazoa; phylum Chordata; class Amphibia; order Caudata; family Salamandridae; genus Pleurodeles; species Pleurodeles waltl. Next base: position 1,678,950,646 of record NC_090445.1, on the reverse strand, counting down.
CCCTGGGACATGCCATTAAAGTGTCCCTCAGTTGGTGATTTGCCCTTGGAGTCGAATCATTTAGGGAGGACAGAAATTTCCCTTAGAGGCCTCATGAGTGCTTGATCAGGGTGCCTAGTTTCTCAAAGGCAGTTATCATATTGGCACCAGTTGTATCATCATTAAGGCATTGTAAGAAGGATGCTAGTTTGGGGGCTCCTTGCGAGATGACTCCTATTGACCTCGGTTTGACCTGTTCTTGTCACGGCTGCGGCCACCAGTCCCAATAACACAAGTGGTGCAGTGTTTTTATTGGCACGAGTGGGGGTAATGCTAAGTGGTAGAATTTTCATAGATTCCTGCAAATTCTGGGAGTTTTCATCACAGAAATTTAAGGAAAATGTGTGTATGTTTGGGCATAGTTTGAGGTTCGCAGAGCATTGTGGGTAAGAGAAGGTTTTCTAGTTTTCAGAAATGTCTGTGGTTGGTAGGTTTGCATTCTATGCTACTGCACTCTACGTCATTCTATTCTGCATTACTTAGTTCTATTCCACTGCACTCGTCAGCATTCCACTCCAGGCCACTGCACTCTAATGCATTATACATTACTGTGCAACACTTTATTTCATCCACTCTATGCCACTCTATTCTGCACCACTGCATTCTATTGTATTGTATTGTAATAGTATTTATATAGCGCTTACTACCCCTGACAAGGCATCAAAGTGCTTTTCGGTGAGTAGCACGCTACTCCGGAACCCAACAAGAATTAGTGATGGATTAGTATCAGGAGATATGAGTACAGTTTTAGTATTATTTTGAGTTAATTTGAGCCGCGGATATGAGAGTTTGTTAGTTAGATTGACTGGAGAAATGGAGGGGTGGAGGAGGAAAGAAATCCAGAAGTGTTAATTGGGAGTATGTCCCTCATTTACTCATCCCAAAGGCTTGGGATGAGTAAAGGGGGATGGAGGAGGGAAGAGTCTGTGGAAGGGTTAGGGAGATCATAGTAGCAGGGTGAGATAAATGAGGGTGAATTTAGTAGGGTTGTTTGGGAGGTCATGGTAGTAGAGTGAGGTTTGGTGAGTTAGATTTGGAAGCGGAGGGAAGAGCTTAGGCAGAGTTATTTAGGAGATTAAAGTAGTAGAATGGATTTTGATGAGTCAGAGTGGGAATGGAGGACAGATTGATAGAGACATGGCATATGATGTTGGGTAGATAAGTGTGATAAGATGAGAGCAGGGATTCATAGATATCTAGTATAACAACCCACCCAGGAGCCACGCAAGACCCACGAACATGTCAAGCACAGAACAACATACACACATACATACATATATATATATATATATATATATATATATACACATACACAGACACATACATACACACATGAATACACACACATATGGACACATATATGTACATACAAAACATAATTAGAACCATGGGTATATATACTTAGTCAAACAGGTTTAAAGAGTGTGTGTGTATTTTATTGTTATGACATAGTAGCGATACATATTTTCTAAAGAACTATACATAACTAGAAATAGACACTTAATCAAAAAAAAAAATTATCAACATAGGCATATGCAGTCCATAGTTGTTTGAATATGGTGGTTATGAAGGAAAGAGACAACTCTTGAGTAGTTTTCTGAAGACAAGAAAGTTATCTGTGGCTCTTATAGTTGGAGGTAATGAATTCCATAGTTTGGCTGCTTGAATGGAGAAGGATGTACCACCTATAGCCTTTTTCTTGTATGGTGGTGTTCTAAGGCGGGGTGCCATTCTACCCTACACCAGTGCATTCCCCAAATAAAGAAGCTGCCTCAATTGTTTTTTCCTCTATGTAGCGCTTTAGGTCCTTTTATGCCGTGGTGTCATGGCCCACCCACACAAATGGGGTATGGTTCTTATTGGGAGACAAGTGAAAACTCAGGGTGGTAGGAAATATATAGCTCCCTACAGATTCCAGAACTTTCCATCACAGAAATGCAAGGAAAATGTGTGTTTTTTTACCAAAGTTTGACATTTGCAAGGGCTTCTGATACAATTACCTGGTGAGAGCCACGCAAATCATGAACACCAATACCCCCTTGGTTGTCTAGCTTTTAAAAATGTTCAGGTTGGCTGAGGTTCCCTATGTGCCTGCTGAGTGAGGTTCCAAAATCCACAGCTACCCACTTTGCAAAAACAGGGTCAGTTTTGAGGGGAAAAATATGATGTATCTATGTTGCATTTTAGGCTGTTTCCTATGACAGGCATTAGGTCTAACTGCACAAGTGAGGTTCCACTTTTATTGGGATACTTGGGAGAAGGCAGGGTGGAAGGAAGCTTGCAGCTCCCCACAGATTCCAGAACTTTCATCACAGAAATGTGAGGAATATGCATTTTTAATCAAAGTTTGAGGTTTGCAAAAGATTCTAGTTAAACAAAATCCTGGTGAGAGCCATGCACGTCATCCCACCCTGAATTCCCCCAGGTCTCTAGTTTTCAGAAATGTTCAATTTTTCTAGATTTTCCTAGGTGTCGGTGAGCTAGGGCCTAAAATCCACAGCTACCCACTTAGCAAAAAAAAAACAAATGTCCAATTTGAGTGGAAACATTTGATTCTATCCATGTTGCATTTTGGGCCATTTCCTGTTGGGGGCACTAGGTCTATCCACACAAGTGAGGTACCGTTTTTATCAGAAGACATGTGGCAGCAAAGAATAGTAGAACATTTGATATTACGAATTGTATTTTGCTGAATTTGTGCCTTCCGAATGTAAGCCTGTTTAAGAAAGAAGACATTTTTTAAAAATACTCTCTAAAGCATATGCTAGTACGGGTGCCTAGAAATTCAGAGATGTACAAATAACCACTGCTCCTACACTCCATATCTTGTGCCCATTTAAGAAATACATAGGTCTCTTTGATACCCATTTCCCATTCTAAATATTTCACCATACCAGTCGGTCTATACTTAGTACACAGTGAAAAACTGTTGCACAGTGCAGCTCAGTTGTTGTCTGTGGGTATCTTGGGCTCCTGGAGAACCTACAATCTCTATAGTCCCCACAACCAGAGGATGTAGTGGACATAATGGTATATTTCATTTGTAAACTGGCCATTGGAACAAAAAGTTATAGACTTAAACTTTGTCACAAATGGCTGTTTTTCCTCCTCATTCTTAATATTTTTTTAATTTCAACAGTTAATTTCTTTATGAAAACCCTGTGCGATCTACATATGACCCCTTGCTGAATTTTGAATGTTATTTACTTTTCAGAAGCTATAGCTTTCCGTGATCATCCATTGGTTTCATACTGGTTTCCAACACAAACTGGAAATAGGTTGACAGCAAAAAAATAGGAAAAATGGGCTACCTCTTTGAAAAATGCCAAAACTGTAGTATTAAAAACTGTTTTTTTATTCAGTTCTGGATCTTCCAGAAAGCTGGGAAGATTGTTTATCACAGCAAAATATTCATTGATGCCATTTTTAGGAGAAAAAAAACAGAAAGTTTTATCCAAAATGCTTTTTTTCAGAATTTTCCAAAAACTCAAAATGGTGCTATATTTTGCCTATTTTCTTAGTCTCCTCCAGGGGAACCCCCAACCTTGGTACCGTTAGAATCCCAGGATGTTAAAAAATAAAAGTATGCAAATTTGGCGTGGATACCTTATGTGGCAACTATTCCAAAAAGCTAAGACGTCTTAGCATGAGGCAGAAAGCCCCAGTAGTTAAAGAAGGGTTAACAGACATTTTCACCTAACGAAACTTTGTTTTCTTCAGTGAATCAATCTATCTATCTATCTATCTATCTATCTATCTATCTATCTATCTATCTATCTATCTATCTATCTATCTATCTATCTATCTATCTATCTATCTATCTATGTACACACACACACTCCCCAAGCAAAGCTCAAGCGTGTCTTGGTTATAATAATTGACTGTGGCTCGGCCCTCGTGGTCTGGTAAACCAATTAGAGACGAGCAAGGAAACTGCTCCTTTTACCCCTCTGAGTGCAGTTTTAGATTACTGATTAAGTGCACTAGGACAGCCTACTGCACATAATCTGTAATTGGTATTTCTTTAAGGGGCTTGTCTGTGGGCGAACTGAGCGGCAATTTAGGTTTCTCAGTGAAGATTTGCAGAAAGTCCTCTTTGAATTCTTAATCCCTGTATTTACCATCATTGAGGTCCTGTTGTAAAATCAGGAGAAGGCCATGATATGGATATAAAAGCAATCTCCGGCCTCCCTTTACTCCTAACTGGGTCCAAGGAACAAAGATTGACATTTGACACACCTAGCCAGTCATTTTGAATTAACATGTAGCAGTATTTGTTTTACATGAATACAAAGTCCTAATTTAGGTCATGAAATCATTAAACACAATAGGCTGCCCTTTGATGGCAAAAACGACAATTTCATAAAATATTACTTTTATTAGACTGCAATACAGTGTTGTAATTGAATGTTAAATATAATAAAATATGAAAGAGTCTTTATCAGTTTTTGCAAAATATTTGCTGTATTATTTACAGCCAGGGTGGTGGGACACAAATGCGGGGAGATGAGCACAATTGCAGCTGGTTCACCAGCCACACCTACAGTCTGCCCCTTGACCCTCAGGAAAGAATATGCAGGTGCTGATGGGCTAAGTCTGAGTTAACCCATCACGTCACTGCAGCTCAAAAGGTGCATGATGTCACTTTTGCTACTCGTGACATTTTGTTGAATAGGTGGTCACGCTTTACCTTACCTGCTTTTCAAGTACCCTTGCCGGACTCCAGTGGCTTCCCTGCCAGATTAGGCGGCCGGAGAACAGCTGTAGTTCTCAAAGGATCTGGCAGAATACTTAGGGCCTGATTTAAGAAAAGTGGCACTGCACCAAGTGACTCTTAGCGCCCCCCCTAACGCCACCATGTGTGCGCTGTATCTAAGATACGGCGCACCATGGCGGTAATTAGGGGAAGTAGCGTCCACATTTTTTACGCTAACTCAGAGCTTTGCAGGATTAGCGTAAAAAATTCTGATGCTAATTTTGCAAAGCCCATTGAGGCCCATTGAAAACAATGGTGTGCCTTCTTTTAACGCCTGCTCTGGGCAGGCGTTAAAAGTGCCAAAAACAATGATGCAAAGAAATCTCTTGAATTTCTTTGCACCATTTTTCAGCCCCCCTAACGGGGGAATGCCCCCTTTGCATACATTATGCCTGGGACAAGCATAATGTAGTGCAAAGGTTTACAAAGTGGCACAATTCATGCATTGCACCACTTTGTAAATTTGGTGCTGCGATTTTGGCCTCGTTGGGCCACATTGGCCTGAAATCTAATTACGGTAATGTGGCAAAAGGAGGCGCTGGGGCTCTTAAATCAGCCCCTTAGTATCACAGCTACTCCTGTCCCAAGTCTCTCCAGCCCTGGCAAGCTCCTGGAAGGACTGTGGGGGCTGATGTGGTGCAGGTGGCAGCAATGGATGGGTGGAGGGGGGATGTGTGGGCCCATTGCTTTCAGTTGTGTCATCAGTTTTCAATCTCCTAGCCCCTGCCCTTCCCTCTAGTTAGTCTCATTTCAACTTGACCATCTCCAAGGAGTGGAACCATAGGGACAACCACGTCTGCGGTGAAGCTCATGTGGTACATTACATGCCACCACCATGGCATATGCATTGCGCTTCTCTTTATACCACACAGGAGGGCTGACTGGCTGCAGCTGAGTGTAGCATGACTATGGAGAGCTGCTGTCCCCAGCACCCTGCAATTGTGGGCAGCCCAAATCAGCTACTGATGCTGCATCCCCATAGACCCAACCGAGCTGCAAATGCTGGATCCAACCAGACCGACCCGACAACTGATGCTGGATCCTCCCGCCCAACCCACCTACTGATGCTGGACAGCCACCACCCAAACCCAGGTAGTAATGCTGGATCCCACCCCACCCAAAGTCAGCAATCTATGCTGGATCCTACCAGACTGACCCGACAACTGACGCTGGATCCTCCCGCCTGACCCACCTACTGATGCTGGACAGCCACCACCCAAACCCAGATACTAACGCTGGATCCTGCCCCACCCAAAGTCAGCAATCTATGCTGGATCCTACCAGACCGACCCGACAACTGACGTTGGATCCTCTCGCCTGACCCACCTACTGATGCTGGGTGGCCACCACCCAAACCCAGATACTAATGCTGGATCCCACCCCACCAGAAGTCAGCAATCTATGCTGGATCCTACCAGACTGACCCGACAACTGATGCTGGATCCTCCTGCCTGACCCACCTACTGATGCTGGATGGCCACCACCCAAACACAGATACTAATGCTGGATCCTGTCCCACCCAAAGTCAGCAATCTATGCTGGATCGTACCAGACCGACCGACAACTGATGCTGGATCCTCCCGCCTGACCCACCTACTGATGCTGGATGGCAACCACCCAAACCCAGATACTAATGCTGGATCCTGCCCCACCCAAAGTCAGCAATCTATGCTGGATCCTACCAGACCGACCCGACAACTGACGCTGGATCCTCCCACCCGACCCACCTACTGATGCTGGACAGCCACCACCCAAACCCAGATACTAATGCTGGATCCTGCACCACCCAAAGTCAGCAATCTATGCTGGATCCTACTAGACCGACCCGACAACTGACACTTTATCCTCCCACCGACCCACCTACTGATGCTGGACAGCCACCACCCAAACCCAGGTAGTAATGCTGGATCCCACCCCACCAGAAGTCAGCAATCTATGCTGGATCCTGCCATGCCAACACTTCCCCCTCTCCTGTAAAAATAAATGTTTATAAAAAACTACACAACCTCTAGGAACTAGCAATGTGTTGTATCAAATGAGTAAATATACGTATTGATTTTCAAGTTACACACAGGGTTCCCAATACTGACTCAAAACACACTTAAACTCATACATGCGCACACACTCTGCCATTAAAGATTATTTACAATAAACCTTTTTTTAAGTGACATGTAAATCCTATTCCACAGATTGATGGGGAGTAAATGTTTTGTATTTCTTCAGAATAATCTTCTGCGGCTGGCAGGGGGATAAAAGCAGCCCAGATTATCCGGCTCTGATTGTATTATGTATGGCCCCTTAGTGACCAAGCAGATGGAACAGGAGCGGCAGGGGTTGAGCACTGAGCTATTCCGAAGGGGAACCCCAAGTTTTAACTTTCTACAAAAGCGACAGAAGTACTAGAAATCTGCCTCCTTTGCTAAAACCAATAAATGATGTTTGAGGGTCAAGGGCTCCCTTCTCCATCTTCTGTCTCCCACTCGTCTTCATCTCCTTCCTTCCTTCTCTCTTTATTTCCGGTTCCTTACTCTTTCCTTTGCCTGCTTTCCTCATCCTTGCCTCCTTCTCTTTCTCGCTCAACCTGATTTTCTTCTTCCATTTTCTTCTTTTCCTCCCTCCTCCCTGTTCTTTCACCCTCTCCTTTTCTTTCACCCCTTTCCTCTCCCTTTTTTATTGTTCCCTCTTCCCATATTCCACCCCTGTGCATCTCCCCCTGAAATGTAACCACAACCAGGCCCCTGCCATTCACTGGGTCTAAACAGATCAGAACAAGCAGCCTCTGAAACAGCATCAGCTGGTGAAGGGCAGACTGGGACGCCTCCCACCTCTGGGCCCTGGTGCACTGCACCGGCTGCACCAGTGGTAGCCACGCCCCTGCAGTAAAGTGCAGCAGATGGTGCAGGCATAATGGTCTATCTGAAAATTGTGCATGAAAACAGGATTACTCGAGAGGGAGGCCACCACAAGAGTACCCCGACCCCAGCCATAACCGAGCTACCAGTTTCAGGGTACAGGTGATAGACTATTTACTCGTGTAGCACGCATATTGTCACTTTCAGAGGACAATTTCAACCAAGTCCATGACAGCTCCAAGAAGCCAAGTAATTCTAGATTTCTGTGCTTTACAAAAAATGTGATAAATAAGAGTATGTCGAACAAGTGTTGGCAAGTCCAATTAGTCTGGAGTTGGCTCTCAGTTGTTTTAATTTGTCAATGCTTTTTTTTTTGGCCTAGTCTTTATAAACATTAGGCCAGATTTACAAGAAAGTGGTGCATCATCTGTGACATAACACTTTTCTTGAACCCCCTGCTGGTACCTAATGACATCATGGTAGTGTCGTATTTACAATACAGCGCACCATGGCGCACATTAGGACAATAGCATCAGAATTTATGACGCTATTCTGGTGCTTTGCTGCATAAATGTAAAAAATGTTGACCCTTGTGCAGCAAAGTGCAAGGAGGCCCATTGATTAAAATGGGCATGCCACTTTGATGCCTGCATTGAGCAGGCATTAAAAATGATGCCATAAATGGAGCAGTGATATCTTGTAGATTTTATTGAGACATTTTTGCGGGGCCCCCAACGCCGGGACACCCTCCCTTGCATACGTTATCCCTGGCGCAGGCATAATGTGGCGCAAGGGGTTGCAAAGTGGCGCAATACATTGATTGCGCCACTTTGTAAATATGACGCAGTGAAAATTGCTTCCTTGAGCCACATTAGTGTCAACAGAATGGCATTTGTGTTGCGCAAAGAGGTGCTAGGGCCTAGTAAATCTGGCCCATTGTGTGGAAAATACAGAGCCTTTCCAATATTGGAAAAAAGCTAAATTAATTCTTGTCCTCACAAAGCACACATTGCTCTGGTAGTCTCTGCAGATAAAGGGAACTACTTTGTGAATATGCTCCTTGTGAAAGAGCAGAGTGCTGTCACTCACAGTGAAATCAGACAGTGGCTGAAATGGGCTGACCGACTGCGCCATGCTGGAGTGGGTGAAAGAAAAACGAGAATGACACAATACCAGACCACTGGATGAAGTGGGATGGCTGGAAGTCCTTATAAGTATGGGCATTATACATGTAATGTTAGTCAAAGCATAAGGTCCTGGTAACTTCAGAACTAAATGTAAGTCCTGAGCCCCAGAAATGAGAGGCCAGTGCCCACAAAGTTAAACCAGCAGCACAGGTTCAGCAGTTTCTGAGATCCAGAAAGCTAGCACTTATACACACAGATTGATGGAACCCTTCAGTTAGCATTCACTAACTCAGAGAAGGATGCAGAACAGGGCTGGATATGTCTGATCCATCCCTCAGGATAGGATGTGCTACACCACTCTGTGATTCCAGCTGCTAGGAGTAAAGGAGATCGTGTCTGGCGAACACTTCATGGCTCACCACCAGTACTCTGCTTCAGGTCCCTCCGGTGAGTACCTGTGTAGCTGTAGGAAGTTGGCTCTGTATGTACTATTTCAAAGTAAGAAATAGCATGCACAGAGTCCAAGGGTTCCCCTTAGAGGTAAGATAGTGGCAAAAAGAGATAATTCTAATGCTCTATTTTGTGGTAGTGTGGTCGAGCAGTAGGCTTATCAAAGGAGTAGTGTTAAGCATTTGTTGTACATACACAGGCAATGAATGAGGAACACACACTCAGAGACAATTCCAGGCCAATAGGTTTTTGTATAGAAAAATATATTTTCTTAGTTTATTTTAAGAACCACAGGTTCAAGATTTACATGTAATACTTCAAATGAAAGGTATTGCAGGTAGGTACTTTAGGAACTTTGAATTAGCAAAATAGCACATACAGTTTTCACATAAATGACACATAGCTATTTTAAAACTTGACACACTGCAATTTTCAACAGTTCCTGGGGGAGGTAAGTGTTTGTTAGTTTTTGCAGGTAAGTAAACCACCTACGTAGTTCAAGTTTGGATCCAAGGTAGCCCACTGTTGGGGGTTCAGAGCAACCCCGAAGTTACCACACCAGCAGCTCAGGGCCGGTCAGGTGCAGAGGTCAAAGTGGTGCCCAAAACACATAGGCTTCAATGGAGAAGGGGGTGCCCCGGTTCCAGTCTGCCAGCAGGTAAGTACCTGCGTCTTCGGAGGGCAGACCAGGGGGGTTTTGTAGGGCACCGGGGGGGACACAAGTCAGCACAGAAAGTACACCCTCAGCAGCGCGGGGGCGGCCGGGTGCAGTGTGCAAACACGCGTCGGGTTTTCAATAGGTTTCAATGGGAGACCAAGGGGTCTCTTCAGTGATGCAGGCAGGCAAGGGGGGGGCTCCTCGGGGTAGCCACCACCTGGGCAAGGGAGAGGGCCTCCTGGGGGTCACTCCTGCACTGGAGTTCGGATCCTTCAGGTCCTGGGGGCTGCGGGTGCAGAGTCTTTACCAGGCGTCGGGATCTGAGGAGCAGGCAGTCGCGGTCAGGGGGAGCCTCGGGATTCCCTCTGCAGGCGTTGCTGTGGGGGTTCAGGGGGGGCAGCTCTGGCTACTCACGGTCTCGCAGTTGCCGGGAAGTCCTCCCTGAAGTGTTTGTTCTCCACAAGTCGAGCCGGGGGCGTCGGGTGCAGAGTAGCAAGTCTCACGCTTCCAGCGGGAAACGCAGGTTGTTTTAAAGTTGCTCCTTTGTTACAAAGTTGCAGTCTTGGGTGAACAGAGCCGCTGTCCTCTGGAGTTCTTGGTCCTTCTAGAGCAGGGCAGTCCTCTGAGGATTCAGAGGTCGCTGGTCCCTGGGGAAAGCGTCGCTGGAGCAGTGTCTTTAGAAGGGGGGGAGACAGGCCGGTAGAGCTGGGGCCATAGCAGTTGGTGTCTCCGTCTTCTCTGCAGGGTTTTTCAGCTTAGCAGTCCTCTTCTTCTTAGGTTGCAGGAATCTAAGTTCCTAGGTTCTGGGGAGCCCTTAGATACTAAATTTAAGGGCGTGTTTAGGTCTGGGGGGGTTAGTAGCCAATGGCTACTAGCCCTGAGGGTGGGTACACCCTCTTTGTGCCTCCTCCCTGAGGGGAGGGGGGCACATCCCTAATCCTATTGGGGGAATCCTCCATCTGCAAGATGGAGGATTTCTAAAAGTTAGAGTCACCTCAGCTCAGGACACCTTAGGGGCTGTCCTGACTGGCCAGTAACTCCTCCTTGTTGTTCTCATTATTTCCTCCGGCCTTGCCGCCAAAAGTGGGGCCGTGGCCGGAGGGGGCGGGCAACTCCACTAGCTGGAGTGCCCTGTGGTGCTGTAACAAAGGGGGTGAGCCTTTGAGGCTCACCGCCAGGTGTTACAGTTCCTGCAGGGGGAGGTGTGAAGCACCTCCACCCAGTACAGGCTTTGTTACTAGCCACAGAGTGACAAAGGCACTCTCCCCATGTGGCCAGCAACATGTCTGGTGTGTGGCAGGCTGCTAGAACTAGTCAGCCTACACGGATAGTCAGTTTAGGTTTCAGGGGGCACCTCTAAGGTGCCCTCTGGGATGTATGTCACAATAAAATGTACACTGGCATCAGTGTGCATTTATTGTGCTGAGAAGTTTGATACCAAACTTCACAGTTTTCAGTGTAGCCATTATGGTGCTGTGGAGTTCGTGCATGACAGACTCCCAGTCCATATACTCTTATGGCTACCCTGCACTTACAATGTCTAAGGTTTTGCTTAGACACTGTAGGGGCATAGTGCTCATGCACTTATGCCCTCACCTATGGTATAGTGCACCCTGCCTTAGGGCTGTAAGGCCTGCTAGAGGGGAGAATTATCTATACTTCACAGGCAGTGTGAGGTTGGCATGGCACACTGAGGGGAGTGCCATGTCGACTTAGTCTTTTTATCCCCACTAGCACACACAAGCTAGCAAGCAGTGTGTCTGTGCTGAGTGAGGGGTCCCCAGGGTGGCATAAGATATGCTGCAGCCCTTAGAGACCTTCCCTGGCATCAGGGCCCTTGGTACCAGGGGTACCAGTTACAAGGGACTTACCTGGATGCCAGGCTGTGCCAATTGTGGAAACAAAAGTACAGGTTAGGGAAAGAACACTGGTGCTGGGGTCTGGTTAGCAGGCCTCAGCACACTTTCAAATCAAAACTTAGCATCAGCAAAGGCAAAAAGTCAGGGGGTAACCATGCCAAGGAGGCATTTCCTTACAGTAGCTATACGTTTTTAGCATCCTAACGACTTTCTTTACATTTCAGCTCATTTTTTTAAATTTCATTTTGTCGTCTGTATTGCATCTGATGGCCTTTCACCTGGCCCTGAAAAATCAGAATCTAGAAAAACAAGAAGTCGTGGGCCTTTTTAAATTGATTGTGCTGGTGGCAGCCCAGTTTTTCACTGACGGGTCCAGCTTACAAGGGATTGAACCAGCCTGGTAAAAATCTGAAGTTATACTAGACCTTAACGGTACCAGTGCAAATTCACACTGACAGGCCCTGCTCGCACAGATGACGTTAGTACCATTTTGCACTGACATTTCCATATTGCAGCAGAGTGCAAGTGCGCTGGTGCAGTTCTGCCATTGCCAGATTCACAAATGTTGCACTTGTACAATTTATCACTGTCATTTTCAGACATCTTTTGCAGTGATGTAATTTTGTACTGATATGAATAGACTGCAAGGGAGACAGTGCAATTCTGCTAGACATTTCTAAATGACCTAGATCAGTGGTTCCCAACTTTTTGACTTCTGTGCACCCCCACTTTATCATTACTGGAACCCAGGGATTCCATTGAATCATTATTGGAATGCGGAGATCCCCCTTTCCCCCCCCCCCCCAATTAAGTCATTTCTAAAAGCTGGGGTCCTAATCTGTTAATATTATTTAATTTTCTAAGCAGTGGTGGACCCACTGAAGAGACTTCGCGGACACCCCGGGGTCCCCTGACCCCAGGTTGGGAACCACTGACCTAGATTGCATTGGTGTAATTATTAGATTATATATATACTGTAAAAGTGAAATTTAGGTGAAAATTTACACTGACTTAATCAGATTATTAGACTGAAGTTGCGCTAATGATATTTTGCAGGAGTATATATATATGTGATTAAACAAAGCGAGAATTGTATCTTGCACCAGTCTGTCAGTCAGTCTAAATGCCAATGCTATATTACATCGGTTCTAGTGCAATCTATGGAATCGCGAATCGGGCCTGGGACGTGCGTGTTTCCGGATAGCGCCTAAAGCCCACCGTGGCGCACCATATGTGCGACCTCGTTTCTGCTTCTCGTCGGCGCCGACGTTCGCACCTTCCCTCCGTTCACGCCCTCACACAAAAGCACGAACAAAAATACTCCCACAACCCGCTTTGTTTGGCTTTTGTGAACCTTTTCTCCCAGATGCCTGCCCTGCAGCGGCCTCCGAAATATAGCGCCGATTTAGGCCGCGAACACTGTGAGCCCGTGAAAACTCGCGTTTGGTTAACAACGTGCTGAGCTGAAAATCTCCTAAGCAACAAGGCTTGCGTGCGAAAACTCCCTTTTACTTTATGCTCGAGGAAAAGAAAAAAAGTTCTAAATCGTTATTTTTAAAAAAAAAAAATGCATATCGATTTTAAAGCTTGGGTTTATGAGTGTTCAGCCTGCACATTGTCTGAAGAAGGTGCATTTCTGAAGCAAGTCAAATAGTTCATATGTAGTTGTTTTATGACGCCATGGATTGTGAGAAGAAACCACTTCCCAGCACTGATGAGCATAAAAACAAGCATTGTCAAAGCCAATAGGTCGGACGTTGAACACCGGCTTTTGGCTTTGACAATCCTAGTTTTCTTTTTTCATGATCTTAGTAAACCTTTATTGCTGTGGAAGATGTCGGGGCCCTCGTTATAATAAAAAACAGACTATCTAAAAGTAAAATAACAATTTGGGTAAAGGTAACTGCCTTGTGTGCGGAGGTGTTCTTTGTGGAAAGGGCAGAATGCTATTAGTCACAGTGAGGGTAGCCATTGCTGCCCCATGCTGTATACTGAAGTGGGCTAACCCCGCTGCTCCATGCTGTAGAGTCGGCTGACCTGCTGCCCCATGCCGTAGAGTGGGTTGACCCCGCTGCCCCATGCTGTAGAGTGGGCTTCCCCACTGCCCCATTGGTGTATACTGGAGTGGGCTGACCCGCTGCCCCATGCTGTAGAGTGGGCTGACCCGCTGCCCATTGCTGTATACTGAAGTGGGTTGACCCTGCTGCCCCATGCTGTAGAGTGGGCTGCCCAGCTGCCCCATGCTGTAGAGTGGGCTGCCCCGCTGCCCATTGGTGTATACTGAAGAGGGCTGACCCTGCTGCCCCATGCTGTAGAGTGGGCTGCCCTGCTGCCCATTGCTGTATACTGGAGTGGGCTGACCCGCTCCCCATGCTGTAGAGGGGACTGACCCGCTGCCCATTGCTGTAAAATGGAGTGGGCTGACCCTGCTGCCCCATGCTGTAGAGTGGGCTGACCCGCTGCCCATTGGTGTATACTGAAGTGGGCTGACCCTGCTGCCCCATACTGTAGAGTGGGCTGACCCGCTGCCCATTGGTGTATATTGAAGTGGGCTGACCCTGCTGCCCCATGCTGTAGAGTGGGCTGACCCGCTGCCCATTGGTGTATACTGGAGTGGGCTGACCCCGCTGCCCCATGCTTTAGAATGGGCTGCCCATTGCTGTATACTGGATTGGGCTGCCCCATGCTGTAGAGTGGGCTAACCCCGCTGCACCATGCTGTAGAGTGGGCTGACCTGCTGCTCCATGCTGTAGAGTGGGCTGACCCGCTGCCCATTGGTGTATACTGGAGTGGGCTGACCCCGCTTCCCCATGCTGTAGAGTGGGCTGCCCATTGCTGTTTACTGGAGTGGGCTGCCCCGCTGCCCCATGCTGTAGAGTGGGCTGCCCCGCTGCCCCATGCTGTAGAGTGGGCTGACCCGCTGCCCCATGCTGTAGAGTGGGCTGACCCGCTGCCCCATGCTGTAGAGTGGGCTGACCCGCTGATCCATGCTGTAGAGTGGGCTGACTCGCTGACCATTGGTGTATACTGGAGTGGGCTGACCCCGCTGCCCCATGCTTTAGAATGGGCTGCCCATTGCTGTATACTGGATTGGGCTGCCCCATGCTGTAGAGTGGGCTAACCCCGCTGCCCCATGCTGTAGAGTTGGCTGACCTGCTGCTCCATGCTGTAGAGTGGGCTGACCCGCTGCCCATTGGTGTATACTGGAGTGGGCTGACCCCGCTTCCCCATACTGTAGAGTGGGCTGCCCATTGCTGTTTACTGGAGTGAGCTGATCCTGCTGCCCCATGTTTTAGAGTGGGCTGCCCCGCTGCCCCATGCTGTAGAGTGGGCTGCCCCGCTGCCCCATGCTGTAGAGTGGGCTGACCCGCTGCCCCATGCTGTAGAGTGGGCTGCCCCGCTGCCCATTGGTGTATACTGGAGTGGGCTGACCCCGCTGCCCCATGCTGTAGAGTGGGCTGCCCCATGCTGTACACTATATTGAGTGGAAGAAAAGTGTGAATGACACCAGAACAGGCCAATTGATGAAGAGTGCGGACCAAAACCCCATAAGTAATATATTATGCATATAATTTTAGTAAAATCAAAAGGCCTTGGCTAGTGGCAGGCCTAAATATCTCCACCACTTATAAGGTGCAAACCACAGATCTTATCTTGTGCTCGGGTATGAGGCATTGCAAGTAGGAACGGCATTGTGTTACACGCACACGAAGGCTGTCAGGAAACAGCCACGTGACAGTACAGGGCTTGTGGAGTTGTGTAGCACAGCAGGCCACACTGCATCTCTGGGAACTGATTTCTGACCCTCACAAACCCAGTATAGCCTAAATATTGCTGTTATCTGAAGAGTATTACTGTTGTGCATCAGAGAAGAGGTGTCACAGAACATTGCTTTCTTCTCACTCGCCTTTAAGTTAATACATTTGGGTAATTGGTGCAAAATGCTGAGAGCTCCATTCAAGACAATGGAGTGGCTCTGGGTGTATAATGGCTGGTATTAGCCTTGAGCTCAACATTCCAATGTTTACCTTAATGTATCTCCCTTTATAATTTGGGACATTCTACCCTTAGTGATTGGAATGTTCTAATACCCCTGTAGCCCTTCTGCCTCGGGCTATACCTGTTAAAGGCTCTCACCTTCAGCTCAGGCCTACAACAGATGTTCAGGGCCTTTTACCACCGGTATAGACCTCGGCAGAAGGCTACAAGGATATATATATTTACAGTTTTGGAACTTTAGGGCCTATGCAGTGACAGAGCAAGTTTTGCATGAGTCAGCAATAAAGACATGTGACGAAGGGATTTTTTTCCTCGCAATCTTCCTAACTTTCAATCGAAAGCTTCACAATCTTCACCAAGTTGCAAATGTGTGCCTCTTTCGAAATCTGAGTTAAAAAATGTGACACTTACGATAATTCATTACTGGCTACAGTTACCGTTGCGCATAAAATGATGCTCTGAAAATGTAAACTCGCGTTGAAAAAGACTGCATATATTCATCATCTCTGCTGGTTTTTGATTAGAGTGAAATGGATCTTGCAAAGTACAGAACACATCATTGAAGCAAATGTAAACTTAGAGAAAAATGTCACAAACTTTATTAAGTGAAAATTAGGACCTTCAGAAAATCACTGACACAGAAATAAATTTGCGCTCTGTCAGCACTGAGACATTCTCTAAATTCCATAATTGCAGACCTTTTGGTGAGACTGCAAGAGGGCTTGATTTAGTATCTGTTAACTTTTTATGGAGTGTGGCCAATATGTATGGGGTATTGATCAAAATACCCCTACCCATTGCTCAGACTCTGCACTTGGCATTAATGCCACTTTCTTCCTGGTAGAGGAAGGGTTTGATGTGGTAATACAGTGAGGGAGAAGCCTATATGGTAGACTATGTCATATGTGCGCCCCCCCACTCCTACCCCACCAGGTGTACATCATTTCCTCGTGCACCTATTTCCTTTACACATTTCTGAAAGGTTTAGGACACTTTGGGGGTTATTCTAACTTTGGAGGAGGTGTTAATCCGTCCCAAAAGTGACGGAAAAGTGACGGATTTACCACCAGCCGTATTACGAGTCCATTATATCCTATGGAACTCGTAATACGGCTGGTGGTATATCCGTCACTTTACCGTCACTTTTGGGACGGATTAACACTCCTCCAAAGTTAGAATAACCCCCTTAGAGACAGAATATCTCCATCAGTCACTTGTGTGAGAAATCTTAGAGAGGAAGTGAGTACCTGCAGGTTCTAAACCAATGCCAGACCATGTCCTTCATCTGAGATGCTGTGCACTTGGCCAGTTCTCAGTGCCGGAAAGCCAGCTTAAATTCTATCACTGGAATGCAAAAAGAGAGCATCCCTTTTTTGTGAAGCAGACTCGAGCATGTGCCTCAGGATACAAGGTAACGGGCAATTTCCTGAGCAGTTCCAGTAAATTGTCAATTTTCTAAAAAGAGATTTTTTATGAAAAGGTGCATTTCTGCGGTGCCTTCCATAACATGGTTTCTTCTCATTGAGTAGAATGCATTCTTTTTCTTAGGCACCTCTGTACAGCATAGGAAAAGGACATTAATTAACAAGGCTAATAGATCTTGTGTAAGTGCGACCTATTGGCTTTGCCAAAGCTTGTTTAGTTGTTAACCATGCTGCATATCAGCCGTCTTACTGTTCAGTGTGGCATAAAATCATTGGGCAAGCCAATAGGTCTCATAGACAAGATAAAATAGCTTTTCCAATGCTTTTTGGAACTTCTGCCCGATGTGGAGATTTCGATAACCTTTTCTTTTATTTCAGTTCATACTTTAGATGATCCTGAAGTTAAATTCTGTTTACTTCACACACACACACAGTGTTAGTGTTTTCCCGCTGATGTCAGGTATGATGTTACGGGCTTGACGTCAGCGGATACTCGGGCTAGACTGGGAACTCAAAGCAGCCCTGGCAGTGTTGTAAGCCCAGCCCCCTGGCCTGGGGGGGGGGGGGTAGCCTGTGGGGAGGAGGGGTTTGTGTGTGGAGGGAAGTATGTGATACACTGCGGCTTCTGTTACTGACAGTCAAGTTCAAGCCGCTGCTGCAAAACTGGCCCCCAGTAACAAAACTGGCCCCCACCGCTGCAAAACCGGCCCCCACTCTTCCGGCCCACTGGGAAAATGGCCAATGCCCACTACGGCCAGTCCGGCCCTTGCGGATACGCACTCCTGACTCTGTGATTAATCCCGAGCAGCAGTTTGATAGGGGCAAGCGTCTGGCCAGAATTCTGGCAGGGGAGTCGTGGTAAGGGTTGCTTAGCTGTTGCCCACCTGCCCACCTCCAGTTGTCCCGCACGCGCCTTAATCTCCGTAAGCAGCTCTCAGCCGCTGCATTTAGAATGCAAAGGGTCAGGGTCCTTTTCTGACTCCTCTTCTGTGCTGGACTTTGTTGTGTAGATGTTTCATAAGGCGGCTGTCTCCACCTTCAGCGTGTTTTCTTCTACCTATGGACGTGCACTGCAGTGGCCTTAGTTACACCACTGCTGCCCTACACGTGGAAGCGTGGATAAGAAGCGGAGGTTCACTGCTCCAGCATAAACATTGATGAGGGATCAAAAAAATAAAGCATCGTTCCAAAGGTGCGTCTGTTGTTGTAGAGACCAACTAAAAGTTGACCTGCACATAACTCTGAAATCTGTAAAAGTGCTCTTTCTTTTCAATAAATAGTTCTTTATATGAACGCTCCCAAGACCTTGATGTTTCCAATTGGTATTCATCTCCGTTTTGCATGTTTCATGAGATCATGCTCAAGCAACATGGCCGACATGTTCCAATAGCACGGCAATGAGTTCTGCCTCATGGAACAGGTTTCATTGTGGGCTCTAGAATTTTCGCTGCCTCTGCTTACTGTTACCCCGAAGACCTTACTGTCCAAACTCTGTTCTGCGTTGGTCATGTCCGTGCTTCACTGGAGGACAACATGTTAAGTCACATACTTGGCCTAGGTATGGTGAACTCTTGTGCGGTCCTTAAGTGGTCCTCAGAGGACGAGCGCCGGCTAGTGGACAATTCACTGTTTGGACAGGTGCAGTTGAAGCCAGTGCAGAGCTTCGAGGGCAGGCATGGTACTAACACGGGGTACAGGTGGGCCAGACTAACCCCATCATGACCTTTGGTCCACAGAGTCACAGCAGACGATGCCACCTGTTAAGTGCTTTTTCCATTTCAGTCACCTTCACTTTAATTATCCATCAGGGAGAACCCCAAGAAAACATTTTACAGTGCATTGTTTGTATGACTACTATTTTAAGTATGTACTGATAAGGGGAGAAAATACTGACTTTAGTTGATTTTTCCCTATTTTTGTACTGGCTGAGAGATTAAAATACTAATCATGTTGGTTAAAAAAAATTCAGGCTGGAACCCTAGCTAGCACCTAAAGCAAAGTGTTAGGGTGGCCAGCAGAAGGTACATTAAAGCTCGGCTTTTATGAGCTTGAAGTTCCAACAGGACCTCGAGCTGGGACAGGCTTCAGGCTCAATCCCGGCTCGAGCTTTCAATAAGTCCCCCATCTGTAGTTGAGAGAGTGGGAGCAGAGGCTTATCTGCCTGTGGTGCAGTAGGTAAGGAGACACCAGGGCCCAGGCATTTGAGTGGCCTTCTCTACCTCAGTTATGGTCTGAGTGAGGGTTCTGAGAGTGTTTATGGTTTTGTCTGTGTACGATTCACACAGTAATACACCGTAAGATGGGTCATGCATGATACTATTCAGATAGTGGCAGTGCATGCCTCAATGGAGGAGAAGCCACGAGGGTGAGTGGATCATAAACGCTGTCCCCTCCCCCATTACCTAAGAATTAATGTGGAATGCCTACTAGAGTAAGGGCCTAATTCACAAAGGTAAACTTACACTTTTGTGTAAGTTTACTATCTTTATGTATTCACAAACTACAAGTGTATTTTTACTAACAGTAATGTTACAACTCTGGAGATGCCACAGTCGGGGTGGAGAGCTCCTCACATGAAAAGATAGAACAGCTCTATGTTTTTATGTGCGTGGTCTCGGCCACAAGTGTGGAGTCTCTGTAGTCGTAAAATTTCCGTTAGTAAAATTAAATTTGTAGTTTACAAATACAAAAATAGAAAACCTACAGAAAAGTGTAAGTTTGCTTCTGTGAATCAGGGACTAAGTGTGTCAGTCTGTTTTCTTCCAAATGCTGTGGTAAAGTAAATAACTGTATTTTCACAAATGAAATATTATGTTGGGCTGAAGTTATTCTCACCATTAAGCCAGAGTTAGAAAATGAAAGCATTTCATTTTCTGATATGTTACAGTATATTGGACATTCCTAGGTTATATCCAGGTCCACTGGAGTTATTACATTTTATGTCTCTGGTGTTTTCTGAAAAATTATGGAATTGCTGTATTTGCCACATAATCTATCTACTGCATAGTCTGCAGATTTAAAACAAAATTCTAGAAGCATTGTGTAGTAACCTTTGATCCCTTTGAGCAACAACGGTTGCACCACAGTTGAAGACCCTATGAAAAGGTTGACTGTTCACCTTTTAGTTGTTTATTGCTATACTTGTGTGATAAACTTGTGCTAATGTGGTACAACCTGGGCACAGATAGTGTTAACAAGTGTAAAAAAAGACAAAATAATCCACTATCGCAAAATGTTGCCATGTTACACAACATAATTTTTCTTTTCCTGCAGTATAATTTAGTCAACACACAGAATTTGGTCCTCCCCTACAGTGTAAATTCAGTGGCCCTGGATACAGTGATACTCTTTATCCAACCACATCTACTTGCAATGGGACTGATGATAATTCAGTTCAATAAGTGGCTACCATGGGTTATGAAACGTGGCATGATATAGAAATGATGGCACTAATGCTAATCATCTATACTTACCACAGAACTAAATAACCCACACCAAAGACCTTCAGATCGTTATTGACTGCATCCTCAACGGAAGATGCTAAGGAACATTTTCAAGTGGTTTGCAGTCAACACCTGGAAAATCATCACCACATTCATGCCACTAGCAAACTAGACTACAAGAACACCCTCTACGCCGGGATTAACGGGCTCATCGGGATGCTGCAGAACATTAAGAGCTCGGCAGCCAAATAACTCTCAATCTTGCACGACACTCGCACATCTCACCTCAAGGAGCACCCTGGCTACCCATACACAAAGGAGCACATTTCAAACTCCTCACCCAAACTTTCAAGGTACTCTGGCCCAGCTTACCTCAACAATACCATCTGCTTTCACAAACCTTCCAGACACCTGAGCTTGGCAGGACTCCTATTTGGACACATTCCAAGCGTACAGAAAACCTGATCTTGCAGTAGAGCCTTCTCCTCATTCACACCGAAAGCGTGAAATGATGAGCTGTTACACATCCTAGCCACCTCCTCACTTCCTGAATTCCACAAGAAGCTGAAGACCTGGCTTTTCGAGTAACCACATTAGACCCTAGGCTTGGCTAATCTCACACCTGCTCAGTGCCAGGATGCCCTCCTGGTTGAGAGTGCACTATATACATCAACATATCATGACATGACATGACCAGAGAGAAGCAAATGCACTTTATGGAGCATTCAGTTCAGGCTGGTGCAAACCCAACCATTTCTAGAGTATTCTGTTAGTCTGCACGATTGCTTTTGTTTTTCATGCTGTGTGCCTATTTGCCTTTGCACCCGCATCCATAATATCAGAAAAGCTAGGAGGCAAAGTGAACCTCTCATTTCCAGGGGTCACCCCCCTTGCAAATGAGGGAATGCCTTCTGACTATAGCGCTGGCAATACATGCGCACTAGCGCTATCATTATTACAGATGGGGCTGCAGAAGCATCTGCTTGTATTAGGTCCCTGGTAGCAGTGACCTACCACAGACTGCTTGGAAACCAGCTGCTTGTGCTGAAGCCTGGCCTGATGGATATTATAACAATTGGGGCTGATGAGTATAGACATCAACTCTTACTGTCAAATAACTTTCTACATGCACTGTATGCCTCTTTGGAAGGAGATACAATGTAAACCTAGGACTTGTAAGCTACCCCCTCAATTGGCAACAACTGGGCCTTTACTGGCATACCCAAATGGACCCTTGGCCCATCCAGAAGAAAATTCCTGGAACCGGGTCTTTTGGAGGGTGACATTTAGGTGAGCTGATCAGGCCTTGGACAGAGGTGGGCAGGAGGTGATTCTGCAGACTAAATTGTGCGTGCCTTCCTAGTATGATGTGAGGATGCTGCATTTCGGCCAGTGCTGCCGACTTTGGTACTGGGGCATGAGGTTCGAATCGCGGCACTGCCTCAACATTCTGTGATTCTGGGCAAATCACTTAATCTCCCATGTCTAGAAATTAATGTGACTTTGAGCAATTTACCTGGTGCTCATGTAAATGCTCCAATACCTTCAGATCAAGTTTGAGATATATAAATATGCATAAAAAATGGTACCTCTATTGCACGGGACGGAGACTAATTGAAATGTATCAATCTGTACTCAGTCCATGCGCCACACACTGCCAAATTACAAAGCAGCAGACAAAAGAAAATGATGGGAACGAATGGGCAGGCTAAATACCCCAGCTAAGGAGTATTTTTATTTTTTTGACAGAATAGGTTGCCAAGCGACAGCGCATGTGCACTGCCTACAGGCTTGCTCTAAAACCAGACAGTGGATGCTGTATATTTCCTTTCCTGCTTGGTCCTTTCTTCAGATGAGATTTGGCCCAGAAGAGGTTAGGAATAGCTAAGACAAACATCTCCCTCCCACTGCTTAGTATTCACAATGGCTCAACAGCACAAATCACCAGGTAAATTGGTTGTTGATGCCAAAATAATAAGTAAACGGAAGTCCCTCAATGTAACACATTATATTGACATCATAGTTGAATCCTGTGCAATACAATTAAACCTAAGTTGTTGTTAATGCAATATGTTATCACAGATAAATTAGATCCTATCGCTATAATTGTAGACTCAATTGACAATGTCTGTGCAGAAAATAATAAAAAGATGTTTCAAAAAAATATTGACATCATAAGGATGAAAGACTGAGCCATTGTTGCCAGGATTTTTGTATATGACTCTTAGACTTAGCATGATTCTCAAATGGAAAGTAACATTCCCGTGCCCCCCGTCACGCACAGTTCTCTACTCACACATTTTTGTGAAACTCATACTCCATAAATGTATGTCCTGCATTAATAAGAAACATTGTTGTTCCAGTTTAAAATGTCCTGTTGTCGAGGAACTGGTGGACAAGTGCTGTTTCATTTCTGCAAATTTATACTCTGAAAATGATCATTCTGAAAAGAAGTTCCTTGACACGATAAATATGCACCTGCTTTACCAATATGAAGTATTCGCTTGTAAGGCTTGGATTAAATGTGGAATTACATGCTTATACATAACCGGTTTCCATTTTTGAGGTCTGCCACAATTGGGGACTATCTCACCATTTTGAGCTTATCAGGGACCAGGTGTGTTTTTGTCTGCTAAGCCCTAAAACGGCCCTTGATATTTTATCTTTTAGATGATGGTGAACTAGTCTTCCTAAGGGGATTTTGGGCCTTCTTCGGTTCAAGCATGATGTCTTTGAGACCTCCAGAGCTTTCAACCCTCCAGAAAGGGGTGTGGGTGATGTCCCTTTTGAAATCTTGGTGCCTGTGAGAGAGGACTATATTTGATTCCTAAACCAATTAAGCCTATTTACATTCTGAGTAAAAGGGAGGATTGCGATACCTCGACTTGCATTCACAGTGCAATCTCTTGGAATCCTGACCCGTGGCTATTTGCAAATCCTGCAGAAAAGGCTAGAATTTCAGAAATGGAGAAAAAGATGTCCAAATTCCTAGAAGAAGGGGGTCTGCATCGCCCTTCCCTAAAAAAAGCATGATGGGAATAGCATTGTTGTGGGTACATGCCACCGCCCAGTGGATCACCGTATGCTCCCCACAATGCCTGAGCTCCCAGCCACAATGTGGAAGCTGTCCCCCAAATACAGCTTTCAATTTTGAAATCCAATTCTACACCCTTTGGGGAGCCAAAATGTCATCAATGGTTTTTGACCCAAATTGCAGTTGCAAAACATTAGCACATGTCATTGTGGTGCATAAAGAGGGAGATGTCACTTTCATGCCCCTCCTCCATTAATGCAGCTCTGTGGATTACAACCTAGGGTTTTATTGTGGCAAAGTCTATGATGTTTCAAATTACAGGATTTGTGACAGCAAAACCCTGTGATTCAACGCCCTATATGTCAATAAAAAATGCTATTCCAGGCCTAACCACAGGATGGTAATGTGGTGCATATTGTTGAACCTAAGATAGTTAAAGTCTGCAAAATCACAAAGACCTTAACTACATTCAGAATAAGATGGGTGATCAATTCAAGGTCAATATAAGATATCAATGGAGTGCAGCACCCTCGCAGAACAGTCACCACAAAAAAGAGCACTTACCTACAGTTAAGGGAGTTTTAACTTCATTCAGATTGCAGGGACCAACTATGAAATGGCCATCATCTGACTGATTTAGAAAAGACAACAATTTGAAAGGAAGGAGGCTGCTTGGGGGTGGACAATTCAGCAACATGACACAGTGCAGAATGTACAGGAGGACGATACAGGTAACTAAAGCCCTCGCCCTCCTCTGGGTGCTCACAGACATCATAACAACAACAACAGAAATGTTGATAAGCATGTGTATCTACTCCCTAGAATTGAATACCACTATATCCCCAAAGCACGCCTTGATGGGGAAGTGAAGATTTACTATTCCAACTCCACGTCTACTTACCTTGATGATTTAGTGCAAGTCAATAGAATGGAGTTGATATATGTGCCTGTCAATAATAACAGCACAATGAAGAGTGAAGGGCATATGCATGCATTATAATTATTTTTGCCATCATAGTGTATTTTTCCAATCCTTAGAGAGCATTGTTTGATTGCATTTTACTGTATTATTATAAACATATTTTCAAACTTAAAAATAATAATGACACAAGATTTCAGTACCACACACTTGAAAATACTTCCTATTTCTAAAATAAACAAATTAGCGGTGTTCTTCAACAAGGTAAAAACATCACCTGTAATGTTTCTCACTCTACAGAGACACATTAAGATGAATGTTCTCAACATAGATAAAAGTTCTCAACATCTAAATGTGGTACTGCATCCCCTCAGACATGGTCATTCTTAATAACGCCCAACAGGAAGAGAAAGACTGTGACTCTGACCACGTGAGCTCTCATCTACCAGGGATTCTCTGAGTGAGTCGTGAATTTATACACAAAACACATGGCCATCTCCATCATCAGCACCTCAAGACTGTGCAGTGTTTGGCAGGCTCCTGGCTCCAGGACCATCCTCCAAGGAAAGATGATGGACAAGTGTGTGTGTGGGGGGGGGGGCGTGTGTGATCAGAAGTGAGGATGAAGAATCTACACCCTATCACCTTGTTGTGGTATGCCACCCCTAGCAGGCCCCCTGCAGCCCGTCATCTGTGAATTCCCTGTGATTCCCCCACTGAGCCACCATTACTATGGCAGTGTAGCATATATTCTATCTGGGAGCCCTTTCTGGCAGGTCTAGGAAAACCATCAATTGTACTGGAGGAACCACTCACTGAATGTGTGTGGTGAGAGTAGAGAGTGCAGTGTCATCTTAGGATTTTTGGGGACCCCAGTTAAGAATTATTTTGGGGGGCCTTTGTGGAACAACTTTGTATTTTAATA
The DNA here is from genome assembly GCF_031143425.1 of Pleurodeles waltl. NCBI lineage: Eukaryota > Metazoa > Chordata > Amphibia > Caudata > Salamandridae > Pleurodeles > Pleurodeles waltl. Next base: position 1,678,925,161 of record NC_090445.1, on the reverse strand, counting down.
CCCATTGTCTGCTAATCCCAGTCCAGAAGATACTAAATTCTACATTAAAGGGTGAGACAAAGGATAGGCAAAAGTGAACATAAGTGAAATAGTATGAAAGTTCACTTTCCTGGGGGTCCCTTGGAAGGTGGGAGCCCTAACTAATTGCCCACTGTGCCTTAAAATTTATCTGAGACAGTGTATTCAGTGTCAAAACAGATTTGAAATGGTGTGAGTAAGTTAGTAGGAAGGAAAGTTGGTTTCTTCTCAGAAGATCTTTGGGGTGTTTTATGCATGTGGGTGATGTATGCTGGAGGGTTTCCTTTCTACCTCTCAGAATGGAAGGCAGATAGAAGGGCGTAAACTGTCCTTCGCCCAGCCGGAGCATCACATCCAAGCATTCATCCAAGCATCACAACACAGGTCTGTTATCGTGATTGGGTGCTGTGCGTGTAAGGATGCGATAAATTATCTATATGTTTCTAAGTTGTATGCTGCTGTGGTGGGGACCAAGCTTTGCCAGCTATATGGCTTTGGTGAGAATGAGCGCATGATGGTGAGGAGGGGTTCTTTCTAGCATGTGCTCTTTGAAGTTAACCATTTGTAGGTGAGATTGGAATGATGGTTCAGGAGTTGGTATTATGTGCGGCCACATCAGGGTTGTGCAAACGGTGGTGATCGTTCATAAAAGTAACAAAAGAGCAACATAAATGAAGGGTTACAGAGGCAAGTTGGTTCCAGTGGGAGAGGTTTTCATAGTACTCGTTTTAGAATGGACAAAGTTTGCTCATAAAATATGTTCGTCATGGATGGTGCTGTTTTGGGAAGGGAGTTCACTACATTGTGTTATTTTACACTAACATATAGTGTGGATATTATGCTGTGCTACACAATATTATATGTGATTTTAACTTTTTGCTTTTTTATGGTATGCTATGTTATGCAGTTGCTTTATGCTACAATATTATGCTAAGTTTGATCTCATTTTATGTTATGTTATATTGGTATGTTATCTTTTATTATTATATCGTATGCATAATAAGCACGGCCACCGGAATCATGTGATTGTGTGGCTGCAGCGTTTTTTCCATAATTGTGGATTTGCTGCATATGCCACATAATTCATAATCTGCATAATCCATCATTTGCTGCAGAATCTGCAGATTTGAACACAAAATCTGTTTCTGGCTCAAACTGTTCACAAGTTACTAAAAACACATTGACACATGTTGCTGTGCAGTGGAAGGCCATTTGCATAGGGTGACTGGTCACTTTTCTGTTGCTTGTTGCTGTATTTAGGTGTTAGACTGGTACCAGTGATGTGCAACCTAAGCCCAGAGAGTGGTAAAACGTGTAAAAATGACAAAGTAATGAAATAATACTATCACTAAATATGATGCATTATGCCTCACAAATTGCCTTTTCTTGCCGCGTAATTTAGTCAACCCTGCTGCATAATTTGGCCCTCTCCTGCAACATAATTGCAGTAGCCCTGATATTAAGGGAGTGCACTATGTATATATATATGCATATATATGTTATTTCTATAGTGTGAGCCTAGCCAAGAGGCAGTGGAGTGTTGTACAAGGTCAAAGGCAAGCTTAAAGTCGGCGAGTAACAGGAGAGGAAGCTGAGCCGTGACGGTTAACGCATCGTGATGTAGTGCTCTTTAGTGGTTTCTCAGCACTGGAGAGGAATAGAGAGGCCATATAAAAGTCTAAAACAGCGAGGCTGAACAAGCAATGGGCTGCCTGCGAAGAACTGGCTGTAAGGACCTCGCAAACTTAAAATGGCGGCACGTTGTGTAATGTTCTAGGGCTGCCCTTTCCCCACCTTGCTGAAAAAAACAAGGAATTTGCAGTTGGCGTCACGTAAGGAGGAGACACTGAGGCAGTGTGGAAATCTCAGCACATAAGAGCGTTAAGCCCCAGAAAAGGAGATTGAAGATTAAGAGAGGACCCCGTGTGGTGCCATACGCAGAACACCGACGAAGTGACGACAGCAGGGGCGGAGCCAGTCACAGGAGGGAGGAGTCTGTAGAGGAGGGAGTGATGTGGGAAGTTGGCAGGCCTTGTGTAAAGGCATGTATGAGAAACTCCTGGAAGGAAACTGGTGCCTCAGTTCCAAGTTTAATTGTTTCATTTTGGAGTTGCGTGAACGTGGCTTAATAATAACTCCAAGTTGCAGGAAAAGAGGTAATAAGACAGTGGACCAGTTGACCCCCAGAAATATAACAATCCCAATAAAATGGCATTGAAGGAAAAAAAATTAGCAGCTTGAATCATATCTGTAATAACCTGTTTGTTTAATCCTGTGCGCTATTCTGCCCCATTCTTACAGCTAAAGCAACTTTGTGAAAAACACATGGCAGGGTCAGGATTGACTAAAAAGGTGTGAACATATATGGCCTTTATTTTATGGAGGGATGGTTCAGTATTGGCTGGCAGCAGTGATGGTCAGTCCAGGTGATGCAGGAATTGATTGAACTGTGACTGTCCCTGGACATAAAACACCTGTTGGTCACTCCGTTTTCATATGTCAATGAGGACCCTGTTTATCCGGTGGCATATTGTACCTTTGACCACACTATTTTTGTGCCTTGCAGATGAAAATAAATGTGGCACGATAGAATATGTTACTTATGTGAAGCAGGGTCGGCTTTAGCGCTGGTGGTGCCCTGTTTTGACAGTCTGTTTTGCCCCCCCCCCCCCCCACTCCATGACCATCTCCTCGGAATCCCTCCCTAACACCCGGCAAATGAGTCCCATATCTTTCCATAGCCCCCTTTCACACATACATTCATTTGTTTTAAAACATTTGTAAAGTCTGGCTTTACTAATCCACTCAGCTAGCCACACAAAATAAAGATCTGTTCTTTGCAGCAGGCATGTTAACCTGCTGCGCTACTTTATAGCGAGTCAAAGCTGCCAAAACTCCCATCTCTCTCACTAGCAGGAACATTAATCACAAGAAATATCTTGACATTTTAAATGCTTCCTGAAGTCTGGATGCAAACAGGAACTTTTCAGCAGGTGCTTTTAAAGCGCAGGTTCCTAAGTTATCGCTAAACACAGCGAACCCCCTGAGGTCAGCGGTCCCTAATTCAGGTCATCACCCGGTGCGGCCGCACCGCACGCACCGCCCTAAAGCCGGCCCTGACGTGAAGTACACTCACAACCGTATAGCGTCTCCTTTTTTGCTACAGTACAAAGGAAGACGTCCGTGTTATCACCACAAGACAGGATAACTGACAAGAAAACAATTGTTATTGTTTCATAGATTCCGTTCTAGAATCTGTTTATAACATAAACCATTTGGGGCTATAATCATCGTCAAATTGCACGTGCGATCCCACGTGCTATGGATTGGGCTCAATATCTTTGTTTATGACTACTGCACGTGAAAAGGCACACACCCAGGTCCACTGAGTGAATGTTCTATTTAGTGGCGTTGTTGAGAGGAGGAACAGGAGGGGGCATCACAACACGCTCGGTGCTTCGCCCCCCACACACACACACTCTCAACGAGGGTAATATACAGCTTATTACACTCTACACATCTGCATGTATGCTACACATAGAAATGTAGAGCAATTATTACACCAGAATATCAGTATACTTTTAAGTCAAGAAGTTCCGCTGCAGATAAACACCAGACCCAAAACCAAGATTGGGGGGGGAGGGGAGGTGGGGAGGGGGGGGTGTAAATAACCCCCAAGGTGTCATCAGTGTGAAATAATGGTAAGGCACTGTCAAATACAAGGCATAAAGGGATGTGGTGATATTCTGTGCTACAACACCAGTAGTTATGTCACCAGAACCACATGATGTCAATCGTGGCTTGATATAAAAACGTATATTCTCATCACTTTCGGTTTAGTGCACCATCAAAAGATACATCTTTCCAAAGAGGAAAATGTTTTTTTGGATGCAGTAAGTTACCTTCTGCATTAACCAGCCAAGTAGCCTTCAATAATAAAAGTAGAATAAAAAGACTTGATTTATTATGACGCCTACCCGAAGTTGTGGTTTTAGTGGCTGTGTTTCCTGTTCACTTTTAAAGGGAACCCTTCAAGGCATGTTTTGTCTGCTGCACATGTAGCTGCGCTTCAGGGTCTGTTCTTTAGATCGTTTAACTCACAAACGGGAAGTGGGTGCACGAGCATAAACTGTGTTTACACCCACTCGGAGGTACAGAGTGGACCAATCGAATCATGTGTTTTATTTTGTAATCAAGGGATTTTCGACCTGATAAAAAGGGACCATTTGATTGGTAGCAAGGAAGCCAGTCTGATAGAAGGAACTGAACGAATTTTCAAGAGTGGGGGTACTAACTGGTACGTCACAGGCTCACTTAGCAGCCATCTTTCAGTAGTCTGTCCCCGTCCACTAATGTTCTTCTTCGATGACACAAATATTCTGCTCTCCCCCGAAACTGCAAAATATCAGGAAACATTTTCTTCTGGACTTTAAGGGCAGGCTTTAGCTGCAGGCGCTAGATTGTTTTGAATTAAATATATTGTGTTCTTAATCCTGCCAGAGATGTCTCGCTTTGAAGAGCCCCTTTTGAAAGTACGACTTTGCATTCCGTTAAAAAGGGGAATTATTCTAGCACAGAGATGTCTAGACATTCCCTGATCTTTCATCTGGTGAGGGTTTACTTGTGCAAACAAGGACAGCAAGTGCACGTGCAACCTAGCGGAAGGACAGGCGTAAAAACCTCGGGTCCAGTCACAAAAAACATACAGAAATTACGCATCGTATATAGGATGCTTGTGTCGAAAACGTTCTCACAGCACATGTGCACAAGCAGACAAGCCACAGATTTCCATTCATATCCTTTGGCTTCTGCGGACTGTCCACAGGGCAGGCCATCCACAGGAGAAAGTATTTCAGACCTGTAAGATTTGTTTTTTTCTCCACCTGTAAGTATATTTACTGACCTAATTTACACATTTAGGGTCAAATTTAGAATTTGGATGATGGGTTACTCCATCACAAACATGACGGATATCCCAACCGCCATATCACGATTTCCATAGGATATAATGGAATTGTAGTACGGTGGACAGGATATCCGCCACGTCTGTTGCAGAGTAACCCCATCCTTCGGGTGACGAGGCATCCCAGATTTTCACCAGCTGTCCTGGCAGATATCGGAAACATTTAGCTCATGTACCGGGTTTTAGAGGTGGTCGACTGAGAATGGTGGGAGGGGATTTTTTTTTTCCAAACCAGGGATAGTTAGCAGCTGATATCAGAAAGCAATTTAATTAACAGGCATTACACTGGCTTTCAAAATTGCAGTTTATTAATGTTCTTAGTGTCTCTTCTGTAATTCTATTCTGATGAGCGCTGCCATTCTGTGCCCTCAGCTGAAGTAAACGTGTAGTCCTTCTTCTATTTTTGTGAAATGTCCTGGTTTTTGGCTTTAAATTTCTGGTCACCCTACCCATCCTCCAAACTCTAAATCAGGCCTTAAGTCCGACTAATTTGGCATCAAGCAGAGTGCTGCCAGGAGGCCTCAAGTCAGAACCACTGCTGAGGTATAAAGTATCTGCAGGCCACAAGTATGGATACTGTTAGCCTGACTCAATATTCCATCATTCCCAGGTAGGTTAACTGGCCACTGTTAAACTGCATAATAGTAACACCTGTGATGAACAGTACTGAGAAACAGCAGGTGTGATATGAAACACTATACATACGCTACTTCAATGTAAAAGTTTGGAAGGACACTGGATACCCACATCTTGCAACTTCAGATTTGTTCACCTTGACACCAAGCCCCCAACACCCACCTGTCCAAGCCCACCACCCTGCGTGGCCTTTCCTCCCCAGAACAGCCTTGTTATGTCTTAAACATAAGATTACAACCAACATAGTTCTGGATCTCCCAAAGTCCATCCTTCGACTGCCCATGAGTTTAGGCTCACAATATTTTTCCATCAGATGCTTGTTTTACGTAGCAGCAGGAGTTGGGAGACCACCTCAGTCCAAGTCATAACCGACACTGTCTCACGTCCTATACTTCTCACCTACATATCATCAGGCGGTGTATTTATTAAAAAATCACGGAGCACAGCAAGTCACCTCCAAGCGCTGCGTGATAGGAAGAGGGCAGGTATGCACCATACTTAATATTGTACGTGCACTACTGTCCTGTCCTTGCACTGGTGCACAATGCCCCTGCGTTGTCAGCTGGTTTGATTTTGTGCAGGAAGGGACACCCTCCTGTATAAAACCAATCCTGAAAGACATTTTCCTCTTTCTATGTGTGATGCAGAATGCAGCACACATAGAAAAAAAAAACAACGAGGAGAAATATAGGCCTTTCATAAATATGCCCCAAGTGTGCTAGTCTAATCAAATCCTGGCAGCAAATCAAGACTACAACACCCAGAATACATCAGGCTATCACTCTCGCACATGTCCAGGCCGCCAGTGTCCCTAATGGCGTGGAGAGAGGCGATCAGCCTAGTAGGAACCGGCAGCAGTGGGCAGGGTTTGATAAAACCACATATTTCATCTTTTCAACATGGTCACTTTCTTAAATGACCAGACACTCTAATAAAATGCACATTTGACTAGAAATGCAGTACGCTGTATAGATATAAAAAAAACGTTCCACGATAATGTTGGATTGAATGCAGTTGGTAACTATGGAAATCAAATCTTGAGTCTGGAAACATTTTTGAAGCAAAAAAGCTGCTGAAAAACTCCCTCTAAAGTGTACAGTAAGCCTTTGTAGTGACAGCTCAGTTTATTTAAAAATTCGATCTTTACTAGACCTACTTACATTTACACTTTCCGTGGCGGCTGAGAGGCGTACATTAATGAAAGCCAGCAACCTAGCTCGGTCGGTTAATGCATCTTATGTCCTTAGCTGCATGCAACCTACTGACAACAGTTTTAAATCGAAAATTCTCCGACTCGGTTTACAAACTTGGTAGAACCAATCCCTTTGCTCGGGGTGATAACATGAACTTTTGTTTTAAAGTGCACTGAACCTGCAATACTGTGAGAGGTGGGATTGTATAAATAGCACATTAGTGCGAAGGTCCTACACAATATATGGGATAGCAGTTTTATCAAGTGCAGTGTCAATTTATTTACATGAAATGTTCCCGCAGCCCTCGGTGTGTTCTGAAATAGTCCTATAACTATCTTTGCACTGCTCACTACAGAGTTAAAGTCCGTCCTGTAAACCTGATAGCTATTCAGTGCGACAGGTTTGTGAACTGAAGTTAGTAGATGCGTCTGCAACGTAAAGGCCACAGGTGTGTATCACCGAGGGGCTAAACAGCCTCTCATCCTTCCAATATCGCAAGTGAGTGACACTAAGTGTAAAACACCTGTTAACAGCAAGAATTCATGCTAATTATTTGTAACAATAATAACTTGTTTTAGTATAGCCAATCATTCTATTCAGCTGCTGTCTCTAAGCGCTGTATATAACAGGTGATACTGTCATCCACTTTTTGGAGGGTACATGCTATTGTCCTGAAGATGGAAACCAGTACTGGAATTCACAATGCACTTCACTATGACCCATACTTAGACAGGGAAGCCTTCCTCCCCCATATGTCACTCGTCCACACGTCAACTAGCTGAGCCGGGATTATCCAATCATCATGAAGGGTTTAGACCACCAGGGTTCATGTTGGAACTATAAAATAAGCATTGTCAAAGCCAAGAGACCTGAGTTTCATTATGGGTCCTGAGTAAAATGAGAAAAAATAGTCTGCTGACGTGAAAAAGAAATGCATCACGACTGACTACTTTCTGTTTGCAATGCTCCTATGAGATCATTCTTCTGCTGTGCGATGATTCAGTGTTCTTTTTTGGAGGCGTAATATAGTTCCTGATGTATTTCGTCAGAAGCACTCCAGAGGAGATGGAATGATACACCACACAGCCAATAGCACGAGGTGAGAAATGTTACTGATTGTTCGGAGCCAAAGCCAATTTGATGTATATTTTAATCTATTGGTAACAATAATTATAATTGACGGTAGCGCTGCCAAGAGAGACCTAAAAATAACATATGAAGAAGAGTCTATAAAACTCACTTTAGAATAGAGAGACCAACATTGTCGCCTGACAGACAGTGTGATCCTGGGCTAGTCACTTAATCTCCCCATTCCCCAGTTAGTTCTTAATTGACCTACATTTGGAGACCATGAAACTCAGTTATAATAATGTATAAACAGAAGACATTTTGAAAACTTCGTAGGCAGATAAGAATATGAGGTTGTGAAATGTCTGCCTACGCTTTGCGCCCACATACATTTCACTCACACGACAAGTGGTGCAGTTCACAGCCCTTCACTATTCGAGCCTCCTCGCTCACTCAGCATCACATGAGACAAAATAATGTAAAATCACCGGTTAGGAGGAGAAATCCACTTAGGACGGTCCAGGCGGTCCGGGCTTTCATGTTGGGATCCTCGCGCGCATTTGTGGCCGCTGGTCGGGGGCCAATTTAATAATATTTCTGAGAAGGACACCAGAAGGAGAAGATGAAGGTGTGCCGGGGTCCTGGGTGCTCCGTCCTCCCCTGGTGCCAGCTGGGCTACAGGCGAAGCCCTGCGTGCCGGGCTCTGAAGGGGGCTGGGGCGGGCGCTAATCCGCCCTCCCTGAGCCCTGCCCAGCTGGCTGCTGTCGGTGCTGACATGAAGAATGCGTCTGCCGGGTCTTCCCACACCGTGTGGGCCTGGCTATGGCCTCGGCTCGGAAGCTGGGTCCCTGATTCCCGGACTCACACAAAGTGGGTGGACACGTCCACCATTTATGCAGGAGATTCTGAAGTCCCTCAGCATGGTCAGAAGTGGTTGACTCGGTAAATTTTTGAATTTGAAATTTGATGACCTGGGAACAAATCCTCCTTTTGACAAGTACCCTAGGATTCTGGGGAAGTCGGTCTCAAAATTGTTAATCTGTGAAGTCCGATGACAAAATGTCAAGAACACGTGTGTAACAATGCCACGAAAGGGACTATTTAGACCCACGTGGTAACACTCCGTCTCACCAGCGGAAGTAACATTTGTGCCAGGTAACCCCGGTAGCCCTCAGCTTCGGGTAGGTGCTACTGATTTGGGAATCAAGTTTTGGGTATTAAATCTCAGACTGAGATTTATGGTTTCTTTATAATTTGTTCCCATTGTGTTTTTCATATGATGCCACTTTACTGGGGTTTCTTTGGGGTTCATTACATGTCCCGTTGGGATTCGGTACAAAAACACTACACTTGGTAAATAAAAATATGGCACGGTGTGGTTTTTCAGTGGTGCAACATTACCGCATGAATCCAGATTACACAACTCAGGATTGGGGAAAACATGTAAATAACCCATGTTTTCCGACTTTTCAAGGTGCACAACCTCAGAATGTGCAGATTTTCCTCTCACAAATTGTGCTCAGTTCTACCTGTCAAAAAATGTGCACTACGGCTGTGGTGATTACTGCAACGTACAGATTCAGATCAGTGGCGTAACGAGACTTGAGGGGGGCAGTGGCGTAGCGTGGGTTGTCAGCACTCGGGGCAAGGCAAGTAATTTGCGCCCCCTAACCCGGGGCAAGGCAAGTAATTTGCGCCCCCTAACCCGTGGATTTAGTCTCTTCCAAGATGTTGCGCCTGGTGCGGCCGCCCCCCCCTGCATCCCCCACGCTACGCCACTGGAGGGGGGCCCTTTTGAATAGGGGACCCCTGGAGGTTGCCCCCCCCCGACACTGCGGGGGCTTGTGTTATGCCACTGATTCAGATGTAAGCTCCAGTTTGTGCACAAACTGGGATTTGTGTGGCACTTGTACTGTAGTATTACTGTGGTACACAAATACAGCAATACCACACTGTAAAATGGAAAATAATGAATGTTATCATCTGCAAAACGGAGTGCTAACAATTTCACCCGTCTTTATATGTGTAGAAAATGCTAATTCAGGGAATAGCCCTGAACTCTGAATCTAGTGCAGTTTTCTGCACTATGGGGTTACATCTCAATTGGCACACCAGTCGAAGGGCCTCATTACGAGTCTGGTGGTCTTACGACTGCCAGACTTGCGGTGGTGGCCGGACTACCACATGCCAGGTGGTCCGAATGTCTTATTATGACCCTGGTGGTCGGACCACAGGGGACCGGCGTCATCGCCAGGAATGTAGTTCAGCGCTGCCGTGCTGATCATGACTTCACTTTCTGCAAGCCTTTTCATGGTGGAAAGACAGTACTGGGGGCCGCAGGGGGCTATGGCAGACAGTGTGCATTTAAGGGTGCTGGGAGAACTCTCTGTGCGACGGCATTGGCCTCGGCTCCACGAGGATCCAAGGCAAATGCTGCTGCACGGTATCCACTGGACTGACCGGCGGAAAACTCGGATTTCTGGGGAATCAGCCGGTCAGCCCAGTGGAAACCCTGTAATAGGGCCGGTGTACAGTGATGCTTTTCACAGCAGGCAGCACTGGGATTGTTTCGAGGTCAGTGTACCCAAAACATCAACACAATGAAGTGCAAGATCTCTGCACCTGATGGTCATTAGCCTTTCGGAAGCAGCAATCAGGGGCAGAAAAAGGGCAAGTCTGGCCTAGAAAGTTACTTTGAACAAGAGTAATAACAGCCCCACTCTTTACCCACCATCTAACAGAGCCAAGGAAGAACTGAACAGCATATCCTTGCCACCACATTTTGTGGAAAAGTAGCTCGCTCCACATCCTCCTCACTTTATTTTCTAGGTCTGCACCTTTGAGCCACAGGAATGCGTTCATAGACGTCTACTGTCTGAGAAACTATCCTTAACCCCATCTCATGCTATGCCACAACCAGGGGCATTCAAATTGGGCCCCACATGCTTTCATAAACAATACTGTGAGTCAAACTTTAAGGGTGAACATCAGAAGAGATCCTCTCCAGCATTTGAAGCAGTGCTTAATTTGAGCCGGTGATTACCGGTGCGGGGCACCAGCACCTATTTTTGAAGGCTGGCACTTATTTTTCTGCATCAGGTAATTACTGCGAGCAAAAGACACACATAAGAAAGGCGGAGGGAAGAAAGATGGAAAAGCACTACAAAGAGAGAAAACAGAAAGCTGCAAGAGTAAGCTAAAGGGGCAGGGAGTGGCTATAAGTGGATAAAAGAGGTTGAGACGCCGTTAGGATTACATTGCCTCGGTATTCTGTCCCGTTTTGGGCACCGGCTCATTTTTATTTACAAATTAACCACTGATTTACTGCATTTCTTTTTCAATGTTTGTATTATTTACTCCATATTTTCTGACGTTACTATGGTCATAAGGTGACTGCTGCCTCAGTGTGCAACTGGAACCCCTCAATGTGTTCCTTGGCATGCGTCAAGCCAATACTTTACACTTTCAGCCCTTGCGCTAATCAGCTGATTTTATTCAGCTGCTCTAGCAGTAGCCTTTCAGTGGAATAGATGATTCTCCCAAATTTAGTGTTTTTCATAAATACCTTACTAGCCCTAACTCACATGCCAATAATGTTAATTGTTCTACAGTTTTGCATCATAAGATTGCATATTATCTCCCATAACACCTCCTCTGTATTCCTTTGAAAAATGCCCTTGGCTTAAACATTTTGATTGTTGCCTCATCATTCTTCTTTCAAATAAACATCCCCTTACTTTTCTTCTTCTGGGCGTCTCATCTTCCTGAACACAGCTGACTCTAAGTAACATGAATGTTCACTCTAATCCCTATTACTTTTTTCTGCAAATTGGCCATACCTCATCTCAGAGATCTGCCACCTCTCTTTTATTAGTCATGCCCCTGCAATCTGACAATACTTAATCTCCTGTATCTCCTCTAATAATACTGCCAACAATTTGCATGAATTCACATGCCCCACACATAACTCCTACTCATTTAATCTACCACATAGAATCTGGAGTAAATTCATGGAATGGTTTCCTTAAGAGCAAAAGACTGATCCAATAACCACCGAAGAAACACTGGCCTTAAGTTCCAGAGCACTGTGTTGTCCTGCGTAAAGCACTTCAATGCGTCATCAGGGGTGGTAAGCACTATATACATGCATTTACAATACAATGCAATTTATAACCCTGATCCAAACTAATACTGTAACACATGGCAGTGGGCAGTCTGTTTCATGCAGACTGCTTTATAATTTTGTTATTCTGCTTCACGCTCTCACACTCACATAAGACAAAACTGCTAGAGATTATGTCCATCATCAATTACTGTACCAGTCGACAGTAATAACCCACCCATCACCAACTGATGAAGCATTGAATAACTGAGGACATCTGCCACATAACAGAGGACTTTACTTTAATCTGGATCTGTCCACCATATCTTCCTCCAACCTATGCCTGCAGAGGGCCGTCATATCAGAGCATGGACATCTCAGTGCAGTACCAGGCTAAGTGGACTTTGAGCATAAGGTATACCATAAAGGGACCAACAGAGGGGTTCAAAGCTGCCAGGTCACTGAAAACCCTATACTGTGCAACAAGATCTTCTTCATCCATCACACTGCTCGGAGCTGCGTCCCATCACACGATATCTGCATCTTGTGGTCATCAAACACGACATGGAAACACTTCCTGCACACAAGTAACATTAGCCCCTGAAGTGCGGGGGTGGGGGGGGCGAGCTCCAGGAGGCTCCCTCAGCACAGTACAGTGATCAAAGTGAAAATTGGGGGGGCTCCATGTACTTTGCGGGGGCCCCTTCAAGTTTTGTTATGTCACTGCCCACAGAGAATCAAAAAACGAAGACAACCCACTTCCAACCACACACCCTACATGGTGTAGCATGCCACCCAGGTAAACTAATACTTCAGCGCCCCCACAGGGATAGTGACGGCTATATAAATGCTGCTTTATGATACTCCTGCAGGAAATGCTTATTTCTCTTTCTGCAATCTGTAAACACTAATTAGGCCGGCCACCCCCGACACTTGCCACCCACTCGTCTGCACCAAGTCTAAGATGTTAAGGCAGACCAGGGCTTATTTCAAAACACCTCCTGGAATAATTGAGTTTTCTTAATTGGTGCCGCCATGTTGACTTGCCTTGATTTTAAGGAGGCGCCGTAAGGATGCTGCTCACAGCGCCTTTATATAGCACCAGCAGCCACACTGCTTCCAGGCACCTGCTGGGGTTAGATCTGGCTCTGAGAACCAAGCGCATCTGGAGCATATAAGCCACGGAAGTTACAAGTGCAGTTTGATCCCCTCAAAAACTTGAATAAAGGCCGGAGGAGCTTGCATTGCGAGGGTCATTCAAAAACAATTCAAAGTAAGGCCCATATTTATACTTTTTTTGCACCGCATTTGCGCCGCTTTTTGACGCAAAAGCGGCACAAACTAACAAATACATTATGGCCCGTTTTTATACTTTTTAAGCGCCACATTTGCATCGCTTTTTGACACAAAAGCAGTGCAAACTCACAAAATACAATTGTATTTTGTAAGTTTGTGCCGCTTTTGCTTCAAAAAATGACACAAATGTGGCACTAAAAAAGCATAAATCTGGGCCCATATATTGTTAGTTTGCGCCGCTTTTGCGTAAAAAAGCAGCGCAAATGCGGCGCTAAAAAAGTATAATTATGGGCCTAAGTCTGTATAAAAATCCACTTCCTCACAAAAACTAAAAATGTTCCCAGCGGGCAACATTTTTGACTTTTTCTAACTGAATGTGATGAATCGACAGTCCCCTGTGCTGGTAAAACACATGGCAATGCCAGTAAAAAGTGTGTGTCTGCGCGAGGGCAACAACAGATAAGGCTGTGATAAGAACAGTGTTTGTCGGCCGACACTCCTGGCCACAAGTGGGGTGTGGAGTCCTTAAAATAGCTGCCAGTCAACAGCCAAGGCTGCTCCATTCCTCACACAGAAAAGATAACTTTGGGAAGATGTGCCCCGCTGGTGCTAAAGGACTGCTGACAGGGTCACATATCTGTCTGCACAAAAGGATGACTTCCGGGAAAGCTACCTCTAGTAATCTCTGCTGCAGTAGTGGGGCACAGTCACACATGGGCTCAAGAGGCACGTGTTTGGCACTAAACAATTACTAAACCGAAACGAGATATACATTTTTTGCATGAAGGTGGAATTCCTTAATTTGAGTGTGATAAATAAATAAGCATTCATTAATTGGAATATCAACTTTGTAAGTAATATTTTAACAAGCCGGGGCCTACAATCTCATCTGTGCCTACCGTATGTTTGTGCTCAGTGTGGAATTATGTTAAACAGACACCATGAATGGGGGTCTATGCCCCCTCACAATGACATATGACAATACAGATGTGTGTCCAGTAGACTGACAACTCAATTTTGTGGGCCAAAGGCAGCGCTCTCTAAGTGTAATAGGCTTACAGAACCCCACCACCGCTCTGCCCCACCCCCCAAGTCAATGATGGTAGTAGTAAATTAAAAACTTGACCTATCATTTTTTTTCTATAATTTATAGAATGTTGCATTTTTTAGTCCAATTTTTTTCTCAGAAATATGGAACAACAGACAGTTTTTCATTTGTTTTGCACCCATTTTGACTTCAGATTTACCACTAAAACTACTGAGCAAACCAATGCAAAAATGGTAAAACTGAACATTACGGAATGTTGTGCCTGTAAGTTGTTGGTACACTTGGTACCAGGATACATATAGGGCACTATACAGAAGTTTCTGGGCATAAGATAAATGAAAGCAAGCTTTCTTTACTTGTCCAGGTACTTTTTATATGTTTGCAGCATTTGTTCCCAGGCCGTGTTTTTTTCCTTTTTTCAACCCCGCAAACTACAAGCGAGTGAGGAGGGCCCAGAAAAAATGGGGAAAGTCGTAGTATTGCCCAACAGCCCCCATTTCTAAACCTCATTTCTTTTGTTGGTCATTAGAGGTGTTTTTAAGAAATAAGTGTACCTGAAATTGTAGAATAAACACACACCTGTGAAGTCGGGTAAAAACAGAAACTCTTGCCCAAGTGCTTAAAAATAAAGGAAGGACAGAAAACTATTATGTGAAGACCCAAGAGAGTGAAACTTTTCCACTCGCATGTCAGCCTCAACTAAGTGTAGATGCTGAAATGACTGGGATTACTGTGAGAAACCTCCCCATATATGTATCACCAGATGGTGAGCTTTCATATTAGGAATCACTTGCTTCTGGGTGAAAGAAACGATTCATCGTTCATCAGGAAGTAAGTAATTTACTGAAAAACTCTACAAATGTATATTTTTGCAATGTTTTCTTGCACAATTGTGGGAATAAAACATATAACTTTGGGATGTGTTCTGCAAGCTGGAGGAAGCACAGACTAATAATTGGCGAGGAGCCTCCTGCATCCTTCTAGAGGTGAACAGAACATAGAAACTTGGGGTCTAGCAGCTCAGGTCTAAGTCTTCGTGACTTATATCATCTACTGACTACAGCATCGTTATGATTTGGGAATACGTGCATTTAGGAATTGCTCTAGGCTGTTAAAATCTCTCTAGGATGAGTATTGGCATTAATCTAATTACTTTGTAATGGCTCTTTCATTAGACACTTAAGAGTCTGAGCTGAGATGTTGGTGCCTGGTCACCCACCCATCACCTGGAGCGTCACCCTCGCCTTCCTTCGGGGTCAATGTCTCCTCCTCAGCTCCACCTGACTTTGGAGTAATGCTGTTGCTTTAAAACGAATCACACGTCAGCTCCCACCCAGGCTCCCAGCCCCTTGTAATAAATCCCTTGCTACAGGTTGGGGCTAGCAGTACAGCAGTGACGTCTCTGCACTTCACTAACAGGCTCTCAGGAGCTGTGATCCTAACTCCCAGCTGATCCCTTCTTAATATCCACATAGCAGGGACCAAAGCGCCCAGATCCATTCCTTAGAATCTAACATTTTAAACTGTGATAAAAAAAAGCTACCAAAGCAGATCCCAAATCTGTCTTCTCCACAAACAAAAATAGGACCTAAATGATGCACTTAATTCTTTTGCAATAAACAGGAGGAACTTCAGAAATTTTAAAAAGTTACATTTGTTTGCAGTGGATCGTCTTAAGTTGAGCAAATCAACTCGGTTTCCTTGATCGTGTTTCAGATGTCTGGGTGGTGTTTAATCAGTATTTTAACAAGGGTCTCAGCATCAGGAGGTTTGTAAACATGTTCTTTAAATTTTGTTATTTCCCGAACACATAAAAAAGTACTTCAGTTGTAAAATCGAAAAATATAAATGCCCCTTACAGCATATGTATGTGAATGTGGTATTTGTATAGTGCAAACCAAGCCATAAGGAGCTCCCTCCTGTAGCGGATAAACTGTTAAGGTACAGCAAACAAATGACTGAAGAGCCAGCTAGGTCCTGGGAGCAGAAGTGACTGATAATGCATCATGATGTAGTGTTGGGGCAGTGGTGGCTAGTGACCTTGAGAAGTGGCTAGGTGTGATCCTTGACTCAAATGTAAGTGTGCGAGCCTGACTTCTTCTTGGAGGGTTCGGGGGCAGGGAGGTTGCTCACACTCTTGCACTCAGTCTTAATTTCTCACTCAGTCTCATTTACTTACTCATTCACACTTGCACTCACTTTTACGTACACTGACTCACTCAGTCTTATTGGCCCATGCAGTCTCACTCATTCTCATTCTGATTCACTGATTCTCACTCTTTATGACTTAGGGCCTGATTCTAACTTTGGAGGACGGTGTTAAACCGTCCCAAAAGTGGCGGATATACCACCTACCGTATTACGAGTCCATTATATCCTATGGAACTCGTAATACGGTAGGTGGTATATCCGCCACTTTTGGGACGTTTTAACACCGTCCTCCAAAGTTAGAATCAGGCCCTTAATCTCGCCCACTCCCACTCATTCTGATTCACGTCATCTCACAATGACTCAATCAGACTCCCTCATTTTCAGTCCCACTCCATCTCACTCATACTGGTTCATTCAATGTCACTATGACTCACTCATTCTCATTCATTCTTCCTCTGGCTCACTCGATCAGACAGGGTCACTCGGTTTGACTTATTCCAATTCATTCATTCTAACTCTAACTCACTCACACTCACTCAGTCTCACATATTCTCACTTAGGCACATTCTAAATCAGTTTCAATCTGACTTACTCTGTCTCACTAATTCACTCAGCCCCACTCATTCTGATACACTCAATCTCAGTCTGGATCACTCATACTTGTTAGTCTTACTCATTTCCACTCATTCTGACTCACCCAGTCTAACTCTGATTCACTCAGTCTAACTCATTCTTAGTCAGTCACTCAATCTCAGTCAGTCACTCATTCTCAGTCAGTCCCACTCAGTCTAACTCACTCTGTCTGACTCAATCTCTGACTCAGTTAGAATGTGGCTCACTCTGACTCACTGATTCACATGGTAACACTCAGTTCAACACACTGTCCTTCTCCCTCCCTCACCCTCATTCATTCTCACTCATAGTTACTCTTCCTATCACTCAAATGCATGAGTATGAGGGATTGAACAGACAGCAGGTCTGAATCTGTTTTCCGGGAGGAATAGTGGCACTTTGTTTAGTAGAGCGAGGCGGCGGCGTTTTTTTTTTGTTTCCTTGGTCACATGTGTGGGTAGGTTGAGGTTTGTGTCCAGGATGAACCCACTTGAGTTGGCATTGGGTGAAAGTCGGTGTTGAAAGCCATAAAGGTTGATGTCATTGAACCAAGATTGGACCAGCTGTTGCATGCTGCCCTTTGTAAATAACAAGAATTCTGACTTGGTTGTGTTGAGCATCAGACAGAGTGAACATTCAAATCTGAATGAGGAGCAGGCAGTGTTTGTGGTGCTGAATGTCTAAAGACCTTCAAGTAGAGCTGCCAGCATCTGGTGAGTTTTTAATAGTGTTATCAGTAAGTAGATCCCCAAGGGGTTCCAGGTAGAGGTTAAAAATGATGGAGGACAAGGTGGACTCTTGGGCACTCCACAGGTTATAGGGATCTCCTGTGACCTGGAGGTGCCCATGTGAACAGATCGCTGTTGGTTCAATAGGTTTGTGATAAACACCACTATCCTAAATAGATGCTGCCAGGCCCACATTTTTAAATGTTTTAGATACTCAACTGTATGTTTTTCATACAAGAATTCTGAGAATTAAACTGCCACAGTCAGAAAATAAATAGTGCCATT
Source organism: Pleurodeles waltl (assembly GCF_031143425.1). NCBI lineage: Eukaryota > Metazoa > Chordata > Amphibia > Caudata > Salamandridae > Pleurodeles > Pleurodeles waltl. The sequence goes on along the minus strand of NC_090445.1, from coordinate 1,678,907,061 downwards.
TGAGCTCTTCCTTTTGGACTAACTCATCTGCGTGGGACATATTGACAGGTGCAGCAGTCAGGAAATTTGCCTCTTAGGTATTTCTAAAAAAACATTAAGTTTAATTATTACGTCAATTGCCTTCCCTGGATGCTAGTCTCTGGAATTACTCAGTGTGATGATTGACATTTTTGTATTTGTGTTTATTGACTAGTTTACCTCTGTCACTTTTATGCTGATATTTCATCTGCTGCTCCCTTCTCCCAGCTTATCCATCAACTTCATCCCATTATGTCGCGGTGTAATCCCCCAGCTGTGGTACATTTCCAAGTTGGCCTTCAACCACTGCCATTACAGTGGAATATTCACCTAAAAGGTCTTATCTGTAAAAGGTAGGATTAACACATGGAAATGCCAGTGGGCACCTCATTTGCTTCAACACCCAGGGTTTCCCCAGAAACAAGGCTAATTCTCAAGTCTCCAATTTCAAGTCAACTTCAAGCCACGCACCAAGTAGTAGACCTCCAGCAACAAGCAACTAGAAGCATCATTGCCTTCTAGGCCACTCTAGAGCACTGCAACAAAGCCTAAAACAGGAAAACAGCACTTCCAGACCACTCTAAAGCCTGGTCACATCACGTGCAACACGCAAAAGACATACATCTCAAACAAGAATTCCAAACCTCTCCAAATCACTGCAATAAAGTGTTAGACAGGAAACCAACACTTCTAGAGCACTAGCTCACAGTTACTCACACACTTGCAATACGTGGAAGATATAAACCTCAGACACAATTCTAGACCACTGTAAAGCACCACCTTCTCAGTTGGACACAAGTGCAATTTGAGGCATTCGACAGGGACACAACACTTCTTGACCAAAGAAAGCATTGCCATCTCCAAGTTACACACAGATGGCCAACAAATCATAATGTATAGGACTCAAACATATTGGTGTTATATTGTCAGGCAAGTGAGCTTCCTCCCAAAAACACAGCACTTACACGCAAGGAGCTCAAGCTGTTCATGTTTGTGAGTGGAACTACAGCTTGGCAGAGGTTCAAAGTCTTTCTTCCAATGCCTTCCACATCACAATATCTCTATGGGTACACAGCAACTTGTATTGCAGTAACCAAAACCTCTAGTTCAGTTGCAGAGTTTAACCCTTCTTCGAAAATTAACAGTATGCAAGAGCCAAATTCAGGGGCGGCTCCTTCGCTATGGGGAAGGAGCATCGCCCCCCTGGCTGAGCCAGCAGCAGAAAACTAAAACAATAGCTCACTATCGTTTATTTTTCTGCAGTAGTGCAGGGAGGGGCAGGACTGGGCCGTGGGAGGAGGAATGCAGCGTACTTAAGTGCGCATGTGTGTTTGGCCAGCCATCTCAGGCCAGCCAAACACACTTGCGCACTTAGGTTTCCCCACACTGGCTGTGTTTAACAGCCGGGCTGGAGAAACTGCACAGACCCCAGGGGTGCGTTTCTGAGCAGCTCAGACCAATGATGACACTGCTTTCATGCTAGGTTTAGTATGAAAGCAGCGCCAGGATTGCTGGGGAGGCTGTGCTGGTGTCCCAGTGAATGCTGGGACACCACATCAAGGGAACAGGAGCGAGGCGGTGGGAGACGGCAGTCCGAGGTAAGTTTATGTTTTATTATTTTTATTTTTATTTTCCCCTTGTGGAGTTTGTTCATTGTTTAATAAAGAATAGGTCAGTCCAGGTTATTGCCAACTAAAATGAGTTCAGCCTTTGAAGATCTTTGCAGTGTGTTATGTTATGTTGTGCTTTTAGGTTATTCATCACTGTCATTATTCTTCATGGGGTATGTAAATGGAAGGATTAAAGTTCTGTCTGTTTTCACATCACACAAGAAGTACAAAGTAGAGAGCACAACAGGCCCAGCTATTAGTTGATTTTAGAAATCAATGTAAAATCTGTGGGTTAAACATATTCTTTCCGAAGTTAAGAGTGAGCAGAGTTGGCTCATAAGGTTCAAGTTGTTTCGAGTATGTGTTCTAAGGTTACACCGTATAAAGGGTATGGGAAGTTACATAGCTCACAAATATGCATTTCCCTTATACCAGTCACACTATGATTTGTTCAAACTGAGATTTCTTTGAACCACCCCCACCAAATAGAAAAATTGCAAATGTACCTTAAAACAAACCCGGATGGAGAAACACAAGGCGGTGATAAATTCACCAGTAAGTCCTAGGAATTTCCTAGTTGAGGTTGTGCACACTAACGTCTTCTTTTTACATATGATTTTTTTAGCATAACAAAGAGTTTGTATTGTCCGAAACAACACATATCTCGCAAGATTGATCTTTTGAGGCATATTTATGAGCACCGGAGCATCACGCAGACTACAAAATCATATCCATGCGGACACGCAAAGCCTCTTTGCATGGCTTTGAATGGCCTCAGAGATATGGAGTAAGGCAAGGCAGCGCAAGTCACTGCGTTGCCATACTCTGCACCAGAGAAGTGTTCCATGGGTTTTCCCACACAACTTCCCTGGGTTTTGACACATTCCCAGATTTACAAGGACAAGCCTTATACCTCCCCAGGGCAGGCGTGATGAGGAGGAATATCTTTATTTCTCCTAGTTTTTTCTGCATTTCGCAGCACACATAGAAAGTGGAAAACACCTCTCAAGATTGTTTTTTGTGGAGGAAGGTGCCCCTTTCTGCACAAAAACAATCCTGCCAACAACACAGGCATTCTGGCGCATTGGTGTAAGGGTGCTTGCGTTTGTTCCAGGCAGCTGAAACGGCACCAGTGCAGGGGAAAAGGAATGCACCATATTGCATCAATGCAGTGCATTCCGGCCCTTTCACGTTAGCGTACGGCAGCGTAGCGAGGTGACTTGCTGCTCTACCCTATGCCAAATCCCTGTAAATACGACCCTCTGTCTCCAAAACTAGACCCAGATTATTAAATACCCCAGCAATTAAATTCCCCCTGAAATCAGCATTTATTAGTATAAGTGTTTATGGGGTACATAGTGAACCAGTTACATTTCGCCCTATTTCAGTGTTTAATTTGTGCTTGTTGTTTCCGGTGCGGAGCATCAGCACTTATTTTTGAGGGCCGGCGCTTAGACTTCTGTCTCAAGCATTTGCTGCAAGCAAAAGACACAAATGGGAAAGACGGAAGAAGGGAAAAACGAAAAAGCGTCACAAAGGGAGAAAGTAGAAAGCTGCAAGAGTGAGCATGGGCATCGAGTGGCTGTAAATGAAATAAAGAGGCCCGAGCTGGCTTCAGGATTACGCCGCCTCAGTATTCTGTGTTCCCACATTTAATTGCAGCAGCTGCATCTTTAAGAGGAGGGCTTTTTTATTTACAAATTAAGCACTGCCCTATTTGAATATTATTGCACTTACATTTGACTGCACAGTATAGGCAAGTGAAATCAATCAAACTCAGTAGCAGCTTTGAGAAAAAAAAATATTATACATCAAATTAGACTGAGTACTCATGAAAAGTGGTGTTTCACTGCAGCACCTACATTAGTCATTTTTCTGCTGGGGTAAGTACACAAGCCTAACAAGAGGCATCTGGGTGTCTTCAAGACTAGATGTCACCAAGCCAGCTCTTCAACACATGATGACATCTTGTTAATATTTTAGTAGTAATGGGAAACCCAAGTAGGATGTGTTGGCATGCACTTGCAATTTCCAGTAGCTCTTCGCGCTCCACACCACAAATGGGTGCCTTTCACGCCAAATCTCTCGTCATTGAGAATGTGGCAGCCGGCACGGAAACGGCGTATCTGGCACCGGGGTTTCCTGCAGGGAGGAGCAGGGACAGCGTTGATCTCTTCCAGAGGGGATGAGATGCTGTGACACCTCTCATCCATTGTTAATGCCCTCTGTACGAGTCTCGCGATACGCTGTCTCGTATTCGCTGATGCTGGAGGCGGTCTGTTTATCCACTTCTGCGCCTTGCCTGCCTGTCAAAAACGGATTGACGCCTGTCAAAGATCTGAAGCAGGAAAATGAATTCTAATAACTTCTTGGAAAGCTTGTTTCAAACCCGCAGTGCTGAAGTTCCTGTTTGCTCCTTCACTCTCTGACTAAAAAGCTGCTTCCAATTGACAGCATTGGGGATTTACATTGTGTTTTTATTTCCATAAATCAGAAAATAGAGCAGTGGTACTGGTTGTTTACTTCACTGACTGCACTTGCCGGGCCTCCGTCATTTCCTCGAGTCTCCAGATATGTAATGCACAGTTTGATTCTGCACAATATGTACTTCATGAAGCTTGCCATCTGTTGGTTTCACTGGTAATTGTCTAGAAACAGATGCTTGTTCCTCCCAATGTATTGTTTCCAGCCTCCTTCAAAAGACTAGTTAAGTTCTTCTTATCTGCTGTATCCAAAGGTCGGTCCTCATTTTACACTTTCTGTTGACTATCCAAAGTGGTATGTGGCGCGGTATTACCTCACTAGAGTTGATAGTTTCAGTTTTTGCATGCTAATTTCTATTTCCACTAGACATGTACACCTTCCTATTTGTAGCTCACATTGTAGATCTAATCTAAATATCTTCCGGGCTCAAGGTCCTGAAGAAAGCCTTCTACCCCTTTAGGGGCCTTTTAAATAAGGCCGATACATATTGACCACTACCTAAGCTAGAATGATTTCCCCTGTTGAAACAATTATTCTGGGGTCAATTGCAAGGTAGTTCTAACTCACCATTTTTTGTTTTCTTGTGCTCCTAAGTTCCTCCTACTATCGCGGATAGGACAGCGCATTTTAACATTATATGTTACCTTAATAACTACCTTCACACATGGTACAACTGTACACAAAAGAAACACCAGCAAGAAAACTCCCTCATACATGAGGTGGGCCGGCTCATGCTAAGCCACACTTGGCATGAGCATGCGGCGGGCTTAGTGATGACGCGTGCCACCCGCGGTGGGTGAGGACCGAGCATCCTTCAAGGTATTAGTCTTCCCTTAAAATACATTTACAAAACATCTGAACCCAAACATTCGTTATCTGCTTCTTTCCTCCAGGGTTATCCTCCAAGAGTCATGTTTGAATCTTTGGAGTGCTGTGTAGGGAGGGTTTACTCTGGCTAATGGGTTTAATCTCCATCCTTTGTGAGTTATATGGAGTGGGACAGCAAAGAAGGTGATTGGCCTGTCCACGGGCCCCACTGATGCTTTAAAGACCAAGGGGAAAGTAGTGGGTTTCATGCAGGGCTTTTCTTGCCACGGATATCAAGCCTTTAGGTTGACTGAGTTTCCTTTGTGTGTAGAGGTCTTCATGACACAGTCTGTTGACCAGCAGGTAGTGGAGCAGTATGTGCTTAGGCCCTCATGGTCTAGAGACATGGATGACTGTGCCTCTAAAGGGGATTCTGTTTTGAATTATGGTCTTGGATTGTAGAAGAAAAAAAGGCCACAAGAGGCCATTAGTGCTGAGGTTTCAGCAGTCTCGGATTCTGGGTTGCAAGCTTTAAAAGTCTGCTTTTTCAAGACAATGAAAAAGTCTAACGTCACGAGTCACCACCAATCTCCTTCTCATTTTCTTTTTCCTCCTAAATTGTGTCTTCTCCCTGTACTTCAGGATTGCGTTGGCCTTCACCTAGATAGAAGCAAAATAGAACATGTATCCACAGGTCAGACAGGCCTAAAGGTCTGAACTATCTGGAGAGGAGCAGATGGGCACCTACTCCTCTTTGTTTCTCCAGCTTTAGTTCTGCTCAGGGCCCAGTCTCCTACGAATTTAGTTTTGAAAGACTTGTGACAATAGTGGATATATCCAGAGTGTTCATGTATTACTTCAGCCTGGATGTGTCCATCAGAGCAGAGGTTTATGAGATGTAGGATTTCCAGTCATTGGTGAAAGAATAAACATATCTCTCTTCTAAGCTTCAAGCTAGTCAAATACTATGGTAGTTTGTTGGTGTGTAAGTAAACTCAAGTCAAATTCATCTTTGATGTAACTAGGCTATTTCTCTTACCTTTGTCATGGGTTAGGGGAAGGTTGATAGCAGTCTTGCATACCCATGCACTTAGAGACTTGAAGGCAGATGGTTCTTTTTTCATCTAGGGTTCAACAACACTCATCCAGTGGCCACTGAGGAAGGCCTCGAACCAAAAGGTTTCTCCACATCTCCTGGTGCATTGCCTCTTTAGAGATGACAATCACATTTGTGAGTCTGGTACCAGATTCCATTCTCATTATCCTCTTGTGACGTTTGTTGGGTTTCAGATGGATGGCTGGCCTTGATCCAGGAAATGCATTAATTGATCTCAAAGGGCGCGGTGGTGTCAGGGCGCTTTTCTAAGTAAGAGTCTTGTTCAGAAGTGACACATGGAATGTGGTACACTTTGCCTTGCTTTTCTACCATCAGGAACCAAACACTGATACCTCTTCCCAGTGCCATCAGTTTAGCTTGAGTGACAGTGTTCCCATAATCTCGCTCCCAGCTTCCTTCTGTTTGATTCCTTTTTTTCACCAGGGAACACAATTTCCTCTTGTGCTTGGTCCCCGTGCCTCTCACGAAATTTGTATCTACCTCCTCACACCTGTGTTTGTGTGACTGGGCGCAAGACTCCCGCTCTGCACATCTGTGACACAGTTTCACCCTCACGTGCCTTGGCGTGACCAGATGCACACGTCCCTTCAGCGTTTCCTTAACAGCGTAGGCAGAACAAAGTTACTACAATCTGTGCAAAAGGTAAGGAATGATGTACCTGACTCTTTGCGAAAAAGCATTAATAATGTTTTATATGCTGATGGTTGTAATCAGGCACGTAAATAGGCAATCATTTTGCCCAGATTTTATTAAAATCCCCAATCTTGAGGGGCAGAAGAAAAAAGTTTAGATACTTAAATATAGTTCATAAAGGTAAGAAATAAATGTTCTTCCTTTGTCATGAAAACTCTTCATTACAGCTCAGCATTTATTTCAAGACTTCACTCGGAGGTTAGAAGACTTGTTGCATCTCTTTTTAAGGACCAATATCATGGACCCTAAAGTACCTTCTAGCAAGCCTTCCCTCCCCCACATAATAAATATAAATGAGCTTTATTGTCCTGCATGGTTGATTCTTAATAGAAAGTAGTGTTTCTCAACACTTCATTTTGAACTCAAGGTAAACATGACCTTAAGGCAAGTGTCCTATTTTGACCAGCTTATGCTAAATAATGAAGTAGCAAATTTTTTGCAAGGTGTGCACATGTAGGCATTCTTTATGCTGATTTCACATTCTAAGGGGCATATTTAAGAGTCCCTAGTGCCACCATTGTGTTATTTTTTTTGGTGCTAAGGTGGCATTAAAGTGGCTTTTCTGCCGCACCATATTTACTAAGTGGTGCACCACTTTGTATCCCCTTGTGCCACATTATGCCTTCGCCAGGCATAATGTATGCAAGGGGGAGCCTTGTGGCGCTAGGAGGCCTGCAAAAATGGCACAGTTAAATTTAAAAGATTTCACTGTGCCATTTTTGGCATCATTTTTAACACCAGCTCAGAGCAGGCGTTAGAATGATGCTCCAATAGCAAGCTATGGGACTCCTTGCACTTTGCTGAACTACATTTTTAGCTGCTGGTGTAGCAAAGCGCCACAATAGTGTAAAAAATGATGCCGCTATTGTGCTAACGACCCCCATGGTGCGCCGTATTATAAATAAGGCACAACAATGGTGTCATTAGGTGCCGGTAAGGGGGGCGCAAGAAAAGTGACGCATCATAGCTGATGCGCCAGTTTTCCTTAAATATGAGCCTATATTTTTTACTGGCTCTATTTTAGTCAACAAGGAAGAAAGAGCGGAGTTGTTAAACTGGTGTCCATGTGCTTCTGTACGTGAATGAGAAATTCTTCATGAATTGGATCTGCTGAATGTGCAAATGTTATTTCCTTAAGAAACCTGTGCATTTTTTGTAGCACGGAAGTCCATTTTATATCGCTGTTTGTTAAAGTAATTTATTTGATGATGGCGCAGAATGTGTAGTTTAATTTACTTTAATCTCATAATATGCCACATAATATGACTTTCTCCGTCCATAATTTAGTTAAGGTAGCCGCAGAGTTTGTTCCTTCAAATCCCTATAATTCCAGTGCTCCAGTCTATTAGTCTCTGGCGGCCAGAAGTGTGTTGACGTCACGATTAAACTGCTTTGTTTCACAAATGTCAGCTTTGTAAAACTTTCAGCATTCCTTGAAGCTTAGGGAGACTTTTATCTATGTTTGGCTGCAGTCTCTTTGCTAAAGGTGATTTACTAGGACTGTGACGACTCCAGACAATTCACTTGGATTCGCCAGTGTTCTTTCATTCAGGCAGCATCATTAGATTTATCTGGTAACATCGGTTTACAGCTTTTTGGAAAGTGTTCGTCCTTCCGTGGGGCTGGTGTATGTCACTGTGTCTTCTGAGCAGAAATATACCCACTGACTGTAGAATGAGCAGGTATTTTGAAGGTTTAGATGTGCCCTTTGGGTTGAGACCCCAGAGCAGTGCTTTATTTGTAAAATAATACGTGCCGGTGCCGAAAAGCGCTGCTCAGGCACCCGGGACTGGCGCCGTAAAATGTCAGAATGCGAGCAGCAGGAGTGCGAAGTCCCAGACCCACATCTGGCATTAATGCACTGATAGGCCCTCCCTTGCCAGTTACCTCACTCTTAGGTGTCTCTCACTCGTGGTGACGGATTTTCGTTACTTCATTTCCTCCATCGTTTAGTTGTGTTTGTGTTTACCTCAGTTGGCTTCGGGAAATGTCTGATGTGGAGAAATGAGTGCCGGCCCCCAAAATTAAGTGCCGGTGCCCCCCACCGGCCACCACCGACTCAAATTAAGCACTGCCCAAGAGTATAACGTGTTAAGCCCACGAACATGAAAGAGGCAATTCGCAAATCCAAAAAGAGGTTGCTTTTCTTTACTTCTGAGCTTGTGTTTTCTAAAAAATGCCATAGAACTAATTCTCGGAGCTCAGTCACCCCCTGCTCGGCAGGGGGCTGGTCCTGCCTCTCATGTGCTGTGAACCAGAGTCGGACAAGGGCGAAGCTCTAATCTGAGCTGGCACCTCTCGCCCCGGACAGCGCCAGGCTCAGACATCTCTGGGTCCGGCTTCCACCACAGGGAAGGGGTCAGCACGAGGAGGGGTCGGTAGAGGCCTGTCAGCCTCGATGTCCTGCAGGCGAATGTTGCTCCCTGCGAGAGGTGGACACCTCGCCTTCTGGTACTCCCACCAGCGCCTGCGTATTGTACGTGAGTGATGGAGCCTGTGTGGACCATCCTCTTCACTAGTTAAAGCAAATACTTCACGAGAAGTCCCTAGTCCAAAACTCTACCATACGCGATTCCTCTTTCCGCTCATCTGACGCTCTCTATGGGCTATTGAAACTATGCTGTAGATCTCAACTCATGTCCACCACGGTGAGGTTTGATGTACCACTACTTTGATTCCACCTCCTTTTCTTTGTATCAGTTTCAGAATTTTATAAAGCACTTTCAGAGGCAAGTAGGCGAACAGGATGGATCTCAAATTAAGCATCTGCTGATACACAGGTCACAGGTTCATACCCCAGCAAGGCCTGCTAAGACTTCCAACCTGCATAGGTGAGTAATTTAAGTGCAATAAACTTGGTACTAGAAACATTAGTCATTTACAATGAGTAGAAGCCGCATAATTGTGGTATCAAGTGATATATAATAAGCAGCTTGTTATTGAAGGACATTTCCTGTTCCGGTAACACATCAGTAGTAGTGTATCTTCACTGTTGTGGCTTGCTATTAGAGCGCTGCTGTATAAGCGTCATACCTGCCTTAGTTTAACCTACCCTGGCCTGTCCAGCTGAGACCACACCAGCAAGACCATGAGAAGCAATAATAAAACATCTCCAAGCAAATCAAAAATACGACAACCTTAGTGATGGGACAATCAGCTTTTATATCCACAGAGGGAACTAAAACCTGCCAGCCAGCCAGAACCTCCTGGAGCTCTACACAGTAACCAATCCAGATAATCTAAGAACCTACTCAAACTTCTGAGTCATAAAATGGTGATGTCTAGATTGACACTGTTGTGGCACCAGGTGTATGTCACCAACCGCAAGAGACAAACTAGAATAGGCAAGATCCTGTCAAAAGCAGAAAGTGACTGTATGCGGTACCAACAGACACGTCACTTTCACCACTCTTGTGTACGGTAACTGCACCTGGACCACATCATGGTTTTAAACCATCCAGTGGTGTGCCGAGGACCTCCAAATCTATATCCAGGAGCATGGCCAAGAATGGAACTGATAGCAGAGTCCTTCGCTTAAATGAAATGGAAACAAACATTGTGGTGGTTCTCAAGGAAAAGAACAACAGAGAGGTCTCCGTGTGTCACAAGCTGCAGAGTGTGCCCATATCCTGTCACAAAAAATAATTGTTCGAGTTTGAATTTTCCACTATGTGGTAAGTAATATATTAGCCAAAACTCAATGCGTAGTGAATGTTTGACTGTTAATTAATTTATCGATGGGCTATTTTTAAAGAGATACAAATCTGTACCACTAAATCCGATTGCATTTTCACACAGTGTGACATAATCCCTCAAGATGATTTCTTTGTGCTCCTCTGAGTTAAGATTAGAACACATGTCTATGCTTTAGGGCAATCAAAGCGGATCGGATGAGCTGATGGAAAAAACCTTAAGTAATGGATGAGGCCCCTAAAGATGCTAAGGTACCCATTGGACGCCTGTTTTGGGCTTCTGACCGTGGGCGAGGAGGGCTATGTGTGTGATGCAGAGGCGGATACCGAATGATGGACTGTAATGGGAGGTCAGCGAGGGATGATCAAAGAATGTGGCATGAAGTAGCCAACCTGAAACAATGTGGAAGCATTTAATACCAGCACTGAAATGCCAAATTAGCTCCCAGTAGACCAGCGGCCAAAAATCAACATAATTTGCAAAGTGAAGAAGGTTTACTGGGGACTTTACCCCCAACAAATGACCCAGATCCTTACCCTAGCAATCTGTGAGGCCAATTAAAGCTCATCGTAGAGGCAAATCTATAAAGGTTCAGTGTCATTAAACAGTCATTAAAAGTTTACCATGCTACGTACTTTTCAAATCAGAACTGGCAAAGCTAATCGGTCTGGGTTTGATGTGCTTTCACATGCAAGTGAGTCACATTGGCAGGAGCCAGCAGAAGTGGATAGAGAGGACTATGGCTGTAAAGTAGTTTCTCATGCAGATTACTGTCAGTGCTTGATTGGAGCCATGGAGGCAGAAGGATACACTCAAGCAGCCAGCATCATAGGGTGAGAGGTGCATACTCACTCCACTGGGTTTAGTGAAGACTTGCTTAACAAAGTCTCAAGCTAATGGCTGAAGAGCCTAGTCAAAGAAAGCCAATGGTTGAGATAGTTGGACCCAAAACCCAATCCCTACATATTGTAAGTAATAGTTCTGTTTGATGGCTGTGCTGTGAAAGCCCAGACCTCAGAATTGCCCAGAATGTCAGTCTCTCTCTCTTCTCCCCCCATTCCCTTCTTTACAGCCCTTTAATTACGTGTGTGCAGCTTAACAGTACAAGCCATCCTCAAATGTCACAAAACCGTCCTATTGCATTATGACTATGGGGCTAATTTAGAATTTGACAGAAAAGGTACTCTGTTGCAATGGTGCCAGAATATCCTTTCCTGCAAACTCATGGTCCGCCCGTCTGATGTACAGATTGGAGGATCATTAGTATATGACCGACTGAGACTGCTCCGCCTCCGTTGCTGACATTCTCCTACGACGGCCTGATTGAGTGAGGGCCATCGGAGGTTTGGCCATTTGACTGCCTGCCCAATTTATAGTGGGCTGTTGAATGGCTAGTTTTCACTGTCTGTCACTGTCGGGTAAATCCTGGCAGTAATGGCAGGGAAAACTGCAAAAGGACCCCACATCATGGGAGATAACACCCATGGGTTTTGGGTTTCTTCAGTTTTAGTATTTTCAAAAACAAAATCTGCTTTGGAATTTCCTTTTTGAAATTACAAAAACATGTTAAAAGTTTGACATTCTGTACCATCGTGTTCACAGAGCCGTCCGCCAAACTTTTAATACATTGATAGGAACTGCTGTGACCGGGCCAGGAGATATCTCTCAATTCACTCTGATGGAGTAAATATTGTAAGCCAATCTCTAAATCGGGCTGAATGTTTAGCCAGAAATACAAAACAGAGAGAGGGAGGTAATTTATTCATAAATAGATGTGAAGACTGTTTTGTCAAAAGCAGCTCCACCATCCTCAATTTTCAGTTAGTCATAAAGTTTTGTGCATTGCCCAAGTTATGGCATTGCATTTTCCAGTTATTGATCCACATTTCAAATTTGGCCAAGAGTTCACTTTCTCACTGTGGAACCACCTTGACTCTTCTAACAGAAAGTGGTTTCACTGTGGAATGTTGGTTTTTACATTCTATCTTCCCAAGTTCACCCTGTAGGCTTTAAGCCCTTTACAGTCTACACCCAATGTTACAAACAAGTGGTCATGTTCGTCAAGGATGAAGTCCATCAATATAAGTCATCAATGTTCTGTGTTCCCCTAGAAAGTGGAGAACATCACTGACTCATCTGCAAGGAAAGATACCCGCAGTGTGGCTATAATGAATCTTGGCCTGACCTTGTGGACAAAGCCAGGAGAGAAAGCTGGATTGCCTATTAATTTGGGAGAAGCAGGGGAAAAGCGCTAACTACCTCAGTACCCCAAACTCCGTTATCCCTCTAGGAGTGGTAAAGGAGAAGTCTTTTTAGTGAATGAAACTTCAGTAAAATATCTGAGAGTGTATCCAAGTGCAAATACAGAAGAGCTTTCAGATCCCTGGATAGGTCCCATGCCAGAGAAGCAATGAGGAATCACAAATACCTCAAGGGGATGAGAGGCATCAGATCTGGAGATCCGTCGTCCAGGGATCATGTAGACCGTAATCAATGACTCTCAGTGCAGAGGCTGCCGCACTCAACACCTTATTCTCATTCACATTCATTCTCACAATGCACCCGTGTAGGTGTGACGTCTGCACTGCGGAGTCCATTTCTGCTAGGCATCTCTGAGCTGTCACAATTGCTTTTGAAGCTCGCCTTGCCTGCATATGTTGCTTGGACCTAATGGTCACACGAGGGCGGCACCGTAGTGCAGAATGCATCCCTGTGGTCGTTCCACATGTGGCCTCTGCTGTGCGACCACCTGTCACAGGGAAGAGATGTTTAAACTCACTGGTGCTCCTTTTGGAGTTGTCCACATTATGTAGGAAACCTTGGGGAGACAATGCAGTGATAAATATCTATTTACATTTGCCATGGTTTTTTCTTTTTCAGAGTACTCGATCTGTGGCTATATCTGTTACAAAGACAGCTCGGCAACGAGAGCAGGGAAACTGGGATCCCATGTTATCCACCTGAGCAGCAATGACACCCTTGGTGCTCACAGATCCACTTCTGCATTGCTCAGACCACATCAGTTTCCCTTTCACAAGCACCAAATAACCCCATGTTGCATGTGACACCTTCCACCAGTCCACTCCTTCTAGCAAAACATGGTTTGAATTCTGGGACTTGTAGTGACAACCCCTCACCCCACACACGCACACCCTCGTTGTACCTATGGTCCTAAAAATACCAGCATGCAAATGGCTGTTGATTAAGAAGTCAGGGCAGGAAGATCATGGACCCATTTATCAGTTATGCATTAAATACACACATTTAACTTTCCCACGTGCCTAGATGTGATTCAGTTTCCAGCGTATCCTAAGCACAAGCATTCATGTATGTGGGTAATTGGAAGCGCTGGCGAGAACGCAGAGAACCAGGATTCACACTTGCACTGGACGGTTTTAGAGATAGTGCTTTAAGGGTTAACAAATGGACGCGGCACACTTCTGCTGATGCAAATGATTGCAGGTTGTTGCATAAATACTCCCTACATTCCTGGATCTCTGCTTGAGAGATTCCGAGGCAAGATAGAAAATGAAACACTGAGCAGAACAGAGAGAGAACTTTAATCATGAAAGTCCTAGTACAAACCCAAGTGAAGGGAGGTGGAGCTGGAAGTTTACCCTGCAATCTGTAGCTGGGGGGGGGGGGGGGGGGGGGAGGGGTGGGAGGGGGTGGTGGGGGAGGGAGGCATGGCTGGAAGGTTCGTGAAAACACTCTGTGATGCTAACACAGAGTAATAAGCTGTTTCCCCAGCGTGACCACGCAGGGATTAACTGCCCAAGCAGAGGGGATTAATGTCTATTATTGCCCTGTCAGCTGCACTCCTCAACACTCAGTCACCCAGCTGAATGAACCCTCAGAGAGAGACAACATGTGACTACAGCATGGGCTGTGCCCTGTGATCGGCTGCTGGTGAGCAACCCCTGGCTGCACCCAGTGCCTTTAGGACACAACATATGGGGCATATGTAACAACAAGTCAAGCAGCACAGCTCAGCAGGTCACCTTGCCACACTGTGTGATCAGGGCTGGACTGAAGCCCAAAGCAGCCCTGGCAAATCTTCAGACCAGCCTCCCTAGGGTGCATAGTGAGCAAGCCTGACTACTACATGGGGACTTGGGGGTTTCTCCCCCCAAGAAAATATCAGAAAAAATGGCAGAAATGGTGCATTCTACAACACATTTTCATGATATATTCAATTGTATTACTTTTTAAATCATAATAAATGATCGTTGTGGAGTGCACCAGGATACAGCAATCTTTATCGGAGCTCTTCAATGATTCCCTCACTATCACCCTCCAACAGTGCCTTCATCTCTCCATAGCCCCTCACTCACATGTATTTCATTTGTTTTATAGCGCCTCTCTTACCAGAGTAGGGTGTTGGATCATACATGTGTAAATCGGTGAATAGAAAATGTTACATAAAACAAAGGGATCTACAAGGTGTAGGATCCACATGTAATCCATACTGGTATGCACTTTAAAGAGTTCTTGGTCTAGGGAAGCATAAACTCAGGATTCAGAACGTAACACAGTGGCTATGGTTGACCTTACTTGTATGAATTTGTTTCTACCCACACTAACCCTTTTTAGCAAAATTAGTATAATGAATGACTGGGAAAAAACATACCTTTTCTAACCTGTACCATGCAGTTTGTATGCAGCTCTTTGATGGCAATTCATAGCTAAACTATGATTGTAACTCATTAACTGCACAGTAACAAAAGGACTGTTGTGACAAAAGCAGTAATCCACAGAGCTATGCACATAAAATACTGTTCTGTGATCTGCATGGTACACATTCATTGCAGCAGGCATATTAACCCTCTGGGCTACCTTAGATGAGTCAAAACTGCCACTAGACAAAACTCCAATCTCTCTCCAGCAGGAACATTAATCACCAGAGTTATCTTGGCACTTTTATTGTTGCCTGAAAGCTGTTGGATATACAAGGAACTCTGCAGTGCTTTTAAAATGTCTGCACTGCTACAAAACTGGCACCTAATAACAAAAGCAGCCCCCACTCTTCCAGCCTCCCAGGGAAATGCCCGATACCCGGTACAGCCAGTCTGGCCTTGTGAAAACAATCTAACAATGGAGTTGATGCCCATGTGCAATATCATAGAGAGGAGGATTCACTTTACCTCGTGACTCAAGAGACGTCTTCAAAGAAAAACAACTTGCACACATCCGGACCCAACACTAGATGGCAGGAGTATGCCCAGCATGTGTATCTCCAGCCATACATGCCATCGAACAGATATTTTGCCTCGTTACGCTTCACCCAGGGAGGTGTAGGTTTTTGGTGCATTTCCAGGTCTGCCAGTGATGGTAAATCTGGGAATGCACCAAAATCCATGGGTAGATGCGTGGGAACACCCATGCTTCACCCATGGGATACTTTCCAAGGGCAGAGTAATGCAATGTAGCAATTTGCGCTGTGTTGCATTACTCGGGATTTATCAAGCCATGCATGGGCATGCAAGGTGGCCTTGCATTGCTTGTTAAATCTGATTTAGGTTTTGCATCAGCCTTGCACTCCCTTGCGTGGTGCAAATGTGATGCAAAATCTACATGAATATGCCACTTAATGCTCAGTCCATCATTTGTGTTTCTTTACTTAATGCTCAGTGGGCAGTTTCAGGTGACAGTGATCCAATGTAAGGGTTACCAATAGTGGGCCACGAGGGCCGGATACACACACGATTTTTAGCATTTGATGTATGTACATTAGAGCTCTCCAGATTCCCATTTTCATGCCTGGGTAGCTCCTCCAGTCCCAATTATATTTCTTTGTAATCTGGTAATTGTTTATTTCTTTATAACCACCACACCAACAATTACCAGAATCCAAAGAAAAACCCTAAACTATACACTGCTCACACATTGAATGGAAACTTAGAAAGCCATTGTGTAAACTGAATGAACCTAAAGCATAATTGGTTAATTAAGCAATATTTATTTTGAAAGTCTGGCTTGGACCCTCCCTCCTGGACAAAGGTGAGGGACACTAAATTCGATGCGTTGGAATCTAGGCAAAGTGTTTAAGAAAAGGTTCCCTATAGGGATAAACTCATTCCAGGTTTGTACAGCAAAATAGCTGAATCTTACACTATTGTGGATCCATCTCTAGTCTATATTTAATATAACTTTTCACTTTATATTCTTGCTTTTATGACAGTCTATGCCAACTTATTCACACCTTTACATAGACAAAGTATCACCGCGTTGCTCATGAAATCACATTGCACTATAAATATCAATTTTCACAAAATAGGGTGTACGGATTGAAAAAATGCCTGTGGTAAACCCTGAGAGTGTTCAACCAGTAACCTGTATAGACCAATGTCACTTTAAAGTCTTATTCATTTTTCTGAATGGAACCTCTTCTTAATGAACTGTTGACACGTTTCGGCCTACATCATTCGGACCTCCTCAGGACAAAATACAAGGAGTGCATTATTCCAATCACATTTTGTTGTCTAATTCTTGCCTACGTCGCTAGCAGAGTATCTAAAAAAAATATCGGCATAGGTTGAATATCCTGGTCTAAACCTACAGGCTTCTGCTTTTGGGTTCGCTAGTGTACATCACATAAATGGAATAAATATGAAACCATATGTCTGTAACAGCAATAAACTGTGATACATTGCTGTGCTCAGAACTGTGTTTCTAGTGCATAAAATACTCATGTTTCAATGTATGTATGTATGTATATAAGTGGATTTGTAGAGCGCGTTCCGGCTCAAACGAGCATCGAAGCGCTAATCAAAGGTAAGAGGAAAGAAAACAGAAACACAGTGCCGCCATGAAGAAAAAAAGAGGCCAGGAAAACAGGCCAGAAATTAGCGCGGGAAAAGTCGAGTTTTAATCAGTTTTCGGAAGCTCAAATAATTAGATTCCTTCCTGATATGGATGGGGAGAGCATTGCAATGTCTAGTTGCAGCTGCAGTGAAGGCTTTGTCCCACCACTTGACTTTGTGGGTACGCAGAACCTGAATCAGGAAAGCTTCAAGGGACCTTAAGTGACGCCTAGGTCTGTACCAGCGAAGGTAAGTGACCAAGTAATGAGGGCCAATACCGTGTACGGCTTTATGAGTCAAGCATAGTATTTTAAAGGTCACCCATTGGGCTACTGGGAGCCAGTGCAGTTGATTGAGACTGCCTGTAGCTGAGGCAGAGCGCAGAAGATTTAAAATGGATCTTGCCGCCATATTCTGAATCAGTTGAAGTTTTTTCATGGAGACACTGTCCAAGTTAGAAAGGAGGGCATTACAATAGTCAAGCCTGGACGTGATCAAAGCTAGTGTGACAGTAACTTTCAACTCCTATTGTAAATAGGGGAAAATTTTGCGTAACATTTTTAAAGTCCATAGACATGTCGAAACAGTATGGTTGACTTGGGCTTTAAAGGATAAGTGATCATCAAAGATGATCCCTACATTTCTGCTGGTGGTGGTGGGAACAGGGAGAGAGCCACACTCATCGGGCCACCAACGAGAATTCCATCGCTCAATCCCATTACCGAAACATAGGATTTCAGTTTTTGCCCCATTTAATTTCAACCAATTGGTTCCCATCCAATTGTTAATAGCTAGCAAACAGTTGTGGTAGCGAACAGCCACCTCCTCCCAGTTCTCGTCCACTGGTATAATGAGCTGAGTATCATCAGCATAGGACGTCGGCATAAATACGAACAACCGTACTAGGTTGGCCAGGGGTGCCATATAAATATTAAACAGGGTAGGACTCAAAAAGGAGCCCTGAGGAACCCCACAAGGTAGAAGATAGGCCACAGATCTAAAGTCACCGTAGCTGACTGAAGTCCATCTTTCAGTTAGAAATGACTCCAGCAGCGTCAGTGCTCGGTCTCTGATGCCCGCCTGATATAGGCGAGTTAATAAAATTTGGGGTGAGATGGTGTCAAAAGCCGCTGATAAATCTAGTAAATTCAAAATAGCCCCTTGTCCACCATCCACCATTCTTCGTTTAGAATCCGAAGATGTAATGAGAGCAGATTTGGTGCTGTGAAATTTTCTAAAACCATGTTGCGAAGGGTCTAATACACCCTTTGCCGTTAGAAAAGCCATTAACTCCTTATTAATGTGCTTTTCACAGATTTTAGCCAAAAAGGGGAGGAGAGCAATGGGGCGCAAATTGCTTAAGTCCAAGTCATCACCGTTTGCCTTTTTCTTCAAAGGGGTGACCGTTGTTTCCTTCCAGGAGGCAGGATAACTTCCTGATGATAAGACCTCCTGAAGAATGGGGGCTATAGCACAAGCGAAAATTTCAGGGGCTAGTTGAAAGATGGACGGGGGACACGGGTCTAGATGGGAACGTGACAATCTCAACAATTATCTTTTGGATGCAATCTTGTGAGGGAAATGAAAAATGGGATCGAATCATATTGCTGGTGTTTGGTTCTACATCAGACATAGTGGCCTGGTGGCAGAACACCATCACAGTGAAGTTAGCAATGGTTGGAGACTGCTGAACCATGGCCCATTGCTGTATATTGTAGTGGGAGGAAGAACTGGTATTGGCAAAACCTATAGGTCTCGCCTGTGAGAAATCTATTGGCCTTGTCAATGTTTTTAGGCATGTTATACAGCGCTTGCACAAAATGATTATTACCTTATAAAATATTATACCATGATATAGCATATATGTATGTTATATAATATCATAATATTTGAATATGATTGTACTGTATGATAAATGTTGTATGGCAAGGTTTGGTGTGGTATGGTCTGTCATTGTATGGTATGGTATGGTCTGTCATTGTATATGGTATAGTATGTAGCATGGTATGGCCTGTCATTGTATGATATGGTACAGTATGGCATAGTATGGTATTGTATCATATGTATTGTATGGTATGATATAGTTTGGCATGGTATGGTATTGTATGGTATTGCCTGTCATTGTATTTAGTATGGCATGGCATTACCTGTCAATGTACATGGTATTGTATGGCCTGTCATGTTATGGTATGGCCTGTCATTGTATATGGTATGGCATGGCCTGTCATTGTATATGGTATTGTATGGTATGGATGATCATTGTATTTGTTATGGTATGGAATGGTATGGTATGGTCTGTCATTGTATGGTATGTCATTGTACATGATATAGTATGTAGTATGGAGTATGATATGGCCTGTCATTGTATAGTATGGGTGGTATGGTCTGTCATGATATGGTATTATATTGTATGGTATTGTATGGCATGGTTTGGCATGGTATGGTCTGTCATTGTATAGTATGGTATTCCCAGTCATTGTATTTAGTATGGTATGGTATTGCATGGCATGACCTGTCATTGTATCTGGTATGGAATGGCCTATCATGGTATGGTATTTTATGGTATGGTATGGCCTGTCATTGTATATGGTATGGTATGGATTATCATTGTATTTGGTATGGTATGATATGGTGTGGTATGGCATGGCATGGCATGGCATGTCATGGCCTGCCAATGTATAGTACGGTAGAGCCTGTCAAAGTATAGTAGGGTATGTATGGAATGGTGTGCCTGTCATTGTATGGTATAGCATGGCCTGTCATTGTATAATATGGTATGATGTGGTATGGCCTTTCATTGTATAGTATGTCATGATATGGTATGGTACGGTATGGTATGGCTTGTCATTTTGTAGTATAGAATGTTATGCTATGCTATGGTATGTCACTGTGTGCTATTTTATGGCCTGTCTTTTTATAGCATGGTGTGGTGTGGTAATCTTTGCTACAATGTACAAATGAAGCTATGGGAGGAAGCTCAATAGAAGCAGCCAAACAAAAAAAGTGCTTTATAATATGCTATTTTCACACTAGAACGTTTTGTACAACTCGTAACAGTGCGAATAGAAACCAATTTAAAACACACCCTGTGTTTTGCATAAAACATTTTAATCATGCTCAAGACATCCTATAAATCATAAAACATATACTAAAATATGCACTTTGTTACAAGTGACTACCTGATAGAGCCAACGCAAAACCACAAATGTATTTTGAAATCAGCGTAAAAACAACGCTAACAACCTGTGTCCTGCTGGTGTTGTTATGCTGCATCAAAGAGTCGAAGGGGAGAGGATGAGAAGTAAACGCGAATATGGGAAACGAGCAATAAACGAAACAGCATGGAGCAAAACCAGAGCAAGTCAACTTAAAAACACATGCACTCTTACAACATGGTGCAAGTAAAAGAAGAAAGAATCCCAAATAGAAAGCTGTAGTAGCAGCAGGACATTCCCAAAAAAGGGAGCAGTACTTGGTCCATGCTCCAGGGACAAGGAAAAACAAACAAACTGAAAGTGAAGCCAAAAGGGAAGCCAGCAGACACTAACCAAACAGGAGCCAGCAAAAAAGACTGACAATGAAGCCAACGGATGGTAAGTAATGAGCTGGCTTTACTCTTCCTGTATGTAAACAAAATGTCTTATAAACAACAGCACATGTGCTGTATCAGGAGGGAACCAAAAATGTGAACTTGACAACTACAGGCCAATGTATGAGCTATCTAAAAGACCCCCTTCGTAAATATATTATAGATATAATTTTTGAAAAATCTAAAGTTCCTGGCTGACCCCTGAGCTAATTACTAGGTACATTCTCCACTGATTGCATGGTGCCCCCAAGACCCACTACTCACATCTACCTGAATTTTACTCTGAAATTCTGCTGGGATCCCTGCCCTACCAACCCTGCAGAAAGTACAAATGTGGGCTACATGCAGATGTGGGTCCATGTACGGAATTACTGCAGGCTCTTTAAACTGAAATGTGCATGTGACAATCTAGGCCAGGTGAAAGATATAATTACCAGGAATCACGACTGATGTTTTCTGAATGTTTCTTTGGTATCTCTGGACACTCCATGTCTTTGCAGATTCAATGCAACCTTTATTTTCTTCCAAAAGTTTGTGTGCAGCTCTAGTTCTCTAGATACATCAAGTGATCTTGCAGGTCTCTAGTTCCCTTGAGGAATCTGGTGGTCTTGCAGACCTTGCTACATCAGGTGATCATGCAGATCGCTGTTTGAAATGCCAAAGCAGGGTACGAATTTAAGTCTCCAAGTTATAAGGTTAGCATTTTAGTCCCTAGCCCACATCTCCTTTACGTTCTATTCACCTTGGACCAAAACCTTGGAGTATGTGCTTGTTCCTGCTGGCTGCATGATACACCAGTGTGTGCCAGTGTTACCTGGCCAAAGGTGACCATGCATTTGGATCATTGGCTTTAGCAGGCCAAATCTACTTCCTGTAAGAGATTGTGTTGCCTTGTGCCAATTACTGCTCTGGCATAGTCCAACATTTGTCATTATCACACTAGGGTATATTTGGGTTACCACAACGCTGCTGATAGCTTACAAGGGTAGTCAATGAGATCAGCACGAGATATACAGTTTCAATACCGCTGATTAAGCTGACCCCAACCACAACTATGGCCACACGACATTCTTCACCCAAGGGGCGAGTGCCAGGTCCGGGAGCATTGCCAGTGCCTCCTGCATCAAGAGTGTCATTCCATCCTCTCCGTCACTCTCCTTCTCATAGTATGCCAGGCTGTGCTACAGATTTATTATTTCTGTGTCTTACTAAGGGGTGAAGCGGGCCCCTGGTGGTGTCTAGCACTATTCAACCATACGGCATGACTGATAGGTTAAGAAGTAGATCTTCTCATCAGAAAGGACATCATGCATGGTGTATACATTGATGTCGCCCATATCTGGACATAGGGACCAGTGAGGTCAGGCGGTGTGTCACATACAGAGGACTGGAGGTAGGAGAGTAAGGGGGTGTTTCATAAGTATTGGTTGATAGTGCATGGGGAGAGGGCGATGTGAAAGTGTTAGGAGGTCTACCTGGCCTTTCAATTGGTGGAAAGAGATCAAGGGATTTCTGCCGGGGGGACATTGTGGGGCAACAGAACTTCAGAGCCTGCAGCACTCCTTGGTCACCAGGTAAGAGATGTAAGCGAGTGCCACATTTGACAGTCCAGGTGCACGGAGAATGGAGCCGGATCACCAGGTAGGAGATGTAAGGGAGCGCAGCATGAGACAGTCCAGGTGTATGGATAATGGTGCAAGATCACCAGGTATGAGATGTGAGGGAGTGTTGTATGAGACCGTCCAGGTGCATGGGCAATGGGGCTGGATCACCACATAAGGTATGTAAGGGAGCGCTGCCTTAGACAGTCAAGGTGCATGGTCAAGGGTGCAAGATCATCAGGTAAGACATATGAGGGAGTGCAGCATGAGACAGTCCAGATGCACGGGCAATGGGTTTGTCTCACCAGGTAAGAGATGTAAGGGAGCGCCCCATGGGATGGTCCAGGTGGACGGGCAATGGTTTGTCTCACCAGGTAAGAGATGTAAGGGAGCGCCGCATGAGACAGTCCAGGTGCATGGATAATGGTGCAAGATCAACAGGTATGAGATGTGAGGGAGTGCTGTATGAGACCATCCAGGTGCATGGGCAATGGTGGCTGGATCACCACATAAGATATGTAAGGGAGTGCAGCATGAGACAGTCAAGGTGCATGGACAAGGGTGCAAGATCATCAGGTAAGCTATATGAGGGAGCGCTGCATGAGACCGCCCAGATGTACGTGCAATGGGGCCGGATCACCAAGTCAGAGATGTAAAGGAGTGGCGCATGAGACAGTCCAGGTGCATGAACAAAGGTGCCAGATCACCAGGTAAGAGATGTAAGGGAGCATTACCTGAGACCGTCCAGGTGCATGGATAATGGTGCGAGATCACCAGATAAGAGATGTAAGGGAGAACGGCATGAGATGATCCAGGTTTATAGGCCAATGGGCTAGATCACCCTGTAAGAGAGTGGTCTTCAAACCTTTTAATGCTGCACCCCCCCAGGTAAAAACAAAAATCATTGGGGTCCCCCTTCGAATTTTTCATATTTATTCTCTTAAATTGGCCATTTTTAAATATGTCTAGACATAATTAAACATTACAGTTAAGTTCTGATACTGTCTAAAAAATGCAATCAAATACATGATGCCAAACATACTATTCTGGTCAGGCAGTCCTTACTAACCTGTAACAGTCTCCACAGTGTGAATATTGGAAGTGGGGGGTTTGACGGGTATTTGGCGCCCCTTCCCTTTTGACACATACTCCTAGGTTGCAAATAAATGACAAACCATGTTATTGATGCCCATAACACAGTGGTATACTGCTGCCCATTCTTTTCAGCTTAAAATGAGCCCCGGCCAAACTCCTCAAATGACAGCAGCGCATACAAAACGCCTCTGCACGCCTGATCCTCGATGCCCACTGCCACAGCCACATCACTCCCCTTCTGAGAAATCTACACTGGCTCCCTGTCAACAAAAGGATAACCTTCAAACGCCTCACCCATGCACACAAGGCGCTCCACAACACCGGCCCAGCCTACCTCAACAGACGACTGAACTTCTACACCCCGTCCCGCCAACTCCACTCAGCCGACCTCGCCACCGTTCCCCGCATCCAAAGAGCGACTACAAGAGGCAGATCCTTGTCCCACCTCGCCGCCAAGACCTGGAACAACCTTCCCCTGCCCCTACGACAGACCGAAGACCTGCTGACTCTCAGAAAGCGGCTCAAGACCTTGTTATTTGAGCAGTAGCACCACCCTCCCCCCCCTCAGCGCCTTGAGACCCTCGCAGGTGGTAGCGCGCTTTACAAATACACTGATTGATTGATAATGCTTCTTTTGGCCAGAGCCTGGTGCCCCCCTGGAATCACTCGAGGCCCCCCCAGCCCTCCCCCAGTTTTACTGTAAGAGATGTAAGGGAGTGCTTCATGAGATGGTGTGGGTGCACAGGCAATGGGGCCACACCAGGTAAGATATTTAAGGGAGCGCTGCCTGAGACTGCCCAGGTGCATGAGCAATGGTGCTGGTTCACCAGGTGAGAGATGCAAGGAAGGGTCGCATAGCAAGGTCCCGGTGCATGGACAGCGGTTCATGATCACTAGGTGAGAGATGGAAGGGAGCACCTCATGAGATGGTCCAGGTGCATGAGCAATGAGCTGGGTCATCAGATAAGAGATGTAAGGGAGTGCAGTATGAGATGGTGCAGGTGCATGGGCAATGGTGCAAGATTGCCAGGTGAGAGATACAAGGGAGGGCCGCATAATGTGGTCCCTGTGCATGGAGAGTGGTTCCTGACCACCAGGTAAGAGATGGAAGGGAGCACCTCATGAGATGGTCCAGGTGCATGAGTAATGAGGCCGGGTCATCAGGTAAGAGATGTAAGGGAGCGCAGTATGAGATGGTCCAGGTGCATGGGCAATGGTGCAAGATCACCAGGTAAGAGGTGCAAGGAAGGGCCGCATAGCAAGGTCCCGGTGCACGGACAGCGGTTCCTGATCACCAGGTAAGAGATGGAAGGGAATGCCGGAGGAGATGGTCCAGGTGCACGAGCAATGAGGCCGGGTCATCAGATAAGAGCTGTAAGGGAGTGCAGTATGAGATGGTCCAGGTGCATGGGCAATGGTGCAAGATCACCAGGTAAGATATGCAAGGGAGGGTCGCATAGCAAGGCCCCGGTGCACGGACAGTGGTTCCTGATCACCAGGTAAGACATGCAAGGGAGGGCCGCGTAATGTGGTCCCGGTGCACGGACAGTGGTTCCTGACCACAAGGTAAGAGATGGAAGGGAGCACCTCATGAGATGGTCCAGGTGCATGAGCAATGAGGCCGGGTCATCAGTTAAGAGATGTAAGGGAGCACAGTATGAGATGGTCCAGGTGCATGAGCAATGGTGCTGGTTCACCAGGTGAGAGATGTAAGGGAGGGCCGCATAGCAAGGTCCCGGTGCACGGACAGCGGTTCCTGATCACCAGGTAAGAGATGTAAGGGAGCACCTCATGAGACGGTCCAGGTGCACAAGCAATGAGGCCCGGTCATCAGGTAAGAGATGGAAGGGTGCGCTGCCGTAGACTGCCCAGGTGCATGAGCAATGGTGCTGGTTCACCAGGTGAGAGATGTAAGGGAGGGCCGCATAGCAAGGTCCTGGTGCACGGACAGTGGTTCCTGATCACTAGGTAAGAGATGGAAGGGAACGCCGCATGAGATGGTCCAGGTGCACGAGCAATGAGGCCGGGTCATCAGTTAAGAGATGGAAGGGAGCGCAGTATGAGATGGTCCAGGTGCATGGGCAATGGTGCAAGATCACAGGTAAGAGGCGCAAGGAAGGGCCGCATAGCAAGGTCCCGGTGCACGGACAGCGGTTCCTGATCACCAGGTAAGAGATGGAAGGGAATGCTGGAAGAGATGATCCATGTGCACGAGCAATGAGGCCGGGTCCTCAGATAAGAGATGTAAGGGAGTGCAGTATGAGATGGTCCAGGTGCAATGGCAATGGTGCAAGATCACCAGGTAAGATATGCAAGGGAGGGCTGCATAGCAAGGTCCCGGTGCACAGACAGCAGTTCCTCATCACCAGGTAAGACATGCAAGGGAGGGCCGCATAATGTGGTCCCGGTGCACGGACAGTGGTTCCTGACCACTAGGTAAGGGATGGAAGGGAGCACCTCATGAAATGGTCCAGGTGTATGAGCAATGAGGCCGGGTCATCAGGTAAGAGATGTAACAAGCACAGTATGAGATGGTCCAGGTGCATGGGCAATGGTGCTGGTTCACCAGGTGAGAGATGCAAGGAAGGGCCGCATAGCAAGGTCCTGGTGCACGGGCAATGGTTCATGATCACCAGGTAAGAGATGGAAGGCAGCACCTCATGAGACGGTCCAGGTGCACGAGAATGAGGCCGGGTCATCAGGTAAGAGATGGAAGGGAGCGCTGCATGAGATGGTCCAGGTGCACAGGCAATGGTGCAAGATCATCAGGTAAGAGGTGCAAGGAAGGGCCGCATAGCAAGGCCCCGGTGCACGGACAGCAGTTCATGATCACCTGGTAAGAGATGCACAGGCACCTCATGAGATGGTCCAGGTGCACGGGCAATGAGGCCGGGTCATCAGGTAAGAAATGTAAGGGAGCGCTGCATGAGATGGTCCAGGTGCATGGGCAATGGTGCAAGATCCTCAGGTAAGAGATGCAAGGAAGGGCCGCTTAGCAAGGTCCCGGTGCACTGACAGCGGTTTATGATCACCAGGTAAGAGATGGAAGGGACCACCTCATGAGACGGTCCAGGTACACGGGCAATGATGCCAGATCTCATTTGGTGTGGGAGGTGGGACAAACCTCGGATCAGCCAACACCCAGGAATCCTTAAGCTGGAGATGGGACTTGCACTGTGCTACTGGGAGCAGAAGGTGGCTTAGAACAGAGCTGGGGAAGGCGAGCACAGTTGGCAAGCAGCAGAAGTTCATCTACTGCCCTGTATGGTCGTTTGCAGTACGTGAAACTGTTTCTTCAAACTGTTCCTCATGTTTAAAAAAAACAAATAAAAATCCTCATGAGCTCACAAATGTTTTAAAGAACTAGTATTGACAGATGCCAGGACTTTGCAAATCAACTTACTCATATGGCACAGAGCCTTGTGGCTCTTTCCTCAGTGTGAGTGGGTCTACATCAGAGTAGTGCCTTCGGATGGGGGCCTAAGAAATAATGGTTCATATCATTTTGTCTCCGGGTTAAGTTTTCTTTAAAGGTTCCCAGAAGCCTTACAAAACACAGATTTGTATCTGCGATACCATTACACTTCAGATGCCCCCTTTTAGGTAGACTCCCATTATCTGAAGAATCTCTCCAGACAGAGAGCCCTGGTGACAAATAATGGAAAGCTTCAAAAGACCCTCCACTTCCTAGTAGGGGGATTGTATCCAGCCACAGCAGTGTGCCTTCTTCTGCATCTAAGAAGGACCCAGAACACCGCTTGCTCAATGGTCTGGTTGCATTCCCAGGGGTTTTCCTTCATTTCCGAACTCAATTTTAGATAGTGTTTCAGAACCTGGTTGTACGTTCCTACTACTCGGTGGGCCGGAAACAGTGGAATGACAGAATAGGTGCTGTGTCGCTCTTTCATGTAGGTGTGTACAGGTCACACTAGTGCTTAATTTGTAAAAGAATAAGTGCCCAAAAATCTGCTCTAAAACCTGCAGCCGGTACAATTAAATGTCGCTGCACCGAATGCCAAGACTGCGTGATCTTGAATCGACCACGGGCCTGTTTATTCCGCTGCCAGACACTTCCTGAACCTTATCTCACTCTTACAGGTTACTCCTTTTCTCCTTTGTGACTGGCTGTTCTCTGATGCAGAAAAGTAAGTGCAGGTCCCCAAAAACAAGTGCCGGCGACAATTAAGCACTGGCTCATACACACAGGTTGAACTATTATTTGTTTTGCGTTCCCTCTGTGACTTGTTCCCCTACTTCTAGGGGAGTTTGCCTCCACCTATGTTGTCCCTTCGCTGTCAGGGCAACCTATAAAGTTCATGCCCCCACTTTCTCCCCAGTCCCTGGAACAGGAGGAGGAGTCCGTGGACAATGAGTCCTCCAAGAGCCTTGAGCCCCACCTACCCTCACGACATGGCATCAGGGACCAATAGTGCGAAATCCTGCGAGAACAAGGGTAGGCAATAAATCTTTTTTCTTGTGTAGAAAATGGTGGCTTTAATGATTGGTGATAAAAAAATTTTTTTTTGGGTCGCTTTTTGTCTTTGTCTGAACTATCGGTGGTGTAGCCCACAACACGTGTACCTGTTATCCAATTAATTCATGTTCATTTTATCGACGTCGTAAGGTATTTTTTTTTTTTTTTTTTACCATCTGTTTTATTTTGTTTTTCCGCACATCAAACAGTACCATCTGCAATTGTCACGATATCGGATATAACATATATCTGCAATAAAGCACAACAACAATAACAACTCAGGTCTTATCTCCATCTATTTTCACGTTTTATATCTTGCAGCTAAATCACTCGTTCTCTGCGGTGTCAGATCTTGGCGGGTGATGTATATTATCTTATTTTCCATATGTCACTTGATTGCGCGGGGAGGCAGGAAGGGGGGAGTGGGGGAAACCTGGGCTAGGGGATAACTATTGATTTTATTTGTGCTTGTCTCACTAATACATATTATAGCTCTGTGGAGAATTTGCTTTCATGTGTGATTATATATAATTGATGTCCTGCATGTTTACCTAAATCTCTGTCAATTTTTCAAGGTGGGCGCTCATCATTTTTGACCTCTAGTTTGGCCACAAGTGTTTCCCAAACTTCAGACCCAGTGTGTTTCTGGCCTTCGTCCCGCAATTTCCGTAGGACCTGATACTCTGTGCGTGCCCAACGTAGTGTCAAGCCTCGCCATGTTTTCAAATCTGGTGGTTTGGGGGCTTTCCAGTTCATAGCGATTAACCTTTTGTACATTACAAACGCCAGATCTGCAAACCTATGTATGTGTTTATGTTTCTTGTCTCTTTTTCTAATTCCGAGCAAGCAGGAGCTAGGATCCAGTGTGAATACAAGGTCTGTAATTGCTGATATATCAGTCACTACCGCTTGCCATGTTAAATCCAGAGAGCCACACTCCCAGATCATGTGATAAAAGTTAGCTGAAGGGGAATTGCATCGGGGGCACTGGAATTCCGCGTCAGGGAACATACGCTTCAGTCGTGCAGGTGCAAGATAAGTTTGATGTATGTAATTAAATTGAGTATATCGAAATCGAGGGTTTCTTGATACATTGCGAGTATGACTTACTGCTTGAGCCCATTCTTCTGCGGTCAATTGGTTCGGTAGCACTGCGTTCCATCTAGTTCTAGCATTTTCTAGTCTGTTTACAGGGTGTGTATGCAGGGCTTTATACGTGTTTGTTATGACTTTGTTCTGAATGTCGTATACTAGCATATGATGCAGTGAAGTGGATATATTAGGTTCCTGATCTCCTGCCGACCATGCCTTTTTAATTAAATGACAAATAGAATAATATGCCATAAATTGGCCCACTCCTATTGAGGTGAGTTCTCTCATGGCTTCGAATGTCATTAGCTTCCCGCCTTCAAAGCAATCTCCCACTACCAGCACACCTGCCTCAGTCCAAATCTCAGTAGAATACATGCCCAATGTGCTACCCTTACTTGGGATGTATCTCAGAGGGATGAGAGGGGAGTACGAGGTTCCTTTCTGGCTTTTTTGTACGTATTTTGTCCAGCATTCATGTGCGGTTACCATTAATAGATTATCGGTTGCTCTATGGGCATGAACATTGAACAGCCACTCCAGCAATGGTTTGCCATTTAGTTGCTTCAGGATCCATTTGGTTTCAGCAGATTCAGGTCTATGTATCCAGTTCAGGATCCACTGTAACTGTGCGGCAGCAAAGTACAGTTCAAAGTTTGGGGCTCCAAGCCCCCCCTCCTTTAATGGTCGCTGCAGTGTGGCAAGTGCTACCCATACTCTGCCACTCCCCCATATGAGTCTCGACAAAGCTGTGTTTAATTCTCGAAATAATTTTTGGGGCACTAATACGGGTAAGGCCGCAAAGAAGTATAGGAGTCGGGGGAGTAGCAGCATGTTTGCTATTGCCACTCTACCCAACGGCGATAATGGTAGTGCACACCAGAACCGCAGAGACCCCTTTATTGAATTCAGTGCACGTCCCAGGTTCCCATCTCTCAGATCTTCGGGTTTATGGTATATATGTACTCCCAGGTACTTGAAGGTATCAAAGCACCATTTCAAGCGCCCTTCTTCCCTATTCTCGGTAGGCCAGACAGTCAGCGGAAACACACATGATTTATCCCAGTTTATCTTTAAGCCCGATATTACGCTAAATTCTTCTAATAGGGATATCACTAGCGGTATAGTTTCATTACATTCTCTTACATATATCAGGGCATCATCTGCGTATAACGAAATTGTATGGCATGTTCCTGCAGAAATCACTCCCCATCGTTCCCCTTCCTTGCGTAATCTGGTCGCCAGTGGTTCCTTTGCTATGGCGAACAATAAAGGAGATAGTGGGCAACCCTGTCTGGTGCCCCTTTCAATAGGGAAACTGTCTGAGATGGTGTCTCCTGTCTTTACTCTGGCTCTGGGTTGTGCGTATAATGTCTGTACCCAGCCTATAAAGGTAGTTCCAAACCCCATATTTTGCATTGTTTCAAATAGATAATTCCATCCCAGTGTGTCAAATGCTTTCTCAATGTCAAGTGACATTGCCACACTGTCCTGTGTTTCTGGTGGAGTATCTCCTAGTATGCTCAGCAGTCTGCGAATGTTTAAGAATGTGTTGCGTTTTGGGATAAACCCATTCTGATCTTCGTGTATCAGGGTGTGTATTATGGGGGCTAGTCTGTTTGCTAGGATTTTACCTAGTATCTTGCAATCTAGGTTTAGTAGTGAAAGTGGTCTATAACCCTCTTCCCCTCATATGGAGGCCGCGCACCAAAGGCACGCCAAAGGCAAGCCCGTCTGCGCCCGTCCGCGCCTGGACCGCGCCCAGCGCCAGACCCCCTGGCCCCTGCCGCTGCGAGCCTACCCGCCGGACCTACGAAGCCGCCACCCTCATCGCACTCAACACCGGCCGGATCCCCGGGTGCTGCCGAGCCGCCCCAACACGCATCCACGGACCCTTCACCTGCCAATCCTGCAAGTTCTCCTGCATCCAAACCCGCACCGCACCCGCCAAACCAAGCACCAGCAGCAACCATCTGAAGTGCATCCTGCTCAACACCCGCTGCGTCCACAGACACGCCGTGGAACTCTGGAACCTGCTCGACACCACATCTCCAGACGTCGCCTTCCTCACAAAAACATGGATGAACGCCTCCTCAGCGCCCGACATCGCCATCGCCATCCCGGACGGATACAAGATCACCCGGAGGGACCGCGTCAACCAAACAGGAAGAGGCATCGCCATCGTCCACAAGAACACCATCCGCATCACGACCAACTCCGACGACACCCTCACACCCCCGAACACCTTCACTTCCAGATACACAAGTACCCCAAGACCACACTCAGAGGCACCCTCATCTACAGACCCCCAGGACCCCGCACACAATTCAGCGAAGACCTCGCAGACTTCCTCAGCCCACATGCCCTCCTCTCCGCTGACTACATCCTCCTAGGGGACCTCAACTTCCACCTGGAGAACAACAACACCACCACCCTGCTGGACAACCTCGCCAACCTCGGACTCAAGCAACTGGTGAACACCCCCACCCACTACGCCGGACACACGCTGGACCCACTCTTCACCTCCAGCAAGTACATCTCCTTCAGCCACTCCACCGGACTCCACTGGACAGACCACAGCTGTGTCCACTTCAGCTTCAGAAGAACCACGACTCACCACCACCCACAACAGGCCCCCCGCAGTAACTGGAACAAGATCACCACCAACCAGCTCTCCACATCACTGAGCCTGAACCCCCCCGGCAGCTCAACGGACCCCAACCAAGCAGCCAACAACCTCACACAGTGGATCACCAACTGCGCCGACCACCTCGCACCACTGAAAAGCCATCCCACCAGACCCAACAACAAGAAAGCCCCCTGGTTCAACAGCGACCTCAAGAACTCCAAGAAGAACTGCCGCACCCTCGAGAAAACCTGGTGAAAAAACCCAACTACTGACAACACGACCGCCCTCAAGCACGCCTCCCGCAAACACCACCAGCTGATCCGCACCACCAAGAAGACAGCATTCAAAGAACGACTAGACAACAACGCACACAACAGCAAGGAACTCTTCAACATCGTCAAAGAGCTCTCCAACCCCAGCGCCGGAAACAACGACATCACGCCCTCACAAGACCTCTGCGACTCACTCGCCTCGTTCTTTCACCGCAAGATAGCCGACATACACAACAGCTTTGGCGCACAGACCACGCACCCAACCACCAAACCAACGCCCCCCAACACCACCCTCCGCGCCTGGACCCCGGTCAGCACCGAAGACACTATCCACACGATGAACACCATCCATTCCGGATCTCCGACCGACCCATGCCCCCACCACGTCTTCAACAAGGCCGACTACATCATCGCACCCCATCTCCGGGACATCATTAACTGCTCCTTCAACACCGCCACCTTCCCGGAGAGCTGGAAGCATGCCGAACTCAGCGCCCTCCTGAAGAAACCCGCAGCCGACCCCACCGACCTCAAGAACTACGGCCCCATCTCGCTCCTCCCGTTCCCTGCCAAAGTCATCGAGAAGACCGTCAACAGACAGCTAGCCGCCTCGACCACTCGACCACTCGCAGTCCGGCTTCCGTGCCAACCACAGCATCGAGACCGCCCTCATCGCAGCCACTGACGACATCCGAGCCCTGCTCGACAATGGGGAAACAGCGGCACTCATCCTCCTAGACCTCTCCGCAGCGTTCAACACTGTCTGCCACCACACCCTAGTGCAACGCCTCAGCAACATCGGAATCCAAGGGAAGACACTAGAGTGGATCATCTCGTTCCTCACCGGAAGAACCCAGAGAGTCCGCCTCCCCCGTTCAGTTCCGAGGCCACCAAAGTCATCTGCGGCGTACCGCAAGGATCGTCACTCAGCCCCACCCTATTCAACGTCTACATGAGCCCCCTCGCAGCCATCACACGCCAACACAACCTCAACATCATCTTCTACGCCGACGACACCCAGCTGATCCTCTCCCTCACCAACGACCCAGCCACCGCCAGAACCAATCTGCACGAAGGGATGAAAGACGTAGCCGAGTGGATGATGAATAGCCGCCTGAAGCTGAACGCAGACAAGACGGATGTCCTCATCCTGGGATCTTCACCCTCTGCCTGGGACGACTCCTGGTGGCCCCCTGCACTGGGCAGCGCACCCAAACCAACGGACCACGCACGCAACCTGGGCTTCATCCTGGACTCCTCCCTCTCGATGACCAGACAAGTCAACGCTGTTTCATCATCATGCTTCAACACCCTACGCATGCTCCGAAAGATCTTCCGATGGATCCCCACCGAAACCAGGAAGACGGTCACCCAGGCACTCGTCACCAGTCGACTGGACTACGGAAACACCCTTTACACCGGAACCACGGCCAAACTACAGAAAAGACTCCAACGCATCCAGAACGCCTCCGCACGCCTCATCCTCAACATCCCTCGACACAGACACATCTCCGGACACCTGAGAGACCTGCACTGGCTCCCCGTCAGCAAGAGAATCACGTTCCGTCTCCTCACCCACGCACACAAGGCCCTCCACGACATGGGCCCCAGGTACCTCAACAACCGCCTGACCTTCTACACTCCCACCCGCCAGCTACGATCGATCAGCCGTGCCCTCGCCGCCGTTCCACGCATCAGGAAAGCCACCGCGGGAGGAAGATCCTTCTCCTACCTGGCAGCCAAGACTTGGAACTCCCTCCCCATCCACCTCCGTCTGACCCAAGACCACCTCTCCTTCAGGAAGCAACTCAAGACCTGGCTGTTCGAGCAGTAGCGGTTCCCCCCCTCCCCAGCGCCTTGAGACCCTCCGGGTGAGTAGCGCGCTTTACAAAGGACTGATTGATTGAACATCTGTGGAGTCACGGCCTTGTTTAGGCAGAACCACTATTAATGCTTCACGCAATGAGCATGGGAGTACTTTGTGGGTCCATGCTTCTTCGAACACCTCCAGTAAATGCGTTTTCAACTGTGTGGAGTACATGCTATAGTATTCTATTGGTAATCCGCCTATACCAGGTGCTTTGTTTCTAGAGATTTGTGTTATGGCTGCTTCTATTTCCACCATTGCCAGTGGAGTTTCCAGTGCTTCAGTATCCGACTGTGACAGCTGTGCCAGGGTCGCCCCCTTTAGAAAAGACCTAAATTGTTGACTAGTGCCTGATCCCCGTCCCTTGTATAGGCTTGTATAATAGTTTTCAAACATTTTATTAATTCCTTCTTGACTAGTAGCCATGGTTCCATCTGCCTGTCTAATAGCTCCTATCGGAGCTTCGAGTCGTAAGGTATAAAAGCTTAAATTGCTTCTCATGGACTTAAAATTCTCTTTGTACTTGAACTTCTAGTTCCACACAGACTGTTCAAGCAGCTGCATTAACCCACATTACTATCTATAGAGCACGCCTTGAATGTTAGCGCGAAGGGAACTTTCTTTCGCCTCTGTGTTTGCTTTTCCTTCTACGAACACAAGATGGCGCTCTCATCTCTTTCAAACACCCTCTGAAAACTGTAAAAGGAGTCGAGCGTTGTAACTGTGAGTGATCTTGCTTATCAAGTTCATTTTTAGGACTTTCACTAGCACTAAATGAAAATAAACTTCGAGAAATAAGGAGGCTCGACATGAAACGTCAGAATAAGTTTCTGGTCTTGATAGTCCAGGCAGCGGCGACGGTACCCGGGGAAAAGACCTCTTCGATGAGGGCATCGCCCGAGACTTTAAAGAGTTATTTATGCAGTCTCTGTAGATACAGGTTCTTACAACTTGGCACAACTTTTAGATGCAGTGTTTTTGTTTGTAACATAAAGTAAATAGTTAATTTGAAAAACGTGTACAATTATAATTTAAAACACCCAAATAAAGTAGGCCCGAATTTCATTCAATTTTCCACTGTGAGCCAAAAGAGTTTTCTTAAAGTGTTGTCCTTGTTCGTTCTGTACAAACACGATTACCTAAAACACAGACTTCTCGCTACGTGAAAGTCTTAACCCCGTTGTTAGGCACGAGCCCTCCTATCTTGCCCGAGAATACAGCATCCCTGAAGATGGGCCTCTTCGCTTGTGCTTCTGGGGCCGAAACCCACAATAACAGATTCATATTGAGAGTTAAGACATCTGATTGTGATTCAGCCAAATGATTGGTCGCAGTGTAAACAATCATGCTGCTCAACCAATTATTGTGTTTTTAGGTCTGGCTTAGAGACAGCTTTTAGCTTGCTATTGTTGAGGACCTGCTGTGGACCCATCAAACACCTGTTGCGGAGTTTAGGCCAGCCCATTGCTTACCATTGACTTACTTTCTTTTTTATCTTATTTTCTTGCCTCCTAATTGATTAATTTTCTTCCTCTGCTAGTGTTTGTATCTCCTCTGAAACACAGCTTCTTTACTGTCATTTGATTGGATGAGTTGTATCCATCCACTGCTTACATCCATCAAACTACTTATTTTCTATCTGTGTTTTTCTGCTCTGTCCTCCTCCCTTAAAAACATGTCCCCCCAGCTTGTGTGTTACTTCCACCACAGCTAACAATCTGGATGTATTCTGCATTTTTATTTTATTACCCCCAGTTCCTCCATTGCTTCTGAAAGCCCCATTCCCCAATGCTTTCCTGACAAGTTCCTCCACTGCTCCCACGCCCATTTTTAATTAAAAAATTGTCCCCTTTTACACACTTTCACACATTCCTTTTTTACTTCACCAATACAATGCCTCCATGTCATGCTGCAAATCTGTTAATGTGGGGTGACACATGCGCTTGTATACATTATCATCTTGTGGAATCTCTTTTTGTTTTCGTAGATGCTGCCCCATATTGGCAAGTAAGCATTTTTTTCTTTTTTTTGGTTTAATTTCACTCCCTTTTTTTCCATGTTTGCAGTATCAGCAAAAAAAATGGCACCTGCAAAGCCGAAGTTTCGGGTTATGCCACTGAAAGACAAGGCCTATTGATTTTGCTGATGCTTGTTTGACAACAGTATTTACAATGTGTCATATTTTTGTGTCTGCATTTCTGTTTTGCAAACCTATATCCACTGTTTATTTCGCAATAATATATCAACATATTACTCGGCCTTAACTCCCGTTCAGCTACAGTTTTGTTAGGACATTAATGTGCATTTAAGAACCATGTAGTAAATATTTTTTCAAACAGTACTTACTTATTATGAATTTTGAATCTATTGTGTATTTTGAACATTAAACTACTCAGCAGTTTATTTCAATAATAGTAGGTATTTCCATTGAAAAATTAAGCATAAATATTTTCCAAATACACTGTCTTGAATGATTACCACGAGGAAACCACTATTTTCTACGATACAGCATCTCAGTCTTCACAAAGAGCGTTGTTTGTTTGCCTCCTCTCTCATATCCTACCCATTTTTAACCCCACAGTTTATCATTCTTTCTTCCTCTTGCACCATGTCCGACCCCAAAACATACCCTACACCACTCTGGGGCAAGGATACTCAGCATCCCTAGAAAAATAATATTTTGTCGTCTGGAGCGCTCCTGCTCCTGTACCATCAAGCAACGTGTTGCAATCACTAACACTGTTATAATTGGACAAGGGGCCAAGCCGCCAGGTCACAGGCACCGAAGACAGGTGTAGGCCGGATCGGACCGGTCCCAGGCAGTGGCCAATGGCGGCCACCTTTTGAATTTCCCAGGGATGAGCAACCGTTGGTTGCTCCCATTGGTGGCGGGGTTGCCCATGCGGTCGTCAGGGGCGGTAGGGCATGTTAAGTAGCAAGCAAGGTCGCTCAGGTTACACATTACTGCCTGGTCCCCCCCCCTGATGATCGCTGCCGCTGCCCTTTGGCCTGCTCGAGCGACGGGGTTCTCTGCACTCTGCATAATGAAGCATCGGATCTGAACAACTCCCCACCCCAATCTTGCTCTGAGCCTCACCAACTCCTTATGTGATCCAGTCTCTGCTTGCATTGGCATTTATCTCCTCGCCCATGCCCACTCTGTCAGATACCACTGTGAAAAAAAACCTCCCACCCATACAAATAACCCATGCCCACAGCAAAACCCTGCTAAGCACACTTCAGCCGCAGAGGCACAGACCTGCTCTTTTGCGGCTGTACTATGCTGGCACTTATAGTGCTTATGCACAGTTCTCGAGCAGTGTGGCTGTGAATCGTGAATCTCATACTCTTGGTGTGGGGATACGTGGCTGGAGAGAAGGCTGGGGTGTCTACAAACACACAGCACAAAGAAACACGCATTGGCTTAACCTTGTCAACAAATGTAAAAATCTGCATTCACAAATACTGTTTGCATGTGGTCTATGCACAGATGATGTTCATCACATTAAAGCCTGTGCTACTGGCTTTGCCTGTGATGGAGATAAAAAAAGTTGCACACATGATTGCTTAATGTATAGAAGCATATCAGAGATGAAGACCTGAATTACACAGAGTGATGACTGACTCTAGTTTTAAGATGTAAAATAGTCCCTCATGCATTGCAATGGAAGCACTTCCTGGAAGGTGAATGACAGACCACATAGCTAATTATACAAGGTCAGAGAGTAATAATGCTCGGGGTGGAGCCAACGCCTACTCTATGTGCACCTTAAAGAATCGATAACAATACCACATGCAGACAGCTGCACTGTGAAGCCAGGTCTAGAAAGGAAGGGGGTTGGGAAAAGACTAAAAGAAACAAAAGAAAGGGGGAGTATCGAGTGAAGCAATTGGTCTCTGACCCACCCCTATTATTATATTGATGATTCTTAATTATTATTGTTATTATTAGCCGAGCACAGATAATCACTTATAATAAGTCACTTGGCTCTGTAGATCACAAAAGTTGATTGAAACAGCAGTTCAGCTTCTTTAGTATATTCAGCTCCCCAGGGGTATTTGCAGGAATATCAAATCCGAGAGCTTGTCTTTCTATGTTAAAAGCAAGGCTGATAGCAAGAAACAACAGACTATTCCAAGAAAAAGTCCTAAAGATTAAAACAATTGACTATTTGATTACATAATAAAGAAAAATAAATATTTTAAAAAGGATTTCGAGTCTGATAAAACACTGGTGATATTTTAGGTCATGAGGAACTCACATTCGTGTTAGCGCTGGAACTCATTCTCAAATTGGATATTGACCCTCAACAACCTGAGTGAACCCTGAACCCATGCTGCAAAATTTAATTGTTTTTTAAATGCTGCCAGTGCTCCCATCCTTGCACCCCTCTGGTTACAAACACAAATATAAGCTGTGCACTCATGTGGTTGCTCCAAGTGTGGAGTGGACGGTGCGGCCTCACACGCGACACCAAACATCACCAATAATCAAAGAAACTCTACCAATACCCAGTGGCGGCCGGTAATTTTAGGAGGGAGGGGGTGGGCGGGAAGCACACTCACACTCATTCATTCACACATGCACGCACATCCATTCACAACACTCATCAAGATTCAAACATACAGCAGCACCAAACATTAAGTTAAAAAACACTCACACACACTTACCTTCAGTTCGGAGGTTCCAGGAGGGTTGGGACTGCTGCCTTCGCTCTCTGGCTGACCTTAGGTCAGCCAATGAGGGAAGGCAGCAGTCCCAACGTCGTCACAGAGTGGGATGGGGTCAGTGGGACTGCTGACCCCTCCCCACTCTGTGACGCAGTGTCACTGATTGACACTAGCCCTGGGCGCTTCAGTGCTTAAACCTGAAGCGCTCAGGTTGAAGTCAACGGGTGACGCTTCCCCTCGCCACCGAGGGGAAGGGCCTCGAGGCACCTTTGCTGAGCCGAGGAGGTCACGCCCATAGGAGCTGTGACCTCCTCAGCTCAGCAAAGTTCAGCCCAGGCAGGCAGAAGTCTGCACAAATCTCGCATTTCTCACTCCTTGCTGCCTGATCTGAACATGAAGGGTGTCTGTGCGGCTGACCTTTGCTCAGCCTGACAGGCACTCTTCATGAGGGGTAAAAGGTGGGAGGGGTATGGCCCCTCTGCCCTAAAGGACGAGCCTCGGCTGCCAATACCCTTCTTCCAGCATGAACTACTGATGCAGGCTTTACTCAGCCAATGGTAGGAGAGCCTTTGCGGGCCCCAAAAGGAGGTGCGAAATGTAAAGGAAATGCTGCAGTACAAGACACAGAACCTGATGTAGGGGCCAGATGAAGTTACTGGGACCAGCTGGTGAAGGAGTATGTATGCCAATTTACTACAATGCCAGCGGTACTGGAAATTACGTCATGCATGATCTGGCTCCACAACAACATCAAAGGGTTCAACCCATGTCCCACCCTTTGCCCATTAGCAGCCTCCAGTTTAATGTTGAGGGGCTGTGAGAAGGGCATGGAACTGACTCCGCTGATATTAAATGGGAGCGGCAGAGCCCTGAAACTAGGGCAGCCAGGCTAGTGCCAAATACACAGGTCTTCTCACTCACTGCCATCAAGGACACCACTGCCAGTCCTGTGTTTTTAACTTACAAACCATTGCTATCAGGTTGGTTTGTCTTGGTTCAATACAAACACACCAGGACTACAACTCCCAGAATGCATTACAACTGGAAACAGTGTGGTAATGACACAGAGTGAGATGGTCTCACTAGTGCCAGGGTTAGCAAAGGCTAGGCCAGGGGATAACACCAATTCACATGCATGGCAGAAAGGGATCGCCCCTGCAATTTTCTGGGCTATGCCAGTCACAACAACGTGGGCAGCAGAAATAGTTTGTGTTCACTTAATAATCAAGAGTGTACCTTCTGCAAGGTTACTCTGCAAAAATTCATGTATCTGGGAATAATTTAGAGGAACGTACCTGTGTACCCCAGGGCACAGTGACAGAGATATTTGTTGACTGCATCTTCACAGCGACCCCCATTTTGGCACGGCTGGGACTCACATTCGTCAATGTTAACAGAGCAATTTTCACCTTTAAAAAATAATAGAAATATATTATCATGATGAAGTAACTGCTCTTCATCAATAAAATTCACATATGAAAATAATGACTTCCTCAAGGAACGTTTGCCCTAATCATCCATGTCTCTGAGTAAAACAACATTTCCATTCTTAAAAAAATTGCTAAATAGGAACTGTTGAAAACAAAAGGAAAACACTAGAGAGAATAATAGGTATTAGTTTTGGAAGAAATGTATCATATAGGGTTTTGGGCACTGAAATCAGTATTTGGCTCACAGTTTGCGATGCACCCGTATTAGTAAGGACACATGGGATCGTTCTTACGCGAGGACATTGTGTAGCGGGTTTTGTGCTTCCGAGACCGCTGATTGAAACCCTTCAGAGTAAAGTTTGGCAACATTGTAGTGAGAACGTACGGATGCTGGCATATTGATGGAAGTTTATGGTTTGAACACACTCGAGGAAAGCAAGATTTTCGTATTAAGGTGAAAGCGATTTGTAGTTAAGACATCAATATTGAATGGGGAGCCACTGTGCCTTCGCCTGTACATGCAGGGTGAGTGAGGATTCCATGAGAATTTGGTGCAAAACACTGGCTTGCCCCTTTTTGCTTGTGTTAATTCCTGATGAAGACCCTTCTTCAAGATTTTGAATACTCATCCTTCCTTTTTTGGGTCGAAACGTCGATGATAACATTTCATTTTGCCTGTTCTTCCTCCTAATGGGGTATTATGGATACAAGCTGTCACCCCGTTTATTCAATGAACACTTTATTGATCAATGTAATTGTGTATAGACAGGCCTGCAGAAAACTTTTGTATGATATATTGTGTGTGTTTTTTGTACTCTTTTTAGAAATGCACTTTGCAAAGTCTGTGGTATGTGCACAGGAGCAACCACTGCAGTGCTTTTTGTTATTACTCATTACTGTTTTCAAATACAGTAGTTAGATTTCGTGTTGTTTTGTCCTTTTAAAACAAACATCTGGTCACTGGAGAGAACTGTGCAATATTATTAGTATTGTATTTGCAGACTTTCGTGGGACCGCTTTGTTAGAAGTACTACACAGTTTACATTGGGCAGTAGCTCTCTGCTTCCGGATTGAAGGATACCTTTTTTTACAGATGAAGTAAAACTGACTTTTGAGATATTCTGGGACTATATCACTTTGCAACATTCGGCAATGAACTTTGTGTCAGCTCGGGCAGTAGTGGTTTTCAGGATCTGGACACACAGTCGTTTCAGTTGCCTATACTACACCCCATGGGAGCAGAAAGCAACAGTACGGAGCGGTCCTAGTTCATCCGTTACAGATGATGTTCAAACATACTCCCACCTCTAACATAAGAGAAGGTTGGTACCGTGAAAGCAGGAGTGGCAGCTCCGGTAGGCTGGTATTTGGCAGCTGTGAAGGCTCAGAAAGGCAGGGGATGGGACTCCAGGCTGCAGATCACACTAGGCACATCTGGGGCATGAGGAGAAGCCGCAGAAGTTGCACATGGAAGCTGGCGTGATGGAAGCATCTAGTTCTTGCTAAGATTCCTCGCTGTAATGACCTAGTTCGCACCCATTTCTGCGTCCCTGCACTTTGTTATGTTATCCCTTCCTCAGCCCCCTCAGTCCCTTCTCTCTGTTGGCTTACGCTAGACTTGAGTGTCATATATTAGGTGCTCTGCGGCTTTGACTCCTTTTTTCAGGCTTCCCTCATCTTCGGACCCTTGGAGTGTATCCAAGTATTCTTGGGGGCTACGTGCTGCCTACAGCTGAAAATGTCATGGTATGACTGAGGGTTCTATAGTTAATATTTGAGTTCAGTATTCTGTGTCCAACACTCTTAAAGTTGTACTGTTTTTGTCATTACGTATACTGCTCAGCAGTGGCTCCCTGCACCCTACATGTTTTCAACCAATAGCCGCCTCATTAGTTTCTCTCTTTCTCTCCATCTTTTCCCCCTTTCCATGAGGCTTATCTCCACTTGTAAATACAGGAGGCAATGGTTCACTAGGACCTCATTTAGTATCATTTCTATTTGTTAACAGCAACACAATAACTTGAGTCAATTAATGTAAATAAAGGGCAGCCATTATGGAAAATAAAAGCACTTTTAATTATGGAAGCAATACGCACTGACCATAAATGGACGAAGGAGAAAAATTAAAATCGTGCAAATGTCTCCCATTGTCCTACAGAAAGGACAAAGCCTCCTTCAGGTTTAGGTTTAGGCCTTAGGGGATGCTGGAGATGTTTGTCTAATTCCTCTGGTGATTCCTAAAGCATGAAAATAGTGCCCATTTGCTTGCTCACCCTGACAAGGGATAATCTTAAAAGCAAATATGTTTTATTTTAAGAAGGTCTAGGACAATATCTATTTAAAAGTTTACTGTTATCACTTTTTGTGATTTTTGTGCATAAACCTATCTTCTGTGAAGCGCTTGGTGCCAGCAAGTTTTATCGGTGCTTTGTGACTTTGTCATATTTTTGCAGTGCTTGGCCACACTCTACAGCCCACCCCGACTGAGAAGAGTATAGATAACAGAAAACACTTTCTCTTGGCAGTACCTGTGAATCCTGGCTGGCATCGACAGATGTATCCCGCAGCTCCCAGGTAACTGAACTCTTCCTGGAATTCAGGAAGCAATCCATAACTTGTCTGATTTGAACGTTCGAAGCAGAGCGCTCCATTCTCGCATGGGTGGTTGGCACACTCATCTATGTCTATTGCACAGTGGTACCCCGTATAGCCTAGAGGAGACACAGTGAACATAGTAAAAATTAATCACTATATTTGTTTTACATTTTAGTAGAGTGTTTTTTAACATCACTAGTCAGAAACAATAGAAGCATATCAGAAGAACCTACTGGGTTTATCACAGACATAATAACATACCTACACAGCCAAAAATGTGCTTTCAGTTAACCCACCTTGGACGGTTCACTGCTCTTTCTGATCCCCCACTCTGGACACCGTGTTTTACGCACTCAAGACCGAGTGGTTTCTGAAGGACCCTGTGCTGGTCCTTCAGGACTCTGCGCTGCTCATTCCGCATGGACAACTCTCTGCTTCATCTAGACCCTGCGTTGCTCCTTCCCACAGGACCCTGCCTTCCTCCTTCCTGGACCCTGCATGTCTCCTCCACTGTGCGGCCAGCGCTGCTGGATGTCAGCATGCTGTATACCAAGGCCATAGTCTTGAGTCCACCTCAGACCTCCTTAAGCAACCACCAGACACTGCCAGTCCCTTTATCTCACTCTTGCAAGTTCTCTTTCTAATCCCTCCTTTCTCTCTTTGTCATTGTTGTTTCTTCCTTCTTTTTCTCTTGTGCATTTCTCTGTCTCTGCTCGGGGTCAACATCTGATTAAATAAAATAGGTGCCAATCCCCAAAAGTGTGTGCTGGAGGGCCCCACCTCCAACCGTTAGCTGAAATTAGGCACTGGGGCTGCTCCCCCCTTGAACACTGTGCATCTTCACCCTGAGCGCTGCACGGGCACCCTTGGGTTATGCACTGTTCTCTGTGCAGCCTCCTAACCCTTGACCATGAGTTGGTCCTCACCTTCTGCCCTACTAGAGGACCCACTGGACTCTGTGCTACTTCTCTTGTGGGCCCTGTGCTGGCGCTTAGACTCTGCTCTGCTGTGCCCCCGGCCCCCACAGGACTACTCCCTTCGCTTTGAACCCTGCACTACCCTCGCAGTACACCTTCCCCCTCCTCCATCGTGCGAATTGTTTGAGTTTTGTAGGGAAAAACAACAAGCTTCACTAATATTTAACACAGGTTGACGCTTGCCCTGCCCTTCACCCCTCAAAAAAGTTCTATTTACTGATGATGGGCAGTTTAAGGACCATGGGCCATAATTACGAACACATTTTCCTATACACACAGAATGGGTAAAACCCT
Organism: Pleurodeles waltl; assembly: GCF_031143425.1. NCBI lineage: Eukaryota > Metazoa > Chordata > Amphibia > Caudata > Salamandridae > Pleurodeles > Pleurodeles waltl. Next base: position 1,678,863,253 of record NC_090445.1, on the reverse strand, counting down.
TTGATACATCTGGCCCCAGGAGTGGTAAATACAAAAATAAATGCAATAATGTCGTCCTATTGTCTTAGTGTCTGCCCTCATGACCACCAAGAGCAGATGTGTCAAGGGCAGTGGTAGGAAACCCTAGGTGAAGGCAGAGGAAGCACTGACTACCAATAGCTACACCTAAGTGATGTTCGTAGGCCGGCCATCTTCTCCATAGTCAGGAAATGGCACCACGCCCCCTCTGTAGTACCGCATAAGTGCAAGCATGACCATCTCTCTACACTTACTGCGACAGGTCTCCATGGAGCAGGTTTTATGCTAAAGAGATTGGAAGCAGCGTGAGAGGAGGTCGCTGCCCTCTCGGACCTACTTACTGGCCTGTACTTGAACACTAATGAAACAGTTCTTTAAGACGTATTAACAAATGGCATTTATACAGTGCATTAAACAGAATATGGGTGTGAAAGTTTTTATTACACTTGTAAAGACTCACGTAGATCACAATTATTGGCATTCTAGTAGGTTTGGGACTGTTCTGGTTCTCCTAGATTTAGGCCCTGGTATAGGTGCTGTCTGGAAACCCAATAGGCTCTCATATGTTGTTTTGCTCGGAAAACTGATGTGCTGTGTGCTCATAAGTTAACTTTAAAAAAAATTCATACCGATGTTGAAATAACTTATGAGTATGTGAAGGTCATGCTTTTCATGTATAATTGAAATTGGAGCACTTGGTGACCTATGGCTAGCAGTCGTAGCTTTCACACAAATGACTGGAAATGTGCCTGATAACCACTGCACAGCTCCATACACCCCAAAACTTGTCCTATCTTAAGGACACTCGTATTAGCACTTGCCACTTCCTGTATCTGGACAAGTGGCCCATAAACTGAAGAGCGATGCCTTTAGTGTGTATGACCTAATGAGATATGGGATCAGTTCAACTCACTGAGCCATCTTGGTTTGATGTGTTACTAGATTTTGAAGAAGGTGACTCCTAACACAGGGCTTTTCCTTAATTCCCCCTCTTCATTTTTCTTTTCTCTTTCCTCTATCCTGTCCCCTCTTTTTCATCTCTCCTGCTTCCCTGTGTACATACAGCCATATGACAGGTAACAACAGCATAGACACATTTCTTTGTATCCTTCAGTCAACATCACTCATACAAAGGTGAGTACGAGGGTGCAATCCCCTCTTCTGTCTCTAGGGGGTGATCCAGAAGTAAGCTCCTGACCTGGCCAGCAGGCACAGCTGTAGTTCTTGACCCCTTCCAGGCAGGTGGCGTTGTTCAGGCAGGGGTCAGAGGCACACTCCGGGATGTCAAGTTCACAGTGGTCTCCGGTGAAGCCGGTGTCACTGCAGTCACACTGGTATCTGAAATAAACAAACAACACTTACTAAGAAATGCATCAGACACAAGACAGGCTCATCTATATCTGATTGATGGTAGACTGATCTATGACAGATTGATCTAAGACAGTCTGTCCTATGACAGACCGATCTATAACAGACTGACCGATCTATGACAGACTGAGCTATAACACAATGACCGATCTATGACTAATCTATGACAGAATGATCTATGACTGATATGTGGCACACTGATCTATGACAGATTGATTAAAGGCTGACGGATCTATGACAGACTGATCTATAACAGACTGACCAATCTATGACAGACTGATCAATCTATGACAGACTGATCTAAGACTGGTTTATGGCTGTCTGACCTATGACAGATTGATCTAAGACAGTCTGACCTATGACAGACTGATCTATAACAGACTGACCAATAACACACTGATCGATTTATGACTGACCTATGACAGAATGATCTATGGCTGATTTATTGCACACTAATCTATGACAGATTGATCAAAGACTGACGGATCTATGACAGACTGCTCTATAACAGACTTACCAATCTATGACAGACTGATCTATAACAGACTTACCAATCTATGACAGACTGATCTATGACTGGTTTATGGCAGACTGATCTTTGACAGATTGATCTAAGACAGACTGATCTATGACAGACTAACCGATCTATGACAGACTGATCTATAACAGACCGAACGATCTATGACTAATTTATGACAGACTGATTTAAGACTGATCTCTGGTAGACAGATCTATGGTCAACTGATGTAAAGCAGACTGATCTAATCTGTATCTTGGCCAAACCTTGGAGAGTTCTCGCAGCTTTTTACGTGGCAAAACTTTGTGCTCGGTTTAGAGTTTGGAGAACAGGTTATTCCATCACAACGTGACTGACATCTCATCCACCATATTACAAGTGCCAGTGGCTATAATGCACCTCTAATAACGTCACAAGATATCTCTGAAGTTCGTGACTGAGTAACCATCCATCAAACCCTAATTCTGACGCTTTATTTTCCAGGGTTAGCTATGCAGAACACAAATGTGCACATTTGATAATGCACCATTATGTTTTTATACAAAAAGTGTAAATTGATTTCTCGATAAAGCTATATGAAATACGGAATTAGTGACAATCTTTGTGCATTTCTTTTAACACTTTTAACATTTTTGCATATGCTAGCGCAGTGGTTCCCAACCTGTGCTTTGGGGACCCCCTGGGGTTTCACAAAGCCTACTCAGGGGGGTCCATGACTGCGTAGACAATTAAACAATATTAACAGAATCATAAAGTGTGTACGACCAAAGTAGCTAAGTGTACAATTGCACATTTTAAAAAGTACTGTAAATATCAAGGACTTTGAAACTGGAGGCTAAAAATTAGGTTAATATCCTCCGATTGATCTACCCGAGTAGTGCAGGTGCATCAAGCAGAATAGTATGAACGATCTGTGGCTTCAATTGAATGTAGAAAAGCTCCAACGTGCCTATTAATATTTTTTTATTACGTATATTTGTTTTCAAAATAAATAAAATGTGTTATCATTTGTGTTTGATGGAATGCTTGTTTCTCTAATTTTTGTGTATTGTTTTGTGGCAGAAATCATGGACAATGTTTAGGCCTCAGCTTCCAGTAATGAATCAGTGTCGGGGGGGTCCCCGGATTCTAATAATGATTCAGTGGGTGTCTCGGGGTTCCAGTAATGATAACATGGGGGTACCACTGTGATAGCGTATATTGTGCATACCTCTGAGGCAAATATCCACAGATATTATTTTAAAAGTTAGCATCTCAGTGGATATTGTATTCTAAATCAAGATATGCTGACATGATTATGTGCGCCTCAATCAAAAACGCAAAGGCATACCCCATCAGGAATTTACAAAGGGTTAGGCAGATTCTTTGTCTCGGGAAATAATTCCTCTTTGAGGAAAGTCACTAACGACCAGAAAAAAATAATTGTATCTGCTTTATTAAATATATTGCCTTTAATTTTAAATAAGCACTATGGTATAGGTACTTGTAGAGGTACAGGGGTGAGGTACTGGGATTAGTTGGAGGAGAGGTACTGGGGTGTAGGTATTTGTAGAGATACCTGGGAGAGATGGAGGAGAGGTACTAAGGTATAAATACTTTTAGAAGTACAGGGGAGAGGGACTGGGATTAGATGGAGGACAGACACTTTGGTAGAAGTACTTGTAGAGGTACTCGGGTGAGGTATTTTAATTAGATGGAGTATAGATGCTGTGGGATAGGTATGTGTAGAGGTGCAGGAGAAAGGTATTGGTATTAGATGGATGAGCAACCCTATGGTATAGGTAATTGTAGAGGCACAAGGGAGATGTATAGGATGATATGGAAGAGGGGTACTATTGTATACATACATGGGAGAGGTTTTTCGATTAGATGAAGGTGAGGTACAGATGTATAAATAATTGTACAGGTACATGGGAGAGGTTTTGCGATTCTGTAGAGGAGAGGTACTGTTGGTATAGGTACTTGCAGAGGTATAGGGGAGGGGTATTGGAATTAAATGGAGAAGTACTGTGGAAAAATTACTGTAAAGGTACATGAAAGGGTTTTGGGGAATTAAATGGAGTAGTACTATGGTATAGGTACTTGTAGGGGTACATGAGAGAGGTATTGGTATTAGATGGATGAGAAGCACTATGGTATAGGTACTTCAAGTGGTACAATGGGGAGGTATTTTGATTAATTGGTGGAGAGGTTCCATGGGGTAGAAAGGGCTAGCAATCCTAGTGTATATGTAGGGGTAGAGTTAGCATGTAAAGTATTAGGTAGAAGGTAATGGTTAAAGTGCTAGCATAGTGGTAGAGGTATGAGATTACAATCAGGGGTTTAAAAATTAGGATGTGGTTAGGAAGAGGTACGATAGTATAGGCCAGCGTAAAGGTACATCATATGCACCGAGGTGCAAGTGCTAAAGTACAGGCATAGCTAAAGGTTTAGGAGTAAAGGCTAGAACAGAGGTGTTACGGTATGGGTGAGGCAGGGTAAAAGTTTGTAGATGAAAGGGGTAAAGATAAAACATACTTTAAGGAGAGGTGGAAATACCATCTAGGGTTAACTGTAAGAGCAAAAAGGAGATGAAGAAAGCAAAGTAGTTGTGGAGAAGAAAGAAAGAGGTTAGGCAGAAAAGTAAAGAAGAAAGAGACTTCTATGATCCAGGAAAAATATAGGCTGCAGAAAACTATTTTCACATGAAGTGCAGTCGCAGGGTGTGGTATTGACATCCTGTGAATTGCATTAATGTAGAAAAATTTGGGGAACCGGTGTCTTAGCCAAGACCCCAGGGCCTACTTAATTCAGGCCGCAGCACGACATTGCAGTGTATGCTCGCCACGGGTGCGCAGCTGGAATGCGAAAGGCATGTCAAAGGCAAGGCTGCCTGCGCTCGTCCGCACCTGGACCGCACCCAGCGGCAGAAATCCTGGCAACATGACTATCCAATGCAACACCACAGCTGTAGCCACCATTGGAGATAACAAATGCTGCCACTACTCCTCTACCATCCTCTACGATCTCAACAACACACACAGTAAACTCCCTGTTGCCGTGCATTCCCTAGCAGTACTGTAGGACCTTTCTCCTGCACCCATTGCAATTTCACCTACACACCTCAGACCACAACACTGTTACCTCCAAACAAACAATGCACCCCACCTCCAACCCATACCAACTGTCTGGCATGCTCCTAAATGTCCTACACTTCGGGAAACTCTCCACTGAAATATGGGACCTCCTTAACAGCAACATGCCTTTCTTGACCGAAACATGGCTCAGACCAGCCTCCAGCTCACACATCACGGGAGCCATCACACCGGCCCACAAAACCATACACCGGGACTGAAATAACAAACTAGCTGGAGAACTCACGATCCACTACAAAAACATGATTGACTGTGCCGCGTAAACGACTCGGACACCAACCTCATGGAAGACCTCCACCTCAAAATATGAATGGACTTCAATGCCACCCTGAAGGGAATCCTCACCTACCATCCCCTGGTTCCCGAGCGGAATTCTGCAACCACATTGCAGACTTCATCGCTTCCCTCTCCATCAGATGAACCAATTACATTCTCCTCTGGGACCACAATTTCCACCTGGAAGACACCACAGACCCCAACTCCACGACCCTCCTCGACAGATTCAGCAATCTCGGGCTCACCCATCTCGTTCAAGGACTAACACACACAGTAGACCACACCCTCAACCCTATTTTCTCCTTCAATAACAGGATCACTGCCACCCACATTACGCCACTCACATAGTCTGACCACTATATCATACATTCTAAGATACATGCCCACCATGTCACCCCACCCAAAAAAACTAAGCACTAGCAAGACACTGGAGCAAAATATCCGACGAAAACAGGACAAAGACCCAATAGGAATGTTCACCTAACCACACCGGGAACGCTGATGCTGGCACGAAGCTCTTCAATGAATGGCTCACCACCTGCACCAATAGTACTGCTCCCACCATAAACAAGCCTTCTAAAAACAATAAATGACCCAGCTGGTACCTAAATGACCTAGGGAGTCCAATCGCCACTGCAAACAACTTGAGTGAAAATGGAGACTCGTCAAAAATACCACCGCAACATCTGTACAGAAAGCTGCCCTCAACCTCTACCACTGGCAACTATGAGATGCAAGGAAAAAAGCCTTAACTCTCAGACTCAAAGTCAGCCTCAACAATGCCAAAGAACTATTCACCATCTGCAAGGTGTACTCCAACCCTGCAGCTGTGACCAAAAACATCATCCCCTCTCAAGCACTGTCAATGACCTCTCAAACTTCTTCAAACAGAATATTGCCAAGATCTACAACACATTCAATCCACAGCATACTGATACAAATGCCCAGAAGGACACCACCCTAATTGCCAAACATCAGCTAAGCAACCAGAAGCACCTCTCAAATGAAGATATCACCTCCTTGATGAACAACATTCACTAAGGTGCCCCTTCAGACCCATGACCCCACCTCATATACAACTTTGAAAGACCACCATCTCCCCCACGCTCACTGCTAAGAAACCAACAGTGGACCCCAGTGCCCTCAGAACTACAGGCCCATCTGGCTCCTGCCCTTTCAAGCTAAAGTCATGGAGAAAGCCACCAATACCCACCTAGCAGACCACCTAGAACTTCATCAAATCCTAGACAGCTCTCAATCTGGCTGTTGCATCAACCACAGCACAGACACTGTCCTCATTGTGGCCACCGATGACATCAGAAGCATCCTTGACCAAGGAGATACTGCCACACTCATCCTCCTCAATGTATCCACAGCTTTCGATATGGACTCCCACAACTCACTAATTGGAAACCTTCAGCCCTTAGGGATCTGCAAACTTGCCCTGAAGTAGATTTCCTCATGACAGTACTTAATGAGTTAGACTTCCCCTACACCTCAGTACTCATGAAACTCATCTGCAGAGTCCTACAAGGATCGATGCTCAGCCAAACACTCTTCAATGTCTACATGACGCCCCTCGTGGACACCGTCAGAACCCATGGCATCAACATAGTGCCCTATGTGACAACACACTCATCCTCTCCCTTAGTGACTCAACCAGGACCACCAAAGCAAACTTCGCCAACTGCATGAGCAACATTGCTGCTTGGATGAAAAACAACTGCCTCAAGCTCAACACAGACTAAACTGAAGTCCCTATCTTTAACAACAACCACTCCTCCTGGGACACCTTTTGGTGGCCCTCTGTACTTGGCCCCCACCCACCACTATGGATCATGACAAGAACCTCGGGATCATCCTGGACACCAACTTCTCCATGAGCAGACAGATCAATGTCGTCACCTCATCACACTTCCACATCCTGTGAATGCTACACAAGATTTTCAAGTCGATCCCACTTAACACCAGACTTGACTACGGAAATGCCCTCTACTTTGGAATCCCAGCCCATGCTCTACACTGACTCCAAACCACCCAGAATGCCGTCGCCAGACTAATCCTGACCATCCCACGAAATAACCGCATCTCTCCACAACTCAACAATCTCCACTGGCTCCCAGTCCAGGAAAAATGTATATTCAAGCTACTCACTTGTGCCTACAGAGTGCTCCACAACACCAGTCCAGCAAACCTCAACCACTGGCTCAACTTCTACCAACCCATCAGACGACACCTATCTGCGTCCCAGGCAAGAGCACACCTCCCTCGCATCAATATGGCCAGAATCGGAGGACGCGCCTTCTTATACTTTGTAGCCAAGATGTGGAACGATCTTCCACAAAACCTCAGGACCCCCACAGCCCCTCCCTCATGGACTTCCAAAGACACTTGATGCATGATCTCCTCCCCCTTCAGGCCTGTGCCTGGATACCCCTCAAGGATGATTATCCATGCTCTACATATCCACATAACATAACATCAAATAACAAGTTGGTCAAGTGCAGTAGCAAAGGGTTAGAATTCCAGTCTAGTCATTTGAAATTCAACATTGTTGCCACATTTGCTTTGTCTGCAGGATCTAACATGTGATCAAGTGGAAAATATCTCCAAGAAAATGATTCTTGAAGCTAGCCTAAGGTAGAAATGTCAGTGGCTAGCTTGTGTAACTTATTCATAACAGCAAGTTTGCATTTATTTGATGCAGTATTTAACCTATGCAAGAGTGAGTGTGAGGTTTGTGATAAAGACAAGATAAACAAAGGGGTAGTACTATGAAAATGCTTTATCCCCATGAAGAATTTTCTTGAGCACTTCCAGGACAGAAAGAAGTAGAGCCTCTTTCCTGGAAGCACAGGATAAAAATATAATGCAATTGCATTTTTCTAAACAACTTGACTGGTGATGTGCTTCATTCGGTTATATATATATATATATAGGGCAGATGTACTAAGCTTCTGGTTGCAAAAAGTTGTCACAGTTTGCAACCAGAAACATATTTTGCAAACTGATCAATGTACAAATAGGTTGGTTGGCAAAATAAGAATTTTAATTGAGCCACAATATGACCTGCGTAATCATTATTTCTTAAGTAGGTCGCAAATTGTGATTCAATCCGATTGGCCACAATCACAAAGATGGTGGCCTATAAGGGCCAGGAGACCACCATGACTGTGATTGGTTTCAACGGGCTGCTTTCGGAACAAATGTTTTGTTTTTGTAAACGCTTAAGTGAGAGTTGGCAGTGGTCCCTTGGGCCACTGCTGTCTTCCCCTGAAACGTTTACCCCAAATAACAAAGGGAAAGGGGTCTAAAGGTGTATTCCTTGCGTTTTGTGACTAGGTTACCATCTAAACTTGTGAGATGGCCCACAGTTTTGAGACCGGAATTCCAGTTGAAAACCATAGTTACATATGGTATCGATTTGCAGTTTGGAAGGGATCCCCGCAATATGCTCCTTCCAAATTATGAATCGATAACCATTCACAAACCCACTTTAGGAGTCAGTAAACGTTTACTAACTCCTAAAATGGGTTTAGTGCATAAGGAGTATCTATTTTACAGTCGAAAACAATTCCATTTTGTAAATCGGCGTGTTCGCAAGGCCAGAAATTATATATTTGGCTCCTGCAGTCCTGGCCCCTTTTCAGAGGTTGAACTTAGAGATGTTCTCTATGCACCTATGCTCGATTAAAAGTGTAAAATCAAATGTGGAATTTTTGTTTGAAATTAATTTTCTCAAATCACTTTATTACACCATATACCATTACATGTTATTATTACAGTATATTTGGTTCCAATGGAAGTGCGTGGATACTGGAGAGGGGGTAGTGCACGCCATGTTCGTAAATAACCACTAACTTGTGAGTTTGTGAGTATTCACAAAAGTGTTCGTAGTCCAGTCCCACCTGGGATACGTATGAAGATGTAATCCTGTGAAAAGCAACAATAACCCCTAAACCAGTGTGGGAATGGGGAGGAACCCCATCCCCCCAAAATTGGAGGGGTGGGATGGCAGGAGAATCTCCACAGGGAAAAATATTGTAACAGTAATTCAACAGAAAAGTTTGCAAATGGCCATTTACTAAGCACCTACATGCATCTGTATGAACATGTTGCACTACCTGTGTATAAAGGTTTTCACATGTGTATACACCTGGAAAGCGGTCACTTCCCAACTTTCCTGGAGTGTTAATGGAATTTTTGAGAGTTCATAAATAATGTTTAAATCTACTGCAAACGTAGGTCTGAACCTAAAGGAGTACATTCACAATGCCTCTTGAGATTCGTGCCTGCCTTTGCACGATATGCTGAGTTACTGCCATGAAGCGGGCCTGAGAGTATGTAATCATAACTTTGTCCTTTGGGCAACCAAAGCGCAACTGTAGTAGAGAAGCTTCAGTGTTTCAAACCCATATACAAATTATTTGTAGCTAAGGCCCCAGAATATTGTAAACTAAACATAGTCAGACACAAATATCATGTCCTAAATATCGTTCACAAAAATATCACATTAGAGTTAATATTTGAAAATCTACGCCCAAATGGATGAAATTTTTGTAAACAATTTAATACATATTCCTGCTGCCAGATATCTTAGCTAATGATATTCTGACATATGATCCACATGTCTAACGATTATGATGCCAAGGATCCACAGAAAGGCAGCTCGGTCAAGGGTGAGGCTTACCTATTGACACGGTCAAGGCATCGCCCTCCATTCTCGCAGGGCTGGCTGGCGCACTCATCGATGTCCACCTCACAGAGATCTCCCTGGTATCCCGGCACACAGGTGCAAGTGTAGAATCCCACGTGATCACTGCAGGTGGCGTTGTTCTGGCAGGGATCCGACTGGCATTCATTTATATCAATTTCACAGTTTATACCTGGATAACAGAAAAAGTGATAATGGCATGAACATCGCACTTAAGAAACAACTTAATTAAGTACATCAGCACAGGATTTTAGAAACGAAAAACTGATCTTTGAGAAGGGGTAGGTAACAAGTAATCTGCTCATAGAAATATTGAGAACATTGCATGGATACCCAGGCATGGAGAAGTGGGAGCCTTGTAAAACGTACACATTTAAGGTGACCACTATCCCAGTCTTTAATTTACCATCTATAAATCATTGATTTCAGGTGTTAGTCTAATTAGTTCAGTGGAAGCAAAACAAGACTACAACACCCAGAATGCATTAAGCTGTCACACAACTGTCCACAACTGGAACCAGGGTCAAAATGAGCTGGAGGTAGATGGGCAACCTACATGCAGTGCTCCATTGGAGAGTAAAGCATATCGAAAAAAGGGAAGGGATTATGTTACTAGGACTCTAGCAGCATTGCAATTAAATTGGCATAATAGTGCTTGAGATTGAAGACAAGAAGAGCTAATTATGGAAACCTTCACTGTTCAAATAATTTAGGAGACATCAGTAGAGTCTCCAGAACAGGTTATGCATTTTCCCCAGGAAGGAATAAGAGGAATGCTGGAATATAAATTCTTACGTCAAGGTAGTTTATGCCTGCATATTTATTTCTTGCTAATTCCAACACCTGCAGCATAATTTGCAGATTTTAAGTCTGGGCTATCTAGCTCAAATGATGCTAACACGAAAGGTAGCACAAGCTATTTTATCTATGAATGGGTGACGATTGTGCTCCATTTGTGTAAATGTCACAAATTGATGAACTAGAAGAATGTCTTTTGTCTGCAGTAAAAAAATAACAGTACCAATTTAAATGCCGTTAACAAATAGTTGGAAGAATGAGTCCATCATTGACAAAAAATATGTTTCATACAAGCCACCTTCACATTACAGGGTTCTCGCAGCAGTGGATCCTTTAAGAAGACCTTCAATGTTCTAAAAGCAGGGATAACTTTAAGAGAACATTCTTAATTTATAAGAATCACCAATATTTTGGTTCTGTCTATAGGGTCTGATCTTTTGAATGGTAAGATGCCTCTTACCGCTGTATGGGGTTTTTAATGGTAAGAGATGCACCCGAAGCACCTTGGCTTTAGAATAGAATAATCCCAAAATAGGTTCCATAAAATTTAAAAACATAGCTATGATATCAAGCATATTAGATTATTATTTCCATACCTTTTAGACGTATGAGGGCTCATATTCTGCAAGCTAGGAAAACCATGTACCACAAGACACAACTTCTACTTGAAACCAAAGCAAATCACCTTTCTGCTGAGACCAGTACTGTGTGTTTACACAGACTAACTCAGTGAAGAAGAACGGGCAGAACCAATAAAATGGAGTTCCTTTGCAACATTCGTCAGTTGTTGGTAAATATAATAGTTTTCTTCCTATAGAAAACTCTCTGTTTTTTAGAAGCAGTGGAATTTCTTTTGTGCCAAATAGTAGTGCAACGTCGAGATAAAACCACAGAATTTACACTATTATTTTTTCTCATATTACACAATATACCTACCCTTTAGATCTGAATTATGCAACTCTACAGCATAATTTCATTTTTGTATACCACATATTTCCCCATAGCCCTGACAATGACCTGGCAGGGAGAGAGATAACTAGAGAGAGAGAGGGTGCGGGAGAGTGAGAGAGAAATTGTTTTCGCACTGTAAACATGAATGTGGATGCCTCGCCTCAGTGTTGGTCCAGCCCTAGAGGCCACATCTCAGAGAGGATGAAGACAGCTTCTGGGTTCCAAAGACAAATGATCCAGGTTGTGCGTGGGTTCAACCCAACCAGAGTCCTCGGAGGAGAATCTCAAGGAGACAAGCAAGTATATAATGGTGGGGAGAATGGAAAAAGGAGGTGTGATACAGACATTTACATTAGTGAGGAGTAAAAACACAGTATTGGAGGCAGTATGTGAGCATCTTTTAACAGAACCGAACTAATCCAGCTTGAGGTTAGAGCATCTGATAGGAAAATAACATGAGGTAACAAAGCCCTGAAGTGACACTTGGATACCTTGGGAGTAATGTTAGAAGCAACTGGAGTGAGACATTCAAAGTGGCTCAAGTAGGGTAGGAGCACCTTAGGAGTAACATTAGAAGTAAGTGAAGTAGGGTTAGGGAGGCCTCAAGAGTAACTACAGGAGTCAATGAAGTGAGTCCGAGAGACCCTGGGAGTAACTAGTGGGGATAGAGCGGTCTTATGGCTAACATTAGAAGTGGCTCAAGTAGGGTAAGAGCACCTTAGGAATAATATTAGAAGAAAGTGAAGTAGGGTTAGGGAGGCCTCAAGAGTAACAGTGAATGAAGTGAGTTCGAGAGACCCTGTGAGTAACTCGTGGGGATAGAGAGGGCTTACGGCTAACATTAGAAATGGCTGAAGTAGGGGTAGGGAAGCCTAAGTAAGCCAAATTAGAAACCACAGAAGGGGTTAGTGGCCTCATGGATAACTTAGAAACCAATATATTAGCCATGAAGTGGCACACATTGCATAGTGAGTGGGTTATATCAGTTATGAGGTGGCCTATATTTGATTACAAGAGACTTATACCACACATGGTGAGGGCTACTTTGGACTTAGGTGTCTTACACTGAACATGAAGTGGTTTCCATGGAACATGAAGTGGATTCCACTGAGCTTTCCAAGCCATAATGGGCACATTTTCTAGTGCTGGATTTAGGTGAGATAAAAATGCATTCTGGTTGTTGTAGTCTTGTGGAATTAATTAGACTAACACACCTAAAATCATTAATTTGTAGGTGAAATGTTCAAGGCTGTAGACAGAGTTGCTGATGACCCATAGTGTGGTAATCATTCTAGTTGGACATGAAACAGTTTATTGGACACATAGGAGCTCATTCCGAGTCTGGCGGGCGGCGGGCGCCGCCCGCCAGGCGGAAACCGCCCAAAGACCGCACTGCGGTCAAATGACCGCGGGGGTCATTTTGACTTTCCCGCTGGGCCGGCGGACGATCTCCAGAAGAAGAAGGAAAGCCCCTGCAACGAGGAAGCCGGCTCCGAATGGAGCCGGCGGAGTTGCAAGGGTGCGACGGGTGCAGTAGCATAGCAGACAGTGAAAATCATGGTGGGGCCCTGTTAGGGGGCCCCTGCACTGCCCATGCCAGTGGCATGGGCAGTGCAGGGGCCCCCAGGGGCACCACAACACCCGTTCCCGCCTTCCTGTTCCTGGCGGGTTTTACCGCCAGGAACAGGCTGGCGGGAAGGGGGTCGGAATCCCCATGGCGGCGCTGCAAGCAGCGCCGCCATGGAGGATTCCCTGGGCCAGGGGAAAACCGGCGGGAAACCGCCGTTCCCCTTTTCTGACCGCGGCTTTACCGCTGCGGTCAGAATAGCCCTGGAAGCACCGCCAGCCTGTTGGCGGTGCTTCCGTTGCCCTCCACCCTGGCGGTTTCAAACCGCCAGGGTCGGAATGAGGGCCATAGTGGCTGATATTGGACTTGAGGTGAATTACACATGATGACATTGTAATTTATGGGGAACATTGCATGGCTTCTTTTGCGCATTAAGTGGCGTACTTTGGACATGAAGTGGCTTGCATCAGAAACTAAGTGTATTATATCGGATTTGAAGTGGATCACTTCGGACATGAAGTGACGTGCATTGGACATGAATGTTATCATTATGAGACCCACTTAATTCCAGTGCAGCAGGAGACAGGAGTGACTGACCTCATCGGAGATGTTTGCTCTCCCCTGGAATGTTTGGCTGATGGCTGCTGAAAACTCCACGTGAAAGGGTGGACCAAAATAGGGTTGGCTAAGGAAAAGGGACCCAGAATTGCAGATTACCCTGGAATTTCCTCATTACTTAGTACACCCTCAGGGTTCAAACTGTAATCTGCTGGATTATCTCTGCACCCCCTTTTCCACCCAAATGGTACCCTTCAAATTACAATAAACTTATATTGAAAAATAACAGCCCATTCCCTTGTAAAAGATAACAAGGGCCCCTGTGGGTGTTGTTGAACACAAAATGGCTTGCAGTGGACATGAAAACAGTTTCCCAGGTTTTGCATTTCCTTGATGACAGTATTACTTTTAGCAACTCGGATTCTGCAAGCCAGGAAAAGTGTGCCTCACAAGACACACCTTCCACTTGAAACCATAGTAATTTCACTTCATCAATCTAGCCGCTTTGTAGGCACTGTTTTAAAATTATAAACCCAGATTTAAGACATTGTAACAACACTTAAGCATGCATTTGATGGCCAAAAATGCCACGCTATATTTACGAAGTAGCACAGTGCATGCATTGCGCCACTTTGTAACCCTTTGCGCTACATTATGCCTACGCCAGGCATAATGTATGCCAAGGGGGCATTCCCCCGATAGGAGGGCCGAAAAAATGGCACAAAGAAAGCTAAGAGATTTATTTTGTGTTATTTTTTTCAGCACTTTAACCGCCTGCTCAGAGCAGGCGTTAAAAGGAGGCTCCCATTGATTACAATGGGCCTCTGGGCACTTTGCAGGACAAGCGTCAAAATCTTTTACGGTAATCCTGCAAAGCGCCAAACTAGCGTAAAAAATTAGGACGCTAGTTCCCTAACTACCGCCATGGTGCGCCGTATGTTAAATATGGCGCACACATGGTGGCGTTAGGAGGGCGCTAAGGGCCACTAGAAGAGTGACATTGCACTAGGTGCAGCATCACATTTAATACATCTGCCCCATAGTTTCCTTCAGTTTCGGTTGATAGAAAGTGGAATCCCATCAAGTGAAGAGAAAACTACCAACAAATATATAGGCAATAATGCTGAACGTGATGTCACGTTTCAGTAAAGTTTAAGTGACAGAAATAAAGGAGGCTGTGAGGATGTGGACAGAGGAACTACTAATAATGGTGGTGATTGTTTCATGATAAAGAGACCCTTCACCAATTGACCCACATTGACCTCGTCGGATTTTTTTAAAATCAAAACATACTGGAAAATTATTTTGGTGTTTGAAAATCACTGTAAACGTGTAGCAGTGTTCCCCTTCCAGCCCTGACCCATCATAAAACAACATCCTGAAAAAACGAAATGTGTCCGTTCTCACCTCCCTCCCAACCCTGACAACAGAGGAGCGCCATGTGCCACCCCTCACCATCTTTGGGTTGTCTCCATCTGTCATACTGGAAATAGCGCCTGCACTGAAATACTGTCAATGTTTCCTTTCCACCTTAGCGGTGCTCACAAAAATGAACATATCTCTCTGGCAGCTCACTGGTGGGAGAACTTTCGGAACTTAGGGACACTGTCTGTGCTCACTGAAGTTTTCCAAAATTGTTTTTTTTTTTCTAAAGAAGCCCAGTTTCCTTTAAGAAAATAAAGTTGCTTTAAAAAAAATGAAATAATTTCAAAGGTCACAATTCCTATGAAGGTATTCAATTAAAAGGGGTTGCAATTTGCAAACTTCCAAATAAATATTAACAGAATAGGTTGTTCTGCAAACCTCCGCCCCCTTTCATTATTTTATGAACCAACCTATTAGTACAGAGGTAGGTTTGTGAAATAAATTTCAGGGCACAAAAATTTGCTGTGCAGTTTATGATTGCCTTCTGTGACTAGTGCAATAGCCCCAGATTCTATCTGAGCTGTCAGTCAAATCCTTTACAAGTTAGTGAACTTGCAGTTAGGTGTAATGCAGCTACCGTAGATAGCTGCCTGTTGCTTGAAAGTCACAGTTTTGAATACCAGCAGGTCCATTCAGGCTTTCATTCTTCAAAGGTCACTAAAATAAGTACAAAAGAGTTTGGTAATAAACTTATCAGCCCCGGAGGAGGTGGTGTAGTGTGCTAAATAAGTGTATTGTTTGTTATAGCATACTAACAGATCTGATATAATGTTAATCACCTGGGATAAGAGTTGTGACAACAGTGTAGATTTAAAAAAAAGTAATTGTGCTGGTTTACGAGAACAATTGTCCTCTGAGGTGATTAGGTTGAGCGCCCAAGCACTTTGACCTGTTGTAAGAACTGTGGGCTTTCAACCACGCCCACCGCACGTCCATCACTTTCACTCGTTTGGGTGCTTCCCTTTCAAAAATCCTTTTTTATCATTGGTAATTGCTTTACGTTTGTCCCTCCTTGGGGAGGGTTTTTTACCGCCTTGCAGACTGCCCCTGTTACATGGGTAATTGCACGATTGCCAATACGTTTAACTGTGAGTGAACTTCTTTTTCTTTTTGTGTCTCTCCTTCACGCTCATGCTCTTGGCGGCCGTGGCGCTTTGAATCGGCTCGCTTATGTCAACTGTCTTACTTTTCATTTTCAATTTATGTGGCAAGAAAAGTCCAGTTACGAATTTACAAAGCTAATAGCTCTAACTCGAGTAAACGCGAGACCCATTGCATTGCAAATGCTTTTTTATTTTATTCACAAAAGAATGCTTATTTTCGTGGCCAAACCAAAGTATGCTTCACCTTCCTTAGTCATTTTTGCTAGTCCTTTCGTGGGTGTTCAAAAATCAAAACTATTCTTTTGATTTTCCATGATGACAAGGGTTGTAAGTTTGTATTTGCTTCTGTAGGTGTGGATATGTGTATTTAGTTGAAATTAATTAAGCGTGCATTATTGATATGGCCTGAAACTTTGTGAAACTGTTTAGTATATGTTTGTATCTTTTAATAAAAACCGTGAAAGAAACACTACCGCCTCGTGCTACAAAAAGGGTTTTCATATGTATTATTAATGCCTTCTGCCCTGCAGACACCCTTAGCATCTGCAGTGGAATTCCCGGGGACAGACATCATCGGTGAAATGTCTGCATTCCTTTGCAGTGAGGACCACAGGAGAGCCTGTGCCTGGTGGTACCAGGGAGGGCCTGGGTGAGCTTTCTCAAGCTGTTTCTTCATACTCTGTGCCCCAGAGACAGGTCTGCTCCATATTGTTACGGTATGAGACCCCTAGTGTGTTAGACAAGTACTGCAAACCCAATAAGACATGTACCCTGTTTGAGGAAGGCAAGGATTTGCAGGACCAATGAAGCTCATTGTAAACCATGGCATCTTGTTGCAGGACGCGCAGCTCAATTCACCCCCATTATAAGGCTGCTACCCTCCTTGGACTCATCTTCAACTTCCAAATAAGGCAACTGACTCCCATAGTCCTCAGTGGAATTACCCGGCATCAAAAAAAACTTCCTCACCCTCCACAAATGTGTAATTCCATTGAGAGGTATGTGTAAAACAGAGAGCTGTTACGAATTTCAGGAGCTACCCTAGGAGTGACTCCAAACTCAAATCATCAACTTCATCAACAAACAGGAATTGAGTGAAGGAATCTTCCATGCTTATAGTTGGTTGGGCATACTTCACTTTTCACCACTTCTGTCTTGTTTCTTTGGATTATGACACTTGTAGTCCTGGTTTTATAATGAGATAAAGAAGACTACAGATCCCAGAATGCAAAGAAAAAAGTGAAATGGTTGAACTACTTATGTATAAGGCCTGGGAATCTTGGCAGCGCTGTGCATGGAATAAAGTTTGGGAGGCTAGAGCACTGGTCTCTTTTGGTTGCTTTTGATTTGCAAAGTACACTGATACCACTAAAGTGGACTCACAGCGATGTACCCCTGTCCATTTAGAGACTGAAACGAGATGTTTTGTTCGACTGCTTGCACAGAGGGTAACCTGGCAGGACTTCTATCTCATGATTAGAAAGAGGGTAGATGGAGTATAATGTTAGAAGTTAATCTACAAGGTGGATTTCAAAGCCAGATGCTGCCACCCGGTGGATGAGGTATAGAGTTTTGACAAAGTGTACTCATCTGATAAAGGAATATTTTAAAAGGTATATACTATACCCTCCAGTCGTTTTAACAGATTTGTACCCAGAAATTCTCAACCATTTAAGCATGCCAAATGCACATTCTGTGTTAGATTATTCAATATTCACTGCCTTACTTGTTACATGCTAACCTACCAAATAATCGTTTATTTGACATATGTCCTTGACAAGTTTGTCCTCTTTTTTTATACTGTTTACTGTCTTGTCAACATGGAATTTAAATCTGTGTAAGAGATCTTCCTATTTTACTTTTATTCATCCTGTTTAATATTAATTTCTTGCCTCTGATTAAAAAAACATTTGTTTTTTTTAAGGTATAGATCATTCATTTTCATGTTTTACCAAAACCAATCAAATTCATATCATAAACTACATTATACATATTTTAAAAACACACAGTTAAAAAAAGATCGCCAGTAATGTCAGTTATCTGTTCAATACAACTACAAGAATTGTATATTTGCAATATCTAAATGCCGCTCACCTTAGTGACTGTTACTCCTTATGAAAACAGGTAATCAGAGTCTCCCGCATGTCATTGACTGTGGGTATCTGAGTCGGGTGCCTTCCAATATTATGAGGACATGCCCCAGGCAGATGAGGTCCACTCCCTTCCACCCGAGCACCAAATAACAATCCATGCTAGAATGGCAGGGCTGAGAGGACAAACACCTCCGAAGGAGATTAATATTTAACTGGGCTACATATGGACAGGATTTCAGGAGGCCCTAGTGGGTTTCTCTGAAACCTAGCAAGGTGTGGGTATTCCATTCTCTGGGTTTAGGCCATTGAGATTTCCTCAAGATGCGGAAGGGAAAAACCATAGAAAATGTCAGAATGACAGTGGAGTAATTTTAGGAATATTAGGAAATGACTTCTAGGTGGAAAGAAGGCAAGGCTATGAAGTATTCCTCTAAATTAATATATCACCATTAAGATACTCCTGGCCAAAGTTTGCAGGATCTGTGTGTGTGGCTCCCTGACTAGAAGCAGCAGCCCTTATTACTTAGGACGGAAGCCCTCAGCAACCTAAAGGTGGCGTGCTTCATCAGTGTACCCCGTCATGCTGGCATCAAGGAAATCTGCCCATGTGGACTACAACCTTCCTCAGAGGGGAGCTGTTAAGAGGATGTTAGAGGAGAGAACCTCTATGAAGCGGACTGTGTGAGGTACAGAAAATATGCACAGGGGAGATATGTGAGCAAGAAAGTGAGGTTTACATTTCCTCTTGGTGGCCAAAAAATGTTATTGTTGACCCCACAGGGCAGGTTTAAAAGGCAATGGGAAGTAACAATTCACCCGAAGAGAGTAGTCAACATGTTTCTGCATGAGCTGTGCTCAGAGGGGCAGGTGTCATGGCATTTGTTAGTGCCATTCTCTCTCTGCTACCAAGTGGTATAAACAAAGAATAAAATACGTTTTTTGATACTACACTATGTAAATTTGCTGTTCTTCCGGATTTCTCCTGTGATAGGAGGTGCGGTCCGTCCTTTAGGGCGGAGGGGCCACGCCCTCCCACCTTTTGCCCCTTATGAAGAGTGCCGGTCAGGCCAAGCAAAGGTCAGCCTGATGGACACGCTTCATGTTCAGGTCAGGCAGCCAGAAGCAGACATGTACGATTTGCACAGACTCCTGGATGCCTGAGCTGAACTTTGCTGGGCTGAGGAGGTCACAGCTCCTATGGGCGTGACCTCCTCGGCTCAGCAAAGGTGCCTCGAGGCCCTCCCCTGGGTTACGAGGAAAGCGTCACCCATTGACTTCGACCTGGGCGCTTCACGTTTAAACCCTGAAGCGCCCAGGGCGAGTGTCAATCAGTGACACTTCGTCACAGAGTGGGGTGGTTCAGAAGTCTCACTGACCCCATTCCACTCTGTGACGAGGCTGGGAGTGCTGCCTTCCCTCATTGGCTGACCTAGGGTCAGCCAATGAGGGAAGGCAGCTGTCCCAACCCTCCTGGGACCTCCGAGGCTGAAGGTAAGTGTATGTGTGTGTGATGTTTTAAAATGAATGTTTGGTGCGTGCATGTTTGAATGTTATGGGTGTGCGTGCGAGCGTGCGTGCGTGTGTGTGTGAAAGAATGAGTGTGTGTGTGCTTCCTGCCCGCCCCCCTCACTCCTAAAGCTGCCGCCCGCCACTGTGTGATAGTACAAGTTATTGCCTCACTTCACCCTGCAGAGCTGGCAAGGGAACATGTGACCCCAACATACGGTCTGTGATATCTTCCCTTCTTCACTTATATCAATAATGGCCAAAATCAGGCAACGTAAGCCATCAGTCACTACATACATGGTCGAACATGCACATGCTAAAGTGCGAGGCTCACCAGTCCACAATCGTCATGTGTGTCACAAACCATCTAACTGAAAGGAGGATCAAAATAAATGCTAATAAATGCACATGCCATAATTGGAAGGGAAAGAAAGATCTCAACCATGAAGTCTGATAAAATGACACATTTTCTGAAACTCAAAGACTAAATACCCAGATTTAAGATAAGGAAGTGAGAGACAGGGTTGCTAACCAAAGAAATATAGACAAGTCCTCCACGCCTATACGAAAGAGAAGCATCAAAATAACATTAGAACTTATCTCAAGACAAAACAGATCCTGGAGTGATCAGAACTCAGGCACTAAGAACAATCCACGGAAACCGACCAAGAAATGTTCAACCACCACTGGATATATGGTGGTGGTTTGCGTAAAACAGCACTTTTCTCAGCACTTAATGGGAAAAATAGAACTAAGGCTCAATCCAACATGAACATATTTCTGGATACTCTTGTTTATGTTCCTATACCACGGAGAGTAGAGCAGAAGAGGGAAGTTCTAATACCACACTAGAGTGAATAAACATGAAGGACAAACGACTTATGTCGGAAAGAGGCGCATGTGCACTCAGAGAGGTCCATCATATTACATCACCCAGATCTTTCGTACTCATAGGAGATACATCAATGGGATGCTCACCTGTGGCGCATGTGCACTCAGAGAGGTCCATCATATTACATCACCCAGATCTTTCGTACTCATAGGAGATACATCAATGGGATGCTCACCTGTGGCGCATGTGCACTCAGAGAGGTCCATCATATTACATCACCCAGATCTTTCGTACTCATAGGAGATACATCAATGGGATGCTCACCTGTGGCGCATGTGCACTCAGAGAGGTCCATCATATTACATCACCCAGATCTTTCGTACTCATAGGAGATACATCAATGGGATGCTCACCTGTGGCGCATGTGCACTCAGAGAGGTCCATCATATTACATCACCCAGATCTTTCGTACTCATAGGAGATACATCAATGGGATGCTCACCTGTGGCGCATGTGCACTCAGAGAGGTCCATCATATTACATCACCCAGATCTTACGTACTCATAGGAGATACATCAATTGGATGCTCACCTGTGTAGCCCAAAGTGCACTTGCACTCATAGTGGTCCATCATGTTAAGGCAGGTCCCGTTGTTGATGCAGGGTCTAGACGCACACTCGTTGATGTCGATTTCACAGCGATAGCCCTGGAACCCAGGCACGCAGAAGCAATTGTATTCATTGACTGTGTCCATACAAATGGCTCCATTTTGGCACGGGCTGGAGGCACATTCATCGATGTCTTCTTCACAGTGGGAGCCACGGAACCCAGGAACACAGGCGCACGTGTAGTTGCCCACCCCATTGATGCAGGTACCATTATTTTGGCAAGGGTTATCCACACACTGGGAACTTTGAGGTTGGCAGTCTTCACCGAAGAAGCCTTTTTGGCATTGGCACTTTGCCCCAGTGGCACTCAGGACACATTCAGTATTAGGCCGTTCGCACTTACACTCACTGGTGCCCGCGCTGCAGTTGCAGATGCACTCGTGTCCAAGGATTCCCAGAATGCTAGTACAGGTTTCATTGTTTGGACATACGGCCAGTAAACATTCGTTGTACAGATGTTCACAGTTCTTTCCAGTGTACTCCAGGGGTTCCTGGGGGCAGGTACAGGTGTACCCATCTCTTGAATCCTCACAGGTACCCCCATGTTGACACGGAGTTGATGAACAGTTGCTGGTCACTTGGGAACAAACATTTCCTGGAGAAAAAAAAGAAAAAAAGACTTATAGTTGTGCTTGGTGAAATATATTTTAATTTAGAGCGGTTTGTCTTTCCCCGAAATACACTGCAACTGAACGTTTTGTTAGCTGTGGGCCTAGAGCCCCGTAAATTAAACAACAGAAGGAAACCGAAGAGCCAATTCAAGGAGGGCAGCCCAAGTGCACAAACACTACCTTGAGAGGGAAATGGCAGGTCTATTACCCAAGAAAACAGCCAGAAGATGAGAAATAAACAGGCAGCCTGCAGGGGGGGTCTCCGTGACCCCCTCCACCCTGCTGCAGAGTGATCTGTGGGGTGGCAGAGTAAACAAAACACATACAAAGAAAGCTGGTGGTTTCCATTTGTAAGGAAGCCTGTGAGTTTTGGGTCAGCAACAAGGCTTTCAGTTTTCACGAATAACATCTACTGGGATAGAAAGTGCCTAGACACCGCAATGAGCCCTCTGCATGGCATAGGTCTTAATTAATGGCTGTGTTATCCTTCTATGGCAATGACTGCCATCCATGTCACTCTGCCCACTTGTGAAAGGGCGCTCTATTCACGAAAATATCCCCAGTTCATGACAATGTTTCACATTTACAACAGTGGTTTCGTTTGTGACAAAAGACGTCCATTCATGACAAATATTCCCTCTTTCAAAAGTGTTTTCTTTCGTGATGAAATTCTATATTTAAGACCATGCTCCCCTATCATGTCGATATTCCCCACTCATGACAAACACAATACTTCCAATTTATAACAATGGTCCAAATAGGTAACATTGCTTCCAGTTTAGGTCAATGCTGTCCATTTGTAACAATGATCACCATTTGTAACAATGTTCCTAAGCCATGTCAATATTCCCCTTTCCTGGCGGGGTTGTCCATTGGTATCAATGTCACGCCCAACCATACAATGTTTCACATTTGTAATAATATTTGCTACACAACGTTTCCGTTTTGTGACAATGTTCTAAATTTGAAACAAAGTTTCCCATTCGTGACAATAAACCATATTTTGACAATGGTCCCAATTTGCAACAATGCTGTTCTCCATTCACAACACTGTATTGCATTTGCGACACTACAGACCATTCATGCAAAAGTTTCCATTTGTGAGAATGTTTCCCAAGGTCGAAGAATATTTGCCACTTGCGCAATGTTGCTGTTTGTTGTGCACACAAAAGCATCTCTACAGTCCTGTTGATGTCGACCCAACATGTAGGAACACACAACACTGCATGTTTGAGGAACAAAAAATAGGGGATGGAAAGAGGCAGGGCACAAAACAACTCTGCAAGTTTGCCAAGGCCTATGTTCGGAAATGTTAGCACATTAAAGCTAGACCTATTGGCTTTGGTTCTATGTCCAGCAAAGAAGCAGATCATTTTACAGGAGGTACAAAAGAGAAGGAAAAGAGTATGGCAGACGAGGAGAAAAGGTAGGGTGAGGGGACGTAGGGAAGTGTTGGTGCCAAAATCAGGGGTGGTTCCTCTGTTACGATGGAGGAGTGTCACCCCTCCCCCTCGCCAGCAGTGGCAGCTGCAAAACCTTTACAAGAAAATGATAATAAACTGTTTTTAATATTGTTTTCTTGTACAGGGACGGGGCCACGGGGTGACGAGCAGTGAGGGGAGTGCACAGTGCACTCCCGTCAGAGTGCATGTGTGTTTGGCCGGCCGTTTCGGGCCAGTCAAACACACATGCGCAGTAGGCTCTCTCCAGGCTGGCAACTGGCTGGAGAGAGCATACACAGGCTCCCAGTCTGCCTGGGAGCGCCCTGGCTGGGTGCTCCCAGCCAATCCTGACACTGCATTGAGCAGCATCAGGATTGGGCACAGGGCAGGCTGGGAGCCTGTGCCTGTCTGCAGCAGAAGAGAAGATGTAGGAGCGGAGAGGCGCAGCAGCGGGCAGGTAAGTGTTTTTTTTATTCATTTAATGTTTTTTGTTTATTCCCCCCTCTGCACCCTCGCCCCACCATCCCCCGTGCCGCCCCACCCCTTCTGCGAGCTGCGAGCCGTGACTGGCCAGAATATTATCCAGATTTAAAACTCAATTTGAACAAAATAATCCTTCAGCATCAGCCGGCGATTGGTGGTGTGTGGAGTGAGTAGTACGGTAAAATGATGTGATGTGCTTGGAGATAGGTCAGGCGAGGAGGTCATGTAACATGAATGAGGCACAGTGGATCTACACCAACATTATTTTCTTATGGTTCGTTCATTTGCATTTGATTGTTCAGGTAATTCGGTCCCATTTATAAAAGGAAATATAATTGTTAGCCAGACTCTTCCATTTTGATTAGTAATGTGGACCCTTAGAAAAGGCAGACGTCGGTAATGATTACTGTGATTAATTATTTCTAATTAATAAACCATATTGCCTCTTTAGTTTTTACTTGATAATTAAGTTGACAACTTTTTATGTACTGCCAGGCAACAGGTGCCTTCTGTTTCCTCAATCAGTTTGGATCATATGCAGAACTGAGCTTTGAACCTGGGAACTGAAGCAAGAATTATTTCATGGGTTAAGCTCTGGGAATTCAACATTTTACTGGGTGTGAACATTATCATCTAAATAGGGCATGTCAGGGTGTTTTTTGTGCTGACTTCACCAAACTCTACATCTTTTGGTATTTGCCGGTCATTTCTTTCCAGGGAAATGTTGGCACTGTGTGACCTACAGAAATGTATTTGGAGCAAATTGTGAGGCTGCTATGTTTGCAACATTGAATTATGACAGGAGTTACTGCATATTCTGGAATTTAGCAAGTCACTCATGATGAAAGTTAGCGGTGAGATTTAACCACATTAGCCCTCTCACATTCCTTGACCACTGGTTCTCAGAATAAAATGAAAACGTGAATTCAGGCATCAAGGAAAACCATGCAAGCCTCTATTTATTTTTATTTTTTAATTGCACATTTATAAAATATTTAACCATAAATAATATTTACCTTTTATTTATATATGCAGTTTAACTTTAAATTACATGTATATATATGTTTTCAAAAGTTGAAATAAATTAATTAAATTCAACATTATTTCCTATGGGGTTCTATTCTAAGTCCCTGCCTCCATTACTTTCAATTGGTGGGTGTTGCAGCACCAGTGGTTGGCCACGTGTGATGCTGGACTTATTCCATGTTGTGCTGGAGTAGATTTATTACTGTTTTGTCTCCTTTTTGGCTGCAATAACTTTAGAAGAGCAGTTTGTGAAGAGCAATGGACTTACTCTTTAGTCAGTGGGTGTCATAAACTCCTCCTTTATCCCCCCTATGCCCCTTCCATTCAGTAGTAACTATGTCCCTTTTTCCAGTCACTCCCCTGGTCCTTCTCACATTTACTACTATGTAGTAAACGTATGTGTGTGAGGCTCATCACCTAGAAAAGCAAGGAGAGGCGGGGATTTACACTTGTAGGTTTGTGAATTGTTAAATAATTTCATTAATTTGTCGCAATGTCTACTTTCTTGTCAACATAAACGGATGATGGACGGAGTGCTGAAACTTTTCAAACACTCACTCCCAGTCACAGATCTGGGTTTAATCCATTTTTCTTTTGCTCACCATACGCCCATTTGCACCCAATATGCAAATCAGTCTTGACTCTGCTCCTCATGGCGCACAGTCAATGCACCCTCCAACATCTCTTTTGCTTCTCTCCTCGTGTCAGTAATACAGAGTGGGCGATAAGTGCTCAATCATTGGGGATCACCCTGGTGCAGCACTGCTGAGATCTTTATTATAGAATGGGGCAGCACAAACATCTGGGGCATCTTTTGTAATACCAAAGTACCACTGGGCATAAAATGCGGGCACGCCTACCGGGCACTTTACATAGTGCTATATCCATTTAAGGAAATCAAATGGAAAAGACATTCCGCATAATTCAAAAAAAGTGTGGCCGCGAATCTGTTCAACCCAACAACACGTACCATGACGTCACTGATAACGCGCACATGACGTAAGCTGCGTGACACTCAGGACGTGCCGTGCGGCTTGTACCCAGCAGTACCCATGGTCTGCCTGACCTTTGCGCCCGCGCTCCCAGCCTCTGTCTTAAACCTTCCCGTAACTTATTTTTTTTATTAATTGAACGGCCAAGCTGGGAAGGCATTTTATGTGGCCAGTAAAGTGAAGGACATGGATTTAGCCCCACAAAAGATCCCTTTCCATTGACCAGTCCAACTCGTTACTGAGTTTGGTGTTTTCCCCCCAGATTCCTGCGTCTCGGTGAAAGCGTCATTTATTTACCCTTTTGTGCATCCATCATGGTTCAAGCCCTGCGGCGTTCTCAGGAGAGGCCTGCTGCTGCCCACAGCCCAGGGCCCCATTTATACTCGACGCCCTCCTTTCTTCTGAAATTCCCATTCAGGCAGAAACTCTCAATAACAAGCGTGGAATTCCTACTAATTAGATGCAGGGGGTTGGGGCCTGGCGCAGTGGAGGGCTATTCTTCTATGTCCCATTTATCCTTCTAAAGAAAGAGCAGCTTCTCCCTCTTCTGGCCGTCAAAGTCTTCGAAATAAAAATGGCCTGTCTTGAAAGTAAATTTTTATAAAGGCTTAACACTAGTGTTTAGGCAATGCTTATCTCAGTGTACTATTGGTAGATAGGAGTGCAAATGCACATAGAAATTATGTGATTGGTCCAGGATCAAACATTGGCCTAGTTGGGATGCGGGGATTAGAATCCAGGTCTCTTGGCATTTTGCCACGAAGCCCTCCTCTCCTTCCTAATATCAGATACTCACATATTTATTATGGTCGTATTTTAAGTCACACTACATTTAAATCATGTTTGTAACTGGTGGAATGTTACTCAAAATAAATTTTTCTGTTTGAGACAGAAACATTTTAAATCTAGAGGTAATGCAAAACTAAACTTTAATGCAGTAAAGTTCTAACGCCTGCACTTTGGGAATTGGCACAGGCACTTCCGGGTATAAAATGGGACACGAGGTTCAAGGGTCGTCCACGAGAGGTGTATGTGTCTGCTGGCAGAAGTCCTCAAGTGTTTTGAACCTAGTCTGGCACAGCCGTGTGGAAGGGGCAAGGAGGATGTAGGGGTCTGCAGGATGGGGAGGTCCTAGGATACTCACCATGGAAGGTCTTGGAGAGCCTGATTTACTTGTCTAGCTGTCAGCCTCCTCTGTGAGTACTGTGCTTCAGTGTTACAAGTAGTTCCTGAAGCCCCCTCCGGAGCATTATAAGTTCACCTGGAGGCCTCATCTCTGTACTGACTAGACCTAAAGTTATTTATCTGAACTATTGTGGCTAATTATAGATACATCTCTGTGAACAAAATTAGCCGAGTCATACAGTTTAGGATAATTCAAGATCCCCAAAACTCACAACTATTTTTCAGTTTGATTTCTTTGGGTTCAAACCCTTAATCTGCTTTTCAAAGTGTGCACTAAACTATTAAAAGAAATACGTAAGTTATTTGCACTCTCTGGTAGGCAAATTTAGTGGACGAATCACTTCAACCCACCTCACCTTTAATCATATGTTAGTAAGACTGAGATGGTTCACCCTGTAAGTGATTTGATCTGTAGCACCTGCTGTATCGATCATGAGGCTGGACGCACCAATAAACACGATTGTATTGTGTCAGGTTTAAATGACTCGCCTTTAATGTTGTGCTTAGCTCTGGAGTCCTTACAGAGAGTATTTTGTGTATTATGTGTGCTAATCTCGAATGTTGTCTTTAGTTCAAGACAGCCCTTCTGAAATGTTGACATTAGTACTGATTCCCGGCTTCATACATGTCTGGTGACAACTCCTGCAGTTTCAAGAGCTAGCGCCCATACCTGGGATAATCTACCTAGTTCCGCTGACCCCAGTTGAATAGTTGAATTTAGTTCTCAAGGCCTCTTCTGGGGTATTGTTTCTATTTCTGAGGACACCAGCTGTAGTGTTGTGTCCAGTTCTGGAACCCCAATCTAGAGTTTTGTGTGAAGCTCTGTAGGCCACACCTGGAGCGCTGTGTTGAAAGATGAGTTAGAAAAAGTGTAATGGTTAATTCCATTTGCTTCACACATAGGTGCTCAACGATGCAAATAAATATATTCGACAACAAAGGGTGAATGAAAAATATCATGAGATACTTAGGCATCTCAAGGTAATGCTCAAGGGACTAGGTGCTGCAGTATTTAAAGGAACAGCACTCACTGAACCCCATTCACAATTTGATACTGTGGACTGTGAAAAACGAAAACATACTTTTAGTTCTCACCCAAGACTGCATGTGCTGTCTGTTCTGAGACAGTACTAATTTTCGACAAGATAGTAATCTTTGGCAGTAGTAATCTCTGCAAAGACACCTCACTCTGGGATTCCACCTGTTGGCCTGCTGAACCTGGACCCACACCATGCCAACCCATGCAACAAACCTCGGAATAGTAAATGATAACCATCTCACCATGACCGGCCAAAATAATACAGTCTCTGTCTCTTGCTTCCACACGTTTGCGATGCTCAGGATGATCTTCAAATGGCTCCCCACCAACACTTGCAGAACTGCCACCTAAGCCCTCATCACTGGCAAACTGGACTACAGCAACACACTCTAAGCTGGAATCAACATTCAACTGACCACAAGACTCCAAACCTTGCAAAACTCAGAGGCTTAGCTCACCCTCAACCTCCGATCCTGCACTCACATCACCCTGCACCTCAAAGACCTCCACTGGGTCCAAATCCACAAATGAGCACGCTTTAAACTCCCCACGCACACGTACAAAGACTGACACAGCATTGGCCCTAGGTACCTCAACAGCAACTTAAAAGTAATCAAACCTACCAGATACCACCGCTCAGCTAGACTCCTTCTACTTGCGTCCACACCCACATACGCAGAACCAGACACAGCAGTTGTGCCTTCTCCTACCTCACTCATAGAGCCAGGAATGACCTGCCCCTGCAAAGCAGAGCTGCCTCGCCGGTCCCTGAATTCTGTAAGAAACTGAAGACCTGAATCTTCACCTACCCACGGCCCTGGCTCAGCCACACAGCTCCTTCTCCATCACCAGTGTACGCTGCCAGGTGAGTTGTGTGTTACACAAATACTTAAAACATAAAATAAGATTGGTAAAGCCAATAGGTCTCAACGGTAAAACGTATTGGTTTTACCTATACATGTTTGTAACAAAAGTGCAGTGAACTCCTGGAGCAATCTCTGAGCCTAAGAGGTAATAACTAAAGCAGTAACTACACTCAAAACCCCTTTGACAGACAGAAAAGCAGTGTCAGAAAGTACGGAAGATTGAAGTTCAAATCCACATTCATTTGAGAAGAAAGCAGGATGTGAAAGGAGACCACTGGCAGGGCATGGCGAGCCATAGCTGTTTCTGAATCCTAAGGAGTCAAGGAACACGCCTGTGGGCTTTATGTTTTCTAAAGTTGTCCTGTGGCATGACCTTCTAGTTTATTTTTGCAATTTTATATACTGCAAACCTGGCCCAAAGGCATTGGAGTGATATATACTAAAACTACACATTTTACTTGAGAACAAGTTACTAATGTCTTTTCTTTCAAAGATGGGCAGGGTAAGGGAGTTTCCCAGAATCCTTAGGGTGCTGAGCCGAGGCTGGGATTCAAACCTGGTTTCTCCAGTTCCAGATGCATCAGCCGCTGGCCACCTCTCCTTTCCTAGATGTGGCATATTTAGTAAGAATATGAGAGGTGGAAATCACTTTCTGAATAGTGGACCGGGCCCTGAAGTAGGTAGACCTACAGCATACACTAACAGCAGTGAGACACGCAGCAGCATGGGAAAGAGAACAGGTAAGTCACTGTCCTTAGAATACCGGGGCAAAGGTCACGAGGAAACACCTGATGAGGGAGGTGGGGAAGCTAAGGGTTGGCGAGGACACAGCTGCAAAGTCAGGGAACAAAGGCCCCCGTAGCCCCGAGCTCCAGGTTCCCCCTCAGCTCAGTACCCGGCCTGAGTGAGTCGAGAGGGGACCCCCCTCCATGCTCTTTGAGAGGGCCTCCCTCCAGGTTCCTTAGGCCACTGGCCAGGCTTTACTCCTTATCAGCTCTGTGGTGTATTTGATGGCTTACACATGCCAGCAAGTGTGATGGAGGTAATTTCTATAGTGCACATTTTCTTTATAGTAAGCTACTCCATGGCACTGACACACACTTTGCACCACTTGAGCTTTTCCTATTATACTATAAAATGCAATTGGGTGCCATTTTTGATGGACTATTTGGTTTCGAAGATAGGCTAACCTCCGATTTTTTCAGACACGAGGTATTTTACTATTTGTTTTCAATTTAAAAGAAACATTCAAATGTGTTTAGCTAGCTCAGCTTCCGGAGCGTTTCCTCGCTAAACAGGGCTAATATGAAATGTCTTCATTGTCTCTGGCCCTCTTTAAAGTGCCTCCTCCAGTCAGTGATGATAAAAGTTGCCTAAACACAAGCACACACTGTTCTTCTGCTACTCATTCATTCCTCTGTGTCTTAGGTAATCTCCTTCAATGGTTCTCACACTGTTTATCAGAATTGTTCCAGCTTCACTGTTTCAATTTTCTGAGTCAACCATAGCTTTCCTGCTCACAAAGAATCTACTCCAAAGCCTTCTGTAGGGAGTACAAGGCCATGGAAACCAGATGTCTTTATGGACCAGGCTGCCATTAGGCCTGGCTTGCCAAAGCGCAGGCTTCCTGGACTTCATGTAATCGACAGAAAAAGAACTTTATGAAGCACACAGGGCGTTGGCTCCTCCTACATGTTGATTTCTTTAGCTATAGCATTTGATTTTGCAGAATTTGTGGGCTTCCTCTGAAAAAAAGTGTTTAAATTATCCTTAATACATTGTTGGAAAGCTTATGCCCAACAGTATTCCTGAGTTGATTGTGGTGGAGAGCCTATCATGTAATTTGTCTGACTGTTAGTGTTAAAAGTTACGCCAAAGGCAGTAGGCCAGACTTATGCATGTATGTGGTATTTCTGTAGCGTGAACCTAGCCAAAGGCGATGCATGCAGGGTCAAAGACATGATGTAAACGAGTCATAGGACAGGTAGGCACCTCATTTGTCAGATGCCACGGGCCTTGTGTGTTATCAAATAACATGAGAACGGTAGTAGGTCTGACATATCCATTATGACAACATATGTTAAAGTTGGTAGCCTTGTACAAGCGGACGGTTATTATGCAATGGTGCCACATTTACACTGGTATTTTGTTTCAGGGAATGCCACAGATTGGTGTAGTAGGCAAGGGCTTTGTTGTTGGTTACCCTCTCTGACAAACCCTCAAGGTACAATATTTGCAGTGTGACCACCCCTACTTACTACAGGCAGTGTATATTGTTTTGTCAACTGTACTTTTGTACATATTTGTATGACTGTAATGTGCACAAATAGTTGACATCTGGGAAAGCTTATGTTAAAGGCACCAATCTTAAGGTGGGTATGGTGACGAGCCAGTTATAATGGCATTGTGTCGGATTGAATCCTTGAGAAAATATAGGTCAGATGCAATTGGTCTGATCTGTTTGTAATGGAAGCTTACAAGACAGGTCATGGGGGTGTCATTTTATAGGGAAAAACACCCGGAAAATCAAACAAGCCTTTAAGGGTGTGTTTTTAGGGTCGAGCCTGCGTTGCATGCGCTCGCGCATGCGTATCGCAGCGAGACGCTTTTGTATTTAGAAAAGGGCTCGGAGCCCTGTCAACTTCACATCAGTGTTTTTTATTGGTTCGTGGGCTTGCCTAATAAAATCTGCTTGCTTTCATTAGTCGAAGGCAAGCATACGTCATGCCTTTTCCGTGGCTAGCCCTCCTCGAGCGCAGCGACCAAGTACAGAAAACATGCGAAGCTCGCTGTTTTCCATCGGGCTCGTGGACTTCTTTTTCTCTAATTTACGAGCGCGATCTCGCCTGGCAGAAGTCGAGCGCTTTACATAGTTAATTTCACTTTTTCGGGTTGTGTACATAAATGCACTTTTGCCCGATAGGTGAAAAGTCGGGTTAGGAGTTTACAACGCGATCAGCTCTAACATGAGCAAATGCGAGACCCATTGCATTGTAAATGCTTGTTTTTTTTGCTGTGTTGATTCTGTGCCTGGGATTTTGTAACATAGAATGTTACAGATTGCCAGAGTAGGCAAGGGGTTTGGTTATCCTCTGTAACAAGCCCTTGGGTAGAAGATTTCCACTGTTAACCCCTTTTAGGCCCACTTATGAGGGTGTGTATAATGTTTTACCAACTGTAATTTTGTGCATTTTTGTAATGTTGAAACTGTTGCACTTGGGAAAATATACACTCAAGACAGTAGGCCTGAGTTAATTATTTTTTAGTGACAAAGGTATATGCCTATATTTAATTAAGAAAAGTTATATCCAATGTCGTAGGTCTGACCTGTTTATTATTGAAGCTTCCGACAAAGGCAATACCCCTGCCTTATTTATTTGTCAAAAGAATTATTTAAAGCCCATGATCCTTCAAGTGTGGATTGATATTATGTGTGCAAAAGCTATAGGCAATTTTTAAACCATATTGAAACTCACAGATTACGTTGTAGATGAAGGTTGTGATGATGGCTACCGTCTCTGACAAACGCTGGGAACTAGGTGATTTGTACTGTTCTTTCCTTGTTAGGCTCTTTTAGGAGGGGTTGAAAATATATATATATATATATATATATATATATATATATATATATATATATATATATATATATATACATATATAAATATATATACATACAAACTGTTTGCTGTTAGTCTTTGATATTAAAATCATCAGACTCATCCTGCGTTCTTGGAGTGCGGTATATTTCTTTGTTTATGAAAACTGAACTTTTACTCATTTTTACTTATTTGTCATTTTATGACTGTATGCAAATTACTGCCTTACGGAAAGTTTAATCTCAATGCAGTAGCCCTGAGTTGCTTATGGTGAAAATCCGATTCTAATGTTTAAATGGCAATCCTTATGCTCGATATACTAGGCCAGTGGCCAGTGTAAGTTACAGTAAAGGCTGTAGACCTGGTTCTTTATTAGTAAAAAAGCTGTGTCACATGTCTTATGTATGTTCTGTTTATAAAAAAAAAAATATGGCAAAGGCAGTAGGGCTGACCTATTTACAGAGAGCATTACATGTTAAAGACAATAGGCCACATTGTGCTAAAACTGATATAGAGTAATGTAGATTTTCAGCAGCTTTGGTGAACGGAAAATCTGGATTTCATTAAAGACACAGAGACTATGGGGGATATTACAACTTTGGGGGAGGTGTTAATCCGTCCCAAAAGTGACGGATATACCACCAGCCGTATTACGAGTTCCATAGGATATAATGGACTCGTAATACTGCTGGTGGTATATCCGTCACTTTACCGTCACTTTTGGGACGGATTAACACCTCCTCCAAAGTTGTAATAACCCCCAAAGTTACATAGAATTCGACAGATTACTGTAGTAGGCTAAGGTTTTTGTGTTTATTATTCCCCTCGGACAAACCCTAGGAGAAGGTTTTCATTTGAGAATCCTTGTTGGACCTCTTAGGAGTCGTTGTGTATTGTTTAACTGACTGTATTTTTATACGTTTGGAACGTTATGTGCCGCATTTAGTGGTGTGTGTCTTAATGGACCTTTTACATCTTTCCTGACAGCCTAAGTTTGTCAGGCTCTTGTATTAAAAACAGTCATAAAACATATGCATATGTATACGTTCTCATAGTGACTTCAGGTCAGCCTTCTTCAGTTATAGGTCTGTTCAAGTGTAATTTACATTCTGCGTCCACCCATGACACTATATATCATGGCTCACGTCTGCCTTTGGCTCTATTACCCTCTCTTGCAAGATCACATGTGCACATCTATCTGAAATTGAGTACACTTTACCTTAACTTTCCAATTTATCCTTCAGAGGTCTCCTTTTTTTTCCTTCTGTTTTCTTATTTCCCTTCCTTTTCTGATTTTATGTATTATTTGGCGCTCCAAACAGCCCCCTAGACAAAGCCAGTGGGACGTTGATTTATTGTTTATTTCAACTGCAGTGCACTGCTGCATCCCGCATGACCAGTTCTATTAAATGGGGTGGTCATCTTGAAGTAGATCATCCACACAGTATCTTTGTTTTGCCATTCCAATATGACAGAGGCATTTAGAAGCAACACGTCAGCCATCTTGGATTGGTTCAACAATTATTCACTATAAACAATGACATTTCAAAATGGCTTCTCATTGCTATGTTTAATTTTTTTCGTTATTCTTAATTGCAAGCGCAAGTTTGCCTTGTTAAAGCAGTAGTATTTGTATTTTTCTTTTATTCTTTTAATTTATTTTGCATATGCTTGTTAAGTGTATGTGCGAATTATCTTATATGAGGAGAATTAATGAATGTAAGAATAGGTGAAAGGGTGATGAATGGATGTATGAGTGCAAGAATATGTAACAGACTGAAGGTATGATGAAGTATTGCATACCAAAACCTACAAGTGACTGAAGAGGCACTTTCATCTCTAAGCCAGACCTATTTGCACTATTATTGTTCATTTTGTACTTGGCAGCCATATGTGTCCAGTTGGAAAATCAAGAAGGAACGTCTGTAACATGCAGGGACAAGGTTAATTTTTGGCGATGGCCTGTATCTGGTCCTTTGTGATAATTACTTTGTAATTTTCAGTGAACCATATAGCTAAAGGGTGTAGCCATCGCTCATTGGCATACCTCAACATAAATGCACGGCCCATAGTCAAAGGCCCAGTTTCTGTTTCATTGCTTTGCACAGGCTAATAACCTTTTTTACAAGGGCAAACAGTCTTTTGAATTCACAAATTTTGTTTCTGCGCTTGTAATGCAATTTTATCACGAGACCCAATTCACCAATAAAAGTGAAAAAGTACAGGAGGAGAGGAAAATATCTTGCTTAAGGTACTTTTACGTGTACTCACTATTCACCAACATTCCCAGTAGTATGCCTAGAAAGCAGCATCAAGTCGGAAGGATATGTGGCAATTCTAGAAGGCGTCCTATTCTGATGTGCAATTTCAACATAATGTTAAATTCTTCACAGGGTTGGATAGACACATTGTGTGAATGCAGTTTTTTTTCTTTTTTCTGTATGAGAAAAAAAACTTTCCTTGTGGATAAAGCTCTTCCTGTACATCCTCACCAAATATGGGAGTAATCTGTTACTCTTACCATCCTGGAAGGAAATACGATTGTGAATAGGCCCCAGAAATGTTTTTAGGTGAAAACATCTACTCATTGGTTTGGGTAGTATGTGGAGAGTGAGAGAGCGATCCAGGGCTGAAATGTCATATCTATCTGTGCACTCACTCGCAATGTCATGGATGGTTATTCAAAATTCCTCTTCCACCCGTTCCCACTGGCAAAAAAGGTTAGAAACCTAATTCTGCCCATGGCAGGAGCAATTATTTTCCAGTTTAGGAAAGCGTTTATATGATCCCAAAAACTGGCGAGAAAAAAAGAAACAGAAAAACCTAGCAAGTGCATTTGGATTTTCTTTGAAAATGTTCAAATTATCAAAAATATACAAATATATACTTGTGCTTTCAAAAAAAGATTTAAAAATGTTTCTGAGAAATTGATGTGATTTACTGAAAGAGGCAAATCTGTACCCATGCAGGGTCAAAGACCTTCAAGTGCAGAATTCTAATGTATTTTAAGAATCTGTGAGTGTTTTATTCTAAGTACCCACACAGTCCTGGTGCTGCTCTCATGCTGTGTGTAGCATGAGAGAAGCACCAGGATTGGTCTGAGCGGCTTGGTCTGCCGCTCATACATTGCATGGGAGTCTGTGCTGTTTCTCCAACAAGGCTATGCAAAACACTCAAGTTGGAGAAACCTAAGTGCGCATGTCTGTTTGGCAGGCCTAAGGCAGCCGGCCAAACTGACATGCGCACTTTTAAGTGCACTCCATTGACTCCAATCCTCCTCACCCCTCCCATGGCCCTGCCACTCCCTGCACATGCTGGCTTAGCCAGCAGCTGAAAAAAAAACAATAGTAAAATATTGTTTTATTTTTCAGCTGCTGGCTCTGAGGTAGTGGGGCAACGCTCCTCCGCCATTGTGCGGAGGAGCCGCCGCTGTGGGCTTCTTCCAATATGAGAGTCGGATGCTGAACAGTTTGTGAAACAAGTGTGGTTGTTGAAGTTCACAAACTTTCCAAAGCATTCTCACCATCTATTCCTCACCTACTCCTGTAAGAGGATAAGAGGATGTACTCGCACAAATAACACTCAACAGTAATTTTTTATGGTGTAAATCCACATTTAATGAATGCAAAAATGTCTTTGTGCTCAAAAGTTTACTTCCACTTGTAAGTTCAATTTATGGGTCTATCTTGAATACCTTTATAGAAGAAAGATCAAAACTAGAAGATAGGAGAATAGCAGCAAGACAAGGGTGGAAGAGGTAAGCGTGGGAGGTGTTCATTCAGAATGATAACTGTAGCCCAAAAAGAAATTGGGAGAAGGAGGACCAGAAAAAAAAGATTAGACTAAAAGTGTGAAACTGAGAGGGGGGATTTGGCATGAAAGAAGAAGAGCCAATGTAGAAATTACAGCGTCTATGGTTTGAAGTGCACGATGGGCTAATGTTGCAAACTATAAAACAGGTGTGACTGTGCAGGGATATATTCAGTGCTTAATTTGAGCAGGTGGTTTCTGGTGTGGGGTTCTGGCACATATTTTTGAGGGGCGGTATTGAATCTTCTGCCTCAAGCACTTACTGCAAGCAAAATACACACATGGGAAAGACATAGGAAGAGGAAAACGAAAAAGCGTCCCAAAGGGAGAAAGCAGAAAGCTGCAAGAGTGAGCTGAGGGGGCAGAAGTGGCTGTGAATGGATTAAAGAGACCCGAGATGGCTTCAGGATTACGCTGCATCAGTATTTCATGCTCGCACATTTAACTGCAGCAGCCCCGTGTTTCAGAGGAGGGCTTTGGGCACCTGCACGTTTTATGTACGAATTAAGCACTGGATATAATCCTGGCACTACATTTGTTCAACTAGAATGCCATCCATATTGCACATAGTATCCATTCATGCCTCATGGACATGGAAAACCCCCAAGGGAAACGTGTTATGTGAATTAACAACATTTTGTGGATTTAAAATGTCACCCAATTTTCAACAATGGACCACTGGTTCGAGCAGGGAGTGCCTTGCTGAAACAGTGATTTAGGCAGTTCTTAATTTGTAAATAAAAGTATGCCGGTGCCCAAAGCCTTCCTCTTAAACATGCGGCTGTGGCATTTAAATGTGCGAGCACCGAATACTGAGAGAGCGTAATCCTGAAGCCATCTCGGGCCTCTTCAATCCATTTAGAGCCACTCCCCGCTCCTTCAGCTCACTCTTGCAGCTTTCTGCTTTCTACCTTTGTGACGCTTTTTCGTTTTTCTCTTCCTCCATCTTTCCCATATGTGTCTTTTGCTTGCAGTAAATGCTTGAGGCAGAAGAATAAGCCCCGGCCCGCAAAAATAAGTGCCAGTGCTCAGCACCGGAAACAATAAGCACAAATTAAGCACTGGATTTAGGGCTGCAAAATATATTTTCTTGGGACAAGCATTCTCCTTCCCGTATCTGGTGCGACCTTTGAATTTACAGTCTTTAGAATAATTTTTCAAGTGTGATTTCAGCAATGGTATTTCGTGGATTTGTTTGTAATTTTAATTAAATTTCTTGAAATTAATTCATAATTTCGCACTTTTATAAGAAGGACTCCAGAATGGGGGACATAGCAGATTTAACCTGGAGACTGATGTCGACCACTCTTACAGGGGGGCACCCAGGGGGAGGCTTTTCAGTAGGGTCACACAGCTTTCACCAACCGTGAGGTTGCCCACGGCCTATGAGGGATCAATAGCCACTCAAGGCTATAAGTCAGAAACACTTTGGGCACATCCCCAGTTCGCCAGGGCCTGAGTCTCAGCTTATGAAGGAACACAAATAAGCACTGACAAAGCCAATAAGTTTGGTGTTGGCTGACAACTTTGACCTTGCAATTGTTTGTGAATTGCTTTGTAAACCTGTAAAAAGGGGACTAGTTTTTAGTGTAAGGCACATAGTAAAAGAACAAAATGCTGTCAGGCAGAGAAAGTAGGCCAATGGCTGAAGTGGGCCGACTCTGAGGCCCTGTTGTATGCTGTGATAGTGGAACTAAATTGTGAATGGCACACTAACAGACCAATGGACAGCTGGCTGTAAGCCACTGTAAGTAAGGATATTAAATATAATTGTATTGAAATCAAAACATCTTGGCTAAGCCTAGACCTAAAAACAAGCACTGGCAAAGCCAATAGGTCCCACCTATGCAAGAGCTATTGGCTTTGCCAATGGGTTTTGCAATGGTGTACACCAGCGTGGCTGCTGTTCAGCAAGCCTAAACATTACTGGTATAGAGGAGAGTGGCATGGAGTAGAGTGTCGTAGAGTGTCATAGAGCAGTGGTTCCCAAACTTTTGACTTCTGTGGACCCCCACCTTATCATTACTGGAACCCGGGGACCCCCAATGAACATTATTGGAATCTGGGGACCCCCCACTGAGTCATTACTGAAAGCTGGGGGCCTAATCTGTTAATAATATTAAATTTTTTAAGCAGTCGCGGACCCCCTGAGGAGGCTTTGCGGACCCCCAGGGGCCCCCGGACACAGGTTGGGAACTACTGTCATGGAGTGGAGGATTTTGGAGTGGTGTAGAGTTGACTGGAGTGTCATAGAGTGGAGTGTCATGGGGTAGAGGTGAGTGTTGTGGAGTAAAAAGGAGTGGTGAAGAGTGCCATAGTATGGAGAGGGGCAAAGATTGAAGGGGCAGATTGGAATAGAATGGAGTATTGTGGAGTGGTATAGAGTGTTATTGAGTGAAGTGGCATATAGTGGCATAGAGTGGTGTGGTGTAGAGTGGGGTAGTAAAGTGGAGTAGTGTGGAGTGGAGTGGTGTACAGGGAATTGTGTAGAGTGCAGTGGAGTAGCGGAGAGTGAATTGGAGTAGTGTGGAGGGGCATAGAGTGGAGTTGACTTTTGTAGAGTGGATTGTCATAGACTGGAGTGTAGTAGAGTGGAGTCTTGTATAGTGGAGAGTCGTAGAGTGTTGTAGGATGGAGTGGATTGTCTTAGAATGGAGTGTCATAGAGTGGAGAGTCATAGAGTCTCATGGACTGGAGTAGATTTAATTAAAGTGGCGTAGAGTGGAGTATATTAGGGTGGCCTAGAGTGGAGTGGAGTGGCATAGAGTAGGGTGGTGTAGAGTGTAATAGAGTGGTGTGGAGTGTCATGGAGTGGCAGGTTGTAGAGGGGAATGAAGTGTCATGGCATAGTGTGAAGTAACGTAGAGTGAAGTAGAGTGTCATAGAGTAGAGTGGAGTATCATAGAGTGGAGTCTCCTGGAGTAGAGCGGAAGGGCATAGACTGGCATAGAATGGAGTAGAGTGGCACAGAGTGGAGTATGCATGGTCTGGTAGTGCACTGCCATTACAGACAACACATTTTAAAACGAAACCGCCATTATACTTGCACAGATGCACAGCTGTACGGATAAAACTATACAGCGCACAAACGATTATATGTGGAAATAGCATCACCTAGTGTATTGATTTCTTTTGATCATATTAAATTATTTGTTTCCACCACACATCAGAATTACAAATAAATGTGCTGCATTTATGCCTTCCTAATTTTGATATATTCTTAAAAACTTGCACAGTTCATTTACAAACATTTAAATTTTGTTGTGTGCCTAAAAGAAAAGGCTTTCTTTTCACACACCCAGATTGTCAGATAAATCCTCTCACTTTAAAGTCAGAAAAATAAATGTAAACGCCAGGCTCTCTCAGAAACAGAGCCTGACATTAGACCTCAGTCTTTAAATGCACAGCAAATGTGGCAAGATAAGAACAACATTTAAAGGCTTGTTACAGAAAGTGAGCAGTTGAGGAAGAATACAGTAAACAAGGTGTGCTCCATTAGAGGGAGAAAAGAATGCTGGATGGCCTACCACAGACAGCAAATAGAAACAATAAAAATGTGAGTTGCAAACCACAAAGCCAATGGTAAGCAGTGGGCGGAATGCATTCCTATGCCAGCGTTCAGAATGTCCCCAACATGTCTTTGCAAACCAGACAGCTAAGCCAATTGGTAGGCTTCAACCTAAAAAGGATTGCTGCTTAATGGAGATTAATGTGGGCCTTTCACAAGGAGAGTGTGGCAACAGACAGTTCTCTCTTTTAACGTCCATCATGACTCATGCAGACCTAACTTTCCACTAAAACAAAATTATTTCTCGTCTACTTCTTGGTGAAGAGAAATATTTTTGCAGGGGGCCTAGAAGGTAAAAAAAAGTGTTTAAAAAAGTAGCACAAAAATGCTTTTTTTTAAAAAACATTTTCATGCCAAACCAGGTTAGGAAAGGGTTAAAGCAACAGGAGGGCAGCAGGGAGAAAACAAAGTCTCAACAGAAGAATTAGGAGGGCGGAGGGTGGGGGGGAAGTTGTCAAAAACACTGGAGTGAGAGGCATCAATAGGTATGATAGGTGGAAATAGGAGGGAGTAGAGAGGCTTAAAAAGGAGAGAGTAAAACACTTGCACTCACATCGAGTGCTTCACAGAAAAAAACAAGCATTGGAAAAGCCAGCAGGTTTCTCCTATGTGAGAGCTATTGTCAATGTCTTGTAGCCATGTTCTACAGCAGAGTGGAGGGAAGTAGAGTAGAGTGAAGTAACATAGCATAGAGTGGTGTGAAGTGGTGTAGAGCAGAGTATAGTGGAGTACAGTGCAGTGGCATGGAGTGGAGTAGAGTGGTGTGGAGTGAGATATAGTGGACTGGAGTAAGGTATAGTGGACTGGAGTGAGATTTAGTGGAGTGGCGTAGAGTGGAGTGGCATAGAGTGGAGTGACATTAAGGGGGTCATTCTAACCCTGGCGGTGCTAAAATGACGGGGGCACCGCCAACAGGCTGGCGGTGCCCCGCTGGGCATTCTGACCGCGGCAGTTCGGCCGCGGTCAGAAGTGGAAAACCGGCGGTCTCCCGCCGGTTTTCCGCTGCCCAAATGAATCCTCCATGGCGGCGCAGCAAGCTGCGCCGCCCTGGAGGATTCTGACTCCCCATACCGCCATCCTGTTCCTGGTGGTTCTCCCGCCAGGAACAGGATGGCGGTATGGGGTGTCGTGGGGCCCCTGGGGGCCCCTGCAGTGCCCATGCCAATGACATGGGCACTGCAGGGGCCCCCATAAGAGGGCCCCAAAAAGAATTTCAGTGTCTGCTTTGCAGACACTGAAATTCGCGACGAGTGCAACTGCACCCGTCACACCTTCCCACTCCGCCGGCTCAATTCTGAGCCGGCGTCCTCGTGGGAAGGGTGTTTTGCACTGGGCTGGCGGGCGGCCTTTTGGCGGTCGCCCGCCAGCCCAGTGAAAAACCCAAAATACCCTCAGCGGTCTTTCGACCGCGGAGCGGTATTTTGGAGGGGGGAACTCTGGCGGGCGGCCTCCGCCGCCCGCCAGGGTGAGAATCACCACCTAAGTGTCCTGTAGTGGAGTGCCTTAGACTGGAGTCGTGTAAACTGACGTGCAGTGGAGTGGAATGCAGTCGAGTGGAGTGGCGTAGAGTGTATTGGTGTAGAGTG
Organism: Pleurodeles waltl; assembly: GCF_031143425.1. Classification (NCBI taxonomy): domain Eukaryota; kingdom Metazoa; phylum Chordata; class Amphibia; order Caudata; family Salamandridae; genus Pleurodeles; species Pleurodeles waltl. The sequence continues at coordinate 1,678,821,521 of NC_090445.1, read as the reverse complement.
TTGTTAAGTAGAATGGCAATGAGTGCATTGATGTAGGGTGGAGTGGTGCAGAGGTTTTGGTGTAGAGTGCAGTAGCATTGAATGCAGCATCATAAAATGCATCGGCATAGAATACAGTGGCGTAGAATGCAGTAGATTAGAGTGGTGCAGGAGAGTACAGTACAGTGGCCTAGAGAGCAGTGTCATAAAGTGCAGTCACGAAGAGTGCAGTGCGGTAGTGTAGAGTGGCATAGAGTGTAGTAGGAAGAGTGCAGAGTAGAGTGGCTAAGAGTCAATGATGTAGAGAACAGTGGCATAGAGTGGTGCAGAGTAGAGTGGTGTACAGTACAGTGGCATAAAGAAGGGAGGTGGAGAGTAGGGTGCAGTGGTGTAGACTGGAGGGCTTAGAGTAGAGTGGCACACCGTGCAGTGGTGCAGAGTGCAGTGGCATAGAGTGGAGTGATGCAGAGTAAAGTGACATAGAGCGTGGTGGCATAGAGTGCACTGGCATAGAGTGCAGTAGAGTGGTGTAGAGTAGACAGGTACAGAGTAGTTAGTGGCATTGAGTGCAGTGGCATAGAGTGCAGTGGAGCAGAGTAGAGTGGTGTAGAGTTCAGTAGTGGAGAGGGCAGTTTTTCAGAGTAGAGTGGTGTAGATTGCATTTGAGTAGAGTGCAGTGGCATAGAGTGGTGCAGAGTAGAGTGGTGTACAGTGCAGTGGCATAAAGAAAGGAGGTGGAGAGTAGAGTGCAGTGGTGTAGACTGGAGTGCTGCAGAGTAGAGTGGCACAGGGTGCAGTGGCGCAGAGTGCAGTGGCATAGAGTGGAGTGATGCAGAGTAAAGCTTGGTGGCATAGAGTGCACTGGCATAGAGTGCAGTAGAGTGGTGTAGAGTAGACAGGTGCAGAGTAGTTAGTGGCATTGAGTGCAGTGGCATAGAGTGCAGTGGAGCAGAGTAGAGTGGTGTAGAGTTCAGGAGTGGAGAGGGCAGTTTTTCAGAGTAGAGTGGCGAAGAGTGCATTTGAGTAGAGTACAGTGACGTAGAGTGGTGCAGAGTGGAATGACATCAAGAGCAGTGGCAGAGAGTACAGTGTTGCAGAATAAACTGGCATAGACTGAAGTGACGTAGAACAATTGTTTGCCGCCACTTTACGCAGTTTTTAGAGTAGCTGTGATAAGCTTATGCACTATATAACATACAATTTCTGTTTGTGCTCGCTGCACATGAAGCAAGGCTAGTTGGCATGAGCTAAGAAACGTATCTGAACATTAAGAATCGATTCATCAGCCCATGTTCAAGATCCATAATATTTACAATCACTTATAAAGCCGGGCATATGCACTTTTGTTGGCCTAGCACAACAGAAATGACAGAGCGATATCAATATTAATGTTAAGTGCACTAGCTACAGTACAATTATTGTCTGGCCATAATAAAGGGAAGGGTAAAACATATCTGCACATGAAGATCAAGCCATCAGTCCATGTTTGAAGTCTACAACATTTACCTTCACTTAAACACCAAGCATACAACGTTTTTCCTAAATGCTTCCAAAAACCTGGCACAGCCAGAGTACAAAAATGCAGCAATAAAGCAAGTGCATTAACCATCTATCACCTTAAGTCCCCAGCATTTAAAATCACTTATAATCCATCTATGAAAACTTTCTGTTAAGAAACACCGCCAAGAACCTAGCACAGTGGAAAAGGCAAAACAGCAGCAGTGGAATACAGTGCATTAGTTACAGAACTAATGATTTTCTAGCCACTCTGCAGCCATGAACCTGTACACTGTGTGGCAGGCTAGTTCTGTTTGTATTAGTTGCAAATGTGGCAGAGCTGGTCTGCACAATCTACTATTAAGGGAACTAGAATAGTTTTTCTCTAGGCCCTACATAGGTCACAAAAGAAAACAAAGTGCAACTGTGATTGAGTAAATGCCACATGGGCAGACCGCAAGATCTTTGTCCCAGTATGCTGGTGAAGGGAATGAAACCAACAGGAGGGCCATATAAAGATAAAATCACACCAGATAGTATATTTGTGTGCTGGGAATCATATAACAAGCATTTGCAGTACAATGGGTCTTGCATTTGCTGGAGTTAGAGCTATTAGCGTTGTAAATTTCTAACTGGAACTTTCTTGCCACACAAACTGAAAATAAAAAGTAAAAAAGTTGACATAAGCAAGCCGATTGAAAGCACCGCCGTGAGTGCGAAGAGAGAGACAAAAGGAAAAAGAAGTTCGCTTGCAGTCAAAGTTATCGGCAATAGTGCAATTATCCATGTAACAGGGTCGATGGCCAAGGCAGCAACAAAACTGCCCCAAGGAGGGAAAAACGTAAAGCAGTTACCAACAAAAACAAAGGATTTTTGAAAGGCAACCCCATGAATGAGTGATAGTGATGGGCGTACGGTGGGTGTGGTTAAAAGCCCAGATACATACCAACATGTGGGAAAAGCAGCGCTTGCGCTGTGCTATGCTCAACCTACAAATATGGTTCTATACAACCGCCCATCATTAGTGATGTGCATGCCCCCACCTTCCTTTTGCTGCACTCCAAAATATCTCTTATACTTACTTGCCATAAGAGTCAGCAAGTCATTTTTGATGAATACTTTGGAGCACACTCCTAGGTGCTGTGGGTTGCCAAAAAAATCATGGCATCTAATTGAATGCAATTGGGTCTTCATGTACTGTAGCCATTGGGTATTTTTACACGATTTATCTAAGTTCAAGCAATCTATGATCACTGCTTCATAGAGTGTTGCTTCAGGTCGACTCCAAACTGATATCCATAACAGTGTTGGGGCTATCTTGATAGTATCCTCCACGTGTTGTAGGCCTAGTTCTTCATGATGTCAGAGAAAGAAGAGTAAACATCAGGCTCTGTCAGAAAAGAGTCTGACATTTGACAACTGTCTTTGAATGCACAGCAAATGTGACAAAATGAGAAACAGGATTTAAAGTTCTGTTTTGAGAAAGCAAGCAATCATGGAAGAATACAGTAAATAGGCTATGCTCCACGGGAGGGATGTACTTAAGATGGACAGCCTAAAACAAATAAAGTTAGCAAGTAGAAAGCAAGGAAATGTGAGTTACAAACCGCAAAGCCAATGGTAAGCAATGGGGGGAATGCCTTCCCAGGAAAGCTTTCCAAATGCTCACAAGATGTCTTTAGCAAACTAAATAGCTGTGTTGTCTGGTAGGCTTGAGCCTAACAAAGAGCACTGTAAGGGCCATATTTATACTTTTCGACGCACAACTGCGCCAACGCAGTTGTGCGTCAAAAAAGTTAACGCCGGCTAACGCCATTCTGAAGCGCCATGCGGGCGCCGTATTTATTCAATGACGTTAGCCGGCGTTAGCCGGCGTTAGCCGGCGGCGCTGCCTGGTGTGCGTAAAAAAAAATGACGTACACCAGGCAGCGCCGGCGTAGGGGAATATGGAGCTTGGGCGCCAAAAAATGGGGCAAGTCAGGCTGAGGCAAAATTATCGCCTCAACCCGATTTGCGCCATTTTTTTCGACTCCCAACCCCCATTGAAATGACTCCTGTCTTAGCAAAGACAGGAGTCATGCCCCCTTGCCCAATGGCCATGCCCAGGGGACTTCTGTCCCCTGGGCATGGTCATTGGGCATAGTGGCATGTTGGGGGGCACAAATCAGGCCCCCCTATGCCACAAAAAAAATAAAAATAAAAATACTTACCTGAACTTACCTTATGTTCCCTGGGATGGGTCCCTCCATCCATGGGCGTCCTCCTGGGGTGGGCAAGGGTGGCAGGGGGGGTCCCTGGGGGCATGGGAGGGCACCTCTGGGCTCCTTCCGAGCCCACAGGTCCCTTAACGCCTGCCCTGACCAGGCGCTAAAAAACGACGCAAAAACGGCTGGACGTCATTTTTTTTGACCCGCCCACTCCCGGGCGTGATTTTTGCCCGGGAGTGTAAATACGGCGCACATGCCTCGGAGTCAATTTTTTAGACGGGAACGCCTACCTTGCATATCATTAACGCAAAGTAGGTGTCCACACTAAAAAATTACGCAAACTCCATGGACTTTGGCGCTAGACGCGTCTAACGCCAAAGTATAAATATGGAGTTAGTTTTGCGTCGGAATTGCGTAAAAAAAAACGACGCAATTCCGGTGCAAACAGAGTATAAATATGCCCCTAATTGTCTACCAGGTGGTGACTTCACTAAGTGAAAGCAACAAGACCATCCTGACAGTTGAATAAAAAGGAAGGATAGTAAAGTGATTCTCAAAGTGTGAAAACATATGTCTCTACAAATATTTGTATAAAATTGACAATCTTTAGCTTCTACTCAATCTGTGACAACATAAAACCAGGTTTGTGGTGGTCAATAACACAGGAGCAGACTGTCCTCAGCTGCCAATACTGACTGTGAGGATTGTGAGGTCACTGAAACAACTATTGTAGTCTGTATTCAGCTAGTCTTTCGGATGTCACAAGGGGCTGGGGGTATCAATGAAACTTGATGGCTAATATGCCTTGCCCTACAGATTGTGATGTCACAGGGCCCCGATATACCATTGTGACTTTTGCTGTAACCTATCTTTAGTTACAGTTGTAATATAATACTGGAGAGAGAGCAATCACTGAATAAAAGCCTGTATCTAATTTCCTTTTTACAGACAACTAGTTTCCCATAATAAAGAAAATACATAGATGCTCAATTCTAATAAGTTATTACAGTGGATTTCTGGCATCATAATGCTTGCTGTCAGAGCCAACAACCAATGGAAAAGGCATTACATAGAGAGTAAATAAAGCTACACTTAAAAAACAATGAAAGGTTTCTTTCCTTATCTGCTCTGTTTTACTGGAGGAACAATAACAAGCAGAAAGGAGAAATTTCTAGCAACATGTTTATATTGTCCACCCTTTAAGTGACTACAAGAAAGATGGAACCTCCTCGCATGTTTCTACACATTCTGAGGTAAAGTGTGTTTAAATGTGAATTGAAAGCTAAAAACCTTTTGCAAGGAATAGCTAACTGCTTTCTGGTGTGTTTAACTTTCAACTAGAGATTCTAGTTTTATTCTTCTCGTTTGTAAACCTCCTATCTCTTTCATAATAAAAAGCACCGCACTAAGGTTTAAGGTGTTCGTTGGAAGGACTATGGTGTGACCAAGTAGTAAAAGGAAAAAGTGCCCCTTGCCCCGTGACTAATTAAAGCAGGTGGGGGCCACCAGCACTTATTTTTGGGGACTGGCACCTATTTTCCCACACCAGATCTTTGCCGGGTGCAAGAGAGGGAAGAACACGCACAACAGAAATATAGAGAAGGAGTGGTTGACAAAACCATCACAAAGGGAGAAAGCAGGAACACGCAAGAGTGAGGAAAATGGGCAGGTAGTGTCTAGTAGTGAATTAAAGACCACTACCCTTGGTATTGAGAGCACCAATGTTGATTTGCACCGGCCACCGGCTTCTGACTAGGGCTTGGAGCACCAGCACTCTTTCTTTCACAAATTAAGCACTGCCTGTGCCATAGACAATATGGATACTGCAGGACATGTTGGAGTTTGATTATCTCATAAAGAAACACAGCTTTTGTTCTTGTTCCTCTATATAGTCACTAAACTCCTCAGTGACTTGCAATATTTTCATTACGTATGGCAAGAACGGCTTATCCCATATACAATACAGGGAAGCTTGAAATTCCAACATAAAAACATGTCTCTAATTTCCGTCTCTACTCACCTGTACTAATGAAATGAGTAGCTGCTCAATTGTTATAAACCATTACAGTAGAGTTGTGACATCATAAAGCCTTTTAAGAGCCAGCAATCAAGGTGAAAAGCAGGTATTGGAGCATAGTTGCATCTGCATTAAAAAAACTACAGGACCTAGATATTCCATCTTCTGAGTTGTATTTGTAAAATGCACAGATATCATTATAGACATTTATCGCAACATTTATTTTTTGCATATAGTGCATGACAGGAAAGATATAGGCCCATATTTATACTTTTTTAGCGCCGCATGTGCGTCGTTTTTTGACGCAAAATCGCGAAACTTACAAAATACAATTTAATTTTGTAAGTTTGCGACGATTTTGCGTCAAAAACCGACGCAAATGCGGCGCTAAAAAAGTATGAATATGGTCCATAGTCTCTCTGTACTTTACTACTGATTCTGAGCTACAATTCATTTTTAATCTGAGTTACATTAAACTGAGTCTACTGTGTTTTTGCATCAAAGTACTAACTGCTTTTTGAGATCCCTAATTTCACACAACAGATTCCGCTGTTGTTGTACATAACTGCAACATTACTATCTCTCTCATATGGAAGAGCAAGATACAACGTTTTTAATTGGTTTGTGGGATGGGGTGATGTGACCATATAGTACAAGGAATAAAGTACCCCCTGCCCTATATTATAATGAAATTGCAAGTCACCTTGGAGTTCCATGACCTCATAAAGGAACTCTACACCATGGCTCTTCTCAGTGATTTGCAATATCCTTACAAGTTACAACAGGGGGTACTTTATCCCGTATATCACAGGCTATTGTAATATTACTGCTTGCAGCAGATGGTAATCTCTCACAACTAACAAAGCCAGAACTGTCTCTGGTTACATCTGCCAAGGAAACACCACGGTTCAAGTATTTAGAAGCAACGCGTAATGTTTTAAATACATTTTAATGGAAGAAAGAGTTAAACGTGTAACTGATTAACAAGTTAATGGCGCGCAGTAAGTCCCAGGGAAAGGGAGCCTTCTCAGCTACATATAAGCCTGGCCAGGCCCTTTGAAGACTTGTCACGGTTGGCTTCGGCATGCAACCAAATGCGCAAATGAAACTGGAGAGGCTTAGAATTCCTTTACAACCCAGTTTATATTCCTGTAAGGTTAGACTTAATGTGAACTTGAAAAGTGAAGCTCAGACACGTGAGGCACTGCTCCACGGCCCTGATAGGAGGATGCCAGGGGTCCTTCCAGATGTGCGCCTGGCAGGGTCTGGATGGATGACTTCTGAAAGCCACACTCACACAGAGACATCTGACGGTGATGAGCGGCTGTTGCAATATGTGACTCAGTGACAAGTTGCCTTCAAAAAAGGCAAGAATGACCTTCAATATCAATTTCATTTTCACCTTTAACTAACCACCTGATCTTGTTTTATGGATACCTCCTTACACCGCCCACATAATTTGCTGTGTTGTATTTATGTAGATAAGATACTGCTGTTTAAACATGTTTGATTAAGTCTATTTTGTGCTCATCAGCCTAGAATTCGTTCTAGTTTTTACTGTACAAATTAGCAATTTTTTGAAGCTTGTAAGTTACATCTTTGAAATGTGCTGTGCTCCTACTGGAGTTGGTCTGGGCCGTAGAAATTCACACATATTTAAATGCTTTAAGAAAAAAAATCAACTATTGCCCAATTTCTACCTATTTCTTAAAAGAACACAACACGAAAAAAACAATTTGCTGCTTTTCCATGATCATAACCTGGTGGAAATCTTCTCGAGCAGGCCTCACCGTGTTTGACACCATTGTGGTTGAACAGAAGGCTTACTGAAAATGGTTTCCTATAACAGACTGGCAGCCATAAAACTGCACAACACACACTGCGCACCTAATCTGGTGCGCTCAGCGACCGACAAACTCTCCCGCGAGGAATGCAACATTAAACGTCAGGCCTTCAAGATCCTCTCAGTATCAGACACTTGCACAATCACAGCCATGACGTTTACACATTTTGAAGAGTCAAATATTTCCAAGCCAGGAAACACACAACAACGTCATCCATTGCTGTATACGGGGGGGGGGGGAGGCCCTCCACGTGAGCGGAGGAGCGTCGCCACAGTAAAAAACACATGCCTCTAAAAATGCGCCCAGAACTGAAAAATAAAATGGTTATAAACTGTGTTTATTACCATTTTATTTTTCATCACCATGTCGTGAACGGAGTGTTTAACCCCTTCGCTGCCAGGCCTTTTTCCCCTCAGGTGCCAGGCCTTTTTGGCTATTTGGAGCAGTTTGCGCTTAGGCCCGCATAACTTTTTGTCCACATAAGCTACCCACTCCAAATTTGCGTCCCTTTTTCCCAACATCTTAGGGATTCTAGAGGTAGCCAGAGTTTGTGGGTTCCCCTTGAGGAGACCAAGAAATTAGCCAAAGCACAGCACATTTTTTTTTTTTTTAAATGGGGAAAAAAGGCTGCAGAAGAAAGGTTGTGTTTTTGTCCCTGAAAATGGCATCAACAAAGGGTTTGCAGTACTAAAATCAGCATCTTCCCAGGTTTCAGGAGCAGGCAGACTTGAAACAGAAAACCACAACTTTCAACACAATTTTGGCATTTTACTGGGACATACCCCATTTTTACTATTTATTGTGCTTTTAGCCTTCTTCCATAAATGGGTGTGAACCCAATACTGGATCTCAGATGCTAAACATTTCTGAAAGGTAGACAACATTCTGAATTCAGCAAGAGGTCATTTGTGTAGATCTGACATGGTTTTACTATAGAAAATAATAGCTGAAATAAAAAAAGTTTGAAATTGAGGTGAAAAAACACAGCAATTTCTCAGCCAGTTACTCTGTAACTTTTTCCTGCCATGCCAGATTTTCAAAATCAATATACCATTACGTTTGCTAGACTCTTCTGGTTGCGGGGATATGTAGGGCTTGTAGGTTCATCAAGACCCCTAGGTACTCAGAGCCAATAAAGAGCTGCACCTTGCAATGGGTTTTCGTTGTATACCGGATATACAGCAATTCATTTGGTGAAATATAAAGAGTGAACAATAGGTATCAAGGAAACCTTTATATTTCCAAAATGGACACAAGATAATGTGTTGAGAAACAGTGGTTATTTGCACATCTCTGAATTCCAGGGTCCCCATATTAGCATATGGATTACCGGCCATTTCCGAAATAGACATCTTTTTCACATACTGTCTTATATTTGGAAGGCAAAAATGTAGAGAAAGACAAGGGGCAATAACACTTCTTCTATTCTGTGTTCCCCCAAATCTCCTGAGGAAACACAACATGGACACATCACATTTTCCTAAAGAAAACAGACCTGTTTTTTGCAAAGTGCCTAGCTGTGGATTTTGGCCTCTAGCTAAGGCGCACCTAGGGAAACCTAGCAAACCTGCGCATTTTTTAAAAATAGACACCTAGGGGAACCCAGGATGAGATGACTTGTGGCTCTCTCACCAGGTTCTGTTACCCAGAATCCTCTGCAAACCACAAAATGTGGCAAAACAACCCAGTTTTTCCTCACATTTTGATGATCGAAAGTCTTGGAATCTAAGAAGAGCCACAAATTTCCCTCCACCTAGCATTCTCCCAAGACTCCCGATAAAAATGGTACCTCACTTGTGTGGGTAGGCCTAGTGCCCACAACAGCGAATGCCCCAAAACACAACGTGGATACATCACATTTTCCTAAAGAAAACGGACCTGTTTTTTGCAAAGTGCCTAGCTGTGGATTTTGTCCTCTAGCTCATCTGGCACCTAGGAAAATCTAGAAAACCTGGACATTTCTGAAAACTAGACACCTAGAGGAACCCAGGATGGGGTAACTTGTGGTGCTCTCACCAGGTTCTGTTACCCAGAATCCTTTGCAAACCTCAAAAGTTGGCAAAAAATAACACTTTTTCCTCACATTTTGGTGTTGCAAAGTTGTGGAATCTGAGGGGAGCCACAAACTTCCTTCTACCAAGCTTTCCCCCAGGTGTCCCGATATAAATTGTACCTCACTTGTGTTGTTAGGCCTAGTGCCTGCAACAGGAAATGCCCCAAAATGATCAAATACAAAACTCCCTGTTTTTGCGGGGGTACCTGCGTTTTTGGTCCTGGGCTCAGCAGCCATCTAGACAAACCTACCAAACCCAAACATTTCTGAAAACTAGACACCCAAGGGAGTTCAAGGAGGTGTGACATGCGTGGATCTCTCAATGTTTTCTTACCCAAAATCCTCTACAAACCTCAAATTTAGCTAAAGAAATCATATTTTCCCCACATTACAGTGTGGGATCAACACACTGGCACAAACTTCCTACCATCCAACGTTCCCCTTAGTCTCCCAGTAAAAATGATACCTCACTTGTGTAGGTGGGCCTAGTGCCTGTGACAGGGAAGAGCCAAAAACATGTCAAAAATGAGAGGAAACCAATGCGGGTCCAAAAGGGCAGTTTGAAAAAAAACATTTTTAGGCTGACAAGTGGGGCAGAATATTTATCGGTATAGATGCGACAATGCTGGGTGGTAGGAATTTTGTGGATTCCTGCAGATTCCAGAAGGTTCCAGCACAAAAATGTGGGAAAAATTTGTGTTTTACAGCAAAGTTGGACGTTTGCAGGGCAATGTGGATAAGAAAATGGTGTGAGGTGAATGTGAAGCACAAAACCCTGGACTCACCCAGATGATTAGTTTTCAGATGTGTCTAGGTCTCATAGATTTTTGTACATGGCAGCGTCCCAAAGTCCAAAAAGTGCATCCCTCACCATTCCAAGTGGGATGATTATGAGAGTTAGACAAGATCTCATGGCCCAAATGTAAAACCAAAAACCAAAATAATCAAATATCCTCTTGCTTGCCATTGGGATAAGATCATTTAGTTGGGGGGGGGGGAGAGCTGAAAGGCTGTTACTCCCTTTAGTTGGGGTGGAGGCATAACCATGCCCATACTGGTTGGTAGCCACCACCCCACAATTTTTTATTTCCCTGGCATCTAGTAGGCTTTCTGCTCCCCGAGGAGTGGATCGGGGGTAATTGCCCCATCTGCCCACCGGTGGGCAGAACAACTTTGTCTCCATTTATTTGGGGTGGGGGCGTGGCCATACCCCCCCCCTCTTATTTTGAAAAAAAATCTTCCCTGGTCTCTAATGGGCTTTGTGCCCCTCTTGGGGGCAGATGGGCCTTACCAAAATAGGCCGATCTGCCCACGGGGAGGTCAGAAATGGCCAACAATAATGAGCCCCCATGGGGAGCGACCCTTGCCAAAGGGGCTGCCCCCACCCCAAACAAAACACACACGCACATACCAATCCCTGGTGCCTAAGTGATTTCTGTCCCCACTAGGCCTAATAGAAATAGAATGATCTGCTCCCAAGGGGGGCAGAAATGGCCTAAAATAAATTTGCCCCCCAGGGGGGTGACCCTTGCCTAAGGGGTAGCTCCCCATCTGTAAAAAATAAAACAAATACATAAATCCCTGTTGCCTAGTGGTTTCTGCCCCCTTTGGGGGCAGATCAGCCTAATTAAAATAGGCCCATCTGCCACCAAGGGGGGCAGAAATAGCCTCAAATACATCTCCTCCCCCCCCCCAGGGGAACGACCCATCTCTAAGGGGTTGCTCCCTTAGCATTAAATTGGTGCAAAAAAAAAATCCCTGGTGTCTAGTGGTTTCTGCCCCCTTTGGGGGCAGATTGGCTTAATAAAAATAGGCCGATCTGCCCCCAAGGGAGGCAGTAATGGCCTAAAATAACATTGCCCCCCAGGGGAGCGAGCCTTGCATAAGGAAAAAATAAAAAATAAAAAATCCCTGGTGCCTAGTGGTTTCTGCTCCCCTTGGCATATCGGCTAAATTAAAATAGACAGATCTGGCCTAAAATAAATTTTGCCCCCCGGGGAACGACCCTTGCCTAAGGGGTCGCTTCCCTTGCATGAAACTGACTTACAAAAAAAATCCCTGGTATCTAGTTGTTTCTGCCCCCCGGGGGAAGATTGGCCTGACAGATGTGCCCCCAAGGGGGACACAAATGGCCTAAATAATTTGCCCCCAGGGGATCAACCCTTGCCTTAGGGGTCGCTCCCCACATGTCCACTAATTAAAATAGGCCTATCTGCCCCCAGGGAGGCAGAAAAGGCCTAATTGTAAATCGCTCCCCTTATGCATAAATAAAAAAATAAAAAACTCCCTGGTGTCTAGTGGGCATTTCTGCAGCCCAAACGCTTTATGATCGGGCTGCAGAAATGCTTACAGAGACATGAAAGGGAAGGCCTTTCCTTCCCTTTCATGCCTCTGCCTTCCCCCACGTCCGAGTCGGAAGAGAAATGCAAAGCATTTCCCTTCCGATCGCACTAGAAGCTGAGCTTCCAGCGCAATGGGAGACGACCTCTGATGAGGTCAACACAGGATCTCAACCTGATGTCATCAGATGTCACTGGGGAGCCCGTGGTGGAAGTGGAAGTGATTTTCCTTCCATCCCTGCCCTGGAGGCGTGGGGGTGAGGCTCATGAGGGGAGGGCTAGCGCTCCCCCCATGAGCCCCTCCAAGGACGTAACGGTTACATCCTTGGCCCCTCAGCGCCGCAGCCAAGGACGTAACTGTTACGTCCTTGGCTGCAAAGGGGTTAAACTATGCATGTTCCTGTGGCTGGCCGTCTTGCGACGGCTAGCCTAACATGCACATTTTAAACATCTCCAACCCAGCTGCCTTAAGACACCTGGGTTAGAGAAAGCACAGACCTCCAGTGCTCTGGTGAGCACATGCCCACTCCCACCAATTCTTGTGTTGCTTTCATGCTGGTTAACAGCATGAAAGCAGCATCAGGATTTGTTAGTGGTGTTTCCTGGTACCGCGTTGGAGCTTCCGGGGGCAGAAGGATGCCATAAGGAAGACGCCTGCAGGTAAGTGACTTTTTTATTTTTATTTTGTAATTGTGTGTTTTATATTTTTGTCGCCCGTTGTAAAAACAAGCCAACCGCCACTGGCTGTATGGCCACACCCACCGATGTTCCAGGTGACCCTGACCCAACCAACTGGAACAAGAATAGTCCTGACCTTTACTACCCAGTAATAGAAGAATAATCACTAACCCATAGGTGCTAAATCCACCACAAACCAAGTTGTGGGCATCACTGAATACGTTGGCCCTGAGCAAACAGACATTTCAGAGTGCTGTGAGGCCCTATCAGTGGCAGACATAATGTACCTCCATAGATACTGCAGGAATTTCTAATTGTGCATCATCTTTTCTGGTTTCTCCCAGTGAGAGTCATCACCCATGGACCATGTGATGTTGTATATCTTTACTTCACCACCAAAGAAAATACACATAACAAGCATTGGCAATGCCAATAAGACTTGCTTGTGAATATGAGTGTCTTTTGTGCCGTTGATGGGTCTAGACACTCAAGTCATCATACATGCTGTCAGTCACTTATCTTGCATTCATGAGTCCATTCATCCACCCTGTGACATTCTTGCATAACCCTTTGACTCAACCATGATAAAAACACAAGATAAATAAAAAGAATACTAGTAGAGAAAAGAAAAGGTGTTTCTAAACGCAATGGGAATATGCTTGTGATAGCGAAATGAATCATAGCAGCAGGTTCCCGTCTTGAAGTGGTACTGTACATAATCTATGGATGCCTGGTTTAGAGGAAGTGGCCAAGCGGGATAGAGTCCACTTCTGATGAAATCAGCGCCAAGAAGTGGCCTGTTAGCACTGCCAGGGGAGCTTCAGTATCCTCTTAAGAAAAATGTGAATGAAAACAGGAGATGCAAAGAAATGAAAGGGCAACGAGGACATTGAAAACTAGAGGACTGTCCAACTAGGTCTGTCACTAACGCACACTCATTTTCAGCTTGATCACTTGTGATCAGGTAATACCATCTTTTATGGGGCAAAACAGTCAATGGTCTATGTGCACTGAACCATTTTACCCAATGGACTATGCTGTCATGTATTAAGTAGATTGCTAATGACACTCAGAAACACCATTGGCAGAAGAGGGCTGACCCAAAAGCCTTTAATGAATCTTCTCTCTCTCTCTCTCTCTCTCTCTATATATATATATATATATGTATATATATATATATATATATATATATATATATATATATATATATATATATATATAAAACACTTTCCTCTTACTATAAAACAGAGGGTCAGCACTCCAGGGTGTGTATTCTCTGTAATTTTACTGAGCAGAAATAACAGGAAGGCGTTTCGGCATTACTGCCTTCATCTGCCTGTTAGACGCCATCTTTGTTTACTATTTATATTTCATCACATGATCATATAGTCTGAAATCTTTTCAACCAAAATTATATATTTTCAAAACAGTTCACTGAAATTACAAAATCGTTCACATTGAATTCATCATATCATGTGACAAACCGAAATTTATCTATTATCAAACAATTTGTTCGTGAATACGCCCAAAACAAGTCAAAATGATTATGATAGCTCCACAATGTCTCAAGTGAGGCAAACAACCACATCAAGTATTTACATAAGATCTTCACTGTTAGTGTATTCTTACATGGTTAGACATCAAATATAATTCAAGTACTCTGAAGTGCTACAAACTTGTCTGGGCGATTAGTTATACCAATGCGAAATAAGCCAGTGACAATAATTGAATGTCAGAAATAATAACCTGAAATCTCTCATCCAAAATTGCATGTTTTCAAAGCAATTCACTCAAATTACAAAGCCTTTCACATTGTATAAATCATATCGTATGATAGACCAACATTTCTCTATTATTGAACTATTCGTACGTAAGTCCGCCCAAGAAAAGTCAAAATGATTATGATAGTCTACAATGTCTTAAGTTAGCAAACTACCACATCAAATATTAGCGTGAGATCTTCACAATATGCAAGTATATTATAAAATAATGTGTATTATGACATAATTAAACATCAAATATAATTCAAATACTTTAATGTACTGCTAGCTTATTTGGGCGATTAATTATACCAATGCGAAATAAGCCAATGACAGAAATAATTAAATATCAGAAATAATAACATGGTCCATCGAACTACTAATAGAGCAATCATTCAACCAATGCTATATTTGATTAAAGTTCCTTAATCGTTTTGACACAGTGTGTTGTAAATGTACCCATACTCAAAAATTAAAACAATGGTACAACCTAACTCCTTAACTGTACATATAACTCTTCATTCTTATTCAGTCCATTTGGTTCCATTGTATCAAATGCTAGTAAATATCTCAACTCAAGAATTCTTAGCTTTTTCTCTCTATCTCCTCCTCTGAGGTCCTTTGGTATCCCATCTATCAGACTATATTTTAGACTTTTGGTATCTACTCCATGTATTTCTTGAATGTGTCTAGCTACTGGATATGTATCATCCTTATTATGAACTGCTCTCAAGTGTTGCAAAATGTGTTTATGCACTTGTAATTTTGTGCTGCCTATATGCATTTTGGGGCATTTGAGAGTATATACAACATAGTCACTTTTACAGGTATACACTCCCTTAATCTTATGTATAGTTTTGCCATTCACGACGACTGTCCTGATGTTTTCTCCATTCCTGCATGCCTTACATTTAGAACATTTGAAAAAAAAACATCATTTTGAGCTAACCAACTCTTCTTGATATCATGCTGCCTGATGTCACTTCTTACTAGCTCATCACACATTGATTTTCCCCTGCGATAAGTAATCTGAGTTTTTTTTTATATCTTTACCTATAACTGGATCACTTCTTAACATATGCCAATGTTTTTGTAATATCATTCGCACTTGTGGATAAGCCATATTATATGTTGTTATAAACCTTACAATCTGATGTTTATCTAATTTTTTATTAATGCTTTTAGGTGTATCAAATAGAATACTATCCCTTGAGCGTTGGCTCACTTTCTTCCTTGCCTTTGTAATTGTGTTACTCGAATATCCTTTCTCTCTCAATCTTGTTAACATATCCTTTTCAACTTCTGCAAAATTATTGTTAGTAATGCAAATTCTTTTAGCTCACAGTAACTCCCCATAAGGGATACTTTCTTTTAAAGGTTGAGGGTGAAAACTGGCAGCATGTAACAGACTGTTGCCTGCTGTGGGTTTCCTGTAGAGTGTAGTCTCTAACTTAACCCTTTCTATTGTGACCTTGACATCCAAGAACTCTATTTCTTGAGTGCTGATATTCCCAATGCATTTTAAATTCAAGTCATTCACATTAATGTCTTTTATGAATTTTTCCGCACTTTCTACATTGCCTTTCCAGATCCCAAAAATATTGTCTATGTAATGCAACCACAAAATAATGTGATCATTCCATCCATCCAACGGTGGGCTGTTGAGGACCTGCTCCTCCCACCAGCCCATGGACAAGTTGGCATAGCTCGGGGCAAAACAAGTACCCATCGCCGTCCCACACAGCTGCTCAAAGATTTCGTTATTGAAAAAGAAAATATTATGTTGGAGACACCATTGCATCATACTTATTAACATAACACTGTGTTTATAAAATCTTATGGGTCTAGCTCGCAGAAAATATTCTGCAGATCTTATACCATCTTCATGTGGAATACACGTATACAGTGTTGTAACATCTAGTGTTATAAGAAGCATGTCAGACTCCCAACTCACATCAAATACGCGTTTAAAAAAATCTGTAGTATCTGTCAAATATGATGGTAAGTTACACACCAAAGGTTTCAAGAAAAAATCTACATATTGTGATACAAATTCAAACAAACTGCCTTGTGCTGCAATTATAGGTCTTCCTGGTGGTTTGTCAGCATTCTTGTGTATTTTGGGAATAAGATAGAACACAGGTAACTTTGGATAATCAACTTTCATATATCTGTATTCATCTTATCTTATTGGACTTTGATCTTTCCATATCAATAAAGCTTTTCCAAATTCATTTTCACCATTCTGTACATATTCGATATTCACCTTCTTATAGCTATTTTCATCATTATTTTGTTTATATGCCTCCTCCATGTAATCTCCAATTGGCCAGATCACTTTATTGCCACCTTTATCTGAACGTCTGATCACCAATTCTGAATTTGTGGATAGTTTCTGAATAGCTTTTCTAAAGCTCTTCATTTGTTCCGATTTTCTCAGAAAATGTTTATCCCGAGGCTTTTCAAATCTTTGATGACTGACTACGCAAACTGGTCAATTAAATCCCCACTGTATGGAGGTATAACCGTAGATCTCTGTTTGAGCTGCGAACCTCCTTCTCACCCATCTGTATACTTTCTGCTTCGAGTCGTTCAACTACTGCTGCTTCATCCATGGATTGTGTAGCATTGTCGTGGAATTTCCATAGTTCTTTCAACAGGAAAATATCATCAATTAAAAGATTATCCTGTTCACTTAATCTTTCACCAATTGCTACTTTGGTCGATCAATCCTTTTTGATTTTGTGTATTTTCATCAACTTCAACTTTCTAACAAACAGAAACAGATCTATCCTGCTTTGTGCATCATCAAAATTACTTTCTTCACAGTACGACAAACCCAGGTTGAGATTTGTTATATCTTCATCATTAAGCTCCACTTCTGAAAGATTGCAGATCGTTTTGCAATCAGTTAGTACCGTCTGTTGCTGCAAGTCACTTTCTCTTGTACGTCTCTGCTGCCATCTTGTTCTCTTACCACCTCTTCTCTTCTTCCTTTTCCTCTTCCTTTTGGCCTGCCCATACCTCGCCATGGCCTGTGATTGGTTTTTTGATCTCTACGCAAAAAATCAAATTCCTCTTGTAAAGAAGTATGTACTTTCATCCGTGAAAGTTCCTCTCCATCAGTGTCAGAGCTTTCACTAACCTCATCACTAATACCGCTGGGTGTCTGAATTGTCTGACGCTATGATCATGTGATGAAATATAAAGAGTAAACAAAGATGGCGTCTAACAGGCAGATTAAGGCAGTAATGCTGAAATGCGTTCCTGTTATTGCTGCTCAATAAAATTACAGAGAATACACGCCCTGGAGTGCTGACCCTCTGTTTTATAGTAAGAGGAAAGTGTTTATTTTAGAATGCGGTGGCGCGCGTTCAAATTCAGCACCACCAGCGATCTGGAGCGGAGTGACCATGCCAAAATTCGTATATATATATATATATACATATATATATATATACATATATATATATATATATGTGTGTGTGTGTGTTTATTTTATAAGATCACTGCAGGGAAATTGTCTGTCAGGCTTTTCTGAAGAGTTTCTAGCAAGACGTTTACACCCCTTTGGCTTGTGAAAGGTGGCAAACAACACCAAAATGTATCCCTACAAGGGTACCCTGTGAGATTTCATGTAACCGCAGGCTTTAAACTGTGCAAAAACAATCTACCCTAAAAGGCCTATTGGGACTAACATATGTTTACACAGTTAATATATATGGTCTGGTGCCCTTGTCAGAGCTTTTCATAATAAACAGATCGGTTCTATGGCATTTGGAATACATTTTCCTGATCAACCAGTCAGGCTGATAGCTGTTATCTGAGGCTCGTCATCATAACCAGCTCAGGCCTGCTGTTGCCACAAGGGAACCAGCAGACATCTTATACGCCTACGGCTTGTTAAAAGGGGCAAACAACTACTATGATAAGAAGTGATATCTCATGCAACAAAATACATATAACAATCCACACTTAAATGCCTATTGACTTTGGCATACGCTTTCACAATCAATATTTCTGGCCTACTGCCTTTATTTTAACACTTCATTACAAACACTCAGGGGTCAGATTTATGAAGGGCTTGCGCTGCCCCTGCATCACGAGAGGCAACGCAAGCCCTTAAATCAGGTTTACTATGCCACACAGAGTTACCTTGCATGGCTTTAAGTTGCATAGTCAATCGGTAACAAAAGGCAACACAATTCACTTCCTTGCATTACTCTTCGCTGGGAAGATGTTCCATGAGTGGCTCATGGGTGTTCCCATGCATCCTCTCCTGCATTTTGGAGCATTCCCAGATATACTTCCCTAGTAAACATTGGGAATGCATCTAAATGGTACGCCTTCCCAGGTGAGGCGTTACGAGGAGAAATGTGTTTACTTCTCCACATTATTTCCTCTTTCTATGGGTGCTGCATTCTCCAGCACTAGTTTAAAGAGGAAAATGCCTCTAAGGATTGTCATTCCTTCCAGCACAAAACAATCCTGTCTATAATGCAAGCATCCTGTACTATGGCGCAAGGGTGCCTTTGATGGTGCTAGGCTGCACTCTGTGCGCCAGAGCAGAGGGAGAGCAGGAATGCGCCATATCTTATTAGAAAGTTGTCTTGCTGTGTTATGTTGCTTCAGATCTTTGTAAGTCTGACCCCAGGCCTATAACCTGACACTATAAGCAAAACAAGACTACTGAAGTGTGCATGCACTGGCAATCATTGTGCACACAGTTATAAAATTACAAATATGTATAAAATTACAGCTGGCAAAGCAATGTACAACCCCTCTCAAAAGGGCCTAACAAGAATCATCACAGTGAAGATCTTCTACTATCACGGTTTGTCACAGTGGGTGACCAACACCAAAATCCTTGTTTATTATGGAAATCTGTGAGATTACATGAAACAAAATACTTTAACATAGTATAACAATCCAAAGTTAGTGGCCTATTGGCTTAAACAAATGCTTTCATAATAAAATAAACCAGACCTAGTGCCTTTGTCATAACCTTTCACAATAAACAGTCCAGACCTATGGCATCTGGCATACCTTTTCCCACTGCACCAATTATGCCTATCGCTTATAATGTTGCTTTTCACAATATTATAAGCTTTCCCATAAGGCAGCCGTCGTGCACACAATTCCAAAATTATATATATATATATATATATATATATTAATCAGATTTTCTCACCCAATAGGACAAGAAATCAAGACACAAAACGGACAGTTCAAAAAATTATATTGAAAGAAAAATGGTCCTCCTCCCAACGCGTTTCAGCCGTAGCCTTGTTCACGGATGGGGGAATACTACATACAGCAGGTATAAATGCAAATACATAGACATAAAAAAAGGACTTAATCACCATACAGACATATATCCAGGTGCAATAATGTGCGCCATCTTGTAACGGTTACAATGATCAAAATATCTCAGAATTCGTATCCATATTATGATTTAACTAACTTTAGATATATACAGATACTTAAAAATGTATTGTCAATTCCTCAATTATCACTACGTAACCGTATATATTGTACTTGAATATCCTATTATATTTCATGCCTATATCAAAGATAGATACAATAAACCTCAAACACCCCCAAACAGAAAGAAACTTTGTGCCAAATGTGTAATAAGGCCAAAGTACATTAATTAACAAAATAATACATAAATATCATAAGAAACTCAAAAAGAAAATCAGAAAATCCAGTATCTAATCAATTAACTGCCAAGATGGGTATTCATCTCTTCACTTAAATTTAGCCCATTAGGAAACAGTGTCATGAATTTAATAATGTATTTGGATTCAAGAACCCGTAGCATTTTCTGTCTATCACCACCTCGTGAGTTAAGTTTGATCTGATCACAGACCAAATATGTAAGTTGTTTTTCATCACCTTGATGTACTTCATGAAAGGGTCGCGCTACAGGGTAATTACGGTCAAAGTTGTGAATGGGTCTTACATGTTCCAACATTCTCTTTTTCGCTTTATGAATCGTACTGCCCACATATATTTTGTCACATGGACATCGTAAGCAGTACACACAGAAGTCTGTGTTGCATGTAAAGAAACCCTTGATGGCATATTCGCTTTTACCAGCGCCCCATGTTACATTCTTGCAGTCCTTGCTGTATCTGCATGCTTTACATTGGTGTCAACAATAGAACCCCAGGATTCCAGATTTACCACTCTCAGATTTAGCACTACTAAGTACCATATTAGGGCTGAGGTTATCTCTGAGCGACCTACCCTTACGAAAAGTTACTGCAGGACTGTTCCACACAAACTCCTGTAAGTCCGGGTCTGTTTGTAGAATGTGCCAGCTTTTGGTAAGTGCTCGCCTTAGATTAAATGTTTGGTTAGAGTAGGTGGTAATAAACCTGATCTTCTCATCAGGTGTAATGTGTTGTTGTGTGCGGTATAGTACTTCTGATCTTACTACTCCCTCAACTTTTTTTACAGCCTGCCGAATGATATTATCACTATATCCTCTTTCACTGAATCTTGCACACATTATCCTACACTCCTGCTGATACTTCTCATCAGTACTGCATATTCGTCTTGCTCTTAAAAGTTCCCCATATGGTATACTCCTGATTAGGTTAGGAGGATGGGCACTTTTGGCATTAAGCAAACTATCGCCCGCTGTTTTTTTCCTGTATAGCCTAGTCTGTACCAAGTTATTTTCAACATTCACTTCAACATCTAGGAACTGGATAGATGTACCGCTATGCTGCTCACTCAGCTTAAGGTTGTATTGATTATCATTTAGAGTTGTCACAAAACTAAGTGCAGAATCCTCGTCACCTCTCCAGATGATGAAGATGTCGTCTATATATCGGCACCATAAAACCACATTGTCATCATAGTTGGCTATATTGGAGGATATCTGTTCCTCCCACCAACCCATAAATAGGTTTGCGTAGCTTGGAGCGAAGCATGTACCCATCGCAGTTCCCTGAATTTGTTTGTATATTTGATCATCAAATAAAAAGAAGTTATTAGTAAGGCAGTACAGTACCATGTCACAAATGATTTCAGTGTGCATGAGGTACGATACAGATCTTGCTCTCAAGTAATGTCTAACTGCTTTAAGGCCTAATTCATGTTGTATACAGGTATATAGGCTGGTTACATCTAAAGTCAGAAATAAGAAATCTTCCTCCCAACCTAAACCATCCATCATCCTTATAAATTGTGTGGCATTCTTCACATAGGAGCGTAAGCATTCCACAAAGGGTCTGAGAAAAAAGTCAATATATCGTGAGGTATTTTCCAACAATGAACCAATTGCTGACACAATTGGTCTGCCAGGAGGATTTTGTTTGTCTTTATGCAATTTGGGCAAGAGATATAATACTGGGATTCTAGGATGATCGCATTTTAGAAAAAGATATTCATCCCATTCTAGTAGACCACTATCTCTCCAGTCAGCTAATTTCTCATAAAATTGGAGACTAGACATTTTCAACTTTGAAAAGAAATAATGGCTTCCTCATTAGAAGCTCAAAGAAAGGAGAAATCCAGCAAGTTGTTTTTCACCCAGCAGATTCATGATAGAGATGGGTCACAAGGAGCATCCAGTGTAGGTTCAGGTTTACAAATACAACTTATGTATGACAAATTGGAGAAACTTATGAGGAAAGAGCTGTCAAAATGGTGGGAGATTGAATCCCTTCAACAATATATTGAGGTGGAACGTGTTCCAAGAGGTTTACGTATTTATACAATTCCCTCTTATGAAGATCCTGACCCGGAATTATTGGAGGAATGGACTGAGAACTCTAAGACTAGTTCCCTCAATATGATGAGGATTTTGATTAAATATGCATCACGAGACCGGGGTAAAATCATGGAGGAGATTGATAAAACCATCAAATATATTCTCACCGTGGTATCACAAAGTGCTTATGAAGAAGTAAAAGGTAATTTGGATAAAAAACTCTCCAAATTTGAGGAAGAGATCACTATGAAAAAACAGAGAAAATTTATACGTGATTTTAAAGATTACCAGGCAGGGAGGATCCTTACCTTCCATCACAAATACGATCACATGTACACAGAAGATTATAAGGATTCGACACCAGTGGGTGTTGCTGGGAGTCCTGGCATTAATTTGGGACTAACAGAGGAGAGTGATGTATCTGATGAGAATCTCTCAGATGCACCAGAGATTGTAGCTGATAAAAATCAGGATGTGGATACTAGCACCAGTAGATCAAATTTTTTAAAACAGTTTTGCCTTTTAAACCAAGGAAGGACAGAACAAAGGAAGGATTTTCAACCCAGGGGCAGGGGGCAGGGACAGAGAGGCAGAGGAAGAGGAACCGTGCAGCGAAGGCACGAAGAAAGAAAAGAAGCTCCTATAATAACAACAATGACTACAAGAGCACGCAGAGTTCCACAATGACTGTAGTCAACCTGTCCAACAGAGTGCTAACTAGTGAGGAGGAAAGTCTCCTAGCCCTAGGCTTGTCTTTCTGTCCCACTAACAATTTTGACTATGTACAAACTCGGATTGATCTTTTTCACTTTACAAGAAAAGTAAAATTGAAAAAATAGTATAAAAACAAAGTAATGGCTGAAACTTGTTTGGAAAGATCTGATAATATTAGCAAATTATGCATTTCAGATATTGATCTGTTACACACATAATCTGTGTTAGATGATTGTACTAATGCGCATGAGGATCCATATGTAAATCTACTCAACATGGGCATAGAGACAGAGTTATCATGTCCTAGTCCCTTCAGACCGAAATCTATTTTCTTGCCAGCTATTCAGAGTGATGCCATTCAAGTATTCGAGAAAGATATGATAAGATAAGCCAATTTAAGAAGATGAGATATGGTTCTACAAATGTTGAATATGACAATCTCTCTAAAAAACAAAAAATGGCTCTGGATAGCTTAAGGAAAGACCCAGATATTGTCATTCGGGAATCTGACAAAGGGGGCAATGTAGTTGTTCTCAGTAAGATGCAATACTTGGGGGAAGGAATACGCCAATTAAGTGATCATAATTGTTATGTCTATGCTAATCAGGTGGAGTTGAAAATGTCTAGTCTCCAATTTTATGAGAAATTAGCTGACTGGAGAGATAGTGGTCTACTAGAATGGGATGAATATCTTTTTCTAAAATGCGATCATCCTAGAATCCCAGTATTATATCTCTTGCCCAAATTGCATAAAGACAAACAAAATCCTCCTGGCAGACCAATTGTGTCAGCAATTGGTTCATTGTTGGAAAATACCTCACAATATATTTACTTTTTTCTCAGACCCTTTGTGGAATGCTTACCCTCCTATGTGAAGGATACCACACAATTTATAAGGATGATGGATGGTTTAGGTTGGGAGGAAGATTTCTTATTTCTGACTTTAGATGTAACCAGCCTATATACCTGTATACAACATGAATTAGGCCTTAGAGCAGTTAGACATTACTTGAGAGCAAGATCGTTATCGTACCTCATGCACACTGAAATAATTTGTGACATGGTACTGTACTGCCTTACTAATAACTTCTTTTTATTTGATGATCAAATATACAAACAAATTCAGGGAACTGCGATGGGTACATGCTTCGCTCCAAGCTACGCAAACCTATTTATGGGTTGGTGGGAGGAACAGATATCCTCCAATATAGCCAACTATGATGACAATGTGGTTTTATGGTGCCGATATATAGACGACATCTTCATCATCTGGAGAGGTGACGAGGATTCTGCACTTAGTTTTGTGACAACTCTAAATGATAATCAATACAACCTTAAGCTGAGTGAGCAGCATAGCGGTACATCTATCCAGTTCCTAGATGTTGAAGTGAATGTTGAAAATAACTTGGTACAGACTAGGCTATACAGGAAAAAAACAGCGGGCGATAGTTTGCTTAATGCCAAAAGTGCCCATCCTCCTAACCTAATCAGGAGTATACCATATGGGGAACTTTTAAGAGCAAGACAAATATGCAGTACTGATGAGAAGTATCAGCAGGAGTGTAGGATAATGTGTGCAAGATTCAGTGAAAGAGGATATAGTGATAATATCATTCGGCAGGCTGTAAAAAAAGTTGAGGGAGTAGAAAATCAGAAGTACTATACCGCACACAACAACACAATACACCTGATGAGAAGATCAGGTTTATTACCACCTACTCTAACCAAATATTTAATCTAAGGCGAGCACTTACCAAAAGCTGGCACATTCTACAAACAGACCCGAACTTACAGGAGTTTGTGTGGAACAGTCCTGCAGTAACTTTTCGTAAGGGTAGGTCGCTCAGAGATAACCTCAGCCCTAATATGGTACTTAGTAGTGCTAAATCTGAGAGTGGTAAATCTGGAATCCTGGGGTTCTATTGTTGTCACCAATGTAAAGCATGCAGATACAGCAAGGACTGCAAGAATGTAACATGGGGCGCAGGTGAAAGCGAATATGCCATCAAGGGTTTCTTTACATGCAACACAGACTTCTGTGTGTACTGCTTACGATGTCCATGTGACAAAATATATGTGGGCAGTACGATTCATAAAGCGAAAAAGAGAATGTTGGAACATGTAAGAGCCATTTGCAACTTTGACCGTAATTACCCTGTAGCGCGACACTTTCATGAAGTACATGAAGGTGATGAAAAACAACTTACATGTTTGGTCTGTGATCAGATCAAACTTAACTCACGAGGTGGTGATAGACAGAAAATGCTACGGGTTCTTGAATCCCAATATATTATTAAATTCATGACTCTGTTTCCTAATGGGCTAAATTTAAGTGAAGAGATGAATACCCATCTTGGCAGTTAATTGATTATATACTGGCTTTTCTGATTTTCTTTTTGAGTTTCTTATGATATTTATGTATTATTTCATTAATTAATGTACTTTGGCCTTATTACACATTTGGCACAAAGTTTCTTTCTGTTTGGGGGTGTTTGAGGTTTATTGTATCTATCTTTGATATAGGCATGAAATATAATAGGCTATTCAAGTACAATATATACGGTTACGTAGTGATAATTGAGGAATTGACAATACATTTTTAAGTATCTGTATATATCTAAAGTTAGTTAAATCATAATATGGATACGAATTCTGAGATATTTTGATCATTGTAACCGTTACAAGATGGCGCACATTATTGCACCTGGATATATGTCTGTATGGTGATTACGTCCTTTTTTTATGTCTATGTATTTGCATTTATACCTGCTGTATGTAGTATTCCACCATCCGTGAACAAGGCTACGGCTGAAACGCGTTGGGAGGAGGACCATTTTTCTTTCAATATAATTTTTTGAACTGTCCGTTTTGTGTCTTGATTTCTTGTCCTATTGGGTGAGAAAATCTGATTAATATTAATGGGATTCCCGATCCCATATCAAGACCGCCGCAAGTGAGTCTCGATAAGTCGGGGTTCTTTTGATGATTATATATATATATATATATATATATACACAATTACAGTTAAAAAAGCAAAATACTATTGCTCCTAAAAGGGCCTAACAATGACCCTCACAGTGCACAACTATCCACATTTGTCAGACAGTGTAACCAACACAACACAAAAACTCTTTTCTACTACAGTAATTTGTGAGATCCACATAACAAAATATCTCTCTCTAGGATTTAGTACAAAGTATTACTAATCCACACTTAAATGCCTTTTGACCTTAAAGTATGCTTTTCACAATAAATACGTCAGGCTTACTGTCTTTATCTTGACTTTTCATAACAGTCAGGCCAATAACTTTTATCAATGGCTTGTTGCCAAAACCAAATCTGTGTTGGGCATAAGCATGTAACCAAACATCTGCCTAAATACTTTATCATGCTACAATAACAATCCATCGTTAAATGCCTATTGCCCTTAACACATCCTTTTCAAAATAAGTATGTCAGGCCTCCTGGCTTTGTCATAACATTTCATAATAAACTGATCAAAATCAGGGAATCCGGCATAACTTTCACAATAAACTTCTAAGGCCAAGAGCGTCTACCATGACTTGACACCATACCTAATATAGTCCCATTCAATGTCCATAAACTGACAACAGTCATGCAGACCCGGGCCGGACTAGGAACCCAAAGTAGTCCTGGTAATTCTGTCAGGCCCGCCCCCGGATGGGTTGGGGGGGCATAAAGCACTGCTGCTTTTGTTCTTTTGTTACTGGTAGCCGATATTGCAGCACTGCAGCAAAACCACCCCCCAGTAACAAAACCCACTGCTGAAAATTCATCCCCCAATAACAAAACCAGCCCCCACCACTGAAAAAATGGCCCCGCCCTTCCAGCCTACCTGGAAAACACCCTATGCCCACTATGGCCAATCCAGCCCTGATACAGACAGTTATATAATTACAAACATGTAGAAAAATACAGTTTTCCAAACAATATACAACTTGTACGGAAGTGGATTAATAGTTGGGGAATGTGGTTGCCCACATCAAGCAATAATAAAGCTAACTTGTAGGGTGAACCCAATGTCACTAAATTAACCTGAGCCCAACCCTCTGGTTTCTATGGCACAGAGAAAACATTCCTATCGTAGTGTGATCTATAAAGTATTTATGCAGTACCAAAACAGTAATAAAGTCAAAATACCAAACAATGAAAATCCTAAAGTGACTTAAGAAACTAGAGTAAATTTTATGACATCAAAACAATGAAAATCCGATTACGGGAAGAGAAAATATGTGTTTTTCAAAATGTGTAAGTAAGTATAGTGTCAAACAGCATTAAGAGCCAATGGTAGTCTATGGAAGCAATATACAGGAATCTAGGTGCAATTTCAGGCTGATTACGATAGAACACGAGTAGGGTACCCCATGCATGCTCGTCTTGATCAAATATTTCAACTGCTGAGTTAGTCATTTTTTTATGGTACTCGAAATTCCCCAGTGGGATAAGCCTGATGCTGTGGCTGATGAGTGTGTGCCAAAATCAGACACTTTTGCCACATGGTTGTCCTGACAACTCTGGTGGTGTTGGAAGTCTAAAACCTTAGACTAAGTTCCAGCTTTTCATTGTTTCTGGGGCAGCTCCTCTGAGTCCCTTTTAAAGCTCCCAGCACCACAAGGAAGTGCTTAGAGCCTGGGACACACTCCAACAGAGTCACCAGAAAGGTCCAGTCCAGGTCCAATTGGAATTGGTCAGCTGGTCACTTCAGGAAAAAGGACTCTTGCAGCTTGTTGTGTTCATGTACCCACGCAGGAGGTCAACTAAGTGACCGTTGTAGTCCACGTCTTTGCCCTGGGTACCAGCTGGTGCAGGTGCAGTCTTCCTGGGCTCCTCTCAGGCCACAGACAGCAGTTCCAGTGCTCTTCTGATCTCCATAGATCAAAAAAAGTGTTCTGAGAATGAACCCTTGGAATGCCACATTTGTGGGTGTCACCAGGTAGTGGGTGGAGTGAATACTGGCTTCCACCTCACCAATTGTGTAAAAGCTCCCAAGGAAAACCATACCCACTTTTACAGCAGCTTCTGTCTGTCCTACTGCAAAAAATCCCACAGTGCACCTTACTTCTAAAATTCAAGATGGAGAAACCCTTCCTCCCTTGTTCAAGCCTTTGTGCCCACTCAGTGTTGTGGCCAGGAAATCAAACAATCTCTTCCTTTGTGCTCACTCAAAACTGGTTCTGGGTGTAGCTATCCTGCCACTGGGCTTGGTGCCAGTCTGACTGTGGGGTGAAAATTTGCCTTCTGGTCTCACCTCACATTTATTTGTGAAAGATCAGGCTGCTTTACATTTTAATTAAGTTTCTGGGTCCACCCTAATTTTTCTTCCTGCGAGAAGACGAAAAACAAATCCCCACTCATAGGCCATTGTCTGTCCTTTGGGAGCAGTTTTTAAACCTCATTAAGGCCAAGAACTGGGCAGACCAACTGTCAGTAGGCTACTGTTAATTAGCTGTCTGTTAGTTCAGGAAGGTAAAAGGTAACTTTCCAAAAGTTTTTTTTCCCTAAATACTTATTAAAAACAGACTTTACCATTACACTGGATATTTTTGAAATATTAAAATTGAATAACTTTTGTATACATTTCCCGTCAAAAATTGCATATTAAAGTTTATAAATTGTTTTTGACATTTTCTAGAATTCAGTTATAGCCGTCCAGTAAAAATAGCTTTTGAGGGCTAATCACTGGAGGAACATGCCAATTTTAGTTTTGCAAAGTTTGATTTTTAAATATCAGCACACTACCTTGTGTGTGACAAGGTGTGCCTAGGGGTAACTTAGTAACATTTAAAGGTAGTGTTTACCACCTGTAAAATAGGGTTATTTTAACCACTTCAATAGCAGGTTTTGAGGCTGCTGCAGTCAGGCTGCACATGGCATGCTTAAAGCCGCGTTTTCCAGGCCCACCTCCGTGAATGTAACAGGAGGTGCTGCAGTATGCAGGTAGCATTTAACTTTCAGGCCATGGGTACATTTTCTATACCGTATACTATGGACTTATAGGAAAGTTACAAATGTCAATCAGTGATAAGCCAATTTAAATATGTTTCAAAAGGAACAAAGGCACTTTGCTTCTGTTTAGCAGAGGTAACAGTACACAGAGCTATACGTTTAGGATTCCGAAAACAGTGTAACAGCTAGGGTGCAAATTTCGTACACAACCTTTCTTTATAGGATCTAACAAGAAATCATCACAGTGAAAACCTTGGGGATTTTTTAGAGTGGTTGGCATCAAAGAACTTGGTTATTACTTTAATCTATGAGATTACATATATAAAATACCTCTCTATAGCCTATAACACAATTTGATAGCAACCCTCTCTGAAGAGCCTATTGGCTTTAACAAATGCTTTTCACAATAAATAATCTAGGCCTACTGCCTTTGTTAGAACTTTTCATAATAAGAAGAGCAGACTATGGCACCAGGCATAACTTTTCCCAGTTTACCAGTTAGGCCACTAGCCATATCCAACTCAGGGCTACTGTTTTGAACATAGTCTTTTCCACAAGGCAACCGTAAGGAACACACAAGAGTGCAACAATATATAAAATTACAATTGGCTAAGCAAAATACTGTCTCTTATAAGAGGGCCAAACAAGGATTCTCATTTGGCAAATCTCCTATATCCACAGTTTGTCATGAGGTCCACCAATACCAAAACCCTTGCTTCTATGGTAATCTGTGATATTCCATGTAACAAAATCCTTCTCTGCATGCTTTCATATAGGACTGATGTTTACATATGCTTTTCACAATAAATACATAATGAAAGTGTCAGGCCTGCAGCCATTATAAATGGCTTGCTGCCTTAACCAACTCAGCCCTCCTCTGCTGAGCATATGCTTTCCCACGAGGCAAAAAGTGAAATACACACACTCTTTTCAGTGAAAGCACACAATTCCGGCCCAATCAAAACTTGTGCTTGTGTCTACCAACATGTGGGCAGAGCCCAAAACCACTCACGGTAGCACTTCTGAAAGCTCTTTTTTAGGTTTATCTCATAAGGTCTGTTAACATCTGAGCTGTCAAGCCAGACCTAAAAAAAGACTGAATGTAAAAGCTATTATAAGCACTGATGTTGCATAAACCTTTTTTTGCCATAGTTGCCACATAATCATAGGGGAAAAAAATTACATTTTCTTTCATAATTTGATTTCTTCAGATAGCCAATTCCAGCAAATTTTGTCTTGAGGGCAGGTTTGTGGGAATGTCAGTGTTTGGACTCCTGCCTAAGTTTATGAACATCCACAAATCCGCAGGTTTCTACATTTTCACAGCGGTTCCTTTGACAGCACAGCCATCCATGTGGTTAAACATTTTACAGTTGTTAGCCTTTAGACACTAATGATATATCCCTAGTTTCTCATTCTTTTGGACATAAGCCTCACACAGCAGAGCAGTCCATCAGGGGGCACAGAATGTATAGGATTTAGCTTTAGACAGCAGAGCTATCGCTCTGATTGTATTACGACTGTTCCTGGATAGAGTGCACATGAAGTGCATCAACCCACCTTACATGCTGAAGATCACTCAAGTGTCAGCAAAGAGTTGTGTACTAGGCTCTTGAAGCCCATCAACGAGGTTTGCCGCCCACCTGACCAAGTCTGTTTTCCGATGAATGGTGCATCGGAGATCGTCTTTCTGTCCCCTTTTTTCTCGCTCTCTTTTTCATTCAGTGTTTCACAATTTCATCATTGTGCTGTAAAAGTTTTGTTCCTTTACCACAGAAACTACTGTTAAGTGCATCCCTGCAATCAAAGGTGTTTCTTTACATCACATATTATTTTGAAAATTAGTTGAGTACATGTTTGCCAAGTACCACACATCTCAGGTTAGTCTAATGTACTTCATCAGTCTGCCCACATCACACAATCTTTACAACAACAACAATGGTTTCCTCTAAGGAAGCTCTAAACCTGCGCTGCATAGGCGAAAAACATGTGCAAATTTCAAACACTGGGGAAAAACTGTTATTTTATAGCTGCTAATAGTGATTAATGACAAAAGTGAACCATAAGTGTACAAAGGTACAGAGAAGGAGATCATGTTGACTTAATGTCCTCTCAGTTTTAGAAGCCAGGTCTCAAAGTTGGAGTACAAGCTCATCAGAATACAGTCTACATCAGTTAAACTCAACATGGGAATGCGCTAACGTTTCGACCCCTAAACAAGTAATTTTCAACGGTGCATTCATCAGGACCATTCAGGTAACAACCTCTTACCATAAGCCATATGAACAAGTAAATATCTCTTGACGTGTGCTTTATAGAGAAGGGTAAAGACTTCTTGAATCTGCTTGATTTGTTCATGAATGACTGAGCTATTTATTTATGCACTGAGCAACCACACGCCGTCTCTCCCCATGCGGTTCTCTACATGATCACAAGGATCATTGTTTGCCCTCAATTAAGATCTGTGAGCTTGCCCCTCCAGCTGTGCTCCTGTCTTTCCAGGCACTCAAGGTATTTCACCTGTTCATTTTAAAGCACGTCACAAGCCACCTAGGAGCTGAGGTACCTAAGTCCTCTTCCCACTGTGAATTACTGGTCCTTGTGTCGGTGAAGATTTGTACCAGGATAAACGTTGAGTGACTTTCACTGTCTGTCACAAATAACCACATACAGCAACAGTCAGTGACTATGAGTATATGTCTGCTGGCCATCGCCTATGGGCCTTCAATGGTCATTTGGGAGTGCCTTGCACACGCTTCTATAGGTTACCCAAGGGAATGAAGGGGCCATGTTGTGCCTCTGGCAGTGGGCACGCCTAGGGTCTGCACTAAAGTAGGGTGACAGTGAAAATCCTACTTTCTGGATAGGAAGGTCCACTGGTGCCATTATCCTCATCTTAGTGTCAGTGTGGTGAAGGTAATTTCACTGATGGACTTCAGCTTTAGCCGCTCACAAAGAATTAGAGATGCTATATTACCATCAATGTCTGAACCAGGCCCCTAGACAGCTGGACTACCAGGAAGCTAAGACAGTAATATCAGGAAACTTCTAAAAGCTTCTCTGCACCATCCTCCTCCACTCTTTGCTATCTCACTCCTCGTCCCTTTGACTTCCCATCTTCCACTGATTTCCATAGTATATCACCCCTTCTTCGTATTTAAATGCTCAGTTTTTTCCTTTTCTTGCCCCTCTTTTCTCTTCTTCCTTTCTCTT
Organism: Pleurodeles waltl; assembly: GCF_031143425.1. Classification (NCBI taxonomy): domain Eukaryota; kingdom Metazoa; phylum Chordata; class Amphibia; order Caudata; family Salamandridae; genus Pleurodeles; species Pleurodeles waltl. The sequence continues at coordinate 1,678,789,527 of NC_090445.1, read as the reverse complement.
CATCTCCTGTTTTTCTTGTTGCTTTTCTCTTTTACTCTCATCTCTCTGTTTTTGTCTTCACCCTTCACTGCTCCCCTTTTCCTTCCTCTCTTTCCCTCGCTCTTCATTTGTTCCAGGATGGCTAAATACTCATGCGCACTGATGGCCGGCTATCCCTTGATGTACCTGGTGTTTCAACTTAGACTGGGAAAGGAAGTCTGAGAAGACTAATCATGCCCCACCTGGAAGATGCTTGTGTGCTGTAAATTACAAGATCACACTGCGGTTGTGCAGCCAAGCAGGGAAGGCAGCACCAAAGCATGAGTGAGAACTTGTGCAGTGCTGTGCTGTATGCAGCTCTCTCTGGGGTGAGACTGCACTGGCAGCATTGCTGCCTCCATCCAGCATCAGGCAGGAGCCCTGTGGCATTATGGGAGAAGTGTCATTTACATGGGGGTGTGTGGGACGTAGGAGGGTCAAAGGGCACTTGGAACAACATTATCAGTCCCACTGGCCGAGCAACGACAACCTCCTAGTGAAATAGCAGGGGGTGGAGTTTGACATGTGCAATGGTAAACAAAACAATTAAAGATTTCTTTTAGAGAGAAAGCTCATAAAAAAAAAGACAACAGGATGGAAAGGCAACAGGGCAGAGGAACGAATGATGGGTGAGTGGGTGGGGAAAACATCAGACAAGTGAGAGCAATACAGGGGGGGGAGAAGGGAAGCACACCTAGAGAATTAAATACAGGGTGTGCGGAAGAAGGTGGAGAGCAGAACATGGGTGGATCATATAAGAGAATGAGAAGCACTTTAAAGTGACAGTAACGAGTGGAGTGAGGGAGAAGCACATGAGAGCAGGAACAACACAGCACAGAGGAAATGTGAGGAAAAATACACGTGAGAGCAACACAGAGTATGAAGGAAGGCAGTTGGGTGGAGCACACGGAGAGGAGAGAGCTGGAAACCACATGCATTCTCAAGGGGCACTAAAACAAAAAGAAAAAACTGTTCTCTAAAAGTAAGTAGTGGGTAGATTGAAGGCTGGCAAACAGGGAAATGGTAAAGAGGCTAAACTCCGGGGGAGGGACAAACACAGGATGGATGAGCTGGGACGAGGAGATCCATTGAATAAGAAGCAAAGAATTGAGAGTGATAATAATGCCAATCAATGGCACACCATGGCGGGTGTAGCTCCTGTAAGTTGTTGGTTAGCCCACAATAGACCTTTTGCAGCCAGACAGCTGTCTGGTAGGCTCGACCTACAAAGGGAGGATACATTTCTCTCTGAACACGTTCTGACCATATAGCTGGGTACTGCAATGTTTTCTTTTATAGCACTTCCATTTATGAGATGGAATTTCCTTCCATCAAATAGTAGTTTTGGTGGTTCACGTTTTACTTGGTGTCAAAAGTGACCACAAATGAGCAACAGCGATATTTCTACCCGGAAGTCTCTTCTCGTGGAAGGAAGTATTCACCAAAAAATATAGCCATGTCCACCAGCTGTCTCTGAAGTCTCTCTGGGGAGGGAAGGCCTCCTGGAAGAAGCGGTATATGTTGTTGAGCACACAGGGTTGCAGGTGGAGTTTCTTTCAGTCTGATGGAGGCTAGAGTGTCATATTTTCTTTAAACAAACTTTAAGAAGCTCACAGTTCTGGGCCTCACACGGAAACAGCGAACAAACCCTGCGCCATTGGATTAAAGCAAAACTTTTCGGCTTGTGAAAGTACCCCTGAAACTACTTACAAGAGCTCTTTTTATCAGCTTTTATCAGCTCTGCCTTAAAGTGCACTTAGAAACTCGCCTATCAGACCGGCAGCCATGGTGGCCCGTTGGTCCCATTGAAATGCCACCCCTTAACACTAGGCATGCCTGCCGGGTACCTGCGCTTCGTACACCCCCAGACAGCTGGCTGATAAAGCCAGCCCCCCCAGGGTTCAGAGGCGCACTTAACATTCCTGCAGTGGCCCCGGGCGCGCAGGGGTTATCTCCCAGGCAGGCCTGTCCGTTCTGATCCCACACACCTTCTGCACATGACTCAAGGTCAGAGGAGCCTTGTTTCATCTCGGGAGGATGACGAGCTCCCAGTGGGAATCTTAAGGGCTCGTTTATTTTACTTCACCAAACACGTCACTGGGAAGCGACTGATCACAAAACAGAATGCACTCAGGTCATTGGGGGTCAGGAGACCCCTAAGCCGAGGATGAGTCCGTTTTCCTGAATCTGCGCAGGGATGGAATTTAGCACCCAATTTATTAGGGTTCACAAAGGCGTGGAGCACAAGTGCACAGCAAACTGGGGGATTTAAAGGGGAAGGCAACACATGAGGAAAAAAACTAAGAAAACACATGCAATTCCTTGGAGCGCTAACAATCAAATGAAAAAAAGTTATTTCCAGAAATTAGAGCAGTCGAATAGAAATCATCCAATCAAAAGTATGGTTAAGGAGCTGTGCCCCGGAAGGGGGGTGGGAGAAGGGAATTCATTGAATAAGAAGTAAGAAAATGAGAGTCAGAGGAAAAGCAACGAAGGTTAGGCAGTGGGCTGGCGTAAAGCCGGCTGGTGTTGTCCATAATAGATCTTTCCCTACAGACAGCTAAGTGCATCTGTAGGTGACGCGTAAACATATGATGTACAGCTGCAATGCTCACACATTTGCATGTTCACCCAGTTCTAAAACCAACTCCTGAATGAACAGGAGTTCAGGCATGTCCTGCTTTTAACACCGTTTACAAACGGGCCTTGCACATGAATGGGATTTCCTAACATGCCTGTAGAGTGGAGTTGCTGTTAGAGCAAATTTACTCTACATGCACTGTTTGTGGGTGTTATTGGACAGGTCCAAAAACACAATTTAGTGAGCACCCACAAAGTCATCAGGTTATCGGTATTCACCAAAACTTGGCAGGTAGTTTCCCATTCTGAAAACACTGGCACGTTTACTTCTTGTCAAGGGCAGGTACAAGCACATCCTCAAAGCGAGAATGAAGAGAGAAGCTTCCCAAAATTGATAATTGTCTGGGGAAGAGATGTCTAAATGTGAACAGTGTTTTCTCTTGGTACAAACATAAACAATCACACATTGGCTTATGCTAGTAAATGAGGAATTGTACCCAAGTTTCTTTTCTCTATGCAGAGAAATATACATAAGTGAGTATTCAGGTAATCTATGACTGTGGCAGATTAAGTATAGAATACTTCAACAGTTCTTTGTGAAGACCTAAAAACCCATACATTTACTGCAACCAAAACCGTGAGACTATGGGAGTACATTTCTGAGGTTTTGCCTAGTACTTTTGTGATAGATTTCTGAATTTCCCCCCCAAAAAGTGGAGTTTTACATCAAAACCGAAAACTTTTACAACAGGTAGGGTATCTTTAATCAATGTGTCCTTTCCTTTCCTGCCTTCTCTTACCACTCTCAGTACAACACATTTATGTTACACACTGCAGAACAAGGATCTGGATGTATAAATTACGCAATGCTCTAAGTGAATTATTGCACATTGTTTAATATTATACAGAAGATGTGGGAAGAGTTGGGAAGGTGCATAACTCTCTGTGCCACTTTTATCCTAAATATGAGTTTCTGTGCACATTGTGATCTTCAACTCTGCTGGTGTGTGGAAGATGCTCCTTTGCTCCCACCAGGGGCCTCAAGAGCAAGAAATGTGGCCTCATCTTATGGGTGATGATGACAGGCACCCTGAAGAAAGATGGTGGGGAGGTTATGCCAAACCAGAGACTGCTGCTTTAAGGCATCCGGGTGGCCACTTCTGGCCTAGATTTCAATGTAGGGTGCAGAGGGTTGAGAGGATTTTGAAGGGTTCCGCCCCGTGCCATGAGCCTCTTCTGGTGGATGCTGTTCGTGCAACATTCCCAGGGCCACTGGAATATTGCACCAGGGTAAGGACAAATTATGCGGCAAGGTAGAGTAAATTATGCAGCAAGAAAAGGCTAATTATGTGGCATAGTGAGGCATATTTTTTGGATAGCATTACTTCATTATATTTACATTTTTACACTTAAATAACACAGTCTGGGCATTGGTCATACCTCATTAGTACCTTCTTAACACCCAAATATAGCAATAAGCAACAGAAAAGTGACCAGTCAACCTTTGCAAAGGGCCTTCCTCTGCATGCCAACATGTGCTGCTGTGTGTTTAGTAACTTTTAAACCATGTGATCTAGACACACATTTTTTGGTTAAAATCTGCAGATTATGCTGCAGATGATGGATTATGTGGCGCAAGGGGCAAAGCTTTGTTTATGCGAAAAACTCTTCAGCCACACAGTTGCATTATCCCTGCAGCCACACAGTTGCATTATTCCAGTGGCCCTGACCATTCCCCTGCCACCCAGCAAATGTGGAAGCACTCCCAACTCACCTTCAAATTCAGTGCAGTTCAAGTGATCACAAGGTCACCTCTGGAGCACCAACCCATGTCAGTGCTTCGCTCAGAGTTTTTTTATTGAATCTGGCCCTTGGTCTCCAGCATTGACGTGCTTACTTAATACACATGTACACACTGTGTCCCTATTTTCCCTACAGTAATTCTTCTGATCAGAGATTTTTCTGAACCTCACTGTAAGATTACATACAAATATTACTCTGAGGTACCTTCCATACTATAGATTAATACCGCCAAAGTTGCATTTTTGGCTAAAAAATACATAGATGACACCTCACTTCATTGAAAATCCATTTCTGTACCCATAATAACTTAGCTGCTGTTAGGCAATTTATATCAAATTTATCAGATAAGTATTGGCCATGTCATCCTTGGACATGCTTTTGGTCAGATGGCTTAAATGGATCAAAAGTTTCAAGGGGACTCCCACAACCTGTTACTACTATGAACATTGTGGATTCCCATAGTGGAAAGTTTCTCTGTGCATGTAATTCCAAAGTGGTTGGAAACAAACCTACATTTAATGTCAGTTTTTTTTAACAATTCGGTGCCTTTTCCTCGTCTGATGAATTCTGGTACAGCCATTTTGGAGATATAAGTCAAAATGTGAGTGCCGGTGCACCTGCTCCAACTATCCATTATCCTTGAAGATCACCAAAAAAGAGACAATTCATTATTGTGAAACGTTGATCTATTGCATTAGCAGAACTGGACTCTGCAGGCCCTTGCTCAGTGCTAACCACGTCTTCAAGCTGTGCCCGGCTCTGACTTCTGAAGCCTTTCCTAACTGCCTGGCATTGCAGGGGAGACATCTCTGAATAGCTCGTTCAGTGCCGAAAGTTTACATGTTTGTATCTCTTCCAAGGTCGTTTACATGGACTCCCACAGCTTTAGTTCCTACAACCATGCAAGGACTTTGTTTCTGTTTCATCACATGACATCCATTGGATCCCTATGAATGAAAACATACAGATTTGTATCTGTCTCTGCAGGGAAAGCTTTACGCTCATTGGCGTGCCAGGGGAGCGGCTTATTGCCCTACTCGTTGGTCCAATATATTCATTTTTCTTCTGTTAATAAACATTTTCAGACTTCTAATTAGCGTGTGCACAGATTCTCTTTAACATTATGAAGTACAAAAACAAGCGTGTAATGTCTTGGGGTTATTTTTTGTCCTGGATATTTACTGACCGATCCTCGCAAGGCCATGTCATTTGGCCCCATTATCCCTTTCTCCTTGTCCAAGTGTGAGGGGGTAAAAATCTGCTTTACCCTCCACACTGGCAAAGTGCAGGCTGCATTTCCTTACCCCGCCTTACTAAGAGTGGAGGTATTATTTTCAATTTGACCACATAGAAATAGTACACAGCCCCAGGATAGATGGAATACTTGCCCCAACCTACCCACTTCACCTAGCGCAGGGGAAAAGGGTATAATTATTAAGGCCCCTTCTATTGCAATACTGTGGGCACATTTTGTAAAACCACTGCCTTGTCCAAGGCATCCCCTGGCCGTGCCCTAGGGCACCATTTGCAAACAGTGCACTGTGGAAACTGACATCTTCCTGGTTATCAAGGCCCGCAACATGCTAAATGCCATGGAAAGCTAGAGAAGCTCACAGCTGCCTGATGCCAGCATCCCAAATGTGGAGATGGCACAGGGAGAGCTGCTAGAGGCCTCCTAAAAGCACCACTCACAGTTAAGCAATGTATAGTGAGGGCAGACAAAGCCTCGGCCTTCCCCTGTGCGTGACTCAGTTACTCCTCAGCCCTTCCGCGAGGCGGAGGAAACACACGACCCCACCCTGGGCAAAGCAGAGTTGATTAAAAACTAACCGACCACCCTTGGACAAAGCAGGCCATGGCAGGTTGTCAATAAATTCACCCTCCTCCCTTGCCCACCTGGACCAATGTGTGGGGGGGGAATTCTGGTCTGTTCTTTGGAAAAGTGTGGGGACAAATAGAAACCCCCTAGCAGGCGCAGTAAAGAACAAGCCTGCCACAAGACAGGGAAAACAACTATACTCCACCCATCCTTGAGACAAAACCTAAAAAGACGCAAAGCTCACCAGCCACCATAAGACCTCAACATTAGCTCCCCCCACAGTGTCCTCACTGGCTCTTTAATCCCACCCCCCTCCCCATACACCATTTCCAAAATCAAAGTTGTTCCACATATATAATTCTCTAATTAATAAACAACAACATCACCAATTACATGTATGATGAAAAGGCACTCATTCACATACTTATTCAGTCTCATATTCACATCTCATTTACACCTATATAAGTGCTGGCTGAGTCGGGACTTACAGTAACACCTTAACGTGGCGTCATTGTTTAGAACCCCACTTCCACCATGCACGGTTCACATCTCATTCCCACCTTCAGAACTGATAGCAGGGTTGGTGTAATAGATCAGGAAAGGATGGGGGGCGTGTGGTACCACATGTTCAGCTTCAGCCACAGGGAGATAAAGCAATTTTCTAAAACTCACAGTTAAATGCCAAAACTGTTTTTTCAGCAGATGCTTCTCCGAGGCCATTTGTACCACTTATTAGTGTTAAAAATGCAGATTGCAGTCTTACCCTGTAATCAAAGACGGGTTATTCTCAACATGGGTCTTCCAAAGCCCAGATTTGACTACAGGCAGGCTGTGGCACCAGGAGCTGTTCTACTGCAGTGACTCTGCTAGTGAGAGACTTACCAAGCACAGCTTGATGCCCTTAGGTGCAAACCACTGTGGGCACAACCCATCTATGCAGCACCACAATGAGAAATTAAGGTTTAAAATGTGTGTATATATAGAGACATGGTGGTACCGTGGGTCCAGGAGATTAAAAGATACAATTTGATTGGCTGCCTCATATAAAAAATATGTTTGGCAGCCATTTTAGGACATGAAGTCCTGAAAAAAAATGAACAAAAACATATAGGGTAGTAGGGTAGGGATACCATGACCCCACAGGCCTTGTTAAAGGAGGGAGATTCCCAGAGGGATTCCACCCCACCACCATCCCCCCTCCCCTCCCCCCCCCACCCCCAGCCAAGGCCAAAAATGTTTTGTTTTTTTCAAGGTACCTCAGTACTGCAGTAACATTTGCCTTTTCAGATTTGAAGCCCCTTGTGTAAGCCAGGGCTCGGCACCTCGTGAAAAAAACAGAACGGCAGCGTACGCCTCCCTAAGTCCCCACCCCCCGAATCCATCTATTGGTCCCACACCCCATCAAGGGGCCTACATATCTGATTATTTGATTTTTTGTTAACAAAAGGAGAGGGGCATGCAGCACCCCTTCCTGAGCCGTTTAATGGTCCCAGTTGATCCCATTTTCGTGGCCCGAAATATTGATTATTAGGGGAGATGCGTGAGGGGCCCATGAACCTCAATTCACCAAAATGCAAGGGGTAGCAGAAGTGCCATCACACGCCATTTGACTCACATACATACACATTTACACACACACACACACAAACACACACACTCTCTCTCACACAAACAGCCTCTAACCGACAGGCACAAACACAGCATACATTTCAAAGCATTTTTACTTACAGCGGCTGGCAGACAGGGATATATTGCAGCTAACTGTACCCCATTTTTATCACACTAATTAAGTGAATAACATTATATACTATTAGTGTAATAAAAATTGAGAAAAAAACAGGAAAGTGAAGTCTCAACCTACTTCCATTAGGAGGAGCTGCCCCTGTGTTCCAGGCAATTAATTTGCCACCTCTGAGGCCAGGGGTCGCAAAGGCAGTGCCAGGGGTTGCAAGGGGAAAGCCTGGGGTCGCAGCTGCAACCCCTGACAACCCTTAAATAGTGCCCATGTGAGGGCCCCCCTCTCTGAGCCATTTAATGATCCCAGGAACCCCATCCCACAGGACCAAATAGCAAGCAGTGTCCAGAACAGAATTCTAAGTCCCTGCCCATGCTCTCCCGGACCGGGGACAGGATTGCCCCCACCTGTCTGGTGCAGAAACAAAAGATGCTCCAGCCGTGTGGGAGGAAACCAATATAGCTGGCTCCTCCTAGCAGCCATGATGGGTGCTGACAGGAGAACAGGCTGACGATGGGGGGTCATGAGCCTTTTCCCACGACCGCGGGTGGGAGCGGAGCCTCCCACTTAAAAAAAAGTAAGAACTGCTGACTGGCAAGCTGGTGCATGATCTGCAGGGGCCATGGGCCTTCCCTCGCAGCCCCCAATAAATTAAAATGGTTGTGTGCCTGGTTGTGTGCCCCAGGTGGGACGGGGCACCCATGAAAAAAAAAATATGGGCAGCTGCTGTTTGCTGGCGAGCAGGGAACTGGAGGGCCAAGGGGCTTTGAGTCTCCCCCCCCCCCACAGCCCCAACATATGGCAGTTCTTGACTGCCCTGGGTGTGACCAGGAAACCCAAAGGAAAAGCAGCAGCACAAATATGAAATAAGCGGAATAGTCTTTCATTTAATAATCACTGAGCCTATCAAGGGTAGCCTCATAATGCCCTGCAAGGGCTACTTATGCATAATGATATGGTTTTATGATGCCCCTGGAAGGGCAGGGGCGCCACAAAGCAACAAGCACAGCAGTCCCTTAGGAATATCTAAAACAAAGTGGGATACGTGACCTCAGGAGAACTTACTATACTTTTTAAAGGACTCCAAGAAAGAGCTGTATGTTCTTCAGCTGCAGCACTGGGACCCTTTGTAGTTGGGTCTGCCTTTTGTGGCCTCAAGAGTGTGAAAAAACACAAAGGTTAAAGTGATATTACAGTTAGGTGAAAATCTCAGTAAAATGTAACATTTTAAACTGAAGAAAAACACTGAAATTCACCAGTTACACTAGCTGAAGTAGCTATCAGGGGCGGCTCCTCCGTTAAACCAGAGGAGCGTCACCCCACTGGATTCTGGGGAAAGAAAAAATAAAATGGTAATAACACCATGATATTATCATTTTATTTTTCCTGGGAGAAGGGGTGGGCGGGGCTGGGCTGGAGGGAGGGGGCCGGAGGAGGGGTGTGTGCACTATGAAGTACGCATGTCTGTTTGGCTGGCCAAACAGACATGCGCACTTTGCATGTTTTCTACCTGGCTGTATTGCACAGCCGAGTGGAAAACATGCCCAGGCTCCCACTCTCAGTCTGAGCAGCGAAGCAGGTCACTCAAACCAATCACCACGCTGCTTGCTGTTGCTGATGACAACAGCATCGTGATTAGCTGGGAGCCTGGGAACAGGAAGAGGACGAGGACGGAGGGGAAACAAACGTGTCTCCCCCACAGGTACGTTTTTTTGTTCTTTTTTTTTTTCCCCCTGTTTCCCCTCCTCCTCCCCTGCTCCATCCCCCCCCCCCCCCATTAAGTGGCAGCCCCCACTGGTAGCTATAACTTGCACCTTTGTCAAGCACTGCTTACGACAACACAGTGTTCTATGACATCATTGATAGCATCACTGTTGACATCTGAAATAACATTATTGATGACAATTCTGGTATACGGCGAGGCTGCAAGTTATATTTACTTCAGATAACTATATCTGGTGAATTTCAGTGTTTTTTTAGTTTCAAACTTTATGTTTAAACTGACATTTTCACTTAACCAAAGCATCACTTTATCCTTTGAGTTTTCAATAAATATATATCTTTACATACAGTAGTGTAAAGAAAAGTGCCAGGCCCTCATGCAGGATGTATTGAAGGGACCCTGAAAATCCCATAACACATAGATATGTATGGGCTTTTGGCTGAAAGAGGCCCCCTGAAGGGTGAGCCCCCCTCCTGGACTGCAGTGGCTGCGGGGCCCTGTGTTACGCCCCTGTATATATAATTGCATCCTCATTCAATATGTTGTGAAATGTATTTAGGGTCTTCCTGCACAGTGTCTGCATGCGAGCTGGGCTAGGTCTGACCTGTAATATTACCAAAATAAAATGAAATTAGTTAATAATTGTATTGTCTCCTTCATGCGATAAATGCACATTATTTAACTTCAGAATTATGAGATGTTTTATTTGGGCTGGTTGTAGAAACATTAAACTGAAAGGTATGCAAATACTTTTTTTCTTGTTTCTGTTGGTCTTGTGCTGAGGTTTTCAGTTTTCTATGATGGAGTATTTACTAGGGATTTTAAGAAATGGAGCATGTTTGGTCTTAACACTTGTATTGGGTTTCAGCCTGGAGGGAAGACATAGTTAACGTTTATATATTATTTAATACATGTGTAGAACGTGGAGTTGCCACCATATGGACTTCTGTAGGGCCTGTGGGTGCGGTAGGCACAGTAATTACAGAGGTGGAGCGGCATGGGAGGGTAACTATAAATGGATGTTGTGAAACAGCCAGGCCTTGAGACGGGTGGAGGGAGGATGCTTCAAACCCCTAGACATGCCCCCACCCAGAGCACAACAGGGTTCTATGAAAAAACACAAGGAAGAACCTCTCTGGCTCGCTCCCTAGAACCCATTACCAAGAAATTATTCCCACAAATGTTCTACTATTATGTTTGTCATAGTTGCTACTTTTACTTCGAATACGGATATTCCAGAGTCTCCTTCTTACCTCACATACTGAGGTCATGTCTTGTCAACCCCACCTCAGCTCCCAAAAAACTCGTGATCATTATTTCATGATAATTCTTTCAAGGCAATGGATTTCTTGGTGAAGAGGTAGAGATTGTCACTTGATGTCGTAAAAACAGGTATCCTATCAGTTTAAGGCACTGCTATGTCTGACATATTGAAGTCCGGTGGCTCTTGGAACATGTTTAAAGCATCTTTCCATGTTACACCAGCTCCCGCCCCGCAAGCACCAGTTACTGTCTTGGAACAAGGACTTCAAATAGCTTTTTGGACTGATGTTGCTTTTGGGGGAGGGGCGGGGGTGTGGATCTGAAACAGAGTTATTTTTTGTGGTAAGGCCACTGGATGAAACTACAACAAAGTCGTTTTAGGGATAAGAACAAGGTCTGCCCGGATGACCTCAGACAACAACAGAAGACAGTTGCTGGGTTTTTGTGTCAGTTCTGTGAGCTTTGCAGTGCGAGCTTTGAGCAGCGGTCACTGCCCCTCCCTCTGGCGTCGTTGTGAGTCATGGGGGGACAGGAAGTGGAATGAACTGGCCTTCCCAAGGTATTTAAATGTAGAAAAGACAAAGGGGCCCCTCAAGCACGGATGATGCATTGAGCCAGAATGTGAGTCATTAGCTCAGTGGGTTCAAAGCACCAGTGTTAGAGTAGCAGGTGCTTCCATCCCTAGCGGAAGTTCCCTCTCATTGGGCAGTTACGGCTATGTACCCTCATATATAGGCTGCATAGCATACCAACTCTCTTCTTTTCCTTTGTATGATTAATGCTGCTTTTCATTCACACTATCAACCAATAGGAAGCACGCAAGATGGCTCTATGATCTAAATACTTTCTACTGACTCTTTGTCAAAGCCAACTCAGATTTTCATTCTTATCAGATTGATAAATTGTGTACCTCATTTTCTAGCACCCTCCTTTCTGTTGCACCCCAGAAGACCGTCTTTTAGCTGTATCACGGTCACACTGGCTATGGTTTCAGTGTGCTGTAGATGCTCTCAGTGGGTCTTTGGATCAGTGTGCAGAAGTTCCCTGGTAACATATGAACAGTAGCCGAGGCCCAGGTATGCTGGTGGCCACGAGTACAGTGACTGAGACCCACGTACGCTGCTAGACACAGCTACAGTGACTGATGTCTGGGTGCACTGGTAGACATGACTACCATGGCTGAGGCCCAGGTACGTTGCTGGCCACAAGTACAGCGACTGAGACCCAAGTATGCTGGTAGACGCAAGTACACAGACTGAGTCCCAAGCACAGTAGTAGATATGAGTAGAGTGAGTGAGACCCAGGTACACTTGTAGACTAACCTTCTTTACCTGTGCGCGGCGGCGGGACCTGGCGTGCGGCCCGCGTTTGTGAGGATTACTCACCAAAGGGATTCCTGCTTCTTCTTTTTTCACCGGTTGCTGCCTTCGTCTTGGTCTTTCCTGCTTCGCGGTCGAGTATTATTTGTAAGTATTTGCGCGTCCAGCTCGGTGCCTGAGACGGATTTCTTCGCGCTCTAGTGGCGTGCAGGGGCCCCTGCTTTCAAGCCGCGTGGGGGGCAACTAAACGCGCAGCTGTCTCCAGACGTATTTAATTTCAAGGCGGCTGGCTAAGTAGTTTGGTAAGCTACGTGGGGGGGGGGGGGTGAAATATTATCCGAGCAGCGGAGTGCTTGGATTCCGGTTGCAGGGTCAGTCTCCCAAGTGGCGAGCAGTGCTTTTCAAGCACGCGCTGTGTTAACTGGCCTGGTTTTTGAGTTTATCGCTCGTGCTTTTAACAGTCAAGTCTTTTCCTTGGTGCCCCGGCGCTGCTGTCTTAAAAGGTGGGGGGCGTTGCGGCTAGCGTTGCTAACAGATGAGCTGGGAAACCAGGCTCCAGTCTCGTTGGTGGCTCATCACCCGTTGATTCTGGGAAAATGTCTTAATCTCCCCAAACCTAAAAACGAAATATAAACAAATGTATTCACGCTCGACGTTTGTGCGTATAGCGGTTGCAGTACTGAGAAGTGGCAATGCTGATTTATGGTTGCGTAGTTGAAGCCTTACAACATGTGCGGGCTGCATCGTTGTCTCCAGAGGCATTTTCGGACTTCTGAGCACTGGAAAGGCGGAGTCATCTTGTGGTGGCTAAAATAGTTAAAGGGCCCCCGTAAAATACACAGGACAATAGCTTGGAGACACTGCAGTGCTTCGGTGTGTTGATCTGTCATCATCAGCGACGGGGTCTGACATGGAAATCTTACCTGATGCGAATTAAGGGACAGAAGGGAACTACTCCTTTGTTATTTGATAATATTCTATAGTTGTAAAGTGGGCACCGTAAACTCGTCTTGGAGAAGCGGTACAAGTATTTGTTTTATCTGCCTCATTATTAGAACAGTGTGGTTACTTCACCCACTGGTATTTGTTTTACCAATGTAAATGGACTAAAAGGCAGTGCTAGCTTGCCGGGGGATTCAGATCTGTGACTTTCTTTCGGCAGTCCATTTCTGCAGCAGGGGTCGAACCCGCTGAACTTACCTAGCCTGTTTCAAACCATCTGTCCATTTTATCAGAAAGGTATTTTATTTGTTCATTTGAGCACTCCTTTTTTGTCACTTGTTCCTGCTGCCAAGAGAGAGTCCTTAAGGCCAACTTCTCGGACTCCATCCTTTCCAGTCCTAGTTTTCAGCAGTAACAGCAAAGGTTTAGCTGATGCACAATACTTCGGACGTGCTTACTCTTGAGGGCTTTCCACTGTGATTCCTAAGTTCAGGGTGAACCGGTACTTGTACCTATGGTGGGGTGTTTCACAAGTGCCCGCTTGGCCTGCTCTGGTGTGGTTGAGTCCAGTGGTGGCAAAGGAGTGCCCAGTGCTCATGTGGGGCAGCAGATTACCGATTTCATTACTGTGCTGCTGTTGGCCCCTGGAATCCTTAGGTTCACTTCATAAGACACACTGCACTGCATCTGCACTCAGGAATTATGGAATTCCAATACAGTAAACTTTGGTTAGCGTAAGAGTGCATGGTTTAGTGGATAGCAGCTTAGGTTAGCATTGTTACCTTGGGGTAATGGCCATGTCATATAAACCCCCATTAACACAAATATACAATACAGTGACCTAAAATTGCTAAGCGAACATGTGTATTGACATACAAGCCAACGCTCTTGATTAAGGTGGGAGTACCCGATTTTCTAAGCCAATTACTTTATTTCCTAATCGTTATCTTGGATAGAGTGGGCGCGCTGATGGTAATAAGTCTGCTGCCATTGACACCATTGGTAATTCATGCATTGTGTGAAAACTGTTGCATGTTGGGCAAAGGTCTGGAATGGCTCTCCCCATTCTAGAGGACTATAGGTGGTTTGTAGCATTTCAACAGTTTAGCCCAAAGACACGTCAGTTGTGGCAACTCACCACATTTCCTAATGTCACCAATCTTAAATAATATGTATATATAACGTGCTTTTGGCCTTTGTAAATCCTACTATGTGTACTACCGTTCACTGCCTCAACCAAGGCTTGACCATGGTAAAGCTATTTATCTCACCACCCCTGAAGCTCTCGTCACTAACCCCAAAAAATCAGCCTAATGAAAGGGTTGGTAGGTCGTTAACAGATTAGGAGTTAGTTGCATTGTGGTTGATGATGGTTGTTTTAAGCAAAATTGAAATATTTTCTAAAGCTAATCTTTCGAAGCACTGCATGCCACTGTTTGAACACCTGAAAGCACTTGGGTTGAACTGTTAATCAGTGGTGTAGATGGTCAGATGTGATTGGTCCAGCCATACTCCGCTGACTTGGTCAGAGCAGTGGCAGTCATCTCCACTGTTGTCTAGGATGGGTGGAAGTTGGCATGGCTTGCAAATGTTCTTTTCAGGATTGATTTTGTGTAGAAAACAGCTGACCTTTGGAGACTGACTGGCTCTTCAGGGTCAGTCCCTAGGTCCTTTGAAATGCCTAGCTGGGCAAAAAATAGCCTAGAACAGCCTTTTTCTACTCTCATCCCTCACAAGGAATCTTGAGAAATCGCCACCCGGCCTTAGATGCTGTGAGAGGGAGTTCCAGAGGATTGCACCTTGAACTTAATACGCCTGCCACCAAAGCTTTTGCAGTGAACAGGTGTAGAGGAGGTTGAGGGGGACAAGAGACCTGATGCCCTACAGCACGCTTTGTGGTTTGATGCCCTACAGCACGCTTTGTTGTCTGGTAGGAGGGGCAAAACCGCTTCGCACTTAAAACTAATGTTATTACTTGTCTTTATGCTACTGAAGTAGAGCGTTTTGCATAGCTGGGGTAAGACGCGGTTTACTCTTGGCAGCACTGTGTAACCTACACTTGGCTGCCAAAAATTAGTTCTGTGTTGCTTTCATTGTATTTGCAACCCTTTTTACAGTACCTAAGTAGCCAGTGTTTCTTTGCAATTATTCTGTGTTCTTTTGGGAAATGCCGTGCCTAGGAGGGTGCAGGTTTTTCATAGATTGGTTTGATCAAGCTTTAAATGAAATGGCCTCCTATTATTTAGCACGAAGGGCTGCCTCGTTACCACTGACTGGCAGCAACATATAAGCACACATGGGCCTGCTGTGGGGAAAGAAATCATCACTCTTCTGCCTTTTCCAACTAGACAGAAAGCATTATGTACCATAACACTCTCGGAAACCCTCATTGGCTATGTGCCGCCCGATAAGGAAATGTTCATTTTGATTTTAGCTGGGTTGTTCCATGCTAAAGAGCTGTAGCTCAATGGTAATGTTTTCTGCCTTAGGTGCTGCAGGCTCCCCAGGACAAGGGTTCGGATCCTGCTCCTCTGCGGCACAAGTAATTGAGAGGCTGGTGGTTTGAGACCACCAAGGGACTAGAGCTTCATAATTTTCCATGCATGAAAAGCTGCACACTAGGCGCCTAGTCGTCGCAGTGATTTTGTGGGAATGGTGAACCCTGCATATTCATTTTAATGTGGTACCTTTGCATTTGGTTGTTCTTTAGTAGTGATGGTAGGTATGTTTTTCAAGTACATATTTCTTTGTTCCATTTAATGGCGGTGCTTCATCATTGCTGGGTTGGCTGAAGTGCATCGGAGGGCACCAGTGTGCTGCACTCACATCGCAGGTGCCAATGCACAGTATACACATGGCACTCCCATCTCGGGGCCACATGGCTCCTCCCCTCCAATGCTAGCCTGGCATGGGGCATATCAATCTCTCGCAGAGACAAGCACAGGTTGGCTCCCTCTCTCTCCTTGTCTGGCGGCCCGTCTCTTTCGCCATGTCAGTGGGATCCCCTGGCCCCTACTCCTTAGGAGGCCTGGCCAGCCATAACCTCGGTTGCTTCAGCAACATTCTGCCGAGTCCACGTCGAGCAGCTCATTTGTGGCACTTTAATTTCTAAGGGTGGCTGCAAGCAAGGCACTTAGGAGCAGCCAGTGGTCCCCTGTCTGCTAGTGTCGGTATAATCGGCCTGTGCCACAATAACAAAAGCCAATTTTGCTTCACTTCGGTACAACATACTCATGCTTGTTTCTTCTGTTTCAGTAGCAGAACGTGCTATGGGTGCTCAGTCACTACTTTGTCCTGCAGGCGACCGTGGAACCATGGATCACCCAGCTACAGAGACTGGTCCAGAGGGTGAAGGGGTGCGGGGAACTTCTGTTCCCGGACCTCATTGCCAGATATGGATATGATATGGGTGAGGCAAGCATACCATGGTAATACCCCGGGTCAAGGGTATGCGGGGAATACCCTACACAGTTGGTGGAAGGTACAGACAGTTGCTAAGAAGCGGGTGCATTTCTCCAATGTGAGCACAAACCGTTGCATTGAAGCTAGTTGGGCCTTTTTTCCACAGTTCGTGTAAGGGTGGTGGACCTCTGGGCCACGGGTCCCCCTTGTGGGGTGAGTGGAGTTAATAAAAGCACCTTAAGTAGCAGAGGGATACCCATGACAGGGTACCCTTGATAACACGGAAGGTAGGATCACGCAGTCATGAATCAACCAGAGGATGTTCACACCTGCTTGGGGGTTAGGGTGCTCAGATCGTTGGGGTGGGCAAGGGGCTCCAGCTCCTGGCCAACCCACTTGCACCCCCACAGCAGCTCAGTGTTGGGGTGGGGGCGGAACCCTGACCTCGCAGACAAGGGACAGTGATGTGTTGGGACCCCCCCCCCCCCAAGGATACAGGTGAAGTATGGTTCACCTGTGTGGTCCAAAGGTGTTCGGGACGCAGGGGGCCCCCTGGGTTTGCCTTTTATCATGATTTTGGACAGGATGGGATGTGGACTTGCAGCATATGTTTTTTATGTTTACAAAATTGTTACAAGTGCATAAAACAATCAGATTTTGTCGGTTTCCATCTTGAAATCACAAGAGTGGCAAAGCAATTCCCGGGGGCAGCATTCGCCTGGTCACACATGGTTCCATGTCGTAAGTGGGGGGCAGGGATAAGATCTCGAACCATCAATGTGCTTGTTCGCCGGCTGAATGCCGAGATGGCAAAACTCTGCCCAGGCCCTGGGCGCCTATGGAATATCCCCCACAAACTGCTGAAAGGCGTGCACATATTTCACAACGACCAGGTGCATTTGTCTGACGAGGGAACCGATCAATTAATCCGTGACATGTGGGGTTTTGCCTGCAGCCTCTTTTTGGGTGGGGAGGGCGAAGGACCTTTGGGGCCCTGGTCGCCCTTGTGGCGGAAATTGAGATACAAATGTGACTAGAAACAATAGGAGGGGGTCCCCAAGGTGGGGCCCCCAGGAGGACATCTGGGATAGGATCCTGAAGTTCTGAGCCAACCAGCGGATGTACACACCAGATCAGGGGGTAAGAGACCTCAGATCGCTGGGGGAGAACATGGGGCTCCAGCCCTTGGCTCCCCCCAATTACACCCCAGGGCTGATTGGTGTTTGGAGGGGGGGCGGAACCCTAAACTGGAGGACAAGGCACCGGGTAGTCAGGGTAACCGTCCCTCCTACGGATACAGGTGAGACACGGGTCACCTGTGTGGTCCAAATGGTGGTTCAGGACAGGAAGGGATCCTGTCAGATTGGTTATGGTCACAAGTAATTTCTCAGTAACATGTAAATAGAAATGTTTTCTTTATTGACTAACCTTGCTATACTTGCTATTTAATGTTTGGCTTGTTGAAGTTATGAGCTATTTCATATGTCTTTTTAAAAAATAAAAGATACTTCTTCCAACGAATAACGCTTGTCGTCTCGTGCATTCCTGGTGGGGGAGGTGTGGGCCGACTGGAAGCCTCCGGATCCTAGGGTAGAGCGCCCGCCCCGCAGTGGGGGGGCGTGGCCCGTTAGGGGACGGGGCCTCCGAGGCCCTGGGGCACTCCACCCCCCCTTTTCCCCCTCTGCCGGGGATGCGGTAGTCGGCCGGATTTCCGCCCTGAAGCCTCGCGAGGCGTTGGGGCGGAAGTCATGCCACAGGGGGCAGGTCGTGGGGCCGACGTTGGCCGCCCGCCGGTTCCGGCCGCCGCGCGCTGGTGGGGGGCTATTTAAAGGCCCCCCCAAGAAGGGAAACCCCTTCTTTACCTGTGCGCGGCGGCGGGACCTGGCGTGCGGCCCGCGTTTGTCCCACCCACCCTCTCCTTTATGATAGTAGTTTGGAAGGAAGTTGGGAAATTGAGATAAAAATGTGACTAGAAACAATAGGAGGGGGTCCCCAAGGTGGGGCCCCCAGGAGGACATCTGGGATAGGATCCTGAAGTTCTGAGCCAACCAGCGGATGTACACACCAGATCAGGGGGTAAGAGAACTCAGATCGCCGGGGGGACAACATGGGGCTCCAGCCCTTGGCTCCCCCCAATTACACCCCAGGGCTGATTGGTGTTTGGAGGGGGGGCGGAACCCTAAACTGGAGGACAAGGCACCGGGTAGTCAGGGTAACCGTCCCTCCTACGGATACAGGTGAGACACGGGTCACCTGTGTGGTCCAAATGGTGGTTCAGGACAGGAAGGGATCCAGTCAGATTGGTTATGGTCACAAGTAATTTCTCAGTAACATGTAAATAGAAATGTTTTCTTTATTGACTAACCTTGCTATACTTGCTATTTAATGTTTGGCTTGTTGAAGTTATGAGCTATTTCATATGTCTTTTTAAAAAATAAAAGATACTTCTTCCAACGAATAAAGCTTGTCGTCTCGTGCATTCCTGGTGGGGGAGGTGTGGGCCGACTGGTGGCCTCCGGGTCCAAACACGGGCCGCACGCCAGGTCCCGCCGCCGCGCACAGGTAAAGAAGGGGTTTCCCTTCTTGGGGGGGCCTGTAAATAGTCCCCCACCAGCGCGCGGTGGCCGGAACCGGCGGGCGGCCAACGTTGGCCCCACGACCTGCCCCCTGTGGCATGACTTCCGCCCCAACGCCTCGCGAGGCTTCAGGGTGGAAATCCGGCCGACTACTGCATCCCCGGCAGAGGGGGAAAAGGGGGGGTGGAGTGCCCCAGGGCCTCGGAGGCCCCGTCCCCTAACGGGCCGCGCCCCCCCACTGCGGGGCGGGCGCTCTACCCAAGTACACAGACTGAGTCCCAAGCACAGTAGTAGATATGAGTAGAGTGACTGAGACCCAGGTACACTTGTAGACTAACGTTTAGTTACTGAGGTTCTGTAACACTGGTAGAAACAAGTACCGTGACTAAAGACAAGTACAATGAGTGAGGTCCAGGTACCATGATGCCTATGAGTACAGCAACTGACGTCAGTTATGCTTCTTGACATGAGTACAATTACTGAGGTTCAGGCACGCTAATAAGCATAAGAGCAGAGGCTGCGGGCCACGATTTTCTGCTAGACACTAGTACACTGACTGAGTCCAAGATATGTTGGTAGCCACAACTACAGTTACTGTGGAAGACGCAAGTACAGTGACTGATCATCAGGTACACTGGGAAACACAAGTGCTGTGACTGAGGACTAGATATGTTGATAGCCACAACTAGAGTTACTGTGGAAGATACAAGTACAGCGACTGATGGTCAGGTACACTAGGAAACATAAGTGCTGTGACTGAGGCTCTGGAATGCTGGTAAACATGAGTACACAGTGACTGACGTTCAAGTGGAGGAAATTCCACTGGTGGAGTATCCTCTGGATTTACCTCTGCTCTGATGACATTTTATGATTTTCTATTACAGCTCTCAATTCCTAATCTGTCCCTGAATCCTGTTTTATTAAAGTGTGGAAAAGAGGATCTGGTCAATGTGACCAAGCCTCCTCTCACTCCTCCATCTTCACCTCTGCCGGCCTCCATTTTCCTCCACGCAGGCGTCCCATCAGTGGAGACACCTCTACCTGCCAGCGGTAAGCCAAGAAACAAGGGCAACACTGCCAGAAATGCCGATGTAGCAGCCGCTCAATCTATAGCTACTGCCCACCACTATTGTTGGTGAAGTTAAACCTTTTGAAGACAACCATGGGAATCGCTCCATACTCTTACCAAAATATAAGTGTAATGGCCAATATAACCTGCAGAGCAGCTTTGCCTAAACTATGGGTCGCAACTGATTTTTTGGTGGGCCAGGAAAGTCTGAGCAATAAATAAAAGTGCCTTTAAATTCTGTGTTTATCTTGCCACATTTGTGGTGCCTCAAAAATAGAGATCAAATGCCAGGCTATGTCTTCTGTTAAATTGCTGCTTAATATTTTAATATAAGGATTTGTGTTTACTTTCTTTCTCTGACTGCAAAGTGGAAGGAGTTTTCAATATGAATTATGTGACAGTCTTGCTGGAATACAGGAAGTGTGAAAGGAAAGGCTGTGGAGAGTCGTTTTATTGCAACACACAACAAAATGTAAATACCTGTAAATGAACTGTATGCATTCAACAGTTTGGAAAGCTTAGGAAAGCAAAAATGAAGAACATTTTTTGTAATTCTGAAATATGCTAAAAAAATAGATTTTAATAGGATCAAAACAAATCAAGATACTTTACTAGGTGATTCACAAATGATGAACATTCACAGAAACATGATTTCCACACATTATCATTTGGGTCCTATACAGTTTAATCAGTAAAACTGTATGTTGGTGCAAATTTAGTGGCCATTTCAATGGAAAATGTGCGGTCTGTAAGGGACAATGCGCTACCACACAGTGCTTTAGTTGCATTGAAAAATCATCCCTCTCAAGTCTATTAAAGGTAGGCGGGTCAGAAAAGTTTGTTGTTCTGAAAATGGGGCAGTGGTTCTAAAAAGATTGTGAGGCACTCCTGTAGAGACCGCTGCTTGACCTAAACTTCACATACTTCACTCAACACAAGTCAACAAGATACTGATCCAGGTTTGGCACTGACCGTCTGAGTTTAATCCCTCACTACAACCTAGAGAAGGGCAAACGAGGAAATACACAGGTAGAGCCAAGTCAGCGCCTAGCCAGGGAGTCTCGGTTGGCTGTAAGAGCCATAACACGAGCCGCTAACATATTTGGAATGTAAATAGTCCAACAAATATCACGTAAAATAAGATAGAGCCCTCAAAATTCAAAAAAGCGTATTTCTTTAACTTGGTTTATATAATTTTAGAGCGTTACACTGTATCACTGCATTAAGTGCTACTTTTTTTTAATAAGTGGTACTTTCTGTAAATGAACTTATAAATATTAATGCCCCTCTAATGATGATGCCAATAGTGAACTGAGAGGAAAGTCAGTTGACATATGTACCCTATAAGGGGCCTAGTGTATTATAGATGAAGCAATAATAAAGTCTACTACAACATGTGCGGGACAGAGTTTCATGCATTCATTTTAAAGAGCTCTCACATGTTCTGATAAAGTAAAAGGAGGCACTGTGAAGTATGGTCATTCCCTAGGAGCACGCAATTTGGTCAGACAGGTAAGCTAGATTGATCCCAGGTTTTGTAGTTGTGGAATTCACCTCCTACATGGTTGTCACTAAGTCCCGTTTTACATTAAATGGTAATCTGTTGTCCTTAATTCTTTGAGGAGCTATAGCAGTAACCTGTGTTAAAAAAAACAAACATATATTACATGATCAAGTTGAAACAAAAAATCTTTCTGGAAAATGGTGACTGAGGTAAGGGGCAGCAGAAACCACCCGAGGGTCGGCTCGTTTTGCTTGGGGATCCAAGAAGACCTAGAGCGAAGCTAGAGCCAGGCATGTTGTACATTTACACATGTGTAATTACTTTCTAGCTTTTTTCTTATTGCCACAAGAAAAAACTATTTTTCCACTCCTACTAGCCCAGTTTCCAACTTGCATAAGGATTTATCCCTGGTATGGGAAGGAGGAAATATCTTGCAATATCCTGGATGCAAAGGTGCCACCCAAAAAACGTTTTCAAACACTCACAAATGTGGAAGTTTGTTGGTTATCCCATGGTGTTCACTTCCTCTGCAACAATGGGAGAAGATTCACTCCATAGCAAAGGACACCACGATGACACCCCACATGTGAGTAAATCAGTTTATGGGTCTAAATTCAGAACTTGTAAATTCTAAACTTGTATTTGTAATCATAAATTCATTCATGCCACCAGACCCAATTCGGGCGGGAAACTCACGATTTTTAACATAAAAATTGATTTATTTTGGCTGTCTCCAGCCTGAAATTGCCCCTGCATCAACAGAGGAAACATTCTCCAGATTATTCTTTTTTTTTATAAAAAAAAACTTCCAGTTTCCTCTACTAAAATGTTGGCATGTATGAGAATTATGCCGCTTTCACATCTAAAGTGAATTTATTATCACAAATATGACTTTCTGAATAGGACCACCTCAGTATAAACTAATACTGTTTCTCCTGTTTAATAGTCCGACAAACTTTTGGGCTCGGTCTGCACTAAAGAAACTTTCAAAATCAAACTTGAAAAGGAATAGAACAAATTACTGCAGCTAGGGAGTGGGCGAGGCTGGTAGATAATGCCCGAGTTGAGCATTTTACAACTAGTATTACAAGCTGCATTTACGTGTACATGTTCTAAATTTCATAGATTCGCTACATAGTGCCTCAGCGCCGGAAAGTACCCGGTAGCGTCCTCACCTAACTCTAAAATGAGTGAATAACTCAATAAACTCGGCTGGCTGCACCGCTGCGCTGCCGTCGGGCGGGGGCGGGCGGTGCGTTGCCATGGCAGCGGACAGGCATGTGTTTAGATTAGTAAATCCCCCCTGTCCTGGTCAGTGTTGGGGATTAGTGAAAGGGCGCGCGCTTCTCTGTCGGCTCCCAGGATGCAAGCGGCCCAGGGGTAACTGGAGAAGAGTTTGAATTAGTTTTGCTGTCTGCGGTGTCACCGCAGCGCCTGACCTTTCCCCCCACGCCGACTTTTGGGAATGCTTTCTCTACTTCTAAAAAAACTTACTCCCTCCCGTTCCTCATAGGCCAGATTCCATTTCAAGTCTCGAATTTTTCTGTGCAATTTTTTTTTCCAATTGTGCTTTTTTTCCGAGATGGAGTTTCTAAAGCTAGACTCGGGATTCAGAGCGCACCGTTATGTCGGGCAACGTCATCAGTCAGCATTAAATTAATGCATAAAGCTGTGACGTGTTCTGCGTTCATGAAACGCACCTAGTAGTGTAAATAAACTGGGACATGGATTGTGAAAGTCGCTCCAATACCACTAACCTCTCAAGAACCAGTTGTGTATAAATCTACACCTCAAAATCTTCAGAGAAAACCCCAAACAGCTACCGCAAATAAGTCATATCTTAACGAGCATTTGCAATGCAATGGGTCTCGCATTTACTCGAGTTAGAGCTAGTAGCGTTATAAACTCCTAAAAGGACTTTTCTTGCCACATAAATCGAAAATGAAAAGTAAAACAGTTTCAAATAAGCGAGCCGATTCAAAGCACCACGGCCGCCATAAGGGTGAGTGAGACACACAAAAGGAAAAAGAAGTTCGCTCATAGTCAAACATATTGGCAAAAGTGCAATTAGCCATGTAACAGAGTCGATGTCAAAGGCGGTAACCAAACCGCCTCAAGAAGGGACAAACGTAAAGCATTTACCAATGATAACGAAGGATTTTTGAATGGCAAGTCCATGAACGAGTGTTAGTGGTGGGCGTGGTTAAAAGCCCAAATAGATAACAACATGTCGGAAAAGCAGTGCTCGCAAGCTGCTATGCTCAACCTAAAAAAAGCAGCATGTTCCTTGTCAGCTGCGAAGTCCTGAATGATGAAGGTATAGTGTAGCGAAATTGATGCTAAGAAGCGAGCACTTGAGTTAGCCAATAGGAGTGGGACGTGTTGGTAAGGCTCAGGAGGGACGCCACATTTCTGGGTTCAACAGTGAAGAGGAGCTGAGGTTGTTTCTTTCTTGATAACGGATGGTGATCCCACAAAGGGTATTTTGGGCTAAGTTTGAGAAGAGGATTCTTTGCTTAGGTGACTGGTATGGTCTGGTGCCAAGCGTATCTAAGGATGCACAGATGCATGTTTGGTCGACACCATCAGTGAGGAGGCTCTACTTGTTCGATCCTCTCTTGAGCACTGGCAAAGGGGTTCTAATGGCAGTGCAGAACATTTTCACCTTGATCTGGCATTGCTGGTGGTTAGGCTACCCTTTAACATCCTTAACAATCAGTTTGGGTCTTTTGCCCTCAGGACCTTGTTAGAAATTACTTTTAGGTTTAGAAGGACATATACTTTTATATTTTGTTAAGCACTCTTTCCAGAGATCATAGCTTGCCACATTTATGTAGGTATACTGTCTCCTTATGACATTGCACTTGCAAGAACAATGTAAATAGACATTCTCACTTAGTTTAAGGCTCACCCTTCATATGAGACCCTGAAATAAAAAGCACCAGACGCTGAAACTCTATTCCCCCTCACACGTCATCTCTTCCTACTCAGCCCCACTGAAATACATCAGCAAAACTGTCAAATAAAGATGATAGAGCTTGATTTATTATTTCATGGCCTCTGATTGGCTGATGAGGCCTGCAATGAGTTTGGTTCTACCTTCTGCCTACCTTCTGACAATGATCAGTGTTTGATGCTTATGGTAGTGGTCTTTAGCCTTTCTTGCTCAGGTTATCGTGAAATGACGCATTGTGTTTCCATATCTTATATCCAAAGTTGTTTGTTTACGTAACGTGATTTGCCATCCTAATGTCATCTCCAAGCCCAGAGTTGGACAAGAGCAATGGAAGAGAGGTTCAGGTTAGAGTAATGGGAGAAACGAGCGAGAATGAGGGAAGAGTCTTGCTGATCCATTTGTCTTACGTAAAACTCTTGTAACACCATGATTGCACATACGGTCTATTGGTGAAGCCTTCTCTAGGCGTCTGGGTAGCAGGAATCTTTATCCCTCTCAGCCTCCATGTTCATGACAACTTTTTCCTATGGGTACATGCATATTTAAATCTCCAGGGTACGCTTACAAAAGAAACAACTTGTATAGCAAAGCAAAACCTTGAGATAATGTAAGCATCAGTGATAGAAGCAGTCAGAGAATTTGATGACTGTGGTAGCTCTCCTCTGCGTTGTTTTGTTTTTAATGAATTATAGCATTTACAATATCTTCATCAGTAAACAATAGTTTGGGAAATAGCTGCAGACCAGTTTGTTCCAACAGGCTCTCCCTTAGCTGAACCCATTGGGGCATTTCCCCTAAGCCAGCACACAAGGATTCAAGTCAAAACACACGCTTCCAAATACCGAAACACAAATGTGCATTCATACCCACATTTCCAATCTTTGGCTAGAGATTCAGAACTCAAAATCTTAATTAGTTGTGCAATCTGAAATACCCATTTTCCTAAAGTGTCCTCTGGTTCTTAAAGCAGGATTCCACGATGGAGTAAGATAGCTATCTCTTGACGACTTTAGGAAATGTAGAAGCAAGCATTTGTTGAGGTCTAAGCAAAGGTTCATAGACAGCCTTCGCACCTCGTCCACACGTGGCGTTTGCATGTGCCAGAGAGCTTTGAAACATGCTTCCTGGGAGCTCTACTCACATAGGTACGCACTCTTGGATTAGTGAGCAGACTGTCGGCCATTTTGCAGAACCTGTACCTACCTTCAATGTCCTAAGGAGCCTCTGAACAAAGGTGTTCATCCAAGTGGGAGGACCAAAGTTGTCTGTCACAATTACTCAAACCATGATTATCTATTTATGTAGAATTTGTATCTGGGGCTAAGTGTTACTGTTTGCGAGTGCTGACGGCGATGATAAAGAAAGTCAGTGGAAAGGAGAAGGCAGAATCAATTAGGTAGCATGAGGGGCTGTTCTGATATCTTTTAGTCACAATTCCAGGACTGTTATTGAAGCGAGACTCAACCAGTGCAACATTATGCTATATTCAGCGCCTAAAAAGCATGCCCCAAAAGGCACTTTTCAGTTACCACAAAGGTATTTGTCCAGACCTAAATGATTTGTGGACCTGCATGCACCACTGTTCATGGTTCAAGGTGTCCCAATCACCTATCTTTAAGCCCTGACAGGTTGCTTGATATGCCTGAAGGGTACAGTAGATGGGACTTCAAAGTGCCCTGAATAAGGATGTACTCCAAAAAAGATGCTATTACTCGAACATGAGTTAGCAGATTACCATCAAAACAGAGGGAGCAATCTCTTCGGGTGAGTTACTTTAAAAACCTGGCATACCTGGGGTCAAGAGATCATGGTCTTGTCTTCTCTGCCCCCCTTTGTTGTGCCAACCATCTGAGCGATGTCTACTCCAAACCATCCAATGACAGCGATACATGCCATGCGAGATACCTCACAAACTCACTAGTACCTTACAGTGACAGCTCAGCCGGAAACCATCCATGACTCACACTGGAGAAGGGAGGCTTATTCTCATGGTCCAGCTCAACGTTTTAGAAATGACCCAGTGACAGGCTGATTTCATTCTTAAGAGCGATTTCATCACCAGTGGTCATATTAAACCCACCACTGTGCAACCGACCTACTCCAAGTGTATGGGACTTGAGTGTGTGTGGATATTTAAATAAATGTAAATGTCCAGTTTTCTTAATAATCCACTTAACAATGGCATTAGGTCCATTTCTAAGCACTCTTAACATTGACAGATAAATGAACTGAATGTCAGTGAGGTAATGAGATGTGCCCAGGAACAACCGATTTAGTCAATTTATGTTAGGAGAGATTTGCATGGTGTTGTTTTGCCACTGGTGCAGCGGGAAGATGGGATTGGAAGTTCCCTCTTGCATTCCCGTAACACAACACAGAAGCTCCCACTCGTGTTGGAGCGTATCAGAATTTGCTTCTGTCAAGGGGTCTCACCACGATGCACATTAAAGGCAATGTATAGATTCTATATGTTTTAAGTGGTCCGCCCTAGAAACTTCCTTAATTTGTAGGGTTCCCTGCATCCACTGCTAACATCCTGCCATTGGAAATTGTGGCTTTCAGGATGACTTGTGCCTCCCACTGCACCTGCAAGGTTCCTTCAGATGTCTTCACCTTCCCATATTAACAGAGTGCGATGTTATGTGATATGTATTTGTAAAGCGCACTATCACCCGCGAGGGTATCCTGGCTGAAGGTGAAGTGTGATAAAAGGATGAATGAATAAGACTGAGGACCACCCGGTGGCCTGCATCCTTGGTGGCCTGTGAGTCCAGTTTAGCACAGTGATCTGTCGGCATCACCACAGCAGAAGTTACACCATCAGTAACAAAGGCAGTGAGCTTCCAGTTCCTCACTTCCCTTTAATTGCAACTGCAGACAGCACAGGTGCAGTTGACAGCCAAGCACTTATTGGCAGGTTAGATACAGCAGGCTATTTGAGTGCAATTTGTTTTTGTTTTAACACAAATAAATCTGCAGTGGAACAATCAGGATCTTTCAGGTACAGATGGCAGCTCAAGAACCACACAAAAGAAATACCTTGCGGAGCTGACAGACGCACACACCGTTTTTGGCAGCATCCATCTCAATCAGGATACTCAAAGAAGCACTGATACTCACCATGTCAGCGTTTCGCGCCTTTGATGTGAAATACTCAGCTGCTATGCGTAAGTGATCGTTTAGAACATTTGTAAATCAGTAATTAAGCAACTGATTACTTATTAGCAGAGGTTTTTTTGTGTTATTATTAATTTACTTATTGTGGGTGGCTTTGAACACAGCCAATGTGGTGTCAGCCACTTCCAAACAATGAGCAGGGGAAAGGCTTTTCAATGTCTGTAGAGTTCATCCCTCTAGGAACTTCATGAAGTCATCTTACAGCCCCAGCTACACAAAGACAGAGTAACCCCCAAACACTTGCACTGAGGCCGCTGAGTAGGTTCAGGGACACTGACCATAGGCATCTTGTTCCCGGTAATCCCTTGAAGGACTTGCACAGGTCTTTGGGCATCTTGCATGGAAAGATATGCAGACAACGCACACACATTTAACATTGGTTCTTTCCCCACATTAGAGCAAATTTAGAGTTTTCAGTGCTGTGGTGATGTATTATGTTACAACATTTTTAGATAATGCAATATCCACCTTTTTCGACAACTGCGGATGCGATTCAGCAGTAAAACCAGGTGATGAGTTGGCACAAAATGGGGGTTGGCCCCATGTGGATTAGGTCTTGTGGCCTTTAGAATCAACCCATGTCTTTGTGTTCATACAACTAGCTTAATTGTGCTGTCTAAATCCTGAGAGTGCTGTCCCTAATGGGTCGACGAGGAGTCACATTGAGTACTACCCTGCCCCCACCCAACCAAATGAATGACGAAATACTTTACCTCAATCTCCTTGAGTTTAGACAGGGGTTGTAGTTTTTCAAAATAGAACAGAGGAGAAACACATGCAGCTTCCTGCCTGGATATCTGGTCCTCCTGTGTTATCGTCAGTCGTGTGGGGATGGTGTGGTATGGTGCTTAATATATGAGTTTACCTGTGTCTGTTCTAGTGTCAATCAATTCTTTTCAACAAGGTCTGTACAAGGTTTACCGAAAGATGATCTCAGTTGTGTGGTCACAGTCACTTTTGTGTGTCTTAAAGTTCTTTTTGCAATGGATACCTGTTAATTCATCCTTTGTTAGAGGAATCTGTTGATAATGTTCACATATATACTAATATGGTCTTGTACCCTCACCCTTCAAAGCCTTCTTGTCCTAAAAAAATTATTTGCCTCGATTAAAAAGAGATTATCTTCAGGTATGCCAGACTTTACCCTCCTCCTAAATTCACGAGATTGAGAGATATCCTTGTACAACCCCAACCATAACATAGTTATTCACTGGGATCTACTGCACATAGGAAGGAGTGTAGGGTACAGAACTCAGGAATTGCTGTTGTGAGTCTTGGAGTCTACCTGAGCCTTTGTTGTTCATCTGCCGCTGTAGCAAAAAGATGGACAAAGGGCTAAGTTGTAAAGTAGTCCCTCAATCAGTACAAGCACTCCAGTGCAGGCGGAAAGATACACCCGAACAGGAAACAGAATTAGGTGCGGGAGAATTATCCCACTAGGCGGAGCCAAGAGTTGATTGACAGTGCATCAAACCAATGGTTTTAAGATTCTGGTTGAAGAAAGCCAATGGTTGAAAGATGTGATTCCAAAGCTGACGCTATATTGTTAGCCATAAGCGTGATTGACAACGGCACTGTCACATCCCAGACCTTAAAAGGACTACATGATTCCCCATGACCAACCTGGGAACATCAGTGAGACAATGTAACTGTCCTCAAAATTACATGGCCTAGATGTACAGCCCACCCGAGCAGTTGCAAACATCTAAAAACACAATAGTAAATGGCTGAAAGGGTCTGACCCAAATCCTGCTTGCTCGCTGTACTTCTGATAGTACTCTTTTGAATAATTGATGGAAAAATTTCTTCCAGGCACCTAAAGCTGTCTGTGGTCATACATTCAACAAGCACTGGCAAAGCCAATAGGTCTCGCCTATGAAAAGGCTTTTGGCTTTGCCTGTATGTTTTAGCCAGGTTGTACACCAGTGTGACTGCTGTTCAGCATGGCTAAAGGTTTGTGGGGTAAAGGGAGTGGCGCACAGTGGAGAGTCATCAAGTGGCAAAGAGTGGAGAGCAATGGAGTATCGTAGAGAGTCATAGAGTGGTGTGGAGCCGCGTTGAGTAGAGCTGAGTGGTGTGGAGTTGACTGAAATGGAGTGGCATAGAGTGGAGTGGTATAGAGTGTTTTGGAGCATTGTGACGGGAGTAGAATGTCGTAAAGTGGAAGGGTGTAAAGTGGTGTAGAGTTTAGTGGTCTAAAGTGGAGTAGAGTGTCAGAGTGAAGAAGAGGGTCATAGAATGGAGTGGCATAGAGTGTCGTTGAGGAGTGTAGAACAGAGAGGAGTGGCATAGAGGCTGTTGCATGGAGTAGAGTGTTCTACAGAGAATGGCGTAGAGCAAAATAGATTGTCAAAGAGTAGAGTAGCATTGACTGGAGTAGTGTAGGAGAGTGGAATGGCATAGAGTGGAGTAGAGTGTTGTAGAGTCAAGTGGCATAGACTGGAGTGGCATACAGTGTCATAGACTGGAGTGGCAGTAATAGAGTAGAGTGTCATGGATGTGCATAGAAGGAGTTGTGTAGAGCATTGTAGAGTGTAATAGTGTTGTGGAGTGGGCTAAAGTATTGTAGAGTGGTTGGCATAGTGTGGAGTAGAGTGGTGTAGAGTTTAATGGAGTAGAGCATCACAGTGTAGTGTCTTAGAGTGGAATGTCGTGGGGTGAGTAGAGTGGCCTAGAGTGAAGTGGCATAAAGTACAGTGGTTTAGAGTAGATTGGCATTGAGTGCATTGGTTTTGAGTAAAGTAGTGTAGACAGCATTGGCATAGAGTGCAGTGATGTAGAGTAGAGTAGAGTGGTGCAGGGTAGATTGCAGTTGCACAGAGTTCAATAGCATAAAGTGGAGTAGCCCACTGTGAAGTAGATTGGTGTGAAGCGCAGTTGGGTAGAGCGCAGTGGTGGAGAGAAAATAGTTAGGGTGAAATTGTACACAGTGGAGAGGTGCAGGATAGAGTGCAGAGGTGTAGAGATGAGTAACAAAGAGTGCAGTGACATAGAGTAGAGTGGTGTGGAGTACAGTGGCTGGGGTGCATTGGTGCAGAATAGATTAGAGTGGCATACAGTGGAGTGATGTATAGTGTAGTGGTGTACAATGCAGTAGTGTGCCGTACAGTTGAGTGGTGTACAGTAGAGTGCAGTGGCATAGAGTGCAGTGGTGCAGAGTAGAGTGGCACAGATTAGAGTGGCATAGAGATCCGTGGCAGAAAGTGCAGTCTTTGCGAGAACAGTGCTGTAGAGTGCACAGCTGTTGAGTGCACTGGTGTAGAGTACAGTGATGCAGAATGGAATGACAGAGTGCAGTGGCGTAGAGCACAATTGTATAGAGTAGCGTAGCAAGCACTGGCATAGATTTCAGTGGCACAGAGTGCAGTGGCACAGAGTTTAGCAGCATAGGGTGCAGTAGTGCAGAGTAGCTGTCTTAGAGTGCAGTGGCATATAGTGTATTGGTTTTGAGGAAAGTGGTCTGAAGTGCACTGCCGTAGAGTGCAGTAGCGTAAAGTAGAGTGGTGCAGAGTAGAGTGGAGTGGTGTAGAGTGGTGCAGACAGTAGTGGTGTAGGATGGAGTGGTGCAGAGTGGAGTAGAGTGGCTCAGGTTGCAGTGGCATAGAATGCAGTGGTGTAGAATAGAGTGTTTCAGAGTAGAGTGAAGTGGGGTAGAGTGGCGTGGTACACGGTAGAATGCACAGCATAGAATAGTGTGTTAGGGTGCAGTGGCATAGGGTACACTGTTGCCGAATAGAGTGGAATAGAGTGGAGTGGAGGGATATAGATTGGAGTCACACAGAGTAGAATGGTCTAGACTGGAGTGATGCAGAGTGCAGTGGTGTATAGTAGAGTGCACTGATGTACAGTAGAGTAGAGCAGAGAAGCATAGAGTGCAGTGTCATAGAATGCAGTGGTGCAAAGTAGATTAGAGTGGCATAGAGTGGATTGGCATACAGTGTAATAGGGTAGAGTGTAGTGATGTAGAGTGCATTGATGGTACAGTGCATTGGCATAGCATGCAGTAGAGGAGGGTAGACTGGTGCAGAGTAGAGTGAGGTGGCATAGAATGCAGTGGAATAGAGTACCCTGGCTCGGAGTAGAGTGTCCCAGATTAGAGTGGCGTATAGTTCTGTGGCAGAGAGTGCAGTGTTGCAGAGCAGAGTATCGTAGAGTGCAGTAGTGTAAAGTGGAGTAGAGTTCATTGGTGCAGAGTGCAGTGGTGCAGAGTGTTGAAGAGAAGAGTATAGTGATGTACAATGCAGTGGTGCAGAGTAGTTTGGCGTAGACTGCAGTGGCATAGAGTGCATTGGTTTTGAGCAGCGGCATAGAATAGAAGTGCTGAGTGCAGAGTCGGAGAGTGTAGTGGTGCAGAGTAGATTAGAGTGGCTTAGCGCAGAGCGTGGTGTCATAGAGTGGAGCGATATAGAGTGCAGTGGCATACAGTGCATTGGCACAGAGTGCAGTAGAGTGGCACAGAGTAGAGTAGAGTGGTGCAGAGTACAGCACAGTGGCATAGAGTGCAATGGTGCAGAGTAGAGTGGCATAGAGTTCAGTGGTGGAGAGTGAACTGTTGCAGAGTAGAGTGGCATTGAGTGAAGTGGCATTCAGTGGAGTAATGCAGAGCAGAGTGTTGCAGTGTGGAGTTCAGTGGCGCAGTGAGGAGTGATGCAGTGTAGAGTGGTGTAGAGTGTATTGACATAGAGTGCATTGGTGTAGAGTGGCTTAGAGTACAGTGTGGCAGAGTAGAGTGCAGTGGCATAGAGTGTAGTGACAAAGAGTGCAGTGTTGTAGAGAAGACTGTCATGCAGTGCAGTGGTGTATAGTAGAATAGCATAGACTGCATTGGCTTACAGTGCAGTGACATATTGGGTAGAGTGGAGCGGCTCAGAATGGAGTAGATTGGCGTTATGCACAGTGGTGTAGAGTGCAGTGGCATAGAATAGATTGTTTCAGAGTAGGGTGAAGTGGTGTAGAGTGTAGTGATGCAGGGTAGAGTGCAGAGGTGTAGAGTAGAGTAGCATAGAGTGCAGTGGCATAGAATAAAATAGTGTAGAGTGCAGTGACGTGGATTGCAGTGGTGTTGAATAGATTAGAGTGGCGTACAGTAGAGTGATGTAGAATGTTGTGGCATACTGTGCAGTAGTTCTGTAGAGTTGAATGGTGCAGAGTAGAATGGAGTAGCATAGAATGCAGTGGCATAGAGTGGACAGGTGCAGGGTGGAGTTGCGTTGCGTTTAGTGGAGGAGAGTGCAGTCTTGCAGAGCAGAGTGTTGTAGAGTGCACTGGCGTTGATTGCACTAGCATAGAATACAGTGGTGCAGAGTACATTGACTTAGAGTTTAGTGACATAGAACACAATGGTGTGAAGTGGCATAGCATGCAGTATCATGGAATGTAGTGGCATAGAGTGCAGCTGGTGTGGAGTTTGGTGATGTATAGTGCAATAGAGCAGAGTAGTTGGCATAGAATGCAGTGGTGTAGAGTGCATTGGTTCCAAGTAACGTGGTGTAAAGTGCATTGGCGTAGAGTACAGTGGCGTAGAGTAGGGTGGTGCAGAGTGGAGTAGAGTGGTGTAGAGTGTTGCAGCTTAGAGTGCAGTGGTCCGGAGTGCATTTGTGCAGAGTGGAGTGGTGCAGAGTGGAGTAGAGTGGCATAGGGTGCAGTGGCATAGAGTGCAGTGGCGTAGAGTAGATTGTTTCAGAGTAGAGTGAATTGGCGTAAAGTGATGTGGCGCAGGGCAGTGGGCAGTGCATTGAGTAGTGACAGAGTGCAGTGGCATAGCAGGCACTGTTGCAGAGTACATTGGTATAAAGTGGAGTGCTATAGAGTGGAGTCATGCAGAGTAGAATATAGTGGTCTTGACTGGAGTGCTGTTGAGTGCAGTAGGGAAGAGTACAGTAGTGCATAGTAGAGCGGGTTAGAGTGCACCGGAGTACAGTAGAGTGGTGCAGAGCAGAGAGGCATAGAGTGTGGTGTCATAGAATGCCATGGTTCACAATAGATTAGAGTGGCGCTCAGTGGATCGGCATAGAGTGTAGTGGTGCAGAGTGTAGTGACATGAAGTGCACTGGTGGTATGGTGCATTGGTGTAGAGTGCAGTAAAGTAGAGTAAAGTGGTGCAGAGTAGAGTGAGGTGGCATAGAGTGCAGTGGTGTAGAGTTGAGTGGCACAGATTGGAGTGGCTTAGAGTTCTGTGGCAGAGATGGAAGTGTTGAGGAGTAGAGCATTGTAGAGTGCAGTAGTGTAGAACAGAGTGGCATAGAGTGCATTGGTGTAGAGTGCTGTAGTGTAGAGTGTTGAAGAGAACAGCATAGTGGTGTACACTGCAATGGTGCAGAGTAGACTGGGGTAGAGTGCAGTGGCATAGAGTGAATTGTTTTTGAGTAAAGTGGTATAGAGTGCAGTGGCATAGAATAGAGTGGGGTGGTACACGGTAGATTGAATTGGCTTTAAGTGGAGTGGGGTACAGTGGAATGGCGCAGAGTGGAATAGAGTTGCGTAGAGAGCCGTGGCATAGAGTACAGTGGTGTGGAGTGCAGTGTCGTGGAGTGCAGTGGTGCAGAGTAGATTAGAGTGACTTAGCAGGGAGCACAATGTCGTACAATTGAGTGGTGTAGAGTGTAGTGGTGTACAGTGCATTGGCATAGAGTGCAGTAGAGTGATGTAGAGTGAGGCAGAGTAGAGTGCAATGGCATAGAGTACAGCGGTGCAGAATAATGTGGCATAGAGTTCAGTGGCAGAGAGTGTAGTGTTGCCGAGCAGAATGGCATAGAGTGAAGTGGCACTGAGTGGAGTGGTGCAGAGTAGAATGGAGTATTGAGGGGTAGAGTGCATTGGTGTAGAGTGAAGTGAAGCAGAGTAGTGTGTCATAGAGTGTAGTGACACAGAGTGCATTGGTGTAGAATGGAGTGGCAGAGAGTGTAGTGTTACAGAGCAGACTGTTGTAGAGTGCAATGCTGTACAGTAGAATGGCATACACTGCACTGGCATGGAGTGCCCTAATGTAGAGTAGAGTGGCATAGGAAGCAGTGACATGGAGTACAATGGCATACAGTGCATTTGGCTTTGAGTGCAGTGGTGTAGAGTGTTGCACAGTAGAGTATAGCAGCATAGTGTAGAGTGGTGCACAGTAGAGTACTCTGGCACAAATTGCGGTGGTACTGAGTGCAGTGGTGCTGAGTGCAGTGGCATAGAGTAGATTGTTTCAGAGTACAGTGGAGTGGTGCACGGTAGAGTGCAGTAGGTAAAGTAAAGTGGCATGGAGTACAGTGGTGCAGAGTAGATTAGAGTGGCTGAGAGTGGATTGGCACAGAGTGCACTGGCATAGAGTGAAATGGTACAGAGTAGAGTGCATTGGTGTAGAGTGCAGTGGTATAAAGTGCAGTTTTGCAGAGTAGAGAGGCATAGAGTGGAGTGGCACAGAGTGTAGTGGTGTAGAGTGCAGTTGCGAAGAGTACAGTGGTGCATAGTAGAGTAGTGTGGGGTAAAGTGCATTACAGACAACACATCTTCAATTGAAATTACCGTTAAGTTTGCATCAGCTACAATTTTTATGATGAAAGTATACAGTGCACAAATGGTAATGTGTGGAAATGTCATCACCTAGTGTATTGATTTGTTTTGATGGTATTAAAACATTTGTTTCCAAAACGCTTCAGGAGTTCCAAAAAATTTTCATAATTTTTGCTGTCCTGATTCTGATATATTCAAAAATATCTGCACAGTTCATCTGCAGACATTTAAACGTTGTTGAGTACTAGAAGAAATATAACATCATAGAGTCGGTCTGCACACCCTCAGTAGTCAGCATGATTGTCACTTAAATCCTCTCGCTTTGAAGTCAGAGAAAAAAAGTAAACACCAAGCTCCCTGGAAACCATATCCTGACAGTTGAAGTATGCCTTTGACTGCACAGCAAATGTGATAAGGTGAGAACAAGATTTAAAGGCCTGTTTACAGAAATACAGTACTGGTGGAGGAATACAGTAAATGAGGATTGGGTAAGGGAAAGGATGAAGTCAAACTGGACAGCCTAAAACAAATAAAGCTAGCAAATAGAACGCAAGTAAATGTGAGTTTCAAACCACAAAGCCAATGGTAAGCAATGGGCAGAATCCATTCCCAGGGAAGCTTTCCGAATGTCCCCAAGCTGTTGTTAGCAAAACAGCCAGCTGCGCTGTCTGGTAGATTTCGACCTAAAAAGCACTCTGAAGTTCAGGGATATCGTAAGGGGCATGGAATAGACAGGTGTGTAACACAGGCCTGTGAAGCCCCTGTGGGCAAGAATACCACCACTCCTTAGGGGGATCTCATTCCACTTCAGGATTATGAATACCTGTGACATATGGAAGTTCCATGGGCTCCTTAGGACATTCTGTGAGGGCTGTGGCATCATTTTGCCTTAAGCTGCTAGTCATAGGGAGAAGCCCAGACAAGTGCAAATGAACTGCAGACTTATAGCCCTGAAACACACGATGTTTTGAGGCGGGGGTCCTCGGATAAGGTCAGGGGTTGTCACTAAAGGTCAGTACTGGAGATAGTATGTGTAGAAGGAGGGTTCACAAAGTGATGGAGACCTGAAGAAAGCAGTCCCGGCAGACACATAGGATGGATAAGACGTAACCTGTCATTTCTCTGGTTACAACTTGATCACCTCTGAGTTTACTCAAACCATGTAGTACACCTTTAATCCCAGGCATCGAACAAAACCAAGGTTTTTATTATTGATTGGCAACAGACGTGAAGGTATGCAGACCCCCGGGACAAGGCTGTTAGTAGCAGCCTTTGGTCCGGGCCCTTTGTTTGTCTTTAGAAGTGGTTAAGTGGAGTGAGTTTACTGCAGGGGAGATCAGTGATCGGCCAATTTAAAAGCCATCAATGACAGATGCACAGCGGTGCCCGCAGCTTGAACCGGAGCTCTCAAAATACCATCCAGTGATCAGTGCGACGCACTTCAGAGCTCCCCCCTTCTAACGCCCCTCCCCCCCGCCCCGCCTCCCCTCCCTCTGCATTTTACAAGCCCGACTTTTATCCTCCACTCAGAAAGAAATTCATTAGCGTTAGTTCCGGGCTGTAAACCGCGGCCCTTTATTGCGCCAAAAGGTGTCAGGGGCCTCGGCAGCATCAACACAAGACCCCCCCCTTCTTTGGATAAGAAAGTCACATTTAAATTGGCAATGACTTTAGACTTTGACATTTATGTGAGCTAGCTACTTTGACTGTTGTTGCCAGCTAAAAAGAGGCTTGTTCCCAAGTGATAGCTTGCACATCCGCTGCTCCTGGTGGAGGTTTGCAATGTATATGGCATCATTGTGAACGGCTCTAGTCCGTACAGGGGACGGATGGGCGATATTTTCGATTTGCTGCATCAGTCAAGTTGTTTTTCATAATTCTCACTAAAATGCACACAGTAAGGTGAAGATTAGAGACCGGCCATAAAATAACCTTTAAAAGACGAGCCTTTAAAACATATTCGTTCATCAAGTTTGTAAGGTCAAAAAGCAATTCTTTTTCTATTGGCATACCCATAACAAAGCAGTTTAAAAGGCTTCAGATAATATAAGTATTTAACTTTTTACGTTTTTATACAATACCATATATATATAAATTTGGGAGCTGACTACCAATAATGACGCTTTTATAAAGCACTTAAGAAATATGGCATATTTCAGCACTTAAATAATAGATATTTTTGAAGCCCAAAAGAAAAAAAACGCCTTTTTTTGCCCGGTTTATAAACATTTGGTGCACCTAAAAACTGAGGGCCTCATTTACACGAATCTGACTCATCGGCCTTGATGCATCAGATTTCTCGCGTTGCCCTGTGGTCCTTTACAA
The DNA here is from genome assembly GCF_031143425.1 of Pleurodeles waltl. Taxonomy (NCBI): domain Eukaryota; kingdom Metazoa; phylum Chordata; class Amphibia; order Caudata; family Salamandridae; genus Pleurodeles; species Pleurodeles waltl. The sequence goes on along the minus strand of NC_090445.1, from coordinate 1,678,751,822 downwards.
CTCCACAAATGCGCTGTATTTTCAATACAGAGTTCCATGGCGCAATGCTGAACTAGCATCAAAAAAATGACGCTACTCCAGAGAAGGCCCTCGTAGAGAAAAGTCCTGCGTCAACTTTATGCCTGCTTTAAGTAGGTGGCAAAATTCTGTGCAGTGATGTCGCAGAATGACGCAGTGAAATATTATAAATTTCACCATGTCAGTTCTGCGTGGCTTTTCCTGTGGAACACCTACCCTGCATACATTATACCTGGTGCAAGTTTAATATGACACAAGAGTTTACAAACTGATGCATTCAGCTAAATGCGTCAGTTCATAAATCGGGAGCAGTGTGTGGCGCTGCTAGCGCCACTGCTGCATAATTGCATCAAAAAACAAGCATTTGCAATGCAACGGGTCTCGCGTTTGCTCATGTTAGAGCTGGTCACGTTGTAAACTCCTAACCCGACTTTTCATCTATCAGCAAAAGTGCTTTTATGTACGTAAAAAAGTGAAATGTGTAAGCGCTCGACTTCTGCCAAGCGAAATCGCGATAGGAAAATAGAGAAAATTAGTCCTCGATCTGACAGAAAACAGCGAGCCTCGCATGTTTTCTGTACTTGGTCGCTGCGCTCGAGGAGGGCTAACCACCTGAAAAGGCATGACGTGGGCATGCCTTCCACTAACGAAAGCAAGCAGATTTTACTAGGCAAGCCCACGAATCAATCAAACACACTGACGTGAAGTTGACAGGGCTCCGAGCCCTTTTCTAATAACTGAAGCGTCTCGCTGCGATACGCATGCGCGAGCGCATGCAATGCAGGCTCGACCCTAAAAATGATGCAACCGTGGAGCAAAGGCCTTGTAAATGAGGCTCTGAATTTGCAGATTAAAATTTTGATTCTCCATTGAATCAATTGCAAATTTCACATGGGCATTGGGAAATTCTGCAAGTTGGCAACATTTTCGACAGTTGTGAATGTTAGGGCTAATGTGGGAGCAGTTGGTTCTGTAGTCATTGAAAAAATAGTGAACATCCACGAAATGGTAACTTTGAGAGTGATAGTTTTCACACCCAATCTTAACACCTACACTTGGTGCCAAAAAAGCTGGGTGAAGTGTGCAAATGCATTTATTTATTATGGATTTGTTTTTAAAGAGCTGTCACCTTTTGAGATACCACAGATCAAAGAAATGTGATGTGAAAACCACTCAAGCCCAAAATATTTGTTTGGGGTTGTTGGAAGCAGTTTCCCACCTCCTGAGAAAACTTTCCTCAGTTGGATAAGATATCACAATTTTCATGTGCAGATCAATATACAGGAGTAAGAACTTGGCCAAAGTATGTATGGAAATATACAATATGCAAAGCTTTCTATGCGTACTATTGAGAATTTGGTGAAACATGAAAATCTAAAATCTATGCATGAAATAGAAGGAAAATACTGTTGCACAGGTTATTTTGTGAATCAATTCACAATCCCCCCACCACCTACATCTAAAAATGAACAAGGGGGTTGGTGCTGCTCAAATGTGAAGCTGTGCCTTGCCAGGATTTACTCTGAAGTCAGAATTTAATCCCACATGTCTTTGTTAGAGCCTCTGTTTTTCCTTATCACCAGGAATGCCTGCTCCAAGAGTGGGAGGTTGGAGGCGGGAGTTTTCCCAATCGTGACACCTGGGTTGTACAGTCCAGATGATCACAGACCTGACCCCAGCCCATCAGTACATGCCAGTAAGAGTTATTAATGCAGCACCCCTCGAACCTCCTCTCCAGTGTGTACAAGCCCCACACACCAGCAGGGAGGGTGAAAGGGAGAATCAGGAGGAAACGTTTGTTAGGAATACCTTCATAAAGCAAAGCAAACACCTACGTTTAGGAAGATTTAGAAAGACCATAGGGCACAAATGGAATTGTTAATGAAACTGAATGCATGTGTGATTAGAGGTAGACCATGAAAACACTGATCTCACTGTAACTGAAATTAGAGCCACACTTTTAAAAATGTTTTTTTAATCCAAAATGGTTATTAGGGTCCACGTGAGACAGCGAGATGCAATACATTTAGTTAAATTGCTCTAGAGAAATCAAGCTTTAAGTTTTTGAAGTGCTCACTGTGACAGAGCTGGGCACAGGGACACAGCTCCATGTAAATGAAACACATCTTGAGTGACCTCTCACCTGAAACATGCCCAGTACTTCGGTTATGTTAACGGTAGAATTGACAAACGTAGGTGGAAACAACGCAGTGAGTATAGTTGTGTCTTAACTTTTTTAATTTATTTGTTTATTTATTTATTTTGCAGTATTATATAGCACAGACTTGGCCTGAGGGGAGAAAGTGCTTTACAAGACAACCAGATTATGTTAAATATACATATTTTTACCCACCGGGATGATTCGTCAAGATTCATACGATTTGCCAGCACGGGCCACACCAGGGCAATTTTTGTTTTCAACTTTCAACCATGCTCCATATAATACAACATGGCCAATACAGGGACAAAACCAATACCTTGCATAGGCTGTAACTATTGGCTTTTCCAATGCTTGTTTTGAATGAGAGTGTAGAGACGACGGGCGGAAGGGAGGCCGCTCTGTACATGACATTCCTCCTTTGACAGTTGGTTCTGAGTTACAAGACTGACATTTCTTGCATGTGTGAATAAAGCCAGTCTGTCTTTTTGAGGTAATCCAGGCTATTAAGCTGGTCCTGCAGAAAAACCGTCCCCTAGAGAGCCAATCCGGGCTCGATTTGCGCGTCACAACACTTCACAGGTTCGGATCCCATCACGGCGGGCTCATCCTTTCAACCTTCTGGTGCTGACAAAAGAACACCGGAATAAGCACCTTTTCTCCCTTCTGCTTTTCCAAAACTTGCATTTCCATCCGCTTCCTTAAAGTGCAACTTGAGTGCTCTTTCATAGAACGCACACAAGCAGCTCTTACAATCTGACCCATAAGTGCCAGAGAAAGCAATTAATTCAGTTCCAGAAAAAGGCAGCCGAAAATAAAGTGCAAGCCTAGCAAAGATGACAGCCTCGTAGGGCCACAATGCACTTTTAATCTCAAAATGTGCTCTTGGTGGTCGATAAAATCAGTACCACTGAGATGCATATCTGGAGCACAACGAGCAGAAGGCCCGTGTGTTGTGTGCGCGCCTTTTACAGGGTGCACACAGTGAAATAAATAAGTAAACCGATTATAAACGTATAATGGTGTCTCCTGTGTGATCGCCCTTTGCACTAAAGAGGTTAAAATGTGAGCACCCGCAGGACTTTCTGTGTTGCCTTGGTGACTCCTTGCTCCCCCTATTCTTAGGACAACAAAACATTGCTGGTGCACGCCCCAGCCCCCCGATACTGCGCCCTAAAACCGCAGGAGAGGGGCACACATGGTACTTTACACAGGCTCCGAATGACAGATGTAACAATAACACGCGTGACCTCCACCCCCCGATGTGTTACAACTGTAAACTCTAACGTGATACATTTCCAGGCTCCCGGGTGCATCTGCGCAAAGCATTATCCGTGTGTGATGGTCCAGGCGGGCAGGGGGGGCTCTGATGTCCCACCGAGGGGTGTGCGGACTCTTTGTACACACAGCATCAGGCAGGCAGGTTCTCTTACCCCTCAGATCCTGCCGCCGGGCGGAACACGGCTGCGCCCATGGGCGGCTCCAGTAAAGCCGGCCAGCCCTTCAGCCCACAAACGGTGGGAAACAATTTAGGACCCCCTGGGAGCAGGTCGCCGTCGTGGCCTGACCTCAGCCCCACCCAAGAGGGCGAAGTGAAATGCACAGTGGCGTACTGGCACCCCCTGGCATAGTTATACACTGAGCAACCAATCAGCACACAAAAAATACTCCGGTATTGTGTGGAGTACATTTCTGATTTTTTTAGGCTTGATTTCAGAGAATCCTTGAGATATTCCTTGGAAGCTGGGTCTGCGTCAGGTTTCCAATGTAAGTTTGGAATTCCCTGAGGATTCCAAGTTACTCGCATGCAAAAATATTTTCACATGCCTAACTAGAGTAAATAAACATTTGTGCACTTTTGTATTTGTTTCACTAGAGATGTTTTTCAGTCGAGAAACCCTTTCCCCACTAGAGTTGGGAGTTTCCCCTTCCCAGCTGCTCTGCTCCTGACAGGAGTACATCTCACACTGCATTCAGCATGGGACTGTGCCAGCCAAAACTTGGCGAATACTCGCAGCCTTCCAAATTTGTGGGTGCTCACCTACTTACTCAGACATTCCTGTCCTGGGAGCAAATCTGTTCACATGTAACTTTACATTATTATGATGAGGTCTAAACAAGGCCACTTATTACTACAAATTCATTGTTTGCGCCTGAATATGACGTCACACTTGTACGTTCAACATTGCTGTGCAAATACCTTTGTGAGTGCTGCCCTGGAAGAACAAAAAACAGAGATGGCGTCAGTGCTATTATGGGGAATTCTCTGTGTTTAGGAGTGAGTCAGGCATCCACTTGTCACATTTGTGTTTCTAGGGGAACCTGCCTAAGGTGGGGGCGGGTTTTGCAGTTTACAGTTGGGGGTATGGTTCACTGGGCCAGGGGGTCTGAAGCAACATCCCACCAACGATGTCCAGCTAGAAAAGAACATGTCTGGGCTTGCTTATTTTCGTGCACACCAAACTTGGCCCGACAGCTCGGGTAGGACTGCAGCTTTTGAAGTAGTGTGTATAGTTGGTCCTGTCGCTCATTTTATAGACAAGATACAACATTGACAAAGCCAATAGGTCTCACTTTTTCAACCTGTTGGTTTTGCCGATGCTTTTTGTCAATGCATTATAGCATCAACAAAAATGGAAAGAAAAAAATACAGCGTTGACTAGTACAGACGCATGTGTCATGTTGCATACATGTCTGTCAATGCGTCAAGACACAATGGTGTCTTATCCTTATGACATAGTCATGCACATGCGTCATCACAACTGGGCTCACATATGATATGATGGGCGGCTGACATTTTGATTATCTTTTTATTTATCATTCAAGGATGGCAGAAGCCATTCTTGGAGTGAAAATAAAAACATTTATTTAACATGCACAAAATAGCATCTAACAAAAGAAGAGGTCAGGCATCAAATTGTAGCAGCTTGTTGACCTTCTAAAAAATGTAATAAACTTTTTTTTTTTAGTAAGGAAAGAGGAGCCTGGGTCGGGAGGGGCATGGGAGCTACAGAGGAACATGTAGGAGTAAAGCAAACACAGGGGAAGTAAGTGGAGAAGCATCAGAGGCACTTCACGTAGGGGGGAGGGAGAAAAAAATAAATATACAAAAACGAGGAACTGCCTGAAACTAGTCCCAGAGCTGAACTTGCAAGATTACACAACCTTTGTCTGCAAACAGAAAAAAATGGGGATGAAACTCCCAGTCAGTGTGCCAAGATTTCTTATCAACCAGAATATGTCAACACTAAACAAATAATTTGGGCTCACCAAGATTGTGGCCATTGACAGCAATCTCCACTTGGCAGGTCTGGGAACAGAAACCTAGAAACTCTGCATCTAGCCAGGAACAGCTGCCTTGCAACCACCTTAAAGGAAGGAGCTCACTGCTGGAGAGCGGTCCAGGAGTTATCCCTGCACAGAAGAAAGGCTGCATGGAAGAGGACATCAAGGACCTTTCCTGGGAGAGTGGGATGGCGGGCCATTATGACTAAGGGAAGGATCTTCATGAGCAGGTTGTCTGGTTAGATCTTGTGACCCAGGTCTGTCTGTAGAACATCCCTTAGCGAAGCAACTTGCCCATGAATCGTTGCTTATGGCATGGTGACTTCTCCCTCGACTGAGATGTGACTCGGATATGATGAGAGGCGAATTCCAGAGACAGGTTCACCAAAGGAGTGGGGGGCTAGGGAAGTGGCTTTGACAAGTTGGCTCTACACAAGAATCACCACTGCAATTGGAGGTTTCATGTACCAAAGCACCAGTGCCCATGATGAATAGGAGATAAAGAAATCTTTGCTGCTGCGACCAAGTGTGGGCTCTTTATTCGTTTGGGGCATTGGTTTGAGTTTCAGCTTGAGAACGATCATAAGAAGAACTTTTCCCTCCTGCACGATGAGTGTTAGAGACCGCACCTTCCCCTGGCTGTGTCTGCGTCGTCCTCCTCTTCACCACGACTGGAGGTGCATATGCGGATGTTGTTCATATCATCTGGTCCTGGGCAGAGTCAGCACAGCAGGTGTCAGGAGCTGTGTACGAGAGTTCACACTAGCACCGAAGTGTCCCTAATAGCCAGGACTACTGAGAGCACATTCCAGTGAACTACGAGTAAGCCACACTGCGAATAGCAACCTTGATGGGAGGACCACCACATACACAGATGGGAGGACCACCAAAGACACGGATATCATTACAACCAGGAAACCTGCCCTGTCCGATTCCAGACCAAGAGTGGGGCTGGAGATTTAGGCCCTGGTGGATGGACTACCATCTGTCACGGTGGCAGCGAACTTACCGTCCACCACTCTGATGGATAGTTGTCTGTCTTATTTAGAGATAATTGCTGGCCCAGCAGTCACCTCTACACATTGAAAGGAACTGCAATCATGGTGGTTCCTTTCAAGGTACAAAACGTTTGGTGGACGACCGTTGTTGGTTCTGAAAGCTGTCCAACAAACTTTTAACAATGTTTCTTTTTCATTTCATTCTTTTATTGAAAAAAACTAATGGCTGACACACTGGGAATTTTCTTGCAGTATGTAGGGGTCATTATTTTTTTCTATCCCTCTCTGGTACAGTTTTCCACGTGGTAATAGACAGAAAAAGAGCTATCAGACCATCCACTCTAAACAAAGAGTCGGCAGTGTGATACCTGTAATCTGATGTCCCCTACTCCATTGGGCCACTGAAGGTAGCTTTCCATTCACACAGCCAACGGGGGCTCGGCCAACAGAAAGCTGATGGTCCACCCATCTTTAAATGATGTGGGCATAAACTCAGTTTGGCAAACAGGGTATTCCTTTGTGTTTGTGACTGAGTACCCTGTCCACCAAACGCCAAATTGACCCCTTAAGCTTCAACCCTCGATTACAGAGAGCCAACTGGCCTGTTGGTCCAACGGCACTGCGGAGGGATGTACTCTGCTGGCCAGAAAGAAGACCGACCACCATATTTAAAGAGTTCTGCGAAGGAGGCAGAGTTGTCTGTTCTATCATCAGAGATACTATAGCTGCGGCTGTATTGAAGGTACTGAAACTTTGCTGTGTGTGTGCCGTGTTTAATGTTCTTACTTATCAAAATATTTTGTAATTGAAAAACAAACTCCCAAAGCAGCAGGAGTTCTTTTTTATTGAAAAACAAAAAAAGAAATATCGCTCACACGCTGGCAGTTTTCTTCCAGTATGGCGGATCATTTCTTTGGTTCCCTGTTCGGACGTTAAGCTTTTTCTTGCATTTTGCGCCAGGACTAAAAGTATGTTGCAAAGTCACTCCTAAATAGTGTGGTCAAAGGTACGGTGACTAAAGTCCAGTACCTACAGGTTGTTGGTCAAACGTTTCTACTGGCAGAGTAAACGTTGGCTATGCCATGGGAAACTTGACTGTTGTCTCAACTCGCAACAGAGCAGGGGATCTGTGAGTTTGGCAGATGCAACAACTGATACGATTTTGATAAAGTTTCCCATCCACAAAACTTTAAATGACATCCTAAGGGACCTCCCAAAGTGCAACTGTCATTGTGCTCATTGGTTGTGTTACCAGAATACTCCTTTCATAGAAAAGTCTGGGAGCCTCAGTAAGAAGGGGACCCATCCAGCCAAGGGGTGACCACGACCAAATAGCAACCAAAGAAACACATGCTAGGACCATAGATCAGTTTGTGGTTTGAGAAAAACAACTAAGGTCGTGTTTATTAACAAGAAACAAATCACAGATTTTTAAGGAATAACTAACATAAATCATCAGTATGTATTTCAGTAGGATAAAGCCGATTTTTCATCACACTTTTGCAAATGATTTTTGATCCCACACAGGGTCACCTAGACAATAGGCTTCCATACCATCATCTTTCATATCCAGTTTGTGAACGCATGACTGTATTACTCCACCAGTCTCTTAGAACCTCTTATCTCAGAGTCTTAAATTTGCTCAGCTCCTAAAAATATGGAGCTGGAACTCCTTAGATATGGGCCAAAAGAACCATGCCTGAAGCATCTTATGCCAGACTCTGCCGTCAGAGATGTGACTGCACAACTGGGCCACACCTGGTCCCCTGGCGCAGATAGGTCATTGTACACACTCATCAGTTGTGTGTTTGTGAATAAGCTACTTTTCCTTTTTCATGCCAAAGCACTATGTAGCCAACACTTTATTAACTTGTCTTGAGATTTTAAAGAGTTTGCAGTATCTATCCTACACCACTGCCCTCAAACCCCATCGCAAGCCACCTCCCCGAGTAAGCCTGGGCTGCTACACTTTGCTATCCTGAGGGTCAGGCGCTAACAAGGTGTGCTTGGGTTGTCGGTTTTGAGTTCAAGAATGAGGTAAAGTCCTTAGACACCAGATTTAAAAGGCTCTTGATGTTACAATTTAAACCCAGTAACTCCAGATTTCCCCAGGACTTCTGAAAAAGTCCTCATAGCTAGCTTTGACATCTGAATGCAGTATCTTTTATTAGTGAGCAAAGCATTTCGATCGGATATTGTGTACACTACTTTATTCCTAGTTGATGTTGGATTTGTAACCAGTAAGACTTTGTGAGATGTGATCAAGTTTGGGTGTACCCCTGGCAGACTGTGCTTACAAAATGTGTATTATTTGCATTTAAATATATTTTTGTGGGCGGTGCCAATAAACAGTGTGCCACAGGCTCACAGTAGCCAATCGTGAGCTGATACTGGTTTGGCCAAAGCCAATCCAGGAAGTGGCATTTGATGGATGCTATGGGCTGTAATGAAAGGAAGGACAAATGGGGACCCCATGGCCAAGTCTAAACACTTTTAATCTGGGTAAGTAGCTATTTATCTTGGAGCAGTTGGTTCAGTGGATCCCTCACACAACTGGGCTGCAGCGTCAATGTAGCTACCACACCGAAGCCTAGCGCTGTGTGAACTGAAGTTTGCAACAGGCGGTACAGGACCTCACTTCTGAACTCACTAGCAGTCCAATTGGGTATATATACAGAATATTCACTGTAACAACTTCATTAGTTAATATTAATTAACAGTTTATAGTACAAACTTTTGTGGCATAATTATGCATAGTTTGGTTTTATTTATTTATAAACACATACAGATTATCTCCTATTCAAAGTTTCAAAGCGAAATTAGTAATTCATCATAATTTTACTAACAAATTGGTAGACATTTAGAAAGGGAAGAAAGGATACCTTATGGACCAAACGCCAAAATGTAACCTCGAAGTACACATTGACAAAAGATTTGTAACCCAACTAGGAAGTAGTATCTTGTAGGTACTTGGCCAAGTCACGGTAAGTTTTCCAAAGTTCTCATCCAGTTTTTTTGTGATTGCAGTTACTTTTCAATCCTTCTCCTCCAGCCCTTCAACTCAAATTCTGCCCCCAACCCCCACCTCCGTCTACCCCGCCTCAGCCTGCTTACGAGGACTTTCAGCAAACTGGACTGCTGCATTCCTCTGCATCACGGTGGCCATGGTTACCGGCAACAAAAGGATGCCTGCTGGCTGCCTCCCTTCCATCCACCAGCCCAACGAGCTCCAAGTGGCTCCCTGCACCAACAGACACTGCGGAGAGGGGGGTGCAGCGCCAAGAAGGATGATTCATGTGGAATGATTTCGAAATTACCCCATAAATGGAGAAGCCACATCTAACCGTATTCCTGTTGAGGACAAAGTGCAATACAGAGGGGCCCATTATTGGAACCAAGTGGCCTCTTGCTCTGGTTTTAAGCATTGGTGAACCCAGGTCCTCTCTTCCACCCAGTTAAAAGCACTGGTGAACCAAGGCCTCTCTTCCACCCAGTTACAAGCGCTGGTGAACCACACCCTCTCTTCCACCAAGTTACAAGCATTGGTGAACAAAGTCCTCTTTTTCACCTGGTTACAAGAGCTGGTGAACCAAAGACTCTCTTCCACCCAGTTACAAGCATTGGCGAACCAAGGCCTCTCTTCCACCCAGTTAAAAGCATTGGTGAACCAAGGCATCTCTTCCACCCAGTTACAAGCATTGTGAACAAAGTCCTCTTTTTCACCTGGTTACAAGAGCTGGTGAACCAAAGCCTCTCTCCCACCCAGTTACAAGCATTGGTGAACCAAGGCCTCTCTTCCACCCAGTTAAAAGCACTGGTGAACCAAGGCCTCTCTTCCACCCAGTTACAAGCGCTGGTGAACCAAGCCCTCTCTTCCACCCAGTTACAAGCATTGGTGAACAAAGTCCTCTTTTTCACCTGGTTACAAGAGCTGGTGAACCAAAGCCTCTCTTCCAACCAGTTATAAGCACTGGTGAACCAAGGCCTCTCTTCCACCCAGTTATAAGCACTGGTGAACCAAGGCCTCTCTTCCACCCAGTTACAAACATTGGTGGACAAAGACCTCTTGTTCACCTGGTGACAAGAGCTGGTTAACCAAGGCCTCTCTTCCACCAGTTACAAGCATTGTGAACCGAGGCCTCTCTTTTATCCTGTTACAAGCAGTGGTGAAAACAAAGCCTCTCTTCCACTCCGTTACAAGCATTGGTGAACCAAGGCCTCTCTTCCACCCAGTTATAAGCACTGGTGAACCAAAGCCTCTCTGCCACTCAGTTACAAGCATTGGTGAACCAAGGCCTCTCTTCCACCCAGTTTCAAGCACTAGTGAACCAAAGCCTCTCTTCCACCCAGTTAGAACCATTGTGAACCGAGGCCTCTCTTTTATCCTGTTACAAGCAGTAGTGAACCAAAGCCTCTCTTCCACCCAGTTACAAGCACTGGTGAACCAAGCCCTCTCTTCCACCCAGTTACAAGCATTGTGAACCAAGGCCTCGCTCCCACCCAGTTACAAGCACTGGTGAACCAAGGCCTCTCTTTTATCCTGTTACAAGCATTGGTGAACCAAAGCCTCTCTTCCACCCAGTTTCAAGCATTGGTGAACCAAAGCCTCTCTTCCACCCAGTTACAAGCATTGGTGAACCAAAGCCTCTCTTCCACCCAGTTAGAAGCATTGTGAACCGAGGCCTCTCTTTTATCCTGTTACAAGCAGTGGTGAACCAAAGCCTCTATTCCACCCAGTTACAAGCACTGGTGAACCAAGGCCTCTCTTCCACCCAGTTACAAGCATTGTGAACCAAGGCCTTTCTTCCACCCAGTTTCAAGCATTGGTGAACCAAAGCCTCTCTTCCACCCAGTTTCAAGCATTGGTGAACCAAGCCCTCTCTTCCACCCAGTTACAAGCATTGTGAACCAAGGCCTCGCTCCCACCCAGTTACAAGCACTGGTGAACCAAGGCCTCTCTTTTATCCTGTTACAAGCATTGGTGAACCAAAGCCTCTCTTCCACCCAGTTTCAAGCATTGGTGAACCAAAGCCTCTCTTCCACCCAGTTTCAAGCATTGGTGAACCAAGCCCTCTCTTCCACCCAGTTACAAGCATTGTGAACCAAGGCCTCGCTCCCACCCAGTTACAAGCACTGGTGAACCAAGGCCTCTCTTTTATCCTGTTACAAGCATTGGTGAACCAAAGCCTCTCTTCCACCCAGTTTCAAGCACTAGTGAACCAAAGCCTCTCTTCCACCCAGTTAGAACCATTGTGAACCGAGGCCTCTCTTTTATCCTGTTACAAGCAGTAGTGAACCAAAGCCTCTCTTCCACCCAGTTACAAGCACTGGTGAACCAAGCCCTCTCTTCCACCCAGTTACAAGCATTGTGAACCAAGGCCTCGCTCCCACCCAGTTACAAGAACTGGCGAACCAAGGCCTCTCTTTTATCCTGTTACAAGCATTGGTGAACCAAAGCCTCTCTTCCACCCAGTTTCAAGCATTGGTGAACCAAAGCCTCTCTTCCACCCAGTTACAAGCATTGGTGAACTAAAGCCTCTCTTCCACCCAGTTAGAAGCATTGTGAACCGAGGCCTCTCTTTTATCCTGTTACAAGCAGTGGTGAACCAAAGCCTCTATTCCACCCAGTTACAAGCACTGGTGAACCAAGGCCTCTCTTCCACCCAGTTACAAGCATTGTGAACCAAGGCCTCTCTCCCACCCAGTTACAAGCACTGGTGAACCAAGGCCTCTCTTTTATCCTGTTACAAGCATTGGTGAACCAAAGCCTCTCTTCCACTCAGTTTCAAGCAATGGTGAACCAAAGCCTCTCTTCCATCCAGTTACAAGCATTGGTGAACCAAAGCCTCTCTCCCACCCAGTTACAAGCATTGTGAACCAAGGCCTCCCTTTCAGCCGGTTACAAGCGCTGGGGAATTAATTCCTCTCTTCCCCCATTTAATAGCACTGGGAAACCAAGGTCTTTCTTCCACTCAGTTACAAGCATTGGGGAATTAATTCCTCTTTTCCCCCATGTGAAAGCACTGGGGAACCAAGGCCTTTACATTTACAAGCACTGGGGCACCAAGGCCTTTCTTCCACTCAGGTACACTCACCTGAGAACCAAGGCCTCTCTTCCACCTAGTTACAAGCATTGGGAAATGAATTCCTCTCTTCCCCCATTTTAAAGCACTGGTGAGCTGCTGCCTCTGTTCCGCCCATTTGCAAGTGCTGGTGAACCAAGGCCTCCCTTCCACCCAGGTACAAGCTCTGGTGAACTAAGGCCTCCCGTCTCCCCAGTTACAAGCTCTGGTGAACCAAGACCTCTCTACCGTCAAGTTACAAGCATTGGAGAACCAATGCCCCTCTTCCACCCACTTGCATAGAACTCAGAGACCACCAGACGGCCCTCCCCCTTACACCTGCTACACGCAGACCGACAAACTCAGTTTTTGTTGGAAGAATTTTTATTCATAACTTTTAACAACTAATTCATAAAATACCACCAGTAATAATTCAATTCAAGAAGGAATCTTCTAATCATATTTACATTTATAGAACCATTTCAATAAGATTAATTAAATAACCATAAATCAATGCGACAGTATTCTTTCCTGTCCTGAACCTCCCTTGGACCACACAGGTGAACCGTAACTCACCTGTATCCCTGGGGGGGGGGGGGGCGGCTCCCCCGACTTCACCGTACCTTGTCCTCATGCTTAGGGTTCTGCCCCCTCCCCAAAAACCAATCTGTGAAGAGGGTGTAACAGAGCAGCCAGGAGCGGGAGCCCAATGGCCACCCCAGTGATCTGGACTCCCTACCCCCTAACCTGGTATGTGGGCAGGGGGCGCGCACCACGGTATAGCGTGCCCCCAATACAGGTGCGGGCCGGATCGGACCGGTTTCGGCCGGCAGCCCAACTGTGGCTGCCGCGAAATTTTTTGAAAATCGCGCTCACCCCGAGGGGTGAGACGATTGGCTGAAGGGGGTGTGGTGGGGGCTCCCAGGTGACCAGCAGGGGCAGCCCGAGTTAGTTAAAAGGGGGACTCAAGTCCCTCTAGGGTCAGGTTGTTTTCTTGACCCTGGGGCTGCCCCTGACGATCGATGCTCTCCTCCAGAGGACTGGAGGAATTCTTTCCCGCCCACCCATCCCCAAAGAATAGCAGGATTAGGAAGGCCTTAGGAGGGAAGGAGTCATGTTTTGGCACAAAACAGGTGGATAACCTTGGCATCAAGAATACTAGTGCAGGCGAACTCAAGACGGTATCATGAGCTTGTTGGCTCAAACCAGGGTGGCGGTGCTGTGGGTTTAGGAAAGGGGCTTGGGACGACCGCTACTGCGAATGTCCATAGCTCCCCCCACGGTACTCCATTACATGGCCCTGGAATTTTTTTATTTGGGGGGATGAGACTGCGCCAGGGGACCAAGGTATGGCCCGGTTGCCCAGTATCATTCCCATTGGGTGCCAGGGGGGATCCCTTGCTTAGGGTTGGCTCTGGCATGGTTGGATTGGGGGACAGTTTTCATGCTGGCCCGCGCCCCCTCTATCTTGAGGGGGCAGGTGAGTCTCGCCTTGTGAAGCGTAATTGGTTTTGGGGAAAACACGGCCCCCAGTTTACAGACGATGCCACAGGTGCCTGGTGGGTGGACAACCATGACTCCTTTTTAAGATTTGAGATGTATATTGTAAATAATTATGGAAATTTAAAGATGAAAAGAAATACTGTACATATGATGATAATTTTATGTCGTGTTTATATGATTGTGAATAAATACGGCCTGAGAATTGTTATATTCTCTATCGCAGGAAGGTTTCAGTCTGCTTTGTTTACTGTGAACATAAAGTATGTTGCTCCAAGTAGTGGATCATAGAGGGAAAACCAGTGTGAACTGTTTTTGTTTGTGGGTATCGATGCGGTCCCCCACCTGTACATCCGCAGGTTGTTTCAGGACTTCAGGATCCTACCTCTGGTGTTAACCCAGGGCCCCAGCCTTGGGGAGCCCTCTGTTGGCTATGGTTACTTTAGTACTTCTTCACCCGCCACGAGGGCGACCAGGGGCCCAAAGGTCCTTCGCCCTCCCCACCTGCAACAGGCTGTGAGAGAAGAACCACATATCTGCAATAAATTGATCCGTCCCTGCATTGGACAAATGTACCATGTCTCTGTGGAACATGTCGGGACCCTTTAAAAGTTTATGCGGAATGTTCCATAAGCATCCGGGACCTGGGCATAGTCTTGTCATTTCAGTGTTGAGCCTCCCAACCTACACATTGATTATACTAACCAACATTCAGGGTATCAGAATGACAATAACTGGCAATTCCTGCTAGGAGCTTGAGAGTATTGTAGTATCAATCACCGTGTGGCTCCTCTAACCTCTGTGCCAAGAACCCCACTGACCCTCCTCTCTGTGCCAGCTTTGCCACCCACTGGCAGTGCCAAGGTTCCTACTAGAATACTCTGGGGATGTGTCTCCGCTGTCCTAGTGACCCAGCTTTATCAAAGGCCAAGATGCGACAAAGAATCTAAATCAAGGCTCCCTTTATGCTCGCATCCCAGGCAAAAATCATTGGAGGGGTGTGCTTTCTGAGGGAGGTCAGTGGGACACTGGAGACCTATATGCTCTCACGAGCTCCTCGCTGTTTTCTCTGCTCACTTTAGCATTGTTACTAGTATTGGCTATTAAGGGGATCTGGCAGCATGGGCACAATACACAAACTTTACAACCTCACTTTATCTCACAACGCCCCACTTACACCACTGGGCACCAGGAGGGGAAGAAGGGAATTGTCTTTCCAGCTGGACACGTTGCCATGACAACAAGGCATCAATGGTAACCCTCCTTGGAGCCTGCATCAGCAATTGAAATAAGTGACATATTGGCAACTAAGTGAGGCCTTTGTCCTGGCCTTCAGTGAAACGAGTGTGATGCCAGCTAGCAGATAACCAATTCTCCTCTTTGCCATCCCTAAGGTTCTCTTATGAGAGACCATACTATGCCTCCAGATTGGTGCTGTGAATTGTACCAATACCTATAGTTATGCCAGGGCAGTGAAAATAAAAGTATTCAAATAACACCGTATTTAGAGTATGTCTAGTAAACATACATTCACACATGTATTACTACAGTGCAAAGGTCAAATTTGACTTTATTACCGCACTACAGAACACTATTGACACTAGAAAAACACGTTTTATTGCCTCTCTAATTCCATCTAACACATCCTTTATACAGGTAACCCGCCTTCCTAATAGTCACAGGGTCTCTTCATTGTGACCTTACCGTACAGCACAATGTAAACCCTGGCACAGTACACATGAGAAACTACGACGGCATGAACGATATATGCAGACGTGCAGGGTATAATCAGGGCCACTGGAATTATGCGATTCTGCGGCGATGTTTGCATAGTCATATATTTGCCATGTAACCCATCATGTGCTGCATAATCCGTAGATTTTAACAACTAAAATGTTTCTACCTCAAACGGATCAAAAGTTGAACAAAATAGAGCGACTCGGGTTTCTGCGCAATGGCATACTTTATGCAACGTTTGACTGGTTATCATTGGTTATACATTGTTACTAACAAGGTAAAACTCAGTTACCAGGCGTCATTCCCAGTTGCAACCATGAAAAAATAATGAAGTAATACTGCCACAAAATGTTCCCCAATATGCCGCATAATTTATATATTTCTTGCCGCATAATTTGGTCTTCCTCTGCCGCGTAATTCCAATGTCCCTGGGTATATTATACTATTTAATAATATTGTTGGGGCAGATCTTGACTCGATCGAAGCTTTCCCACTCATGAGTTCTAGCTCCTCCTCAGAGTCATGAATGTAATTAATAGGACATTATACTTGCAACATCTAGATAGATCGTCACTCATTTCTGGGAGCGGGAAGGGGGCGAGGGAGAGAGGGAAAGACAGAGAGAATGAGAGCAAGAGAGAGAGACTTTACCCCTCCTCTAATCTGCTTTAAAGCGCTGGGTGAGGACAGAAGAAGGGCAGAGAAGAGCGCTAGAGGGCAGCTGGCACTAGGCATAGGGAGTGTGCAGGACAGATAAGAGCTGGGTACATAGTATTATGTAAAAGTGAGAAATTGTGCAGTGCTTAAACACCCCCAATGTTGTGTCAAAGCACTACAGAGCGGCAGAAGGGGCAGAGAGGAAATGAGGGCTCAGGATGGGAGAGAGAGACACCGGTGCCAACTGAAAGGAGATCGGGGTAAGCTCGAGGGTAAGAGATGCTTGGGGAACATGAAATGACACAATACAGCAACATTTTCCTTGAAGATGAGGGCGGCTCCTTTAAAGGGGGAGAAGTGGTCAGTGTGGTTGGGGTCACAGGGAGACAGTGTTGCATGACCCCTCCCCTGCCCCCACACACGAGTCACCTTTAAACTCTCCCCTAGAGTGTGATAACAAAGGCTTTCCTGGAGCCCAGTCAGGGCCTCTGGTGTACATGAAAAAGGGCGGAGTGCAGACTGATGGGTCCTTATCTGGCCTCATTAGCCGTGTTTACACACTCACCCCAGATGCAAGACTTCGGTGTGACATTGTGGATTCAGAACACCTGCGCTGTTGATCAGGCCGAGGCCAACACACGGGGGTACCAAGGCATCAGAAAGTGCCCAACACACGGTATGCCAGAAACAGTCAGCTTCCGGGACGTAAACGCACAGGTGTGCCCTGAGTGCTAAATCTACAGGCCGGTCCTGTGAACAGTAATATTTTGGGTGAGTGGGTACATGAGTAATTTGCGTGAGTGAGTGCTTCGAGTATCCGAGCAAGCGATAACTCTGTTCATGCAGAGATCTCCCTCAGCCCCATGAGTGACAGATTAATTTTGCAATGCATTATGGTACTTGAAGTGTTTTGCGAATGTGTGAATTGGGGGCGCCGGGAAGCAAAGACAAACCACCACTGGGTTAACTGCTAACGCCTTGGATGTGGCAGCTTCAGCTCAGTGCCAAGGACACAGAATGTAATCACCTGCCCCTACACTGCATGGCCCCTCCAGGGACTCGCCAACCTCAGCCTCGATGTGGGCAGCAGGCTCTGTGCGCCCGCCCCCCAGCATGGGCAGACAATGCTATTTCTGAAAACTACCACAGCCTTTCACTCACAGGCGACACGTTTCTACTGTAGATTCATAAAAACATTCACCTAGTCGGTCATGCCAACAAACATGCCTCGTTAGCCACAGCGCTCGGAAGCTACAAGCTGTTGCATACACCCGGCAAGTTACTAAAAACTTCCATCATTGTTTCTGGTGATGGGCTTTGTCCCGCGAGGGTAGGGCAGCTCTTCGGGTTGAGCGGCTGCTCCAGAGCTTTCAGCGTTACCAGGGCGACACATCCCTCCTCCTGTCATATATGTAGATGGATAAAATGAGTACCGCTAACTTAGATATTAACTACGTCTATTGTTAAAGCACCAAGAGGCAGTTCCGTCACAAGCACGGCACATAGGGTTTGTATCACATGGATACATGTATCAGTGTAAAATTCACAGCACCTGGTTTTCCTAAACTTTGAAACACAAAACAGTTTTTGAAGATTCTTGAAACAGTTATATTTGACTACATGTACTTTTGACAATAGTAGCGGATGCTTCTTCTCTTCCTGAAGTGACATCTCCTCCGGTGACAGTCACGAGCCACTTGCTGCCACCGCGGGGAGGGTGTAAGTGCCTCCGCAACACCCCCCCCCCCCCCCCATCAGGAGAAGCCCCCCAATAACTCTGACCAGTCCATTTATCTCTTTTAGTTCTGTGACGTAGGAAAAAGTTCCCGTTCTCCTCCAAACACTAAAATGCAACTATCACACTCTTGCACTGAGGCCCCCAACAGCCTTTCATGCTGATAGTTCAATCAGTCAATCAATCAGGGATTTATAAAGCGCTGCTTCTCACCCGTGAGGGTCTCAAGGCGCTAGCGCGAGGCAGGGGGTGGTGGTGCGGAGGATCAGTCGAAGAGGCAGATCTTGAGGTCCTTCCTGAACTGTGACAGGGTGGGAGATTGCCTGAGGTGGATGGGGAGGGTGGTCCCCTCACCCGAAAATGGAGCCATAACCAGAGCTGGGGTGGGGGGGGGGGGGGAGAGGGTGGGGAGAGGGGGGGAGAGAGAGAGAGAGATATCTCACTTTCACGGGGGGGGCCTTGGAAGGTGGGAGGTGGGGGTAGGTAGGGCAATAGACCACCTTGCCTTAAATATCACCTGGACCTCACAGCTCAGAGAGTTTAATACGGAATTAAAGTTTTCCAACCACTACAAACTGAGAAGCTGGCGGGCTCGACCCTGTGCTTCCGTAATGTGCGTCTCACAAGCATCTACAGCAAAGGCGAAAACTTACCCCAGAAAATAAGCGAAAGTGGGAGGAAGAGAGCGGTCCGGTGTCTGCGGGTAGAAACTCCCGGGCGATCCATGGAGCAGTCGGGATCAAACAGTCCTTGATGTTTCCAGGAGGATTCCGAGTCTGTGTGCGGGGAAAGTCCGGGTTCTGCGGCCCACTTTTCAGAAAGTTGCCTGGAAGTGGGAAGAAGGGAGCTGTAAGGCGCTACACTCTTTGTCGGCTCCCAAGCAGCACCCGGGCTGTGGACAGTCACTGTCCACTCTGAAAGTGCTCGTCCTGCTTTGGGCGGCTGGTAAACCCTGGCCTGGATCTACGGATGCGCGGACTGGAGGCGCTGACTTGATGCATCGAGAGTTTAGCGGGACGTAAAGGAGGCGCTCTCCAGGGGATGGATGAAGGGCACACAAGACGGTCTGCGCTCTCTGAAGCTCTGATCTAGTACTGCAGGCCCAGGTCCGAAACTAATAACAACCTTTATAGCGCTTCGAAACATCAAAAGTGCCTTCTAAAGCGCTATATGCAAATACGTTATTTTGTGCCAATCAAACTAGCAGATTGTTGAACACTTCACTGAATTTTCTTCATATTAACGGATTTTAGTGGCTCGCAGCGCAAACAAGCGGGCCTAGACAATCTCAAGGCGCTTTAATAGAGATTCTTCTCGCCTTGCTGGATTTACAGACCGCTTCCTTCTATTCCATGTTAACAAAAGAAGGGGCTTCCACGCCGCGCCCCATTGTTGGCCATGTCCGGTCCCCTTTAGTTTTTAATCTATCGCTGAATACAGGGACAGGGGGTCTGCCTGTTTCCAAGGGGGTGGGGGAAGGGAGGCTGATAATGGGGGCCCTGACTCTGCAGTCCTACAACGGAACGCCTTGCTGGACACGACAGACATCGAGAGATCAACACAAGACTTTCGAATGGATGTATTAACTCACGGAACACCTATAATCGCCATCTTAAAAATAATTGTTCACTATTATGAGGAGAACCTCTCAGACAATTCACAAGGAAAGCATATCTCAGTTGTGAAAAAGGCCGCACCTGTAGTCATTACCTAATGCGGCACCTAAGCCTGGCATGATTGCTGAAAAGTAGGATTAAATAAATCATACCTCCATGACGTCAATTAATATTGCTAATAGTATTATTTCTCCGCTTAAACCCCCCTCCCTTAGTATAACATATAATCCTCCACTTTTTTTGATTTCACATATTTAGGGCCACTGGAGTTATTCGATTCTGTGGTCATCGCATTTTCCGCATAATTATGGATTGACCGCATTTGCCATATAATTAATCTTCTGGTGCCCCATCTGCCACATTTTAACAAACAATCTAAAACACGTGTTGCCACACAGTGGAATGGCCTTGGCAAAGACTGACTGCTCACCATTTATTACTTATTGCTGGATGTAGAAGTTAAACTGGTACTAATGAGGCAAAGACTTTGCCCAGATAGTGTTAACATGTGCAAACATTGCAAAATACTGAAGTAATGCCATCACAAAATGTACCACATTATGCTGCATAATTTGCATTTTCTTGCAGCATAACTTGGTGAATACTGCTGAATATTTTGGTTCGTTCATGTCACATAATTCCAGGGGCCCTGCATATATTGCAAACCTGCTCTAAAAATGGTATTACTTGGGTTAAGGTTTAAGAATTTTACTTTTTTGAAGTTATGGCTGGGTAGAAGATTAAAGTGATTTGAAAGAATGATGAAAATAAGCTTGATTGTAAGAATACACAGTTTTGCAAAATAGAAGAACTGATGATTTGGGCAGTGAAGTGGCCTCCATGCTTAGGTCGGGCCAGTGGAAAAGGCAGGATAGGAAAATGTAACCAGAAGGTGACAGCCCCTCTGACATGATGCTCACTGCTCCCCATTGCCGCAAGATTTTCTTTAAAACCCTAGTCACGCCAACATAGCCCCACTTGTAGAGACCCCGAGGTGTGGCGGGCGCTCACCAGAATGATGGAGAACATTCGAGTTAGTGACTGATGCTGAGTGAGAATGACTGTGCTGAAGGAGAGAACTGGGTGAAGGTGCCCATGGGGAAAAGTGTTGATACTGGATGGTGTGGTGTATATGGATGAGTGATGGATGCTGTGTGACTGGGAGCATGTGGGTGAGTGGTGATGTTGAATACTGTGTGTGTCGTACTGTTTGCATGTAGGTTTTAGAACTTATAGGGTGCAAACTTGGCTGGAAAGCTAAGGTTCGCTGCGCAAAGCACAATGGATGTGTGATGCCATCTCCAGAGGTTCCTGGCTTGTATGTGCATGAATAAGGTGACTGAGTAAGTCTGAGTGTGTGGTAGTGTGGTTTGGAGGTGCAAGGGAGCTTAGGGGTGGTGGTTGTCTTCCTGCTGGAGAACGGAACAGACAGTTCTTGTGTAAAAATTTAGCTTCCCCCTGAATCATAGCATTCCGCACATTGCAAAATATTCATGGGTAATATGTGTTGTGTTCTCACCAGTAAGCATAGCGCACAGAACTAGGGCGGATTAGTTCTCTCACAACCTCACTACAGACCCCGTTATAATTTTAAATCAACTCTAAGTTATCCGACTGGGCCAATGATAACCCTTTAACCATTGCTTGATTTTCTAAAGGTTTCACTACCATAATAAAAGACATCACAACAAGTGGGGTGGGTATCGCTTCAAACATGCCATTGTATGACATGGACCACCCTGTCCTTGTGGTCCAAGAACTTGACCAGGGGAATGAGCTGACGTCATACACACCTACTTTACAAAACTGCCCCAGCTCTTTGACCTATAATAAGGCCAGATTCCATATTCAGGTAAGGTACAAAATTCTGTATGCCAACAATGGCAGCTGAAGAATATAGAATAATCCACCACCTAGACATTCATAATGTGCCCAGCTCTTTATAAGTACATTTTTGTTAGTGGTGAGCCAGTCCACCCTCCATCATGTAGAATCAGCAAGCGAGGTGTGTTCCTCTCTACTACCGGCCTTAACCCGGGGGGCTATGGGTGAGCCGTGGTCTGGCAGCTCACTAATTACAGGCATAAGTAGTGGTTATGAGCCCAGGTTCCTTCAACAAGGTCAGCGTGTGAGGCTAGTTTTGCTAAATCAAATCAAATCAAATCATTAGCATTTATAAAGCGCGCTACTCACCCGTGCGGGTCTCAAGGCGCTAGGGACAAAGGGGGTGGTTATCGCTGCTCGAACAGCCAGGTCTTTAGGAGTCTCCGGAAAGCGGAGTGGTCCTGGGTGGTCCTGAGGCTGGTGGGGAGGGAGTTCCAGGTCTTGGCCGCCAGGAAGGAGAAAGATCTCCCACCCGCCGTAGAGCGTCGGATGCGAGGGACGGCGGCGAGTGCGAGGCCAGAGGAGCGGAGGGGGCGAGTGGGGACGTAGAAGTTGAGCCGTCTGTTGAGGTATTCCGGTCCCTTGTCGTGGAGGGCTTTGTGTGCGTGGGTGAGAAGTCGGAAGGTGATCATTTTGCTGACTGGGAGCCAATGCAGGTGTCTCAGGTGTGCGGAGATGTGGCTGTTGCGGGGTACGTCGAGGATGAGGCGGGCTGAGGTGTTTTGAATGCGTTGCAGGCGATTTTGGAGTTTGGCGGTGGTCCCAGCGTAGAGGGTGTTGCCGTAGTCCAGGCGGCTCGTGACGAGGGCGTGGGTCACGGTTTTTCTGGTGTCGGCGGGGATCCAGCGGAAGATCTTGCGGAGCATGCGGAGGGTGAGGAAGCAGGCGGAGGACACGGCGTTGACTTGCTTGGTCATGGTGAGAAGGGGGTCCAAGATGAAGCCGAGGTTGCGGGCGTGGTCTGCGGGGGTCGGTGCGGTGCCGAGGGCCGTGGGCCACCAGGAGTCGTCCCAGGCGGACGGGGTGTTGCCGAGGATGAGGACTTCAGTTTTTTCAGAGTTCAGCTTTAGGCGGCTGAGCCTCATCCAATCTGCGACGTCCTTCATACCCTCTTGTAGGTTGGTCTTGGCGCTGGCGGGGTCCTTGGTGAGGGAGAGTATAAGTTGGGTGTCGTCGGCGTAGGAGGTGATGATGATGTCGTGCTTGCGTACGATGTTAGCGAGGGGGCTCATGTAGACATTGAAGAGTGTCGGGCTGAGTGATGAGCCTTGAGGTACGCCGCAGATGATCTCAGTGGGTTCTGAGCGAAACGGAGGGAGGTAGACTCTTTGGGAGCGGTTTACGAGGAAGGAGGCGATCCAGTCCAGGGCCTGGTCTTGGATCCCGGTGGAGCGGAGGCGGGTGATTAGGGTACGGTGACAGACGGTGTCAAAGGCAGCCGAGAGGTCAAGAAGAATGAGGGCGACTGTTTCACCGTTGTCCATCAGGGTTCTGATGTCGTCTGTGACTGAGATGAGGGCGGTTTCAGTGCTGTGGTTGGTTCGGAATCCGGTCTGTGAGGGGTCGAGCAGGTTGTTGTCTTCCAGGAAGGTGGTCAGCTGTTTGTTGACGGTCTTCTCTAATACTTTGGCTGGGAAAGGCAGAAGGGAGATGGGGCGGAAGTTTTTCAGGTCGCTCGGGTCAGCCGTAGGTTTCTTTAGTAGGGCGTTGACTTCGGCGTGTTTCCAGCATTCGGGGAAGGTAGCAGAAGAAAAAGAAGAGTTGATGACGGTCTGGAGGTGCGGGGCGATGATGTTGTCGGCTTTGTTAAAGATGAAGTGCGGGCAGGGGTCCGAAGGGGCGCCGGAGTGGATAGAGTTCATGATGGATTTGGTTTCTTCCGTGCTGATGTGGGTCCAGTTGTTGAGGGTGATGGTCGGGGATGTGGGTTCGGTGGTGTTAGGTTGGGTCTGGTGTCCGAAGCTGTCGTGGAGGTCGCTGATCTTGCGATGGAAGAAAGTGGCGAGGGATTCGCATAGATCCTGTGAGGGCGTGACGGCGTTGGCGTTGGCGCTGGGGTTGGAGAACTCCTTGACGATGCTGAAGAGTTCTCTGCTGTTGTGGCTGTTTTTGTCCAGTCTGTCGGTGAAAAAATTCCTTTTGGCAGTGCGGATCAGGTGGTGGTGTTTGCGGGTAGCGTTCTTGAGGGCGGTCATGTTGTCAGCGGTGCGGTCCTTGCGCCAGGCTTTCTCAAGTGCGCGACAAGTTTTCTTTGATTCTTTGAGGGTGTCAGAGAACCAGAGGGGTTTCTTGGTGTTGTTCTGTCGCTGCGAGCGTTTGAGGGGAACAAGGTTGTCTGCGCAGTTGGAGATCCAGTTTGTGAGGTTGAGGGCTGCGACGTTGGGGTCGGTGGTGAGGGTGGGTTGGTTGGTGGCGAGTGCGGCGAACAGTTGCTCTTCAGGGATCTTGTTCCACTGTCGGCGAGGGATGGGTTGAGTGCGGAGGTGGCGGGTCTCGCGTCGGAATGTGAAGTGGACGCAGCTGTGGTCGGTCCAATGAAGGGCGGAGGCGTGGCTGAAGAAGACGTGTTTGCTGGCGGAGAAGATAGGGTCGAGTGTGTGTCCGGCGATGTGGGTGGCAGTGTTCACCAGTTGTTTGAGGCCGAGGTTGGCGAGGTTGTCGAGCAGGGTGGTGGTGTTGGGGTCGTTGTTTTGTTCCAGATGGAAGTTGAGGTCGCCTAGGAGGATGTAGTCCGGTGAGGCGAGGGCGTGCGGGGAGATGAAGTCGGCGATGGTGTCGCTGAAAGGGGCGCGAGGTCCGGGAGGACGGTAGACGAGGGATCCTCTGAGGGTGGTCCTCGGGTCGGTGCGAATCTGAAAATGCAGGTGCTATCTCAGACTCTATCTACATTGGTAGTGGGTAAGACACTATGGCCCTCATTATAACATTAGTGGTAAAAACCGCCTACCGCCGCGTCGATGGCCGCCAAAAGACCATCACCGCGGCCACCACATTCTACCGGATTATGAACACAGACTCATTTCTGCCAGAAGGATGGTGGAAATCCGTCTGTAGCCATGCCAGCGGATGGCGGTAAGGTGACGCTTCTGCCAGCAGTAGCACCATGCCAGTAGACTGCCGCCAGTCATATTATAACAATAATACGGCCTGGCGGTATTCTGCTGGCAGACGCTGCTGCTGGCAGTAACGCCCCCCCCCCCCATTTCCTGCCGGAGGACCCCCTGATGACAGTTAAGTCGGGTGCTCCGACACAGGAGGGGGTGTTGTGTGTGTGTTTGGGGGTGTGTGTATGTCTGCGCGTGTGTGTATGCGTGTGTGTGTTGCATGTACTGTGTGTGTGCATGTATGGATGTGTGAGTGAATGCATGTTGAGTTATGTGAATGCGTGTGTGCATGTATGTATGTAAGTGTGTGCAGGTGTCCGTGTGAATGGATGTATGCATGCGCGGATGAATATAGGAATGGGTGTGTGTATGCGTGTGTTTGTGTATGAAGGGAGGGGCATGTAGAGGGTGGTGGGTCTAGAATGGAAAGGGGGTGAGGGGAAACCAAGGGATGTCGAGGGGGGCAGGGCAGATCCCTATCAGTAACAGGGAAGGGATTCCCTGTCACTGATAGTGCCTACCGCCATGGTTTTCGTGGCGGTAAGGATGCCACAAAAATCATGGTGGTAGGCGGGGTCATAATCCCGCAGGCGGCCAAGTGACGGCCACCGGGCTGGAGAGTGAAGTCTCCAGCCCAGCGGTCGTTCCCGCCGTGGTGGTCGGTGTGGTACATAAAACGCCAATGTCTTAATATGGAGAAAAGTACAGCCAGTCTGTTGGCAGTACTTTCCTCATATTTACGCTGACCTCCGGGGTCATAACGACCCCCTATGTGCCCGCATGTGCAGGAAGTGAGGGAGTAAAACAGCAACAGCATACGAGCCCTTACTTACTCTTCTGAAGAGACGCCTGCACAAGTGTGGAATCGTAAGGTCATGTGAAAGCCAGAATCCTGAGCACAGGCAGTCGCGGCTCGCCGCACGGTGAAGGGGCAGGGCTGCGCGCGGCGGGGGCAAAATAAACATTCAGTTAAAAAGAAAATTACCTGCCTGGGTGCCATGCCACTCTTGTTTTCTGGTCACGGGAGGCACAGGCTCCCAAGCCTGCCCTGCAGCCCATCCCATTGGTGCATGAAAGCAGTGTCAGGATTGGCTGAAGCGCCCTGGCTGGGTGCTCCCAGACAAACTGGGGGCCTGTGCCTACTCTCTCCAGCCCGGCAACACAGTACCAGGTTGCAGAGAACACAATGCGCATGTTTGCTTGACTGGCCTGAGATGGACGGCCAAACATACATGCGCACTGAGGGTAAGTGCTGTGCAGTCCCTTTTTGTCCCGGTCACCGCCCATGGCCCTGCCCCTTTAACAATAAAACAATAATAAACACAGCTTATTATTGTTTTATTATTAAAGGTTTGCAGCAGCTGCTGTTCATGGGGGGAGGGGGGGTGACACTCCTCCGCCCTAGCGGAGGAGACACCGCTGTGCACAGGGTGAGATATGCACTGCTTATTCATATTGTTGCACATGCCTCAGGTGACGCGCTTCCTGAAAACAAGGACGGTATGGGTCATACCAGCTCTGAGGCCATACCTGAGATTTCCTCACGTTTGGCATTCGGTTACGCAATATGAAGGTGACCAGGCAAGCACCGGTGGCATCACAACAAGAACCAGATAATAGAATCCACCCAAGACAGTTACTGTAGCATGAGAAAAACATATCAGGCCACATTCAGTCTACTAAACATAACAGGGCTATTCTTTCAAAACAACAATTTCAAGTAATAGTGTTGTGCAAAATATTTGCATTAAATCACAGAAGATAGAAATCCATGCTTATTAAGTAGACTCATGATTTACCTGTCAACAGGTCTTCCCCACCCCAAAAACCCATCACCTTGGGGATACCAGACCTATGCAACTTTCGTAAGTTCACCCCCATACAGAGGAGTACGATTATATTCTTAAGCAGGCCTCCAAATCCACATGAGAGGTATCCTTGCTAAGGAGCCATGGCCAACATTTGAGAGCTGTGTCTGGGCAAATGTGCCATTACTTAGCCCCCTGGCTTAGGTCCATACCCTCCCCATCCCATGGGCTGTAAAGTGGCGTATCCAGCATAGGACTTGTTGAACAGTTGCTTAAATGACCCCAACCAGCTAGAAAAAAGAACCCTCAAAAGCTCGAACTTGGGGGTAAAAATTAAAAACAACCATCAAATATGGAACTTAAGTCTAGATTTACAAGGCCCTAGGGCCACCGAAGTGTCACTTTCAGTGACGCTCCAGTGGCGCTGTGCAGTGTGCCACATTTACAAGATGGCACTAAGCCACTTTTTGTAAACGTGGGCCGCTCTGACGCAGTTGTCTGCGGCAGAGGGGCATGCAATGTCTGTCGCTGTGGGCGTTCCACCACAACACCCACTGCTTTTGACGCTGTCACAGATTTACTAGAAGCTGTAAATCTGTGACTGAGCCAAAAACTAATGCCACCCCATTCTGCAGCACACATAGAAGTGCCAAACCACCATTGAAAATTATTTATGTGCAAGAAGGGGCACCTTCCTGCACATAAACAATAACTCCCTTCAACGCAGACACCCTTGCACTAATGTGCAAGGATGCCTGCATTGGTGCAGGCTGCTTAATTTAGCGCCAGCGCAGGGGAAAACGCAGGGGTGCGCCATATTGTTGTAAATACGGTGCATCCCTCCGTTTCAAAACTGGCGCAGCGCAGCACTGCTATTTTTGGCACAGCACCACACTGCACCAGTTTCTTGTAGATCTGGCCCTAAGTGAGGGATCTCAAGGGTGTCTAACTGTAGCTATGCAAATCGACAGGATACCTGCTCATCAAAAGACACCAATAACCCAAATAACATCAAAGCAACATTCAGAATGCCAAATGATAAAGCACAAGGAAACAAGTCTCACACTCCAGGCAAAATATAGGGATAGTTGGGTGGGAAACACTGTTCAGGAAAGCTTGGGAAAGGCAAGAGGTGACGTAAAATGTCATTCAGCTTATTACGGCTTAGTTGTAGTGCAATGTTCCTGAATACTGGATAGTTTGTATGTGATATGGCAGTGCTTAATTTGTAAAAATTAAAAAGTGGCAGGGACTTTGCCAGGATGCCA
The DNA here is from genome assembly GCF_031143425.1 of Pleurodeles waltl. NCBI lineage: Eukaryota > Metazoa > Chordata > Amphibia > Caudata > Salamandridae > Pleurodeles > Pleurodeles waltl. Next base: position 1,678,723,992 of record NC_090445.1, on the reverse strand, counting down.
CTGCAGCCTGCACCACCTATTGCCCCTACCACCGTCGCCAGTGACAGTACCAAAGTAATTACTAACCACACCCACTCTAACAAATGTGACAATTCAGACTATTCCAGAGCCCCAAATCTATAAAAATGGCTTGGCAGGTATTAGACATTTTTAGTGTGTACTGAATTATTAAACAACTATTATTGTGTTTATCTCTTATTTAGACACACAGGGCCACCATGTGGCAGACTGTCATAAGAGCTGGTGTTGACAATTAAGTTCCGGTGCCCAGCACCAGAAACAACTAGCTCAAATTAAGCACTGGATTTTGATTATAACAGCCTGGCCTGACATAACTTATTTTCCTTACTTCATGCTTGTTCTAAATTAGTTAACCTTATTCCAGTTCTTGCCTGATGTTATTAAACTTATTTCAGATTTGTTCCATTATAATGTTCCGTATTACAGGCTCATTCTTTGGATATTGTTTTTCTATTTCCAGGGGAGTTCTGATGCCATATTTTGAATTACAGTATTTTTTGCACATCTTTTAGGTCTAGTTAGATATCACAGTTGTCTGTATGACCTACTGTTACCAATTCTTTAAAATATACATTAAGTTAGCTGTGGCTGTACTCTTTCATTATGTAATTTCATTTTGATTACGCCTCCAATGGAGTGATTGCGTTGCGATGAAGGATGGACTATTTTACATCTCAAAGGCACATTGAATCATCACACATCAAATTATTCATCTCATGGATGCATTGTATACATAAAGCAATCATTTTTTTCAGTGCTGCAGGATTTTTTTTTAATGGCAGTACTCAAAATGCAGTCCAAACCTACTGGCTTTGCCAATACTTTTTCTTTTTACAGACTAGTTATGGTGAAATTGTCTTCCACAATACCTGATCTGGTGTCATTTTTTAGGTCTTGCCTAGTAGACTGCAAATGTTCTGTGTATTGAGAGATGTGTTGTTAGCTTATAGTGGACTTATAGCCGGCTCATTGCTTACCATTGGTTGGCTTTACTTTCACTCTAATTTGCTTGCTTCTTATTCTTTAGCTTGTGTGGGGTTCTCTTCCTTTTCTTGTGTTTGTCTCTCCCGTGGAGAATGGACGCATTACTGTGTACTTCCACTGCTCACTTTTAAAACTCTATTTTTGATTGTGTTTTCCAGCTGTTTCCCTCACATACATATCATACCCCCCTCTGCCACACACCATGTGCCTCTCTCTCACCCATGTACTTCTTGTAGGCTGCTCCATGCTGCTGCCTTTCATCCATTTGCTCCCTCCATTGCTCCACTTTGCTGTTTCTGTGTCATTTGCTTTCCCAACACCCTTCATTTTGCTTCTGCTCCCCACCCGTGCCCATGAATTGCTTATGCCCCCACCCCACCAGCATTTTGTTTCTGCCCCGTGTTGCTTCTGCCACCACTGTTGCTTCCACCCTCCACCCCAAAAAAGAATTGCATGTTCTTGTAAGTTGTATTTTGTTTATTGTATTTATGCATGTATTGTGTGAAATATATATATATACATATATATATATATATATATATATATATATATATATATATATATATATATATATATATATATATATCAAAACAAATTCCTTTTAGGGTTAGAGTGATGCATAAAATTATGCGTCACCCTGTTTATCTAGCAAAGATTTTAAGCATAGGATCAGCACAGTGTCTAGATTTGCTCACCTCAAATGTCTGTTTATCTGTTTATCTAGCAAAGTTTTTAAGCATAGGATCAGCACTGTGCTGATCCTATGCTTAAAAACTTTGCTAGATAAACAGACATATGAGGTGAGCAAACCTAGAGTGTTGCAGGGTGCTCCTTACTGGATCTGATCTCCACCTAAACTTGGAACTCCCATAGTTCTCTCTTCCTTTTTGCAGATATATATATATATATATATATATATATATATATATATAAAACTCAAATGCTATACTTTCTTGGCGGTGGACAAGCAGTGGAAATTATTTTGTAATAGTTCTAAAATTAATGAATTGAAGAAATAAATATAATTCCAGTGCCAATTAAGGGTGTCATTGGACATTGAAAAGAGTGTAATTGACCTGAATCATTTTTTTTGGTACTGTGACCATGTTTGCCCTGAATGTGGGGGTTAAATGGGCATTACCTTCCATATTGATGCTTGTTGTGCTTCTTTTAAGCAACTTTATAGTGCAAAGGTTTGCACTGGAAAGTAAATAACAAATCAACATTTTGCACCAGCTTGCATCACATCTGGTGACTTTCTAGGGGTGTTGATCAATATGGTCCAGGCTGCCAACAGTCACAGTACTTATATTTCTGTGCAGTCAGTGCATGTTTACTAGAGGCCTCTTTACCATGGCAATAATTACAACACAGCACACATAAGCCGCTAATGCCCCCCCCCCGTCTGTGGAAGTTCTTCCAGCTCTTATATTATAATGATAAATCCAATTAAGGTGGAATGTGGACCCCTTGACTCACAGGGCGAAGGAATCTCCCATCCTCAGAAATTAGTCTTGGGACCTTGGAAAGAGTCCATTTCGAACGGGGCCTGTGGTCCAGGCCAGTGTTTGCTGCAGCCCGAGTCTCCAGAGGGAGGCAGGACCTGTGGTCCAGGCCAGTGTTTGCTGCAGCCCGAGTCTCCGGAGGGAGGCAGGAGGGAAAAGCCCTATCAGAGACGAATTAACGAGCTTGGAAAGAGCTTAGAGGAAAGCGGTAAACCCGCGGTAAACCCACAGCAAATAAACTACATACACTTTTCACGCTCAGTATATTAACGCACTGGGACATCCAGTAAAGGCTCAATGGAAGAATCTTCTGAAGGATTCTGGAATCTATTCACAAAGGTACATTTGTCTGTAATCACAGGTTTACAGAAGAATTTACTTTACTTACCACTGCCAGGAAGTTACACAGGGATTCCTGGCAGGCGTAAGCCCATTTACAGATGAGGAGGTCTCCAAACGAGTGCAGAGACACCCACACCTGTAAATCCCACTCCAGGGGTGGGAAAGTGGGTGGCCCTGGATGATCCTAGGCTCGGTTAGCCTTGAAAGTTTTGGGTCGCCCAGAAACAGTTATGTTTTTGAGCATTCATAAAATTATTTCTTTCCCCTTTAGAGACTGTAAAGGGTCTGATTTTCATTCCAGCCCAGGAATAATGTACATATCCAGTGATGTAGGGGGTAGAGGTTTCTTCACCAGGAAATAATTTTCTCTGCAGAAAGTTAAAAACAAAACAAAAAAACGATGCATTTGCATACAGGATCCAATTCCATATGTGTTGGAGTTTTCTGCTACAGAGATCTCGGTACAGCAGGAATGAGATCCTGATTGGAAAAGCACATGCCTGTCCAGGAATCCACGTGGAAGCGTGCAGTATGGAACCCTGCACCTAGTGCAGTTTTCCACACCATTTCCTGAAAATGTTGCTTTTGTGTATATTCTCAAAGATGCTTTTATCAGCCGCCAGCCCTTCATAAGCGGCCCCTATGTAGACCAGGCATTAGCGTTGCACTAAGTGTGGGAAAGAGCATGCACTGGGAAAGAAACCACTTAAATGTACCGTAACCCCCACATCACTCCTGCAGATTGTAGGTTATGCAGACAATCTACAGATTAAGGAGTAGAGCAAAGAGATGTATACCAAAGAACGTCCTAAAATTGGTTGTCCAAGAAAAACCTGCACTTGTTGGGATTGTTGACACTTTAAAGTTATCAACCTAGTGTGTATCTGTATTTACTCAGACTGTTTATGAAGGAAAACCTTTTTCAAGAGCCTGTTTTGCCATCAATGAGTTATGCTAACAAAATAAATGTAAACACAATTTGATAGACCTGTATATGTCAGCAGACGATCAATATGGATCTAAAGGATAATATTCAACTATTTGTACCCATTTTATAAATTTCCTTTTATGCTAAATTTATTTTGTATTTTCCTTCCATCCTCATTTCTCACTGGAGAAATAGGGATAATGCAGCCCAGAATCATAGAGTATGAAACTGTTGTCAAACATGAAATAAAACACAAACATTATATACTGTCCATCATCTTGAATCCTTAAATAGATAATAGAAAAATAATACACTGTCTCCCATTAGCTGTTGGCAAACAGTCACAGCTTTACGTCATACAGTCCACGAGAACATTGTTATTCCCAGATACAATTTCTTGAAATCAACAGCAGTACTGTAAGTCTCATGATTTGAGGATTTCACTTAATATGAAGCCTAAAAGTTTAGTTCCGGGTAACATGGAGGTTATACAACAAGTACTGTACTATGATTCCAAAATATCTTGCTGGGATTCTGAACGAGGCTCACCAGCCAGGTGGCCTTTGTCCTTGTGGTTTATAAATTCACCAGAATCCATCCCTCAGTGACAGGTACAAAAACACAGGTGTTCATCATAAATTATCTATATATTACAAGTGACTCTGCTGTTGCTCAACAGTAGCAGCGTTTTCTTTCAATTTATTTTTATTGAGCAAGGCATTACGCCCGTAAATACATGAAGACTAAAACAGTAAAACATAAAATTACAAGTAATACTATAGTGGAATCATTTATTTTATGGTTTTGTAGCTCCATCTTGGGGTTTTGTTGACATTGACATACCAGATTGCATCATTGTTTACAATGTGTCCAGAACCCCCAACAGGAGGCGAAAACATGGATGTCCATAACACCCCATGCAAGAATCATAGATGCAGGCTGTTGACCACGGTCCATATATAATGGAGTTAGAGCCCCCTCTTGGGCGGTGAGTTCAGACTTATCTCTAGCTGCGATCAACTGTTGGGTAGGATGAAAAAGATATGGCAGCAAGGTCCATGCAAGGCGCTCAAAGCCAACCAGGAATAAATGCACTTCCCATATATTCTGTTGGGGCACTTTATTTCCAAATATACCTTGGTGCAGCTCCTCAGATCACCCTCATCCAAACCTCAATTTGGTTGTATGTGCCCTTGATACACAAAAGGGCCAGAAGACCATTATTTTCTGTAGACCATATAGATTGATTGCTCAACCCTCTACTGCTTTCTTTACATTAGGACAAAACCACAATTTTATTGGTGTACTCAAAGAATAGTGTCATGAATGAAATATGGACTGCTTTGTTACATATGGTCAAGTACAAGATGAAGGATGTTTCCTTTGAAAACACCAAGTTGAAGGAAATGTTGATAATGATTCACAGCCTCAAAGTCACAGAAATTCAAGCAACATACTTCACACATGACCCAAAGTGCAAAAAAAGTCCAATGGACTTATACCAATCTTGGCATAGAACTCGAAGTTTACTTAGAATACACCATTTTGTGGCTCGATGTAAATCTGTTCAACGGTTTTTGACATTTTTGTCCTACAAAAAGTTGCCTAGCAGAGTTATGGCTGTATCTTGTCAGTGAATTTGAAAGTTCAGAATTCACAAACTCAGCCAAATAAATGTCAAATGTTGAGACGCGATCCATTGGTGAAATTGTGTGAATTCAGCTTGGTGGAAAAATTGCTTTTATGATTAACATTGTTAGAAATACTGAAGGAAACAGGAAAGTCCCCAAGAGGCAAGGACAATGTAACGGTTTGTTAATATGTGTGCTAGATGAATGGAAATGTTGCTAGGATTATTGCTGGTATAGTTGGATTTCAATCTCATTGCTACTTCTGCCACCTATCCCCGCCACCTCGTCCTTCCCGTCTCTCTTCACCTAATTAAGATGACTTGCTCCATCCACCAATAGTTTTACAGATAGGAACCAATCTCTGTTTTCACTATAAAGTTTCCTTGACCAGCTAAATACTCAGGTATTTGAGCTGTGCAAGACATACATTATTTTTTGGGGAAAAGGGCATGGACTGAAGCAAAATACAGAAAGTAAAATATTACAGGTGAAATTAGCCCACAGGGACATACCCCAAACATTACTTAAAGAGATCATTGCACTTTACTCAGAGATGTGTGTGTGCTGTACACAGGTCATGGACACAAGGTATCCGAAGAGATCTTTACAAACAGGTGCATCAAACAAAGTTGCGTTTACCCCATTGTTGTTAAATCTATATTCTGCCGATTTGGGGATTACAATAAAAAAGGCAAAATTATTTTCTCCAAGGATATGTGCGCATACATTTTTGTTTCTACAACATGCAGACGATTTAATCACTGTGGACCAAACAAAACTTGGTTTGTAGAGTTTGCTGTACAAGCTTCATTATTGCAACCTGAGCAATAAATTAATGGTAAATTCAAGCAAGGAAATGTGGCAAGGTATTCTAAGGAAAAATCTGAGAAGTGTGGTAACTGGGAGTAGCTAAAATCGATTACTTCTGCCCATATAATTACTAAGGGGGTTGGCTAGCGGAGACGAGCAAACCACTGCCTCACTTCACGTCAATTCAGGAAAAAAGCACACAACTTAATATTTGCCCTTTGCCTATTAAATGTGAATTTGAAGAGGCTGTCAGCGGAGGCTATTATAAGGGTAATAAAGGCAAAGCTGATGTCAACAATTTTGTATGGTCAACAAGCCTTCCCGCCTAAAATTGATACTAGTTTAGGTAAGCTGCATTGCACCAACTAGACATATATTTGAGTGACCTCAGTATACCCGACGGGGTCAGATTTAATTGGGATTCGGAATATTAATACACGATTACATATACAAGTCATCATTCTTTTAAATATTATCATCAGATCATCCACGCCAATGATAGGTTAATAAAAACGGTATTGCAAGAGATTTTTAATGGATCTCATAATGACTGGACTAGATATTTATATTTGGACAGTACTGATTTAGACCTGCAGCCAGATACCCTAAGAATTAAAAGTCTTTCTTACCTGCCTTTAAATTATATCCTGTAGAGACAGGTAGTGGCATCATCAATGAAAATCGATTTAGAATCCTTGCAAACTTTTGAAAAGGTTAGATCTATACTTCCTTCTTATGAAAATCTTGTTTGGTAAGTTACCTGAAACAGTTGTATTTTAAGAATTTGTAGCTAAATGTATGTTGAACACTTTCGGCCTGATTAGGAGTTCCACAGATGGGAAGACCTGTCTGCCGAACTTCCGACGGGTAGGTTGTCGCCACAATGGCTACCTCCCCTCCGGACCCATTACGAGTTCCCTGGTAGGCTGATAGATGGAAACCGAGGTTTCCGCCTGTCAGCCTAGCTGGAAACTGGTGGCAGCATTGTCTCCAGCTTGAAATCGAGCCGGCGGCAATGCTGTCGCCTGCAGGGTGCACGAGCAGACAGTGAACACTGCGAGGGTGCTGGGCAGGGGGATCCCTGCACTGCCCATGCCAAGTACATGGACAGTTCAGAGGCCCCCTTGTGGCCCCCTGCACCTGCTCTCTACAAGCCTTTTCATGTTGGTATAACCACCATGAAAAGGCTTGCGGAGAATTAGGTCGTAATCAGCAGGGCGGTGCTACATTCAGCGCCACCCATGCTGATTGCGACCTCCACCCACTATCAACCCATCGGGCTCACCAATCCCAGCAGAGATGGCAGAACCCCAGCGGTCAGACCGCCAGGGTCTTAATGTGGTGGTTGGACCACGACAGCAGCGGTGGTCCTGACTGCCACCGTGAGGCTGACGGTCTCGAGACCGCCAACCTCCTAATGAGGCCCTTTGTATTTAAACAAGCATTTGCAATGCAATGGGTCTCACATTTGCTCCAGTAAGAGCTATTGGTGTTGTAAATTTCTAACTGGACTTTTCTTGCCACATTAAATTGAAAATTAAAAATAAAACAGTTGACATAAGAGAGAAGATTTAAAGTTCCATGGCCGCCATGAGCATAAGAGCGAAGAAGAGACACAAAAGGAAAAAGAAGTTTGCTCACAGTCAAACATATCGGCAATTGTGCAATTATCCATGTAACAGGGTCTGTGTCCAAGGCAGTAACTAAACCTCTCCAAGGTAGGACAAACGTAAAGCGATTACCAATGACATCAAGGGATTTTTTAAAGGGAAGCCCACAAATGAGTGAAAGTGATGTGCATAAGGTAGGCCTGGTTAAAAGCCCACAATACTTACAACAGGTCAAAGTACTTGCACACTTGACCTAAAAAGGGCAGCCTCTCCTCTCTTGTTGGCTAAAGCTCATGAACGCCGACCACAAGGTCCTTTTGGTGAATTTTAGGCAATCGAAGTTTGAATTGCAATTTCGATTTTATGGGGTTTGAGCCAGCCCAACACTACATTACAACAGTGAACATTTGAAACACATTTTCCTGTCTTACTGGAACAGTAACATGCATCAGCCATGTTTTCTTGCTCATTCTAACATTGCCCACAAGATATCACCTTTTCTGCTTCCCCGCCCACTTTTAAAAAACAAAATCACCTTTGTTTATTTTATTCACTTTTTAGTTGCTGATCCAACTCCGACTGCTAATTATAAAGAAGAAAACTGCACTTGTGTCCTTTTTATGCTCATGCATAATGTGCTCGCCTACGAATTAACGTGGGCGGCCATGCCCAATGCTTTATTTTCTTGTTTTTAAAACTTTAACCACGATGCACGGAATTAGAGATGCTCTGCAATGTGGCTAACCAACGGTAAAGTCAATAGTTCCCAAAGGTAAGACCTTTTGGCTTTGTCAGGGCTTGTTTATTTCCTCGTTGCTGACGTGGAACACCATCGGCAAACCCAATAGGCTAGACTTCTTGGCTTTGCAAATGCTTGTTATATAAATGTACATATCGCGGGCTCATTAAGCTCCAGTATGCCACATAAAAATGTTAGCCACATCCAGGCCTCTCTGGGATCTCGTGTGTGCTAGTAGAATCTATAAAGTGTTCTACATCTGAGGGCTCACAGGGTCACGGTACTCACTGTAGAAGCTCCACTGCAGACTTTAATTAGACCCTCGCAGCAGGAGGCGAGATTTGTCGAGAAAGATGTGTTTTTGCTGCTTTCATGAACTGACCATTAGACGCCAGGAAGCAGAGCTCGCCTCAGCTGCAGCGAGGTCGGCTCCCTGTGCCAGCCTTGTGTGCAAGGACCTCACGGATACACTCAGCCAAAAGGCGGCCTCCTGCTGCCCGGACAGGGCGCCTGTTGTCTTAGCTGCAAGCAACCATCCGGACAGTCACCGAGCGTAAATACTCGTTGTACCCACACATGCTGAAGATGTCACCGCCATAAGGCACGAGCCCCGTGCAAACAACAGTAGCTATGAATAGTGCAGCAGGTGTAGTGACACCGAGGCCCAGTGGTTTCAGGCTCCTATTAAAACTCAAATATAGCTTTTTTGCCACACTTTATTGCTTGCTCTAGGGGCTGAGGCACTTTCGTAGGCCACTAGCAGGCAGCCCTCCAATGTACTCTTTTCAGTAACCTCCCCTCAGTGCTTAATTTGTGCCTGTGCTTGCCGGAGCTGTCACCGACACCCATTTACAAAAATGGGTATTTTATTGTCACAGTCCAGGACACACTGGCCTCTGTCTGCCTTTTTCCTAAACCACTTAAAAAACATATTGAACTAGCACGTGTAGGTCTTTCTTAGAACTCTAGGTGACTTGGCTGAGTGCAAAATGCCCCACTTGTGTCAGTGAGATGGGTCGTAGTACAAATTAACCACTGCCTTCCTTTGTACGACAAATCTGCAACAAGTTCAGTGATGTCAGGTTGTCTCATGACAAGTGTGAATGATTTGCCCAGTTCTGGGCTTTGCTGGCTGTTCTGTCTCCACAAAAAGATGAGTAAAACTACAACTAGTCAGTGTCACATGAACTGCTGGCATCAGGGAAGGGATAACTTGGGCTCCAATAGTTTTTTTGTCATTCCTTTCCTATATCTCCAGACGTCTAGGAGCCACCCGTACATACCAAAGGGCGAGACGTCTTATTTTGATAATATCCAGGATGGTCACAAGGAAAGATGGGCATGCAAGTGACTTAGATGTTTTTTAAAACAATTATTTAAAAAAATCCAGCCTGATTAATTATTTAAACGACAACACTATAGTAAAACACCTGACATGTATAGTACTGTGAAAACATTGAGAAGAATCGTGGTTATCGATCTCTAGCAATAAATGCTCAAAAGAAATGGACAAATATTATTTTTGTGCATTTTCCATGTTTCACAGTTGGCAGACTGCATGGGGCCTGTTCAGCACCAGGCACAGCTCAGATTGCTGAAGCCAAGGGAGATGTCCCGATGAGAAGACACACAAGTTACTTCTGGGTGATCTCATCACTGAACATTTCATTAAGCCTCAATTGTATTTTTTGGTTAATTTTGTGGGTCTGCCCTATGTGAAATCACTGACAATCAAAGTTGGACAAAGTTAAGTTACGTTAATTCTTACTTGTAGCAGTTGTATCAATATATGTAAGGAGTATTTCTATAGTGCAAATCAAGCCAAAAGACCGTGGGGTGCTGTGCAGGGTCACAGACCAGCAAAATTCAATGAGCGATGAGGGAAGTAGATGATTCATGAAGTGTTAATGCACTGTGATGTAGTGTTCTTAAAGTGTGTCTTCAGCTCTCTCCTCAATTGTAGAAGTGGCTGAGGTGGTCATGATGGATACAGGGGTTTTGTTGCAGATCCTTGGTGCATAGATGGACAACACCCTCTGCCAAGCTTTTTTTTCTTTTTTATACTTCTTCGTCTGCAGTCTGATGGTGGGGATGCCGAGAACCACCAGGCATGGTGAGCTTGTCTGCAAGGTAAATAGGGGTGCTGATCATGATGGCTTTGTAAGTGATGATGCTGGTTTTGAAGATGTGCGATCTGGCAAGAGGCGCCAATGGAGTTCCATTAGAATGGGGGTGATGTGATCATATTTCTTCAGGTCCTGGATGAGATGTGCACTGGCATGTAGAATGCCCTTAAGGGGGGTCAGTGTGCAGTCTGGGAGGCCATGGAGCAGGGCATTATCATCATCCAGATGTGACAGTATGAGGTCTTGAAAAGCTGTTATGAAGTCGCTTCTGCAAAAGAATTGTTTCACTTTCTTTTGTAAGAGGGAGGTGGCACATGGCCATCTTCGTTCTTTGTTTCTTGAAGGTGAGGTTGGTATCCATGGAGAGTCCAACTGACTTGGCATTCAGCGAATGTTGGGGTTTGAAGCAGTCAAGTTCAATTTCTTTAAGCCAGGTTTGTACTGTTTTTTTGGTAGTTCTTGGAAAGCAGTTCTGTCTTGGTCAGGTCGTGCTTCAGAAAGACTCTAGACATCGAGGTCTGGGTGATGTGCAGGCAGTGTTTGTGGTGTTGGATGTCTGAAACAGTGGAGACTTTCAATTAAAGTTGTGAATCATCAGCATCATGGTGCATCCTGAATGCTGTTACCTATGAGCAGAGCACCAAATGGTTCCATATAGAGGTTGAAAATGACTGGGGACATTATTGATCTCTAGGGGACTCTGCAGGTGAAAGAAAGCTTTTCTGGCCCATGTGAACAAACTGGTGTCGGTTGGAAAGATAGGGGGGAAATCAGTGAATGGCTTTGTGGGTGAATCCCACTCAAGATTTCAGGGTGCCTATGAGGATCTGATGGCTGACGTTGTCAAGGACTACAGAGAGATCCAACAATGTCAGAAGGCACGGGACTCTGTTAAGAATACACAAAAGTTGCCTCTGGGTAATCTCATAATTGAAAATGTCATGAACTCTAAACGGCTCTTTGGTTCATTTTGTGAAATAAGCCAATCTGCGGTAAATTAAATTTATGCTACTCAAAATAGGATGAAAGTCATATTACCTCTGTTCCTACTTGAAGTAGTAGTCATTTTATGGTGTTTAGATTATTATTATGCCTTTAATATATCAGGACTAATGTTCTGTAATTTAGAAATTCCAGTTCCAGTAGGCATCTTAACTTCTGGCTAGCCTAACAACCGTGTTTGATAGCCCAGTCACTTAATATGGTTGGGCATTATAATCTACTGGTCACAGTTAAGAAAGTCCATTGGATCTGTGCACAAAGGGGCTTGGAATATCTCATGTTAGGGCTAGAGACTTACCAAACATTTTGAAGAGATATCTCTGACACTCGTAGTATGAGAAACACCTTCACTAGGAGCATCATGCAACTTTCCAGGATCGAAGGATGTCACAACATGTTTTGGATCAGGTTTTGTAGTGTATGCACCAAACTACAGAAATAAGCTCATAGTGCCCCCCTCCAATTTAGGATTTAAGACGAATGGAATCAAGTGGTTGCTGAACCACTGGAAAAAGCAACGGGGTCAAGAGGATCGCCAGTTATGATTCAAAGACACTCATCCACCACCTAAACCTGTGGATGGTGATGGACTGTTCCATATTCAATGCCAGACTGAGGTTAGTGAGTGATAGGCATGCAGCAGGTGTAGGATGCTCACTGATGCAAAGGGTCACTTTGACGTAGGAAATGCAGCTTTCCAAAATGTGTAGATTCTGGAACTCACCACTCCTGCACTCGGTTGTGATGTTATCACTCTCCACTGCCTTTGGTGAGGTGTCTCTGGAGGGCTCCTGTGCACCCTGACTCGCCTCCTTGGCAGGCCATTGTTCTCTCTTTGTGCAGGCCATCCTAGCTGAAGACAAGGCAGACAGGGCTAGTGCCTTGGTCGGAGTTTCATGATTGGTCCTAACCTTCATGAGATATGCAGTAGCTGCTCCAGTCTAAGAGACACCAAAGAGCTATTCAGGTATACATCAATGTAACTCTTAAAACTGGCTCAAGCGAACCTTTGCAGTTGGTGGCTGTTGTGCCTAAAGTGTACTGGTAATCAGGAGGCTGGTATCATTAAAGATTTCAGGTACCACTACCAGCCAATTACATGAGAAGAATCTATACATGCCTTCTATCAAAGTTGAGGATGAGAAACTGGCTTGGACGGCATCTTCCATGCGTATTCTAGGTCTAAGCCACAAAGGAAAGCAGGTCCCACCTTTTTGACCTATGAAGTTTGCCAATACCTTTTCGGATGCTGTGAAGCATAGGACAAAAAGAAAAAAAGTCCAATGATGCTGATGCAGCTGAGAGCATGAAAAACTTAAGGATCAATTTTTGGATAAGATGGACAGACAAGTGCACTCGTGGGGCAATCGAGCATATTTGAAAAACAGACACCCGATCTTCCAGTGGGTCACTCACTCTCAACAAGGTGACGCTCGTCCCTCACACAACAGCCTACACCACAGTGCTGGTGTGCATCACTGAGATACATCTCAACCCGCTTCAGAGAATTGAGCTCACTTGTAAGAGACATTGAGGAAGTATATAACCTCATACTTGGAGGACAAGCACAGCTCACAGACATAGAGGGAGGAGAAGTGCTACTTACATAGAAAGGATGGACATTGGTTTTAGATATGGAAGCAAAACATATGCTAGTTGGAGATATGAATTGAAGATGAATGGGCTATTTCTGATGCAAAGACTCTGTTATGAACATCATATAGAAGTTGAAGGATAATCTGCTCCCCATCCCCATCACACGCATGTATACACCTATAGAATGACCACACGTGTTGCTGAATGCCAGGGATGCTGAATGCCAACTTGATTCCAACTCATACCTTTTTGTTCCATTACCCCACCACTCTGGGCCAGATTTAATAACACTTTGCGTCAGATCTATGTCACTTTTGTAATGCAAGCCTAACGCAAAGTGCTGTGGTGGTATTTACTTTGCAATGCAAATCAGCATTTGGCATGAACTATGAGTGAGACAGGTTTTCCCTAGCAACCATCCAGGGGTTTTGACACAAATCCCTGTCTATTAACATTGGTAGACCGGGATTTGCACCAAAGCCTTATGCCTCCTTGAGACAATTGTTACATGTAGAGCAACTTTAAAACTCTCCAAAGTTTTCCAACTTTGCATTTGTGCTGCACTGTACAATACACATGCAAAGTGGGAAAAGTATTGAAGCATAGTTTCCAGTACAAAACCTATGCTTGATAAAAAGCACATGCCGTTGCACTCTGGTGTAGGGGTGTGTGCAGTGGCGCATGGCAGTCTTAAGTTCACCAGTGCAGGGAGAGAGGAAAACAATGCCACATCTTAGTAGTTATGGAGGTGTTCTGCTCTATTTCCTTCACACAGCTTTGTCTGCTGTGGTGCTGTGTGTTACTGTTAGTAAATCTGCCCCTTTGTCTCTGTAGCATCTTCCCCAGCCCAGGAGCATGACACGGACCACGCCACACGCAAAGCTCTGTATTAAATGTCTTTATTCTTCAGCATATGATCACACACTGCTCTCGGATCATGTCACATCGATTAACAACTACATCTTAAAACCTCCCAAGTTATGCAATTCCTCTTTGAGACTGCCTAGAATCGCTAGGGTCCTAGCTCACAACACTGCATCCACCCTTGTTAAATAAAAAGTATAAACAACAGTCACATTATATTTCTCCAATTAATTGTCAAGGTGCTCACACTAGCCAGCCAGATCAAGTGGGATGAGGGAGCCAAGATGCACTCTGAAGGCACTGGTTCTGATGCTTGATCAGTACTGTTAGGCGGGATCGCCTCGTTCAAGGTTTGATGAACGCAGAGGTAGGTGCTCAAAAAGTGATGAGTCACATGTGATTGTCTGTCTGGTACAATGCGCTATCACCATGTGTCCTTTAAATGTGACCACCCTCTAAGGATTGCCAGCAAATTCAGTGTCTGTTTTCCACTTTCATTTCTGTTTGACCTTCATTGAAGAATGTTACCTGAGCTTGTCAACGCCAGTCAGCATTTGTTTTCATTTTGAACTTTCGAAAAGTGTCTATGACACAAACCTTATCAGCATTCAAAGGTCGGCCCACTCTCCACCTGGGCAGTTTGGTTCCAATGGCTCTCCCAAATATCAGGGTGGCAGGACTCTCACCAGTTGTGGAGTGAGGAGCTGAACGTAAGCCTGAAGGGCTTGACAGAGACCCTGGTTTAACTAGATTCCCTCCATCAATGTTCTTTGAATCAGCCTTTTTAGGATACCCATGAATCATTCAACAACACTATAGGCTTGTGACCACAGAGGTGTACTCTTTTGATGCTTGCCATTTAGCCTGATTAGAAACTCCTTGAATAGTTTGCTATTGAATGGTGGACCATTGTCAGATTTGAGAATGGCGGGATACCTCATGCTGCAAAGATGTCATCCAGCTGCTGGATGTGGGTTGTTGATGATAGCTCCTCTACTTAAGGACAGCATGAATATTCATAAGTGATTACCAAGAGATTGTCTCCATTTCCTAAGAGTCCAAAGAAATCAACTGCAACTCATTCCCAGACATGTGCAGGAAGGTCAGACATAGTCAATGGATGCTGCATCACTTTGGGGGAAAGGAAATAGAAAAGATGGCGTCTTTTAGTTCCTTCTCAACACGCTCTTCCAAGGGCAGGAACCACACTTGGGGCCAGATGTACCAAAGGATTTTACCCATTCTGTGTCTATGGGAAAAAGCTTTCGTACATATGACCCTTGGTCTCTTAGGGCTTTTTTGGTGGCTACAATGCCACAATGTCCTTCATGGACTAATTAAATGACTTACTGTATGAGGTTTTCAGGAATGACAATTCTTGTGCCCATCAGTACAACACTTTCCTTGGTTACGGGTAGTTCATCTTGTACATTTTTTAATTTTTGAAATTCAACATTGTCAGCAAAAGGTTGAGTGTTCCTCTTCCCACAACTGATTTGAAATGATGTAATTGAGAATAAGTAGGTCTTCATCGGCATTAGTGGCAGCAATAATCTGTTTTAATGGATAGGGCTGCTGGTGTACAGGGCCTTACAATAAAGTTAATGTACTCCTCAGCGGTCCTGGATGTCACACTGATGATGTAGTGGTACTCATGAAAAGTAACCAGCAGGGTTCTGCTCTTTACCTGGCTTGTATACAGCTGCATAGTCGTACTGTTGCAGTTGCAGCTCCCACCTCTCAATGCGAGGGGGCTTCTTGGCTTTTGGGTTTCCAAAAATAGTGAGCACTGCTCGGTGGTCAGTAATGATAGTGAAACATTTTCCGTATAGAAACGCATGAAAATGTTCGCAGGCTACCTCTACAGCCAGACTCTCCTTCTCCGGCTGAGAATAGGCACGTTCCATGTTATAAAGGCTTCGACTAGCATATACTACATGTGTCTCTAACAATTCGGCTGACCATTATTTTGAGTAAAGATTGCCCCAAGCCCCACCAGGCTTGCATCTACTGTGATCTCAGTATGTAACTTAAGCTGAAAATAGGCTCTCAGTGGCATTCTCAATCACATGTTTTATTCTTTTGGAAGCTTTGCTCACATTCAAGAGATCACTGGAAACTGACATTTTGTTTGGTCAAGTCTCTTAATGAGGCACTCACTGTGGCAAAGTCACAAATGTACCATGAGCAATAACTGGCCATGCCCAAGAAAGATTGCAGCATGGTGACATCTTGTGGGGGGAAGTAGTTGACAGTGCTTGCACTTTATCTCGGTCAGGAGTCATTCCCCCATCAGAGAATATGTCCCCAAGGAATTTAAGTTTGCTTTTGTGAAACTCACAATTTGCCAGGTTCAGAGTGAGAACTGCATAAACAAGTCACTGGCACACTTGGGTAACAGCCTTGTCATGCTCTTCTCACATTGCTCCACATACCAGTATGTCATCACAGTAATTAAAAGCATACATCACAGGTTATATTATTTGATGTATAACATCCTAGAATATTTCAGCAGCTGACCACACTCCAAAACTCAACCTTTTGTATCTGAACAAACAGACATGAGTTCAAAAAGTAATGATGTACCTGCAGTTTTCTTCCAAGTTGAGGTGATGGTATCTTTTGTTTAGGTCAAGACAGGAGAAGACTTTGGTACCATTCATTTGCATGATCATGCCTGCTATGTGTGGACCAGGAAGTTGTTCTCTCTTAATTGCTTTGTTGGCTTGGCGCATATCAACACATGTGCACTGCACTTCTACTGCCCTGTTTTGGTACCACTTCTATGGGCGAAACCCTTGGCATACGACCAGTGGAGCACTCAATGATGACATGCCTCAACAGGGATTCTAGTTCTTTCTCAACAGCTTCTTGCAAGTGAAAAGCGACTCGATGGTGCTGCTGGGTAACAGGGCAAATGTACTCATTAATGTGAGGGAGCACTTTTATTGTCTTGAACTTTCCTCCGCCATGAAACAGACTTACAATTTCAGTGAATGAGAAGGTTGTAATTGAGCGATATCAGTCCTATGTTAGCAGAAGTGGCAAAACAGACAGACACTAGACAAAATTCCTTGAAGAACTTGAATTGGCTGTTGCACTGATATGTCTTTATGCCACATTGTCGCTGCACATGACCCTTCACTCTGCAATGGTTTGAAGGCAGCCCACATGTATACCTTTGTGTTTGATGAGTTGAGGCGGGGAACAGGAGACAGGCTACTAAACTTCTCGATTGGCATGATGTTGATCGATGCACCACTGTCTAAGGTTATGGGGAAACCACTGACTTTTATTGTAATCTTGGGGTAGTGTCCAAATGAATTAAGTTGTTTCTTTGATAGTATGCCTTTGTCTTTTGTTCTTTCTTGCAAGTGACCACACCAACATATGCCTGTTGTTCATTGGTCAACATCATCATTGCACATCCATCTTCTTCAATGGTGCATGATAATGACGTTGAAGAGACTACGTAGGGTGAGCTTGGTGACTATCAACTTTGTTGGGTTTCTACTTGTAGTAACGAGTGCTGCTTTTTTGCCTTGTGCTAGAATGCTTCTGGAATCTTCTGGCATCCATTTTCTTTTCCAGCTGTGCCATATTTGGTTTCTCTTTTGCTTTGTAAACCATTATGAATTGGTTTTCCTTTTAGCACGTCTCTCTCATGTCTGGACATTTACCTTCATAGGGAAATGAAAAACCACATCGGAAACACAACTTTCTCTTCTTTAAAGATAGCAACTTGCGTGCATCTACCTTGTGCTTGCTTTTCATGACCAAAACTGATTCATTTTTCACTGTTCCTGCTTCCATATCAGCAGCTTGTTGATCTGCTCTTTCATTGGCACTTGCAACCACTAGTATTTTCTCTAGACTGAGCATCTCTCTCAGCATGTACCTTCTGAGTCTGAAAGACAGCTCTTCAATCACTCTGAGGTGTATAGCTTTTTCATCGTTAAGTTCACTAAATTTGCAGTGTTTGATAAGCACATCAAATCTTTCAACAAACTCGTCCATCGTCTCACCAGCTTGCTGTCTTTCTTGACTAAAAATGTACCTTTCATAGTCAACATTCAGCATTGGATTGAACTTGGAACCCAATGCCTCTTTGATCTGACAGTACGATTTTTCATGAGACTGTGAGATTTTCTTCAGCACTGCTTTTACTCCATCACTGGCAAGGTTCTTTAAAAACAAAAGCCCCATGAGCTGCCTTAGCATAATTTTTTTAATGCTTAGGTGGCCTTTTCCCTGCGCCATATTTACGAAGTGGCGCAGTGCATGCATTGCACTACTCTGTAACCCCTTGCACCACATTATGCCAGCGCCAGGCATATTGTATGCAAGGGGGGCATTTGAGCACTAGGAGACCCGCAAAAATGATGCAGTGAAATTTAACAGATTGCACTGCGTCATTTTTGGCATCATTTTAACGCCTGCTCAAAGCAGGTGTTAAAATGACGCACCTATCAAAACCTATGGGCCTCCTTGCACTTTGCTACACTAGCGATAACATTTTTGATGCTAGTGTAGCAAAGCGCCACAATAGCGTCACAAATTTTGATGCTATTGTTCTAACGACCGCCATGGTGCACCATATTATAAATACGTCACAACCATGGTGTTGTTTGGTGCCGGTAGGGGGGGCGCAGAAAAAGTGGCGCATCAGTACTGATGCTCCACTTTTGAATAAATATCAGCCTTAAGGATTTTCTTCTAGTCTACTTTATCTAGGGCATCTATTAAGTCATCAAATCCATGCGATCCATGCGGTCCATCTGGCGCCAATATTTTGCTTGTTTGTGATGTGGAATGGTGGTGGTGGTTCCGGAACAACAACTGTGTCATAATTCATGCTGTTTGCAACCATCGTTGAGTGCATATGCTATTCAGATGACTGCCGCTGTTCACCTGGACCAGTAACCTCTGCAAGCACTGGCTGTGTCCTCGTGCTTGGGTCATCATGTCCAATCAGAGGTTGTAGATCACCATTTTTTCTTGACTGTGAGTAACAATTATTTTTCTTGCACTTGACCATTGTTGTGTTCAGTTTTTTGCATCGTACCAGGTTGTCACTACCTTTAGCGTTTCGTTCTGTATAGATGATGGCTCTGTGTTATGGCGTGCCACTCTATTTCTTCTTTCAGCCTTACCAAAGGATTCCGGTGGGCTTTTCAAGTGCTCTCCTTCTCAGGACCTTCCACTTCTTTGAGGGAGACCCTTGTCTGTTCTTTGGGGTACGTATCCCCCACTTGTCTCCAGTTGTAGCATCACCCCCAGCCCAGGAGCATGTAAAGGACCACACTACACATGGAGTTCCGTAACAGACGTCTTTATTCCTCATCATATGATCACACACTGCTCTCGGATCACGTCATAACCATTAATTAACACACCTTAACACCGCCCAACCAGTTACACATTTCCTCTCTGAGTCTGCCTAGAATCACAAATGATCCTACTGCACAAAGACTCACAGAACTACAGTCTCTTGCAAGTTCTTTTTCATCTCTGGTCTCTCACTTTTCATGGTTTTCCAATCTTTCTCTTCCACCTTCACTTCCCCTGTCTTTCTTGTGGTAGGTCAAATTTCATGCAAATAAGTATTCATCTACAAAAAAATGAGTGTTTTTGCCAGCTACCTGTAATTAAGCACTTAAGTGACAGCAGGTCGACCTGGTGAATGATTTATACATTGAATGAATACATAAATGGAAGGATACTCATTAAAAACCCACACCACCCACACTGTTTACACCTAAGAAGAACGGTTTCATTTCACTTTTAGATGTCTGGATAAAGACATCCAGCATCCTGTGTTCACCCTCCAAAGGATGACCCGTTAATATCAGAACACATCCTCCTGATCTTTTTTGTAGTTCCAGAAGTAAATGCAGGCATCATCTTCTTGACAGTAAAGACAAAGGGCCTCATTTACAAAGTTTTGGCACAGGGTACCTTCGCAAGCCTTTTTGCTGCGCTGCCCTGCATCAAAACAAAAGAGCAGGAATGCACCGTATCTGCAAAATGCAGCACATTGCTGTCCTGGTCCCCTGTGGTGGCGCACTAATTGCTGCCATGCTCCAACGCAGGCACCCTTGCACCATGGTGCAGTGATGCCTGGCTTGCAGGAATGATTGTTTTTATACAGGAAAGAACACCTTCCTGCACAAAAAACAATCACAAGGGTTGTTTTCCTCCTTCTATGTGTGCTGCAGAATGCAGCACACATAGAAAGAGGAAAAAACGGGGAGAAATAATGTTATTTCTCCCCATTGCGCCACCTGTACACCACCCCTGGGGTGGTGTAGGAAACTGACGTATTCGTAGGTTTACAAAACCTTGCAAATCTAGGACTGTGTCAGATTCCATGGGTGCTGCATGGGAACACCCACAGCATCACCCATGGAACGCCCCTTTTACGCAGAGTAATGCATGAAGGAGGGCCATATCTACAAAGCCTTGTAAAGGCACGCAAAGTGACTTTGCGTGGCCTTGTAGATATGGCCCTGTAGCCTGCGCTGCCCATGCATCAAAAAAGTGACGCAACGTGGCGAAGGCCGCTTGTAAGTGAGGTCCCCGAGGTGAGCAGCACCTAGTCTTGGTCCCAGAGTTCGTAGAGGCAGGGCCCTATAGATTGAGCAGGTGTAAGCAGTTTGTCGCTCTAGGAAAAGGAACATTTTGCCATCCCATCCTGTGGCTGTGGTGGCAGATATATTGCTTGAAGGAGCAGTGTGCCCCCACCACTGGTTCCCAGGCAGGTCGCTCCCCTCACCACTACGCAGCCCCCAGTGTGACCGCTCTCGCTGCCGTGCCCTGACTGCCTGTGCCTGCCTCCTGTGACCGAGCGGCAGTGTCCTCCGATCCTGTGCCCGAGTGCCTGTGTCCCTGGTATTGTTACTGTTATTGATATTGTTGCCCTGATTGCTCTCCCTTACTTGTTGCCTTGCCTTGACTGTGCTCCCTTTTTTCTCTGCTTCCCTCGTCTTGCCGCGTCTCCCCCTCACCGCCCGTTTTTCCCGCCGCCGCGTCCCGGTAGCTCCGCCCCCTTGCACCCCATTGGCCGCCCCGCTCCCACCTCCCAGCTGCTCCTCCATCCCTCTTCCCCTCATATGGAGGCCGTGCAGCGGTAGAGAGAGCGACCTCTGACCCTGGTTCCCAGGCAGGTCGCTCCTCTCACCGCCACGCAGCCCCCAGTGTGACCGCTCTCGCTGCCGTGCCCTGACTGCCTGCGCCTGCCTCCTGTGACCGAGCGCCAGTGTCCTCCGATCCTGTGCCCCGAGTGCCTGTGTCCCTGGTATTGTTATTGTTACTGTTATTGATATTGTTGCCCTGATTGCTCTCCCTTACTTGTTGCCTTGTCTTGACTGTGCTCCCTTTTTTCTCCGGTTCCCTCGTCTTGCCGCGTCTCCCCCTCGCCGCCCGTTTTTCCCGCTGCCGCGTCCCGGTAGCTCCGCCCCCTTGCACCCCATTGGCCGCCCCGCTCCCATCTCCCAGCTGCTCCTCCCTCCCTCTTCCCCTCATATGGAGGCCGCGCAGCGGCTGCGACACTGGCGCGCCGAAGGCGCGCCAAAGGCAAGCCCGTCTGCGCCCGTCCGCGCCTGGACCGCGCCTAGCGCCAGACCCCCTGGCCCCGCCACTGCCAGCCTCCCCGCCGGACCTACGACGCCGCCACCCTCCTCGCACTCAACACCAGCCGGATCCCCGGGTGCTGCCGTGCCGACCCAAGACGCACCCACGGACCCTTCGCCTGCCAATCATGCAAGTTCTCCTGCATCCGGACCCGCACCGCACCCGCCAAGCCAAGCACCAGCAGCAACCACCTGAAGTGCATCCTGCTCAACACCCGCTCCATCCACAGACACGCCGTGGAACTCTGGAACCTGCTCGACACCACATCTCCAGACGTCGCCTTCCTCACAGAAACCTGGATGAACGCCTCCTCAGCGCCCGACATCGCCATCGCCATCCCGGGCGGATACAAGATCACCCGGAGGGACCGTGTCAACCAGACAGGAGGAGGCATCGCCATCGTCTAAAAGAACACCATCCGCATCACGACCAACTCCGACGACACCCGAACATCTCCACTTCCAGATACACACCGACCCCAAGACCACACTCAGAGGCACCCTCATCTACAGACCCCCAGGACCCCGCACACAATTCAGCGAAGACATCGCAGACTTCATCAGCCCACACGCCCTCCCCTCCGCTGACTACATCCTCCTAGGGGACCTCAACTTCCACCTGGAAAACAACAACGACAACAACACCACCACCCTGCTGGACAACCTCGCCAACCTCGGACTCAAGCAACTGGTGAACACCCCCACCCACTACACCGGACACACGCTTGCCCCAGTCTTCTCCTCCAGCAAGTACATCTCCTTCAGCCACTCCACCGGACTCCACTGGACAGACCACAGCTGCGTCCACTTCAGCTTCAGAAGAACCACGACTCACCACCACCCACAACAGGCTCCCCGCAGGAGCTGGAACAAGATCACCACCGACCAGCTCTCCACATCACTGAGCCAGAACCCTCCCGCCAGCTCAGCGGACCCCAACCAAGCAGCCAACAACCTCACACAGTGGATCACCAACTGCGCTGACAACCTCGCACCTCTGAAAACCCATCCCATCAGGCCCAACAGCAAGAAAGCCTCCTGGTTCAACAACGACCTCAAGAACTCCAAGAAGAACTGCTGCACCCTCGAAAAAGCCTGGCGAAAAAATCTGACTACAGACAACATGACCGCCCTCAAGCACGCCTCCCGCAAACACCACCAGCTGATCCACACCACCAAGAAGACAGTATTCAAAGAACGACTAGACAACAACACACACAACAGCAAGGAACTCTTCAGCATCGTCAAAGAGCTCTCCAACCCCAGCGCCGGAAACAACGACATCACTCCCTCACAAGACCTCTGCGACTCAATCGCCTCGTTCTTTCACCGCAAGATCGCCGACATACACAACAGCTTCGGCGCACAGACCACGCACCCAACCACCAAACCGACGCCCCCCAACACCACCCTCCATGCCTGGACCCCGGTCAGCACCGAAAACATCATCCATACGATGAACACCATCCATTCCGGATCACCAACCGACCCATGCCCCCACCACGTCTTCAACAAGGCCAACTCCGTCATCGCACCCCATCTCCGGGACATCATCAACTGCTCCTTCAACACCGCCACCTTCCCGGAGAGCTGGAAGCATGCCGAACTCAGCGCCCTCCTGAAGAAACCATCAGCAGACCCCACCGACCTCAAGAACTACCGCCCTATCTCGCTCCTCCCGTTTCCTGCCAAAGTCATCGAGAAGACCGTCAACAGACAGCTAGCCGCCTTCCTCGAGACTAATGGATCCCTCGACCACTCGCAGTCCGGCTTCCGAGCCAACCACAGCACCGAGACCGCCCTCATCGCAGCCACTGACGACATCCGAGCCCTGCTCGACAACGGGGAAACAGCGGCCCTCATCCTCCTGGACCTCTCCGCAGCGTTTGACACTGTCTGCCACCGCACCCTAGTGCAGCGCCTCAGCAACATCGGAATCCAAGAGAAGGCACTAGAGTGGATCATCTCGTTCCTCGCCGGAAGAACCCAGAGAGTCCACCTCCCCCGTTCAGATCCGAGGCCACCGAAGTCATCTGCGGCGTACCACAAGGATCATCACTCAGCCCCACCCTCTTCAACGTCTACATGAGCCCCCTCGCAGCCATCGCACGCCATCACAACCTCAACATCATCTCCTACGCCGACGACACCCAGCTGATCCTCTCCCTCACCAACGACCCAGCCACCGCCAGAACCAACCTGCACGAAGGGATAAAAGACGTAGCCGAGTGGATGATGAACAGCCGCCTGAAACTGAACTCAGACAAGACGGAAGTTCTCATCCTTGGATCATCACCCTCTGCCTGGGACGACTCCTGGTGGCCCCCTGCCCTGGGCAGCGCACCCAAACCAACGGACCACGCACGCAACCTGGGCTTCATCCTGGACTCCTCCCTCTCGATGACCAGACAAGTCAACGCCGTCTCATCATCATGCTTCAACATCCTACGCATGCTCCGAAAGATCTTCCGATGGATCCCCACCGAAACCAGGAAGACGGTCACCCAGGCACTCGTCACCAGCCGACTGGACTACGGTAACACCCTCTACACCGGAACCACGGCCAAACTACAGAAAAGACTCCAACGCATCCAGAACGCCTCCGCACGCCTCATCCTTGACATCCCCCGACACAGCCACATCTCGGGACACCTGAGAGACTTGCACTGGCTCCCCGTCAGCAAGAGAATCACGTTCCGCCTCCTCACCCACGCACACAAGGCCCTCCACGACCTGGGCCCCAGGTACCTCAACAACCTCCTGACCTTCTACACTCCCACCCGCCAGCTACGATCGACCAGCCACGCCCTCGCCGCCGTGCCACGCATTAGAAAAGCCACCATGGGAGGAAGATCCTTCTCCTACCTGGCAGCCAAGACTTGGAACTCCCTCCCCATCCACCTCCGTCTGACCCAAGACCACCTCTCCTTCAGGAAGCAACTCAAGACCTGGCTGTTCGAGCAGTAGCGGTCCCCCCTCCCCCAGCGCCTTGAGACCCTCCGGGTGAGTAGCACGCTATACAAATTTCTTGATTGATTGATTGATTGACCAGCTAGAAGGCCACCTTCTATTGCATCACCTTAGTGACCAGCAAGCAATGGAAGTAAGGGCCGGGGTGAAATCCCCTCCGGCCACGCCCAGCAGAGATGCCTGATGCTTCCCGGCTCGGAGTATAATGAGAAGGCGCCTTGTGATGTGGGAGGCTCATGCAGGCTACCACAGTCATCTTGAATTACATGTGGAGAGCTTAGAAGATACTTCCACTCTCAAGAGTATGAGTGTAAGGCGTTCAGAACCAGGCCCGCAGTATGTGCATTAAAGAGATGTAACAACCAGGTCAGCTAGTGGGGGTTCAAATCTGCTCATGTAGAAAGGAGGTCCTCAGGGGCGTTTATACCAAGAAGGACTTTATTTCCAAATACAGTGTAGCTTTTAGAGTCAGGGATCGTAACTACAGGAAGTATTATTTTGAAGAGTAGGAAATGCTTTACATATTGTACCTAACTGGTTAGTGGGGTCAATCAACAATTCCCCTCCCCACCCCACATTCTTTCGAGGATGTGGCTAGGGAGGTTACATTACTGAGATAACCTATAACGACATGTCGTGATATCATGCAGGGTCAACAAAGGATGGCTGTGCCTCACTGTCACGATGTATATATGGTTTCTAGACCCCTGGGTACCCCTAGTAGCCGTCCTCAAAATATGCCCATTAAGTCAATGCATCTTTCCTGCATCATCGACGTTCTGAGCCATTTCACCTTCTAAACAAGCTCAGACCCAGCCTGACAGGTTTTTCTTCCCACAGGGCATTTCCCCTGTGGGCTGGTGCTGAAAGCTCAGGGCCGCTCCTGGGGTCTGTCTCACTTTTCCCAGCTCACCTGGTCAATTCAGTGCTTAATTTGTAAATAAAAAGGTGCCGGTGCTCAAAGCTCTCCTCTTAAACACGCGGCTGCTGCAATTAAATGTGCCAGCACAGAATGCTGAGGCGCGTGATCTTGAAGCCACCTCGGGCCTCTTCAATCCATTTACAGCCACCCCCTGCCCCTTCAGCTGACTCTTGCAGCTTCCTGCTTTTACCCTTTCTGAGGCTTTTTTTTATTTTTCTCTTCCTCCGTCTTTCTCACATGTCTTTTGCTCGCAGTAAATGCTTGAGACAGAAAACTAAGCGCCGGCCCTCAGAAATAAGTGCCGGTGCTCCGTACCGGAAACAACAAGCACAAATTAAGCACTGGGTCAATCACAGCAAGCAGAAGGCCTTAGGAGAGGGGACCAGGGGGGAATAGAGAAAGAAAGTCTTCAGGGAGGGAGTGGGGAGAGAGAGGAGAGAAGGATGCAATGATGAAGGATGTAAAGAGAGATACCACGAGACGACAAAAGGGGCGGGGCTGGGTTGAAGATTCTTGCCGGGGCTGCTTCGGTTCCTCAGTCCTGCCCTCCTCGGGCCTCAGTACACTGAGCCTGGTACAGCACAACGGAGTTCTTTGTCACTCACTGCCCATTTCTAAAAAATGTGTAATAGTTATTACAAAGTATAGAGATCTCGAGGTCCTGGAAGTATAATCTACGCTTCTTGTTATGAGTGACTTGGCTCCCTACAGGTAGGCTTTTCCAAGCAAGCAATAATTATACTCACCAGCTCTACACAGTCCAAACGTCTTCCGCCCGCCCCTTGGACGGCGTATGACCAGCGGGTGACTAAGGGATGGTTCGCTATAGCCCTCGAGGCAACATTAATCATACTGTTTACTTCTCTTTATTTCCATCCATGGATCTTCGGCTTGGAACCAGAAGCAAGAGGCTTTGTTTTGTTTTTCAACTTTTTCAAATTTACAAACCTTTGGAAGTTACCCTGAAAACCTGGGACGGTCTCAGACGTAAGACATATTCCCAGAAAAAATCTAAATTAAATTTTTCGTGCAAGAATTTGTAAGGGTTTCCTTCAAATACAAAATAAAAAACTAAGAAGCCAGCTGGAACAACTTTAGTAAATTTTTCCTTTGTTACCAAGGGAAAGTATTATTACTGTGGAGAAAAGTATTTCCCTACACACCCATATTTAGGTCTCGCCAGAGACAGCGCATGCCCAGTCACTTGCCAGATATTTTGTTTACTCACAGAGCGCTTAGAAGCCATCCATTGCTTAACATTGGCTGGCTTCACTGTCAGTCTCTTTTGCTTGCTTTTCATAAGTTAGCGCGTATGGCATTCACTTTCGCGTCTTGTGTTTGAAGCATGGCCCAAGTACTTCTACTGCTCCCTTAATTGGGCACTGTTTCTTCTTTTCTCCTAAGCTTCGACTGCATTGAGTGTCTTTTCCAGAAGTCTCTCTTTTGTACTTGTCCTCCTTGCCCCACACAAGCCCTTCATGTTGCTTCACCCTGTGTGTTACTTGCTCCACCTCTTCATGTGCATGTTGTTGCTTGCCCGCTCCTGCTGTCCGTATTGTTACTTGTTGCCTTCCCACTGTCCATGTTGTTGCTTACCCCGGCTGTCCATGTTGTCCCTTGCCCCCTCCCGCTGACAGTGTTGTTTCTCTCCCTCCTACACCCCTCCCACTCCACTAACTGCCCGTGTTGTTTGTTGCTTGCCCCACCCGCTATCCGTTTTGTTGCTCCTCCGTCCCCTTCACATCACACCCGCTATCCGTGTTGTTGCTCTTGCTCCCATCCCACTCATCAGTGATATTGTTCTCCTCGCCCCTTCCCACTACCAGTGCTGTTTCACTCCCTCCTACACCCCTCCAGACTTTAGTGTCAGTGATATTGTTCTACCTGCCCCCTCAGACCTCCTACCACCGTGCTGCCTCTGTACCCCACCACACAATAAAAAGCACTACCACACTGCTTGCGCTGGTTATGTCATAGCCCCTTTTTCTCTCCAGACCCTCCATCACTGATGCCCCAAATACGCTCTCCTTCTGTGTTGATGCCTGAGCCCCACACTATTAAAAAAATGCTATGACAGGGCCTGTGCTGGCCGCATCAATGTGCATTTGTTTACTTTCAGGCATGTTGCAAAGCAGCAGTGTTGCTGTACAACAAGGCTAAAAACATTGTTTGTCCTATGCAAACAATTGGAATGAGGAATGGTGTGTGGAGGTTTGAAACAACAATGTAGGGGTTGCTGGATGAGGGAGACTAGTGTAGCTGTGAGTTAGTTAGATGGCTGGGGCACTTTCTCCCTCAAGAATAAATGCATCTGCAGCCTACTCTTCCCGCGAGTACCATTGATTGAAGAACCTTACTTTGTAACACTCACATTATCCTTCCTTATAACTTCTCCACATTTCCTAGAATGTTCAATCTTTTTTTGCTACAACCAGAACATCATCTAGGGTCCTGTCACCCTCTTGTCACAATTGCAACCTAGCAGCAAATGAACCCATATTCTCCTGAGTGTCCACCTACAAATAAGCACAAATCTTCCTACCACCTACTCCAGTCCAGTGCCTAAAAACATTATATCAAACTCGACTTGGTTCTTAAGTGATACAACTCTTTGGACTGTACGTTCTTTGGTGTTCACAATTTGGCTTTCCTAATGCTTTTTTTAAAGACATGCTGCATGTCAACCCAGTTGCTATTCAACATGGATGAACAGTAACAAAGCCAGTAGCTACTGTCTCCTAAGTGAGACCTATTGGCTATGCCAAAGCTTGTAAGGGGTTGTTGCCTGCCGGCTCACAAATGTTTTTCACTGAAACACTCATAGTAGGACATGCATTCACACTGAAAACTCTGTTTGATTAAATCCTTTTACGAGTACAAAACTGACTTTTAATCAGTGCTTAATTTGAGCTGGTGGTTTCCGGTGCTCACACTAGCACTCATGACAGTGTGCCACATGGTGGTGCTGTCTGCTTAATTAGGGATGAGCACAACAACATGACTCTGCATTACCAATGACTAATACCTGTAACCAAGTCAGCCTTACACCCGAAGGGGCCTGAAATGGTATGACCTGTCACACTTGCAAGAGTGTGAGGCTAGTAGAGGTGTTGGTATTGTCATTGGCAGCACTGGCGGGGCATGGATGCTGCAAGCTGCAGTAGCCTATTGATGAAAGCCCTGGCACTATACATATATATATATATATATATATATATATATATATTTATTTTTTTAGAAAGGTTCCCGGTATAACCCAGCTTCTTCCACCTCTAGGGGTCGGTGAAGGTCACGGCCACCAGCAGCAATTATTGTAAAACTGAAAGTATACCATTCCTCCGAGGCATAAATAAGACCGCACTCCAAAGTGGCATTAAATCTATTTTTGCATCTAAGAATTTTGGAGTGCGGTCTTATTTATGCCTAGGAGGAATGGCATACTTTCAGTTTTATATATATATATGCCTTTGTCAACATGCCGAAAAGCGTTCCTGTTTAGACTAAATAAAAGGTGAAAATATACTCGCTCTCAGAGTGCTGGACTTCCTTACAGTAGGATGAAAGTGTTTATTCATAGACGCGATGCCGCGTGTCCCCTGACAGGCACCGCCGGCGTTCAGGAGGGGAGTGGCAACGCCGACTAAGGGCCTCATTCTAACCTTGGCGGACGGCGGAGGCCGTCCGCCAAGGTTCCGCCGCCAAATGACCGCACCGCGGTCACAAGACCGCGGCGGCCATTCTAACATTTCCTCTGGGCCGGCGGGCGCTCTCCAAAAGAGCACCCGCCGGCCCAGAGGAAATGCCCCTGCAACGAGGACGCCGGCTCAGAATTGAGCCGGCGTAGTTGCAGGGGTGCGACGGGTGCAGTTGCACCCGTCGCGTATTTCAGTGTCTGCATGGCAGACACTGAAATACTTTGCGGGGCCCTCTTACGGGGGCCCCTGCAGTGCCCATGCCATGGGCATGGGCACTGCAGGGGCCAGCACCCGCCGGCCCAGAGGAAATGCCCCTGCAACGAGGACGCCGGCTCAGAATTGAGCCGGCGTAGTTGCAGGGGTGCGACGGGTGCAGTTGCACCCGTCGCGTATTTCAGTGTCTGCATGGCAGACACTGAAATACTTTGCGGGGCCCTCTTACGGGGGCCCCTGCAGTGCCCATGCCATGGGCATGGGCACTGCAGGGGCCCCCAGGGGCCCCGTGGCACCCCCTACTGCCATCCTGTTCCTGGCGGGAGACCCGCCAGGAACAGGATGGCGGTAGGGGGTGTCAGAATCCCCATGGCTGCGGAGCGCGCTCCGCAGCCATGGAGGATTCCCCCGAGCAGCGGAAAGTCGGCGGGAGACCGCTGACTTTCCGCTTCAGCCGTGGTCAGAATGCTCGTGGGAGCACCGCCAGCCTGTTGGCGGTGCTCCCGTGGTCGGTGGCCCTGGCGGCCACCTGCCGCCAGGGTCAGAATGACCCCCTAAGTGTTATATATATATATATATATATATATATATATATATATATATATATATATATATCCTTTTGTGAGGGTTTAGCTGGACGCTACTACCAGGCTGCTCCCTCCTCTTTCACTCCCACATTTACTTTTTTGTAATTTAATTTACTGTTTGCAAATGTCTATTGAACATATTGGAACACTATATTAAACCTACAAAGCTGAAATGGCCACTGATGCATTACAATGCTTTTACATGTGTTGAAACATCATGGCACATGCCCACACCCTGGCTGCCATCTTGGAACGCTGTTCTTTCAGTACACCTGTTTCAGAATTGCTGCCAATGCATGCACGTGTCATGGTGCATTGGTGACCATTTTGGAATAGGTTTATCTCACAAAGACATTCTATGAAGACTGGTGGTGTGGCCACTGGACATTTTGATTTTTTCATTATAACATCTGCATAACTTTCACATTCACTATGACTTTACAAACACGTACCTTCCACCATAAAAGAAGAGTATCGCCCACAAGTCAATAGAATGCTCTGTCTAATTGTATATTGACATTATTTGAATTTCCTGTAAAACCTTTTGCTTGTAGACAATTTCTCAAGGGTATAGTGCTACAAATTGAAATGCTAGACTCCCAACTAAATATGAACAGGATCATGCTCTCTCAGCAGCCCATAAGTTATAGTAATATTCAGGAATGATTTCAGACCTGCCTGAACAGTGTATGCTTGCAGCCAGCTTCATTGAGAATTGTTCTTAAAAAAATCCAACATGAAGCCCTATTTAAAAAAAAAAAAACACTCAGGGGAAAACTCAAACTATCCTGGGCTGCGTCTGGCTTATTCGTGTCACTCGTATGTGGTGTACAATTTATTCCTCGGGTAAAGACCTATACTTTGAAAATTCAACAGGTGATACTGGCTGAATCTCTACATGAATTTGTCTATGGACTCCAAATAGAAGTGCGAGAGCAGCTTGTCACAGCACAACCCAAAGAAGATTATATGCTCTACACGAATTTAGCAAGAAACATATCAGTTTTTGAGTTCTTCAAAAACTTTAGAGAGCTTTTGGGGATTTTTTTTCTCACTGAAATCCACTAGCCAACATTGTTTTTAACTAAGAAAGAGGAGAAATCGCAGAAAAATAGACAAAGAGGGCAGGTTTCCGCAAAATGGGAGGACTTGGCATAATTCAAAACTGTAACTACAAATATTTAATGATTGGATTGAGGAAGAGTGGAAATGGTTATATATGGTAACCAGAACAATTCTCTTCCTAACATCAAAGGTCCTAAGTTTAGTACACCTTTCTTTGGTGATAAATGTACTAAAAGCATGCATCTCCTTTCTTGAAGGTGCTTTCACTTCTGGTTGAACAAAGAATGACACTCAAGGCTCTAGGCACTAGGTACAATGTCCTACGGGACTGAAGCCCAAAATAAGTACAAAGTGTGACACCTCAGTGTGCTCACCCTGCAGATATTTCTTCATGATCTGCCTGAAGAGATTCCACGAGATGAATCACCCAATTCATGAAGCTTTATTCTATGAGTAGATGTAACTCACTTCTAAAAATGTACTAGGACTTCAGAAGTAAGTCACAACTATTCATAGAAATATATTTGTGAATCTGACTCAAAGAAATGATCCCCATGTGCCGGGGCCTGCTCTGTTGCTTAACACAGGCTTTTGTCAAAGGGGAATCAATAAAGTAAGAAAGGGCATAACATCTCTCCTGGGCAAAGATTCCAGCTAAGCTACCAGTAGGTTCCCAAAGGCTACACAACCATTCTTTCAAGCATGTCCGTTGTTATTGATTAGCCCTCCTGAATGGCTGCAGCCACTAGTCAGTCACAGCAACAGGGAATTAAGGCATAACTTTTATATGAACTCTTGCTGAATGTCCCGCTGACACACCATAGCATTCTTATTGCAAAGAGATCTATCCAACTGTTGACGTCCTGCGCGTCTGATTGGCTGCATACCACCCAATACAAAACTCCCAAATAAATAATAAATCAAACATTTTTCGGATTGGTCAACAATTAAACATGGCCACTGGAGTATTTATCTACAAAAACCCTTTTACTTTGTGCCTTTTGTACTATCCAAAGGCCATCTAATTTGCAGTGCTACACTGTACAACCGTGAGAAATAAGTGCAAGAAATCTCAAAACATGGGGGAAACTTCATGAGGGAACTATCTGCTCCTGGATGCAGCTTTGTGAAATCTCAGGCTGATGAAATAGCTTCTTGAAATATTGGATCTATAAATATATCTTTTGGGTAAGAAATAATAATGGTGGATTGAGAAGACCTGATCTTAGCTAACGGTGCCTTTATCACAAAATTTGAACATGGGTATTAACTGGAAATTCCCAACTCTTTTGTCAATGATTCTGACAGGGTGTGTCGTTGCATGGGTCTGTATTGCTGATTATATTTTTGTATGAGATGCCCGAAAAAGCATAGACGCTTTGGATACACAGGCCACGTTTTGCAGGCAAGTACAGAAGAGAAACCCAGTGCCATATTATTGGTTCTAGAGGATCCAGGCAAGGCATATTTTGAGGTCACCTGTTAGGAACAACTTTAAATGTATTGCCCATTTTCAGATAATTCAAGTCCTTCCGATATCAAACAATATCGAAATATACATTAAACATCAAGAAACTGAAGAACACAAAACAGCAAAATGCATAAGTTGGTAGGTTCCGGGGCCAGATTGTGCTCGTAGGTGACCCGAGATTAGCGGTGAAACGCCAAGCCATAGTGGTTTGTGAAGCCTGATGTTGCCCCGATGAGGCCCTATTATTAGACTTTGGAGGGCTTTTGTTTTCCCAAATAGGGAACTCAAATTAATCTTATCCTAGAACTTTTTTCAATAAGGATTAGGTACGTATTAGGTCCTGAAGAATCGCACAAGATCATTTTTGACTATGAGTAGCGAGAAACATGTTGACCTCCTGTTTTTGATTGAGTGACACAGGAACTCTGTGTTGCCTCACTTCGTTCCATTTTCAACGAGATTTACGAACTGTATATTTCTTTGTTGAGGGATTGTAAACATTATTTTGCCATATCCCTATACAGTGTTTTTAATCATGTCAGAGGCATTAACATCTGAATAAATTATCAGTTTTTACCTTTAGACATTTTTATACATTTCTTTATACCAATCCTTTTTTCATATTTTGACCGGTTAATACCATCTTTCAAAAGATCTCCGGCAAAGACCCCCCTTGAGGGGCCCGTCAGGCATTGCAGTGCCGGCCTGATGAGGAGCATGGCCCAATGATGAAGCATGTCACCGGCTGGTGAGTGAGGGCTCTTACTCTAAGCATATTGCTTTTTCTGGTATACCTTTTTCCCAAGAGAACCCTTTCTATGTTTTGGAACCGTGTGTACACTATTTTTGATTTACCTATACTCGGGAGACCTACACACGGGACCAGGAGTGTCTCTTTCTTTTTCCTCCGAACCTCCCTTACTGCCCCTCCGCTGTGATTGTTTGATGGCTTGGTGCCTGCCAACACAATAGTAGCAGAGAATATCTTGAACAATCATTGCATTTCTTTTTGATTATCGACCTACATATATTTTTGACTTGCAACAACAATACTTTAAGTGAAATTCAGTGTATAACTAGCCAGCTTCTTCTAAAGTAGGAAAGAAATCTAAGAGGTACTGGATATGAGTTTAGTGGACCAGTGCACAACTTTTAAATAAGAGAGGCACCTTGAAATTGTAGCTTCAGTTCAGAAAATATATAATCACAGTCACAAATAAATGCCCCTTCACAGCTGGCATAGCCATTGCGACATTGAAAATAAAAGCACTGCTTCCAGGGTTTTCAGCATTCAAGCGGGTGAAATTCATGTTAATTCTCTCTGTATGACTTGCCTCATTTCTTGGATAGGTGGAGATCTCTGACTCTGTTGGGTAAGGGAAATGGTAGGAAGTGGGAGACAAGAGAAGGACAAATGTAAAGAAATGGCAGAGCAAGAGAGGTGAAGCTGAGCAGGCAGGAAGTTTGAGATAAAGAGTAAGGAGTGGTAGGAAGGGACAATAGGTGAAGGGAAGGAGGTGAAGTAACCAAAAGGGAAAATACAGAGAGAGAGAGAAAAGAATAAGAGGCAGAAAAAGTAAGTTAGAGTCGTGGATAATATTTTGGGGAGAGCTGGAGACAACCTGAAGGAAAGGCAGATGGGCAAGGAGTTTGGGCATACGGAAGTGAGGAGGAGAGCGTGTGGTAGAAGGAGAGCGGCGTCAGAGACAGGAACACATAGAGGCAGAAGTAGACAGAAAGGTGGGTAGTGACAGAAGTGTCAGAGATGCAAGGTAGAGGCAGACAGGATGGTAAAGGGAAGCTGGTGTAAAAGGACAGATTAGTTAAAGAGAGTAATGGGGCAGAGATAAAGTTATAAATAGAAGGGTGAAGTACAGGAAGATGGAGGAGATGCAGAGAAAAACAAGGTGAAATTGATGAACCGAGGTGAGGTTGGTACAGAGGAAGATAGTGGGGTGAGATAGAGAGGATGAGCTGAAATAGAGGAAATAGGCCAAGAAGAGGTTAAACAGAGACAGAGAAATGTAATGAAAAGACAAAAGGACGAGATAAAGAAAAAGGTAAATGAAAAATAAAGTAATTATAGAGGCGAGGTGTGGGTCACAGTAAAAGAGGGGGAAGTGGAGAGGTGATGTAGCAACCAGGAGGGGGTAGGTAGTGAGAAGGAGGTTGGGGGGATAGCTGAGGTAGGGAAATAGATGTGAAGTAAAGAGATTTTAAAATTGGGGTTGTTGGTTGACTGGGGTGCGAGCCATGATCAACCAATAGTCACAATCCTTCGCAGGGAGAACCACAAAAAGTCACTAGATTAACCTGTGCTGAACCGTCCATAGCTTGGCACAAAAAGCAGTCAGGCTTAACTCAGAGGCAATGTGCAAAGTATTTATGCAACACACAAGCAGTATTGAAGTGAAAACACAACAGTAATAAAATCCCATATCAATTTAGAATAATAAAGTAAATGTAATAAATTATTTGTCACCAAAACAACAAAAATCCAATCAGTAGAACCAGAGTTATGATTTTTTAAAGTTTTTAGTAAACACTAGTTTCCAGTCCTTAGCATAGGTGAAACTACGTCAGAATAAAATCGTGGGAGGAGAGTAACCCCAATGATGGGCAAAGATAGAGAGCGGAACTGCTTAGAATCCAGAGTGCTGCAGCCAGAAAGGAAATAAGCAGACTGGCTGCGCCTGGAGAACCATTTGTCTTTTAATTTGATATTTACCAAAAACTGACCAGATCTTCTTGCTTTTAAGGCATCCAGAAGGGCTTGCCAGTCCGTATGTATTGTAAGGCACGTATATCCGGGGGGTAGCTCGTACAGTAAGGTTGGGGGGTGAGCTTCATATTTTCAGACAGGCTGGCATATACTTAAATACATTATACCACCAGCAGGGTGCATGGGAGGGGCCTAAGCGGAGGTGAAAAGCGAGAGGAATGTGGCTTGGTAGAGGTACTAAGTGAGGGAAAACACAATATTTTGTATAATTACCAATATTTTTTAGGACAGAAACTGAGAGGAGGAGAGAGTTTGTGTGCGTTTTTGTCTGAATGTATGTAAAAATTACCAGTGAAGCCCGGCAGACATCGCCCCATACCGGACGGAAAGCATCTGCACCCAACTATTTATCACAAAATTCATATATCAGGTGGGTGTAGACAGTGCTTTAAATGGAAAAATAGAAGTGCAGGTACTCTGTACCAGAGTACCTGCTTGTTTCTGAGAAGTGCCGGTACTCTCCAATTAAAAGTATTACGTTTTTCTTGAGATGTGCCGGTACTCTCCCTCTCAAAATAAAAAAGTGCCGGTACTCAGTACCGGACAGTACCGGCCCATTTAAAGCACTGGGTGTAGAACCTCAGCCCCTGCTTATATTGCGGCCTAAGCTGGCGTCAAGCGGAGTACCGAGTCGTCTCTGAAGGGAGCCGTATTTTACTAAACCTTGATAGGGTCGAGCCAGCTTTTGACTGCTCCACACAGCTTTCCCTTTCTTTAGACTTTTAACAAGTGCTTTGTAATTTATTTCTAGAGCTCTCCAGACAGGCGGGGCGCCCTTTGGTCTTCTCAGGCAGTGATACGGGGATGGGGCCATGAGTTACCGCAGGTCTGAAATCCTGCATTGCTCAGCAGCGAGGAGGAGGGAGGGGGCGGCCCAGGAGGCCTCCCAACACCCCAAGAAGCACGTGCCCCCCGTGGGAGGATGACTGAGCCACGGACATGTACCAGGCAGTACCAAAAACAAGAGATAACGAACTGCTGTCCGCGCTAAAGCAGCCACATTTGCGAAACATCTGGACGTATTCTGGGAAGAGTCGCCGTTTCAGGCGCTAGACGGCGTGATGTCATTTTATTTTAATGTAAAACTTGTTCTTGTAATTTTTTGATTTCGTGTTTTGTTGCTATTTAAGGCTCTTTTGCTACTTCTCTCCTGTCTGTGATATTCACTCTTCCTACAGTCACAACATTCTGGACAGGGAAAGGATAGGAAAAACATTCCCTCCGAGCTAAAGTAGATCATTAGCATTTTGCATGAAGAAGTACTCACCGCATCCTGAGTCATTCATTGTCAAGACGTGTCAGCTCCAGGACGCAGAGACCGGAGATGGCGGTAAACACATTTTCACAAAGGCTTATCCTGACTTAGTAGCATAGTTGTCAAGCGGCCCCGTGTCAACAGCGACGCCTTCAGCCAGACCTGTCCTTTCTGCCAAACGTGTGTTGTATTCATTGATTTACATGTTAGGACCGTCAGTGTGGACTCAGGGATCTCAGTTCACAACTAGCGGGGACCAGCAGGCGATGTCACACGTGACATGGGCCCTATTGGTCAGGATGAGTCAAAGCAGAAGTATGTCAACTACATCCCAGTGCGAAAAACAAATGAGTGTAAAATAGTCTGTGATTACTGGAGATCATTGAGCAATGTCTGCCCTCAGCTCACAAATATATTAGATAGCTAAATGAAAGTCCAGGACTGGAAACACTGTTTCCTGATGGCATGGACCTCGGTGGCAATCTTAAGCATATCTACGGCTGATTGTTGAGACTTGATTCCATAGAAAAATCATTCTGACAACTCCTGCACGTTGACGGCGTAGGGAAAAGTGTGTGTTTGTACATGTCTAATTCCAAATCTGTATTTAGAATTGTGGCTAGGTAGGTTTCAAAATAGAACCAGCAGTGTTTTCTAAATAAAAGATGAGAGACAAGCTTGAGGTGTCTGTGATGTCAATCATGTCACAGAGAATACCTAGGTTGAAAATTCCAGATTATTGACAGTTACCTGTCTTTAATTTGAGTTGTGTATGTCCCCCCAACCTTATCCTCCTGAGAAATCACTTTGCCCGTCCAGTCTTTTTTTCAACCTCCTAGCTTCGTCGGTGGAAAGGTGGTCTCCTGAGTCAAAGCAACATTAAGGCGCTTAAGACAAAGTGCCTGAGTTAGAACTTGGGGGATGGAATACACTGTCACCAATGTGAGGGATATCCCTTACGCCCTATTACAATCTCCATAGAACATAATGGGATTGTAATATGGCGGACAGGGTATCCGTCATATTTGTGATGGATAATTCCTCTCCGCCTAGTTCTGAATCAGGCCCAAAATCATCTTGTGTTTAACATAATGTGTTAGGCCCTTTGGTGTTCTAGTAACTGATGAATAGTGTGTCTAGACTGATGATGTGTCATGTTGTTCCATGACATGATTATTTTACAATGCACATATGTCACAGAGGAGGCATGCAATAAGGACATGGAGTGTTATCAGGTATGCAGCACTATAGATGCACCAAAGCATAAACCACTCTGAAATATGGGTAACTGTGAATCCACAAACCGTGGAGTTCAACAAAACAGAACTTGTGGGAGTGAAGTCGAGTTTGGCGCATTGACAGTAGGGTTTTAAAAGGAGATCTACGCAGGTGAAGAAGAGGTTCTGAGTTAAAGACAAGGGCCCTCATTATGAGTTTGGCCGGCGGCGGAGGCCGCCAGCCAAACTCGTACCGCCATCAGGCCGCCTGTGTGGCCAGAACATCGCCGGCCCTGTTAGGAGTTCACCGCAGGGCTGGCAGGTGGAATCAAGGTTTCCACCCGCCGGTCCTGCGGTGAACAGGGCCTTAACATTGAGGCCGGCTCATAATCGAGCCAGCACCAGTGTGGTGGTGCAGCAGGTGCAGCAGCATCTGTGACGCATTCCCTGCCCACAGCGCGACGGGGCTGTCCATGGGGGCCCCTGCACTGCCAATGCTAAGCTGCATGGGCAGTGATGGGGCCTCCATGGGGCCCCGGCACCCCCTTTCTGCCAGCCTTTGCATGGCGTGGCTACCGCCATACAAAGGCTGGCAGAAAGGGGACTCATAATCCCCAAGGCAGCGCTGCAAGCACGCTGTCCTGGTGGATTACAATCGCCGAAACCGCCAGGCTGTCAGCTGGCAGCAACCTGGCGGTGCCGGTGGTCTGACCGTGGCGCTTTCACCACAATCGTAATGTTGCGGTCGTACCGCCACTTTGGCGGCGGTCCGACCGTGACCATGACCCTGGCGGTCTGCAGACTGCCAGGGTCATAACGAGGGCCAATATGCTAACACAAACATCAGTACACAGAGGTCACTAGTAGATGTACTGAAAGGCGCTGAGTTGGACACCAAGCAACTGGTAAACCTAAGCTCTACCTTCTCAGGCAACTAAATAGCAAGACAGTCCTAAATGGTGAACTACAAACTTAAAAATTTAAGTAGCTGAGGGGAATGTCTATCCAAGCACAGCCACCCCCTCTACCATAAGCAAGGTACAGCTGTGCACCCCGTCTTATGTACCCTCATCAACATGTAGAAGGCACAGGGGAGGTATCACCACCTTCACATCATGTTCATAGAGTGTAGTAGACCAGGAGTTTGAAATCTGGTACATTCTGCCATTTGAGATGGGGGATAGACATATGTCTTTTTCTCATTTGATTGACAGCCGTCTATTCCATTTATTCTAAAAAGGACAAGGGCACTGAACTGATGGAGACAATTACCATACGACTGATCATTGTTTGGCAAAGACACCCACTCAATTCTGAAGAAGAAAGAGAGACCTTGACTTGTCTCTGTTCCATTCCTGTCCCTCCTCTTTTGGCTGAGTCCAATCTCTCTGCTTCCAAGTGGTCAGCCACAAAATTTGCCCCAAATTCAGTAGATTTGGGGGGAGTAGAGACACATTACTCTCAGGGTTCCTATTGTACTTCGTGGAGACTTCCATTGCAGCTGTGTTCCCCAATTCTAAGTACTTTTGTAGTTCTTTGGGCTGGTAATACTCCATATTTCTGACTTCCACTGTGATCGACCTAGCATTAAGTTTCAAAAGAACATATCTAATCTTCCATTTTTTAAATAAAAAAACTAAAACCTGTCTCACTTAGCATTGGTTGCTGTGAGAGATTGGCGAAAATAAATATTCTATGGTTCTTGTACATTAAAGGGTCAGTATAGGCTAAGGAACATGTCTATTCAGTGTATTACCCATGCGCCTCTAGAGTATGGAGTCATGGTACACATAGAGAACCTTGCATCAATGGGATATCTTTAACACCCAAAACTCCTATTAGTTCCCTAGATCTCCATTTACATATGTGCTCAGTTACCTAGGGATGTGGGCATTTGAGGACAGAAGGGGGTTGCCCTCCGAAGGAATCATAATTGTCTCCTATCCAGGACCAGTGATGGCCCAAGGACTAATTTCGGTGCAGCTTACTTTGCCTCAGAACAAGACCCACACCAGGATGGAAGCAGTCACCCCTACCAGTTTTACTCCATTCCTCAAAGATGACTAGTCAGGTCACTCAGCTTCTGAAAACCAGAGGAGTCTAGAGGGGTCCCAGGGATCTAGTCAAAATCTGTTGTAGAGGTAATACATTAATGCAGTGATGATCAGTAGATCTTGTCTTCCTGTATCACCTCCAAGACACACAGGGAGTCCTTGATGTAATTCTTGCCATACTCGTGGAGTGTACATTGACCTATGTAAGATCTTCTGTTCCAGACGGTACCCAACAATACAAGTTGGGCCCTTCAGTGTTTGGCAGATACTTCTGCTAGCAAGGTTTTGGGTGAAGGTGCTAACTAGTATCTCCACACAGTCGTAGCTTGTCCTTCCATCACCTCCAAGACATGCAAGCAGTCCTTGATGTTGTTTTGGTAGTACCTGTTCAATGTATTTTTGCCTCTGTAAGGTCTCCTATTCTAAATGGTTCCATCGGGTACAAAATGGTCCCTTCAATGTACGGCAGATACTGTGTAGCTGTTTCTTTCAGCTAGCAAGCTGTTGGGTGAAGATAGCGACTGCTCCCCGTTGCCAGACACAGTTTATTCCATGCGTACCTTCCCCAACACATCTCAGGTGGATTTGTCTCCTGTCTTATGGGAATGTTTTAGGGCAAAGTAAACAGGAGCAGCACGGATCTCTCAGGACAGTTAGCCACCTTTTTAGTGGCCATGCCTCTCTGTAGTTAATCATTTTTAGGTTTCGCCTGCACAGCGCTTGCGCTGTGCTTGAAAAGTCTTATGTTACTTAAAGAATTTCTTGTCCAAGTAGAGACCCTTATTCTAGTCAGGATAAGGGGGATGCCCACTCAGATAACCCCTGCCCACCCCCTAGTTAGCTTGCCAGGAGCAGTCAGGTTTATCTCACAAGCAATGTGTAAAGCATTTGCACATAACACACAGTAATAAATGAAAACACTACAAAAGGACACCACAGCAGTTTTAGAAAAATAGCCAATATTTATCTCTATAAAACAAAACCAAACATGATAAAAATCCAACATACAGTGCTAAAGATATGAATTTTGTAGGATTTATCTTACAAATACATTTCCTTGAAGTTGATAGCTCCATCTGGGGCTATCACGGCGTCATGAACAACAAAACCAACAGTTCGGGCCGTCCGCGGGGTCGCGGGCCAGCTACTGTGTCGGGAAGACCCTCAAACAGTGCCTTAGATTTGTAGGGTGTTGTGATCCTCGCGGTGTGCTCCGGAGAGTGGTGTCGTTGGTGTTGCGGTGCCAGTGCCGGAGTCGGTGCGGGAGTCATCAGCCCTTGAAGTCACACACCTTGTGCCAATTATAGATAAACCGATCCACAGTACAATTTATATGCAGAGCACTTGCACTTTAGCACTGATTAGCAGTGGTAAAGTGCGCAGAGACAAAAAACCAGCAAAAACAGAGTCCAAAACTAGGAGCTTAGAAGGCAGAAAGACAGGGGAGACATGCCAAAAAGCTGCCAGGTCTAACAGCCATGATTTTAATGGTACAGAAGGTGCAGTGATACCGGGGCCAAAAGCTCTAACAACCCCTCTAAACACCAAATATTGCCTTATTTTACTACTAAACTGGCAGTCAAAAGTGCAGTTACCTCTTGTCTGCTTCAGTCGCTCGTAGCTCAGCTCTCATGCCAGCAGGCTTGTGCCCCTCTTCAAAGCTGGCATCATTCTGTGAAGGTGGGCAGTAGAGCCTTCCATTTCAAAATGTTGGTTCATCTGGTGACCCTTTCTTCATTAGGTTCAGAAGATATGTGTTGCTCCTCAGCTTGAATCACTAATGCTGCATATTGGTTTCTCTTCCCCTCACTGCCCCAACCTAGAGATAGTGACGCTGAGGTGTATACTGCATTACTGCCTTTCACTGCTCCAGCCCCATCGCTTGTCACCTTCAGGAGTTCTCCTTCTCCTCACCCAAACCACAACTCACAGGAGGATGTATTGCTCCCCCATCAACTTGCAGTTCATGCCTCAGAAGCACTCATTTACTCCACTGCCCGTTTCTTCTCATGCGCTGCACATCTGTCCTTAGATATCAGTCCTGTTATTTCCGTAGTGCTGTTTCATTACAGAGTTCTTATTCTTAAGCATCAGTGTCATGCAAATGGTGCCATCAGTCCTAATGTAAGTGAGAAAAATGGGCTACTGTCGCCTTCCACTGCTCAGCCTGAATATGAAAGCTCAGTCCTAACTGTTGTGTTATGGGCTTCCCCATATCCCATGGACTCGGTGTTACCACACCTGCTGCACAACTAATAGTGATGAGCCTGATAAGCAAGCTGGCTCTGATATAAGAACCATTGTGTTTTCAAGTTCAGATTTTAGAAGATCAAACCTGGTGCAACCTGTCTAGGGAAAACCAGTAATATGCAGCACATATGCAACTGGAACGAGAAACAAAGTGCTGCAATGAGGGGCACCAAAGATATCTCTCAGCAGCACACACAAAGAAGAACTAGCCTCAAAGGATAGTTTTGGCCAAGAAGGTACCCCTCCCTGCACAAAACTATCCTGATTATAATGTAGACACCCTTGCGCCATGGAATACGAGTACCTCCAATAAGCACTAGTCAGTTCAAAGTGTACTTGCACATAGAGAGAGCAGAAATTTGCATTTTCTTTGAAAAAATGGCGCTGTTCTGTTGTCTTTAGGTGACACTAC
This sequence comes from Pleurodeles waltl, assembly GCF_031143425.1. Classification (NCBI taxonomy): domain Eukaryota; kingdom Metazoa; phylum Chordata; class Amphibia; order Caudata; family Salamandridae; genus Pleurodeles; species Pleurodeles waltl. The sequence goes on along the minus strand of NC_090445.1, from coordinate 1,678,681,310 downwards.
ATCCTGCAGCAACTTTACTTCCTTCACAGTGTTTTTCCACTTCTTTGTAAAAATGCCCCTTAATCACTGGTGTAACACAAAAGCAGCATATGTGCACTCACATAGGTACTCCTGGAATAGATGCAGATTTACTACTTTTTAGAATTCACAAACATTGGACGTAATTGGCTTGGAAAGGTATGCCAGCCTCAGGTTTCCAGGCGTACTGCTGGCAATCAAACACCCAAACGGTGACAGGATGAATGCTTGCAAATAGTATAACCACGGGCAAGTAACATTCCAAACCACTGTTTTTCACCCACTCTGCCACTCTAGACAAAAGGCCTGATTTAAAACTTCTCAAACGGAGTAAAGTCAGACAGTGTGGCTGAGGACTTTACTGCCCTTACTTAACCCGCCCAATTTAGAGATGTCCGCCAGCCCAATGCACATCTCCTTACATTGGCAGGAATCACCATTGTGGCAGTTCCTGTCATTGTAGGAAAAGGTTAACGGATGACACCGATAAAGTGCACAGAGTTCTAAAGCCAGCAAAGCAAAAATCCAGCAAGGAGAAAAATCCAAGGTGACTGAAGAAATACAGATTTTCTACAGAAACCATGAATGATGATTCCCTTGCTGCAGCTGACTCTGAAAGGAAGGCCCAGGAAGGTAGCAGGAGCCAATGGATGAGAATAAAGGGGAGGATAATGAATGTCTATCCTTTTATCCCTGGGTTTTTGGGGAGGGGCAGTAGAGCAGCAAGGGATCATGTTGGGGGAGGTGGAGGCAGTGGGACATTCTGTGAGGGCAGAGGAGGAGGATGGTGGCAGTTATACTGCTGGGTGTAGGGTTGTGGTAGCTGGACATATTGCCATGGGGTGGTGGAAGATGGCTGTTTTGGACTTTATGGGAAGAGTAGTCGATGTCACTCACAGCAAGGAATGCTGGACAACTGGCAGCTATCATACTCCCTTGATTGGATGCTGCACCAGTCCCTTTATTTTTAACCTTAATTTTATTTTTAAGCTCACTGTTTTTGCAAGGTGTGAAGCACATGGTCTTTTCAAAGAACATTTGCAGAATTGTTTATAGTCTGTTTGGGGCTTGTAAATGCTCACACCTTTATGGGTTTTTTGCATACTTATAATTTGGCAAGGCCATTCGGATCTTGGATAGGTTTGAAAATTACTCATCTAGAGGGTAGGATTAAATCTGTTCGGGATGCAGAAGAAGGTGTTTGTCCACATGGAAACATAAGTTCCACATGCATAACAAAAAATAAATAAACAAGCATTTGCAATACAATAGGTCTCGCATTTGCTTGAGTTAGACTTTTCTTGCCACATAAATTGGTCAACCATGCCTCATAATTTTGTCTTTTCCTGCCACATAATTCCAGTGGCACTGCATATAACAAAATCAGTTCCATTTACCTTCTTCCTCTACTATCTGCAGCAAAATATGAAAATGTTGCCATTTAGCATCTTAACTTAAATCTGCCATGCTAATTCCAATAGAATACCACTTTCATCACCCCACCATCAGAGTTGCTGGCTAGCTAACACAATTCCCCCCAAAAAGACACAAGACAGCTGCAGAGGAAAAAGAAACTAGAAGGGTCACCCAAACATCTCAAGAGTGTAATAAGGATGTTAAGTTGGCCTGAATTATAGTCATAACTATAATAAGGAGAGATTAATAAAACGTATACAATTATTATATAAACCTTTATCAGAAATACATTTTTGGCATTAGACTGTAATGCTCCAAACTGCCCCTGGATGGCACCATAGCAAAAATATTGTTCTTAAGAAACATAGGTGGTCATTACAACCTCGGCGGTCTTTTTACAAGACCGCCGAGGGACCGCCGTGCGGAAGACCGCCAGTAGTGGCGGTTTGCCGCTCGGCGTATTATGACTGTTGGCTGCTCTCTGTCCTTTTTCGGACGGAGAGCCGCCAACAGCCATACTGGCGGGCGGCAGGGAAGTGGAGGTTGCTCCACCTCCACCGCCACGCCAACAGAACACCGCTCACCGAATCACATCCTGTGATTCGGCGTGGTGGTGTTCTGTTGGCGGTGTGGTGTCGGCGGAGCAGCCCCCATGGCTCCCGTCCCCTCCCGGAGGATCGACAGAACAGGTAAGTCGATCGTCCGTTAGGGGAGGGGGGTGGGGGGTGTTGTGTGTTGTGTGGGTGCATGGGGGTGTGCGTCTGTGTATGTAGAGGGGGTGTGTGAGTGCGTGAATGCTTGCAGGGGGTTGCGTGTTTTGGGAATGAGTGCGTGTATGTCTGTATGTATGTCTGTATGGATGTGTGCATGTATGTTTGTATATGGGTGTGCGTGTCTGACTGTGTGTGTGGATGTAGGCATGTATGTCGGTGTGTGTGCCTGTGTGTGTTGGTGGTGCCTGCGTACATGTCGTGTGTGTGTGTGTTCTGTGATGTTGGGGGTCGGGGTGGGGAGGGGGGCCCTGCCACCTTTGGGGGGTGGCAGGGGTGGTGGGGGGTGTAGGGGAGGGAGTCGGGTGGGGGAGACCCCTATCAGTGCCAGGGAAGGAATTCCCTGGCACTGATAGTGCTCACCGCCATGGATTTCATGGCGGTCCCAACCGCAGGAAAGCCACGGCGGTAAGCCGGGTCAAAATACCGCCGGCGGTATAGTGACGGCCACCGGGCTGGAGACCCAGGTCTCCAGCCCGGCGGGCGGAACGGAGAAGCGGCGGATGACCACGGCGGTAACCGCCATGGTCATAATACAAAAAAAAAGACCGCCAGCCTGTTGGCGGTCTTACCGCCGCTTCTCCGCCTTCCGCCAGGGTCGTAATGACCCCCATAGTCATGTAACCATATTGTTAGCCCTTAGAGGGGATAACCAAACAAAATAAAACGGGAGAAAGTAATGCAATGTAACCATATACTTATCTCAGAGAGAGGCTGTAAAACAGAAGTTGTAGCCATGAGAAAGCCTAAAAGACACTGACTGGTAGAAGGGGTTGTTAGTTTGGGGTCCCCACTAACCTAGTGGACAGAAAGTATTTTGAAGGTGGTCCCATTGTCCTAGGACCACCACAGGCTGATTTATGAGCAAAAATGGTTTGTAATGCCCTGCAAAGCGTTATGGGGCAAGGTTTTGTGCTGTGAATAATATAGTATTTTGAGTGCAATGCTCTGAACAGCCCCAAGATGACACCACAATAAAAATAGCATTTGGAAGAAACATGTTCATGTAACCATACAGTCAGCCCTTACAGAGGATTTGTACATGAAACAAGAATATGAGAAAGTAATGCAGTGTAATCATATATTTAGCCCCTAGAGAGCACAGTGTATTACACATTTTCAAGATAACATGATTATTGTAATGATATTACAAACAAGGCCCATAAAACATAACATCTGCAAACTGTAAAACAAAAGTAGGGTTTATTATTTTGAAATCTTCTTTAACATAGTGTGTGGACCCAGAGATGATGTAGACAGAAAGAACACATTGTAGTCAACGTTTTGGAGGTGGTGTCATTGTCCTAGGGTCACCACAGGCTGAGTATTAAGCAACAATGTTTCGTAAAAGTAATGCCCTGAAAAGCATTATCAGACAAATTTCCATGCCAGGAATATTTTAATACATTGATATGACTGCAATTCTTAGAACAGTCCCTAGAGGACACCACAATGAAAATAGCATTTGTAAGAAACATGGTTGTTAGAAATGGGGTTTCTGGTTGGCTAGGGTATGCACCTCAGCCAGGCAGAACTTACCCACTCTAGTCAGGGCAAGGGAGTTACACGTCCAAGATAACCCCTGCTCACCCCCTTGGTAGCTGATAAAGGCACCTCCAGTGCCTAAGAAGCAGAAACACGGGGGCCCCCGGCGCTCCCTGCGCAAAACGGGGGCCTCATGATACTGTAGAGGGAGAGGGGCAGCACGCACCCTCCCCGATCCTTACTGGGTCCCTCCTGGGGACTCGTGATTATTAGGGCCCCCCCCCAGGCCTCAACCGGCCCTCTCGAGGGGGGGGACCGTCCTCTCGATACGGGGGAGAAGGGGGGCGTCATGCACCCCCGCCCACTCTGTTGCGGGCCCCTCCAGGGACCGTGAAAGCAGAAAGATGCCCAAAAACAGGAGCGTCCCGCTCCAAGTGCAGCGACCGGGGAAGGGGGGCGCTCCCCGCGCCTTCCCCCAGTCCTGCTTCAACGATGAAAGGCACTCGGACCCCTCCGGGGGTCCGAGGAAATACTCGCCCACAACCCGATGCGGTGTGCGAGTACACGGAGCTGCTCCTGGGCTGCCGGGAGGCTCTGCGAAGAGCTGGCGGCAGCTGGTGCCCCGGGGGCGCTCCCAGGAGTGGGAGGTGCCTCGGGGGCGCCGAGAGGAGCACACTTGCTCCGGTGCCTTTGTTTGTGTGCCCCGGGGGCACTGGGAGAAGCACGATCCCCGCGCTTCGTGTAATTTACAAAACCCGGCTGCGGCGGTGATCCGGGGGCGGTAATCAAGCGCTTCCCAAGCACTAAATCAAGTTTTGAGGCCCGGGCTGCGGCGGTGTCCTTGGGCAAAAGTAAAGCGCTTTTCAGAGCGCTGAGGGCAAAAGCTAAAGCCCAGGCTGCGCGGTGATCTTTTCCAGCTATTTTAAGAGAGAGCGCTTTTTCTAAGCGCTTCAGACAAAGCTGTGGAGATTGTGGCAGGGGTCAGGGGCCACAGCACCCTGCCCCTGGGAACAATAAAACAAGAAGGGGCACAGGGCTGGTGGGCCCAGTTACAGGCCAGCACAAGGGGTGCAGATGGTGGCAGTTCCTCCTAGTGACCAGGCAGGTCACAGGTCAGCACAGCAGCAGCAGTCCATGGTAGTTTCCTGGAGAGTCCATTCATCAGCGTTCTGTGTCCAGTTTCAAGTTCCAAGAATGTTCAAATTGTGGGGAAAATTCCCCTGTACTTATAGTCAGTTCTTACAGTATTTTACAATGGTAGGGAGAGGAGGTTCCAGCCAGTTACAACTAGTTCTGGGAGTGCCCCCTCTCTCCTTTCAGCACAGGCTCCAAACATCAGTGGGGGGTTAACGACCCTATTGTGTGAGGCCAGGGCACAGCCTTTACAAATGTAGGTGTGCCCCGCCTCTCCCTTCTCTCAGCCCAGGAAGACTATTCAGTATGCAGATGCACCTCTGTGACACCTCCACCCTCCCTGTGTCCAGGCTGTCTGAAAAGTATGCACAAAGCCCCAACTGTCACTCTGTCCCAGACGTGGATTGGAGTCAAGCTGCAAAACACCAGTCATAAGCACAGATAAATGCGCACTTTCTAGAAGTGGCATTTCTGTGATAGTAATAAAAAATACACCCACACCAGTAAACAGCATTCATTATCACCATAACAACCATACCAAACACGCCTACGCTACCCCTCATAAGTCAGACAATACCCCTTACACATAAGGCAGGGCATTTCTAATGCAATCCTATGAGAAGGCAGCACTCACAGCAGTGAGACACCAAGTTAGGCTGTTTGTCACTACCAGGACAGGCCATGCAATATGGCACATGTAATGCCTTTCTACATACATGGCACCCTGCCCATAGGGCAAGCTAGGGTGTACCTTAGGGGTGACTTACATGTAGTAAAAGGGGAGTTCTGGGCCTGGCAAGTAAGTTTAGATGCCAGGTCCCTGTGGCAGAAAAATGCGCACACAGGCCCTGCGCTAGCAGGCCTGAGACAGGTTTGAAAGTCTACTTTAGTGGGTGGCGCAAGCAGCGCTGCAGGCCCACTAGTAGTATTTAATTTACAGGCCCTGGGTATAAAGATATCACTGTACAAGGGACTTATAGGTAAATTAAATATGCTAATTAGGTATAAGCCAATCATACCAACTTTAGATGGGAGAGCACCTGCACTTTAGCACTGGTCAGCAGTGATAAAGTGCTCAGAGTCCTAGAGCCAACAGCGAGAGGTCAGAAAAACCAGGAGGAAGGAGGCAAAAAGACTGGGGATGACCCTGCGTAAGGTAAAAAGTCCAACACAACCCCCTACCAGCCAAAAGCCAGGGGAGAACAATCAATACCTTGATGTACTTCCCTGATTGGGGCGATAGAACAAGGACCCAGGCCCTCAACAGCAGGGGCATGTTCTAGTTCTACGCCTTCCTGACTCCACTTGGATCTCTCTGTCAATGCTTCCCAGGCAGCCTAGACCAACCCACGGGGTTCTCTAGCTGCCAATGGCCAGAACCAGGCCCCAGGCCATCTAGGAGCCTCTGGTCTCTGAAACCATAATGAGTGGGGAGCGGTAGCCCCAGGTGCAAAGCAACCTGTCTCCACTCCATTTCCAATCAGTTCAGGGGCTCTACCCTGCCACTGATCCACCAACCTAGGGTCCGCAACCATAGGTTCTACAGGGGCTAGAGGTGAGGCTCTCCTCCCTCTACCCCTCCTTCTAGGATCCCGCCCTCCTCTCCTAGGAGGGGTATCACCAGAATCCACACTTGCCAGGGTGCTGGGTACAGCAGCCCCGCACAACTCTCTCGCCAGCTCAGGATCACTACCTGGCGACTGACCACCCAACCTAGGGACGACACCCTTGGGTTGCACCGGGGTCCGGGGCGGGCTTCCCCCTCCCTGAACCCCACTTCCAGAGTCCTGCGTCTCCCCACCTCGGGAGAAGCCACCAGAAGTTTCACACGGGGTGAGCACACTTACCGGCCCCCCAACCAGGTCAGAGTTTACCCCCTGAACCTGTCTATCTAGTCCAGGGATGACACCCTTAGACTGGACCATTGCCCAGCGAACCAGGACTTCCTTGGGAGCACACCTATCCCCTACCAGATCAGAGCTTACCTCCTGAATCTGGCAATCCAACCCAGAGTCACTACCCTGCGGTTGAACCACTGCCTGGCGCACCAGGACTTACTTGGGAGCACACCCACTCCCCATCAGGTCAGAGTTTACCCCCTGAACCTGATCATCCAACCCAGAGTTACCACCCTGCGGTTGAATCATTGCCTGGCGCACCAGGACTTCCTGGGGGGCACACCTACCCCCCACCAGGGAAACACCTTCCCCAAGGGCCACACAAGAGTCTGGCTGGCGCTGGTCTCCTGACCTCTGCCCATCTGACAGAGTCTGGATTCCCCCCAGCCCAGAAATGGTCTCACCAAGGTCGTTCCTGGGGGGCTCTGCTCTCATAGCTGACCCCTGACCCTCCAGGTTCTCCACTGGGGCCCACAGCCCCCTCTCAACCCTATGCCTGGATTTCCGCCTCCTCCGCTGTAGAGTGAGACTACCAGACACCAGGACCGGCGGAACGCTATCACCAGCCACCCGCCCAAGTCCTAATGACAAAATGGGATCCTTCTGAACAGCTGGCCCTACGGCACAGGCTAGGCTCACCTCCTGGCGTTCACTCATGGAACCCTCCAGGACCTTGGACTGGAGCTCGGGTACCCTGGGCCTCAGCCCAACCCCATTCCCTCTCCTCTGAGACTGGACATGGGGTGCCTTACCCGCCCCAATACACTGGGACCTACCTGGGACACAAGCCTTTCCCACCACACCTGGTTGGGAAACACCTAGACCACTCTCATTAGGAACACCCCCTAATGCCACACCAGACCCTCTGGTACGCAACCAGAAGTCTGCCTCCTTTGCAAGCTCCCTGGGGTCAGAGAGCTCACACACTGACAAGTGTTGGCGTAACTCTGTAAAACAACAATGAAGCAGGTGCTCTCTGACAATCAGATTGAACAGCCCTTCAAAATTGTTTACTGTGCTACCCTTCACCCATCCATCTAGTGCAATGCAGCAATCCTCCACAAACTCCTCCCAAGACTGGTGGGACAGTTTCTTACCACCCCTAAACCTTTTTCTGTATTCCTCAGGGGAAAAACCATACTTCACCATCAGTGCATTCTTTACAGCGGAGTACCCCTCCCTGTCACTCTCTTCTAGAGCCAGTAGGGCATCCCTCCCCTCCTCAGGAATAAAGCTCCCTAGGCCAGTTCCCCAATCCTTCTCAGGGATCCTGTGCTCTACCAGAGCCCTCTCATATTCCTTTAACCACTGACGGATGTCACCCCCCTCTTGGAACCTAGGTACCAGATCTATGGGTATGTGAGGAACATCTTTGCTACAGCACTCTACATTGCTGCCACCACTGGACTCAACCTGCAGCACTGGTGAGTCCAGAACTTTCAGACTGCGCTCTAGAGCTAGTCTTTCTCTGGCAACGGCCCTCTCTGCCTCTGCCATTCTCTCCTGTACTAAGGCCTTCTCTACCTCAGCCCTTCTCTCCTCAACAGCTAGGCGCGCTAACTGCAACTTCAGGTCCCTCTCTTCCCGCCTATCTCTTAGCTCATCAGGCGTCAAGGAATGAGAGGTAGCCCTGCTTCTTACACTGGACCCAGCAAGGGACTCCCTATCACTGGGACCTTCCCTGTCAACTGGGGTCCACACCCGGTGATTCTCACCCACCTGATCAGTCTCTCCACCACTCTCTAGGGATGAGGTCTGGGAGCCCTCCCATTGGGAACCCTCGCTACACTCAGGATCCTCTGGGTACCCCCTAAGCACACTCCCTCCCTGGGTATATGTCACAAACCTTTCAAAGAAATTCAGAGATCTCCTGAGGTCCCCTTCTACAGGCAGCCCTCTCTCTATACAGAACCCCTCTAATTCCCCCTGCCTGTAAAACGGCAGGTCCTTTAAATCAAAGGTAAGCCCCATTTTGAAAAGGTACAAATAACTCAAATGTTACAACCACAATACCCAAGCGTGAGAACTGAAAATAGGAAAAATGACCAAAGAGAGAAAGTTAAGAGAAGCCAAACATGTGATGGTCTAAACGCAATCCTTGTAGTGAAATAATGTGTCACAATGGTATTGTTCAAGCGCAAGTCCTATCCTCACCGCTGACAACCAATGTTAGAAATGGGGTTTCTGGTTGGCTAGGGTATGCACCTCAGCCAGGCAGAACTTACCCACTCTAGTCAGGGCAAGGGAGTTACACGTCCAAGATAACCCCTGCTCACCCCCTTGGTAGCTGATAAAGGCACCTCCAGTGCCTAAGAAGCAGAAACAAGGGGGGCCCCGGGGCTCCCTGCGCAAAACGGGGGCCTCATGATACTGTAGAGGGACAGGGGCAGCACACACCCTCCCCGATCCTTACTGGGTCCCTCCTGGGGACTCGTGATTATTAGGGGCCCCCACCCCAGGCCTCAACCGGCCCTCACAATACAGGGGAGAAGGGGGGCGTCACGCAAACCCTCCCACTCTGTTGCGGGCCCCTCCAGGGACCATGAAAGCAGAAAGATGCCCAAAAACAGGAGCGTCCCGCTCCAAGTGCAGCGACCGGGGCAGGGGGGCGCTCCCCACGCCTTCCCCGAGTCCTGCTTTAACGATGAAAGGCACTCGGACCCCTCTGGGGGTCCGAGGAAATACTCGCCCGCACCCGATGCGGTGCGCGAGTACACGGAGCTGCTCCTGGGCTGCCGGGAGGCTCTGCGAAGAGCTGGCGGCAGCTGGTGCCCCGGGGGTGCTCCTGGGAGGTGCCTCGGGGGCGCCGAGAGGAGCACACTTGCTCCGGTGCCTTTGTTTGTGTGCCCCGGGGGCACTGGGAGAAGCGTGATCCCCGCGCTTCGTGTAATTTTCAAAACCCGGCTGCGGCGGTGATCCGGGGGCGGTAATCAAGCGCTTCCCAAGCGCTAAATCAAGTTTTGAGGCCCGGGCTGCGGCGGTGTCCTTGGGCAAAAGTAAAGCGCTTTTCAGAGCGCTGAGGGCAAAAGCTAAAGCCCGGGCTGCGGCGGTGATCTTTTCCAGCTATTTTAAGAGAGAGCGCTTTTTCTAAGCGCTTCAGGCAAAGCTGTGGAGATCGTGGCAGGGGTCAGGGGCCACAGCACCCTGCCCCTGGGAACAATAAAACAAGAAGGGACACAGGGCTGGTGGGCCCAGCTACAGGCCAGCACAAGGGGTGCAGATGGTGGCAGTTCCTCCTAGTGACCAGGCAGGTCACAGGTCAGCACAGCAGCAGCAGTCCATGGTGGTTTCCTGGTGAGTCCATTCATCAGCGTTCTGTGTCCAGTTTCAAGTTCCAAGAATGTTCAAATTGTGGGGAATATTCCCCTGTACTTATAGTCAGTTCTTACAGTGTTTTACAATGGTAGGGAGAGGAGGTTCCAGCCAGTTACAACTGGTTCTGGGAGTGCCCCCTCTCTCCTTTCAGCACAGGCTCCAAACATCAGTGGGGGGTTAACGACCCTATTGTATGAGGCCAGGGCACAGTCTTTACAAATGCAGGTGTGCCCTGCCTCTCCCTTCTCTCAGCCCAGGAAGACTATTCAGTATGCAGATGCACCTCTGTGACACCTCCACCCTCCCTGTGTCCAGGCTGTCTGAAAAGTATGCACAAAGCCCCAACTGTCACTCTGTCCCAGACGTGGATTGGAGTCAAGCTGCAAAACACCAGTCATAAGCACAGATAAATGCGCACTTTCTAGAAGTGCCATTTCTGTGATAGTAATAAAAAATACACCCACACCAGTAAGCAGTATTTATTATCACCATCACAACCATACCAAACACGCCTACGCTACCCCTCATAATTCAGACAATACCCCTTACACATAAGGCAGGGCATTTCTAGTGCAATCCTATGAGAAGGCAGCACTCACAGCAGTGAGACACCAAGTTAGGCTATTTGTCACTACCAGGACAGGCCATACAATATGGCACATGTCCTGCCTTTCTACATACATGGCACCCTGCCCATAGGGCTAGCTAGGGCGTACCTTAGGGGTGACTTACATGTAGTAAAAGGGGAGTTCTGGGCCTGGCAAGTAAGTTTAGATGCTAGGTCCCTGTGGCAGAAAACTGCGCACACAGGCCCTGCGCTAGCAGGCCTGAGACAGGTTTGAAAGTCTACTTTAGTGGGTGGCGCAAGCAGCGCTGCAGGCCCACTAGTAGTATTTAATTTACAGGCCCTGGGTATAGAGATAGCACTGTACAAGGGACTTATAGGTAAATTAAATATGCCAATTAGGTATAAGCCAATCATACCAACTTTAGATGGGAGAGCACCTGCACTTTAGCACTGGTCAGTAGTGATAAAGTGCTCAGAGTCCTAGAGCCAACAGCAAGAGGTCAGAAAAACCAGGAGGAAGGAGGCAAAAAGACTAGGGATGACCCTGCGTAAGGCAAAAAGTCCAACAATGGTCATGTAACTATATAGTTAGCCCCTAGAGAGCATAACCACACAAAAAGAAAATAGCAATTAACAATGCAGTATAACCATATATTTAACCTTTAAAGGGCGTAGTGCGTTACATATATTCAAGGGTAGCGGGCCTATAACAATGATTGTACAAACAAGGGCTTTAAAACACAAGCTATTCCCAGCTGTAAAACAAAAGTTCTACCCAAGAGAAAGTTTAAACAGACACTGAATGTTGGGAGTGGTTATTATTTTGGGGACTCCAGTAACCTAGTGTGGAGACCCAAAGATGATGTAGACAGAAAGAGCGCTTTGAAGATGGTACCTTTGTCCTAGGACTACCACAGGCTGAGTTATGAGCAAAAATGTTTTGTAAAAGTTATGCCCTGCAGAGCATTATGGGTCGGGTTTTCCCGAGTGCAGTGAATATTGTAATATCAGCTCTCCCGATGTGCCAAGAGAGCCGCTTTCGCTTTGAGGTTTTCAGTTTTTTATAAAGCATTCACCAATTTCAAGTGTTTTAAGGGGAGAGCCACAGGAAATGACTCTTAGGTAATTGTGAACAATGTGACCAGCGCTCCAATACCGCCGATCGAGTTCACGCTGTTGTGCCTGTTTGTGCTGTGAGCACCATGGCCGCCATGCATCACAAAGGGGAGAGACAAAAGGAATAGTTTGACCACACTGAAGTATATCGGCAATCGTGCTATAATCCATATAACAGGGGCAGTCTGCAAGGCATGACAAAAATAGCCTCAAGGCGGGACAAGCATAAAGCATTTACCAATAACATCAAGTGATTTTTGAAAGGCAAGCCCGCAAACGAGTGAAAGTGATGGGCGTGACATGGGCGTGGTTAAAAGCCCACAATACTTACAACAGATCAAAGCGCTGGCGTGGTCGACCTGAAAAAGATGTAAAGTACAAATGCGCTATTAAGTGTTTACACATGCTTAAATCATGCTCACTAGTGTCAAAATTAATGTTTCACAATAACTTGGAATTTCATAAAAACATTCTAGAACTTTTCCTGGGAGTATGTAACTGCTGCAGCTTCCTAGAAGTACTTCTGGGCTCATCTGTGAATAAAATATATGTTAAATATGTACTTCAAATTTAGGAATAAAAATACATGAGTAAATTTCATACTTTCTTCAAATTTGTGCTGTAAGCATTTCTCACTGAATTTGCCTAGCTGCAGTACTGTCTTGTTTGTTTCTTTAGTAGAATTCACTTGAAAATGGTGAATTGTATAATTTAATATAAAGTAGTTAGTATAGTGTTTGGAATTCGTTCAGATCAAAATGTGCGTTTTTGTCTCAACATCCAGCTTGGAACCAGGCACAAGAATCCCAGTACATCCCTGGACTTTCGATTATGTCCAAAGCTGCCTGATTTGAACCTGTCAGCAAAGTCATGCAGAAGACTGATGGGGCAAAGCCAGTTGTCCTTCTGTGCAATTTTCTTGGTCAGACGTTTGTGCACAAATTTAGATTGTATATTACAAAAGTAAAGTTCATTTTGGCATTTCCGAGAGTCTGACTTGGCATCAAAAAAGGAAACTCGGCCTAGAAATCTATTTCATCAAAACGAACACACCAAGATTATCGACTTTGTTGCCTTTTATTGAGTTTTTAGTCCTGGGAGACAGAGAAGTTGTGCTTGACCTACTGATTATAATTTACAACCAGTGGGCTTTGGATAAACCCCATTCAAACTTTCCGCTTGTTTGGAAAGGACAAAGTCCTATCAAAAGACGAATTCGCCCGAGCTGCATTTTAGCACCGTTTCTACTTACCCTTTGTGTCAACAGTCTTGAGTCTGTTTTATTTTCCAGTAGGTTAGATCTCCCCAGTGCTGGTAACCACCTTATGCCTGCACTTTTGTACATGGATGACGCATTTCTTGTGGCCAGAACTGCTGTGGGTTTTCAGAGCCAGTTGAACAATTTTGTAAAGTTCATGGACTCCCTGCAGTTAAAAAACAGTTTTACCAAGTCTTTTGTCACTGGCTCGAGACCAAGTAACACTAGTGCTTTCTTTGTTCAAGGTAGACCTAGTACTAAGGTTAATTCTTTTTCTTGTGTTGGTATTTTATTTGATTGTGCTGGTCCTCATTGATAGCTGCCAAAAATAACCTCTTGTCTTTGAGGAAAATACAGACATTTTAACAAGTACTATTCAAAAAGGTCACTCACATTTATGTATGGGTATCAGGAAAAAAAGAAGTTACTGTGGGGGAGTGTATTACTACTCAGGTATTAATTTTAATGCTCAGAAATTAATGCAGATTCAGTGTAAATTATTAGTAAAAAGAGCAGGCATTTAAACAGTATAACTCTATAAATACATTTAGGGCCTCATTCTAAGTCTGATGGTCCAAGGACTGCCAGACTCGTGGTGGCGGTCAGACTGCTGCACTCCAGGCAGTCCATCTGCCATATTAGGACCCTGGCGATCAGACTGCCAGGGGACCGCCATGCCTATCAGGAATATTATTCCTGATGGGCTCATGGAAGTGCAAGTCGTGGTCAGCCACGGCGGTGCTGAGTTCAGCGCGCCTCGCAGATTATGAGTCCAGTTTCTGCCAGCCTTTTCATGGGGGGGACTGGCCAGGTAAAGGCTTGCTGAAACACTGTGCAGGGGGGCCCAGAAGGGCCCCTGCACTGCCAATGCCCATGGCATGGGCACTACAGGGACCATCCTGCCCAGCACCCATATTCTGAGGGTGCTGGTGAGCTACAATATTGGCCTAAGCTCCCTTAAGAGAGCTGAGACCAATACCATAGCACTGTTCCTGCGTGGCTGACCAGCAAGAACATCATAATATGATGTTCCCACTGGTCAGTCCGGTGGGAACATCGTGATACGGCAAGGGGTGAGGCAGCCAGGTTGACAGCCGCCTCATCCCCGTCAGTTTGATGGTCAGCTCGCCTGACCACAAAACTCGTAATGAGCCCCTTAGTGTTAGGAATGGTTATGTAGGGAAAATAGGAGTTTATGGTGGGGAAGTGAATTGATTTAAATACTTGAATGTTAATAAACATTCAATGTAAATATGTTGATAGAAAGATCAGACGTTTTAACAAGTTTGATTGAAAGTCACTTACTTTTAGGTGCGGGATGCTAAGAAAAAATAGAGATTAAGGGTGGGAAAGTGTATTAAAACACATGTATTAATTTTAATACTTGAGTATTAATGAGTATTTTTAGTTAATTGTATTTAATAAAGATCAGGTATTTAAAGGAGTTTGATTGAAAGACACTTACATTTAGGAAGGTGTATCTAGAAGAAACTGAGGTTTTAGGTAGGTAAGTATCTTAATACTCATGTACTAATTTTAATACTCGAATATTGTGTAATTACTGTTAAATTTATTTTAGAAATAACAAGCATTTAAAGGAGTTTGAATGAAAGGCAACTACTATTAGGAGTGGGTTTGTCTAGAAAGAACAGGGGGTTTTAGGTGGCTAGGTGGATTAGTACTCATGTATTAATTTTAATACCGGAGTAGTAATGTGTATTTACTGTTAAATTTATTTTAAAAAGAACAGGCATTTAAAGGAGTTTGAATGCAAGTCACCTACATTTATGAGTGGGTTGCCCAGTGAAAATAGGGGTTTTGGGTGGGTAAGTGTATTAATACTCAGGTGTTAACCTTAATACTTGAATATTATTGAGAATACAGGTTCATTTTATTTTACAAAGGGCAGGTATTGAAGTAAGTGTAATTGAATTTGAAAAATCACTTACATTTAGGAGTGTGTAGCCTTGAACAAATAGAGGTTTGGGTGGGTAAGTGCAGGTACAGGCAGGTACAGGCATTTAAATGAGTTTGAATGAAAGTCACCTCATTTTAGTGAGCGGGTTGCTTATACATAATAGGGGTTTTGGGTGGGTAAGTGTATTAATTCTCATATTAATTTTAATACTTGAATATTAATGTGCACTTACTGTTAAGTTTAAAAAAAAAAATAACTGACATTTAAACAGTTTGAATGAAAATCACTAATTCTCGGAGCAGTTTGCTTATAAATAATGGGGGTTTTAGGTGTGTAAGGGTATTATTATTCATGTATTAATTTTAATACTTGAGTATTAATGTGTATTTACTGCTAAACTTATTTTAAAAAAGAACAGGTATTTATAGCAGTTTGAATGACAGTCAACTACTCTTAGGGGTGGGGTTGTGTAGAAAAAAGGGGTTTTTAGGTAGGAAAGTGTATTAATACACAGATATTAATTTTAGTACTTGAGTATTCATGTGTATGTACTGTTAGATGTATTATAAAAGAGACATGCATTTAAAGGAGTTTGAATCACAGTCTTCTCTTTTAGGAGCAGGTTGCCTATAACTAATAGGAGTTTTGGGTGGGTAAGTGTATTAATACTAAGGTATTAATTGTTATACCTGAGGTTTATTAATACCTTTAAGTTATTATTAGAACATTTATAATACATTCAATGGCCATACATTGGAAGTTACTAACAAATTAATTAGAAGAAATCACAATGATTAAACAATTATTTTGGTTTAAAAAACAAAATCAACAAAAACACAGCCAGCCTGAAATGTTAAACCACAAACTCATTAGAGCATAAATCTTTTTATTTAAAATTAGAGTAAAGACCAAAAAACAAAAATGTTATTATTTTATTATACATACTTTTACAAAGCATGGCAGAATATTTACAATACCACACAACATTTGCTAAAAATATTGTTTAGAAATATTTTCTCAAACAATTACATTAGTAAAAAGGTGTAAAATGTCCATTCCCATAAATAATGACTAAGCATTACTTAAGCAGAAGAACTTAATAAAGTAAACTGGGGTGTAGAAGCCACACAATTTGCATCTCAAGTATAGATCATGGTAGCATTGGAATGTGTTTGTTTACATAATTTTAGTACATTGGTGGTTATCTTTACTGTAAGGTAGAAATGGGGAGGTACAAAGTTTAATGGCACATGAAAAGTATGTTACGTAGGTACCAACCCCAACATTATTTCCCAAATTGCTGAGTATTTGGAAAAATCAAACAAAAGGTCACAAATATTTTCACTAAATGCAGAGGAGATGTGAATTTTAATAAGAAATGTTGACAGCTTGCCGATAACTTTCACCTCTACGTGCATGTGAAGAAAGAAAATGGACATGTAGTCCTACCTTACTGGTCTTATTTACTTGAGGACCATTCCCCAAATCAAAATGGTTTCATGTTTTCAGATCGTAACAAAAATCAACAAGTAATATTGTTTTAAAAAAATGTTCATTCTGTTGCGTATGATTTCCTTTTAAAAAGTGCATTTCAAAACTTATTTTCTTTTAAGAAAAATACGTACCAAATGTAAACACATAAATGTTGCCGACCACCATTTTGTAGTCAGTTGCTCTGTGACACTGATCACCCCCAGACGTGTCTGACACTTGCTCTGTCAATAACTGTTGTATCTCGAGACAGTGCCTCCCAGTGACCAAAGTAAGTACCATGTTTAGACCTACTTTTCTATTATAAGCCTAGAAATGAAATATTTATAATGTATTTTTAATATATTTCCCAAAACGAGCTAGTTTCACAGCTGCCTGCATTAATGTATCAGGAGTGAATTAATGCTTAAGAAAGAGAATTTTAATTTAGTCTGGTAAAGTAAAGTTTGGAATAAATGTTACAAAAGTTAACAATTTAAAAAAAGAATATTACTCCCTTGGGACATGTTCTTCAGAACATTATGACGGTCAGATTTATTAATAAAAATACTTCTCTAACGTGATGAACCATTTTACGATATTTGTACTAATAACAGACTAATCACCCAAAACAAGAGTGCTTATGTTGATCCTACAGAGTGACATGAAGAATATTGGCGAACTACAAGTCCTCTTCAGTAGCCGCTCACGTTAGCTACTGGACAATGCTAGGGGAGGTGGCTTTAAACTACTGTGGAGCCATTTCACATAACAAAATAGTTTTTAGATCTCCAAGCTTTAGAGCAGGTTCTAGTACTTTGATGATGACAAAATTGCAACAATCTGTGGTGTATATATTTTCTAAAAAACTATATATGTTGTTTTTCCCACAGTACAAGGAAACTGTTGTGGCACTGACATTCCAGTGAGAACATGCTCCTTCTTATAACAGAAAAAAATAGCCTTATCATTGTAAGTATAAAGTTGTTATAATTCACAAGTAAAATAAACAAGCCATCACATAATTGTTTAAAAAAAGTATATAACAGAGTTACTGGATAGGAAATGAGTTTTTTTTTAACTAACCCATTTTTGGACCATCCCTCCGGCAGGTGCTGGACAGTGGCTGGGGGTCAAATTAGCACACTATTGCACGTCGTGTTCATTGTTTTTGTTGTAGAAACTGGCGCCATAATGCCAGTTTCGTTATAACGCCTTTGTTACAAAAGCCGTTGGCATTACGGCTTTCGTAGTAGCGTCAAACAATCAACTCCACAAGCTAGCTGTTACTTTGAAAACACTGGAAAACTTTATAAAGTTCTACTTGGTTACTCCGGCCTTCTTTGGGTGACCAACTCTGGCAGAGAGCAAGTCAGGGAGGCCTATAAGGTTTAGCAGGACAGTTACCTTGCTGGCAAAGCAGTCTTCAGTCAACTTTCAGGCTCTATGGGCAAATCGCCATAGACATCAATGGAATGGTCCTGATAAAAGGGTATACAGGTTGCTGAAGATGCTGAGGATGCTGTGGATGCTCATCTGGTCGACAGGGCTCTTTCTGGCGCCACCAACCGTCAGTCTAAAAACATGGTGGGGCAACCTTGGCCACAGAGGTCGATGTCGCTTGAAGTCCAGGTGAGATCCAGCCAAATACCAGTTGCCACTCGCCTCCGGTCACAGTGAAATCAGCTGTTTTCCTTAACTGCGTCTAGTGTTCATCTTAGATGACTAAACTGCACTTTGACAAATTCCTGGGTCCAATAGTTGCAGGTGCAACTTTTGAGTGACAGGGTTTGTTCTCCTGGGCTGTGATTCGGCGGGTAGCGATGAACAAGCACTTGTGGCTGCCAACTTTGCCAAGGCAGCTTTTTCTTTTGTGGATCTGGTTCTCGAGTAGGAGGTCAAGCAACTGACTCTTGGAGTTCACATCTTCTGTCTGGGGATTGCCTACAAGTTTCCCTCGAGCAGGTCACCACAAGAACTGTCCTTTCATTGCTAGCCCAGGAGCAGCAGATGCTGTCCAGTCTTTGGTGCAGTATCTTTTAGCCAGGTCTAGGGAGCAGGTGGGCAGTCCTTCTTGTGTCCTTTCTCCAGTAAAGATGTGATCCGAGATCTGGGCACTAGGGGCGACACCTTTTATGCTCATAACCTGTCCTGGATGGCTGCAGTGGCTAATAGCTATTTGGCTACCAGGTCCCCTTGCGCCTGATGTTTTCCTGCAATGTGTGGCATCTAGCTATCCCAGGATGCATTACATGTCTCACTCCCAAGATGGCAGAGCAACTTTCAAGGTGTGTGGAGCTTGATAGCCCACCCTAGCGATGTGGCTACCTGAGGGTTACACACTCAAGGGTTTGCAACTGTTTTCCTCTCTCTGTCCCCGACGCAAACCTGTCTACCAGAATAAAAGAGCAGCCCGTCTCATGTGTGTCCAACATTTGCCCTTGAAAGGCAGCTTCCCCTTTTGAAGTTCACCTTTTGGGCTCACACCCTGTGTGTTTTCCTGCCAAGGAGAGGTAACACCTCTTTCAATGGCATTCCTCTATTGCATCCTTTTCTGGGAGACATTCACAATTCTCCCCAGATTGGCAGAAGGCTGTCTTGTGGCATCAGAGTGGCAATTTTCTAAAGTTGCCTTTTACTCAAAAGTTACCTTAAATTTGACTTGGGCATCAAGACTGGTTTAATTAAACAATTCTTTTATTGTGTTTGAGGATCATAACGAGTGGAGGAGCAACAGAGGGATGGGTGAGAAGCTGATGAAGGGAGGAACCAGTATTTGAGGGGGGTAAGCAGCACACAAGAGGGAGTAAGAAAACATGCAAGTTCATGGCGTGCTTAACACAGAGAAAAAGATAGTTCCCTAATATAAGAGCAGTGGAATATCACAAGTCGGCCAATCCAAAGGATGGCAAAGAGGGTATGCCCCATGGGAGGGGAAACTCAAGAAGAGGAAAGCAACCCATTGAATAACAAACAAGCACATAAAAAGTGACAAGAAAAACAATCAATGCTAAGCAATGGAGGGGCTCAAAGCCCACTCTAGGCTTCTGATATTGTCCACACAAGGCTTTCCACCTACCGAGAGATGAAAGCTGACTGTAGATGAGACCTAAAAACTGAACATTTACTATATATACCTGAGTTATAAATAGAATATATAATGTAAGTTATACAGTAGATAGATAGATAGATAGGCAGACAGACAGGCAGGCAGACAGATAAATAGATAGATAGATAGATAGATAGATAGATAGATAGATAGATAGATAGATAGATAGATAGATAGATAGATAGATCTTTATTTGGAGAGACACATATTATTCATAAAAGCACAGTAATAGACATAAAAACATGATAAATACATAATAAAAAGTGCAAAGGAGGAAAGCGAATAATAAAAAGAGAACCAGAACCTTAGCAGCAACAATCAATACAGTACAACCTAATCGACAGTGCAAACGTATTGAGGGGCATATTTATACTCCGTCTGCGCCGATTGTGCATCAAAAAGTTTGACGCACAATCAGCGCAAACGTTGCCCCGTATTTAAACTTTGACGCCCGAGCCCACGGATGACAAAATTCCGCCATGTGCGTCATTTTTTGGATGCGGCAACCCGCCTTGCATTAATCATATGCAAGGTAGGCGTTCCCGTCCAAAAAATGGCTTAAAGGGCCGTGCGTCGTATTTATGCTTTTG
Organism: Pleurodeles waltl; assembly: GCF_031143425.1. Taxonomy (NCBI): domain Eukaryota; kingdom Metazoa; phylum Chordata; class Amphibia; order Caudata; family Salamandridae; genus Pleurodeles; species Pleurodeles waltl. The sequence continues at coordinate 1,678,661,245 of NC_090445.1, read as the reverse complement.
AGCAAAAATGACGCACGGCCGGGAGGCGGAGCCAGAAAATGACGCACAGCCCGATTTGCGTCAAAATTTAACGCCTGGGTCAGGGCAGGCGTTAAAATGGGGCATACACACCTGTATTTAATCAGAACACACGGAACAAACAGCAGACCAGCAGAGCAGCAACAGGGAGCCATGGAGGTGATACTAATCCAGCGTGCACGCAGACGCAGAGCCCAGCAGCAACAACAGCAGCTACCACAACACCAGCAGGGACCCCAAAGGCAGCGCAGAAGGCAGGAGAGGATATTCCGCCCAAGAACCACCCTTCAGGGCCTCAGGAAACACGACATCATCCAGAGGTACCGGTTGAACTGGCAGGCCATTCAGCAGCTGCTGCGCAACATTGAACAGCAGTTGGCCCCCACTTTGGTGACACCCCGCACCATCCCAACAGAAACAAAGCTGCTTGCTGTACTTCATATGCTGGCAAGTGGCTCTTTCCAAACAACTGGTGCCCAGGTTGGCGGAATATCACAACCATCATTCTCCGCCTTTTTGCCCAAAGTCCTGAATGCCATCATTCGACTGACACCCCGCCACATCTGCTTCCCTAACACACTGCAGAAGCAGCAGGAAACAAAACAGGGGTTCTACCTCATCAGTGGCTTCCCACACGTCCTTGGTGCAATCGACTGCACACATGTACGCCTTGTGCTACCTGCTGCAACTGAACACCTCTACTGCAACAGGAAGCACACACATTCCATCAACGTGCAGGCCATTGTCGATCACCAGGGATTGATCACCAACATCGTAGCTAAATATCCTGGGAGTGTACATGACTCATACATCCTCCGTCACTGCACCATCAATGAACACTTCAAGGATGGACGGTATAGCAATGGACTACTTGTTGGTAAGTACAAAAACGTACTTATATACACACTGCACAGCAACCCTCTAGGACTCACAACACATACACCACAACAGCAACATGTTAACAGGAACAGACTGAGGTCGTGACATCGCTAGCCATGTTTCTTAGGTCTGCAGTGAACCTGTCACACATCTGAAATTACTGTACAGCCTAATGTTAAGATGTCAAAGATCACAACGTGTGGAGTGGGTTGCCTAAATGTCACCTTGCAAATTGTAAGTGTTCCAATGACGTTTACATTAATCCATTGCATAAGTCTAAAGGTATGGGATGTCCAGGGTACATTGATATGAACGTGTTAACAACACTGTCAATTTTAACTGTGCATGCAACTATCATCTCACCCCCGTGAAGACACACGGACACCTGTATCACAAGTCACAATGCTAGGGAGGGCACACTGTACTGCAAATCCCAAAACATACTGCTGACAAACGGTTAGCAGACAAACACTCGTTCAGCCAAGGAAACAACACAATGCAGATGGAACATCCTACAAGCATAGGATGCCACATTATTACAGAAAAGAGTCACAGACAACACAAGACAACTACTGCCATGAAAGGTCTTTTCAATAGTGCCAGCTACATCAACATGATCCCAGTCATTTTCTCTTGCAGCTGATCAGGGGTATGGCATCCAGCCATGGATTATGACACCATTTGGCAACCCAAGTACTGCTGCAGAGCGTGCCTACAACGACGCCCATAGGCGGACATGCAGAATTGTCAACCTGACCTTCGGCATCCTCAAGTCAAGGTTCCACTGCCTCGACATCACTGGTGGTAGCCTCCTATATTTCCCGGAGATGGTCTGTAGGATCATCCTCACATGTGCAATATTGCGCAACATTTGTATCAAAAGAAACATTCCCCTCCTGGAACCAGAGCCACACATGCCTGAAGAGGAGGAAGAGGAGGATGCTGGCCTGCAACAGGAGGGGGAACTACAGAACACGGCCGCTGGTATACGCAGGCGGCAACAGATCGTAAATAATTTCTTTAGAATATGATCACCTTCACCACTTTAGTTAACGAATTTAAATAAACACCTATTATAATCACCATATCATTGTCTGGCTATTCCTTTTTGCACACCTTCATCTCTACTTATCAGAATAAGAGTGTTGCCTCATGGAGCATTACTGAGATACTGAGTAGGACACGGAACATCCCAGAGCTAATGTGATGCCTAACATACAATGGTCACATACACACACACTCTTAATGACATATATCATGTACATTTCTCCTTTGAAGGCCAATAGCAGAGGACCAGAACTATTTCACACATACATGTTGAAATCAAGGTCCAACGCAGCATATGGCACACAACTAAGACACCATCACTCAATAAGGGGAAAACAAGCCTCATACATGAGCCAGTCAATGTGCTTTGGCATCAGTAACAGGAATGCCTGACCAGACCCTTGACAGCAGTAAGTCCAACTGCATACAATATTTGCAAGGACTATCTGTGACCAGAGTCCCATAGAAGCAGAACATAGACAGCACAAGTGCCACACATATGAGCAGCATTGCACACATGACATTCCATGTACATGTCAGCCCATTTCCTAACTCCTGACACACCCATGCACCTGGTCACAACCCACCTGTCGGAAGAGGTTCCTGGAATACTAAGATGTGTACCCTGATATTACCTCCTCTACACACACAGACCAACATTAGCAAACCAGTGTGCTACACCCTTTCCTATGGTATACCATTGTCATAGAACATCTGACTGCAAGGACGTCAGGTCAATTTATACACTGTCTTCTAGTTTCAAAGCCCTGTTAGCACATGTAGATAGCTTCCCCAGTGAAAATGTCTGTTGGCCCTTAGAATGCAAGTCTCACCTACAGGACTGGTGAGAAACAGATGCAGCCCACACATGTGATCACCTCCATGCACTACACCCATTTCAATAAGCACTGCCCCTGATGATGCCTGGAACAGCATAGGAGTTGCCATTATGTCAGATACACCGTCAAGCATTGATACTACTTAAGCCGTGTAACACAGACACTGGGTTCATTTGTCACCTTCAAAAACACAGGACATACACAGTTTGACATGTCAACTGTCTAGTTTGTCCTCCAAACAGTCTCAGTCAGACCACTGATTACGTAACTTGTCAAGTAGCTGGATCCTGAATCACCTTGCATTCTGTCAGCCTGACTGGCAACTGTCTGTACGTCACACTAAAGTATCCCTGTGTCCACATTTGTACCACACTTGCGTTAGCAAACCTCTCATTCATCAGGGGGCATTGGGCATGGGCTTCTTCCATGCATACACAAATACATTGTATAGCATCATCTGCCTTTTAACTGTACCATTTGAGTTACATCCTCTTGGAAAAGCAAAATTCATGGCCCATCCCTTGTCTGGGTTGCATTTATGCATGAATGACAAAGTGTGACAGTGTCCCAGGGCCGTAGGCAGGGATTGGGTACGGGGCTTTCAGCACAACCAGCAACCTCTGATAATGTCCATGAATAATACACAAATGTCAGGACCCTGACAGTTCACACACAGCATCACAGTGCTCACAACATAGTGATGGGCCGTGTGTGGTGAATAGCTGCGAGAATAATCAGCACTATGATGTTCCCAGATGCAGTGGGAAATGCAGAGGCCAACCTGTGTACAAATGTTGTAATGACACCTGCCAGAACATGACACCTGAGACATTATCTCACTCAGCACACCAAGGTTGCCCTGTTGACTGTCTCATTACATGTCTTTAGTGACAGGGTGGGACCATCCCCATGTAGGTTCACATGTCCACATCCACTTTACTCACATTGATCAACCAAGGATACTCAGTAGACACAGGAATAGCTGCCACTGACTCATGATGAGTCCTGGACCAAACTGTGACACATTACACCCTAAACAATATACAGGATCATAATTGGACCACACACATGAACAAGACACCTACGTGCAATTGATCACTGGAAATAAGTGGACACGTGCTGTCTTGTATGCTGGTCCACCACAGCCACTTGATAGTTGGGCCTCACTTCTACGGCCTCAACTGTGGTGTCAACATACATTTGAGATTCACCCTTGTCTGTCTGTGCAAACAACATGGTACCCACTTCCTCAATGCATGTGTATGACTCACTGTGGGATTCACCAACTAGTGCCTAGGAAGCTCTTACCAATACTCTAGGACATAGGATGTAGAAAATGTGGACCATTGACATGAACAAGCGGCTGCCATCCATCTGGTGCATGCTATGTCACATGTGGTGTCTACGTGACCCTAAAACTTGGAAGTACACTTTACAGGTGTTGTTACATGTATGACTAACACATGCCCTCGCTCATTTCCAATATGACTTGCATCTAAGGATTGGACACATGGACGTCACATTCATACAACCATATGTACAATTATGCTTCATGTGATACACACACACTTGGTCAACCAACACATTAGTTGCCAAAGCACACAATTTGAGCCAAAGGCATTTAGGTATTGTACATATGTGCGTCACATTGCTATCCTCTCCTTATGCCAAACATGCACAATTTGTGCAACACATATATGTAGGCCACACTTATGACCATCTATTGCGTCAGCCAACTGTAAAAATACTGTGAAGGGAGTAGAGGATCATGTTCCGCTGCAGTATGATGTCACACATGTGAACATACACCATCAACACCATACTGTCTTCAATTAGCCAATCTCTGATGTGTCCCAAATGTAACATAACAAAAAACAAGTAAAAATGCCCCAAACCAGTTAATGCACTGTAATTTTGACGGCCCTAGCGTTGTGCGTCATTTTTTGTTTACCAAAATTGTATTTGCGTATTTTTTTTTTACGCACAGGAGTGAAATTTAGCCCGCATCCAGATATTTGTACAGTCCATGTACCATAATGTGGATGCGGGTTAATATTCACTTCTGTGCGGCAAAAAAAATGACGCAAATACAGTTTTGGTAAACAAAAAATGACGCATAACGCGAAAAAGGCGGGACTTTTCATACAGGAAGTGATGAAATAGGATATCCTGTTTACAGATCATGTACAGTGGGTGTACTTTCACTTTCACTTTGCAGTCTATGATCCTTCTAGACTGTGTGGCTGTGTAGAGAGTGTTGTCCTGAGATTTTGTGCTGTTTTTGTCCTGTGTGCTATCTATATTGTCAATTTGTGAAATAAATATTGTTGATGTATACTGTACCACTGTGTTTTGTCTACATTTGTCCAATTATGTTGTGTTTTTCTTGTTTGTGGGAGTCTGTTGTGGGTAGTGTTAGTTTGGGGATAGTTGGGCTCTTTTAGTGTTTAGGTTTACTTTTTTTCTGTCTTTGTACCCCTACTTTCCCCCTTTTCCCCTTTCTATTTCTTTTACCCCTATTCCATTTCACTTGTAAGTATGTCTGGTAGGCCACGTCTTGGCAGGATGGGGGAAGAGGAGTTGGGGATTCATCTGGCTTGTGACGCATTTCTTGCCGCTCATGATCCAGGCAGGGGGCAGGGTGATACAGGGGTGTCTGACAGAGGCGCGCAGAATCCGGTGGGGAAAGGTGCTGCATCACCTGCAGCGTGTGTATGCCAGCCAGAGGAGCGACCACCAGCTGAAGCACCGGTGGGCTGACCTCATCACCAGGGAGCAGGATCTCTTGGACCACCTGGGAATCATGATTGGTGGCACTGTTGGTGAGTACGAATTATGTTAATGTGCACGATTAAATGCTCTGTTGTGACATCAGGGGATTAGTACAATGTCTGCCAGCTAACTTGCTGACTGTGTGTAATGCTGGGGAAATATAAGGGGATCATTGATGTACTATGGCAAGGATCACAATTGGTAGCTGTCAGGTAGCACGTGCTGAGGAAACTTACAGGTTACTTTTCCATGAAGGAAATTGGTGCGGCCTTTTTGTCAGAACAGCTAACAAAATATGAGCCAATCATGTCTATATAGGGTACTATTGACAGAGAAGTACAGATATACCAACATTTCGGCCAACTATGTTGACGCAATTGCTAGACTGACTTTAGAATCACTACATGATGGTGAAAATGAGTGCTGCCTTCACGTCAATTGATAATAGCAAAGTGGCTCAGACATATGTCTCATGTGAGTCTGGTCAGTGTGGAAGGAAAGCGTTCACGGAAGTACTATGAATGAGTGGGATTATTGTGTTCCTTGATCTTTTTGGATACATGTCAGTTCTTGAATTGAAAACATTGTGAAAAGGTGTAAGGTGCCCTCAGGTAACATCTTAAGATGTTTATTGGAATTAGTTGAGCCACAATCCAAATATGGATGGCAGTCCAAGTGTATGCACATGGCCTCACATCTCCATAGTTGGTGCAAATCACCATAGCTGGGCCACATCAATTGAATAAACTGTAACAACAGGATGGCCTACAAAAGTCCCTGCCCCTCCCTCTGTACATTGTATCTATGTGCAATAAATGTGTCATGGCCACAAGGCATGTTTGACTGGTAATGCAGTCCTCAAGTAACCAGGCTTTGGATGTCTCTCTTGGATGCACTTGATGAGACGATTACACTCCATATTTTTTAGTGCTCACTAATTACGGGGCATGTTTGCAACCACATGATAGTTAGAGCCAATATATGTGTGCAGATATGTGTGTAACTGTCACAGGAGACCCATTCTATGTACAAGTTGGCCGTGATATATCAGATGCAGTACCATCATGTCTGAATGGCTGCCATTTCCTTATTCAGCCTACACATTGTAAATGTTTATGAAATTGTTGCACTGTGCACAGATTTTGAGCACATTCTTCCTTCCATACCTTACAGGTGGACCGGCACCCTACACTGTGGGAGAGGTGGCGACATTTGAGGACCCCGACCACTCCAGTAAGTGTTGATATGTCTGTTATGTGTTGTGTTTGCTGGTTATGGACTCGTGTGAGTTGGACGCATAGCAAGGTGTGATGCGTTGGGCAAGCTTTTCTCTTGTTCCATGAGTGGGAATGCAGTTCTCACATATTTTGAGTTTGCCAATGCATATCCAATGGTATCATGTAGGGATTGTAGGACATCCCTGTAGGCCCCACTGTGAGTACAGGGGTTAGTCATGTGTATGACACTTGTATCACCAAGAGTCGCAATGGCAGTCAGCCCCAATTTAGTCAGCCTGTCAGACCCACATTCTCTAAGATTGGTACAGCAAATAGCTTTCCAATAGACATCTGCTTCCCTATTTACCTACGTTATTTTGAAAGATTAGGTAGAACCTCCTAGCAGCATGTACTTCCACATGTAGTGCAACAAGTCTGTGGAACCTGAGTGCAATGGCCTAGGTGTGCATGCATTTCATGATCATGGGTGTTCTAGCAACTCTGTGTCTGATGTAAGTCAGGCCTCACTGGAAGTATATGTTGTGTACCAAGTTCTGCATTTCCTGACATGTCTGACCCTATGAGTGCTCTAGGGTTTGCTGACTCCTAATTGTAGATAGACCTTACCTGTGGTGTGTCTGTAGAGACAAACATGTGTGGAGTTTCCTATACACTCCTCGGTGTACATGTTGTTGGCAAATTATAGTTGTGTATCCACCCCCCCCTCAAACACGGGCATGGGTTTGTGAATGCGGTACCTAGTACTGATGCTACCAGTATGTTACACATACATGTGAATAAGTGACGGTTTGGTTGCATACTAGTATACACACACTCAGGTGTGGCACTTGGTACTATAGTGGCAAGTCCAGTTACAACTTGCAGACCATGTGGCTTTAGTTTTGATTTCCGTACACTGACATTTGTAGCCCAGGTCTTGGCGGAGGATATGCAGCATGATTCTTGAATGATAACTGGCAGAACTCAGATTGCAAGTCAAAGCCAGTTATTACGCATCTTGTAGGTTATGGATGTGCTTTGTGTGATGTGACCTTTGTAGTCTGGCCTGCCATATACTTCCTCAGGGACATTCAATGCTCTGTATTGTGATATGAGCTGTTACAAGTACAGTAGATGTAATGTCTTATAAACTTGCTGTGCCATTTCACACAATGCAGTTACTAATGTAGAATATCTGCATTTGTCTTCACAGCTGCTAACATGACTCCAGACCGGGTCTGTGAATTTCACCGCCGGGCCATGCAATATCAGCACATCCTGCTGGTGGAGTCGGGGTTCCGGGGGATGGCCCGGCGATATCGGCATGAACGGGCCTCCGGGGCATGGAGAGCCTTCCCACAGAGTGGGCCTACTTTGCCCACCACAGCCACCACCAGCACAACCACCAATACGAGCCAGGTGGCCCCACCCACAGCTGCCACTGTTTGTCCAACATCTGCTGGACTTCCAGGCCCCAGCATTGCCACCGGTGCAGGACAGCCCACTAGGCATGGCACCACAACCACACAGATCTCCTCCACCGGTACACAGACTGCCACTGCTCCATCTGTTGACCCTGCAACCTTCAACCGAATGGAACATAAGATGGACAAAGTGCTGCGAAAGTTGAGCCACCTGAGCCGGGATGTGCGGCACATTAACCGGCGGGTTGAGTCCATTAAGAGGACCCTCCGGAGGGCCAACCTCTAGACACTTTTTTGATGGACATGATTCCCTCCCCTCCCTCCTCTTTCCTTGTTCTTATAGTTAGTGGGCTTAGGGGGCTTAGTGTTAGGTTAGTATAGGCTGTTAGTTTAGTTAGTGTTAGTGGGTGGGGGGCCTGCTTGTTTCTATTTTTACTTATTACATGTGTGGGTGGGTGGGTGTGTGGGTGGAGGGCTATGTTGTGTGTTGTCCTCCATGTGTCCCATCTCATAAGGGGGGTGGGGGGTAGATGTTTAGAACGTTTCGTTACATGTGATAAGTAAGTGTAGCTTAGGTTAGTTAGGGACAGTTGTGGGTAATGAGTAGTCAGGGTAGATTAGGGTAGGTAAGATTTTTCCCTCAGTTTCCTCATCTGTGATTAGCATTTAATAAATAGTTGGTTAACCCTTAATTGTATGTGTTGAATGGTACTTGATCATGGGTTTGGATTCAGTGTACATCAATTTGGTACTATAACATCTGTATCCTATGCTACAAACAAATCCCAACTGAGCTGTACGATTGGCAGCTAGCCCGGAGCTACCTTGCAAAGTGTCGACCCTTCGTTGCAACCATCAATCACAGTTAATATGGATCCCAATGTGTTTCTGTTGATAAGTGTGTTTTCAAAGTCACTAACAGTGCTTCCAGACTTGGTATTGGGGAAACAGTTTTAGGTCTGACTGCAGTGTGATGATTATGCACACCCTTATAAGATGTGTTCTCATTGGCAATCTTGTATTCTTGTCTTCATGACCCTCATACTTCATTTGTGACACAGTTTGGCATGATTACCTATTTGTATGTTAACTCAGACCCCTTCATTTGTGCAATTTTTTTTGTGTTTACTTAGATTAGTGTGGCATGTTTATTGTGTTATTTTTGCATGTTTACAACATTTTGAGGCCACTATTTGATGACTTAGTTATCCCCTGAGGAAGCATTCTTCTGTCCAACACAGCATGGTGGTGTATGGTTTCTCACTTCATCAGATTTGTCCCTCAGGATGGGCAGAGTATGATGCAATCATGGGCTCTGTGCAGAATTCTCTGACTACATATCATCAGGACAGTTGTATTGACAAGCTACGTAATTTGACAGTAGGCACATTTCAGTTATCTACTGCACAGTTGATATGTCACATTACCCAGAGACAGATTTGTTGTGTAAGTGCTATCTATTGAAACGTGCTGTAGTGCTATCTGTACATTGTCCATGATTGTGAGTCCATTATAGTGACATCTTAAATTGTGATCCAACACAAGGGGTTACGGAAATGCTTTTGACATGCTGGGATTGATGTTTTAGACTGTGCAGGGGGACAGGATTTGGCAATGAGTAGGAGAGAGACAATCACTGGGCTGGGTGACAAGATATACAGTGGTTCGCAGAACAGTGCTCGAGTAAAGTTGTTGCAAGACTGGCAAGTTACAATGCCCAGGACCTTGGTAAATGTGGGCCATGTGGCAGGGACTAGTGCTTCCGGGTCATTTTCCTTGTGAATGTGATCTGTTCCATGTCTTCTTCTTCTGATGTGTGTGTTGCCTGCTTTGTCCTTGTTGTTGTTGGTTGTGAAGGGGCAACACACACCTCAGTGTTAGAAGACGTGGAGTCAGACATCCCGGTCGCTGCTCCCTGTGAAGGTCTTAAGGGCAGTACTGCAGCAAGGAGGGCCTGCTGGTTCTTGAGAATAGCAGCCACATCACAATGGTAGGCAGCCAGGTCGGCCCTGAGGGAGTCATGATTGCATTCGTGCATGCAGTAGAAGGTTTGGGGTGCGAGGTGTTGTGGCAAATCCCTTACTGCAGTGGTGAATTCCTTGACAGTTTCTTGTAGTCCTTGCAGTATGGATGTTAGGGCTTGCATAGCTGCTGCCTGATCTGCAGATGAGATCATGCACGAATGCATCCCCTCAAGGCTGGCTGCCAGAGTTTCCATCCCCACCCGCACCTCCTTGGCCAGCTCCCGCTGTACTCCAACTACAGTTCTCTCAAAGCTAGTGCCAGTGTCGTCTGAGTCCTCAGCTGTATTGGAGCTGGCAGGTCTTACAATTGGGGTGGTGGGTGGATCCTTTGCGATCGCTGCTTGTTCTGTGCTCCTCCTTGTGACTGAAGGTGGGGTCTGGAGGGTGTCAAGGACCTTTTGGATAGTCTCCTGGGGAATGTTTATCGGCTCGTCATCCATGTCATCAGGGAAATCTGGGACAGGCATATCGGCAGGAGATCCATCTTCCTCTGCAATGAAACAGGGTACAATTAGTGTGTCTGTGTTGTGGCAATTTTGATGTGACGTGCCTGCCTTGTGATGAATTCACTTTGTGATCTTGTTTTGTGTTAATTTCTCCAGTCCTTCAGATGGGCATTCTTCCAGGCCTATGGCCCACCTGTGTGTCACATGTATGTTATTGAGTTATCAGACTTGTCAGCCTCATTGCCTCTAGGTGTTGCTTTATGCCAAACAGAGAATTGCCACCTTCTTGTCCTACTCAACCCACTGTGTACATCCATTCTCATGGTGAGACCTTTCACTGGCTGTGGGTGTTCTGATGGCCCTGGGAGCACACTTAACAATCTGGACCTGCCCCAATCTCTGATCTTTCACATCCACTTAAATGTATTTGACATGTGGCATATCCTATGCATGGCAATGTTATGATCCGATATGGATGTTGACATTGGTAATGTGTCCTGCTGATGTTGGGGAATGTGTGTTACATTGGATTGCCCTGATAATCGTATCAGTGTCCTATTTCCTCCTCTGACTGTGCAGGTGTATTTCAGTGACCAGTTACATGTGTCCCCTCCTCAATGCTGTTGTCTGAGCAGTATGACATTTGGGATGTTGCATTGTTACCCAGGCACAGGATGGACCCTGACATATGCAGCATGGGTGTGTCCTTAGTGCTGTGTAGCTCCTATTGTTGTTTACATTGGCTAATGTTTGCGACAACTATGGGCATTGACATTTGAGAGTACTGGGGCCTTTGTCTTGTTTCTGGGGATTGTTGAAGTTGTCATCCTCACCCCCTAATTTAGGTGTGTATGATCCATGGGGAGGTTACTGCCATTGGCTACTTGAGCTGCACACAGAGCAGAGGTGGTAGTGGCAACTGTTGTCGCAGTTACATTCCAGTTGTCGGTATGGCTAGAGGTTGTTAATAGGGCCCTAGTTAATGTAGGGGGTATGTTAGCTGACGTGTGCCGGGATGTCAGTTTGACGTAGTGGCCTTCCCTCCTTGCGTGGCTTTCCCTTTGCTCCATCGTTGGCATGACAGCATGCCCCCATGGGACTGTTGTTGGTGTTGTGTAATGGTGTGCCCCAGGTCTTCTCAGAACGGGCCATGCCCCCCTGCCGTGCCCCTTTACCCATGCCACACCATGTATTAGGATGACTTACATGCATTTAGTGGTCTGTATCCCCCCCCGGTTGTAGATGACATTATTGCATTTTAATTCCCCATGCGACTTACCCTGCATGTGCGTTGTCTCCTGGTAGTCTGCGCTGTCCTGTCCTTGAATCCCTGTGACGATCTCCTCAGGGATGACGGCTGCAACCATCTCCTCCATGTGGTCCAGGGCCTCCTGGGGTGCTGGACTCCCCCCTCCAGTCTGCAGTGCTGCCTTCCTGTTCCTGGCCATCTTTTCCTTGGTCCTGCGCTTGCAGTCATGCCAGCGTTTCTTGCATTTGATGACTGTTCTGCGTACTTCAGCCACACTGTTAATCTTGTCGACAATTTGTTGCCAAATGGCCTCTCTCCTACTGATTGGCAACTTTGATGTGACAAACAGTTGGTGCTGGTGTTCCGTCACCTCTTTAACCAGAATTTCCTGCTCCTCTCCACTAAAGCAACACTTTCTTTTCTTCTTAAAAGTGTCCTGGTTCTTGTGTGGGTCCTCCTGGCTGGTTCCTGGTCTGCTGTCATCTTCCTGGGGTATGTAGTGGCATCTGGGATCCATTTTGGCTTTCCTCTGGTGAATGGCAGTGTTAGCTGATTTTTTTGACGCTATTGCGTAAAAAAAAACGGCGCATATCCGGTTTGCGGTGTCGTAAATCAGCCCACAGTCATTTCCGCTGCGTTAATGTCGTTTTCCTTTACGACTTGACGCCGCGGTGTGCGTCAAAGATAATGACTCCCACCTGTTGTTTGCGCCGCCGTGCGTCAAAGTATACATTTGACGCCCGCATGGCGCACCAAAATGGCGTTAGCTGGCAGTAATATTTTTGACGCAAAACTGCGCCGGCGCAGTTTTGACTCAAAATGTATAAATATGGGCCTTAGTGTGCATTGAGCTGCGGCCAGTACAGCAGTAGGACTCCCCTTTGTATATACTGACACTGGGGGTGACAATTGAACCTGTGGAAAGAAACTGTGGACAGGATCTGATACACTGTAGAGTCCAGGAGGTAGTGAATTACCCCGTTCACAATAATAATTTATTCAAATGCTCAAGTTTGGACGAAGAATGGTCCTCTGTCATATTGTTCTGCTTTTTTAATGTTATGGTTATCTTATAGATTGCATCCCCTTCATGAGAGTTGGTTAGAATAGTGGAGGAAAGGTGGCTCTGTCTCTGACTGGCTCAGCCCCTTTCTTGATCCAGCCTACCTCTCATCCATCATTTGGATGGATCACTTTGCGAACCTTTCAGCCTGTCGATGGCCAAGGCTTTGTGTCACTGTCAGAATGGCTAGATCTGCAGGTGGAAGAGTCTGTGAATGGTTCAGTCTGTAAATAGTCAAAACTGTCAAAAGCCTACGGCCAGATCTATCAAGCGTTCTTGCATTCGCAAATGCTGCGACTGGTCATTTGCGAATGCAAAAATGCCTTTTCCGATGTATGAAAGGCAATCGCAGTGCGAAAATAAGGAATCGCAACAATAGCGATTTATTGTGAATGAGACATGAATTAGCGTGTCGCTAACAGCGTATCGCAAATAGCGATATGAATTACTGAATCGCTATTTGCGAAACGCAAACTGCGACACCGATTAGCAAATCGCAGATAGTGATCCGCTAAATTGTGACGCTATTTGCGATACTGTTCTGCTTTCCTGCTTTTATCTCATGCCCGAGCTTACAGAACCTCTCTGGAATGCACTTCTGAGTTTAAAGAAGATATTTATTGTTATTATTACTTCACCACGAGGTTCCTGAAAGACAAAATTAGTAGATTGGAAGCACACGTTTAAAAGTAGTCGCAGCAATGAAAGCAAAATATATCAAAGTACTTCTCAGTTGCAATGCACACAGCAAATACATGTGATTATATTATAGCATAACTTCAAAGCAAAGCATAAAAGTCAAAATTGCATCACCGTAGGGCCTATCACTCCGCTTCATCTTTCTGAGGTCTGCAAGTTTTTGACTCCGGTTCAACTGCGAGAAAGAGATTTTCTACCCAAACAGGAGACAGGCAACTGACGTGTCCGTTCCTGTCTGAAGTCAAGATAGTTTCAATCTAACTCTGTTGTCCAGAGCCACCCCTTAAAAGCAAACTCAGTGTGAGAACCGAAGAAACTTGGAGAGTGGCCAATTCTCCAAGCCTCACTCGTTCTCAGACTGGCTTGAGAGGTAAACACAAAATCTCCATGCTCTTATCAGCTAGGGTCTAGTGTGAAAAACACAGCTTGGTCTATCTTGTGGAAAAACACAGCTTGGAAAAACACAGCTCATCTGCAATGTCTCAACTGCAATGTCTAACTCCACGTTAAAGCCAATAGGCAGCTAACTTAAATATCAAATGTAATGTCTAATGCCATGTCAAAGCCAATAGGCAGCTAAACTGAATACAGAATGTAATGTCTAATGCCATGTCAAAGCCAATAGGCAGCTAACCTGAATACCAAATGTAATGTGCTACTGGTGAACATTGAGCAACTAATATGCGCAGTGGTGAAACACAAAGTCATTGGTCAAACACAATTCATAGCATCACAGATACACAGATTGTGACACACAAAAACGGATTCGCAATGCGATGCATCAAAAAATCGCAATTTGCGATTATTCGCAGAATGGCCATTTGCACATGCAATTTACCACAAACTGAAACCAGGTGGTAACCAGGTGCAACCTACATAAAGAGGCCCAGAATGCCTCAGCTCCTCTTCCATAAGGGCTGCACTCTACGTCATGGCGAGGAGAATGAGGATCTTGGCAGGTTTGAGGAGAGAGAGGAGGAGACAGGAGCTCATATTTAGAGTGTGCATTACCCTTTTTGACCAGACTGAGAAGGAAATTTATGAGAAGTACAGATTAAGCTCAGCCATGATACTTGACCTGATAGCTGAGCTACAACCCATGCTGCAGCGCACAACACACAGGACCAATAGCATGCCCACCCATGTGCAGGTATTATGCTCCATGCACCTGCTAGCCTCAGGGAGTTATCAAGGGGTCATAGCAGCAGCTGGAGGGGTATCACAGAGTGCCCTCTCTAGGTTTTTCAACGCATTTCTCAATGCCATGCTGAGCAGAATAAAACTGTACATAAGATTCCCCAACACCCCACAGGCATTACAACAAACTAAAATTAATTTCTACCAGATAGCACAGTTTGCACATGTCCGAGGTACCATCTATTGGACACATCTAGCAATCTGTCCACCATCGGCCAGTGAGTATGTGTATTGCAACCGTAAAAACAATCATTCTATGAACATACAGGTGATATGCAATGCCTCCTACATCATTACCGATCTCGTGGCCAGATACTCAGGGAGCACACATGACTCCTACATCTTTCGCCACAGCGGGATACACACAAGACTACTAGCTGGGGAGTTTGGTGAAGGATATCTACTAGGTAATTTGATAGTTTAGAATAATGCATTGATGTAAGCCTGATGTCAGACATCACAGGTACTCATTTTACTCTCTGTGTATTCAGGAGACAGTGCCTACGCTGTGCTCACCTATATGCTTACGCCCTACCTGAGTCTTGCAACTCCAGCGGAGAGGAGGTTCAATGCTGCACACAGGGCAACCCGCAATGTGGTGGAGCACACTTTTGGGCTGCTGAAGAGCCGCTTCAGGTGCATCCATAAGAGTGGAGGTGCATTACAGTACAGCCCAGAGACGACATGCAAAATTGTGGCCACATGTGCTATCTTGCACAACATAGCAACCACCAGTGGCATACCTGTGGAACCCACGGAGCCAGACTCAGATGAGGATGGTGATCCCTTACCACCCCTTCAACCAGCAGACAGGACCAGTGCAGCAGAGGGCAGGCAAAGACGTGCTGACATCACGCACAACCATTTTTGATGTAAGTAATGACAACTCCACTTAAATTGAAATGTATTTCTGTAGTTAGCATCTTTATTACCTTGACTTCAGGTAACCAATGTGTCAATAGGACATAGCTATTCACAATAGGCAGACATGTACATTTAACAGTGTCACACTATTAGCGCCATAGCATAACTGTATTGCTACATGTTTATGTAGTACCCTGTAACCCTCAACATCACTTCTTCCGTCCACGCACTCCACTTGAGTGCTCAGTGCCCTCGCTGGCACCTCTAGTAGCAGGTTCACCTGCAGTACTGTGCCTGGCACTGCGACGCCCCGGATCTATCACAGGGACTGTCAGACTGCTGAGGCTAGAGGACTCCTCACTGTCCCCAACACCCCAGTTCGCTGGTTGTGGCACTGCGTGCGGTTTGCATTGCATCCAGTACATTGGTAATTTGCACCAATCCCCGTGCAATGTCAGGACTGCAATGTGCTATCTCCACCTGTGTTGCAACGGCACGCCGTGATATCAGGGTTGTTGAACTTGCGAGCCGATTGACGGATCTACAGAAGCTACCAAACCTTCCCAAATATTGGTGATGGTGCCTGCGCTGGCTGACGCGCTCCTGCCATATCGCAGTGCAGAGTTAGGGTTGTGTACTACCACTCACATAAGGCACAGTTGTGTTGTATGTAAGATGTGACATGGACTAGTTTTCACTGTGCATCAATCTATTATCTAAGGGGCATTTGTACATGCACATGTGGGGATACACATAATTACTGGCCTTACCTTTGCTGGTGCTGGGTGTCCCTGAGGTGTCAATGTCGGTAACACCACTGACAGCTTCTGGAAGCAATGTGGACTCCACCAGGTCTTCCATAGGGGTGGATGGTGTCTGGATGGATGGTCCGCCTCCGGTGCTCTTTGCCTCCTTTAGCCTGCTGGCCACCCTCTCTTTGGCACAGGACAGCAAATCGTACATTCGCTTGCGTATCTCCTCCACAGAGACAGCATGGGCTGACTCACTTCCTGGTTGTGATCTCATCAGGCTGTTCTGGTTTGCCGTTTTCACTATTTGCGATTTTTAATTACCGATTTGCAATTTTTTTTGTGATTCGGTATTTGCATCTCGCAAATTGCATTTGTGAATTTTAAGAAATCGCTATTAGCGATTTTCAAATTTGATACATCGCTTTTTGCATTTCTTAAATTACGATTTCTTAAAAATCGCAATTTGAGAATCACTAACTGGAATCTTGATACATCTGTCCCCTAGTCTGAAATGGAGCACCACATGAATAGCCAGAATATTCTAGAATGTGAAGGGCTTGGTGTTTGAATGGCCTACACTGTGAATGACCCAATCTATCAAGGATGGAATGTGTACGGGCCACTCCTTGAATGTTGCTGCCTGTGAATGGTCCATGAATTACCAGGTCAAGCCAGGTGGACTGCATGGCTGGGTGTTTGTATGTAATTTAGTGTGCTTGTGTATGGGGAGGGCTACTGCTTTTATTTTAAATATTATTTAGCATTTTTATAGTGCACAAGCTGCCATTAGCTTGTCATTATGTGTATTATGCATGCATCTGGATGTCTCTAGGTGCATTGTGGATGTAAGCGTTTCTGTTGTGCTTACGCTATACAAAATCCAAACATAATGACTTAGCCAATGCTTGTTTTGCCATGTTTTTACTTGTGTGTATTGTACCTCGTGCATTCACCATGGTCATTATGTAGACCACCTTTACACTTCACCAAGCCTAGAAGGCAAATATTATAGACAAAGGAGGAGATTTACTAAAATCTAGTGCAATGTAGAGCAACAACTATAGTTGCCATGCTGTGCTGTGCTAGGAAGAGAGCAAGCCAGTGCCATGTATACTTAGACATGGTGCTGCTGCTCTATTCCTCTTTGAGCCCGCCTATTGCCATGCACGTGCCTTTGCACCATCTCAGTATGTATATTACGTCACAAAGGTGACAGAGTGTACATACTGCCAGGATACAGGTCCACCCGCCCAATTTAGATGTAGATGAACCATCTCTTTAATCATTGCGGAGACTACTCAGTCCCCACCACGATTTATCTCTTCTGACAGCTCTGTAGAGTAAGGGCCGTTAGAAGCAGACCTCTAATTCTTTGCGGGTTTTTCAGCCGTCCCCCACACACCCAAAAACCACAGAGAAGGAATTTTGTTCTTGCAGAAAAATGTACAGCTAAATATAATTTCTAATAATTTTTCCCATAGAGAAGACTTTGTGAATATGACACCTTTTGCAACTTCAGAGACCTGCAAAGGTTGTAACCTGTTCAAAACTTTGGGCCTAATTTATATTTTGGTGGAGAGGGAAGTCTGTCCCAACGTGATGGTGTTCCCTCCCAGCCAACACAGTGATTTGCCCACCCAATTTAAAGGTGGGCAGACCATAGGTTTAATCACTGAAGAGGGTCATCAGAGACAGACCTCTAATCCCACCCACTTGATTTAGATGGGCAGAATAAGAGGTCAGTTTTCAATGCCTTTCACCATTATGAAAACTCTGGTAATGAGGGGCAGTGGAAACTGCTGAATGCTGCATCACCATGGGAGCGAACTTCCATGGGGAGGGGAGCATTTGTTTTTTAGTTTAAAAAAGAAAGTCCCGCTTTGGGATTTTCTTTTTGAAAATACAAAGACACCAGTTTGGTGCAAGGCTCCTTCATGTTGACAAAGTTGTGTACCAAACTTCAGAAAGCATTGACAGTAACCGCTATGACAAGATATACCTTTTTCTCTGCTTCTACTGGCCTCCTCCAAGCAAAGGTTCTGCCACTATTATGTCTCATTTGACCTGTTTTTTTGTCATTTACAGACACATGGGATTTGTGTGGATGGTAGTCCGCACATTAGTACACCGTAGTGCAAAGGTATGTACATGATGTCTAGTCTCCACAATGAATCATTGGCCTACACTTACGTATGCAAAATGTGTGAAAAGATCCTTAGCCTTTGCTAATTTTAAAATAGTTATTCTTAAACTTGCAGAGATGGTCAGATAGATTCCCAAACATCTTCACAAAGGAGCTACCTTCACATGGTCAAAACAAGCTGATGAAACAAATGTTTTTTTTTTAAAACACACTTTTCGTGTGCTCCTATATTCTAACAACCAAATGTTGAGCTTCCTTTCATTGTAAAAACAGAGGCCCACATTAGGAGTTTGGTGGTCCGAGGACCACCAAACCCGTGGTGACAGTCAGACATCCAGTGGACCGCCGCCACAGCCAGGATCATGGATCCCAGCTGGGTGTCGGCAGTCGGAGTCATGGTCAGCCACAGCGTCGCTGAGTTCAGTGCCGCCGTGCTGATCACAAGTCCTCTTTCTACTAGCATTTTTCACTGGGGGAGTCCCGGCCATGAAAAGGCTGGTGGAAAGGCAGTGCTGGGGACCATTGGGGTGCCCCCGAACTGCCCATGCTTATAGCATGGGCAGTGCAGGGTGCCCCCTGCCAGCACCTTTAGAGTTTGCGCTGTCCGCTGGGCAGACAGTGCGTATTCCGAGGGTGCTGCTGTGCGACGTAATACAATGTTTCCGCCAGTCAGCCCATTGGAAACATCAAAATACCTCTGGGGGCAGCCTCCTCCCAGCGGCTTTGGTGGTCGGCTCGTCCGACTGCCAAAGTCTTAATGAGGCACAGAGGTTTCAAATCTTTCAGTGTCAGAGGGTTTGTCTCGAAGTAATGGAATCACTTTACAGATGCATCCAGTAACCTTTTGTTTACCACAGAAAGTATCACCACCAGAACTAAATTATTATTAACAATTAATTTTTAGCAATCAAGTAATTTTTTATTAGAAGCCAAGCATATAGTTGAGATCTACACCAACCACAGAAATTTCCAGTTCTTAAAGACCCCTTGGCACTGAATCCCAGGCATTTGAGACGTACATTGTTGTTTTCGGATTATGACGTAGGGCCAGATTACGAGTTGGGCGGTTGAACCACCACAACTCTAATACGGCGGTAGTGAGGTGGCCTTCAAGGCGGTGGCCTCACCCCGTCGTATTACAATGTTTCCACTGGGCTGACCAGCGGAAACTGTTGTATTATGATGTTTCTGTAAATCACCCCAGTGGAAACGGTGCAGCAGCATTGGCCGTGGCTACCTTAGTGAGCCAAGGTCAATTCAGTGGCACGCAGCACCCGTGGAATGCACGCAGTCTGCTTTGCCAGACAGTGCGCATTCTGAGTGTTCTAGCAGGAGGGCACTTCCCATGACATGGTCGTGGGCAGTGCAGGGGCCTGCCTTTGGCCCCCAGCACTGTCTCTCCACCAGCCTTTTCATGGCAGGGACCCCACCGTGAAAAGGCTGGCGGAAAGCAAAGTCGTGATCAGCATGGTGGTGCCGAACGTGGCGCCACTGTGGCCTACCACAACTTTGAACGCCGCCAATCAGTCGCGATCCCTTATCCCAGGACGGTAATCTGGCATTCGGACAACCAGGAGTGCGGTGGTCCGACTGCCTCCGCCAGTTTGGCAGTCCAAGGCCCTTAGTGATCAATTATGAACTTTACCTACTGCAGTAGTTAAGCAGATGCCTTTTGTAAACAGAATCAACTGGAAAATGAGACCTTTATTGGTGTTGGCAGCTGAAACCCAGTACAGCAATTCTGTAGCTTTAATCAATGTTGAAACCTTTCTAATTGAAGTATACAAAAAAATAGAGTCTACTGATAGATAAGCTGGACTTAGAGAAAAAAAGTGAGAAGTAAGAAAGATGAGAAATTATATGAGGTGGCTGTATGACCGTAAGACTGCATACTGGCGTAACTAAAAAAATAGCAACAGTTACCAGATATTGGTAATGGCAAATGTTATCTACAGTTATTAATCCATATGTGTAGACAAGTGATGCATGTGTGCACATTAAGAGCTAACCCACGAAAGCCACAGGTTTTTTAAGCGTAACACCTGTTCCTCTCAGACTACGGTATCTATGGACTTGAGTAAAGCTATCCAAGAGTTGAAATTTTACTTTCATTCTTCTTAATGTTGATCGTTTGAATGAAGGGTCCATTTTACCTCATTGTCTGCATTTCCCCCTCCCCCTTTTTTTAAAGAGTTAGCACATTTGTTTTCACGTAATGAGATTCAGTTACCTGGTGTGCCACAAGTTTTTATAAAAGACATAGGGGCGCATTTACAAGCCCCTGGTGCTCCCGGAGCATCACTTTTTTTGACACTCCAGCGGCGCAAAGTGAAGGCCCACATCTACGGGGCCACGCACAGCCACTTTGCGTGGCATTTCATGGCCTTGTAGATATGGTGTAAGGCAACGCAGCGCAAGTCGGTGCGTTGCCTTACACTGCGTCACAGAGGAGTTCCATGTGCATTGGGGTGGATTTTCCCAAGCAACATCCATGGGTTTTGATGCATTCTCAGATTTACAAGGCAAGGTAAACCTGGGAATGCGTCAGAATCTTACGCCTCCCCAGGGCAGGCACAACGAGGAGAAATATCTTTATTTCTCCTCGTTTTTTCCTCTTTCATTGTGTGCTGCAGATGTTTTTTGTGCAGGTCGGTGCCCCTTCCTGCACAAAAACCATTCTGCATGCAATGTAGGTACCCTTGCAGCAGGGTGCAAGGGTGTCTGCATTGGCGCTAGGCAGCACATTGTGTGCCAGAACAGAGGGAAAGGACAGAAATGCACATTATCTTGTAAATACGACATATTTCTGCCCTTTCATATCGGTGTAGGGCAGTGTAGCAAAAATACTTGCAGTGCCACCCTACACCAATTTGTTGTAAATATCCCCAAAGTTTCTCAGTTCATCTAAAAAAGTTGGTGTCAAATATGTAAAGAGTTAGACATTGAAAATGGTCTATCTACTAGTTTCATCCTCTAACAGGGAAGAGAGAATGAGTGACTCAATGCGTTGAACAACAGCTGCTGAAATGTCATTGCAAGAAGATTGGAGTAAGCTGTTATGGTTAGCAGCACTAACCTATACTAATGCTGACTTCTGCCACAGGAGTGTCACCATTTCTCTGTATGAATGGACACCAACCTAGAATACTATCCTATTCCTGTTCAGGTGAATGTTGAAAATGAATATGAATTAAATCCATTTAATTTTAGATGCACACATTTTAAGAAGACAAGTTAAACATTTATTAGAACATTGGAATGAGGGAGGGCTATATCATGATCCATGGCCCACAATTACCTCTATGCTGGGAAGGTATGGAGACACACTCATCCAAACTACTTAGCTGCTCAAGAATACCATAGCTGGGAATGTCAGTGGATGCTGCTTGGTGTGAGGCTTTGCAGCAGTGACACTTCTCCATGTGCAATGTATATGTGAAGTCAAGACAGACTTCAAATCCTAGAGTTCACGACAGTCTCTCAATATTTCTAATGGTGGCAGTCATCTTGGTTTTACAGAAAATAAGTTCCTTGTGTTTCAAAACATTCTGTGCTAAATAGTCATGTTACACCGGAACAGATTTACAAAAATGCCCTGCAACGCAGTGCAGCAAACAAAGTTGTTGTGCTGTATTATGTAAGAGGAAGAGAGGAAGACAGTGGCATGTCTACAAATATATGTGTTGTTTTTCTCTCCCCCCGGCCTGATGCTCTTTGATCCTGCCTTTGCGCAGTGCGCACAACCTTGCATCACAACACAAGAATTCTGTCTGGCATAGTTTATGTAATGGAAGTCTACCATTCAACTATAAAATACTATACCTAGACAAACTTTAAATCCTTACCCACTTTGGAATTGTGCAAATACAGCATAACACAGATGTAAAGTTTGAAAAGTTTGAAGAAATAAAATATTTCTCCATGTTAATGCCATCCTCAAAGATGCATTTTTTTCTGGCATAAAGATCTGTCTACAAATGTAAGGGCATACATACATTTACAACGTGAGCATAATTATAGCTAAATAAAATTATTTTAAATGTAATAATACACATATTTAAAATAAATTAAATTTCATTTTAATTTATGTTAAAAAGTACAAAGACGATTAAAACTAATAAAAACATAATTTTTCCAGGTTTAAAAATGTTAGCAAGGGTGGTAATTTTTGAAATATTTTTTAAAATATATATTTAAAAATAATTAATATACTTAACTTAATGAACAAGGTAGTGTGTTTTACATTTTGCAATAATTAATCCAGTTAATATTGCCTCTGGGCATTAAATTATATTAAATTGATTTTTTTAAATAAAAAAATATATATATTTAAAAAAATATTAAACATTATTAAATATCCATATATTCTCCCCAAACCGCTGGAAAATTACTAATATACTCATAAACTCAAACTTGGGAGTCTCCACCCCCTTATTTGAGTGAATGGATTATTTTATGTCCACAGCTAGGTTAAAATCTCCACTCAGAGAAGGTGAACAGCAAAAAAGTTGAGATTTAAGGACAAACATGTACAAGTAGATCTACACGTGAGTAGTCTACAAATGCAAACATTCCTTGCGTATTTTTACATTTTGATAATGTTTGTACAAATTGTGATAATATATTAACATTCTTTTATTTTCAAATGATTTTTCAAAAATACAGTTTCAAATGGTTTTATTAATCTTTATTATGTTATGAATGCATAATTATTTACCTTAGAGGTGTATTTTAAAATGAATATATGTTTCTCAACTTTGTAAATGTAAAATATTAGTATAAGTAATGCACGTTCTAAAAATTATTTTAAAATGTAATACCTATATTTTTTTATATAGATTCTATATGTAGAAAATCCTTTTATACACCTATAAAAAAGTCAAAAATGAAATATTTCATTTAAAATTACATTACTAAGTGAATTTCATTTTTTGTTAACTGTAATTAATATTTGTATTATTTTTTCAGTATTATAATCTATATGTTTAAAAACAACATTATGGCTAAATCCATTTAATTCTATTGCAATAGTAAATTTTTGTCTATACTTTTGTGGTCAATATTTTTGGTAGTAAACATTTTTACGGCAATATTTTTGTTGTCTTTTTTATTTTAAGTACATAAAATGGAAATTGTTATTAATATTTTGAATGTAGCATTTTTGTGCCACCATATTTTTGTTGTGGATATTATGGCAGACAACACCAAGAGAGTTCTGACGAGAGTGAGGAGCAGATTCAGGCACCTTATTACCAAGGTTGTAATATCAGATGAAACAGTACAGTTCACATGTGTTCTGACACTGTATGGAACCGTTCATCCATTGTTTCTCCCTTCCACCCTGGCTTTTTTGCATGCATTCAGTCATCTGTTCACATGTCTATCCATCAGCGCACCCATTTCCCCAAGCAAACACTCTCTTTATAATTTTTCAATTCTGCTCATCCACCTATCCATCCATATATCGATTCATCCATTAATAAATCCATATATCACCCATTTGATGTGTTCATCCAGCCACCAATACATCTATTTTCCATCCTTTCATCATTTCAACCATCCTATTTTTATTTTTGTCCATCATTTCATTTATCCACACTTTCACTCTTCTATCCTTTGTTCCTATTCATCCATTCATTCTTCCATGCATCACACCACTCACTCATCTACCCTTTCAATCAACCTTCACTCTTACATCCATCGATTCTTTCACCCATCCTTTTATTTTTACATCCATCAACCCATCCTTTATACCGTCCAACCCATCCATCCTTCCATCCACCAGTCCTATCACCCTTCCATCCTATCTTTGACCCTTTAGACTATCTATCCATTTGCTCTCATTGTGAGTCCTTGTGGTGGCGGTCGGACCACTGCACTCCAGGCGGTCCGATCGCCACATTACGAACCTAGAAGTTGGACCGTCGTCCCCACCAGGAACATGGTTCCCGACGGGCTGTCGACGATCTGACACGTGCTCAGCCATGGTGCGGTGAGATTAGCACCGCCGTGCTGAGCACGAGTCCCCTTTCCGCCATCCTTTCCATGGCGGATCACCCACCATGGAAAGGCTGGTGGAAAGGCTGTGCAGGGGGCCACAGGGGCGCCCCCGCACTGCTCAGTGCCATGGCAAGGGAAATGTAGGGGCCCTCCTGCCCAGCACCCTTGGAATACGCACTGTCTGCTATAGCAGACAGTGTGCATTCTGAGGGTGCTGTTGTGCCATGGCGTTGGCATTGGCTCCCCTAAGGAAGGCGAGACCCATAACGTATCACTGTTCCCACAGGGCTGACTGGCGGGAATGTCGTATTACGATGATCCTGTCGGTCAGCCCAGTGGGAACATCGTAATACGGTTGGGGTGAAGCAGCCGGGGGTTGATGGCTGCCTCATCCCCGCAAGTTTGGCGGTTGACTCATCCGACCGCCAAACGCGCAATGAGTCTTCCCAGTAAGAGATTACAGTGAGCAAACTGAGACTATTTGCTTAGCCATTTAGTTAAAATGTTTTTGTAAACCTTTATTTTAAAAAAACCCAGAAAAAATAGCTGCCAATGTGCAAGCACAGGCAGCTGTTTCTAAATGTTTTTGTAATAAAGTTGTACAAGAAAATTTAAAGATGACCTCCACTGCAAATACATGCATGGACATGCGCAGGAGGACGTTTGAATGTTTTTGTAGCAAAGTGTGGCAAAAATATTCAACGATGGCTGCCCCTGTGTATGTAGGAGTACAAATGGAAACTCATAGTTGGATATCTTGAAATTGGATGGAAGTCTATTCAAAGAAGCCGCATGTGCACACAATTGTGATCATCATGCAATGGGTTGGAAGCCAGTTACAAAGAGAGCGACCACGTGCAGTGCTCATGCAAGACGCAGAGCACAACAAGTCGCGGTGAGCAGTGTCTGGGGAGTTTTCTTGTCCTTGCAAAGTTTAAAAAGAAAGTTTAAAAAATATCAAATAGTTACACTATGGCACACACGAAACATGCACTGAAGGGGACTTCTTTCTGTCTGGCTGATGATGTTGCATTAAGAACTAAATTCAAGATATTGTCCACATAGGCTTTTCAAACTTTCCTCTGTCCCTGGTGTTCTGTAAGTATCATAAAGTGCTAGTTGCAATGTACATCAATATGAAAATATAACTGAAGTAACAATCATGCACAACACAACAAGCAAGTATGATTTACCTATTGTGAATAATGGATCATGTGGAAATGCTGATCAAACTCTGATAGGTTTAATGCATCATGCGTGAACTGCAGGTGGCTGAATAAAGAAAACAGCATGATGGTGACCCATGGACCAAACACAGGTGTTACTCCTACAGCATGGGTACTCAGAAACATTTTCCCAGAGGCCAAAATGTATGGTGAGTTGCGTGACCGCAGCACACATTGATGCCAGCGAGGTGGGGGAGGAGGGGAAGAAAGGTGGGCGTAGGGGACATGCACATGGTGTGGACATGGAATTGCAGAATTATTTTGAAGGTTTCATTCCATACAGCCCTCTAAACGAAGCCCCGAAACGAAGCCCCTGGTCTCTAGGAGAGTCATAGATTTGACCATACTGAGTCATTATCTCTCCAGTGCACCCTGGATTAAGCCTTCTCTATTGTTACTTTGGATGACTCAAGTTTACAAAGGAAGTAGCTTGATTATTAAATTGGAATGTTATTTTAATAGTTTATAGGGCACGTGAATACCAATTGGCGTCTAGGCGCTATATGTCCGCACATGGTATTAAAGAAAAGAATAATAAAAACGAATTAGCAAATTAAGGAAAAAGCCAGGTTTTAAGTTGTTTCCTAAATATTAAAAGATTTTGCTGACATCTGGGATGGTCAGGTAGTGAATTCCACCAGTTGCATGTAATATAAGAGAAGCTTCTTCTCGTTCGTTCATGAAATGGAATCTTAGGCCTCACAATCTGCGTATGCGTTTACTTTCTTACCTATAAACTTTAAGGAGTGCTTAGAAATAGGCTCAATTAAGGTACTGAGTGCTATAAAGAATTCCCTTCTCAAAGACCCCACCAACAAGGTGTCCATTTCACTGAGGTGGGTGGACACAAATACTGAAACCTCCACCGCTAGACATGGGACAGGTGGAATGCCTTAGCCATGGCAGTAGGAGACTTGACATTTAATCCTGGCTTTACCACTTTGCCAAAATATGCTGGTTGTGAACACTGTGTTTTCAGTCTGAGCAGATTCCACAGCACAGCGGCATTTCTTTTGGTGAGAGTGGTCCCTAAATTCTCACCATCAGAACCACTGACACCACATTCGTTGTGTAATGAGTCAGATGAAAACTATGGAACCATAAGACATGTTATTTTTATTAATCTCAGCCACCCCTTATGACAAATTCTGCATACTTTGATGATCACCTTCACAACCAATTCCTCAGCTCCATTTTTAACACAGATAGGAAAAACCTTAGTCAAACCAAACCCTGGTAGTAAGTATGTAGGATGAAAACGGGAACGTAGCCCGACAATTATTCGATTTTATTTGGGAGGAGAGCACACCCAGTCTCATAGTCCACTTACTAAAATATGGTATAGTGAGAAAGTTATGAATCTTGTAACATGGAGTCTTCACTGTTGTTTGATGATGGGCAAATCAAAATGTCTTTGACCACTTCATAGACATTATGTGCTAGAAGTGGGTGAGTCAAGTGCCTGGCTGAGCAGTTTAAGATACACAGTCCGAGGAATGTCACACATGCATTGACGGTGGGACCGCCGCACTCCGGGAGGTCCAACCACCCAATTACAACCCTGGAGGGTAGACCCTCCAGTGGACCTCTGTTCCTGTCTGGACCATGGTTCCCGATGTGGTGATGGCGGTCTGAGTTGTACTCAGCCAGGGCGATGCTGAATTCAGGTGGATTACAACTCCCCTCACTGCCAGCCTTTCCATTGTGGTTTCGCCAACATGGAAAGTCTGACTGTGAGGGTGTGCTGGTGGCCACAGGGGGAGTCCTGCATTGCCCATGCATATGGCAGGGACAGTGCAGGGCCCCCCGCCAAGTACCCTTGGAATGCGGTGCTGGTCAGCCCCCTCTGTGCTATGAGATAGCACTCAGATCGTTTAAGGGAGCTCAGTGCTATTTCGTAGCACTGTTCCCGCCGGTCTTACCGACATGAATGCTCTATTACAATGTTTCTGCCGGTTAGACCGGCAGGAACATTGGAATAGAGTGGGGTTGGGGGGAGTCCTCCCTTTGAGTTTGCTGGTCCCACGTTGGGGCAGCCAAACTCATAATGAGGCCCCTGAAGCTGAAAAGAAGCCGAGCCGTCACGTAGCATCTGTTTGCCACTCGTGTGCTAACGTCATGCTCCAAACATTAAAGACAAAGGGGTAGATTTACAAACTATTTGCACTGGTGTTTTTGTCACAACAGTGATGTAAACCAGCACAGAGTGCTTTGGATGCAGCAGTATTAACAGGAAGGAGGAGCAGGGAGAGCCACACACTGTAGGCTAAACCTCATGAGTGGCCCCAAGCCGTGGACTTTGGAAGATAGCCTTTGGGTCCCTAGAAGAACTGGGTTTGACAGAGTAATGTCCCAAGTAGTACAGGTGTCAGAATGACTGGCAGAGGATACTGTGAGAGACTAAACCAGGGGTGTCCAACACAGAATTAAAAGCTGGGAGGCATGTTAGCTGTTTATGATGTCCGCATATGATAACAATTCTTAACATAAATTTAACAGTAGATCTTTTACAAAGTCAGCAGCTATCCAGCAAATCAGCATGCATGCAGCCCTTCAGGATCATTCCTGGCTTTGACTTCATAGGGTTCAAATCTAACAATTCTACATCAGTGCAGTGGGGATACCACCCAGTCCTCGGTTCTTGCATAGATGGGAACCGAAAACCCTTCTGCCTGAAAAGATCAAATGACTGAAAAGGCACAGCATAGACAAAAAAAACGTCTGTATGGCGTTCAAATACTCAGGTTGCACGATATCTGGTGAAAAAAACAATCAATAAAAATGAGCATAAATTCCTTTTATTTCAGCACCATAAACAAAACTTCAAAACCATCATCTTTACCTTGTGTTTCTGTTATGCCCAATACATACTGCTACTTCTAACATAAGAATTAAACTAAACCATGGTGCCAACAACTAATTAAACAAATTTAACAGATTTTTGAGTTAAAGGGTACTTTAACAACCACTGAAATAAATTATTGCTAGGATTGTTTCCTGTAGACAAAGCAATCATGTATTTCATATTATACAAGCATTCACAACACCAATAGGGCGGGCCTTGGCACGCTGAGCCCGTATTACGATAAGGATGCACTTTCGCTGTTTACGCCACCGCACACCGTAAGACAGGGACATTGGGTGCAAAGAGAGAAAGTGCACCCTATTGTGGTGAATGCGTTGCCCTCAGTGAAGTTGCAAACTAGCGCTGCCCTGGCTCCAGCACCTGCTTCAAAGCCGATCCGTGTTTCACAGTGCAAGTGGCAGCTGCCTCCACTTTCATCAGGGATTAGAGTTCCTTTACAGGCAGGTGCAGTGAGTGACTGCACTCACCTGTAAGGGGATGTCTGCAGGGTGCAAATGGACCCCCTTTCTCCCCTCTAGATGGCTGCCTTTAGGAGGTGCACTAAAAGTGTGCCACCTTTTTGTGGCGTACTTTTAGTATGCCTTCAGAAGGCATGTTTTCATCTGCGCCCGCGTCCTTGATACAGCCCCGGCACGGAGGCAGAGTGATTCCCTTATTTGCATGTGGCCCCTTGAGATAGAGCTGGCCCTACATATGCGCCAGAGCTATCACTATTACGGAAGGTGCCGCTCCCGCATCTGCGTCCTCTTCTGTAATACCAAAGTGCCCGGGCGGCACACAGCAGGCGCACATGCCAGTTGTGCCCGGGGCACTCTCTGCAATACGGCCCCTGGTGTGATGAGAATTGAACAAAATATATATTGCAAGTAATTGCCACAAAATCACAAAAAAAAGAAAATAAGCCACCATCATAATGTGGCTGCCGCTTCTTGCAATAAAAAAATTAAATTTAAAAACACATTCAGTAAAGTGCCAGATATACGAGTGTTTTATTTTATAACAAGCTTTGCAAAGCATTTTATTTAATTATTAGTGAAAGAGACAATAATACCTTGAGAAACAACAATGAATTACCACCTAACCAAGCTCTCAAATTGCAGCAGCAATGTAACAACATCACTTATACACTTTATAACAACAAAAAGGAGGCAGAAATTAAATTACCATCAAACTAAGCATCCGAATTGCGGGCAAAAAATACCTGGTATGTAAAGCTAATGTAAAAAACTGAATGCAAGTAAAAAACACTTTGAACAAGCTTTGCAAATGACAAGGAAGGAAGTATTTGTATTTTGACGTGAACAATGACAACAGGCTTGGTGTAGGCACTCAATTTGAAGAGAGCAAATAGGTGAAGCGGGCAGACCTATTGGACAACCTGTGTGCTGTGGTGGGCAGAAGCCAAAAGTGTTTGATGAAACAGCTAAAGCTGTCTCAAAGCCCAGACCTAAAACACTAAGGACCAGATGTAGGAAGCAGTTTGCACGTCGCAAACAGCGAATTTCGCTGTTTGCGATGTGCAAACTGCACTTTGCAACGCACAAAACCCGTTTTATGATTCGGTAACCTGGTTACCGAATCGCAAAACGGGTTTGCGAGTCGCAATTAGGAAGGGGTGTCCCCTTCCTAATTGCGAGTCGCAGTGCAATGCAGGATTGCTTTGTGACCGCGAACGCGGTCGCAAACCAATCGCAGTTTGCACCCATTTCAAATGGGTGCTAACCCATTCGCAAAAGGGAAGGGGTCCCCATAGGATCCCATCCCCTTTGTGAATGGCATTAAAAACATTTTTCCAGAGCAGGCGGTGGTCCTATGGACCACCGCCTGCTCTGAAAAAATGAAACGAAAACGTTTCGTTTTTCAGTTTAGTAATGCATCTCGTTTTCCTTTAAGGAAAACGGGCTGCATTAGAAAAAAAAAAAAAACTGCTTTATTTAAAAGCAGTCAGAGACATGGTGGTCTGCTGTCTCCAGCAGGCCACCATCCCTGTGAGTGCCGCGAGTCTCAAGGGGGTCGCAAATTGCGACCCATCTCATGAATATTCCCCGAAGTGTCAGGGACACTGTTGTGCATATGGTTTTGCGACTCGCAATTTGCTAGTCGCAAAACCCAAATTACCTACATCTGGCCCTAGATGCTTTTCCTTTCCGAAGATTGGAACCAACCTCATATATGAACAGGGATTAGATAAACTGATTTTTTTAAGGCTGTCTATTCACCAAAATGCCTGGGGTATCAGAAGCGATGCAACATACCCTTTCACATCTAATAACACGTTTGTTAACCCATTGTAAACCCCCTAGCCCAGAACTGCACCCATTAGCTGGTGAAGGGATACCAGAAGAGCAAGGATTAAGATATAAAGGGGCATATTTACAAGCCCCTTGCACCACTTTAGAGCCACCATAGCGTAATTTCTCTTACGCTAAGGTGGCTTTTCTCCAGCGCAATATTTATAAAGTGGTACAATGGTAGCATTGCTCCACTTTGTAAACCCTTGCATCACATTATGCCTGCGTCAGGCATAATGTATGAAATGGGGGTATTTCAGTGCAGGGAGGCCCGAAAAAAAATGACGTAGAAAAAATTTACAAAATTTCCCTGCGCAATTTTATCAGTCATTTTTAATGCCTGCTCAGAGCGGGCGTTAAAATGACGCACCCTTTATATTCAATGGGCCTGCACTAATGTAAAAATTTGTGACACTAGTGTAGCAAAGCGCCACAATAGCATAAAAAATGTTGACACTATTGTGCTAACGACCGCCATGGTGCACCGCACTGTAAATACAGTGCAATCATGGTGTTGTTAGGTTGTGGGGGGTGGAGAGGTGCAAGAAAAGTGCTGCATCATCTATGATGCGCCACTTTCTTGTAAATATGCCCCAAAGTATATACACAGTGTTTCTAGAGCCTCTTCACCTTTTTATCCATCTGCAGTCTTCTTGGCGCTCGAGGCCAGTGGTAGCAATGGAAGTGTTAGGAGTACCAAAGGCACAGACATGTTAAGGATTTTGGGGGCCCTGTGCAAAACGTATTTTGGGGGCCCCTGTTCAGAACAGCTTTGCATTTATGATCCAATTTCAGCTCTTTCATGTCCTCTATGGCCAGGTCACTGACATCACACAAGCAGGCTCAAATTCTAAATGTTTTTATATCTAATATTAAGGGATAGTGACATGCTCTTTTAAAATTGTAACAAAGTAGCAGCTAATATTACTGCAAATAAACTCTGCGACACCCTCAAATTTCTCATATCTGAGGTTCCCTCTTTGAACTAAAAAAAAAACTTTTTTATGGATGTTGCATGAAACACAAACACAACATTGCTCTGCAAAATGCCTGCAATAGACTCTCGACATCATCCACATCCAAAATAAATTAAAGGAAAATTGTATTTTTAACAGAGTTGTTTAAGAATTGTTCAAGGTCAACAGGGCAAGACTCTCTGCCGGTCAGAGCTAGCTCTATCAGAGGGCCCCCTGAAAGGTTGGGGGTCCTGGGCCAGAGCCGCTTTGCCCATACCTTAAAACGGCTCCGACCAAAGGGCATAACAATTACCATTAATGCTCCCTCCGATCAATATCGGTCATCTGTTTGGTGAACGACTTACCAGAGCTGCAGATACACTTGTGTCCATGGCCGTCCACGCAGATGTCCTGTTCTCTGCCACAAGAGCTGCTTCTACACCCACTGACGTCAAACTCACACCGCTTGCCCGTGAATCCAAGGGGGCAGGTGCACCTAAAACTCCCTTCCTGGGTGACATTGCAAAAACCTCCATTTTTGCAGGGTCGAGTCCTGCAGGCGTTCATCGGTCTGTCACAGACCGTTCCCTCCCAGCCTGGAGCACAGATGCACACAAACCCCCCATAGGTATTGTGGCAGGTGCCCCCGCTCCCGCAAGGGATGTCTGCACACTCATCAATGTCAGACTCACAGGATTTTCCTTCAAAGCCTGAAAAAAAGTGCAAAAGAAGGTGTAAGAGGACACGCATGAGCTAAACACTACACATAGAAACTCTACTTGTTTTTAAGTAGACACTATTTTCAATTACACTTCTAAGTGCCCAGATGTCGACACACCCTCAAAACAGTAAGTTAAAAAAACCTCACTAAAATATAGATTTTGCAAGCATCCCCCCCCAAAAAAAAAAAACATCACCAAGGATGAACTCTATGGTAGTTTTGCAGAAAAATATACAGCAAAGATATTATTTTCAATACATTTCATCCACAGAGAAAACTTTGGGGCATATTTACAAGCCCCTAGCGCCACCTTGCGCAGCCCTAGAACCAATTTATTTTTACGCTAACGTGGAGTTAAGGTGGCTTTTCTGCTGCCCTGTATTTACAAAGTGGGGCAATGCAAGTATTGCCCCACTTTGTAAACCCTTGCGCCACATTATGTCTGCGCCAGGCATAAAGTATGCAAGGAGGGTGTTCCAACACAGGGAAGCCCGAAAAAATGGCACAGTGAAATTTACAACATTTCACTGCATCATTTGTTCTGTAATTTTTAATGCCCGCTCAGAGCAGGCATTAAAATGACGCACCCATTTTAATCACATTTTTTATGCTAGTGCAGCAAAGTGCCACAATAGAATCATAAACTTTGATGCTATTGTCCTAACGATCGCCATGGTGTGCCTTATTGTGAATATGGCGCAACCATAGTGTCATTAGGTGGTGCAGGGCAGAAGTAAGAAAAATGGCGCATCGGGACCATTGCGCCACTTTCTTGTAAATATGCCCCTTTGTGAATATGACACTCTCAGCAACTTCACAAAATTGCAAAGGCTGTAACCCATTCTAAACTTTGCATTTTGCTCACAACACTTTTCTATGTAATATGCATGAGCTGCAATCACCACAATTCTTAAGCCACAAATGTTCCTATACATACAGTTAGCACCAAAACGAATTTAGCTGGAGCATTATCCAAACATTATCTGCCCAAATAAGCCTCAGTCCTGAAGCTCCAACAGTAATTTGTTATGTCTTCAAAGGTTCAAAGGTCAAACTACAAAGCTCAGCGAGGGAACTAAGGCACATGCCCACCAAAGTACCAAGTGCAAGTTATGATTTTATTTGCACAGTTTGGACATGGGGACAAGCTTTATGGCTGTGGGAAATTGTAAAGTTTGTCACCCTCACAAAACTTTACCTGTAGCAAAATGTACCAGAAAGATTTGTGCGAGATCTTCCCTGCAAAACATTTTTGCTTGAGAATTTGTCTATGAAGAAGCAGGTTTTGAAGGTCCTCCCCCCCAGGGCCGGCTTTAGGGCGGAGAGACAGATGCAGCCGCACCTGGCACTGACCTTTGTTGAGGGGAGGGGTGCCTCTGTGTTTAAATATAATATCAGTTTAAAAGCACCTGCTGAAGAGTTATTTGTATGTCAAGCATTTTTCAGGCAACAACAAAATGTCAAGATAACGCTGGTGATTAATGTTCTTGCTAGAGAGAGCTCGAGTTTTGTCTACTAGGAGTTTTGTGTCATCATAAAATAGCAAAGAGGGTTAATGCGCCTGCTGCAAAAAATAGTGCCATGCAGATCACAGAATGATATTTTATGTGGATAGCTCAGTGGGTTACTGCTTTTGTCACTTAAACATTTTTGTTGAGTGGCTTAACAATAGCTGCTTCAGCCCCCATAGTGAAGGAGGGGGCGCTCCAGGGAGCCCCCTCTGGCACTCTATATGGGAGGTTGGCCCCTGGTCGGAGAGCTCCTGACTGAGTCCATAGCGTGGGTGCTCCCTCCATGTATTTTGTAGGCCCCCCTACACCACTGCTTTTGTTACTTGCAGTTATAAGTTACAATCCTAATATAACACAGCTATGAACTGTCATCAAAGAGCTGCATGCAGAGTGCATGTTATAGGTTAGAAAGTTATGGTTTTTTTGCCCCAATGTTTTATTAGCTTAATGTTTCTTAAAAGGGTTTGTTTAGGTAGAAATACATTGTTATTAATGAAGCTAAAACCCACCACTCAGGTGCATTTGAAATCCTAAGTTTGTGCTTATCCAGGCAAAACACTCTTAAAACCGTCTGCCTGCTGGTGTGGATAGCATGTGATTCTGATGCTTTGTAACCCACATTGTCTTATGTAACATTTCATGTAGACTGGTTTAAACACATGATTCATTGTCGCTGTATAATGTGTGTGTTATGTAAAGTGCTCCAGCACCCGACACTGGTATGAGTAATGCTATAAAACACAGAAAATGCATTTGAGAGAGGGGCGAGCAAGAGATGAGGGCACTGTGGGAGGATGGTAGAGAGGGAATTCTGGGGAAGGAATTCCTGGGGGAGCGGAAAAAGGCTGTTATACTGGGCGCCACCAGCGCTAAAGCTGCCCTGTTTTCACTTACCTGCTGTTTTTTTCTAAACTTTGTGAAAGTAATTCACAAAAAAAATTAATTTCAAGAATTTGTTAAAAGTCAACTTTTTATATTTTGGACACCCATAACAATAACATTGTTACTTAAAACGTTATACACTTTGCACACATGCTCTCTATGTGAGGACCCGCCACTCCCTCGACATTGGTAATAAATAACATATAATCGACACATCTGTTTATATGATTAATGCATTCTATTTTTTCATGAGTGTTTATTTTAACAAAAGGTATTTAATCAAAACTATGATTCAAGGAGATAATTTTGTGCATTAAGGTAAAATCATCAAGGAAGAGACCTCTTGACTAAGAAACGAGCTGTTTGTCTACGTCTCACATGGGATCTGAGCGACAGAATATAACTGGTGCTCTGAAGTAGCTGTAACTCTTGATACTTGAGATATCAATAACTGGTGAATTTCATTGGTTTTGTTTGTTTAAAATGGTAAGTTTTATTGACCTTTTTACTTACCTATAACATCCCTTTAACACTTAACCCTTGATATATGAGTATGTGTGTGTGTGTGCGTGCGTGTGTGTGTGTGTGCGTGCGTGTGTGTGCTTGTATGCATGCGCACTAGGAGAGTGAAAATAAATGTGGTACAAGAACACGTTACTCTGAGCAACTGTACTAATAAACACAGTCACTCATTTATTACTACAGTGTAATGGTCACATTTGACTTTATCACATTACAGCAAAACCGAGATTAGAAAAATATTGTTTACTCATTTTCAAATCACATGTAACGATTGTTGTAAATGACAAACACTCACTTAGTCTAGTTATGTAAGGTCCAATATACCAAATTTTGTGCAGTTCTAAGCAGGGAAAAAAAAGTTAAAGGAGGATCATGTTGGTATGTTTGTCGTTGAAAACCAATAAAAATATTTTTTTATAATTGCATTTTCCTATTTTAGCTCCGAAGTGAAATTTTGCTGACACGTACGACTTAACCGCTAAACACATTTGCAATAAGCCCAGGATGAATGTAGAAATTCACTCAGAAAGCATGCTTTTGTTGGTTAGAGGTAAATATCTTCAATAATATCTGTTATTATGCTTGAAAAATGTGTCTGGCGGGTTTCAAAGGGTTAACACTTTTATATGTCTTAATAATTGAAAAGCCATTTGTTGATTTGCTTAAATGTTTTGCACCATTTGACAAATATGCCTGAATTTTGGCAAACACTTTTGCCCTCATTATGAGTGGCCAAGTAAATGAGCCTAATTTTCTCTACCCCTAGGTTATAGAAACCAGTTGTAATGGTAACTGTGGGTGCACAGAAAATCCTGCCTAGTAGAAGTTGGACCCTTAAGGGCCCACTATCAAACGTGGATTTTCCAGGGAAAGTGGTCCCAATTCATTTAGTAATTCCTCATTTTGAGTCAGGGACTCACCTGAGATTTCAAATGCTTTTAGCAGTCAAAATCTCAGTGTGAAAGTTGATAGATCCATGGTCTTCCCACAGATTTCGTAATTCAGAGGAAGAAGGTAACCAGCCCCATCAGAAGTAAGAGGCTACTGTCAATGAGGGTCCCAGTATGTTAAGATGACTCATGATATTTTCAAGTCTGTGCAGCACCATCAATGGCAGGGCCTGTAACAAGGGGCGGGATGTCCAAAAAGATGCTGCAGTGCTGATTAGGTTGTCTCTGTATGAAGAATCTGCACACACTTTGTGAGAAGCTTGGAAAGATTTGTCTATTAGTAGATCTAGATTCATGCCAATCCATCTTCCAGGTGGCATTTGCTTATAACATTGGCACTGTTTGATGAATCTGCAATGAATGTGGCAGGCTGTCAGCAAGTTATAGCCAGTGCAGGGTTTTCAGGTTTTGTGCAGATCCCCTGGGCAGCCAGGTTAAAGGGGAGGCCAAAACAATTTTGATTTGTTAACAACTTTGACGCTGTTTGATGGCTTTACCTGAAATCTGTCTCAGAATTAGAATGTTTAGTCTACTCCTGATTTTTTTCAATTTCATGCTTGGCCATCGGTGGGAGGGGGCAGATATTAAGGGGGAGATATTATGAGAAGGGTTCACTTGCTGATATATTTAGCCCTGTTTGATGAATCCCAAAAGTTGGCAGACATTCAGTAGGCTTAGTTTCCTGTTGGTTATGTCAAGTTTTGAGCAAATTCCTTGGGGGTGGGAAGCAGGGATAAATGAGAAGAATCAAAATGTAATTCACTAATAACTTTGCTGCTGTTTGGTGAATCTCTGTGAGGTTTGGCAAACAGTGAATCAAGCACAATGCAAGGCCAAGCAGACCCTGCAACTCTTCCTTACTGCACACAGCCAACGGAAGGTGGGTTCAGGACATTGCTGAAGACAGTGCACAGCAAAAAATGGGTATGTGGCAGGTGAATGTGGTACATCATAAAAAAAACTAAGAAATTCACTGAAATTAGCACAGTGAAAAGTTAGTTATGGTTCAGCCAACACAAAACAGAAAACACCCTGGAATTCACCTGTTAGGTTGAGCAATGCACGAGGTTCAGCAGAACTCACTCTCCTGTCATGCTCAGTACATCCTTTAGCCCGAGGCATATCTTAAAAAATATAAGGCTGTGTACACAGAGCAAACCATGAGGGGGGGGCTCAATTATTGTGAGTGATGTGCATTGTGCTCCGTAACTGGGAAATTCCCTGGCTTTCATGTTTTTTTATTTGTTGAACAATAATTAGTCTATAACTGTACTATCTTCAGTGTATATATTCAGGTGTGGAGAGTGTAGTGGGCTACATACTACCATAAAGGGATTGAGCCATGTCTCACAAGAAGCGAAGGCTTGAACGAATCATGATGTCTCTTCCCTTCCTCAACAGCAGTGATTAAAAGCATATTATACTCTCCCCCATCTGCTTTTATGGCCTATGTCATGGCATCTTTTAATTACTTTTTGTTTTAACAAAAGTTATTGGACCAAAACCAGGAAGCAAGGTGTTACATTCGTGCAGCAAAGTAAAATCACAATGTTAGAAGAGTTGCTTCCCTGTGTAAAGTGATCCACTAATACATTAAATAATTGAAAACTGGTTTTAGAAACAGATTTATCTCAGGAACAAGAGTCATGCATTGATATAGGAGCTCGAAAATTGTTCTATTTAAAAATGTTCTTTCCTATGCCCAAAATAGTAAATAGTTATTATACTGTAAAGTTAATAAATGCAGATGAAACAATGATATAGTCTTAAGGCATGTCAATTAATGTTGTGAAATTTAATTTAAAATGTTGGTGTTTATAAATTATTTAAGCCTTGAGAAAAAATCAAGGACACTTGTTAAACACATGCTGGAGGACAATATAAAATTCACCACCCAGTGCTCAGCGGCCGTCTCCACTGATCTAACAATTTAAGGAAAGTCTTCACTAAGTGTTCACCGGGGATCTTCGATGTGATTCCACCACACATCAGGCTACCCCAGACTCAGTTTTCAGAAAGGAACTGAAAATGTACCTCTTCCAGGACTGCCTCAGCCACCACAGCTCCTTGAAAAATAAAAAACTCCTTGGGCTCCCTGATCTCAACTCAAGGGACAAACTGTATCTCTACACTACACCCCCAGTTTCTTCCTATTTCCAACCCTAGATCATCCCTGCCTTATATAGCCCTTCGTTGCTTCTATCTATATTCCCCCTCTACAAATAAGCAAAACCCAAAGAGGCAATTAATCATTGGATATTTTGTGAACTATAACACAGAACACTCGTAGGGTGCTCAGAGACTGAATTTCACACAGAAAGAGTCAAACATGTTTCTTTATCCCTCCTTTGACTAATCCCAAACCTCATCTAACTAATATGCACTTCCAAATAATACTATCTAGACTCTTGTCTCCTCTCTCCATACTTTAGTCTATTCAAACCAACTAACAGACTCACCTATCCACCGCTCAAATTAAAAACGTATATTTCCCATACTATTTCATTACTAATCCTTTGGGTTCTGGAGTAGCATGCTGCTTACAGGAAAGTGCTTCAATGTCCCATCAGGAGTAGTAAGCGCTATCTAAATACAAATGCAATTACAATTAAAATGAACAAAGAGCACATCTGGTAGCTCCCTACCTGTTCTGCAGAGGCACCAGTTCTTGGCTGTTGTTCCAACACACTCGCCATTGTAACAGCCACTGTGGAGGCAGCTATTGTTCAGTTCCTGGCACTTTAAGTCTGTTAAAACTACAAGAGAAAAAAAAAACGACTTTAGGGAAGCAACACAAAGATCTGATTTCACAGCATCCCTGGAAGTTTTGATAATACACAGAAGTCTGTACACATGGAGGGAGATATGGTGAATTGATGTAGTGGAAAATGTGAAATTTCCTTGAAAGGTCCCTGCCGCAGGTAGACGGTCACTGGTGATGCAGAGCTATGGCCCAATTTATATATTGGTGGTATGCATACTCAGTTGCAACAGTGATGGAGTATGATTACCGCCAAGATAATTGTTCGCCTGCTTGATTTAGATACGGGCAGACCAATGCGTTTGGCTACATCGGTGACTATTCAGTCACTAATATAGCCAAAAAGCTCTGACAGCCCAACAGAGTAAGGGCCATTGGAGGAATGGCTATATGTCCACCCACCCAATTAGTATGGGTAGACCTTACCCATATTTTTCAAAGTCCATCACCATCAGACAAACCCTGGCAGTGAGAGACAGTAAAAAAGGAATAATTCCCTGCTTGGCATGGGAGATGCCTCCAATGGCAAGAGGGGCATTTTATGTTTTATGTTCAAAAAGAAAATCCTGTCTCAAAAAAGGAAGCTGATTGGTGCAGGGCTCCGTCATGTTGAGAGAGCCGCCACCAAACAGCTAGATCATTGACAGGAACCACAGTGGCGACGGTTCATGTTAGTGCATTATGAATGATCGCCGGGTAGGCGATCATTTATAAATTCAGCAGGCGGTCCTTCCACCAGGGAGACAGAGTAATATACTTTGCCGCCCTGGCGGTACAACTGGCTGTCTCTAAACATATAAATTGGGCCCAGAGTCACATGTGGCACTGGACTGGCCCTGCACCAGCCTATGTGCCGTTATCAGGAAAAGAATGTCAAATGGACCTCTGCCGTGCCAGAAAGAGTAGCCCGCTTTTAGCAAGAACATCAAACATGCTGTGAATGGATTTTGTGGGTGCCACGTTTAAAATAGGTTCAACTTCTTAGCCACCCCCACCCCCCCAAAGTTTAAAAGATAAAGGAAGGGAGACACAGGGAAATATTTACCCATCACTACACAATCTGGTCATGTTGATGACTCCTAGATAGGTAAGGCCATTTAGAGCCTGAAGAAGTGATTAAAAAAAAGTCTAGAAAGTCCTCAGCTTTTACCATGCCGCCACTCTACGACTTTGCCAGAAATAAGGCCGGACTGCTCTGTCATTATCAGCTATAGCTCCTGGCAGCTATCAAAAGGCTGCTGCTGGC
The DNA here is from genome assembly GCF_031143425.1 of Pleurodeles waltl. Lineage (NCBI taxonomy): Eukaryota > Metazoa > Chordata > Amphibia > Caudata > Salamandridae > Pleurodeles > Pleurodeles waltl. Next base: position 1,678,620,680 of record NC_090445.1, on the reverse strand, counting down.
TACAGACGCAGGTGTGAAGGTGCCTCCTCAAAAATAAGTGCCGGTGCCCCGCACCAGAAACCACCGGCTCAAATTAAACAGTGGTTCCACGGCTGACAATTTACGTGGCACATCACATCTACCCTTCTCCTCCACCCTATATGGTTTACCTAATGTGTGAACGGTCCCTGCCTCCCTCCTCTGACAGGTGCATTACTCATTGAGAAATTGGCAGCCCTGTTGCTCTGAAGTTGATAGGGTAACTTTAGGGCAGGGCCACGCCCCTTGCTTCTTTGCCAATAAACACGCTGAGTTCGCCTGAGGATGAAGCACGTGAGCCTGATATGTGCAGAGGAGGAAACGTCTGAAAAGGGATCGTATTCAGTCGGAGATCGCTCTAATTAAGACACAAAGCCCCCCATCTGCTATCTTTCATTTAAAAACAACGTAATCCATCAGACAATCTGCTTTTTAGGGAATTGGCAGTTATATTCTAGCGTTCTGGGTGAAAAAGCGGCTAGTCTTGTTAGCTGGAGAGGCGCGCGCTTGTCTCGCCTGCGCGACACCGGCTCCATCTGGAGCAGTAAGTGGCTTAGCCCAATTAAAAGAACTTTAAATCCACGTCATTGGACAGAGTGGTTTGGTTGGCTCTGCAACACCCAAGTAGGGAGATATCTGAAGACAGAAAAGTTAACAACTTAAGCTACCCGCCAGCTGTTTACTATAAAGACCAGCGGCGTAGCTTGGTCATAAAGACGGGGTATTCGGGGGCCTTCATATTTTCCAACAAATATGAGAAGCAGCGCACATGATAGGGACTAAAGGGGCAGTGGAAAAGGAGATATGCGGATTGGCACCGGTAGTAAGTCAGAGAAATCACATTATTTTGTTACATTTTGAAGACTTTCAAAGTAAAGAGAGAGAACGTGTGTGTTTGTGTGTGTGTGTGTGTGTGTCTGTGCTTGTGTAGAAATTCCTGGTGAAATCCGACAGGCACCTCACCGTCCCCAACTGAAAGCACCTGCATCCAAGCACTTATCATACAATACATTTATTAGAGGGGTGAAGCTCACCCCAAAAATCAAACAGCTTGCAAAATGTCAGAAAGACAGGGAAAATAACAGTAATTCACCCGATGCATATAGTTAGTGCTCATTTCTAAATATTTATTATAAATGTGCGATTAGCAGCCACCTCCTGCTTTGCAAATCCAATTGACAATTGTGTCGCATCGGATTCAGGGTTCTTTGCAGCGAACAAACAAAACTCTGCAATAACCCGCTTCGAGCCGTCTTTGCCACAAGATGTAACATTTTTGCTGCCCATAGGGATTAACAGGCACAAGCATTTCTGGGTCATTTGTGGCATTGGTTTTGCACTCAGCTTCACCAACAGCTCATTGTTATTGGTAAAATAGAAAACACCACACCCTAGGGGAGTAACAAAGGCCCCCACAGCCCCCCGGTGCAGGGGGAGCCCCCGAGCTCCAGGGGGCCCCCTCAGCACCGTACACTGTCCACGGTCGGCAGGCCCCTGACTGGGTCCAGTGTGGAGGGGGCCTCTACAGGTACTTTGCAGGGGGGGGGCCTTAAGTTTGGTTACCACTGCCATCCGCTAGTAAGGGAGCTGAATATGCGTCCAGCTCGCAAAGCATGCCTAGTGTCACATGCACCACGTGCTTCAGTGTCTAAAGCCCTCATCTGGAGACGGTCGAGCCGTGCAACTTTATATCATGCATCCACTAACTGTATTACCACAACCTGTAATAACAATATTACAAACAACTTGGCTTCAAACTGGGAGCTCAGTGTGGTTAAAGGGTCTTGCTGCAGGCTTTTCTTGACATGTTCTTCGGCATGTAAAAGCCCAGATTAGGACACACTTTTTAAAGCTGCTGAGGACACATTTCTCATTTAAAGGGATAATCCCGCTCTAAATACAAACCCGAGTTACATGCCTGGAAATCCACTCGCTGGACATTTAGGCCCAGATGCAAACTGCGGCAAAGGGTTCAAAAGGGATTTACTCTCCAGCAAAAAACTTGACTTGTGTTGGAAAACACCCAAAAAGTGAACCAAAGTTGTGCTTTCTCCTATTTTGCGGTACTTTGCGTCAAGTGGACATCCCAAAGGTGGTACATGGGCTCTCCCATGGAACCACCAATGTATTTTGCTGCAAAACCCTGTCTACTAAAAACACAGGCAGGGCTTTATGCCAACCATGTATGCCTTGTAACATTTTAACATTGTAGGAAAGATTTCTTTTACTAACATGTTTCCAACTTTGCATTTCTGCTGTACATACAAACGAGAAAACATTTTAAATATGTCTAAGAATATTATTATGTGCTGGTAGGCTACCCTTGTAGTGCAAAGCCTATGATAGACATCATCCTATGCCACCCTTTCACAATGGTGTAATGGTCTGCGTGCGGCACATGGCTACCTTATGTGCGCCCGCGCAGGGGAGAGACAAGCAGCAACATATCTGAGTGGGTATGGTGCTGTCCTGCTCTCTTCGGAGTGAAACATGAATGATATGACAGTAACACATACTCGTGCAATCACCCCAAACATAGGGGATAAACTAGAGGCAAGAGAAAAGCATTTCATCTGGTTATCAAATACCACAACCTACATCCCTCCAGCAGCACCAAGACCTGCACGTCACTCCATCTGCACATTTCTTCTCTAATCACCCTGTCCTGCCTCTCGCAGCCTCTGTTGCTCCATCCCTTGTGATCCCCTTAACTTTTCTTTGTCAGTCATCATCATCATCTTGGAATCACCACCCCCGCCATGTGCATCTCTTCTTCCTTCTTCACTGTTCAGCACCCTCGGTTTCTTTCCTCGCTTCTGCAGTACAGTGCCACAATCCTCCTATTCCACAATCTTCACCACACATCATTCATATACATTCCCCACCTTGGTTGGTTCAAGGAACTCCGAACCCCCCTCTCCTCTTCTGCTCAATTTGATCATCACCTAGGGCGTAATTGACAAAAGGCCTTCCCCAGCCGGAGCGTCACCTTTTATGATGCTCCATTGGCGCAGGCCTCTTGATCATATCTTTGAGGTGACGCAAATCCACCCTGCATGGCTTTGTATGGCCTCATAGATATGGAGTAAGGCAGGGCAGTGTAAAGCGCTGGGCTGCCTTACTCTATGTCAAGGAGGCATTCAATGGGCGTTGTGGTGGGGTTTCCCATGCAACAACCATGGGTTTTGACACATTCCCAGATTTACAAGGATCTGTAAACCTGGGAATGCGTCGAAGCTGTGTGCCTCCCCATTCTGCAGCACGCATAGAAAGAGGAAAACACCTTCATTGATTGTTTTTGTGCAGGAAGTTGTCCCTTGCACAAAAACTATTGTGCCAACAAAGCAGACACTCTTGCACCGTGGTGTAAGGGTGCCTGTGTTGGCGCTAGGCAACAATTTGTGCACCGGCGCAGACAGAAGGAACAGGAATGCGCCATATTTCATTAATATGGTACATTCCTGCCCTTTCCTTTTGATGCAGGGCAGTGCAGCAAAATGACTTGCTGTTCTGTCCTGTGCCAAAAACTGGTAAATGAGGCCCGTAGTCTTTAGCCAAGTATCCATGATTTAATCTCCTTCCTTTACAAACCACTACCTGTCAAACCTCGCCCATCCATTTTGGCAAGAATTTGGCCTTTGGCTCCCTCTAATGAATCAGAGTTTTTCCTGTTGCACTGTTTTGTATGGTCCAGTATACCCAAAGGATCTTATCCACCACATCCTTCACACTCGTCCTACTGCTCACAGTCATTTGTATTGTACCCTCGACCAGACGAGGCTCCACTCTCATCAAGGGCCAGATGTAGCAAGCGTTTTGCATGGTGCAAACAGCGAATTTCGCTGTTTGCGCCATGCAAAATGCGCATCGCGATGCTCATTCCCATTTTGCGAGTCAGTAACCTGGTTACCGACTCGCAAAATGGGAATGCGACTCGCAAATAGGAAGGGATGTTCCCCTTCCTATTTGCGATTCACATCGCAATGTAGAATTGCTTTGTGACCGCGAACGCGGTCGCAAAGCAATTCCTGTTAGCACCCATTTGAAATGGGTGCTAACCCATTCGCAAAAGGGAAGGGGTCCTTATGGGACCCCTTCCACTTTGTGAATGTCCCTGAAAAATGTTTTTCAGAGCAGGCAGTGGTGACCACTACCTGCTCTGAAAAAATAAAACACAAACGTTTAATTTTTTCGTTTGTGTTGCAACTCGTTTTCCTTTAAGGAAAACGGGCTACAATAAAAAAAAAAAAAAAAATGCTTTATTAAAAAGCAGTCACAGACATGGTGGTCTGCTGTCTCCAGCAGGCCACCATCCCTGTGAGTGCTGCGAATCGGAAGGGGCTCGCAAATTGCGACCCACCTCATCACTATTATTGAGGTGGGTCTTTGCGACCCGCTTCCGATTCGCAGATGGTGTCAGGTACACCATCCTGCATCGGGGTTTGCGAATTGCAAATTTCGAGTCGCTCAGACTCGCAATTTGCAAGTCACGAAATCGGATTTTCCTACATCTGGCCCCAAGATACTACTCGTAAATCCCTTTGTGACTGGCAAACAATTGTAAAGTTACACAAAAGTGTAAATTTACTTTTATGAATCAAGTCCTAACCCCCTTAATCTGCACACTTAAATTTGGAATAGTTAAATGCCAAATTTTCTGTGTTGATTCATTGCTAGTGAGCCAGTCAGATTCAAGGGTTTAGGAGTAGAGTCAAAGCTGAAAGTGTTAAAACTCTATATTTCATCATTTTCAATTACATTTTGAGTGCTACAGGGGCAAAACCGTTCCCTCTGAGGTCTATGAGTGTGCCACTCAGCAGAAGCTTTTACTTGCCACTGTGGTGCCACATCAATGCCATTCTCTGTTGCTGTAAGTCCCAGGGTGAGACGTCCGGCAGCAGTGAATAACAGGTCTTGAGCTGCTGGACATACCTAGCACTTAAAGTCTTTGGGCAGGGCTTTCGGCAGCGGGGAAATACATGCCTGGTGATGCAAAGTAGCATCTATGGCGTTTCTGGGCCAGGGTAGACCTGAGTGGTGGCAGATAAATTCACTTCCTTGCAGGCTTGAGTCCCATCTTATGCGGAAAGCCTAGCTGCATGGACTGCACTGAAAGAAGCAAAACATGACCTTGGCCAAAGTCAGGCAACTTTACCCTTCTTTGCAAATGGAGTAGCTTAGTGACTTCATGGAAACTTGTGCACAAGGCTTTTACTTCCCCCACCATTCTTTACTACTTATGGGTGCATTTGTTTCGCCAAAAGTAACAGGTGTATGCTGCAGGATCAGCTCCAAAGAGACTCACCCAAGCATGATTCTAATTTAAAAAATTACCAGTACTCTAGGAGCAAATGTGTCATTTTTGTAGCTATTTAAAGGCCAAGCTTCAATAACTTGTTAATTCCTCAACTAAAACTTAAATGCACTAATGCATGTTGGTCATGTGATCTACCCAACGGCGATGACGAACACATGTTCTCTTCTTGTCCAAATTTGCAAGAGTTCTGGCAGGCCATAACAACACAACTTCAAATGACTTTTCAATAGCCTATAAACCTATCTTTCCTAGCTATTGTTCTGAGCCCAAGCCTAGGAAAAGCCCCCCATTGAACTTCCAGACACAGGTCTCTAGCTCCTAGACCTTCTGCTCACCATCGTCATTAAAGTATTTCTGTTAAAATGGAAATCCAAGAAAAATGTCTCATACCATACCTGGGGGGCCTGGGTCACTTATCGAAGAAGCATCCACATTAGACAAACGCATGACACAACCCAACCAACCACCTCGCACCTTATCTTGCAAACACTTTACCTATTTATGCAGAACTTCCCTACTTGAGGAAATGCTTCCTTTAAGTACCCCATATGCCACCTCAACACCCTCTGACCCTAAGTGTTGACCAGTATTTTCCTCTCAAAATATGGCACGCCCTCCTTCTAGCCCACCTGTCTCTATACTAGAAACTCAGATTGTACCTACAACATGTACGCTGTACCCATCATAATCACAGGTGCACTGCACTTCTAGTGATGCATCTGATTGCTACCGATTGCTATTATTGCTCACCTCCCTGACCTGTTATTTTATTGCCACAAAATATTAGGGCCCACATTTATAATTTTTTAGCGCCGCATGTGCGTCATTGTTTTGATGCAAAAGCGGTGCAAACTTACAAAATACAATTGTACTTTGAAAGTTTGCGCCGATTGTGCGTCAAAAAACGACGCAAACGCGGTGCTAAAAAAGTATAACTATGGGTCTAGGTCTACAAATGTACATTTCTGGTCAAGAATATTTCTTTTCTGCTTATCCCTTTCTCCCCAAACTTTGTTTATGCTGTGTTTTTTCATTCCATGTAACCTAAAAACTCAATGAAATATTTTGAACAAAAACAATAACTTGTTAATTCCTCATTACACGTCAGAACCCTTGTTTAAAAAGAATAAAGGTGCCTTCTCTAGGGTCGTGTGAAATCAGTCCACTAATCCCCAAGAAAATAATTCAGCTTGACACTGGTGCAATTTATAGCTGAGATCCTCAGTAGTTCCGTTCATGCTTGGCATATTTCCTTAATTAAGAACCTTACAAGTACTGACACTGCCAAGCTTGCAGGTCACCAAGCGCCGAAGCAAGAGTTCACCAGACAGCGGAAGCCCCTCCTGCAGCTCCGTGAAGCTGGCAGTCCTTGCTCCAAGTATGGCACACCTTCGGGTCCTTGGTTCTCGCTGCAGTTTGTCTATTACCTGCCAGGAAAGCCCACTGCGAGAGGCTTCCATCTGGTGCCAGCGTGATTCACCTTGTGTCCCCGTGGGTAATGGGATGTGTTAGCAAGCTGCCACCCTGGACCCTGAGGCCCCACTCTTTCCCTGAGCAGCATTTCTGCCCACTCAGGCCAATTGCAGCACTTCTTCCATGCTGTGTAACAGCATGAAAAAAGTGGCATGATAGGTTGAGGAGAGAAGACGAGGTGGTTGGAGCGGAGCAGCGCATCACAGAGGGGCAGGTACGTTTTTTTTTGTTTATTTAACTGCCCCCTGTACCCCCTGCTCTGTGCGTTGCCCCTCCCCACCCCCAACCCTTCCTCTTAGCAGCCGCAACTGGTGCTTTGCAGACGGTGTTAATGGGCCAATTAAGTCTTCCATAATTGATCTTGTAATCTACTTTCTTCAGGTCAAAGTATTCATGTTCAACTCAGGCACCACAGACACTGGAACAACATAAAGACGTAGGCCCTCATTATGACAATGGTGGTAAAAAACACCTACCGCTGTGGCGACGGCAGCCAAAAGAGCGCTGTCGCGCCTACTATCAGTTTGCCGAATTATGACCACAGCCGGATTTCTGCTACAAGAAGGGCAGAAATCCGGCTGTGGCCATACTGGCGGATGGTGGTAAGGTGGCGCTGCTACCACCAGCAGCGCCACCCCAGTAGCTAGCTGCCAGCCGTATTATGACAAATAATACGGCCTGGCGGTGCTGACGGTAGCAGCGCCCCGTCCCGTTCCCTGCCGGAAGACCCCCTGGATTGAGGTAAGTTGGGTTTCCGGCAGGGGAGGAGAATGGGGGGGTGTTGTGTGTGTGTGGGGGGGTGTGTGCGTGTATGCGAGTGTGTGTTCAGTGTTGTTTGCGTGCGTGTATGAAGGTGTGTGAGTGTGTTTATGAATGTATGTGAGTGCGTGTATAAATGGAAATGTGAATGCATGTCTGTGCTTAAGTTTGGATGTGTGCGTGTATGAATGAATGAATGCATGTATGTATGCGTGTATGTCTGTGTGGATGAGTGTGTTTCTGCGCGTGTTTGTGTGTATGGAGGAGGTTGGAAGGGAGGGGGCGCATGGATGAAGAGAGGGTGGAGGGGTGTCTTGGGAGTGTTTGGGGCGAGGGGGCCTCCTATCAGTGACAGGGAAGGAATTCTCTGTCACTGATAGGGCATACCACCATGGTTTTCAAAGCGTTACGAACGCCACGAAAACCATGGCGGTAGGCAGGGTCATGATCCCGCTGGCAGCACAATGGTGGCCGCCGGGCTGGAGATTGTTATCTCAAGCCAGGCGGCTGCTACTGCCATGAGTGGTACATTGGCGGATTGGCTTCAGCCAATCAAGCCAATGTCATAATGTGGAGATAGGTATCACCAGCCTGTTGGCGGTACTACTGCCACTTTATCTCTGACCGCCGGGGTCGTAATGACCCCCATGGTGATAGGGCCACAAAACTAAAAATTATGACATCCCAGCAACGATCTGTGGGTGGCCAAGAAATTAAACACTTTAATGCGTCAGTCTGTCTGTCAGGGTTAAAGCCTCCATTGACTTTGGAATCATGAATTCATACCCGTACGTGGATTCACTAGTTTTGTCTACTATTCATTGTTTTCAAGTGTGTTAAATAGTCCAAAGGCAGCACAATAAGACTACAAATCCCAGGATTCATTAGGTTATCATACAAAAGTCCAGAAATGGAAACAGTGTATGCAATTACTGGGGAAGGTGATGACCCATTGGTGAGTAGTACAGTCTTTTGCCATGTTGAGGAAAGGCTAAGCAGTACCTGATTAACAAAGAGAGGGGGTTTAGATCACCATTTCTAACATAATATTAATTGTTGGTGAAAGGGGAGCATGCCCACCAGTCTGAGTCACTCTTCCAGGGATGTAGTTGCATTCCTGTTGTTGTCATTGGTAGAAAAGTTGCCTAGTGTATCTCTTGAGTGTTCTCTCTAGTGCTCTGTGTCAGCATAGTTATGTTTCCTCTGGTGACCTGGGGTTGCTATAGAACTCCTTTCTGGTTACACTTCTAGTCTATCAGGCAGCAGACAGCAGCAAGGCCATGGGTTTTACTTAAGGCTTGACACAGACTTGGGAAAACATATAGCACAAAATCATTGAGAAAAATTGCAGGTCCTTGCAGGTCAAGCTGGATAGTTTCTTAAATTACTGAGGTTGAGCTGCAGCTGATCTGCACAGTTTGAGACATTACCTTTAAAGATTTAACATCTTCGCTGGTTCTATTGAAAAAATTTGGTGGAGTTTGTTAGATGGAATAAAGGCAGTCAAGATGATGGAGGACCTTTCCTGTGTCACACTGCCTTCACTTTGCCTACCACGTTTTGAGTTTATCGCTCACCTGGGGCGAACCACTGGGTTTGGTCATCAGTTTGTGGTGCGCCTGTCACTGGATGCTTGCACCAAACTTTTAAAAGTTTTTAATTTTTCCAAAAATCAAACTCTCAAAGTGGGAGTTTGGTTTGGGAAAAGGTAAAAACTAATGGACCCAACATAATCTGGAGGTAATTTTTTTTTTTTTCTGTACTTCCCTACCAGGATGTTGTTGATAGTGACAGACAGTAAAAAAAAAAAAAAAAGCACTGACTCACCATTCTAAATAGGCCGAATGGTCAAATGACTTAACTTTGATGGCCCATACTCCCTCTGGTTGTTGGAGAAAGATTCACACAAACTAAGTAAATTTTACTAAGTTGGTGCAAACCTGCAACCTGTTTAACTCAAAATTGGGCAGGCTGACCAAGGGTTTAGAGGACAGTGTACTCCGTCTCTGATGAGCCTCTCCACCAAATTGGGTCCTTAGTGATTCTCGTCAAAATGATCCCCACTACACAGGACTCGTCAGGGTTTACAAGGGACACAGTGAGCACTAACACTTATACTGCACCACCAAACGTGACTAATTCACTACTAGCGGCTAGTGACCAATTGTTAAGGAGAACATCATTTAGAGGTGCTCATTTTGGCCTTTCCTTTCAAGTGCCTAGAGATCAGCAGGGCAATACTCGAGTCAGTGTTGTTGTGATCACCTTTATATTGGAGCCACCGGGGCACACTAAAAACAATAGTGCAACAAGCAGGAAAAAGCACAAGCACTGCCCTGTTTAATAAAGTAAATTATTAATTGGGGTAGATGGAAGCCCACCACAAGTAATAAAGCCACTAACCCATAAGGACTCATAAAGGTTTCAATAAGTTAAACCTGAGCTGAACCCTGGTAGCCGTGGCACAGAGGAAACTGACTTTTCTTAAGGAGAATGTGTAAAGCATTTAGAAGTACTGAAGTAGTTGAAAATTCAACAACACAACACAATAAAAATCCCACTCCAACGTATTCAAATAGAAATAATTTAATAAGCAAATGACATAATGATGACCACAATCCAATAAGGGGTACCAGATATATGAATTGTTAAAGAATTAAGTGAAAAAAACACCAAGAAAAAGTAAAGCACCAATGATTTGGTCGAAGTTGACAGTACCTAGGCACGATTTCAGGCACCTGTGATGGAGCGTGGGTTTGCTACACTAAATGGGCTCCTCCTGGTCTGAGATATTATCTTGGAACAAGTTTGCAGGTTGTATCTAACAGAGAGTTTCACAAGGCCGGATACCTTCTCACCAAGGGCTAGCTGAAATTAATTTGCAGCTGTGGAAAAGCTCCAAGTGAGAGAAGCATCTGATGGTTTGGAAGTCCCGATTTTTCAGAGGTGTTTGGAAAAGCCCAGTTAGACACAGGGAAGGGTCTCACACCCTCAGGAACAGCACTTTGGGGTCAAGCCTCACTCCAGCGGAGGCCACCAGCAGATCAGGTCCAGTTGCAACTGGCCCTCTGGGACCTTGAGGGAAAAGGCCTCTTGCAGGATATTGTTTCCCTGTAGCCACATAGGTCAGCCAACTGACTCTTGGGGTCCACTCCTTTGTCCAGTGGGAGGAGGTCCAGCCCAATAGGTCTCCTTACAGCAGGTACAATCCTTTTTCTGTTCCTCCACAGGTCTAGAAAGTGTTCAGAGGAGGTTCTTTGCGATGCCACATTGACGCGTGGTAACCGCTAGTGGGTGGGTGTTTACTCCTCCTTGAACAATAGGGTAGATGTTGCCTGGGGCAACCCTACCCACTTTTGCAGCAGTTCCTGGCTTTCTACAGAGAATCCCGTAGTGTACCTTACCCCCAAAAAACAAGATAGGCTAACGCTTCCTCCCTTGTGCAAAGCCTGTGAGACCACTGTTGGAGGCTGCTTATTAGTAGGGGTAAATACACACCTACCACTAGCAATAAGGCCCCCAATCCAATGTTAGGTCCAGTCAAGGTCTTAAAACTTTAGCCCCTGGTTCAACCCCTGGTAGCTTGGCAATGAGCAGGCATGCCTAACTTAGAAGACAGGTATGTAAAGCATTTAAAAACACCAATAAACTAAATAGGGAAGACACAACACACAATAAAAATCTCACACCAATCTATAAATATAGTCAATATTTATATTTTAAAATGACACCAAAATGACAAAAATCCAATATAGGGAACCGGAGATATGAATTTATAAATATTAAATTTAAAAAGTGCTTTCTGGTGCTTAGAAATCAATAGCACCAACCGGAAACATCTGGTCGCGCTTGACCGGGACAAAGTCAAATATTGAGGCCAACCTTTACTCTTAGAAACCTTTCTGGAGCTTTTCTCTCTCAACGTTGTATGGTCCTCTCCAGCAAGCCCATTTCGATTCAACTTCGTTGGATTGCTTTTCCCCAGGACCCCGGTCAAATCCTGAAAGTCTAGAGTTTCGGAGCGAACCTGAAATTCAGGTCGGGTTGTAGTTGAAGGTAGTCAGGTTGACTCACAACATCCAGTTGGTCCACTTATGAAGCTTTTTCCCAAAGTTGCTCCAAACTTCTCAAAATTTCTAGAACTTCTTCCTAAAGTTCCGCTTGAGGGTTCAAAGTGTCCAAAGCACCAATCAAAGGGTCTAGAAGTTCTCAGATGGAAGTTTAGGACTACAATTCCCACAATGCACCTGGACAAATCCTTAAAACTTCACTGGACAAACTTCAGGCTGGGGACTTTCGTGACAGTTGGTGTAGGCAAGCTCTGTTAACCTGTTGCTTTCAGGGAGTCCACTCCTCAGTCCTTTTTGAAGAAAGGCAACAGGGTGTTGTTCCAGTGTGCAGCAGGCACAGTCCTTCAGAGTGCACAGAAGGGTTCCAGCAGGGTAGTCCTTCTTATTCTTGTGGTTTCAGGCAGCAGATCTAAGTCATATGCAGCTCCCAGATATTTATTCAATCATCTTGGGAGACAACTAGGGTGGCACCTCTGTCCAATGAGATGCAGGGTGCCACCCAAAGCATGACAGCTTCCTCCAAAGTGTGGCATTTTCTTGTCCAACAAAGCAATGCACTTTAAATTCCAAGATGGAGGATTTCTATCCAGAGGAGGAAGACCTGGTTAAACCAACCTACTGGTGTGGCTCATTTCCATTAACACTCCCCCTTCAGACCATCTGCAAATTCCTTTCCTGGGCCTGCGATCTATCTGTGGGGTACAGGGTGAAAGGGCAGGCCTGGTTGGCATTCCTTCCTGTCCAGCTTCCTTTGAAGCTCAGTTTGATATACCCAGCCCCCTTCCTGGCCTGGTCTCTCCAACTGTAGACCTCCCCCCATTAGATAACCTCTGGGCAGAGCAGGCCACTTATCACCTCATCAAAGCAGCGTGACGAATCCTGTTAAGGCTACCCAATCAGGAGAGGCCACAAGCAGGCTGGATTTTGGCTTACAGAAAAGAAAGTCTTAGAACTTCTTGTCTTTATTAGCTATGATGAATTCAACAGCAGCAGGTTGTTGGAGTTAGCATTACCAATTGTTTGAGAGCTTTCATGACACATTTAGCTCCTTCCTAGCAATACCTATGCTTATGTGAGATATTCCCATGTTATCCAATTGAGTGAAGTATCTACAATGAGGAAAAATGAAAGGGGCAGATGTTCCCTCACCAGGGCATATAAAACATCTTTTACAGTGTCCCTACTTATAGTTACATGGCACCCCACCCCTGGGGAACCCAGGGGAGACCTTAGGAATGACTTATATGTAAAAATAAGGTAGATTATCACTTTGGAAGTACGTTTAATTCCAAAGTTGAACGTGCACACATTTTACTTTTTAAAGAGTCTGCAAGGCAGGGCTGCCTTTAAATATGACAGCAGGCAACACAGCAGTGCACATCCCAGTGCAGGAAATCTAATGGGTCTCTAAACGTCCCTGACCCATTTTATACTAGGGATTTATAGGTAGTTTGAATACCCCTTGTCGTATTATATACTAGAGCCTTACAGGGTCTGGCATTGCCAATTGTAATTGTACCACATTCCCATATACCTTTTGCCTAGAGCACTGGTCCTGGTTAGCAGAGCCCAGGGCACAGTCAGGGTCAGTTACCACCAATATCAGTCATAAACAAATGTGGGTAAGCATGCTAAAAGGATGGCTTTCTCACACCCACCCAGAGGTGAGGGCAGGGAAATGAGAAGTCCCTTCCTCTGTGATCACTCAAAACTGGCTCTGAGGGTAGCTGACCCCCCACTCACTGGGTTTGGTGCCAGCCTGACTGGGGGAACAAAGTTGGCCTTCCCAGGTCTCTTCTTACATTTACTTGGGAAAGGGCAGGATCATGTATAAATTAGTGAAGTTCCTGGGTCCAACGAATTTGTTTTTCCTGTCAGTGGAAGAAAAAAACACCTTCCCATACGCAGGCCATTGTCCCTGCTCCGGAAGCAGTTTTCACATGTCATTCTGGCAAAGCACTGTCTGAGCAGCTGCTGGAGTGCTAATGCAAATTAGCCTTTAGGAGCTTCAGACAGGGAAAAAGCCTCAAACCCAGGATAGCAAAATCAATATTTTAATCTGTACTCTAGTTTTAGCATAGGCCAGCCAGAGTCTTCCACATTGAAAACATGTTTTGGGGCCTTGTCACTGTAGGGACATGGTAACATTAAATGTCTGCATGTCCCAAATATAAATACCATGTGCCCTATGTTGTGGTCTACAAGGTGTACATGGGGAGACTTATTAATATTTATAAGGAATTTATAAGGAAGGTATTTCTCCAGTCAAAAGAGTTATTTTGACAGGTTGGACTGCAGGCTTAAACCACAGCAGCCAGGCTACATTGGTAGACCTGAAGCCATGTTTTCCTTGTCACACTAGTAGATGGCACAATAAGAGCTGAAGTCCATAGGTGTCATTTAAGTTTCCATACAATGGGTGTTGTTTCTGCACCATATACTATGCCCTTATAGAAGAGCTAAATATGCCAGTTAGTGATTAGCCAATTTCTACATGCTGTAGGGGTCAGTACACATACTCTGAACAGCACTGCCCTTTTGTACAAAGTCTATTAAACAGCAATAACACTGAGAAAAAAATGGGGGTGACCATTCAAAACGGAGCCTTTTCTCACAGTCTGGGTTTGATGTGCCAGTGCAATAGCACATCACTGAAAAACACATGAAGGGTCAGCAAGTGCTGACAGAGGGAGCTATAGTTGTTAAATAGAAGTAAAATAGCACTCTATGCAGTTCAATGCAAGCATCTGAATGGAAGTGGAAGGATATATCCAACATTCAATAGCATTAGGTGAGAAATGTATGCTTGACTAGGTAGAGCCAAGATGTGATTGACAAAGTCTCATAACAATGGCTGAAAGAGGATGATCATGGAAGGGCATTGGTTAAAAGGGGCAAGCTCAAAGCCCTCTCTATGTATAACTACAGCTCTGTTTGCTGTCTAAACCCAACTGAGGGGTCAGGATGAGACAGCTGAAGCAAACGGTTGTCGGTATTTGGCTCTGCACCATATATATCTATCTATCTATCGACACACACACACGCACCGCACACTGTATTGTCATCAGTAATGTAATTTTAGATGTTACATTGACATTATGAATGGTGTCATAGAACATGTCATGAGTGATGTAATGTTTGAGGTAATTAGCAGTGCATGGCGGGCCGCAAGTTATAGTTACTTTAGAGCACAAGTTATAGTTACTAGAGATAGTATAACTGGTTACTTTCAGGGGTTTTGGTCATTAAAAACAGTATGGGCGTCATTACAAGTGTGGCAGTCTAAAGAGCACCACACTTGTGGTGGCGGGCAGGACCACCGCGGATGCGGCAGTCCGAATGCCACATTACAACCCTGGCGGTTAGACTGCCAGGTAACCGCTAGCTTCGTCAGGATCATGGATCCCGGTGGCCTGGCAGTGGCGGAGATCATAATCTGCCAGGGCAGCGCTGCCCTGCGGATTTCAACCTTGTTCTGCGCCAGCCTTTTCATGGAGGTAACAACACCATGAAAAGGCTGGTGAAGAATAGGTGCAGGGGGCCACAGGGGGTCCCCTGCACTGCTCATGCACTTGGCATGGGTAGTGCAGGGCCCCTCCTGCCCAGCACCCCGCAATGTTCACTGACTGCTGTTCAGACAGTGAACATTGCAATGGTGCACCCTGCTGGCTACAGCACTGCCGCCGACTTGGGTACGAGCCGGAGACAATGCTGTAGCCCGTTTCCCGCAAGGCCGGGTGGAGAAAACTCAGGTTTTGGCTCCCTGACCTAGGGGGAAACTCATAATGACTCCGGTGGGGAGGTCGACGTGTAGGCTGCCGCCACCCTGTCAGGAGTTTGGCGGACGGGGTTTCCCGTCAGCCAAACGCGAAATGAAGCCCAGTATGTTTTAACTGACATTTTCACCTATCTATAATGTGAATTTACCCTTTGGCTTTTTTGTGATTTGCAAGGGCTTTTTTAGTGTAAAGTGATATTTTATTAACTCTGTGTTCCGAAATGACATCCACAACATATCTCTTCCTGTTGAGGCCAGCCAGTCACACCGCAAACTCCTGCTGGAGTTTGCTGAAGGCTTTCGCTCCTGCGGAATGGAGGTGGCAAAAGGAGAATAAGGCCCCTCGGGCAATCAGG
The DNA here is from genome assembly GCF_031143425.1 of Pleurodeles waltl. Lineage (NCBI taxonomy): Eukaryota > Metazoa > Chordata > Amphibia > Caudata > Salamandridae > Pleurodeles > Pleurodeles waltl. Next base: position 1,678,604,909 of record NC_090445.1, on the reverse strand, counting down.
CGGCTCTATTTATTTATTCTGCACTACTGTGGGACTTTTGTGAGCCTCTCGGAAACCCATTGGTCCAGATATACAAATAATTTGAACCTCAATTTCTCAAAAAACTACTGAACAGATTTATACCAAGTCACAAAATCACACATTCTGGACCAAGATCAAGTTGCTTGCCAAGTATGGTGAAATTCCGTTCAGCCGTTTTGCCTGTAGTGCGTTCCAAATTACATAGGAAATTTGGTTTTGGGAGAGCCCTATTTCTTGGCTATCGCTTTGATGACTACCCTGATACTTTCAAGGAAGAAGCTGAGGTAGATTAACTGTTTTTTTGGGAAATTTTCAAGATTCGTCAAACCGCGCCAAAGTTATTAGCAAACCAATCAATCCATTTCCTATGTAAGTGTGGTACTAACCATAGCTACTCACTGGCTGCCAGCAGTGGGAAATTATAGGTGTATAAATTAGGATGACACTTAAGCTTGACCAACAGGACTGCACAGATCTCTTCCACGCCACATCAGGTATTGGCTGATCTTACATGCCCCTATCGTTGGGTAATTCCTGTGATGGTTACAGCATCATTAGCTCTGGGCAGCAAGAGTTCGGTGCCAGAGATGAGAGCTGTGAATAAGGTGGATTATCCATTCCACCACACTGGCATCTCCTCAGTAGGCTGCAGGCTAGGGGGATGCTTCAGAGCCGGATGGGCGGCCATGACCCAACCATGCTCTCGTTGCCCTAGCATAGTCCCTGCCTCCTGCACTGTGGCAGGGTTTACAACGTGCTTGCCAGAGATGATTTCTGTTTCCAGTCCGGTCCTCCTGCTGTGGTCAGGGGAGCAAGAGGCAGAATTACATTATGGGTGGGACTTTCCTGGTTAGTTTAGGTAAAAGTCTCATCAGAGCCTCACAGAGGATTAAAGAACAGGACTTTACTGGGAAAGATTCAGCGCTGTTTCTGTGCATTTATAGGTCGGATTAAAATCCATAGATTCCATAAAGTCCCCCCACTGCTTTAGCACCCCCAGCTTGGTTCTGAGAGCTCCTCATGTACAGAGACAAGGGAAACGTCTCCTTGCACACACTGCTCGCATTCCACTGAACAGTGAAATGCATGATTAAATGAGGTAGTCATCCGATAAATTTCATCGCCACCGAAAGATCCCCGTGTTTTCCGCAAAAACGGCAATGCCAACGCGAGGAGTCACCGTTTCCAGATAACAAAATGCAGAAATGCAGCCTGGAGAGCTCACCTTCATGAACTGTGTTCAGTAAAACACCGCCTAGTTTAAATATTTTGGATTATTTTACCGTGGCTGTCTTTCAGACGGTTATCATGCCGTGAACCACATAATTCAACAGAAAATGTACATTCTTGGATTGTTGTTTCCCCCTTGTGGCAAAGGTCTGCAACTGCTTTAGGGTGCATCCTAAAATGTAACAATCAAGTTTCTGTCTCAGATACATGGAAACTATGGAACAGAGGAACTTTAATCTTTGGTTTTGAGGTGCAGGGCGATATTGAAACACTGAGGTAGCAACTCTAAATCCAAATTCTTTTGACACTGCCCTAGAATTATTTATGTATAGGTTTTATTTAGTAGGATATATAGATACACACACACACACACAAAACACACCTACTGGCGGTCGCCAGTAGGTAGCTATAGTAAGTACCTAGTTTCCATAGAAAAATAGTTTTTTGGCTTGCCTATCTCTTTGGTGCAGTTTGACTAATATTCACGACACTATCCCAAAAATTGCCCTTTAAGGTTTTGTTGTACATGACAAGTTTCAGGACGACTCGTCAAGTGGGGGCCAAGAAAAAGGGATGGGGGTGTCAAACAATGCTCTTCCCATATTAATCCCTATAGTCTCTTTAGGCACGCATGCAGCCCATACCGCTGGACAGAATTACACAATTAAGACCTAGGCACTCAAATAGTCAAAAGCCACAAAAAGTGTTATTTGATATTACAAAGGATAAACAATATGAATCACTGATTATGAATATAATTTATAAATGTAATTAAACAGAAGTCCAGTAGAGTCTGTACGTCGTGAGCACTTCATCTTTTAATGTTGCGTAAGGCAGCTTGAAGATTCCTTCATTCAATAAAGATAAATGAAAACCAGCCAACACGTGTTTCGTCATGGGGGGAATACTCCCCTAGACTTTTTCAAGGCTAAAAGACATAACAAACATAAACATATATATATTCGAACAAATGATCACAAAAGAAACAATATATATACCTTGCAAGGTGTAGTGTGATTTGACGTCTCACAAATCTCGAATATAAAAGACAGTCTATATCGTTTAACACGTTCAAACAGGATACAAATATCCTTCATTAAGTCTATTAAATTCCATTCATATTTAAATTAGACTCATATACTATCCCATCCAGTGTGAAAAGTGAGAGTGAAGAACCTCGGCACAAACGCGCGAATTACTTCAAGTAGTAATTCCACTATAATTATAGTATTACCCAAAAACTCGTGCACCCATAAAAAACCCGTGTAATGTGGTCTAAAACACACCTAATAGACACCGTGACCCAAATCAGAATAGATCATACCTCAATAGAAAACTTCAAAATCAGCAGTGTTGCACCAAACACACCCGATTCAAAGAGCTACTCTGAAAAGAAAACAGTGCCAAAAAACAAACAAAAAAAAAAACACTACTAAGAAAGACCTCAAACAGAAAAGCATAGGAGTATATACGCTCCACCAAAGTGCAGTGCAACAGAACACCTACCCGCTTGTAAACATCTACATGTAACTGTGTATGCAGTAGACAGGTATCATCGGCACCTGAAAAAATTAATTAACATTCTAGAGCCACTGATTAAGAAGTCCCAATTGTACCATCTATATTGTATATTTATTTTTATACTAGTACGTCTAACATCACTTACCTAAGAGCTGAAGTATCTGCGCATGAAAAGGAGCTAAGTTCGCCGGCTCCGAGATCACGGGCCCATTAAGCGTTCAAATCAGCCGCCATTGCCGAATACATGCAACAACCGGCGCGCGTGCACAAATTAAAGTGCGACCGCAACAATCCCAACACGAGAAAGCAGCTGATCGGCGAAGTGCGGGCGCCATCTTTAATAGGGTGAACGCTAAGATCATGCGTTCTCGCCGTGATCATTATGTGAATGTAAGTAAATAGTCATTTGGCTCTATTATTACCTAAATCACCAGAACAACGTGTCAAAAGAAAATCATAGGTAAAAGAAAGACGATCACCCTAAAAGGAATAAAGATATAAAATCAGTTCTAATAAGAAAAAATAAATTATATCATGCTGATGAAGACAAGAGAAGTTAAAGGTCACCTCTATCATATATTAGAAGATAACAAAATTAACAGTAAGTTCCTACACATAATGTGTGCATATATAAGGCAGCAAAACCGCTAACCATAAGTACTGTAGCCTATTCTTAAAGCCAACGCACGTTTGTGCCCTAGTCCTCAACCCACAGATCAAACTGTGATGGCAACCCAATATTAGATGATGGGAACAAATGGAACAGACTAGTTGGGTAAAACATCAATTCAGTTGTCAATACATGTGTATAAGGTATTACCACAAATTTGCAAAGGTGGAGGGAGCCTCCGGATAACAATGCATAGTAAGATACATTGTGTAACTAATAATATAATAACACCTGATAGGTGAACCTATCATTATCAATGCATACTATTTACAAAGATCCCAAAGGGAGCATATTTGTACTCCAGACATAAGTCAAAACAAATAAACATGAAAAACGTATACATAAAAAAGTTTCAATCCAAAAAGTATTCCATCTCATAATTGTAGTTCAGTCCTTCCTCCACAGCTCTAAGTTTAAGAATCCATAGGCATTCCCTCTTTCTTAATTGTAACTCTCTATTCCCGCCGCGCGGATTTGCATGGACCATCTCAAACCCCAAAAATTCAAAGGTCCATGTATCAGTCTGTCTAGAACACTGACTCACGTGTGTGACAATGGGATAACGTTCATCACGGTGCTTCAAAGCTCTATAATGTTCGCTGATTCTTACTTTGAGGGATCTGATTGTGCTACCAATGTAATATAAACCACATCTGCATACAATCATATAGATAACAAAACAACTATCACATGTAATGTGGGAGGTGATATAAAATTTATCCCCCATCAAACTATCAAAAGAAGTAATCCCCGATCTACTCAGTTTACACATCCCACATCGACCACACTTGAAAAATGAAGAAAGAGGGAATGCCTATGGATTCTTAAACTTAGAGCTGTTGAGGAAGGACTGAACTACAATTATGAGATGGAATACTTTTTGGATTGAAACTTTTTTATGTATAAGTTTTTCATGTTTATTTGTTTTGACTTATGTCTGGAGTACAAATATGCTCCCTTTGGGATCTTTGTAAATAGTATGCATTGATAATGATAGGTTCACCTATCAGGTGTTATTATATTATTAGTTACACGATGTATCTTACTATGCATTGTTATCTGGAGGCTCCCTACACCTTTGCAAATTTGTGGTAATACCTTATACACATGTATTGACAACTGAATTGATGTTTTTCCCAACTAGTCTGTTCCATTTGTTCCCTTCATCTAATATTGGGTTGCCATCACAGTTTGATCTGTGGGTTGAGGACTAGGGCACACACGTGCGTTGGCTTTAAGAATAGGCTACAGTACTTATGGTTAGCGGTTTTGCTGCCTTATATATGCACACATTATGTGTAGGAACTTACTGTTAATTTTGTTATCTTCTAATATATGATAGAGGTGACCTTTAACTTCTCTTGTCTTCATCAGCATGATATAACTTATTTTTCTTATTAGAACTGATTTTATATCTTTATGCCTTTTAGGGTGATCGTCTTTCTTTTATCTATGATTTTCTTTTGACACGTTGTTCTGGTGATTTAGGTAATAATAGAACCAAATGACTATTTACTTACATTCACATAATGATCACGGCGAGAACGCATGATCTTAGCGTTCACCCTATTAAAGATGGTGCCCGCACTTCACCGATCAGCTGCTTACTCGTGTTGGGATTGTTGCGGTCGCGCTTTAATTTGTGCACGCGCGCCGGTTGTTGCATGTATTCGGCAATGGCGGCTGATTTGAACGCTTAATGGGCCCGTGATCTCGGAGCCGGCGAACTTAGCTCCTTTTCATGCGCAGATACTTCAGCTCTTAGGTAAGTGATGTTAGACGTACTAGTATAAAAATAAATATACAATATAGATGGTACAATTGGGACTTCTTAATCAGTGGCTCTAGAATGTTAATTAATTTTTTCAGGTGCCGATGATACCTGTCTACTGCATACACAGTTACATGTAGATGTTTACAAGCGGGTAGGTGTTCTGTTGCACTGCACTTTGGTGGAGCGTATATACTCCTATGCTTTTCTGTTTGAGGTCTTTCTTAGTAGTGTTTTTTTTTTTTTTTGGCATTGTTTTCTTTTCAGAGTAGCTCTTTGAATCGGGTGTGTTTTGGGCAACACTGCTGATTTTGAAGTTTTCTATTGAGGTATGATCTATTCTGATTTGGATCACGGTGTCTATTATGTGTGTTTTTGACCACATTACACAGGTTTTTTATGGGTGCACGAGTTTTTGGGTAATACTATCATTATAGTGGAATTACTACTTGAAGTCATTCGTGCGTTTGTGCTGAGGTTCTTCACTCTTACTTTTCACACTGGATGGGATAATATATGAGTCTAATTTAAATATGAATGGAATTTAATAGACTTAATGAAGGATATTTGTATCCTGTTTGAATGTGTTAAACGATATAGACTGTCTTTTATATTCGAGATTTGTGAGACGTCAAATCACACTACACCTTGCAAGGTATATATATTGTTTCTTTTGTGATCATTTGTTCGAATATATATATGTTTATGTTTGTTATGTCTTTTAGCCTTGAAAAAGTCTAGGGGAGTATTCCCCCCATGACGAAACACGTGTTGGCTGGTTTTCGTTTATCTTTATTGAATGAAAGAATCTTCAAGCTGCCTTACGCAACATTAAAAGATGAAGTGCTCACAACGTACAGACTCTACTGGACTTCTGTTTAATTACATTTATAAATTATATTCATAATCAGTGATTCATATTGTTTATCCTTTGTAATATCAAATAACACTTTTTGTGGCTTTTGACTATTTGAGTGCCTACGTCTTTGTTATTAGGTTTTTCTATCTGTGGTATCACAGAGTTGGAGGTAGGAAGATTCCTCCTGGGCCGGGAGCACCAATGTTTATACTATAGGGGATTGTAGGTAGCGCTTCTGTTTTCCCCTAAAATTTCTTCCCATTGTGATAAATAAATAAGAATTACACAATTACACCACGTTTGGCAGACAGGTGGCTTTTGGTCCACAGATCACCCTTTTTAGGTCGAGCATTGCAGCACGCATGCGCTGCTTTTCTGATGTGTTGGTGTGTATCTGGACTTTTAACAACGCCCACCTCACGCCCATCACTACCACTCGTTCGTGGGCTTGCCCTTCAAAAATCCTTTGATTACATTGGTAAATGGTTTACCTTTGTCCCTCCTTGGGGAGGTTTTGTTACCGCCTTGGCTATTGCCCCTGTTACATGGCTAATTGCACTTTTGCCGATAAGTGTAACTGCGAGCGAACTTCTTTTCCTTTTGTGTATCTCTTCACGCTGATGCTCATGGCGGCCGTGGTGATGTGAATCGGCTCCCTTATGCGAAAGTGTTTAACTTTCAATTTTCAATTTATGTGGCAAGAAAAGTCGGGCATAGGAGTTTATAATGCTAATAGCTCTAACTCGAGCAGATGCGAGACCCATTGCATTGCAAATGCTTGTTCTCATTTGGTATAAATCCGTTCAGTAGTTTTCAAGATAATAAAGCAAATCCAAATGTGTGTATCTGGGCAGAGTCTGGTGAGATCTGATTGGCTGTCAGCACTTCAACCAGAAAGTGATGGCAGCCATCTTGGGACCAATACTCATGATAGCACCCCATTGAAATGTATTGTAGTGAATGACAGGTTTTGAGAATCACAAAAAGGAGAACGTATAAAGGGTGATAACAAATTTTAGTTACAATATAAAACATTTGTTCAAAAGTAGACACCAGGGCACACCAAATGTACCCAACAAGTTATGATGTACACCAATGATGAATCCAATGCAAAGGATGGCGTAGAGACACGTTTATTGTTCATCCAAAAGTGTTCCATAAAGCAATATCCATCATACGTCACGAGGAGCAATAGCCATGATAGTGTCCATTATACATCCAGAGAAACAACAGCCAACACGTGTTTCGTCAACATGACTTTTTCAAGGCTGTAACGTATGTATACAAAAAAGAAAGAAACAAAACAAGGAATTTTTCGTAATTCCAAATATATATATGTGACTATAACAACCGTGTTCAAATAGACACAAGAAAAAATAATTTAATTAAAAAATACAAAACAGGGCCAGAGAAAAGAAGATGAAACCACGAAAAGAAAATGGTGATGATGGGACAGAATGGTGTATTTCCACACTAGACCCAAAATAGTGAAGTAGGACGGAGGTGTTTGTAATAGTAGTTGCATGGAATAACGTGAATTCCCCATGCATACATATGTAGGCAAAATACAGAAATTTTGAAATGTGTTCTATAGAGAACATTTCTTAATAATTGACCAGCGAAGAAAAAGTCCCAGGAGCACCCCAGCCTATATGGTGCACAGAAGGGAGTTAGTCCATAAGAAAAAAACTACCAAAGTAAGATCCATACCAAATGTCAGGCATGTCAAAGTGTGAAGTTCTGGTGCATCAAGATGGCTTGTTGATATAAGTCTCACTACCCAAATGTATAAGACGGGTAAGTGAAAAGGAAGGCAGACGTGACCATGATAAGCCTACAGAATAAATAGCAATAGATATTATACAAGAGAAGTATAGATGACATTTATGTAAAGTTTTATAGTTGTAGACCAAAAAAGTGAATGGAAACAAATTTCCTCCATTTTTACTGATCGTAGAAAAGGTTATAAAATTGTTTGGGCGTAAGAAATAACCAGTGAAGGCAGGAGAGAAAGCGGAGTGTTGGATATACAACACTCCGCTTTCTCTCCTTTTTGGTCTACAACTATAAAACTTTACATAAATGTCATCTATACTTCTCTTGTATAATATCTATTGCTATGCAACAATAACAGCTAAATTTCTATGGTTTGTGCAAGTAAATTCAGAACCTACCTAAAACATTCCTGTAATCTTTGGTTTTTAAGTGAATTTCATATGTTCTTCTAAATGCTAATTCCTATCTATAACATCCCTGTACCCTTTGGTGTTTTCAGTGACTTTCTATGTTTTTTTTAACGCAGCAGGGGCTTGGTCACAAGCCAGGCTCTGCGCCCAATCCCACACATCCTTCAAACACCACGCCACGCAAGGCCTTTGGTTGTGTACAATGGGGAGCTGCCACAGGGCCTGGCCTGCAGCTAGACCCTGCACCCAGCCCCATATCTGCTACCAACCCCATACAGGGTTGGTTGAGGATGTGTACTTTTTTTTTCAATCGGGCTCTGGATTCGCGGATCAACTCCGGATACGCGATTCCATTGCTGATTTGCACTATGGCATCGCACTGAGTGCCGCAGCGGATCCGTGGTTCTGCAAACCAGCGAAAAATAAAATTGGACAATTTTTTGCCCACCGGGTGTCCCTTAGGTACACCTCCATCTGTCCTCTGGGGTCTATCCTGACCCCTTATCTAACTTTTCATTTTTATTTTGCACCCCACTGCACCTAGCCAATAAACCAAATGACGGCCACAACTTTTCTCTCAGATTGCGACCAGCCAATCAGGGCCTTTCTTCGGTGTACAGATTTGCGAGTCCGCTGCGGTGGATCCACAAAGGATAATATAATATCTCTAAAACTACTGAACAGATTTACACCAAACCACAAAAAGCATGCTTTCTATACCAAGAGCCAGCTTTCTGCCAAATTTGGTATAATTCCATTCAGCGGTTCAGGCTGTAGTCTTGTTCAAAGTCCCTATGGGAAAATGCATGGGGAAAACGTGTTTTTGGACACACCCTTTTTCTCCGCCCCCTCTTGACATTGATCATGGTGGCTGGTTAGCAATAAAGAAAAGTATATGACTCATGCATAAGTGCACAGTGCATTGATAGGGTTTTTGGGTAAGAATAGAAGAAACTCCGTTTTTTGGGGGGTTGGGTTTTTAATGACAATTCGACATTCTTCTTTGAATTTTATCAAGAGTTTAGGACAGCAGTAAAATCTTGTTAGGGAAAAAGTTTTTCAAAAATATCTGGGTATCATTGGTGTATGGTGGGAGAGGCATCCCAGAGGGTTTTAAGAATGGCCCCTACCAGTTCACAGTAAAAATTAAAAAGAGACAACAAAAGGATGGAGAGCACTGAGGGACTTTTCTCAAGTCTGAGTCTGAAGGGAGTACTTTATGGATAAAGCATTGCCAATTATCACTGCTTGGTTTCGGTTTGACATATCAGTGGAAAATTGGTTTCACGCCATGTCATGTATGTTAGTGATGTGGACTTCCCCTGCACGCATTTCATAATCACTGTTAGTACTTGTATATCAAGGCTGAAGTCAAGTTTGGCAATCTAGCTTTACAGAATCTTTACGCTTCACTGCAGCAATGAGGGTCCCACCAATTACTTCCAGTAGGGTTTACTTGAAGTGCTTTTTATAGGTAACAACCAATATTCTTTAGATGATATTTATGATGAGTGAGGTATTGTGGGTATTCATATATATATATATATATATATATATATATATATATATATATATATATATATATATATATATAATGTTATGCTTAATATGTACATAGGTCACTGCATAGTTTTGAAATTAGTTATTTGATTTGATGCTTATGCACCTCTTTTTTATTTATCTATGACAATTTTAAATATTATCATGACTATTTTATCTACAATTGCATCTCCACTGAAATACTGAGGAAAATATAAAATTAAAATAACATACATGAAAAACAGAAAAAACTAAAAATACACAAATAAATTAGATTCAAGTACAGCAACCCTTGAAAGACTGAGTTTATAAATACAGCTTATATATCTAAATATATTATCTCCCTGACACATGTATAATCTATCTATCTATCTATCTATCTATCTATCTATCTATCTATCTATCTATCTATCTATCTATCTGTCTATCTATCTATATTACTTTACTCCTACTGTAGAAGAAAAAAACTTTAACTCTCTTCAGTGCACTACTCTGCCTCATCCGATACATTTCTTAGTGTATCATTGACCTCCACTCGCTGACTCATCCCAAACCTCATTTTACTACCATGATCTCAAAAATAATATTATCTAGACCCTTCCCTCCTTGTCTCACCCAAACCTCATTTTACTACCATGATCTCCCAAATAGCATTTTCTAACTTCTTCCCTTGTGTATTTCTCCTTTGACGCATCCAAAGCTCGTTTTATTGCTATGATCTCCCTAATTCATTATTATACTCTACCCTCCTCCAGCTTTCCTTTCACTCATCCCAAACCTCATTAAACTACTATGATCTCCCAAATAACACCTTATAGACTTTTCCCTCATCTATTCCTCCATTATCCTAAATTCAAATGCCAGGCCTGGAACTCCCCTTTCACTACATGTAAGTCATCCCTAAAGTAGACCCTAGCTAAACCTATGGGCAGGATGCTATGAATGTAAAAGGCAGGACATGTGCCTGGTTGTGCGGCCTGTCCTGGGAGTGTCAAACAGCCTATTTGGTTTCTCACTGTTGTGAGTGCTGCCTTGCTCCTAGGATTGCATTGGAAATGTCCTACCTTGTCTAGGTGGTATTGTCTGATCTATGAGAGGTAGCATAGGCATGTTTGGTGTGGTTGTAAAGGTAGTGAGAAATACTGCTTAATGGTGTAGGTGTTTTTTTAATTTCCATTATAGTAATGGCACTTCTAGAAAGTGGGCATTTCTCTGTGCTTATGACTCAGGTGTTTTGCAGCTTGCCTCCAATCCACATCTGGGGCAGAGTGACAGCTGGGCTTTCTGCATACTTTTCAGATAGCCTGCACACATGGAAGGTGGAGGTGTCACAGAGGTGCAGCTGCATATTGAATGGTATTCCTGGGCTGAGAGAAGGAGAGGCAGGGCACACCTGCATTTGTGAAGGATGTGCCCTAGCCTCACACAAAAGGCTTGTTTCCCCCCCTCTGATGTCTGGAGCCTGTGCTGAGGAGAGAGGGTACACTCCTGGAACCAGTTAGTACTGGTTGGAACCCTTTCTCCCCCTTTTGTGGAGACTGTGCAAAATTAGTATAAGTACGGGGGGGTTTCCCCATATTGGGGAGACACTAATGGACTGTTCTAGACTCAGGAGGCTGCTGCAGGGACTCGCCAAGAACCGCCTTGGGAATGCTGCTATTGGGCTGACCTGTAACCTGCTGCATCACTAGGAGGAACTACCACTGACTGCAACCCTTTGTGCTGGTCTGTTTGCTTGGGCCCTACCACCCTGTGCCCCATTTAGCTGTCTCCAGGGGCCGGGTGGTGTGCCCCCTGTCTCCTGTGGCTTTTGGTGCCTCACAGTGCTGGAGAGCACTGCATTTTGGAGTCTGAGTGTGGAGGGTGCTCCCTTTTTTGCTCATGGCTGATCAGGCGCATGAGGAGGCCCTTCATTCTGCTTCTTCTACAAAGCGCCTGGTGTGCGCAACGTATTGTTGGCTCAAAAAGCGGGAGAGTGCCCTCTGTGTTGCCGTGACCTGGGCGGGTCTTGAGAAGCCACTGGCTGGGGGAAATCCCCCGGGGCACTCAAGCGCTTATACTAGTGCCCCAGGAGCACCAGCAGGAACTGCTTCCTGGAAACATCACAGGTGCGGCCTGGGACAACGTATAGCTGGGGCACCTTGTCGGGTGTGTTGGACGGGGGGAGTTTACCCCAGGCAGCAGGAGGACGACTCTCCCTGCTTTCCCTGTGGGCCCGAGGCCCGCACTAGGCACAGAGCCATTGCTCCGTGTGGTCGTGCACACACTCCTGGAGGTGAAGCAGGGCTGGTCCCTCTTTCCAGAAGTCCGGGAGGACTTCAGACCTGTTACAAAGTGCCCTGAGGTGAGCACAAACCGAGGATGCGTGCAGGCACTCCGGGACTTCCCTGTTTGCACAGAGGCCCCGTGAGGTCTCCCTACGATTTCCCCTGTGGAGGGGGGGCGGGCTTTTCCTATGGACAGGAGGCGGGATGAGGAGAATCCTCATCGGAAGCCCCAATCCTTTCAGTTTGAGACGAATATCGCTGCTTTTCCATATTCCTGGTAACAGGAGCGCGTGAGCTCCTGCATGGCATCTATGGGGCAAGGATTTACCACTCCTTTTGTATGATGTAGGTGAGGGTGCTTTCATGGTAATTTCCTGGCATTGTTGGGTAACATGTGCTTACTAGGACATGTGCATTTTTAGTAACATGTTTACTATGACGTGCATTTTTGGTACTATTGACGGCAACCTGACTCATGCATGTGTGCAGAACACCAGTAATCTATGGTCTTCACCTGACTACTGCCTATGTTGCAGGGTAACCGGCATCTTATGTGTTTTATGTGATCGCTTCTGGCTTTTGCAGAATACTAGTAACTGAGTAATGTTCTGATAACTGATTGTGTACCAGGGTATTGTATTGCTGACATGTTGTGTTTGGTCTAATTATGTTTTGTTCAATACAGTTTATTATTATATAACTTGGTGTTGTCTTTCCTTTGTGGGGTATTTATTGCGTCACCCGTGTTTTGTGTCTTGTGCAATCGCTGTACACATTGCCTCTGATATAAGCCTGACTGCTCAAGCCAAGCTACCAAGGGGGTAAGCAGGGGTGATATTGGGTGTGTTACTCCCTCGTCCTGACTAGAGTGGGTGGGTTCTGCCTGGCTTAGGTGCATTCCCAAGCCAACCAGAAACACGATTTCTAACATTGATCCAGTAGGGTAACAAGTGTTTGGCCAGGTCTCTATAAATGTTACCTGGGATGGTGTTAGTAAAGTTGGTTCAGGGTTTAACATTGGTGATGAATTTGAGAAGGTCAGGCACGGATATAACAGTGAATTGAGACCAGGATGTCTCCTGGCCAGTTAATAACAGACTGTAGGGAGTCAGAGGTCTAACGTTTTGACCTTTTGAGCAAATAATTAAAAAAAAATATTTAATTTTGCAAATTTCCATGCTGCACAAAATTGCCTCTTTGTGTAAAAGTGTCCCCTCTTGCAAATTTCCTGTTGAATTGAGCGACTAGAATGTCTTGTCATTGTGATTCTAGACTTTTGCAATATAATATATGTAGGCAATACAAAGAAACTGATTAATTTCTATGGCTCTAAATTTAGGCTACTAAGATGCCACTGTGACTGAATTTATGAAACTCTGAACAGGCTAAAACAACTTACAAAGAGAGCCATTATCTATCTATCTATCTATCTATCTATCTATCTATCTATCTATCTATCTATCTATCTATCTATCTATCTATCTATCTAACTATTGAGCGGGTGGGAGAGAGCCAAATAATGGAAACGTAAATATAAAACTTATAGCAAAAAGAGATACAGGGGTTTCAAGGTAGTAAGTAATACAAGTAATATCAAAACAAAATCATACACATAAAATAAGGTTTAAGTAGGCTATCCCCACCCACATTATTATATCCTATAAACATAATAAAAATATGCACACTCTCCCTCACACACACATATAGCATAAGAACAGATATAGGCCCATATATGAATGGTGTTTGGAAGGTTAGGAGTCTTTGCTTATCCACCACAAAATACAAAAATAGGAATAACTAAGATAGATAGATAGATAGATAGATAGATAGATAGATAGATAGATAGATAGATAGATAGAGTGTGTGTATGGTGTTTATAAATAAAGATATGCTACTACAACAGATATATTACAAAACATTAAGTAAAACATTAAAGAAAAGTCAAAATTTTGGAAAAGATGTTTTGGGTAAAACAATACACTACAACTAAAAAACACTTATTGTAAAAGATCTTTTTGAAACTCATTTTCATTACAGAGTATTTGCTTGTCTAGCACCCCTGTCTAGTGGATGGAGTTTGTATTTACAAACTCTATGATAGAAATGGCAAGACCAGACGATAACGAACAACTAATAAACTCAGTCCATTGGACCAAAGAGCCCAAAGTTATTCTTAAAATTATCATACATCTGCTATTAAAATGACTGGGTTTGTATAAGAGCTGGATAAACGTGCTATAACCTTCTGATTTTCACTGCATAACAAAGTTTACTTACATGTAAATAAAAGTCATGACTTTTATGCTTACAGCGCTGGGTAATAAGCAAGTTTATTATGTGCAATTCGATGTGTTCTTGACTATCCTCTTTAGTCAGATTGTTTGTGTTTCTAAGGCCAATAAGTGATCAGTGAGATCCGTCTGTCCACTTCTCAGATGGCCAGTTTTGCAGGGATCATTACTCAAGCCCACTTCTTGTGACATGATCAGTTTTTGACCTCTTCTGCAAGATAGCTATAGTTTATGATTAGTCAGTTATCCTTCTGATTGCTACTGATTCCATGGACAGTAAGAGATCCCTCTCTTCAAAAGATCAATCTTTCCTTGGTCAATGCAACACTCACTTGTGAGATGCTCTGTATTTCTATGGTCAGTTTGTTATCCCTCTTGTGTCAGATGGTGGGTGCTTCTATAGTTATCGAGTGCCCCTTCGTCTTGTCAAACAGTGTCTAGAACACAAATAGAGGGCCTTTTGTAACCCAGTTTCATAGCATATTAAAATTCCAATTGCTTGTCTGTAAATAGGCAATCTTTATCACTAGTAAGAATTTTAACATCCAACAATAAACAAAAATAATTTTTTAACATTGTGAATAATTTGTCAGATATTTCTAAACTACCATTTCCATTACTCATTTCCAAAATGTACTCAACAACCTTGCTAGATTCTTTATAAAATGTAGTAAATCTCCTATATTTTAGTTAATATTCAGCAAAAAATTTCTTTCAAGAAAAACATGCTATTTTTAAGGACTTCGCCAGCCAGCAACAGAATTTCTCAACAAAGGAACAGAACAGGAGTTTGAGGTTCTTGCCGAGCGAGATATTGTTAAGAAGACTCCTCTTCCCCCGTTAGCTTCATGATCTTCGGCAAGGAGAAGAAAGAGTGCTCCCCCCATACACTCCAAACCCCCATCTGATGACCTGGACATGGATTGTTTTTTTAATGAAATTGCTCCTGAAGAACTAAAATAGCAAAGCCCACTCTCCCTCTAAACCGTGTCTCTAAAGGTTCTACAACCAGCTTGTTGTAATGTATTTGTGATTAAGCTGTTAAAAAATATAAGCAAAGTACTTTTTTCCTAAAGATGACATTTTAATCTTTAGAATAACAGAGGGTGAACACAATCATACCTCAAAGAAGTTCTCAAAATATGGAGGGATGCGGAGCTCACCCTACGTAAAGACAATTATCAATTCTTAGAAGAACTTGAGGGCTTGGTTTAGAGTTTGTCAGACTGATACTCTGGCAGATAATCCATCCGTCTTATTTCCAGTGCTTTATGGTACAATGCACCTTTAATAAGGAGGATGCCATATCTGATGGACATGAAAGCTGGCTGTCAAACATTTCCAAAGTTGTTTTATTTTTCTCAAACCCAAACTCCCAAAGAGGGAGTTTGGTTTTGAAATATAAAACCCTAATGGCCCTCACACCACGGGAGTTACCTCCCATGGTTTATGGGAGTCGGGGATTTTTTTTATTTTTTTTATTGTCCATCACTGCCAGGATATACTTGACTGTAACGTACAGTTACAAAAGAGCTACCTGACCATACTTTCTAAAGAAGGGTGACAACCGGATGGCTAACCTCCAATGGCCCCTATGCCGTTAGGCTTTTGGAGGAAGTTTTATACTCACAGAGTAAATTATACTTCGCCGGCGTGGTTTGCCTGACTCAAAATCGGGCAGGTGGACTTTGACTTTGTCAGACAGGATAGTCCGTCTCTGTTGTGTCAAAGTAGCCTGTCGGTCAAACTCGAAATAGCCCCAAAGGCTCCCTATGGGAACAGTCCACCCCAAAGCTTGGCCAACCCACACATCCAACCTTGTGGACCTCTACTTTCTTAGTCTGCAAAATTTAAGATTCACATCCACTCCCCCGAATCTCACTAACTGAGCATTGCCTCTGTTTGTTCAATCCCCACCCCAGCGACACAAGGCCTTTAGGTGCAAGAGTGTTTTTATAAATCCATAGTAATATATAGTGCTTTATTTGTAGAATGATAAATGCCGGTGCCGAAATGCGCTGTTCAGGCTCCCGGGGCTGGCGCTGTAAAATGTCAGAACGCGAACTGCAAGGGTGCGCAGTCCCAAACCCACATCAAGCTTCTTAAATGCACTGATAGGCCCTCCCTTGCCTCTTGCCTCGCTAGGCGTCTGCTTTTCCCCTTGGGGACGGATTTTATGTATTTCATTTCCTCCATCTTTTAGCTTTCTTTGTTTTTACCCCTGTTGGCTTCGGAAATGTCTGATGTTGAGAAATGAATGCCGGTTCCCCCACCGGCAACCAGCCGCTCAAATTAAGCACTGGTAATATAACATAAACTTCCATTAAAGTGTCAAAAAGCTGGTCGTGGTCCAGCACTACATTACCGCTAGTGAGGATCTGAAAACTGCAACGGATCCGATGAATAGAAAACTAATTTTTGTCCACCCCTGCCATCTAGTGGTCAAATGAATTTCGACTCTGATATTAAAGTGCTCTGGAAAATATATTTATTTAGTGTTCATGTTGGAGCATTTTGAACAGAAAAGGTTCGCACCCAATGAGATGTTGACATCTGCCACAATAATGCAGATAGTAACTTAAATGTATAAAGTGTAGAAGGAGGTAAATGAGACATGAAACATTAACACTGCAATAAATAGTAATGCCAGAATTTGAATAGGGAACGTGGTGAATTTGGAACATCAATGCCTGCCTAAAGGCGCTACAGTTTAAATCTCCATTCATCCATCATTAATCCATTTGCTCATCTCTGAGAATGTGGAACCTCATTCTAGGCTCTCTAAATGTACCATATAGCCCTAACCTCTGAGTGCAAGTCTTTCTCGTCCCCGTGAGGCCATACTAACTGGGAAAGAGGCTGGAGCTGCAGACAAACTCAACTCCATCCTTATTGTTCCTTCTCCCATTATGAAAACCTGTAGAAAAATAGATTTCAGGAATTTGCATTGCAATCTGATTCCAACTCCCCTTCCTTAAGAAATAACCACCTATCATTTTTCATTCAGTGCTTATGCAAAGCCAAACCAATGTTCATTGTGGGAGCAAGCACTGTATGTTACCACATCAAAGTCCAAAACCTGTCTACCACTGAGTCAAAGGTAGATTAACTGCTTAGCAGTACACAGTATGCACTTAGGCCCAGATTTACCATACTTTCAAGCAGCGCAACACAGCCAGCCACCTTGATGAGCTGCACTGTGTGAGGGCAAAGGGCAGAAATGCCCCATATTTACCATCATATGGTGCATTCCTGCTCCTTTCCTTGCACTGACACACTTTTAGCTGCCTAGAGCCAACGCAGACAACCGTGCGTCATGGGGCAAGGGTGTCTGTATTGAAGGCAGATTTGTTTTGGGCAGGAAGGGACACCTTCCTGCACAAAAACAATCATTAGAGACATTTTCCTCTTTCTATGCGTGCTGCAGAATGCAGCACATGCAGAAAGAGGAGAAAGCAAGCAGAAACAAAGATATTTATCCTAGGTATGCCTCCCAAGGGAGGCATAGAATTTTAATACAGGTCTGCTACTAATGGTAAATCTGGGAAAGTTCCAAAATCAATGGGTGGATGAGTGGGAACACCCACGCCCCACCCATGGGATGGCTACCTGGGGCAGAGTAACAAATGACAACAAATTGCGCTGCCTTGCGTTACTCTGAAGCAATAAAGCCATGCAGGGCCACACAAGGTGGCCTTGCGTCACTTGATAAATCTGAGCATTGGTGTTGCGTTGCCCTTGCATGCTCTTGCGTGGGAGCTGAATGGGGAGATCTTAGAGATTGTATAGAAAACGTGGTAAAACTAGCATTTTGTATAGGGCTATGCGCCCCATTATATTCCCCCATATATACTTGCCATCGACTGAGATCGGCTTTCACTCTTTTGACAATGACGGTGATGTTCAGGGACCAAGTCGTGGGCTGCTCCAGAGACACTTTAATACCCAGGTACGGGAAGTGAAGGCGTTATATCGCAATGTGGGATTGCCAGTCTATTGTGTCTCGGGAGTTGGTGAGTGGGATCAGGAGGGATTTCTGGTGGTTCACTCGGAGACCCGAGGCCTCCTCGAAAGCCCTAAGTAGGTAGAGGCATCTGGGACTGCTCGCTGCCGGATGCGATAAGTATAGGAAGACATCGTTGGAATAAAGGGTGATGCGGTCCTCCTCACCCCTGGTCACCTCCATTCCGTGAGGAAGACGTCCTGACAAATAAGATGTGCCAGGGGTTCTATGGCAAGGGCAAAGAGGAGGGGGGATAGGGGAAAAACTTGCTGTGTCCCCCTCCACTCGGGAAAGGACTCTGATAATATTCAGTTGACAAGGACCCTGGCAGTTGGTCTCTGATAAGTTTCACCATACGACGGAAGGTGCCTCCCAGACCCATTTACTTGAGAACGGAGTCAAGATATCCCCAGTCTACAGAATAAAACACCTTCTCAAGTCTATTAGTAGTAATGCCAGTGGAGAACCAATGCTCTGTCAGTGCCCCAAAGCGTAGTGTTGTCTCCTTAGACAGTGTCGAGTCCCTCGAGTGGGTATGAACCCACACTGATTGGGCTGAACCAATGGCGTATGACCGTCTTAAGGCGATTGGCTAAGATATCAGCAAATATTTTTATTTCACCATTTCTTAGGGAGATGGGCTGGTATGCGGCGCATGACCTGGAGGGAGGATGGGATTTTGGGATGACTACAATAGCCACCTGGTCTAGTTTCTCAGGCAAGTGCCCCCCATGCAGTGCTTCACTGTAGAGGTCATGAAGGTGAGGCAGCAATATGTCTCCAAATTTAGATTAATATTCGGCAGGGTAGCCATCAGGACCTGGGGTCTGATATTATGGTGTGTGGAGCCATGGGACTAGGGAATTGAAGAGTAAAGCCCAGGTGAGCCCTCGAATGAAGAATCCCCGGGGCCTAGTGACGGGACCTGTGGTATAGGTATGAGCTTGTGCCTGGATCCTGTGTGTGCATGAGTGTTTGGTACCACATGACAACAGCGTAATATACAAAAGATATTTAACTGCGCATCCCCCAACATTCCCGCCTCCCCACACTTCCCTCCCCAACCAGAGAAGCATCTGTCATCCTTCGATAACCGCTAAAATAACTCGAAAAGAAAAGAGCAAAAACTTGAGTGGTATGGAGTGGTAGACCCCTTCAGGAAGCGAGATCTTTATGGCTGTTCCGTCCGCTGACCCCAGCAGTCGTTATCTCAACGCCCCAAAGTCATTCAGATTAATTGTGATTGGCTTAGTCTTTTCCCCTCAGGCAGAGGGGACTGGGTCAGCCGGGTAGGGCTGCGAGGCATTTCAGCACGGTGTGTATCCGAGGAGCTGGGCCTGGTGATTTAGACAATATCTGTCCCCTGCAGTGGGATCGAGTACAGGAGCATTTGTGGCGAACATCCTCTCTTGTAGTCGCCCAAGGTCCAGGAGATGAGGACCAGCCAGGAGGACTCATCGTCCCCGGACATGGGCAGAGCAGATATTCCTCAGTTGCCCATTCACATGCTGATTCGGGCGTATCAAAGAAGTGGGCCTTTCCCGTGTGCACAATCTTAAGGCGATCAGGAAAAAAGAGCATGTATTTTAAGTGTAAGGCTTTCATTTTCTGTTTCACTTGATCATAAGAGGGTCTCTTTGTTTGGACTTCAAGAGAATAGTTTGGAAAAACTTAGGATCTTATAGTTTTGGTAGTGCACCCCGTCAAGACAGCGGGCTTCTGTCAAGATGCAGTCACGATCGCAAAAGTTAAGGAAATAGGCTATCAGAGCCTTGGGGGCAGTGCCCGGGGGTGGTCTCGCTGTAAGCACCCTGTGGGCAAGCTCCACAGTGAACCATGGAGACAGTTTGTCGGAGAGCATCCATGTCTTAAGCCAGGTCTCAAGAAAGTCACCCGTGCGGGAGCCCTCATTTCCTTCTGGAAATCCAATGAAGCGCAGGTTGTTGCGTCATGATCGATTTTCCGCATCTTCTGCCCGGCACTGCAGTTCACATGTATTGGTGAACAAGCAGTTTAACTTAGTCTTTAATTCCTGGACTTTATCATACACTGTGGAGATGCGTTCTTCTGTTTCAGTGATACGCACTGTGGCGTTTTTAAGGTCTTATCACAGTAAAGCCATGTTGACTCTTACTTCCCCAATGGATAGCTTAGAGAATTTTTGCGGTGTCTCATGCTGCAGTGGGCACCTCCGCCATGTTCTCCCCTGCCCTGGGCCCCTGCCTAGGTAGTGTATCCATCTATCTATACGGGCCTAAGACGATGTGGGCGGCACCCATTTCTCCTTTCCCATGGTGGGTTGGTTGTGGTTGCCTCAGGATAGTTGACTGAGCACTCAGCAGTGGGTTCGATGTGTACCAGGGGCAGAGGAGCAGTTGCCCCGGCCTCTCACTGGTTTTATTGCCCTCTCTGCTGATCTAAAGCAGGCAGGATCAGAGCTCCCGGGGCTGCCCACCCACCTCCTTGTGGCCCCTTTGGCCCTTATTTATCTCAGTGCACCTTTACAATACTCCCCTGTCTCTGGCGGTGTTGCACATAGGGCTCTTCACTGTCTCGTTCCAGGCAAGGCAAGAGAGGCTCTGAGTATGCCGCCCCCCCCTTCGAGGGTCTGCAATCCTGTGTATCCCCAGTGACGGATGAGCCACCAAGTAGGCCCACTGGGTGTCCTTGTACCCCACTGTCGCTGATTTACCTCCTGTATGTCTCCTTCAACCAAGTGCCTTGTCCCCTCAGCGTCCCGGTCTCCTTCGCGTCTCAGCAGCCCCAGGCCACAGTCTCACCTTATGGGGAGCTGCTATCCGGGGCAGAGTAGGAGGCAGTGCTGCATTCATGGAGCGGCGGGCCCCAGTCACCGCGTTGACGCCTTCCACTCCTTACCTCTGGGGGGGTGGGGGGGTCCACAATAATCACAGAGGCTCAGAGAGGCCTCGGAGGCTTCAGCGAGGGCGAAGGGCCGGTGATGAGGCAGCACAGAAGGCAGGACGTCCAGGAGGCCGCAAGTCAGATCAGTGGGGCTGCGTCCCCGCTGCCAGCTCAGCGGGACCCCCGACCCCCAGACACGCACGTGGGGGGGACCCAGCACCAACTGGTCACTGTTTCTGTGGGTCAGCAGGCAGGTGATGCAGCATGTTTCTGTGGCGGATGACGGAGGGGTCCAGAACACTCTCAGAGGGAGACCACCGTCTTGATGCCCTAAGCCACGTCCCCAGTGCCTAAGTTTAGTGTAGCCAGAGGACTTTCTCCATCTTGAAAATGCCCTGACACATGACATGTTGGGCCTGTTTGCAATAAAGCAAGAGGAAATACTAAAAGGTGGGTTGGGTTGGCCCCTGAAATCTAGACCCCTCACTGGGTACGGTATGCTCTGGAGACACCCCCACCTTTTCCCCTAGCTGGTGCTAGGCATAAATGTGGCACTTCCAGGCACCCACATCTGAACACTTTCTGGACATGTGAATGATGAGAGACTCTGGACCTGCTGTCTGTAACATGAGAGGAGCCCTCAATGACTTGGCGGTAACGACTGCCGGGCTGGGGACTACAGTCTGCAGCCCGGCGGCCGTCACTAGGCCGTCACCATGGCATTTTGACCCTGCCCACCACCATGGATTCTGTGGTTTCTGTACCACCACAAAAACAATGGTGGTAGGCACCATCAGTGCCAGGGAATTCCTTCCCTGGCACTGATAGTGGTCTCCCCTGCTCCGCTCTCACCTTCCCGAGAGTCCTCCCACACCCACCCCCTCCAGACCCCTCGACATTTACACACATACATGCACATACACACACACCCATACACAAACGCATACACACATTCACCCGCACATGCATACATTCATACACACTCACAGGAACACTCACAAACATACATTCAGGTACATATGCAATTACACGACACAACATGCACGTACACACACACCCACTCATGCACACACGCATTACACACGCATGCATGCATTCAGTCACACACACACACCCATACACGCATACAACACCTCCCAACCCTTCTCCTGTTGGAGAACCCAACTTACCTGCTTTCAGGGGGTCCTCCGGCAGGAGACGGGACGCGGCACTGCTTCCAGCAGCAGCGTCCGCCAGCAAAACACCACCAAGCCTTATCATGGAACATGATACAGTAGGCTGTGTTTTGCTGGCGTGGCGCTGCTGCTGGCAGCAGCGACACCTTACCGCCGTCTGCCGCCATGACCGTAGCCAGAAGGCTGGCGGAATTCCGGCTACGGTCATAATTCAATGGATGGTCGGTAGCCATGGCGACAGTATGCTGGCGGCCGTCGCCATGGTGGTAGGCGGCATTTGCCGCCAATGTCGTAATGAGGCCCTTGGTCTTTTCTATCTGTTTGTCAGAGGTGGATTCCATGGGTCAGATGGAGGACCTCCTGGGAGGCTACAGGGAGATAGCAAGCTGCAAGAGGCCTTTTTCTGGAAGTACCCAGATCATCATTGGCAAATGGTAATGGGCTGGACCTTGCTTATGCCCTCTACCTGGCACTCTGTGAGTCTCTAAATGCTTCTCTTGAGGTCCTGTCAGGCTTTTGAAGTATACTTCTGTGGTTGTTTGGAACAATGTTTGGAAACATTTGAAAACATTTCCTCTAGTGGGATTTAGAAGGTTTTTTTTAACTTTCTGACTTCCAGACTTTCACCAGGAAGAAACTGCTTTGTGTATCTGACCCAGGCTCCATAACGGTTAGCCTGAAGCTTCACCTTGGTCTGGTCTACCACAACCATTGACTATCATTGCTGCTTTACTTTTTCTTCACACTATTTCTACTTAATATTGTAAAAAATCCCTTTGTTGGTTCCCCTTATTGACCTTTGTCATTTTGCTGTCTTTTTGTTTTCCAATTTGGTTAGGAATTGTTATTGTTTGGCATTTTGACTCTGCAATAATGCTTTACACAGTTAGGTCTGTCTGCTCTGTGCCATAGTTTCTAGAGCACTGGTTCCTAAACTTTTTTGACACATGGCTCCCTTGACCTCCTTGCCATTGACTGCAGCTCCCCATTATGTTACTTTTTTGGGGGGGTTGGGGAATGTAAGCTCGGCCTCAGGAGTACTTCCACGTTTCTCCCTGAAAATAATTGGGATGAAGCCAATAAAGGTATTATAATCATAAATGTAATCCTATCCTACCCAGGGCTAGCCACCCCACTGTTTAAGATGTAAACAATATCGATATCGCGTTTGTTATTTTGAACTGTTTTCTTCCACAGATTACACATTCAAATGTGTGCACAGACTCATCTGAGACCCTAAAACAGTTACTCTCAGCAGAGTTGGTAGCCCTGCCACAGATCAGCTCCAGGGCAGCCCTTCCACCCTAGTCTGACTGCACCACACCAAAATGACCTGATTTCCCTCTGTGTTGGTCCACTTGTAGTACACAACGTTGAGTGAACGTTGGAGGACAAATGCAAGAAACATGATGACCTGTGACAGGATGCCTCATTCGAGACCTAGTGGTTCCTCCTGAGACTCTACATGCTGTATGGGCTCTCCCGTGGTGCATAACAGCTGTTCTGCTTGACATGCTGGACATCCACTGGGGAATGCACAGCAACATGTGAAAGCTCTCCTATACACTGATGAAGACATAGGGACTGATCCTAGCTTTGCAATATTGGTGTTCCAGACAGTAGATCTCAGAGGCAAAATTCTATGTGAAGCTGTGCAGAGGAAAACTATGAATCTGGAGCAAAGCACTTTGCTTTTTTTCAGAGCTTTGAATATGGGACCCTGATCCAGTCAGAGGGACTTGATGGGTGTTAAAAAAGAGCTTTTTGGTGAGGGGGCTGCAGCGAGGCAGAGTTCAACACTGGGGGGAGGAAGGATTGAAGATTCTGTTTCCTCAAGTGCACTCTGTTAACTCATTTTGGGCAGCCTGGAATTAAACCCAGTTGAAGAATGGTGACAGAACTGTACATTCTTCTTTGCTTGAAAGCAGGGAGGTGTGTTTACTTACTATAGATAGATGCAGATGTGGCAAATGCCGCTTTGAACAAGAGGAGACAGATCTGTTGTTTTGTTGCAACTAGTGGACTATGCATTCTTTTTTCTCTCTCTACTGTCTGCCCCGGCTTTCCTGACTCCTTGGTGTAGATGAACTATTTTGAGAGCTGTCTTATTTTTAGAAAGGAATTATTGACTAGATATCTGTTATGTCCTCATCGCAGTGACTTTCAGTCTATTTATGAAACCTGGGGGTTCAGAAATTATCATTTTTGAAAAATGATAACCCAGAAAAACAAGGAGTTCAGAAATTGTTTTTTTGTTTAAAAAAATAAAAATAAAAAGTCGGCACTCCTAAAACTCAGCAGAATGTGAAAACTTGAATGTAATTGAAACTTTGCTCACACAGGAAACTTTAGAGGCTAGACTGTTATTTGGTAAGCAACCACTAGCTGGCAGTGCACACCAAGAATTTAATGAAAAAGGCCTGCAGGCTCTCAACTGTAAATACAAATTGTAACAAAATGCAAAAGCATTTACCAGACCAAGATTTGGTGATTCCCAAACTGTGAGCTTAGTGCGTGGCGCCCCTGGCTAGTTTTGATGATACACCGGGGTGCCTCGCACACAGATTGGAAATCACTGGAGAGGGATTGACATAAGGTTAAAATAGTGACTTGGAGGGTTCAGTCTGACAAGGTTGTGATTATTCCTTAAAGTGAGCAGTCACCCACCACAAATAATAATTTGGTTTCTTACATTGGTGTTCAGTGGTGGTAATCCAAGATTTTTGTTTTGCAGTACCACACAATAATTTACATTGAAATGAAAAACTCTCAATTAAATCACTCTCTAAATTGATTACAGATATTTACATTTTGAATTTTTCATTGGCGTTTGTATTTTAATTGGATCACTTTTTAATTTAACAAATTCACTAATGCACTCATTTTTTGCATGCTTCATTTATGGTAACATGGAGGCGGATCTGGTTAACATGGACAACCTTAGCATGGCAGCACTGTCAATCATGTACAAACAGTGAAGACCTAAGTCAGAAAAGCAGGCCAAGAAGAATGATTGCCATCAGACCCTGGGAGGATGTCTGTTGTGTAGTCCACCTCAAAGGAGAATGGAAATGAAGTTGAGTAGGAAAATGAGGGGACGTTTAGGAAGCCCCACTGCCAGGTAAGCAGTTCAAAGCACAAAACAACCAAGGAAGGAGGTTTTGATATTTCAACCCATATCTACTTGTCTGGTCTCATGAGGACCTCTCATTGGGCTAAGGTACTTAAGGTAAAAGAGAAAAGTGTACTCACTTCCTGTACCCCAAATAGGTCCACATTCAATGTCCCCCGTTCACCCAAAGACACATACTCACCACACTCTGGACCTGATTTAAGAAAGATGGAGCTGCACATAGTGCAGCGCCACCTTTCCTGTGCCCCTTAGCAACCCCTAACGCCACCATGTGTGCGCTGTATCTAAGATACAATGCACCATGGTGATAGTTAGGAGAACAAGCGACAAAAATGTTTATGCTAGTTTGAAGCTTTGCAGGATTAGCATAAAAAATATTGACGCTAATCCTGCAAAGCCCATTGAGGCCCATTGTAAACAATGGTGTGCCTCCTTTTAACGCCTGCTCTGAGCAGGTGTTAAAGTGCTGAAAATAATGATGCAAAGAAATCTCTTAGAATTCTTTGCACCATTTTTTCGGCCCCCCTAAAGGGGGAACACCCCTTTTCCATACATTATGCCTGGCACATGCATTGCACCACTTTGTAAATCTGGCACGGCGATTTCGGCCTCATTGGGAGACATTACCGTAAAAAAATTACCCTACTGGGGTGCAAGGAGGTGCTAGGGTCTCTTAAATCTGCCCCTCTGTATGAGCATATGGACACTCACAGAGTCATCACCAGGATGTTCTAGAAAGCAAGCAAGGAGTCCAATTATCGATATATAAATGAATTTTTAAAGACATCACAATAAATGTCACCCTGTGCACCAATGGCGTGCAATCGCCTGATGGTATGTGAAACATTAAAACTGTATCCATGTCCCTCTAAATTGGATATCACTCCAGCAATCTTAATGATTCATTATGCCCCCTGGTGGCCACACATGTATACCGGGAATATCAGTGCCCCAGAAAAAACGCACCCTGTTAGTGAGTCGTCCAAGTGAAAGCACTGGGTGACCACTGGAAGCAAACATACCATACAAAATCACCCTAACATACTTTCGTGCCAACTATGCCCATATAAGATGTCACAACTCAGCCACAAGCCATTGAAAACTTACTTAACAAAAACAATGAATCAAGCAAATATATCTCCCAGGTGGCCACACCATTTTCGTGGTTCCCGTCAAGTAATATGCATGAATCTGGAAAGTAACCACTATGTAAATACCAGGGACAGAAACATCTCAGGTAATCCTCAGAAACAGCCACCTCACCATTGTGTAAAATAGTCGGGTTGATCCTCTATATACACAAAATATGGACTGAAGCACTTACCAACAGTATAGACCAGTGGTTCCCAACCTGTGGTCCGGGGACCCCTGGGGGTCCGCGAAGCCTTCTCAGGGGGTCCGTGAGAGCCTAGAAAATAAAAAAATATTAACAAATATTGACAAATTAGGTCCCCAGCTTCCAGTAATGACTCAGACGGGGGTCCCCGGATTCCCATGATGATTCCGTGGGGGTCCCTGGGTTCCATTAATGTTAAAGTGGGGGTCCACAGAAACCAAAAGGTTGGGAACCACTGGTATATACTTATCCATGAGGGCTCTACTGCACTGGTGCCTCCAATGCAGGAAAGTGTGGACGAGGGACAAACACTGCCATGGTTATCTCTCAGACTGTCTCAACAACTAGACCGTCACCTGATGTCCACCATATTGGAAGTCCTACTGTTCTATGTACATCGGAGAGAACCATCCATTACCCAACTTCTGTTAGGTTGAACTGCATGTATCAATCTGTCTAGCCATAGCAAAGATCGCCATCACTCAATGGACTTGGTAGTGATTAATACAAGTCGATCATAACTACCAAAAAAGCAAGGGGAGGCAATTCTTTGACCTAATATCATCAAAAATCACTACTTTTCAGCGTATAATGCCCCTACGACAGCAATCCCTTTGGCAGTTCTAGTTAGGAAACACCTTCATTTATCCCCTTACGTGTCAGATTGTATTATAACAAACAGGAACCTTGTTGACCTCTCGCGCTACACGCGAGACAGCAAACCATATGTCTTCATATTATTCCTCCCAACAATATAAATTGGTCCAAATTTGAGGATGTACCTTGGAAAATAAATATATCTACCAGACTAACATCTAAGCAAGTACAGACACACGTAGGTGATCATTTCAACTGCATTTGCATTTACATATATATAATTCATTAAATTTACATTGGCATCTACATTAGTCCAGCATACACATATAGTACATTCAGAGTGACATAATGAATGCATATTCCAACATAATGTTTCCTCGTGTCATCATCACATAGGATTTACAAGATGCAATTTAGAATTACAACACAAGAGTCTGAGTAGCTCATATAGCTCATTGAGGCCCTTTGCTGTGCTTTCAGGCAGGTCCATCCATTTCTATTCTCAGCTCCAGCTCAGTGGAGATATTCCCACCTCAGCTGCCCAGTGTACCAGGGAATGTCATCTTCAATGTGTCCTCCTTCCATGAAATGGTGAACCAAGGGTGCACCTTCCACTTTGCACCTAATCCTGCTGTGATGCTGTGGTGCTAGGCAATCTTCTACTTCAATGTTTGATCATCCGCAGGTAACATTTTCGATCATGTGATAGACACACAGATTCAAATTTTCTAGTGCATAGCATAGAGCAACATAACAGCATTGTGCAGTGTCTAGACCATGCGTACTTCTGATAGAAGGTTGTGATTCATTTTTAGCCATCTCCCCCTATTCTCCTAACATGTCCCCAGCATTCAGACTCCCCACATAGGCCGCTGCTGCCCAATCCTGCACATCAATGCCACTATGCTCTGTGTTTTGGTCATGTGCTGGTTTCTTCTGTTCTCTAGAAGTCCCACTCCTGCACATCTGTCATCCCATTAGATGGGCTGCCGAGCTCTTCTCCTGCACTCTGCATCTTCCACCAGTTCTCTCGCGTGAAGCAGGGTACCAGCTTAGGGTATGGAGAAGCATATTCCTGGACCTTGGTATTTCAGTTCAGCAGGTTGACTCATTCTCATTGCACAGGATGAAGATATGATGGGCTTCGAACCACAGTCACTTGTGAACAGATCTACGGTGGTCTGCCAAAGCATGAGGCTCACACCAAATGAGTGAAACCAGTGCATGTTACTGTCCCACAATGATAAAGACTTTCCTCCATGATGTAATTCCCACGTGACAACCAGAGGGCTAGGCTGTACCCCAAAGCATGAAATTCCTGGCTAATGACAAAAACTGGTATCAAGTTGTGAGGCAGACAATGCACAAGAAACACTATGTGGCAAGGGGTGGGAACTACACTCAATGAATGAGTGTGAGACTCATCTGGTGAGTGAGTCACTCAGCTAACACTCAGGGAGTGTCACTGTACTACAAGCGGTGAAACTGGCTCAGATAGAGCACAAATCTGCGGCAAGACTAGGGACTCATGTCCAAAGACAGCGATTATGAACTGAGGTGTGAGACACCAAATGAGAGAGAACATGAGAGTAGGCGTGGTCTCCCAAAATTTCTCTAAAGTGTGCATCCCACAACAAATGTGTGAGGCTGTGCTCCAAGAAGTGAGAATTATAAACAATGAATGTGAGTCCAACTGACAGGGACTGATCAGCACCTTATTCTCTTCTGGACCTCCCAGAAGCCACAACTGCCATGCTGCAAGATATGCAAAGCCCTGCTCTGAAGAAAGCAATGGGATTGAGTAAATATGATCAAGTGTCAGTCTCTAGAGTGAAACTGAGTGAATGATGTGTAATTTTGTGGACTGTCTTAAAGACAAATTTTCACAGCATGAGTCCACACTCACCATTTCCTCCAGTTTGAAGCTTTTACTGAAGGTACCCAAGATAGAGTTACTCCACACATGTTAGACCTGACAGCCTTCATGTGGTATTCCTCCAGACTTTCTGCCTTCATTCCCCTGGTTTTGCTTAACTTCTTTTTGTTTGCATTATACCTCTGTGCAATTTACCCCTTCTACCCAGTGAGAAAGCAAGTACTCTCTCCTTTAAACATCGTAAAATTGGCTTACACCTAATTGGCACATTTAATTTAATTATAAGTCACTAGTATATAGTAATCCTAAAAACTCCTAGGGACGTGTGCTATTTTTTATGTAGGACAAGAGTATTTCAGTTTTACTTGTCCTGACAGAGAAAACTCCTAAAGTCGTTTTTTATTTTGCCAGGCTGTCTCTCCCATAGACTAACACTGGGTTCAGTATAACTCTTAAGTGATAATACCAGTTTGGTAACAGATAGAGAAATGACTCGTCCACTCATTGGAAGTTTAATTTTAAATCATCTTTAATGGCAAAGTCAGATTTTGAGTTACTATTCTGAAAAGCCCACTTTAGGAAAGTGGTAATTTTTATGCCTAAACCAAATGTGCCTTTCTGCCACTATACATGGTCACATAAACATGATTCGCTCTCCTGTGGCGTGTTGTGTAGGCATGGGGATAAAAAAGCCTTGGATATGGGACAGGTTATTCCTCTGCTGAGCGGGATGCCCTGGGGGTTGTACTCATCCCTTCCTAAGCTTGAAATAGTATCCTCAGGGCTATGTCTACCCCTTGACTTGTAAGGTCTGCCTGCCCTGCCCTGCTACTACTAAACACAGATCACTCCTAGCCCTGCCTGCCTTTGTCCCTCGAGACATATTAGAGCTAAACATGGGTAAGGGTGGGGATAGATAAAGGGCATCCCCCACTCACAGGCTGGCACTGGGTTTAAGAATATCACATTTGAAGCATCTCATCATCATCATCAGACTGGATCTGTGGAAGATTAAGAACAAGGACTGCCCTGCTGTCTGAAGACGGAGGATTGGACCTGCTTGCCTTGAATCCAGGCTCTCCAGAAGTGACTTCACAGATCAGTTGGCTAACCTCATGGTTGATCAACGGTGATTATGCTTCCAGAGGCCTTCCTACAGCTGCCCAGGTGACCAGCTCTAACTGGACTCCATGAACCCTTCTGCTGGTCTCTGCTTGAGTGAGGAAGTCCTGATGCCGCAGAGGTGCCCCCAGGTCCAGGACCTTTGACTGGAATCAGAATGTACTTCTCCTGCAAATTCAGGTGGAAATCCAGATGTTTTGGGCTCTTCACAACCGCAAGCAGAATCTGTGCCCAGAAATGCCTGTCTGCAACACCTGGCATCACTAAGATACAGCAATGATCTCCTCTTCGCTTCAGCAATGACCATTCATAACCACCACAACCGTAGCATCTCCTACCAATGCAAAACCCCAGGGATGATCTTCTCTTTGTGCCCAACAGCGACCACCTGCATCGAGTTCCAGTGTGAGACTCCAGCAGTGACTAGCTCCATGAGCCGAAAACAACCTCCTTGCTCCCCCCACCAACACAACTCAATGCTTCAGCTGAGGCCTCTTGCTTGGTCTTCAAAAATATGGGACAGTACACTTCACGCTGGGGCAAACCTGTTCCTTGTATTTGGCTGGGGCTCCATTGCGATCGGCCTGAACTTGCAACTTTGAACCGGTCCAGCATGACCAGATACCTACAAGTGATACTTTGTGCTTTTTGGCACTGCTTTCACCTAAAACTTAAAACATGTGTAACTCTGGTTCTACAAATTGGATTTCATTCATTTTTGTGTTATTTTATTTATTAAAAATAACTCTAATTCTCTACATTAGCTTATGAGTCTTCTTGTGTTTTTTCACTTTATAACTGGTTGAGTGCTGCATAAATACTTTACACATTGCTTCTAAGTTCAGTCTGATTGATTTCATTGCAAGCTACCGGAGGTTAAGCATAGGTTTATTTAGTGACTTTTGTGGTGTGTCCTCACAAGGATTTTGTCTATTACTTTATTGGGTTTCCCACCCCTCTTAATAAATACCCAATTTCTCACAATGGGGTTCTCCACTTTTCATGTTACCATGTCTCCAAATTGTGGAATATTCTCCTCTTACTTTTACACCATCAGGACAATCACCTCAACTTCAGAACTACTCAGAAAATCTTTCTGTTTTGCTTTTTTCCTGTTTGTGTGCTCTCTCCTGCCTGTTGCAAAGACCAATCAATGCTTTGACACACACACTAAGGTCATGATTACTACTAACCCGGTTAGTGAGGCGTCTCTTGTTCTAATCTGCAGTCTCTCTGTCCTTTGCACTATTAACTACCACTTCTGTGTGCTCCCTTTTGGGCATGTTTTTTGCTGTGTGACCTTGAGAGCATTTCTGCTCTGGTGCCCTGATAGCCTCTGCCTTTATCAGAATTGTTCTTCTAGACCAAGACTTAAGAAGACCGAAAATGAAGAGAAGAACTCATAAGGCTCATTGTTACAGAAATAACATAAGGGATGATATAGGACTGTGTGACATTATAAGTTATAATGACGAAGTGTTCTGTCGAACTTGTATGTAATCTGGTGTGTTTTAGAAGTGTAGTTCAATGGTGTGATGTGGAGGGTCCACAAGGTAGGGATAAGTATTGTGTGTGGTCCTATGATAGGCATAATGTTTAACAGATTGTTGTGTAGAAACTTCTTGTGTGTTGTGTGAGGTATGATGCTGGGTGGATATTCAGTACAAAAGCATCACTGGTCCTTTGTGCTCTGCGGTAACGTAGGGCAGTGGTGGGTTCCTTCTGAGATATTACATGCATGGTGGTAAATTTAGATTGACTCTGTAGATTGGCCAGGTAATTACCATTTTGATAAACACATTTAAATTTTAGTATAGCAAATGCAATGATCAAGAATGAAAGTCCCTGGTCTCCAGCCCTGGCTCTAGAGCTGTCCAGAGTGCTGATTTTTCAACAATAAGAATCAACGATGTACCCTGTTCAACAGAAATAAATAGGGGCAGCACGATCTTAGAGTACACTACTGAGCAAAACTCATATTCATACTGAAGTTGGATAGATGTCCAATTAAGCCAGCACCTGCTTCTCTCATTTCCACAATGTAGTAGATTATCCTGATATTGTGTTATAGGGCTAGAGTCAGTCTAGGCTGCCTTGTCTGATATATTGGTTCTAAGGATCATGATCAAAAATTCAAGGTTGTTTGGTGACCCAAAAACTAAAATGGCTATATCCTTGGAATCGGGAATAATAGTAAAAATAATTATTTTCCTAATTTACGTAACAGATATATCTGTCAAACTTCCTTTGGGCTCTGTAAAGCCAGGGATCATGTAACTTCAGTACTGTATGTATTAGCCTCCCAGGACTACAGTCTTGGCACTCCAAGGGGATCCTATTTGCAGAATTAAGGCCCTCATTATGGACTTGGCGGTCTGGGCCGCCATTTCCCACCATCCGGCATGGCGTCCCAGACTGCCACATAATGACGACAGGCAGCCTGGCGGTGGACGGCATCATCTGACAGGGCAGCGCTGCTGCCCCTCGGATAATGATTCCATTTCCACCAGCCTTTCCCTGGCGGGTTCTCCCGCCAGGAGAAGGCTGGCAGAAGGGGTGCTCCGGGGCCCCCCCTGGGGGCCCCTGCAATGCCCATGCACTTGGCATGGGCAGTGCAGGGGCCCCTGTGTAGTGCCCCATTGCGCAGGTCACTGCCCGATTTACGGGCAGTGATCTGCGTGACGGGTGCAGCTGCACCCGACGCACAGAGGCATTGGCGGCAGCTCCATGTGGATCCGTCATCAATGTCCCAGCCCAGCAAAATGTTTATTATGCGGCCGGTGGGATCCCAGGGTGGCTTGCGGTCATTAGAATGACTGCCGGCCTGAACACGGCGGTGAAAACCGCCGAGTTCATAATGAGGGCCTTAAGTGTTTCAGGCTGTAGTTATGACCTGGTTTGGGTCGAGTTTGTGCCATGCACCGTGGTACATATATGACGCAAACCTTAAGTCAGACTTATGAAGCCACATAAGGCACCTTGCGTGGCTTTATAAATTTCGAGCAATGCAGCGCAAATCACTGGACACTGGCAGAGCTTCATCATTGTTTCCAGCTTAGAAGAAATGGGGTACACATAACTGCAAGGATCTAGGAATCATCACAGCAGGTCCATGCAGATCAAGTTGGCAGGAGTCTTTGCTTTTCTGGTGTCAACTCATCACATTCATGCCTGTTTGTGGAAATACAAAAGTAGGACACTGCCTAAGAGAGGTGCTTTCTTGTTTCTCCTAATCTGAGTGTTATGGGATGCGGCCTACATGAATACTGATGTGTATCCTATGTCCAGAGGCGACAGGAGACCTGTCTGTACTGGAAGGTTTGTGGATTTTACAACATCCGGAAAGTAAAGGAATTTAGGCCCATATTTATACCTTTTTTTGCGCCGCGTTTGCGTCATTTTTTGATGCAAAAGCGGTGCAAATTTTGCGCTGCTTTTGTGTCAAAAGGTGGCTCAAATGCAGTGCTAAAAAGGTATAAATATGGGCCTTAGGGTTTGCAGAAATGTGAAATGAAGATGGCAATTCAATGGTGTAGACAGACACTCTTCCACCACTGAATGCACCCAACACACATCCTCACCACACACTGAAGGTGGTGGGGAACATAAGTTCCCAGTTTTGGCAAACTCACTGGGTTACACTTGTGGGGAGTGCTAGACCTTGCCCCAGAGGACAGGCCTAATGTCCCACAAAAGTAATAACCTAATGCTGCTAGTAAACATCTTCTTCAGAAGGAGGTGAAATTGAGCTATTCGTGTGTTGTCTATTTTAGTGGAAATTTTCCTCGTTCATTCTTTTGTCCAGTAAAAGCATAAGCTTCTCCAAATAGGGTAGTTTATAATACACCAGACCTGTATGGTCATTGTGTAATCAGTGCATTTTCACTATCCACTATTGCCTGTATAGCAGTACTGAAGCAAGCCATGACATAAGCAGGTCAACATGGCAGGGAGAGCACGGTCCTATTCTGGGAAGGAAATGTCAAAGAATGTTGTTTGAGCATAGGTGAGAGGTGCATGGTATGTCTAGGCTGGTATAACAAGGTTCAGAAGAAGCATAATCCAAACACAGAGCCAAGCTCTTAATAACACATAACATAGGCTTGTCAATTGTCAAAGCAGTGGAAGATTGAATCAGTGGATGTTTCATAAACTGTTACATAGTAACATGTCCGCTGTCCTTTGACCTCCAACACAGCCGATTACAGTCAAGAACCTCATGGGTCCCTCCTCTGATTCTCAAAGAACTGTAGTTAGTCAGCACACACTGCTCAGGTCCTATGATCTCCTGAGAAGCAAACTATTGCTACAAACAGATAATGACAGCAAATATACTGGAATCAGCTAGGAATTCCCTCACCTTCTGGTTTGTAGAATCTAGAGTACTGCAACTAGAAAAGGGACAAGTATTTGGAAAATGTCCCTGTTACTTTGGAGGGACGTCTGCGTCACTGCTATCCATACCAGACGTATATACGGCATTTTAAGAGACTGTGCTTTTTCTGACGTGGCAGCCTTCCTTGGGATACTAGTAGGTCTACCGACCAAAGATATATATATATTGGAAAATAGACATTTTCCCCCAGAAAGACGAATAGACCTGAATGGGGATTATCGAAGCAAGTTAAATAATTTCCCAGATTTCCATGTGCCAGCACGCGCAGCCTTTTGCATGGGTTGTTAGTCTTGCCCTGCCTATTTGCTCTGGACCTACCATGCCAAGCTCTTATCATCTTATCATCCACGTGGACCGATGAAAGGGATTGAAGGAATATCTCAAATGATAGTGGAAGAATGTGAAATGAAGCCAACTCAAATATCACACCTCTACTTCGTGCATGTTGCAGATAAAATGTAAAGATGTTGCTTCTTAAAACATCACGTATGTAGTCTGTGTGATGAACACGGTACTGAATATTGCTGAGTATATTTCTGAATTATAACAATGTGTTCCAGAAACACAGAGAGAATCCCAGACACCAAGAAGAGTGCAGTCCCCCTTTTATTAAACTTCAGACAGGGCACCCCTCAAGCACTCTTTTGTTTCTGTTGTTCTCTAACAGTGGCTGGACAGGTGTAGCTTGCAGTTACTCAGTGAAATAATAGTTAATGTCACCAAGTGCAACTTCTAACCGATCCCTATGTTGATCAAACCAGGGTAGCCTTCCTCTGGAAGTTACTATTTTAGAATAAACACACTAAACCCATCTATCTGAATCCAGTGTTAGAACCACCTACTGATGCATTTTTGCATTCTAGGCCACATATACAGCATAAAGTTACTGAGTGTACATGTGCACGTGCATAGCATGAAAACAGAGTAAGCCCTGGAGGCAGGTGTAATTGTGCAAGCTGAAAGTTATATTATGTACAGTTTACAGATCACTAAAGTTTGGGGTGTAAGTATTTCTCCGTGTTAAACAAGGTAAAGTGCATCTAATGTGGTTTGTGAGGAATGTTTCAAAGTAGTTGTAGCCTAAAGTCAAAATCCTGTTTAAAACAAATCTATGAGAAAGACCAAGCTTATGTTAACTACAGATTTTCCTCCAGTGGATTTCAGGGCACGTGCTCATGTTAAATAGATGAAATTTAGTACTATAGCCAAATTGAATGCAGTGAAGACATTTATAAAGTGTGAATGTTTATTCACCAAACATTGATGAAGATTGTGAGGCATTGCAAATTGTTGAATTATGCAGAACGTGAGGGTGTCCCACTCAGAATGGGATGTATCTCATGCTGGCATTATAAGAATGGGTGTAAGGCTGTATGCCCTTGGGCCCATCTCATGAATGGTGTAGTGTATTCTACCAAGCTACAGAGGTTGTCCAATGGGCCTTCCAGCAGGTGTCTTTTCATTGGTAAATGCATACCTGTCAACCGCTTGACTTAGGATTGCAGGTCATGTGATGTCTTTAAAAGAGTGAAAGGAGTGATTCCATTAAGGTGATTATAAAACTGTCGAGAAAACAACACAAGAGGGGCAAAAGAATAATGGGAAATTCGGAGAATGACTCCTGGTCCCGTGTGTAAGGTTCCCAATACCGTAAAACAAAAAGGATTACACACTGTTCCACCTCATATAGTAGGTTTCTTTAAAAAAAAGGGGGGGGAAGGGTGGTGGTCCAGTCATTAACTGAGAACCAAAATGTTTCGAAGCAAGGGCCCTCACTCACCATCCGGTGACATGCTTCATCATAGGGCCAGCTCATCGTCAGGCCGGCGCTGCAATGCCTGACGGGCCCCACAGGGGGGCTCTTTGCCGGAGATCTTTTAAGAATTGTGAAAGCCGGTCAAGAAAGGGAATGGATTGGTAAATAGGAGATTAAAAATGCCTAGAGGTGTTCACTAAAAATGTTTTTAATTCTCGTACTACAACCTCTGTCAAGATTAAAAACCGAACACGGGGAGTTCGTGGGATGATGTCCACACCCCCCATATAAGTGTAGGTAGGTATAATAATAGTTGATGAGTCTCTTGGAAAGATACAATAGTATACAAGAGGCAGAGCACACAGGATCCCCTGTGTCACTCTCTGTAGATGGTCAACATGTTTCTCGCTTTCTAACAGTCAAATTAACTTATGCGATTCATCAGGACCTTATAGCATACCTAATCCGTTAGTTGGTGGAGAATTCCCACATATGTAAAAGTCAAAGACGCTCCAAAAATTCATGGTAGGGCCACATCGGGGGAGTCAAGGCTACAGAGATCAATTCTGATTAGTCTGTGGATCCGCTGCTGCCGGTACACCTACGCCAGTACTTCAAACCCCGGTATCGATTATAAAACTGGCCTCTTGTGTAGCATGCTGAATTACTTCAAGTCCGCAAACCCCTAGGATGCTGTCATAATGACAGGATGAAGTCATTTGAGGTGTAATCAGTGATGTCATCAGTGATGTTATTTTATCTGTCATGAGTGATGTAATATGTGAGGTCATAAGCAGTGCATGGTCAGGATGGCAGTTATAGTTCACTCAGAGAACCAGAACAGGTGCATTATGGTGCTTTTTTGTTTTTAGCCATTAGTTTTCATCTCATTTATCTAATCTCAACTCCTAACCATAACGCCACCTTAAACCTTTGATTTTTTTCAATTAATTTCTGGGCTTTTTCAAAGTAAGGTAAGATCTTATTAGTATACCTAACTATAACATCACATGAACCTTTGGTTTTGTGAGTGAATTTCTATTTTTTTATCATATTCAAACCTGAGCATATGCCCAACACCCTCTGGAAACCTACACTCAATACTTCTACTGCGCACATCCTTTAGCATTGGGGTCGGTTGACCACACACCAGGATGTGTGACATGCCCACCACAACCATCCAATGACTGGGTGCACATGTCCTCTGCTGTGCAGAGTGGGTGGTTGGCAACTGTCAACCAACCCTGCATTGTGCAAGGCCTTCATTCAACCTTGCAGTGGACAGCAAACCCCACCATTGATGGCAAAACTCCCACTATCTATCGCCTCCAGCTGCGCACAGCTGGTGGTTGGCAGGGCACCTAATCTCTCCTGGTTTCCCAAACCTCCACGAGT
The DNA here is from genome assembly GCF_031143425.1 of Pleurodeles waltl. Taxonomy (NCBI): domain Eukaryota; kingdom Metazoa; phylum Chordata; class Amphibia; order Caudata; family Salamandridae; genus Pleurodeles; species Pleurodeles waltl. The sequence goes on along the minus strand of NC_090445.1, from coordinate 1,678,566,903 downwards.
GCCCTACCAATATTTTATATTTCTGTTTTCATTTTTTATGGATAACGAAGTTTTACTGTGGTGCCCTCCAGGCAAGTTTCCACTCTCCACAACATGGTACCTCAGTACCATGCAAGGTTCCTTGATGAAGCTTCCACACTACTGAAATATTATGGGGATAAGCTTCGACTGCGGCTCCTGTGGGAGATCCTCACTACCTCCTGGAATGGCAGCACTGGGTACCATGGAATTACTGTCCTATCAGCGACTTGCAATTTTTTCTTGATTATTTTTTGGCATGTGAAATAAACCCTCCGGGCCCCTACCTCACAAGATCCTGGAGGTGTCACATAATACCCATGATAACCTATTTGTAAAAAAAAAAACTAAAAACATTTTCAGGACATGAGGAATCAGACCCTCAGTCCTGTAAGGGCAGGTGCAACATTCAGCCAATCAGACCAGCGGGAACAATGGACAAGTCCCTATCTTGGTCCCATAGTACCAAAATGGCAGATAGGTGAAAAGCTTTCTTAGCGACTCAGAAAGCAATATTTAAAAAACAAAAAATTGGTTTGCAGAAAATCCCACTGTCCAGCCGCCCAGACATATCTAATACATTTTTAACCCGTATATGCTCATGGAGAACCATTTTTTAAAGCTAATTTCCTAAAATGCAGCTGAACACATTTAGAACAAATCACAAATACCATGATTTCTGAGTAAAGTTCCAACTTTCTGCCAAAGAAAAAGAGGTGATTGGTCCTGGTGGAAGTTTTGAAATTGCTCCTGCCAGGTGGGGGCACACTTCTGTTTCCCTACCTCTACTCTTGAGTGCAGAGAAACTCTGATTGCTGACAGTAGCAAGCTGAAACAGTTAGGTAGGAGCAATGGCGGCTCCCAGGCGGGAGCCAACTGAGGCCGTGGGGGCCTGGGGCTCCACCCACAGTCCTGAAGTCCCAAACATGAAGTTTGTAGGTGCCTGGGTGGGTGGCCTTAGAGTGTACATTCCCTCCCCAATGCTGAAAAAAAAGAATTGCAACCCTGCAGCTGACCTGCATTTTAACCTCAAAAGTGATGTCATCAATGTTGTAATTTCCGATGACAGCAGTGATGTTATCAATGACATCATAGACCATTTCCTGAGTGATGTAATATGTGAGACTGAGTCCCTGAGTCCTGTAATGGCAACTGCAACATTGTTGTGTGTGTTGCAGCCCACCAATCACAGTTGAGTGCTCTGGCTGGACTCTCTGGATCCTCTCTCTCCTTCAAGAATGAGATGGTAGATGGTGAAAAAGCTCTCTCGGCCAATCAGATCACTCCACTATTTGAAGTTGCATGAACACAGGAATTTTGTGAGTCTCTAGCTTACCCAACCACCCAGACATCTAGAAATTTTAAACCTTAATGACTCCCAAACTACTAAACAGAATTACACCAAATTGCAAAAAGTACCCTTTCTGGAGAAAGATTTAGCTTTCAGCCAACTTTGGTGCAATTCTGTTCAGCCATTTTGACTGTATCACTGTCAAGAATTTCCAGTGGAAATGGGAAGGAAAACTTGCATTTTGGGACCCCTCCCTTTGTATTGGCCCCTGTTTCAAATCACAATAGTCTCTCCATGCAATGACTTCAAAGAGTAAGACCAGCAAGATGTTTCGTACGAATGTTATACATTTGGATGCAGAGAGGAACAATGTCACTTCTTGCTTAATGGTCAAGGTCTTGTGCTGTCAGTAGGCTGAAGGTTCAAATCTAGGCCTGGGCGGAGTGCGCGGAGATGTGTACACGGAACTCCACAGAGTGGAAAAAAAACACTGCCACACTACGCAGAGTTCTGCTAGTAGGGGCAGAGTTCTCCGCTGCGCCCTTTCGCGTTGCATTTGACATCACATGCAATATGAAGTGCGTACTCACGTTAAAAATCTCACGCGAACAGCACCACGCAGTTCGCAAGGGTGCAGCCATCTTGTTTTTCACTCTGTTTATGGTGCTGGAACTTCTACTTCTATCTGCCCTCAATCTTTGCAATCCTCTACCGCATACTTCATCTACCCCTATTTTTTTATTTATTGTATTAGAGTTCCTTTTTGTGTCTTATTATTTTTATGTTGTGTTAATTTATTTTGAGTTTTTCTGACTTTTTGAATTTTTGCTAATTTTTCCTTTTTTCCTTCCTTTGCTCCTGATTCTTTTGCTTTACTCCTGCTCTACCCACCCAGCACCATGGCAGCGGGGCAATAGTGGCCACCTGCCCTGTGGGCGGCACTGCCATCAAGGGGTGCAGCCTCGCCCCATTTTCATCAAGGAGGAGGTGGCAGCACTTGTTTTTTATGTGCAGCGCTACCTCCCCTCCAGGCGGCAGGCCTGGAAGCGGGTATCCCCTGCGGGAACATCAGCAGCACTGGGCTAGGATGCACCGGTTGGTCAGGGATGCCATGCAGGTCCAGCACACCACCCAGCAGCGGACTACCCGCTGGGCCGATATAATCGATTTCGAGTAGGACCTCCTCGACCTGCTAGATGTGGAGATCCCAGGGCTTGGTGAGTATTCTATTTTTATTGTGTTTGTGTTCTACAATGCTAACTTTTTTCCAAATAGCATGCGACTTCCACTCAGAGGTAAGTTACGTTTAGTTTACGTTAGATTATTATTTATTATGTGATCCAGTTAGAGCTAGCCAGGTGCTCGGTGCTACATCATAGATTTTTTTACTCGTAGGTAGGCACTATCTTTGGCTGATTATTTTCAAAGCCATTGCAATGCAGACTCCTCTATCCTCCTTCTAACTCCATAGTGAATCAGTGATATCAGTGACTTAGCGTTCTCTGTGACTTTATGTAGCTCGTACAGTCCCAAGCATTTTCACATTAATGCGAGTATACATCCATTGCAAAAAATGGAGATTGAGTTTTCCATCAAGGGGCTTGAAAATGAGAATAGAATTGAAAGATAATTCATTGCAATGTATTAGTTCTAAGTGTAGATTTTCTTAAAGAAATTTGAAATAGGGATTTTAGGACTATGGCCAACTCAACGATAGTTGATCATACTAGTATAGTACCATAGGCGATCTGATTTAAGTACAATGTTATTGCATTTGACTGTTATATAATAGTTTTGTGGAGATTAACAGTAGCACTAATGTATTTTTTTTATCTTCTTTCTAATCTTACATCAGCACCCCAGGGCTCTTCACTGATTCATCGTCAATTATAAGCTATAGCTCTGCCCCTCTAATACATGAAGCTTTTGGTTGGCTTGTCTGCCTCTCTGTTATGCAAAGCTTTTGGTTGGTTTGCCTACTTGGCTTTTCTAACATTCCAACAAAATGCCCTGAGTGATATTTTTGCCAGAAGGTACTGCAGTGTTAACAAACTGTAACAATTGTGGTTGCATTTTTTTATTTTAAATTTTTTAAATTTAATAATTAGATCTGGCATCCAAAAACTGTATATTGTTTTTTTATAGCCACACCAACCACCAGCGGAGTAGGAGAAGCCGGCTCAAGTTCCGCCTCTGCAGGAGCAGATGGAGCAGGGGAGATGTGGCGGCAGAGACGGGCGCTGATAAGTCAAATTGCTTGCTTATTGACAAATACTGTTACTCACTAGCTACGAGGGGTGTTTCGTGATTGGATTCATGAACCCCCTGCATTACAGCTACAGTGGTGGTTGGGTTACTTATGGCCTCTTCTATCTGCAACTAAGCAAAAGCACACATAACGTATGCTAAAAATGATGGCTTGATGGAAACGGGAAAGAATGGAACGTTAAAAGAAAAGGATGGGTGAAAAGAGTGAAAGGAAACGATGCATGGGTGGATGAAAAAAGATGCGTGGGTGAGTATTGGTATTGGGTAAATAGATGGATGGGTAAAAGGAAGATTGAAAGAAAGGGTGGATATTGTGGGTACTGAATGGATGGATAAGGGACTGTGAATTTGGTTGGAAGACTGGATGAGAGAATGTAAAGCTTTAATCATGGTGGGGAGCTCTTCTTTTGTAGATAAATCTGTGACGCTCCTCTATTTTTCTATAGTGAAAGCTCTACCTACCTGCCTAATCCATCTGCCTCACTCTACAGTAGTATAAGTGAAGATTCTTCACTTTCCTTACTGCCCAGCGAATCAATTTGTTGGAAAAAATTTGTGTTGGTGGGTGAGACCTGTCAGTAAAGTGGGACCAGTAAGTGCCTGATTTGATTTCAAGTTTTGCGTAGGGGATACTCTGTGACGAACTTGCAATCTATATAGCCCATTCCTTTCCCTGTAGTGCAGTGTATCATTTCCCCCCATCTCCTTACCGCAGACAGGAAAATATATCTGAATTCTATACATAACGTGTGATGCATCTTATTTATTCATCTGCTTCTTTGGAGTCAGGGTAGCAACTAAACTAAGTAAAAGGCATTTGGGAAGAGAAGGGCCATTGGAATTAAAGATAGATAATTGTCAGCTACAGCTGCCTGAGCTGCAGACAGTGGCAATGTACTTGAAGCGCTGGCTAGCATGCCTCCAATAATTTGGCACAGCAACCTGTACTCCATAGTGCATAATGTCTTACTCATCATAATGAGAAGTAATTATTTTTGATTTTTCCTCTAAATGTGTCTAATTAGTTTCTAGAGAAGCCTTTAAAACAAAAATAATGAAATCACCAGCTTTTTAATCTGGTCTTATTCTGCCTTCATTATTTTTTACCAGACAGTTAGTGCTTCTTATGAGAGGTATGTGTAGGTAAACAAATAAAATATTGACCATGTGACTCTCCTAATCATAAATAATAATCACATCAAATTCCATCGTCCCTTGGGGACCAGCAATGTAGTGCTACTGTGCCACCCACTGTCTATCATTTGAACAAGTGTTTGTTCAGACCACTGTTTACAATTTGTCTTTTGTTATTCTTCTTTTTCTCAATATAGCTACTGCTGCTTGATGACTACAACCAACTAAGCAGGAGATAGCGGCCCAGCAGCGGCAGCAGAGGCTGGGAAACATTAGGGCCGAGTACCACCGCCTGGTGATCCTGGAGGAGTAAAAGGCCGAAAGAGCTGCCTCTGACCCAAGACCCAGCAGAAGAGCACGCCGGCCCACAGCCTCCTGGCTACTACATCACCAGCGCCACCAGCGGTCACGGTCCCTGACTGCACCTGCTGGTGCACCCTCCTGCTCGCATTTCGAAGACACATCTGCAGCGGATGGACCGTTTGGAGAGCTGGCTCACCAGGATACAGCAGAGCATCGACCAGCTCCAGACCCATATAGATATTACCCTTTTTTATTTTTTTTATTTGGTGGGAGGGACTTGAGGGTGGAGAAGGTAGAGAGGGAGTTGGGATGGACTTCAAGTTTTGACTTTTAATTTGACTTTTTGGGAACGGGGTTATATTTGTTCGGGGAGAGGGGTGAGACTGATGTCAGTGGAGAGGGAGGGTCTTATATTTGTAAAGAATAAAAAAGATATTATTTTTTTACTTCATTTGCATTTCAAATCTTTATTTTGGTGTTTTAGACTTTTAGTTTACACTGCTGTCTGTTAATGTAGCCTGTCATTTTTAATCTGCTAAAAAAAGTTTATGTCATTTGCTTAGACCCCTGCTCTATTGCCCCCTGTAACTATTATTGACCACTAGGGGATGATTGCCCTTGCCTATTTTGCCTACAAAAACCCAGTACACACAGACACCATCTTCTTCAGTAGGAGTTAAGTAGTACCTCAACAAGTTCACTTCAATCCATAGTACTTTTCCTACATGAGTAGATGAAGTGAGGGAGTCTTCTTCATACTGCAGGGTTTTGACAAGATGGCATCTTTAGGGGGTGGTAGGTAGTAGTAGTAGTAGCAATCAATCAATCAATCAATCACAGACATTTATAAAGAGGGCTACTTACCCGTTAGGGTTCCAAGGTGCTGAGGGGAGGGGGGGGTGACTGCTACTGCTCGAAGAGCCAGGTCTTGAGGAGTCTTCTGAAGGCGAGTAGGTCTTGAGTCTGTCGGAGGTAGGTAGGGAGCGTGTTCCAGGTCTTGGCGGCGAGGTAGGAGAAGGATCTGCCGCCGGAGGTGGTTTGTTGGATGCGGGGGACGGTGGCGAGGGCGAGGCTCGCGGATCGCAGTTGGCGGGTTGGCGTGTAGAAATTGAGTCTGTTGTTGAGGTAGGTGGGGCCGGCGTAGTGGAGTGCTTTGTGTGCGTGGGTGAGGAGCTTGAAGGTGCAGGCTCGCACACTAACAGGGAAGACAGAACTTGATAGAAAATGCCACTCCCACCTATGCGAACTCCAACTACAGGATTTATCAAAGGGTTGTCCATCAATGTCAACTCAGTTGAAAGAAAATAGAGAGTTAGTGGGTCATCATCATATATTATAACTGTAGGAAGACTGAGACCAGACTACCACAATGACAGTATTGACACACAGCAAAGAAGAAGACCTGATATGATAATAAAATATAGAAGTATCAATTTCTTCTGATCAATGGTGGGGAGCTATTGTATAATAAAACTAAACTTAGGAAATGAGATCATGGAGTCAGAAGCAGGCTCAGACTCATGAGTGTATGGACCAGGTTAAAATTTACCTAACACACACAAGGCATTCATGAAGATGTTGAAGGGGCCCGTGTGGAATATTGCTCAGGTAATAGAAGGTAGAAGTTCATGCAGTGAGTTGGTGTTGCTTACTTGCTTTCACCATATCCGCCCTAGCAAGTGTGTTCTTCATTTAAGGTATAAAATTAGGTCACACCACAATAAATCACACAGCCCAGGGGAAGAGGGTTAGAGGCTCAACAAATGGATGGGAAAGTGGATTTGGGTAAAGGTGTGAAAGACAAACCCTACACAAAATAAACCACAACACTATTTGTTGGGTGTTGAGTAGCACACCATCGTCAATCTCTTAAGGAAAAAATAAAAGGATAAGTATGACACAGTTCAGTAAATTCATTGGAAACATTCCTTCTTCTCCAGAGAGACCCCAGATAGTATACCCTAAGTGTTCTTCTAGTTTTGAAATATGGAAGTTTGAATGTAACCCACCCAGCCCTAAAAATTAGGATTGTCAAAAGGAAAATTATACTGTATTGCCAAATTGGGTGCTGCATCTCCATTCTTCTTGGCATGTCTGGTGCCTCTCTGAACCTGTCCAGTAGGTAAGCTGGAGTCTTGAGCTTTGAAAGTTGTGTTTGTGCAGGAGAAGACTAGAATGCCTGTGTATTGAAAAAACAGTAGCTGTATTATAGAGTAAAGGAAAAGGACAAACAGAAACAAGGTAAGCTTCATGAGGAGTCAGGAGGACTCAGGAGTGTACAAAGAAGACTCAGAGGCAGAGCAAGAACATTAGAGGAGTTTCACGTTTGAGCTAGCAATACAGCAACCACATACTCAGCAGCATTTCCAAATCAACACACCTCTCTCCAGTTCACAGAGCTGAGTGATTACTAGGCCTCAGAGTGTTCACCAGCATCATGGGTTCTCTTTGAAGTAGAAAACGTTCTCCCTTCTAGCTGTTGAGGTAGTCCCGCCCTGAGTCCTTCCATCTTCCTCCTCCAGATTCAGAGTAACTCCGTACCAGTTCCCAAACCTAGTAAGGTAGACTTGTGAAGTGCACTACTGTTGAAGAACAAATAGAGAAACAGAACTACAGTATTTTTGTGTAGATTTGTGTTTTGTAAGTAAAGTGGGTGGTTTGCTACGAGGAACCATAAAAAAGGAGTAGACCTTGCAAGTAAATTTCACTACTTTTGAGCGGCCATTCACTTTCAGGAAGAAATGATCACCCATCAGCCCCCAAACATTGAAAATCATCAGAAACAAGTTTACAGTTTTGTTGAACTCGCTCCCTCACTGCTAGCACCACATACATCAGTCATCACTCACAAATTCACAATCACAATCAATCAATATATCACCACTCATTGGTGCACTCGTTACTTAGTTACCTCTTCCAATCCAAGCATGGTGGTTGAACAAAACACCTCCTCTTTGATGTTATCCACACACTGCAATTAGACATTGGCACTGGCAGTCTTTTCATCAATGATCTTCTAGTGGAGTCCTGCTAGGTGATGTATGGGATAGACAATGGCATGTGAGGGAGACAAGCAGCATCTCCAACATCCTGAAGGGTATGTGGGGACTTTTTCACTGCACATGAGTCCAACTCGAACCCGGGCTTGTATGTGACTTTAAAATCAATGGTGGGGCAGCATAAATCCGACACAAGCATAATGTTGAACTAGCATTTTTTTTTAAATAAAGAAAGAGAAAAAGAACCTGCACGAGCAATAATGAAAATGTTTCATGGGGACACCAGCAAACTCAATCTGGGAAATAGAGTTTGTCCTCAAATTTTGGTGGTTCACCCAGAAGTTGGTCAGCTAACATGCTTTATTCAGACAAATCATCCTCTTCCTCCTCTTATGGTATTTCAGAAATGATGTAATCAATGCTGGTTCATTTTAATCATTGTCAATCTCTTCAGGTTTTGAGGCGAGACACGGGTCCTTCTCCAAGTAACAACTGCATCAGCTGCACTGAACACACGTCCAGCAGACATCCTGGCTACAGGACAAGCCAGAAACTTTATTGCCAGCCTGCTGAGCCCTGGCCTTTGGCACATCTTCCCATACCAATACACCAGTGAGTTTTGATCCAAATACACATCTTTTGGGTCATCCAGATACTCCTGAAATATCCTCTGAATGGTCATTGGTGCTGCCACCTGCTCAACTATTTTTTCCTTCACCTTTGCACCTGCCACTTGGAACCAAGCCAATGTATAGGTTGGGATCCAATTCTTCTGTTGCTTTTGTCATCGGTTTTCTTGTTGGTAGGGTTGGCGGATGTAAGAAAAGACTGCCCTCTCTGGAAGTTTAGGGCGGCACCCCAGAACTGCGGAGTGGGACTCTAAGTTCCAACTGTTCTTCTTCCAGTTCTCCTGCTTGCTCAATAATCCACTGCTTGTATTGTGAAACATCCCCTTCAGAAAAAGGAATGATAGCAGGAAGAAGTTTTTTGTAGCGTGGATCAAGCAAGCTGGCACAGATGTACTCTTTGGACGAGAGGTTTGCATTACAAGTCAAGAGATAGCTTACGCTAGTAACCAAGGCATGTGCTTCTGGGCTTTTGTTCGCACCCCTGAAAGCAAACCTTTAAGACACCTTCTTTAGCTGTTCCTGTAGCAGATGCAATAACGGGATAGTTTCGCCCATTGTACTGTCCTCCTTGCTAACTTCCCATGTGAAAACCTCAAAAGGGAGCAGCATCTGTGTGAGGCATTTGACTAGGCCCCACATTTGTCCGCATCCACGGTCATAGCTTTCCCAATTGCTTCAGCTCCTCTTTGAATGACATAGTCATTGATCTATTTGTACTGCTCAAACAGACGTTGCAACATATAATAGGTTGAGTTCCAACGTATTGGCAACTCCTGTATCAGGACTTTTACTGGTACTGTGTTGTGACGCTGAATGATCCACAACTGTTTCCCGGCTTTAAAAGAATGGCTGATATGAGTGCAGATGCGTGTGCAGGTGGTCAGTATGTTGCAGACTCTGGCCCTCATTATGACATTGGTGGTAAAATCCGAATACCGCTGCAGTGACTGCCGCCAGCATACCACCGCAGAGGTGAACATCCGTCTGCTAGATTATGACACATACACGCAAATCCAACAGAAAACTGCCACAACCACAAATCCGTCAGACCTACTGAACGTGATAAACTGTCAGAACTACCACCCATACTGTTACTCCCTACAAATAATGACCCACGAATCACCACAGCGGACATTCAACGGCGGTAAACCATTGGTGGTGCACACCACCGCGGCAGATAAGGCCACCGAAATACAAAACAAGACACCATTGGCCAGAACAAAAAACCCACACCTGACACACATACACACACCCACCAACAGCATTATAAAACACACATCCACAATCCTTTGCTAACACAACAAGACGGATACACTTAGCAACGCTAACTCAAAAGAGAACTGTACACACATATCACAACTACCTATTCATCCCACACGCAATGAACACCCCACACCCTACCACATCACACATCACCCTCTGCACAAACTACACACACCACACAACACTCATGTCCCCACAAAGGCACCCCCGTTTCACAGATGAGGAGTTGCGGGTAATGGTTGAAGAAATAGTCAGGGTAGAGCCACAGCTGTTTGGAGCACAGGTCCAGCAGATATCCATTGCCAGGAAGATGGAGCTATGGCAGAGGATCTTGGACAGGGTGAATGCCGTGGGATGACATCCACGCATAAGGGTCGACATAAAGAAGAGGTGGAATGACCTACAGAGAAAGGTGCGTTCCATTGCAGCAAGGCACCAGCTCGCCATCCAGAGGACTCTCAGTGGACCCCACCTCCTCCCCCACAGCTGACAGCATGGAAGGAGCAGGTATTGGCAATCCTGCCTCCTGAGGGACTCACTGGAGTAGCCGGGGGACTGGACACTGGTAAGTCAACATTTACTACCTATCACTCCCCCATGCCTGCATGTCATCTCGACCCCTCACCCTGACTCTCATCACCCACTCCATCCCACACTGTGCACCACCACAATTAACATACCTAATTGCCAAGCCCTTCATGCCATAACCACTGCATGCACATCCCTTCCAGCCCTGCATGTACACCGACCACCAATGCATGCACAGCATGGAGAACTAACAATCCCACAATCCATCACCAATAACAAACAAAGATGGCGGGGCAACAGGAATAATTTAGGGGAAGCAAGTGATACAGAATATGTCACAGACATGTAGCACACACACCACTTACATCCCCACAGGTGCACCAGCCAATCTTAGCGGCGAGGAGGTGCAACGGCTATCCAGTCCCCCACCAGAAGATGCCCCCAGTGATGACAACAACTCTGGAGCTCTGGATCTGGATGAACTCCCTGGCCCATCAGGGACCACTGGGCAGTCGGCTACCCCACCCCACATCTGGTCCACTACAGAGCCTCCCCCCTCAGAATCCAACATCACAGCAGCCACCCAATGTCCCCAGACCTCTGTGCCCAGGACACGTCAATCAGTAGTGTGCCCACCTGTACAGGGACCACAGTCCACACCTCACAGGCAAGACAATGAGGGTCCTGGGGCCAGTGGCTGTGGGCACACCGTTCAGGAGACACAAGTACAGGGGGCCAGGGACGGTTGGAGGACAGCTGTGCGCCAGGGGGAGTACAGGCCCAGGGAACCAACTGCCCAATAGGAACTTACTAATGTCCTGGGGACTTAGGAACTATCCCAGGACAAAAAAACATCATCCAGGAGAACCAGCGGCTGCAGGGGGAACACCACCAGGAGATCAATCAAGAATTGCAGGCCCTAAACACCACCATGTTCTCCATTGCCGGGGTGCTGGGTGATTTGGCTAACATCATTAGGGACTATACAGCACACCAGTGGGCCTCTTCCACTAGCCAGTGTATTGACCAGCCCTCCACATCTGCTGCAGCTAGTGGACAGGAGGCCCTTCCACAGGACCCACAGGCCACCAGCACCCCTACCCCTGCAGAAGGTGAACCACCCCGCAAACGGTCCCTGCGACCCAGACAGACACCAGAGACAGTTGCCAAGACCTAGACCACTGACAGGAAATGAGCCTCTCCTGAATGTCCCCCTTGTTTTCCACCGTGTCACCTTGTCCACTTTGAACTACCATTGCTCCCCTTCCTATGGCCCCTTGGACACTAGACCTCTGCCACAAACAGACTGGCCCACTACACTGGACTCTTCACAACCATCAGCCCACTCTATTGCACCATGCTTCGTATACCAATTCTTAATAAACACCCTTGGACACAACTTGAGTAATAGTGCTTTATCTGAAGGTAATGTACAATGTGTGGAACTGTTATGAACTGCTTGAACCTGTGTAAATGTCCAGTAGTATGTTGATCCATCCTACAAATGTCTCTCAGCAGTCTCTACACATCACAGCATTGCACTGTTGTAACCACAGCAACATCTGCAATAAGGGAAGGCATAGGTAACAGTCAGGTGGGATGCAAATTACATGTGGAGCCCGAAGGCCCTTTCAACAATCCTCCTGGTACTCCCATGAGCATCTTTGTACCTATTCTTGGCCCCTGTTCTCACATTCCTAACAGGGGTCAGAAGCCATGACAGGTTTGGGTAGCCGGAATCACCTGCAAGAAGTGAGGGACCCACATTAGTCCTGCACAGCGGCATGGGGTATGACTCCTGAAGGCATACACTGACATACATTGGGGTGGGGACTCAGGCTCACCTATAAGACACACTCTTAACCTCTGTAGTTGTGCCATCAGCTGTGGGAAACTGCTGTTTCTCAGGACAAAGGCATCATACACAGACCCAGGATACTTGGCAGTGATGTGTGGGATATACTGGTCTGCAGAGTGAATGGAAACTCTTCTGATTCCTGTACTACTGTTCATTGGCCCTGGGGGGGGGCTAAGGCAATATGGGTCCCGTCAATGGCCCCAACTACATGTGGTATATGTCCCATTGCATAGAATCCAGCCTTCACAGTGGGTAAATCATCTACCTGGGGGAATGCTATGTAACTGCACATGTGGCAGACAAAACCCTTGCAAGCACAATAGAGAACATTGGCTGTGACATTCCTGCAGCCAACCCCCCTGTCACCTGGAACGAGCCAGTTGCCAGGAAATGGGGCACTGAGAGTACTGGCACAAGAGGGGGTATTACTGTGGCGCAAAGTATAGCAGGTAGCAGATCAGGCTCCAATTGTGCACACAGCTCTGTGATTGTGGCCCTGTCCAGACGATAGGTGAGTATGATGTGCCTGTCCTCTAGTATAGCCAAGTCCACAAGGGGTCTGTACATGGGTGCTTGCCTCCTCCTCCTGTTCCTCTGCAGCGGTTGGTCCCTAAGTGACCCAAAAGTAAAAACAGGAACCATGAAAACACTACAGCAGTACGTTGGACACTGGAATTGTCTAGGTAAGAACATTAGAATACAATGACGTTCTTTGAAATCTGTGCATGTGTACTAGCATTAGAAAATGGCAACCACCTGTCTTGTATGCAGGGACAAGTGGAAGTGATCTCACGCTGCCGGCGTTCGCATCATGGCGAGAGGTGGTCTGCACCGTTGTGCAATTCCTCATTGGCTAATATGGCCCTCTATGGAGTATGGGAACCAATGATGATCAACGGTGGCGGTGACGATGTTCACCGCTGTGGACTTTACCGAGATTTTATTCTACCACTTCACTTGATTCCTGACTTTCCACAGGACGACATCACCACTGCGTGTGCTGCTTTGACCTGTGTCTGGAACCTGCCATGGCACGTGTGACAGGGGAAAGGGCCGCAGCCTTCATGTCGGAAGAGTTGGAGAGGCTCGTAGATGGGATACCATCCCTGTATGGGCAGTTGTATGCGTCTCCACACCATCAGGTGAGTACATCATGAGTACGTTACATGCGACATGGCTGCATGTAGATGTATGAGTGTGCCAACAGTGTGTCATTGGGAGGGTATGTTGGTGGCAGTGTTAATGCAGGGGTACGGGTCATGTGTGTGCCTGATGAGGGGCTAATGCAGTTTGTAGGCCATATGTGTGACAGATTCGATTGTCTTGTTCATGGTGTCCCACTGTTTGTGTTTCCTCTGCAGGTCAGCACCCACCAGAAGAAGGGGTTGTGGCTTGCCATCGCCAAGGAAGTGTGGACCCTGGGGGGCTATAGCAGGCAGAGCACCCACTTCAGGAAATGGTGGGAGGACCTGAGATGCTGGGAACGGAGGACCGCGGAGGCCCAGCTGGAGACGCCCTCCCAACGAGGGAGGGGTGCCCGTCGAACCTAACTCCCCTGATGGTCTGCATACTGGTGGTGTCCAATCCTGAGTTGGATGGGCGCTTGAGAGCATTACTGCAGCCACGAGGGTGTGAGTACAGTGTGTTTGACAACCATCTCTGTTGCTTGTCATGGGATTTGGGTACTGGGTACTAGTCAGTGGATACCTCAATATGCCAGTTTAGACATTGCTGCGTGGTCCAGCTTAGGTTAATAGGGTAAAATGCATGTTTTTGATAGCTAGGTAGCTGGTTTTCCTTGGCAGGCCTTTCCGGTTGGTCCCAGTGGGTGTATGGCTGGCAGTGTTTGGCTCCTACCTGCTGTGGTACTTAGCCAATGGAATACCAGTGAGGTCCAAACTGCCCATTCTCATTCTCAGTGTGTGACAGTGATGTGTATGCCATCTGTGCTGTTGGTGCTGTGATTGACCCTGTGCTCCCTTTCTTCCCCCCCCCTCCTTTTGTCATCATGTCCATGTGTGCAGCAATTGGGCTTAGGCTTCATACCCCATGGGCATGTGATTAATCTAGGAACTATAAGTGCATGCCGTAGTGCAGAGGGCTGCTCACTGTCTGTTGTGTCCGCCAACGGTAGTGGTGTTGCATGCACTGAACATGTCTTTCTTCTGTCTTTCCCACCCCTTTTGTGGTCTCCCTGTTCTTGTGTGCAATAGCATCATCTGGCGAAGGAGCAGGGGCACCAGTGAGTGAGGGAGCTGCATCCCACAGGACCCAGGAAGCAGAATCCACTGATGCAGAGGGGACCAGTGGGACGGACGGTGAGGGGAGAACCACGGCGGGGACAGGAGGTGACGCCACTGACTCTGATTACTCCTCCGATGGGAGCTCCCTGGTAGTGGCGGACCCCTCTGGGACCACCCCAGCTACAGGTTCTACCGCCACCACCAGCACAGCCCTCCCAGTAGCCCTCCACTGAGTTGCCTGTGCCTACTCACCCGGAGGGTGGGCATCTCCTTCGCCCAGGCACCTCAGGCCCTGCCCCAGTCAGCCCTGCGGCCCTCAGTGAGTGTAGGGCAGTCAACCATAGTGAATGCCATCCAGGGGCTGGCATCCCAGATGCAGCAATGCAATGCCGTCTTGAAGGGCACTCACAGTGGCTTGGTGACCCTCCAGAGATCATTTCAAGCTCTTCACTGATGGCAGTCAGTGTTCCTGTTTCTTCTGTTCCACCTCCAACTACCTCTTCCCAGTCCCAGTCGCCTCACCCTCAACCCATCCCACGCAAACATTCAGACAAGCATGGACACAAAACATCACACAAGACTCTCACAGACAAACACAGGCAGCACACTTCAGTCCACAAGCACTCACACAGCCAACAGACAGATGCACACATAATATCATCCACTGCCTCCCCTTCCTCCTCCTCCCTCACAGTCACATCCGCACTCACACCTACATGCAATGCATCAATAGTCCCTGAACCTGCCACCTACACAACCCTGCCCACAGCCACCACAACAACAGACCCGCAGACATGCACACCACATGCCCAGTCACCAACATCACCACATCATGCAGCACACCCACCTCACTTGCAGACACCACCACAACATCCATCCACACGTCCTGTTTGTCCTCCCCCACCCTGTCTGCCCCCCTCCAAAGACACACAAACGCTCGCACTCAGGCCCCCAACAGCCATCCACCTCACACACGCACACTGTCCAGGCACCTGCACCCAAGTCCAGCACACATACTCCTCCTACAACCACTCCCTCTACCTCCACTCCCATCCCTCCTCCAACATCCCATCCCATTCGCACTAGAAAGCGTTTCATTTCCCGCCTTGACTTCTTCTCTCCCCCTCCCCCATCCCACCCATAAGGGGAAGGTCTCACCCCCAACCCAGTACCTCAAGCACACAGTCTGACACTGTACCACTCTCAAAATCTCCAGCACCCACTAAGGGGCAAATGAGTGCGATGCTGGCCCCCTGCCCAAGGACACTCCTCTGCCCCCAAAACAGAGGGCTAAAGTGCCTCCTCCTCTGAAACAGACAACAAAGAGCATGGAGCCACCTCCAAAACCTAGGGCCAAGGAGACCCCTCCCAAGACCAAGACCAAGGAGGCCCCTCCCAAGACCAAGGCCAAGGAGGACCCTACAAAAAGTAAACCCAAGAAGGCCCATACAAAAACAGAGCCCAAGGAGGCCCCAACAAAAACTAAGCCCAAGGAGGCCCCTCCAGAACCAGTGGGCAAGGAGCCCCCTCCATCATCAGAGGGCAGAGACCCCCTCCAGAACCAGTGACCAAGGACACCCCTCCAGAATCAGTGGCCAAGGAGCCCCCTCAGGACCCATTGGGCAGGGTCCCCTCCATAACCAGTGGGCAAGGAGCCCCTTCAGTATCCAGTGGGCAATGAGCCCCCTGAGTAACCAGTGGGCAAGGAGCCCCCCCAGGACCAGAGGGCAAGGGTCCCCTCCAGAACCAGTAGGCAAGGAGCCTCCTCATTATCCAATGGGCAAGGACCCTCCTGCCCCCTGAGGTGCCTGTCCATTTCCAACATGGTGCCCCTGAACAGTAGAGTCCCGATGTTGTCATGAGTCAAGTTGGGGGCTTGGACTTTGCCCTGTGGGCATTAGAGACGTTGAACTGGCCTTTGGGCCTGCATGTACATATGCAGTTGTATGTTTTTTTTTTATTTTGAATTGTCATCCAACATGATTACAGTGGTTGGAACAGAGGTATGTGTCTTGGCCTTTTTTGCTCCTGGGTCCTTTTACAGTGGATTTACTCTGCAGCTTGTTCTGGGTGTGTGGTGTGTGTGTATTGTGTGTGTTGTGCATGTCTGTGTCACTCTCCCCACCCTCTCTCCCTCCCTTGTGTGCTATGCAGCTGAACTCACTGTCGTCGGTGCCGTTGCTGCTCCAGGACTGCCATGGCGTGGTACAGCATTGGGAAGGTTCCATGACGACCGCAGACTCCTCTGTGTCCCTGAAGGTGAATGTCTCCTTTTAAATGATGTGTTTCCAACAGGTTTTTGGTGTTGTTGCTACTGCCCAGGAAATCCTGGCGGTGTGGTATGTCATAATATGGTGGGCGGATCCATTTCTTCCGTCTGCCTGTAGGTAGCTACCGTAGTGTTCAGTAGTCATACCGTGATGACAGTTGGTGTGGTACATTGGCTGTCTATGGGAGGGATCACTGCCATGGTCATTATTTGGCGGTCATGACCACTGGCCTGGCGACGGTACTACCAACCACCAATGTCATAATGAGCACCTATGTCTACTTTTTTAAGAAAGTCTTGCACAACCAGGTTGATGCAGTGTGCCAAACACAGCACCCTGAAATAGCCACCATCTGCCATGGAAAATATGCTATGTTACTGCCACTGTCCATAGCAACAAATCCAACTCGAAGAACAAAAATTCACAAAAATTCAGATACCTTGCTACTAAATTTCTCCAATTGCAGCTGTGTGTAAGTTCTCCATGGCGGACATGGCTACTGTTGCATGCCGCCGGACGCTCTTAAAAATTTCTTCAGGGCCAAGACCTGTTAACAGCTTTTGCTTTACCCCCAGAAAAGAGATCCAATGTGCAGAGATGCACATGTTATCAGTCGCCTGACAAATGGTCCACATGTCTGTCGTCAGGTGGATAGTGTTGACAACACTTTGCTACAAAGCTTGTCCAACCAATTGCAGCACATCATGATGCAGTGCTGGAAAAGCAACTCTGGGAAAATAGGTCTGGTTTGGAACCTTCCATTTCACGCAGAGGGCTGCCACAAACTCTAAGAATTCCACTCCTTTCACAAAAGAAAAAGGGAGGAGGTTGAGCGCTAAACTTTTTGCCAGCTTGCCATTGTACAAATGCACAGTTGGCTGGTTGCGGTCATATGGCCCCTCCTGCCTAAACATGCCAATAATTGTAGCCTGGATTTTCTTCTTTTGTGGAGCCACTGATGCAGGTGATTTTTCAGATCTAGGTGGTGGTAGACTCAATGCACGTCATGGTGCTGCATTGACCATATGCTGTGATGTTTTCATCTTCCTCTGCCATTGTGAGGCCGCTGAGGAGCGTGATTCTGGTGCATTGCTGGGGACAGGGCTGCTTTGTATGAGGATAATATCACTCTCTTCTTCCTCACCTTCCACTGTGATTTGACCTGGTGTAGCTGATGTTTCCTGGCTCTCCTCACCTTCACCATCGCAACCACATTGAGCCGTGTGTTTAAGGTGCTGCTCCCACCAGATTGCGTTCTGTTTTCTCAAATGGGTCATCTGACCTCCAGTACCATAATGTGAACAAGGCTTACCTCGATGAACAAATATGTGGCAAATGAAGCATATGGCATGTTCTCCTCCTGTTTGCTAATCATAAAAAAAGTCCCAAACTGGTGACCAGTACTTTCTTATTAGGCCACTGCCAATGCCTGAAGAAGAATTGAATGTAGGTGGTCATTGGTGTGTCAATTGTCTCTCTGCAGTGCATACTTGTACTGAGGAAGGGGTTGGTGCAGGTCTTTGCTGGGGCCTTACTAATATGGGAGCTGGCAGTGCTGTCTGTGCCACATCCCTTGGAGCAGTTTGGATAGTAATGTCGGACTCCTCTGAGTCAGCTTGGGCTTGCGTTGGGGTGGAGCTGTGGTTGTTGCAGGCGTGCTTTCAGGTTCCTACCCAGAGGCCGGTGTGGCAGCAGGCACACGTCTCCCGAAAAGGTTGCGGTTGGCATGCCACTGGTGGAAAGCTGCTTTTTTTCTCTGGCCACTTTCTTGGGAGCAACTTTCTTTGGGGCCATCTTAACTTGCTCTACATTAGTAGTGGCTCTGAGATGCACAAGCAAAAGAGTTTGGTGCCTGTGGGCCGAAGTAACTGTAGGGCCTTTTCTTTGGCAGTACTGCAGGTGATGTGGGGTCTCTTCTCTTGTATACCTACAAACAACCAAGCAAGAAAAACATGTAGTTAATTAAATGTGGCATGCCACTGGTGCAGCAGGTTGAAAATAGTACAGAGAAATACAATCTTAGTGCGGTTGATTACTCATGTAATATACCTTGTATTTATTTTAAAGGCAAACCACACCACCACGCCATAAAAAATGACATTTCAAATCAGACAGCACAACAGGCAGATCTATCTCTTTGCTTTATTTACATCTGTTTTAGGAGACACCTGGGGTAGTCAGAGAGAGGTGCATTGGTAAATGGAATAATCCTTTAAATAAAATACCCTATGGTGACAGGGTTGTCCAGGGGAAATGCTTTGGTGAATGGATGGAAGGAGGAATGGAATGGATCAGATGGATGGATCAAGGCAAAATGCAAAATTAAATTAAAATTATAAAAAAGTCAACATAAAAAATTAAAAATTAAAAATAGAAATACAAAATTAAACTTTAAAAAAATATCAAAATTAAAATAAAAAATAAAAAATATATTAAAATTAAAAGTAAAACAGTTATGAAAAAATAAAACTAAAGTATGAACATTAAAATAAAAAGTAAATTAAAGAATAAACAAAAATGGCATAAAATAAGATTTTAATAAAAAATAAAAAAATTACAATTAAAATAGAAACTTTAAAAACAAATGATCAATAACTAACGATCTTTGTATGTAAGCCTATGTCAACTCAAAGACACACTGGATGCACAGTGCACACACAAAATGGCTGCCAGACAGCCCCCTGGTCAAACAACAAGGAGCAAGGAGGAAGCATGGAGAACAGAGAAAACATGCAAGCCTGTGGCAAGGGTCATTGGCTGCATGGACAAAATGGCTGCCAGCCAGCCACATGGCCCAACAACAACAACAAGGAGCAAGAAGGCATGGCAAACAAAGAACACATGCAAGCCTATTGCAAAGGACACTGGCTGGATGGTTAAATTGGCTGCCAGCCAGCCAGCCACATGGTCAAATAACAACAACAACAAGCAAGGAGGAAGCATGGAGAACAAAGAACACATGCAACCCTATGGCAAGGGATACTGGCTACATGGACAAAATGGCTGTCAGCCAGCCACATGGTCAAACAACAACACAAGGAGCAAGGAGGCATGGCAAACAGAGAAAACATGCAAGCCTATGGCAAATGACACTGGCTGCATGGAAAAAATGGCTGCCAGCCAGCCACGTGGTCAAACAACAACAAGGAGCAAGGACGCATGGCAAACAAAGAGCACATGCAAGCCTATGGCAAAGGACACTGCCTGGATAGGTAAAATGGCTGACAGCCAACCAGCCACATGGTCAAACAACATTAACAACAAGCAAGGATGAAGCATGGAGAACAAAGAACACATGCAAGCCTATGGCAAGGGACATTGGTTGCATGGACAAAATGGCTGCCAGCGAGCCACATGGTCCAACAACAACAACAAGGAGAAAGGAGGCATGTCAAACAATGAACACATGCAAGTCTATGGCAAAGGGACAATGGCTGCATGCACAAAATGGCTGCCAGCCATATGGTCAAACAACAACAACAAGGAGGAAGGAGGCATGGCAAACAAAGAACACAAGCAAGCCTATGGCAAAGTACACTTGCTGAATGCACAAAATGGCTGCCAGCCAGTCACATGGCCAAACTACATTGTCCTATGCCTTCAAATATTATTATCCCACAATATATAAACTTTTTGCAAAAAAGTGGAATGCAAACAATAACCAACATTTAAATTTATATTAATCAAATGCCATCCCTACCCTGAATGAAGTTTTAAAATCATATACCAATGAAACATTTATTTCATGCACTGATGCCTACTATTGCTGGCCTGGGATGGCTGGCTTAATGGCCCTTTTGAAATTGAGGACACATTTTAAAATATTTTTGCAAATGGAAACTTGTAGAAAAGGTACTGAGCTGTGCAACAATTTTCTTTAACAAAAGGTGAAAATTCAATGAAATCCAAAATAGATAATAACTAGACCCATACTTAAACTCCACGCCACCCATCCCCACTTTACACTTTTAAATCAAATTAAAGTACAAAGAAATACTGGTGCATGGCCAAGCAAACAAACAACACCACCCTTATTCAATATACTTTTAGAACTTACTTGTGGGATGATTTCATAAAAACAAAGTCCTTAAATCCAAAGGTACATCCAGGAGACAAAGAGAGTGATTCTTCCACCTCAAAATCCAAGTGAAAAGTGGCCAGGGAATCGACAAAGCACTGAGAGGATCTTGATGGACAGGAACAGGAAATTGGAGTCTCTGACACACTTCCTTCTTGTTGAAAAAAAGGCTTCTCAATCTGAAAAGCAAATTGCAGGGTCCATTGGAGAAGAAAATCTAGTCAGAAAATCTCTTTTTGACTAGATTTAGGCCTGTATTTATACTTTTTTAGTGCCGCATTTGTGCTGCTTTTTTACGCAAAAGCGGCGTAAACTTACAAAATTCAATTGTATTTTGTAAGTTTGCACCGCTTTCGCGTCAAAAAATTATGCAAATGCGGCGCCAAAAAGGATAAATATGGGCCTTAGTGTCGCTGGTGTAAAACAAATCTACTTCAAAAGTGAGTTTGTGCTTGCAAGCAACCCGATTTGGCCGCTGGCGCGGCTGGAAGCAACATGAGAGAGCACAAGGTCTCACGTAAGCTCGCTGCGGCCAAGGAGAATCTTTGCGCTCACGAGAGAGCACCAAAACCCAATCTTGTGAGCGCAAACTAATTCCACTCTGAAAACTCCTCTGGGTGAGCAGAGTTCTATGCCTAGGCCTATTCGAATCCCAGTGTCGCTTGGCAGTGTGTTTGTTTATTTAATAGTGTTTTGACTGTTAAACCTTCCTACTGATGGGACATTCATGTTTCTTTCCAATCACATGCATGGGTTGACTGTCATGGGTATGTCTGGAAGCATCACAGTAAGGAGTCACTTATGGCCTAAAGGTTAAGGTCACAGACCCTCACACTTAAAGTTGAGGATTCTGCTCCAGGTGTGTCTGTGGTCATTTTCCTTTTTTAATTTCTTTTAAAATGAAAAAGCTTAAGGTTCATACTGAAAGGTGATCTCACATTTCTTTATCAACAAATACATTTTTATTTTCAATTAGACCAGAAATATCACATTGTGAGTATATCAGTCATCAAATTCTACACACCAACTCATAGTTCCACTCAAACCCTCAAATACCCACTCACAGACCCACTCAGACCCTTGTGCACCCACTCACAGCCCCATGCAGACCCTCACACACCCACCCACAGACCCACTGATACCCTCAGGCACACACTCACAGATCCACACAGACACTCACCCACCCACTCACAGACCCACTAAGACACATGCACCCACTCTCACACCCAGAGAGACACTCTCATAGTCCCTCTCACACCAAGATACACCCTCTCACACCTATTCTCACACCCACAGAGACAGGCTGTGACAAACTCCCGCTCTGCATGGCCAAAGGCTTTCGCAGCATGGTGTTAGGTGGTTAGGGGGTTGGCCAGAGGGTCTGGCTGCAGGCTATGTCCTGTGGCCACCCCCGCGCATGGCCAAAGGCCATGTGTGGTGTGGGGTAAGTGGTTGGGGGGGGTTGACCACAGGGTCTGGCCATAGGCCAGGTCTTGTGGCCAACCCGCTTTGGCCGTGCGCACTGGTGGTTGGATTAACCTATGGTAATGAAAATTACTTACATTAAAAAAACATAGAAATCTACTGAAAAAAAACCAAAGGTTACAGGGACGTTATAGTTAGGGAATAGATTTTTTTTAAAACATAGAAAATCACTTAAAAAAATAAAGGTTATAGGGATGTTATAGTTAGGCTCACATTTTAAACGTACAAAACCATAGAAATTCACCTGTTATAGTTAGCGTTATCCCATGCAACAATAACTTGTGCCCTAAGGTAACTATAACTTGTACCCTTGCCATGCACTGCTAATTACCCCACAAATTACGACACTCGTGAAGCTTTGATAACATCTTTGATAGTATCAATGTGTATTTGCAGTAAAATCTTTGATGAAAAAACTGTGAATGGCGGGGGCCCGAGTTACAGTTATCTTAGGGCACAAGGTATGGTTACTTGAGATAACTATAACTTTAACAGCTGAATTTCTATGGTTTTTCATGTTTAAAACGTGACCCTAACTGTAACATCCCTGTAACTTTTGTTTTTTTAAGTGATATATATATATATATATATGTGTGTGTGTGTGTGTGTGTATATATATTTATATACATATATGCATATGTATATATGTGTGTGTATATATATATGTGTATGTACGTATATATATGTGTGTATATATATGTATATATATATATATATATATACTTAGCGAGAGAGAGACAGAGAGAGACAGAGACGGAGACAGAGAACGAGTTAGAGTCCCCATAATTAGGGAATATGCTGTTTTTCAAAGAGTGATATTTGTTAAAGTGCTTGAAAAACTTGCAAAGTATTTCATGAACAGTAACAATTAGGTTGTTTAATTCCCATGAATACTATGACTACTACTGGTAGTTAATTGCTAGGTTTTCTGCATGGTTTTCACATAACATTTCTTCAATATATACGTGTCAGTACGAGGGCCAGTACTTGGGACCTCAACTCTGCAAAGGAGATGGTTTCTTTTAGATTTCTAAGCCACTGGAGTTGATATGATGCTGATGTGGTTAGATTGGCAATGTGGTCAATAAGGGTGACGTTCTCCTCTGAAATTGTTAGATACAGTTCCGGAGATTGACATACTTTATTACCTACTACCGGCCAAGAAACACTCTGGTCACAAAACATTTCTTTCTTCTGGCTTTAAGGTCTTCTTAATTTCATCGCCACCTTTTCCATTGGCCACTAATCCTTAGCTATGTGGTAAAGGATGCTTGCCTTGCACTAACATCTTTTCATCCTCATACATTTCAGGATCTTCAGAAAAAATATCATTCATATCCTCATTAGTGGTCATTGAAAATGTTGACCTTCTAGTTCTTCAGAAGCTGGTCAGGTTCCCCAGCATCCTTTCTCATCCGAACAGCTTTCCTTCCCCTCTGGTTCTCCCTCATAAATTAATATTTCTTTGATGTAGACAAAATGGCTGGATACTTTTTAAGAATTGTTCAACCCTTCAAATCATTAGGTTTCTCCTGCACGCACGCACTTGCACGCTGTACTTGCGAAATCTTTTGTTGATAAAAAAACTTAAAAGAGGCAAAGAAACCACCCCTTATTTACCTGAATTTACCATTGGTTTGGTCCAATGTCGCTCTCATTTACGTGCTTTTGATTGGCCAGCATGTCGTCTGCACGTTTTCTTCTTCACTTCCTGCTGTCTTCTTTGTCGTTCATGCCATTGGATTGGCTCGGAACCAAGTGCCAATTCTGGTCACTTGCCATTGGACATTCGCCAAGGTCCTCCCTCTGGCTATGATGCTGAAGGTACTTATTTTTTCTTTCTGCGTGCCGTCTTCCTTCACAGCTGATGTCTTCTTTCTTTACTGCTGTCTTCTCTGTCTTATTTCTTTGTTGGCGTCTTCTTTCTTCGCTGACATCGTCTATGTCTTCTTTCTTCTTTGCCGCATGCAGGAACAAATATTGCACCAGCATAATGTTCTCCCATCTGTGCAATGTTTGTAAAGCACTTATTCTTTGTGTAATCGCTGCTGTTTATGTAGATGCCTGCAGCATTGAATCAACAGTTGTGTGAAGGAGGCAGCCTTGGCTGTGACAAGCAGCAGCCATGCTTGAAGACGCCGTGTGTGATTGACGTGAACGTGCGAAGAGCATACCGGCGGGATATCAAGGTCACTTCCCCACCGCAGGACAGATTACATTGGGTGAGGTTTTCTATCATTCCGACTGAGGCCCCGGAAACATTAATAATGGACAGGGCTAGATGATAATACCAGGATGGGAAGAGCCAATAATATCCTGAATGTATTCACTTGTTAATAACCTCTGAATATCCAGTACTGCCAATTGGGCAGCTTTTATGCCACAATGACAGCCAGCGCTTGCTCCCTTCATATGTCTGGGGGTGGGTGTCTGTGTGTGTGTGTGTGTGTGTGTACCTACATGCTGCCTCTACTGGTAGTACCTGCGTCAAAAATCATTATTTTAAGTACTCACATGCATGTAAAAAGAGCACCCGGGCTTCTATGTGCTAGGGCTACGTACATGGGTGCGTGCCTCGAGTGGGAATTAGCACTTTAAGTAGCCCGGTCCATTCCGTTTTTTGATTTTGAGGGGAAGTAAGTTACAGTACGTGTTCTGCTTGTGGCCCCACACAACAGTTATTATTCTTGACTTCAGACTAGCAAAGCTAGAGGAAAATGGTTTTAAATTTGATAAACCATTAAGAGTTGTTTATGTTGAAATGAATGTTGAATTAAAAACATCAACATAAACAACTGTTAACAGTTTATCAAATTTAAAACAAACATTATTATACAATTTTGCATTATTTTTATAATCCAGTTAGATAGTAAGATAGAAAGCAAAAGAAAAATCAAAGACGAAACCTACTGGCCTTGCCAATGCTTGTTTTTGATTTCTTTCAACTAGAGACATCACAATTGTTCCTCTTTTGATGCCTTGAGGGCGTTCTGGCTCTCATTCTCCTGTAGAAACAGATTTTATTGCATTACCTACCAGGCTCCTCTTGTCATGTAATCAAAACTAAAAATAGAAAAGCTACCAAATAACCAGTATAACACACCCATAGCGCCCTGATGTCTAGGTCGCGACCAAGTAACAAGCATAAGATAACATGCATGTAGCGCCCTGATGTCAAAGTTATGACTAAGTAACAAGTGTAACATAACGTGCACTTAGCAGCATGATGTCAACAAAAGGTCAAGTAAAAACATAGCATGCACCTAGAGCCCGGGTGCAAAAGAAATGACCAAGTAAAACGTGCACCTAGCGCCCTGATGTCAACAAAAGGTCAAGTAAAAACATAACGTGCACCTAGCGCCCTGATGTCAAAGTAATGATCAAGTAACAAACAAAACGTGCACCTAGCGCCCTGATGTCAAAGGTACGACCAAGCAACAAGCGTAACATAACGTGCACTTAGCTGCCTGATGTCTACAAAAGATCAAGTAGCAAACATAATATGCACCTAGTGCACTGATGTCAACAAAAGATCAAGTAACAAACATAGCATGCACCTAGCGCCCTGATGTCATAGGAACGACTAAGTAAAAAACGTAATATAACTTATACCTAAGCGCCCTGATGTCAAAGGCAAGACTAAGTAACAAGGGTAACATAACTTGCGTTGCACTCTGATGTTAAAGGCATGGGCAGAGAACAAGCATGTATAAGGTGCACCTAGCGCCCTGTTGCCATAGGAACGACCAAGTAACAAATGGAAACTTTTGGGCCCTGTATGCCAGCGCTTAGAGGATAGTTGTTTTGTCTAATAAATTGTGGGCTCATTTGCAAGGCCCATAGCGCAGGACGGCGCTTTGTTGCACCACCCTGCGCTACTGGGAAAGGGCAGAAATGCACCATATCTACACGATACAGCGCGTTTCTGTCCTCTTCACCTGCCGTGGTGCACAAATTGCTGCCATGCACCAATGCAGGCCCCCTTGCTCCATTGTGCATGAGTGCCTGCGTTGTGGGGATGATTGTTTTTGTGCCGAAAGGGACAATTCCTGAACAAAAACAATCACAAGAAATGTTTTCCTCTTTCTATGTGTGCTGCAGAATACAGCACATATAGAAAGAGGAAAAAATGGGAAGAAATAAAGATATCACTCTCACACCACCCCGGAGGTGGCGTAGGGATCTGATGTATTCCCGGGCTTGTAAATCTGGGAATGCATCAAATTCCTTCATGTTCCATGGGTGTTGCGTGGGGACACCCCAAGCAACACCCATGGGAGGCCTACACAATAGCCATGGAACGTCACTTTCACACAGTGTTATGGTAAAAGGCGTCCATATTTACAGGGCCATGAAAAGCCATGCAAGATTGCTTTGCATGGCCAGGTAAATATGGGCTGGCACACTGTGCCACCAGTGCATCAAAAAGAATGAGGCTCAGGTGGCGCTGTGTGCTGCTGGGGCCTCGTAAATGAGGCCCTGAGTTTGGAAAACATAGTCCATCCAGCAACCTGACCTTGGCACTGATTTATAACTAAATGCCTTTTTTAGTTCAGGGAAAGGCCTGGTTCACACCTCGTCAACCACATTCTGAGTTTGACGCCCAGTCACTAACTCCGAGGAAGGGCAGGTACCGCAGGACTAACTTACCCCTCTGGCAGAGTGTCACTGATGGGAGTAAGTGCCAGTGGCGCGGACTGACTGCTCGAGGAGTGATCTGTCAGTGGGGGTGCCAGGCGTTATCTAAGCGCCAAGAGTCTCCTGCTCCAGGCCAGGCAACTCCCCAAGATTCCTGCAAAACTAATCGGAAGCAGATGGGGCTCTTACTCCGCCTTTAGAGGGGGGGAGGGGGGTCCACAACATTACAATTCTGAAATTCGGCAATCTGCTTCTCTCATAAAAGTAACCATAGAAAGAAAAACTCCACATGCATTTTACATCTTGATTATTACACAGAACGCCATCCTGCAGCCTCATGCACAAGATCACACAACACGCAGCGAGACGAATTTAAACTGGGGAACTTGGCAAACTTCTCTATGTATAGCAATTGGGAACTTCGTCAAACTCCTCTGGTATAAAACATCACAGCAAACATAAAACCACTATACAAACCGAATGAGTCATAAATCATACACATGCTAAACAAAGGCTTGAGTTGTATGCGAAAACAGTGCGAGAGCTCATTAACTGGCGAGACTCTAAAAGAAAGTTTTCAGTAGAAGAGACAATTAACCAAGTTTTGAATTGATCTGATTTTCAGGACAGGAGAGGGTCACGCGCAGCCTGCCCCAGCCAGCTGCCCCCGGCTACAAAGTACGAGTCTGCCTCCTGATGAACCGCCAGCCCCAGGTGAAGGCGTGTGAAGGTGCAAATGCTCCTTAACCCCATTGCACCTACTGCACCATAGATTGCTACAACATTGGTGTTTTTTAGTTAGTAGACTGCACAACAACAGTTCCCCATCCACACTGTATGTTGATGTGGATTTTATGTGGATTTTCTTGGAAGGAATGATGTTGCACTCAACAAATAGCCTTCACAGATAGAGAGTCAGACAGGTAAATGGATTGATGGATGGATGGATGGATCCATCCATCCTTCCATCCATCCATAGTACCACCTACCACTTCGTACGACCCTAAATGGAAGATATTTGCTTCCCTGCATTTGCCTGCGATCAGCAATGTCTATGGCAGTCGACTGTCTTCCTTCAAATAGGATCGCTCATGTAAAACAGAGCAGAAGGTTCTGACACAGCATCCTTCCAAAAAACAAATCTTTGACTGATAATGAGTCAAATATAAATAGGTTAAAATCAATCTGGCCCTAAAACATTGTGGTGACTGTTTCTGCACTTCTGTTTCTCAAAGAACCACTACATTAATTTCAAATTATTTATCCCTAAAGAGAAAAGTGAACAGAAGAATTAGTGCGGACCACATTTCCAATCCCATAAAGGTGGTCCTGTACCATGTATGTCTACGTGAACATGTGTATATCATTTGAAGGTTTTTTTGTTTAATAGGAGCAGGAGTGGAGGTAATCTGCCTTTTCGGTGTGTTCACCCTGGATTTTTCAACTTTTGCCTTGCTCTATATTTTTGCTGATAAATAGTAGTAAAGTGCCTGTTCTCCCCTTTTAAAACATTGCCAAATTTACATATTGCTAACTGGTATGTTTAACTCACCTACATGTCCCTAAAGTGTACTCAGGGCCTGTAAGTTAAGTGCCACCAGTGGCCTGCAGCACTTTTTGGGTCATCTACTTGAATGGCAGTGCAAACATTGCTTCAAGTCTGCCATTGTAGCCTGACTGCAGCAGTGTAAAACTCCAATTTTACCTGTTAAATTAAACTCTTTTTGACAGGTAAATACCTTTTGTTTAAATATTAATAATGCATCCCTTTGTAGGCCTTGTAGCCCACAAGGCAGGGTGCCTGTTATTTAAAAGTAGGACATGTAGAAATGTAAGCCCAGATACAATTCATGCAATGCAGAGCAGCAAGGCAAGTTGTTGTACTGTGTTGAGTGAATGGAGAGACCTGAAAGGCACAATATTTACAAAAATATAGTACTGTTCAACTCTCTACCTGCCTAGAGCCAATGCAGCCCCCTCGTACCATGGTGCAATGGTGCCTGCATTGTCGTAAGCATAGTATGTAGGGAGGGATACTTTCCTACACAAAACTATCTATAGAGGTATATTCTGTTTTGCAGAATGCAGCACACATTCAAAGAGGAGGTAAGGAAGAGAAACAAAGATATTACTCCTTGTTACATTAGCCTTGGTTAGGCACACGATTTTGGTGGTAACCCAGGATTACACCCTTAAGTAAACCTGAGTTTGCATCATAATACATGAGTGGATGAAAGGCAGCACCCCATGCTCACGTCACACCGTCTCAACACAAAGTAACACAAGGCAGCAACTTGAATTACATTTCCAAGCAAATCAGCTTTTTGCGCCTTTGTGAATCAGTCCACACATTTTGTGCCATGGCTAAGCCAAAACAGTGTCACAGCCACAACACAAAATGTTAGTGAATCTGGGCCATAATGGTAACATGTTCTTACAGTGACTAACACCCAAAACTATTTTCACTGTGGAAGGACTATCTGTCCTATGTTGAAAACTAGAGTACAGAATACATATTAAAATATTATTACTGTATTTCAGTAAAGGGACCAACTACAAAAATAATTAGAAAACTATTTTTAATAGTTATCAAAAATCCTATTCAATGGTGGTCAGATTTCTAATAACTACTAGGGAAAAGTAAATTTTAGAAAGTTAGCTTTTCCCTGCCTGGAATTCCTGAAGGCTAATTTGGATTAATTCTTTAGCTTCCCCAGTGTGTAGGTGACCTAAATAAGGTATTAATGAGGTGATCAATTCCTTGCAGGAGCTAAACAATAGGTCACAGTGAGTGATAAGTCAACTTGAATGGGCACAGATGAATCCTTTAAGCTCAGCAGAAGGGTGGAGATGCAGATCATCCTGTTAACAACACACTGTCAATCAAGTCCTGTGGACAGGTCTGTTGAGTCACATATAACATTTTGTGAACACATGAGAGGGGAGAGAGCAGGTTGCGAGGACAATTCTTGTGGATGCAGTGTCTGATTGCAGAAGAACTTTGCTTTTGTCCTAACAGACTTCTGTCTCTGGGCTTACATGTAACCCTTGGACCACGCATGAGAAGGGAGAGAACAGTATGTCAAGGCAATTTTTGTGGATCCACTGCCTGATTGCTGAAGGACTCTGCTTTTGTCCTACCAGACTTCTACCTCTGGGTTTGTTATAGGTAGAGGTTGCTTTCCCAGGTAAGTTTAGGTGAGTATATATATATTTATTTTAAAGTGCCATTGGGGGTCCCTTGCATGGGGCCCCCTGCCTGGCACTGGGTATTTTGGGCTTGCCCAGGGGACACTGGTCCCCTGTGGTAGGCATTGTTGTGGTGGGCATGGCTCCTGTCTAAACTTAGACAGGAGTCATTTTTTGCCTGCTTGTGTGTCAGTTGATGACGCTAGGCTGACTAGCGGCAAAACATTTTCAGCTAACCAGCCTAACGTCATTTCTGACCCACTACCGCCATTTCCCCTAACGCCATTCCCTTCAGCTAGTGTCTTTTTTTTATACTCTAGCCAATTCTTAGCGCCATCACGCAGCATTCCATAAATATGGCGCATAGATGGCTTTAAGGAATGGCGTTAGCTGGCATTAAGAAAAGTGACGCACAACAGCGTTAGCGCTGTTGTGCGCCATTTTTCATAAATTTCCCCCAAGTTTAGTTTGTCCAAAGACTTCCTCCATTATGAAAATGCGCAAAGTGGGTAGGGTTGGCCCTGAGAACAATTACCCGTTTGGTTAGGGCTAGGCCATGAGTCATTCCTACTAAGTATCTAGTGCCAGGCATAAATGTGGCCACTCTAGGCACCCACTTAAGAACAATTTCTGGACTTGCAGAAGATCATAAGAGGAATAGACGTGATGTCTGTGAACAGAGAAGATCCAGAATGATTGTATATGCTCTCTGGTGTACCCAGGACAAAGAAATGTACTCCAGGGGTTATCGGACTGACCTATTCCACCCACAGGGATACACTAGCTACAAAAGGTCTTTTCCTGGAAGTACCATGTGATTAATGTCAAGTGAACCTGGACGGGTTTGGACCCTCCTGTTGGGCTCTGCCTGTCATCTTGTGAGTCTCTAAGTGTCTCCCCTTAGGTACTTGGGGCACTAAAAGTGTACCCCTGTGGTTGGCTGGACACCAGAAGAAACTTTGGAAGAAACTTTTGAAAATATTACTTCCAAACCAGTTGGACTTAGAAACGTTTTGACTTCATACTTTCACCTGAACCAATCCACTTGGTGTATGTGGCCCAGGTTCTATTTTGGTCGGCTTGAAATTGCACCCTGGTCCCAATCTTCCGTGACCATCGACTATCCTTGGGGCTTTACATTTTCTAGGTACTTTTCCAACATTCTTTGGTTCCCCGTATTGGGTTTTTGTCATATTGGTGTCTGTTTGCGTATTAACGTTCTCATATTTGATAAATGAGAGTGGTATTTTTCATTGAGATGTGTTTTTACTTTTTAACTGTCTAAATGCTTTACACATTTTTGGTAATTTAAGCCTGTCTGCTCTCTATCATAGCTACCAGGTTCTGAGCTTAGGTTGATATACTGAAACCATGGGCTGGACCTAACAAGATGGTGACTTTATTACTTGTGTTGGGGTGGACACCACATGATCCCAACTAATAAACCACTTTCTCACGATGTTTAGGTGCGTAAAGTAGAAAAAGAACCGTAATAGACCATCTGTTGTTTGGCAATTTTTCACAATAAACCCCTTTACTTGTATGATAACTGAATGTTCGGGAATGCTAAGAAACGCAAGGTCATTTCTTTTGCAGGAACTGTAACATGTGTAAATAAAACATGAAATAAGACAGAAGCATGTCTCAATGGAATTAGCCTGATTTACCAAATGTTATATATAATCTGCTCATGTTGTTTAAGACCAGATATTGACGAATTACACAGCATTGTTTGTGCATTAGAAATAAAACTTTAACTGCACCCTTCCTCGGTCATAAGGTGGAGAAACAACTTTCAGACAATGATTTACCATGGTGGTAGGGGGGATGCAATTCTTAAAAGTGGAGAAGAGAACACATGAATTAATGAGAAGAATGCATAAATCAAGCTGAATTATTAGACTCAATAGTGTAGAACAATAACACCACAAGTAGCGGGATTGGAGAACCTTGACCCACAAGGGAGATTTTTTTTATCCCTGGAGAATATTGATTATCAGTTTACACAACTAATTTAGACTGTAAGTTACTTGAGATCTCAAAATTCTATCCAAGATTACTAAAAGATACTTCTTCTAGCGACGATGGTTTGGGAGTGGTTGTACTATTCATATGAATGAGTTGAATATCAATGTGGGATGAAACCCCCGCTCTCGCCCAGTCAGACTATCTTAAATCTTCTGAAATTCATATCGAGGGAACAGATAAGGAGCGCTGGGTGATTGAGATTAATTTAGCAACAGACCCACTAGATCACAGCAAACCCGCAAACCCACCTCTACTCCAGGTTTCTGATTGGCTTAGACCACCCCCTGTCCCAGATGGGGCTGGAAGCACCCTAGACACGACCGAGAAGGGCATATTGCTTCCCCACGGTACCCTAGCCCCGAGAGAGAATCCCGTGGCTGAAGCTCCCCATAACAAACCAGATGGCTTAGATACCATCCTCAGTTGGAACATTGCCGGATTGGAGAGTAAAATGAACAACCCTGAATGGGGAAAATTCATAGACAAACATAAAATATGTCTCTTCCAAGAAACATGGGCGCTGGAGCCTAAATATAGAATCGGTTACAAAAGTTACTGGGTTCCAGCAAATAAGGTGAATTCAGGGAGACCCTCAGGTGGCCTGCTAATATGGCTCAGCTGTTCTCTCAAATGCCAAATTGAACCAATTGACTTGGGCTGCCCTGATCTAATGGGTTTATCAATACCATCCCTTAGAGAGAAACCACTTTTAATAATTAACATCTATAATAGGAGCCTGGGCAATAAATATGAGTCCAACGCACTGACTATTTTAGACAATTTTCTCACCGATAAATCACCCACTCATTTTATTCTTATTGCCGGAGATTTTAACACCACTTTTGAACCCTACTCACTGGCCCAGGAACTATATAAAGATGAAGATGCTCATTGGGGCATCCCCCAGCTGGTGTCAAGCAAAAGACCTAAAATCAACAGACTATCGTACCAGCTCATGGACATTACATTGGCACACGGTCTCCGGGCTTGCAATGGCCGCTCCCGTTCGGATCTTAACCTTCACCCCACATTTAAACGTGGGTTGCAGAAGAGCCAGATTGATTACATCTTGCTCGACATCCGCCTTTGGGGTCACATGGTCGATATGAACATCACAGAACATGAGGAAAGCGACCATGAACCATTGATTTTATCACTCAGGAACCTACTACCCCTACTTGAAGCCTCCTGCCCCAAGTCCTATAGTCAGCAGCTCGCACTGACCAACAACAGGCGAAATGTTAGATGGAAATCCCTGAACACTGACATAACCACTTTGGCAAAAGTGTACTGGCAGCTGGCGGATCATATGGAATATATACTTCAACCCACGAAAGATAGTGGTGGGCTTATAGCAGCCCACACACTGTTTTTTAACTCTTTAAAAACTCTACTTACTAAAGAGTCGGCAACAGAGCCTAAACAGAACTCTAACGCAAGATGGTTCAACACTGCATGCAGAGAAGCACAGCATAAGTTGCTGAGAGCCCTAAGAGGTGGCCAGATGGATTATATAAGGGAAGCTAGAAAAGACTACAAAAAGGAACAAGGTAGAGCCCGTAGGGAATGGGATGAATCAAGATGGGTCCTCCTCCTGGAATCTGCTAAAACAAACGACACCACGAAATTTTGGAAATTGGTAGCTGATGCCAGCAATGAACCACACCGTTCGCCTGGTGCCTCAATACTCCCTGCAGAATGGTCCGACCATTTTTCCCAATTATACCTGGGGACCACCGATGCTGCTTCCCGGGATCTGATCCATATCATGACCTCCGAGACCCCCAAAATTGAATTCACTTTGGCAGATACCAAGGCTGCGATTATCTCAATGAAATGGGGAAAGGCCCCCGGCCTTGATAAAATACCAGGAGACCTTTACAAGTCAAATCCAGATGTATGGGCCCCATACCTAAACCTCATCTCAAACGAGATAGCTGCTGGAGCACCTGTTCCGAGCTCCTGGTTGGGAGCAGAGATAGTCCCCATTTTTAAGAAAGGCGACCCCTCTAACCCTGCCAACTATCGCCCAATCTCCTTACTCGACAACTTCCAAAAAATCTATGCAAAGCAAATTTTGTCCTGTCTAGAAGTCTGGATTTTAGAAACAAACGCCATCTCTGACCTACAAGCAGGGTTCAGACCAGCAGTCAGTACTATAGATCAGGTACTAAGATTTTTAACAATAAAATGGAAAACTGTAGAAATAGGAAGGGGTAACCTTTACGTAGTTTTTATTGATCTCAGAGCCGCGTTCGACCTGGTCCCCAGAAACCAGTTATGGCTGACGCTAGCCAATATGGGTGTCCCGCACGGCCTTCTGAAACTTATTACCCGCCTACATGAAAATACCTACGCCCAAATCAGGAACGGCAAGAAGGGTGATCTCACAGAACCAGTGGCTATTGATAGGGGAGTTAGACAGGGGTGCGTCCTGGCCCCAACTCTCTTCCTATTATACATAAACAACTG
Source organism: Pleurodeles waltl (assembly GCF_031143425.1). Taxonomy (NCBI): domain Eukaryota; kingdom Metazoa; phylum Chordata; class Amphibia; order Caudata; family Salamandridae; genus Pleurodeles; species Pleurodeles waltl. Next base: position 1,678,532,209 of record NC_090445.1, on the reverse strand, counting down.
CATCAAGTACTTAGCAAACTGCACAAATGATTCTCCCAAGCAGGCTGGAACCAAAGTCCCCTGCCTACTCTACGCAGATGACACTATTCTTTTGTCTAAATCACCCATGGGAATTCAAAACTTGGTAAATCAGTTTGGTGTTTACTGCAGAAATTATGGATTAGACATAAACCATAAGAAAACCAAACTTATGATATACAGCGCCCCGAACAAGAAGCTCAGCGCAAACATAAAGATGGATCTGACTCCCCTTGAGAGAGTAATGGAATATGACTACTTGGGCATTAGACTATCCGACAAGGGCAGCTGGGAGCCAGCCATAAGGAAAGGGGCACTAACAATTAGCCAAAGATGTGGAGTAATAGGACGCAAAGCTAGCACTGCCACAAGCCCCCCTCTGATCCTTATCTCTGAAATATATAAAGCACAAATCCGTGCTGCGGCCCTATATGGAGCAGAACTTTGGGGATCACATAGACAGATGGATACTCTCCAAACCAAAGAAAACAACTTCCTCAGACACATATCTAGACTGGGGAGGGGCACGCCAATGCTCCCCCTCAGACTGGACCTGGGCTTAAATAGTATCAAAGACATAGCATATCTAAGACCACTCCTGTATTGGGTTAGACTATGGAAAACAGACGAACTTGAACCCTACAGGGCAGCAGTTAAAGAACTATTACCACCTCATCACGGATGGGAAAAGGTACGGTGGCTCAGGGAGATGAAAGCGGCATGGACCAAACTGAGTCTATCCCAGTACTGGGAGAACCCCGAGATGATTCCTGGCAGTGCTAAACGCCTGATCAAAGAACATTATTGGGCAAAAATCAACGAAGAATCTCTCTGTTCACATGTGTCAGGTCGGCTGACAGCTGAATTCCTGCTGGTCAAACACGTTCCCTTCCCTGAAAGCTCCCTGGATCTACCCATACCAGCCCGTGCTCGCTCTCTACTACTCCAGCTCAGGTACGGGACATTGGCGGTTAATAGCTACACGGCTGGTTGGTCGACTAACAGTTCCCCATCGGACAAATGCATAAATTGTCATTTATGCAAGGAAACAGCTGAACACATCCTATTTTTCTGCCCTCTGTACAAAGGCCCCCGAGGGAAGTGGATTATTCCCTTGTGCAGAACACTCCAACCACTATCCCGCAACAGTCTATTCAGAATATGTAAATACGACACTTCCATACTGATAATCAGCGCTGTTTCTAAATATCTGGCAGCAGCATGGAAAATTCGTAATAGGACTATTCTAGATTTTAACTCACTGTTTGAAGAGTTGTCTTGAAAACAGTAAATCAGCACCCTGTTATATCAGCCTTGGGCTCTAATTGTAAACCGCGACTTATTGAGCACAAAAAACCGTATCTCTGAATAAGTGCTATATTGAGTTATTTTAACCAAAGTGTTTTATAAATTTAAAATTATACTTAATTTTATAATTGTCAAGATGCAATTTATTGGATTAATTAACCCAAAAGAACTAATTAACCTAGAGCATCATCTACCACTGTCTGACTTCTTAAATTTTTTAATCAGTTTTACTGCCTGGAGTTTCAGTGCCTGATTTTATATAGAGATGTGCCACACAACAGCTTTTACGTTATCATTATTTTACTGTTCAGGGTTATGTACAGGGTAAGATCTAGAGACTATTCCGAGCACCTCTTTCACCCCTCCTATTTATGTAATCTTTCTCAGGCAGCTACTGGACCCCTACTTTTTTTTACTATTGTTCCTTTTATTGTGTACTGGTCTATGGTTTTTATCTTTCTGTACGTATGTATATATTTTTTAAATCTTTTAAATGGCCCAAATTTGGACCGAATAAACTATTGATTGATTGAATGTGGGATGAAAGACACAGAAGTTACAAATTAATAATGATGTCTGATGGGCTAAAATAATTAACGCACAGTTATTTGTGATCTTTTCCATAAAAGATTAGAAGTTGTTGAACTGGCAGAACAATGTCTGCATGAGTCCTATGGCATTTCCGAGGGCTCAACTAAGCATGCATGTTTACCTGTGAATTATTGCATGTCTCTGAATGGTAATTGGTTAGAGTTTTAAATGTTTTTTAAAATGACTGTGTGCTTTCCAGTTGAAGGACGAGTGTGTCCTTGAGTCACATACTATAGGCCAATCAAAAACGCCGCTCAGACTGTATGACCATGTTTGAACAGCTGCATGCTTTCTTATATTAGCAGGCAATTGTTTCAGAGTGGAAAGAGAAGAATCCACATTAGAGTGTAAGTCTGCACCATCTTGCCTTTTTTCAATTATTTTCTTAGGTTTCCATCTCAAAATACAAATTCATCCAGAAAATGAAAAAAACATCTGTCTACAATGCTGGGTTATTCTTTGTTCACAGTACAATTTCATCCTTTTTACACCAACAAAATTTACCATAATCATTCTACACATATAACATGTCAAATCAAACAGTGGCAAATTGGATTTTTAGAGAGAGAAGTTCCTGGCACTACTTCCATATGTGATTGAACCTTGCATATATATTTTCCCTATTGTAAACTTTTTGTATTTTATCTTTCAACATAGGAAAAGAGGATACATCTTTGGTTTTCCAGTATCTAGTGATAACCGATCTTGCTACTACAATAGCAACGCACCACCATTGTCTTTTGGGCTTGAGGCACTAACCCAGATGTGAAGTACACTTTAATGAAAATAAAAACTGCAACTGTATCTATTTGAATATTTAAGCCTCACATTATTAAATAGCGTATATAACCCGGTAATCCCTTAAGTGAGGACACAGCCACATCATGTTTATTCAGTAGTATGTCCCTGTGCATCTTGGACAAAATCTGGAGATGTTAGGATTTCACTTAGGAACAACACTTAAGTATAGTGTACCAGACACTGACCAAATATTTGCATTTCTTTTATAATCCCCCCTCCTCTTAGGTCTGCTATGTTATACTCTGGTGCCTTCCTCCACATAGCAAGATTAATCATAGCTAATTTTTCTTGAAACCACTTTCTCAAGATTTGTTCTTGTAATTTACTAGGGTTATTCTTATAGGGCAAAATATACTTGATTAAGTGTTGTATCCCCAATAGAAATATACATTTCTTAAAGATGTGTTTCACTAGCTCTTTGGTGCTTTCAATATTGAATATGGACATCTTATAAACTAAGCAGAAGATTTGTCTATATGCAAACTGATACCATCCTTTCCTACAAGAAACTTTTTCTCTAACTGCTTCCCATCTGTTAGAAATGGGGTCTTTGGTTGACAGTCAGGTTACCCCCTGTTCAAGCAAGGACCCTCACTCTAGTCAGGGTAAAAGAGAATCACCCTCAGCTAACCCCTGCTTACCCCCTTGGTAGCTTGGCAGAGCAGTAGGCTTAACTTCAGAGCGCTAGGTGTAAAGTATTTGTACCAACACACACAGTAATTTAATGAAAACACTACAAAATGACACAACACCAGTTTAGAAAAATAGGAAATATTTATCTAAACAAAACAAGACCAAAACGACAAAAATCCAACATACACAAGTCAAGTTATGAATTTTTAAAGATTAAACTCAAAAATAGCGCTTAGAAACAAAAATGCTTCAATGAGATGTTAATACGGCGTCGTGACGGAGTCGTTCCCAACAAGCCGACACCAGCGGCGCCGGACACGGAGTCGTGTAAACCCCCAAGTACAGTACCTTTGGTGAAGAGTGAAAACAAGCCGAGGCGCGAAGTCAGGAATCGCGGCGTCAGTGCGAAACGTTGAATCCGTGCACTTCAAGCGGCGTCGGTCACGACGTGGTGCGGCGACTTCCACGGAGTCGTGGACTTCCGCGGGGCTGCTGCGACGTCAGGCCTGCGAAGAGCGTCGCATTCCAGCGAAGGTCACGGCGTCAGGTGCAGGCGGCGTTACCGGATTCAGCAGCGGCGTCGGTCCGGAGTCGTCCGAAGTCGATTTCCTTGGATTTCCACCAGCTTTCCTTTCAAGGGCCCAGGGACTGGATAGGGCACCACTTGTCAGAGCAGGAGTCTCTCCAGAGACTCCAGGTGCTGGCAGAGAGAAGTCTTTGCTGTCCCTGAGACTTCAAACAACAGGAGGCAAGCTCTAAATCAAGCCCTTGGAGATTTCTTCACAAGATGGAAGGCACACAAAGTCCAGTCTTTGCCCTCTTACTCTGGCAGAAGCAGCACTGCAGGAAAGCTCCACAAAGCACAGTCACAGGCAGGGCAGCACTCCTTCCTCAGCTATCAGCTCTTCTCCAGGCAGAGGTTCCTCTTGGTTCCAGAAGTGTTTCTAAAGTCTGTAGATTTGGGTGCCCTTCTTACACCCATTTTAGTCTTTGAAGTCACCTTTCTTCAAAGGGGACTCACACCTACTTGTGAAATCCTGCCTTGCCCAGGCAAGTCATCAGACACACAGCAGGGGGTTGGAGCCGGCATTGTCAGAGGCAGGCACAGTCCTTTCAGATGATAGTGACCACTCCACCCCTCCCTCCTAGCAGAGATGGCTAATCAGGAAATGCAGGTTACACCCCAGCCCCCTTTGTGTCACTGTCTGGTGTGAGGTGAAAAACAACCCAACTGTCAAACTGACCCAGACAGGGAATCCACAAACACGGCAGAGTCACAGAATGGTTTAAGCAAGAAAATGCTCACTTTCTAAAAGTGGCATTTTCAAACGCACAATCTTAAAATCAACTTTACTAAAAGATGTATTTTTAAATTGTGAGTTCAGGGACCCCAAACTCCACATGTCCATCTACTCTCTAGGGGAATCTACACTTTAATCATATTTAAAGGTAGCACCCATGTTATCCTATGAGAGAGACAGGCTTTGCAACAGTGAAAAACGAAATTGGCGGTATTTCACTGTCAGGACATATAAACCACATTACTATATGTCCTACCTTATCCATACACTGCACCCTGCCCTTGGGGCTACCTAGGGCCTACCTTAGGGGTGCCTTACATGTAAGAAAAGGGAAGGTTTAGGCCTGGCAAGTGGGTACACTTGCCAAGTCGAATTTACAGTGTAAAAATACACACACAGACACTGCAGTGGCAGGTCTGAGACATTATTATAGAGCTACTTATGTGGGTGGCACAACCAGTGCTGCAGGCCCAATAGTAGCATTTGATTTACAGGCCCTGGGCACCTCTAGTGCACTTTACTAGGGACTTAACAGTAAAACAAATATGCCAATCATGGAGAACCAATTACGTACACATTTTAAACAGGAGCACTTGCACTTTAGCACTGGTTAGCAGTGGTAAAGTGCCCAGAGTAACAAAAACAATAAAATCAGAGTCCAGCACACATCAACAACCTGGGGAACAGAGGCAAAAAGTTAAGGGAGACCACGCCAAGGATGAAAAGTCTAACACCATCTAATTATTCTACCTGCTATTATCCAGTTACCTACTTTCTCCATACCAATTACATGCCAGCGTCTAAGCTCCTGCCTTGTCATTTCTACGTGGGTGCATTTCAAATGTATTTCTGCATTTATGCAAGGGTTTTAGATATTGGAGCAGTCGTTTGTGTCTAGTTTGATACATTATCTGAGGTCTTAATTACACTCATTTAGAGTTCTGGATCCATAGTTTTCTTGTGTCATTATATGTCCAGGGCTCTATTTCATTGAAGAAGAAATTGCTGTGATAGTGAGGTAGAGTAATGGATATGCTGCCTGCTAATAACTTCTAAAGTCTGGTAAAGAGAGACCCCCTTCTTCTTTAATTAATGGCAGTTTCTTAAGGCTGGCTCGAGACACGTTTTTGCCATAGGAAACTAGATACCACCCCTTGTATTTCTTTAAAGAATTTCTCATAAATCACACATGGTATGGTAGAAAAATAAAAATTCTAATAATGTACAATATTCATTTTAATGGTTGCAGTTATCCCAATTATCGAGACTGGGAGGCTGTTCTATCTTTCCAATAGCTTTTGTATCCTTTATTTAACAGATTTAAAATGTATTTGGTATAGTTCTTCTACACCTGAATTCCTAAATATATTTTTGAAGATTTAATAAAAGTTTGAGATAAAAACTTTTGTATCTTCTGAAAAGGGTATTAAACAGAAGAATTTAAGTTTTGGCCTTATTTGCATTGTCCCATCCCACTGCAGATTATTTCACTATTAATTGAAATACAGTCTCAATTGATTATTGTTGGTGGTCAATATATAAGACCATATCATCAGCATAAACCTTTAGCTGAGGGGGCCTAAAGATGTTATCACTGGGGATAATCATATTGCTATTGCTAGGGCCTAGATCTAGATAGCAAACAGATCATTTGTTTCAATGCTTTCCCATTCAGTATCATAGTGGCCGAGGCCCCTTTGTATATCGATGAGAACTCTGATCAATTGAGTAGGGAATTTCATTTTTATTTGTCTTTATTTGTGAATTCTGAAGTAACTGAATGCTCCCTATATGATGTCTGAAAGTGGTGTACAAAGAGTCTTAATATTATCAGGTGTGGTGAATATCTGACTATCAGTGTCCACTATTAATTCTACCATGTTGGCCACTGATTGGCCGTAGTCCTCCATGTTGCAAGATTCCCAGTATTTTGCCTTTCTTGGTATATTTGATGTCCTATTAACTAGGAGTTTACTATTTCTCTTTCCAGTAGAAAAGCTCTGAGATTCTCTTTAGCCTCTCCCCATCTATAAAACTGATCTCTATTATTGTCCATATTAATTTCCTACTCTTCTAGTTTTAGTGTGTTCTGCAATGTCTGTAGTTCTAGTTTTCTTGTAGCCTGCAAATGTGCTGCAAAAGCTGTCACTTCCCCTATAAGGGACTGAATTAGTGTGATGTTACTCTATCTATTTTTTTTCTGTCCCCCTGATAGAGCACTCCAAATTTAGAGATGTATCCTGTCCCAGTGGACATCTCTTACAGAGGCAGGAACTGCTGTCATGATGGTTCCTGTCAATGCATTAAAAGTGTGCTTTATGGCTTTGTCAACATGTTGGAGCCATACAACGCACTTTAATTTTCTTTTTTTTATTTTCGAAAATAAAATTTCAAAGTGGGATTTTGTTTTTGAAAATAAAAATAACAATGACCTCCTTGCTATGAAAGTTTTCTTTTATGGCGTGGGAGGGTGGGGTAAGGGAAACTGATATATTTTTACTTTAACTTACTAAATAGTAACATGCACTTACTCAATTGGGCAGGCGGACACATGACAAACCCTCAGCTGGTCCTTAATCCATCGAGCCGTCATAGGTTTATGTCAGTGGTGAAGATGGAGTAGTCTCCAAAGCTCGTATACTGATGGTCTGCCCACCTCAAGATGAGGCATGTGGGCCTTTACTGTGACAGAAAGTTTACTCCATTGCCATTCCCTTTCTGCCGCACTATAAATCGGGCACAAAGCGACACTGTGTATGCCTCCCATATATTCTCTTGAGAGGCTGTACCTGTATTCTATTGGAAGGGCATTTTTATCCAAGCTTTGAATTAGTAAAAAGGTCAATGCTAAATCTCCCACAAGTAATATCTTGGGATCTGGGTTATAAGGCTAGATTCAGTTGAACTGCAGAGTGATCTTAGAAGCAATTTAGTATAAATTACATAGAGTATTGGGCTGTTTCCCATAAATTTAGCAATTCTAAATCCTTTATTAGGTTCAATATAGTTCTGACAAACCTGTGCTTTCTCTGTTCAATATCTTCTCTGAAAGAATCCAATCTCATGGACTGCAGGAAGTTAAAATATCCTCTCATTATTATTAATGATGGAATGTCCGCTAGTATTAATGCTAATTCATCTTTCAATGCAAAGCTATTGTCATAGTCTGTTGAATGATTTTTATGGCTGCTAATGCTCACCTCCCCACCTCATCATTTACAGTCCATTGAATAATCCCACTAAACTATCTTGCTTTTAATACGGCCACCCCTAATGTGGAATAATGAAAACTTACTAGAAGAGTGAATATGAGCCAGAAATACCTTTTTGATCGAGTTCTGGAAATATGGGTCTCTTCCTGGATCATAGTAGAGTGAATCTGGCTCTTTATTCAATTGAACATTGTATTTTCCCCCTCTTATTATTCAAGCCGCTAACATTAACTTAATTTATTATTGTCTGATTTATATCCCCTTACCCTATACTGCTATTGTCCTGGCCAATTTGAGCTGTTTTAGTGAACAAAGTTATTTTAACCATAATCCTTATTTCTCTAATATTGTAGGGTAATAGCTAATTTTAGAAACCTAAGACTGTTTTGCCATCCCGATTCCCCCCATCTCCCGTAAATCTCCTCCTCCCCTCCTTTTACCCCACCAACCTTCTGGTTAGTGAATGCCCACCCTGATCTCTCTAAGACCCCTTCCCATCACATTTGTGGTGCAATCATGTGTACCATGTGATTTGCTGCTGTGTGGAGAGCCACACCCCTTCTCCTATTGAGTTTGTAAGGGCATATGACAGATATACACACTAGTCGTAAGATTAATCCAGTCTTTGGCCTTTTCAAATATTCTCTGTAGCTATTGCTTTCCATGTCTCATTTCACAGTTTGCATCAGTTGTGTTCTTTTAAGCTCCTATTCTTTTAAGGCCCCTCCCACTTTTCCCTCTCCCATCCTTTAATGCATGCTTGCGTCCCTTTTGTAACTCATAAAGAAAAGCTTGTGCGGAATCACATCTGTAAACATTCTGAATGTTCCTTTTGCAAGCAATTTTAATTTAGCAGGTTGGGGAAGAATTGATAGTGCACCCGCAGGCTTAAACGAGGAGATCGACTGTTTAAATGTTCTCCTTCTCCTGTCGGATTTAGACAATGTGCTGAAAAAATTGGAAGCTAAATTCACTGGGAGTTTTAAATTCCTTGTTTTTTCAAGCAGCTGGCAGGATTTTTTTCTTCATTCTATATTCTCTGAAGTTCACCAGAATAGTCCTCAGTTAAGTGCTAATTGGTTTAGCGGAGAATGGAACATGAGGTGCTCTCATTATCGTTGTGTCCTCTTTCATTTTAGCAGCACAAGAGCAGGAATACAAGTAAGCAGTGGCCTACTTTACTAATGCGTTCTTTTCCTCAAGTTCAGAAATACCAACAAATCTCAGGTTGGAACATCTTGACCTGTTTTCTTGTTCATCTAATTGATACTTAAGCAATGAAATTACTTTTGTGAAGAGCGATGTTTGTTTAGAATGGGGTTCTGCATATCCTCGCAATCGGCTATTCTTTGCTGGACGACAAGAACCTGATTTCCCAAGTTGTCTATTTTTGTCCAGTCTTTGCATCTGTGCACTGAGAAAGGTTGTAAATGCTTCCTGGCTTATCTTTAACTCTTTTATTTCCATTAGGATTGCTCGGAGCATATATGTGGTCCCCTTGGTAGATTCCTGTAATGCAGAGAAAATGTCATTCATGACTTTTATCTTCTTTCAGGCTGTTAGTTCTTCAGTTCCTATCTGGCTGCCTTGGTTTATTAGGGAAATATTGATTGCTCCAGGTAGGTCAAAACTGAGGGACGTATGTTGGAGAAGCCAATTGTAAATTGCTTTTGAGTAACTGTTATTTTCATGCTTATTTCTTTCGAAGCTTGTATTGTCCTCTGTCAATCAGTTTCTTTATTTGCAAACACAGGTTACCTGTTGGTACCTACACTCAAGGGCTCTATTATATTATCACTAGTAAGGGCTTGTGAGGCTTCTCTGTCCTTTTCCTAGCCCTTTAGTGGGTTCTCACCTGTTGCTTTCCTCTCCTCTTGTAGTTCCAACATACCTAAACTTCCTTCTTGTTCTTGTTCTGATTGTGCAACCAGATGTGCACAACTAGCTTCCTCTGGGCTAATTTCCATACTTAAGGATGAACCTTCTTGTCTCTAAGCTTTCCTTTGTCATGTTGACCAGTTGCAGCTCATGCTGCATGGAAGGGGTGGGAAGACGCGTGGGGGCTTAAATTAAATTAAAAAATATATTTAAAAAAATACCTCGCTCTGCACCGCTCCGCTCTCCCTCATCGCTCCAAGCAGGCACAGGCTCCCAGTCTGCCCTGCACCAATCCTGATGCTGCTTTGAGCAGCGTCAGGATTGGCTGGGAGTGCCCTGGCTGGGCGCTCCCAGGCAGACTGGGAGCCTGTGCAGGCTCCCTCCAGCCCAGCAACTATAGATCCTGTGTGCATATGTGTTTGGCTGTCCCTAGACGGCCGGCCAGCCAAACACACATGCACTCTGAGGGGGAGTGGTACACTCCACCTTAGAGCATGTCACCCCCATGACCCCGCCGCTGCTGGCGAGGGAGACAATGTTCCTCTGCCCAAATGGAGGAACCGCCCCAGATGTTGACTGAGCTGGCCTTGGTCTCTACAGCAAAACGTGGAATAGTGTTAATGTTTTCATCTGGCTTATACTGTAAACTACACCCAGCTGTTCGTAGTTGTATGGTGGTTTAAGCTCTAGCAAACTATAGGGAATTTTGTGCATTTAAAGTAGTGCCAATCTCAGCATTTATTTTAGGGATCAGAACTACCAGAATGTGAAGGCAAAAACATACCGCCCCCTTGAAAACCTGTGCAATATTGCAACAGTGTTGTTGCCATGTGATATGCACACTTAAAAAAACATGTGCAAACATTCAGACTATGGAAAGATCCTGTTATTTGTATAGTGCTACTGTGAAACATCCATAAAGACGGTAATACAAGAGGTACATGGAAAATTATGCAAATTTTACAGCTTATGACATGTTTGAAAGATGAGACAACTTTAAAGAAAAAAGGTTTCATTTTTGTTATTTTCTTAGCATTTGAGTTTCTTTGGAGGCAATCACAAATGGCTTGTTCATGTGAAATAAAAGTAGTTTATTTGAAATACTGATGGTAAGGGGCCATAGCATGAGTATTCTCCACTGAAGTACAGCCCTGGATAAAGCATAATGAATTGAGTGTTGAACAACCTGTGAATCCACGGAGGCCCCGGCAGCCTCAGAAAGAGCCATCACTAGAGGATGAATGGACCTTACAGCCTTTTGTTCCATTACTGTAGACGGTCTTTAGCTGCACTCTCCATGCATTGAGGTGTGGCCTAGCCAACATTGCTTGAAGGGCAATTTCAATTTAAATAGATTTCCTGATGCTGTCCCAGATACTGGGGCTTGAATCTACCTCATGCCTCTTTCTTCCACCATTCTACACTTCCTATGCCATTATCATCCTCTTGCAGTTTCTTTTTCATACCTGCTTTCTCCCTCCTTTATTTTTCTATCTTTCTCTTTTGCCTTTTTTCTCCCTTTTCCACCATAATTGCGGTCTGCATAAAAGTCTGACAATTAAAAGTAAGCCCTGATCCAAAAATGATAACAGAAAAGCAAGGTCTTCAGCTTCTTGTGGAGTTCAAGAAGAGACGAGGAAGCTCTGATGTGGAGTGGGAGGTTGGTTCACACATTAGCAGCAAAGTAAAACACTGCTTGCATACATGCAATAATAGAAATAAACCTAATTTCTAAACGTCTCCTGATCTGGTTCTGTGTATGTGTGGGATGTGTGCAAGTAGGACTCCTGTGGAATGGGGGTGTTTGGGTGGTTGGTGGAAGGAGATGCAACTGTTCAAGTAGGTGGGCCCGAGTTGTGTAGTGCCTTGAATATGTGTGTGAAGAGTTTAAATTGAGGTGTGGTGCGATGTGAGTTCTGTGTGAGAGGTTGAAGATGAGACTATCCATTGTGTTGTGGATGGTTTGTAGTTCTCTAGTGAGTTTCTTGGTAATCCCAGTGTAGAAGGTGTTCCCAGAGTCCAACTTGCTATGACTATGGTGTGATTGGCAGTTTTTCTATTGTTGCTTAGGAGCCACTTGAAGAGCTTCCTCAGCATCTTCAGGGGTGGAAACAGGATGCAGTGACAGTGCGGTCATGTCCAGTTTGCTGTTGATCATTAATCTGAGTTTCCTGGCATAGGTTCTGGGTGTGAGTCTGAGTTTGTCCAGCCACCAGATGGAGTCCTACGGTGAGGTGTTCCTGCTGAAGTTTGCTACTTCTGTCTTGTGGGTGTTGAGCTGGAGACAGTTGCCTTTCATACAGTTAGTGACTTTGGTCATGCAGGCAGTGAACTTGTGTGAGGGGCTTTGTCCGATAGGGAGAGTATGAGTGTGTCATCTGCGTAGAAGAAAATTTGGATGTTGTGGGCGTGGATGACATTGGCCAGAGGTCTCATGTATGCGTTGAAGAAGGTGGGGCTGAAAGATGAACCTTGAGGCAGTCACAGATTTATTTGTGGTCTTCCCTGAAGTAAGGTGCCAGGCTTAAAGCTTGTGTTCTATCTATTAAGAAAGAGCAGATCCAGTGAAGAGCTGGTCAGTGGATGCCAATCTTATGCAGGCATCTCATGAGGGTAGGGTGTGGAACAATATTTAATGCTGCAGCGAGGTCCAGCAGAATTAGGGCTGCTGTGTCTCCTCTGTAGAAGATCATGCAGATGTCGTCTGAGGCAGCGATCAGTGCTGTTTTTATAATGTGGTTGGGCCTGAATATTTTCTACCTGGCTTTGGGGAACTGGTGGTAGCAGAGGTGGTCAGTGAGGGACTAGCGTCAGAATTGTTCACGCTAGTCCGCAGTTTGCAGGATTAGCATAAAAAATGTTGACGCTAATGCTACAAAACACCTGAGGCCCATTGTAACCAATGGAAGCCTCCTTTTAACGCCTGCTCTAAGCAGGCGTTAAAAGTGCAGAAAAAAATGATTTCTTAGATTTCTTTGTAGCATTTGTTTGGCCCCCCTAACGGGGGAACGCCCCCTTTGCATAAATTATGCCTGGTGCAGGAATAATGTAGCGCATAGGGTTACAGAGTGGCGCAGTGCATGCCTTATGCCACTTTGTAAATATGGCGTGGCGTTTTTGGCCTTCTAAAGCCACATTAGCGTAAAAGAATTACGCTAATGTGGTCGCTAATGTGGTGTTAGAATGACACTAGGGGCTCTTAATTATGCCCCTAAGAATTATTTCCAGGTAGCATTGAAAAAATACAAAAAATCATAAATGTAGGAAATATGAGAAAGTCCAGTGAGAACTGACAGACCATTTATTGTGATGTACACAAGGATTTTCAAGCATAAAAACAATTCACACATTCAAACTTAATTTTCCGGTAAGGGCTCATTTTCTCTTTCTCATGCTTCCTATTTGGAATGAATATGATTGTGGCACGTTATCTTAAAACATTTTTTTATTCCTAGCAGACGTTTTTAGTTCCAAAGAAAAGCAAAGTTGTACGAACATGCTGCCAGTGATCACATTTCACAAATTGTATCCCGAAGCAAACATGGCGTCAGCAGCACAAAACAAACAAAGGCTTTCAGATAAAGTCCCACTTTTAGTATCAAAACATATACCTAGGATTTATAAAAGCATAAGAAAACACAAGAAAACAACAGCAAAGATGACAAATCAAAACTAGGAAAAAGTGTATTTTTGAAGAAAATAAACTAATGCACGGTGCTTCCAGTGGTAAATCTTTGAATTAGTTGATGTTGAAGTCATTGTGGTGTAAAACCTGTGGGTGCAGAGTAGAAAAACAATAAATATTTCATTTTTGAAAATGAGTTAGGGGAGTTGAATGTATACGCCCTCCCCCAACCCCAGTGCTGGAATAAAAAGGGATCTAACCAGATCCTACAGCTACTATTGGACGGGATTTAGACTCTTTCTGGCCCAATGAAATATGCTGAATTTGTCCTGGTGTCATTTGCCATCACAAGCCAGCAGTGCCTGCGCTTTCTGTTCAGAGCAGCATCGTACAAGTAGAGAGGAGGCTAAATTTAAAGGATATCAACCATCCTTTTGTTCGAGTATAATTCTGGCTGGGAGAGCTATATTGAGCCTAACACCTAGATGCCAGTACAATGGTGTGGATGCAAGGCATACAGATTGTTATCACTTCACAAGTATTTAAGAGAAATGTTAGACTTGCCAACTTTAGGGTGGTCTTCCCCCAACTTTGTTCCCTTCCTCTTCCATGTTTCTGACCTTGTTTTCACTAGTATTAGGCCTTGAGCACTTTACCACTGCTAGGCAGTGATAAAGTGCATGTCCTCCCACATCTTAAACATGGTAATATTGGCTTATCCACAATTGTCATATTTAATTTACTTATAAGTCCCTAGTAAAGTGCACTACCTGTGCCCAGGACCTGTAAATTAAACACTAATAGAGGGGCTGCAGAACTAATTGTGCCACCCACTTAAGAAGCCCTTTAAATCTGTCTCAAGTCTGACATTGCAGAGCCGGTGTGTCAGTTTATACTGTTATTTCAACCTGGCAGAATAAACCTTTTGCCAGGCCCAAACCTTCCATTTGAATACATATAAGTCACCCATAGGGTAGGCCCTGGATAGCCCTAAGGGCAGAGTCCAATGTATTTAAAAAGTAGGACATATATTTTTTAGTTTAACATGTCCTGGTGGTGAAAAAGTATTAAAATTGTTTTACACCATGACAATGCCTACTTCTCCCATATGATTGCATTGGAGATTTGTAATTACCTTTTATAAGCATAATTTTCAAATGGGAAGACACAATTCCTCCAAGTTTGGTGTCTCTGGAATGACAATTTAAAATCCTAACTTGTGGTGAAGTTGGATATTAAATTGCAATTTTTAAAATGCCTCTTTTCGAAAGTTGCCATTTTCGTTTCTTAGCCATTTGTTGCCTGCTGTCTGTCTCTGATCACATGTCTGGAGTGAGTGGCAACTGGGCTTTGTATATTCCTCCTAGACAGCCACACACAATAGGAACTTAGGTGTAACTTGATGGACCATTTGTATCTCGATGGGCCATCCTGGGCAGAATGGGATGAGGAGTTGGGCACAGCCCCACTTAAACCCAAATAGGCTGTGCTTTGTCCAAACACAAAGGGCTGCATACCCCCCTGTAGTGGGTCTGGAGCCAGAACAGGCAGGAAGGGCAGGACCTTAGTGCACTTCAAAGGCATGTCTTTAAAGTCTCCCCCACTTCAAAGGCACCAGTGGGTATAAGAACTGGACCTCAGACACCACCATTTCAGTACACTTCTGGACTTGTAGACTGCTATGCAACTGAAGGACTGCCACTTTTCTAGACTGTACTTTGCCAGACCCCTGCTTTGCTGTGCTGACGTGCTGCCTGCTGCCTGGATGAGAAGGACTGGACTGCACGCTTGATCACAGAACCCAAAGTGACTCCGAAGGCTTGTAGTTTGGCCTCCCAATATGAAGTCCCAGGGACATAAAAGAGTTCCAACCACCCTTCTTCTGCACCTGGACTCTGCCATCTCCGAGGCTACCCTGCCAAGTGGTGTCACCCCAATCCTGGACCCTTGGAAGTGGGCCTACGATGCCTGCCAGCAGAATCGAAGAATCTATTCTGCTGAGCGGCACATCCTCAAGCAGAACCGACTCATCACTGCTGCTGCATGGATTGGACCCAACACAAAAGAGTCACATCACCACAGCATCCTGCATCTGGGTTTGGCCATCACCTTTGGAACTGCAGCTGCACAACACGTTCCCAGAGCAGCTCCTCGCATCCTTCATTGACGGCAGCCTCTGCGATGATGGGGAAAGCTCCGCATTGCAGCTTCACTGCTTATCGGAACCGACGCATCACCTTGACTGCGCAATGCATCCCCTACACCAGACTTTGCATTGCAAGCCCTGTCAAAGGGATCCTCAATGTCAATGCAATGGGACCTCACACCGCTGCCTTGCTGCATCAGAGAAATGAGGCATCACCTTGCCTGTGCAACACACCTGCCTAACTGGGTCTCAGTAGCTGGCATGCTCTCCAACGGGATAGGCCCGAAATGTGACTTTGTCCCAGTCCAGTGTCACCACATACCCCCGGTTGGTGCTTTTGGCTTTTAAGCGCTATATTGAAGTTTATTCTTTCAAAATTCATAACTCAAGGTATAATGATTGGATTTTTTAAGTTTTGGTCTTGGTTTAGTTATTAAAGTCTACTGTATTTCTCTAACACTGCTGTGGGCTCTTTTGTGGTGTGTTTTCACTGTTTTACTGTTTGAAGTGCTGCATAAATACTTTACATAGCATCTAAGTTAAGCCTGACTGCTCTGTGCCACACTACCAAGGATTGAGAGCAGGTTAATTTGTGGTTCACTTGTGTCATACCCTGACAAGAGTTGTGGTTGCTGTTTGACTAGGGTTCACACCTCATGCAACCAACAACCCAATTTCTTACAAAAAAGTACAATTTGGAGGCAAGTGTTTGACTTTGTTCAATCCCTGTATATAAGTGATTTGCCTGCTCGGTTAGAAGGTCTTTAAGAATATTTACATGACTAACAATTTAAATAGCACTTTTTTTCTACTCATCCCAAGGTAGCGTGTCAGGGCACTTTCCATCCCACACACAGACACAAACACACACACATTATACACAGTAAATCATACAAGTGTGTAAATCAAAGTACAGGATCTTACATAAGATAAAGAAAGTTTCAGGGTGTAGCAGTCACACATCTTCTTTACTTGTAGACATTAGGGGTCATATTTATCAATGTTTTGCATCACCCTTGCACCACGCAAGGTAACACCAAGGTGACGCAACACCTAGATGAGAATTACCAACCCACGCAAGGCCACCCTGAGTGGCTCTGTGTGGTTTGATAAATCTGGAGTAATGCAAGGCAACACAAGTCGCTCCTTTCCAATACTCTGCCCCAGCGAGGCATTCCATGGGTGGAGTGTGGGTGTTCCCAAGTATTCACCCATGGTTTCTGTAGCATTCCCAGATTTCCCAATACTGGAAATGCGTCAGAATGCTACGCCTCCCCAGACGAGGTGTAAATAGGAGATATATTTTTATTTCCCCTGTTTTTTTCCTCTTTCTACATGCACTGCATTCTGCACCACACATAGAAAGAGGAAAAAGCCTCAGATTGTTTTTGTGCAGGAAGATGTCCCTTCCTGCACACAAATATCCTGCCTGTAACACCGGCACTCTTGCATGATGGTGCAAGGGATTCTGTCTTGGTGCTAGGCAGATGTTTGTGCGACAGCGCAGGCAGAGAGCAGGAATGCGCCCTAACTTTATATATAAGGTGCATAACTGCCCTCTCCATTTCATGCAGCACAGTGACTTGCTGTATCACATTGCATGAAATGTTGATAAATATGGCTCTATATGTAAATAGTGCATGGTTGGGTGAGACAGAAAGAATTTGAAACTTAACACAGTGCTTGGGGGTGTCTATATTAATAAGACTTTATTACTACCCAAAGAAACCTACTTTATCACCCTTATAGTAACAACAGACTGAGAATAAACCATAAGTTTCTAAACCCAGGCCTTGTAATTTTCCTGCAGGTCCTTGATGCCAGTTCATAGCTCAGTGTGCGATATTAGAAGGATTCCAATCTATGAGTTGCAAGTAAAAACAGGATCTTGTGTCAAAAGCAATAACCCACTTTCCTGTCTTCATGAAATAAAAATCTGTCATCAGCATATCACATCATGGGTTTTGCAGGAGACACCTTAACCCTCTATGCTACTTTAAGAGTCAAAACGGTGACTAGACAAAACACAGATCTCAGCAGCAAATGCATTAACCCCCAGAGTTATCTTACCATTGTTATTGTTCCCTGAGATTTACTGGCATTCAAATCTCTCTGCACCTAATAGCATAAATTATTTTAAAATGCAGCCTTTGCTACCAATTAAGCCAGACCAAATTTACTATCACATTTCTCCATCCTATCGATTAAAAAAAAAAAAAAATATGTGAGTGTCAGAGTAGTTTTCACCCCTTGTTAATCTCTCCCCTTTTTGTTGCTGCAGCTTGCCCCCAATCCATGGGCTCCCGAAATAAGTTTTTTTCAGTTCCATCACTGACCGAGCCAATTTATGGTGCATTTTCAGACGCACTCAAAGTTAACCTTCTTGACCAACTCTGCAAAGCAGACCTATGTTTAGCAGTAAGTAACTAAATATTAGAGACAGAATAAAACAAACAAACAAAAGAAAATGCTGGCCGCACATTTGTCGTGTGGCACTGACCGGTAAGAATTAGGGTGAGCTCGAGCAGACGGAGCATCCTCCAGTGGGGGCCTTGTCGTCGAGGCAATCTCGGGCCCTTCCTAAACCGCTATCCCGGTGCTGTTGGATGGTGTGGAGGGCTTCTACCAGCCTGCACAGTGCACGACTCGTCCGCACTCTGATCCCTGAATCTCAAACTATCTCTCTTCGCCTGTCTCTCCCACTCGATTCCAGTTATTTATTCCTGCTGCTTCTTAAAGGGGCATGTGCGGGATTTAGAATCAGAAGTTTCTTGCAAGCAACAGACGATTTATGGAAAAGCATCCCTGGTGTGGGGCTTCCTTCTTCACTGAGGTCAGAGCCTTTGGCTATTTTGTCAGAGTTACAGACCAATATATGTCACTTCCAAGAGCCACATGTCTTACTGTGGTCACCCATCACAATCAGGCCCCACGCTCATTGTCCATATGTCATCACTTGTTTGTACAGGGGCCTCTATCCATCACCGGCCACACAGATATTCGTGCAAACCACATCTACTCAACATGACAGGCCCATCACTGGGCAAAGAGTAGGCCTAACAGTAAGCTTAATTCCTCCAGATAGCCATGGACGTCATTTAGGGGTCTGCAAGGCGACCCCTGGCTTGCCCTTTGCGACACTTGGCACTGCCTTTGCGACCCCTGGCCTCAGAGGTGGCAAGTTCAGCTGCAGGAACACAGGGGCAGCTCGTCCTTATGGACGTCAGTTAGGAATTCACTCTCTTTGTTTTCTGTCAATTGTTGTTACACTATCATGAATTATTCACTATTTTAGAGTAATAAAAATGAGGCAGAATTAGCTGGACTATGCCCTTCCATGGCAACTGAGGTAAGAACATTTTTTTAAACATTGTTGCATGCTTACGGATGAGAGTGTGTTTATGTGACAGAGTGTGTACAAGTGTGAAATTGTTTGTATGTGTGGGTGAGTGAAAGTGGAGGTCAAAAGGCACGTGATGTCACTTCTGCTACCCCTAACATTTTGGTGAATTCACTTCCATGCAGATAGCATCAGTTTATCAAGAAAAATAGAGGCAGGATCGGGCACTATGCATTGGTGCTCTCGTAGGAGGTAGTAGCCCCACTATCACCTAACATTTTTTACAATGTTAGGTAAAGAGGCACCCAAGAAATGTATTCTTCAAATTGCAGTTTCCTTCAAATCAGTAAAAATGTATTTGTAATAGTCAATATGTTATACAGATATATAGGATGATTTTATACTGAAAAAAATCTTTTGTACATTTGTTCAAATCCTCCATAATACAATGCCATCAACATTAATGGTAAATACAGCAAAGGTTGAAGTCAATTAACAAGTGAACAATGTGTCAAGTATAAATACAGCCAACACGTTTCAAAATGTCCTGTCCCTGTTTCAAGACTGCCGTTAGAAAAGAAAAAAGAAACGATAACTCATGAGAAAATTACAATTATCATTTACAAAAATGTAGATTGAATTTCCATATTGATTCCAACCTTTCCTCTTTAAGGATATAATCGTTAACAAAGTACTCTTGGGGTGTTGATCAACTCTACATAAGATTGTCTTTAAGTATGAAATTGGACTATGTATCTGTATATGGCATACACTATATTTAAGTGAATTTGGACTGAGTTGAAGGAAACCTCATTTTGAAGAATAATTTCCTTGGGTGCATCTTACACGTCTTTATCTAGAGACATCGGTTTATAATAAATAAATCTAAGAAGTATCATAGCTCCAGGAGAACCTCTGCCAATGCCTGGCCCCAACAATAGAAGCTGTTCTGCTCTGTAGAGTGACTTCTATCCCACCGTCTCCAGATATTGCCCGAATGGCTGTTTCTAGGTTTGTCAGACGAGTTATATCCAGATTCCAGATGTTGTCTTTCCTCTAAAGCCCACCCTGTGTGTGCATCCTTTTCTTTAATAATTGATTAAACAGTCAAATAAATATATATAAAATATTTTGATTTTAGGAATGATCAGTATGTTCATTTATGAATCCATCAGTAGGGAGGCAAAGAGAGACACAGAGGCAGGAAAGGAGTGTTTAACAAAAGGAATAAGAGGAAGGGGGTAATAGAAGCAACAAACACACAAAAGGTGTCGGGAAAATGCTTGCAAATAGGCTGACCAATTGCAATTGCCTAAAGTGGCATTCTAATCCGAGGTTTTTGCCCACTATGCCACCTCAAATGTGGCCTAGCCATTTGCAAATCAGCCATGGTCCTGCCCCAGTATGAACAGTTCAGCTCAAACTGCCAAGCCAGGTCTTCTTTGAACCACAACACAAGCAATCCACAACTGGTTTCGGCTTGATAAGGCCTGGAGCCGCGTAATTACTGCTCCACTCCCTTATATGTAATACATATATATATATACATATATACATATATATGTATATATATATATATATACAACATGTGTTTAATAGTATTAATCTGTGTACCTTATATTAACCAAGTAGGTGGTTATACTTACCCTAATGACCCGTATATCTAAATGAACTAAAATTGATGTATCAGCATTAAATTGAACAATGTATACCGTCGTGAAATCCAAACACTGTATTTGTATGTGCTAATCATATTAGTTAGGAAACCATTTTGCATTTGACATTGGCCTAGTGCCTAACCACGTCCGAATAACGTGATTTTTAAAAATTTTATAATACTTTGCAAGTGTCTTGCTTTTCTTTCCTGTTCAGGTTCCTTATCATTGAGCTTGTTGAGTTGGAGCAGACTTACTGTTGGTTGTATTAGACTGATTGGTAGCTAAAACTTAATTAGAAGTAAACCTGGGACATGGAGACTGAGACAGTGGGAGAGATCCTCCTGTACCAGGCAGACCGGACTGATGTAATATCTAAGGTCACCCAGATATTTGCTCCTTTGTTCAATGTAGAGAAACTGGGGAGTTTACCTGCTCACAGAGAATGATCATTCTCAATTGGTCTGGTTGGAGGGAACTGATATGCAGAGTCTTGGTCATCGGATGCTGACACCTTTCTCAAAAAGTTTTCCGCTTGCTACTTTCAACACTTTATTTAGAATAGAGACATTCTTTATGGAACCTGTTTGGATGATATTTTGCAATCTATATATAATTCTATTGCATCTTTTCCCTTATAATACACAAATTCAGACTTCATGATCATTTACACATGCCTGCTCTTACAATATATTATCTTCAATTTTGCTGACTGATTTACCTTGTAATCTGAACCTATTTGATAATAAAACCCTTAAGGTCTGGACACCATCTTTTCTGTCTTTTCTATGGAACCAAGAGGTTTCACTGTACCTGAAATGTGTTGCTGATGGTAGCTTCTTTCTTACACTTCAAGTTTTCAATAGAAGGAACATGCTACCAGTAGGAAGTCCTCCTTGATCACTTAAAGAGATTAAGATTTAAGGGTTCCCGCTCCATCAGTGTAGGAAAGTACCATCTTGCCTGGCATGTTACCCCCATTTTTACATGTATGTCAGTTTGTTTTTGCCTGTCTCACTGGGATCCTGCTAGCCAGGACCCCAGTGCTCATAGTTTGTGGCCTGAATATGTATACCTGTGTAGTGACTAACTGTGTCACTGAGGCGCTGCTAATCAGAACCTCAGTGCTTATTATGCTCTCTCTGCCTTTAAAATTGTCACTATAGGCTAGTGACCACTTTACTAATTTCAATTAGCACACTGGAACACCCTTATAATTCCCTAGTATATGGTACCTAGGTACCCAGGGTATTAGGGTTCCAGGAGATCCCTGTGGGCTGCAGCATTTCTTTTGCTACCCATAGGGAGCCCAGACAAACCTTTACACAGGCTGCCATTGCAACCTGAGTGAAATAATGCACACGTTATTTCACTGCCATTTTTTCACTGCACTTAAGTAACTTATAAGTCACCTATATGTCTAACCTTCACTTGCTGATGGTAAGGTGCAAAGTTACTTAGTGTGAGGGCACCCTTGCACTAGCAAAGGTGCCCCCACATAGTTCAGGGCCATTTCCTGGACCTTGTGAGTGCGGGGACACCATTAAACACATGCACTACATATAGGTCAATACCTACATGTAGCTTCACAATGGTAACTCCGAATATGGCCATGTAACATGTCTAAGATCATGGAATTGTCCCCCCCATTCCAAATCTGGTATTGGGAGTCAATTCCATGCACCCCGGGGCTCCACTATGGACCCTGTTTACTGTCAAACCAGCTCTCTGGGGTTTCTCTGCAGCTACCGCTGCTGCCACCCCATAGTGAGGGTTCTGCCCTCCTGGGGTTTGGGCAGCTCAGTCCCAGGAAGGCAGAACATCAAAATTTCCTCTGAGAGAGGGTGTTACACCCTCTCCCTTTGGAAATAGGTGTTTAGGGCTGGGGAGGGGGAGCCTCTCCCAGCCTCTCGAAATGCTTTGAAGGACACAGATGGTGCCCTCCTTGCATAAGCCAGTCTACACCGGTTTAGGTTGTCCCTGACCAGTCCCTGCTCTGGCTCAAAACTGGACAAAGGAAAGGGGAGTGACCACTCCCCTGTCCATCACCACCCCAGGTGTGGTGCCCAGAGCTCCTCCAGTGTGTCTCAGACCTCTGCCATCTTGTATCCAGAGGTGTGAGGGCACTCTGGAGGCCTCTCAGTGGCTAGTGGCAGCAGGTGACATCAGAGACCCCTCCTAATAGGTGCTTACCTGACTAGGTGGCCAATCCTCCTCTGAGGGCTATTTAGGGTCTCTCCAGTGGGCTTTTCCTCAGATAATGACTTGCAAGAATTCACCGTAGTTCCTCTGCACCTCTCTCTTTGACTTCTGCCAAGGATCGACCGCTGACTGCTCCAGGACGCCTGCAAAACTGCAACAAAGTAGCCGGAAGACTACCAGTGACATTGTAGCGCCTAATCGTGCCAGCTTTCTCGACTGTTTCCTGGTGGTGCATGCTCTGGGGGCTGCCTGCCTTCACCCTGCACTGGAAGCCATGAAAAAATCTCCTGTGGGTCGACGGAATCTTCGCCCTGCTTCAGCAGGCACCAAACTTCACCTTCACCGGTACACTGGGTCCCCTCTCATTGTGACGAGCATGGCCCTCGGAACACAGGTGGTGGACCCAAGTGACCCAGACTGTCCAGTGGTCCAACAGTCCAAATTTGGAGGAGGTAAGTCATTGCCTCCCCTCTCCAGACAGTAATCCTGTGCACCGCGTGTTCGGCAGCTACAAGGGCTTCTGTGCAGATTTCCATGAAATCCTGCATGCACAGCTGAACCTAGGTCCCCAGCACTCTGTCCTGCAATGCTCAGCTCCCTGAGTGGATCTCCGGTGTCGTGGGACCTCTTTTTGCAGTGTTGAGACAACAGCCATGTTCAGTCTTCTTGAACCCATATTCAAGGACTTCTGTGGGTGCTACCTGCTTGTGCATGGCTCTCTAGGTTGTTGAGGGCCCCCTCTGTCTCCTCTCCCAAGTGGCAACATCCTGGTCCTTCCTGGGCCTGGGCAG
The DNA here is from genome assembly GCF_031143425.1 of Pleurodeles waltl. Classification (NCBI taxonomy): domain Eukaryota; kingdom Metazoa; phylum Chordata; class Amphibia; order Caudata; family Salamandridae; genus Pleurodeles; species Pleurodeles waltl. The sequence goes on along the minus strand of NC_090445.1, from coordinate 1,678,508,708 downwards.
CACCCTTTTTCCATAACCGTGACACTTGCAGCCAGCAAGGCTTGTTTGCAGTATTTTACACCCCCAAAAAACTCTACCTCCTCCAGCATGCCGTGGGACATCTTCTGCACAAAGGAGAAGTTCCTAGCACCTTTCGTTGCTACAGAATCTTCAGCTTCTTTCATCTGGAGGCAGCCATTTTGCACCTTCATCCGGGGTTTAGTGGGCTGCTGCCCCCCGGACACTTTCACAACTCTTGGAGTTGGTCCCCTTCCTTTGCAGGTCTTCAGGTCCAGGAATCCGTCTTCAGTGCTTTGCAGTCTGTTGTGGTCTTTGTAAAATCCCTTTTCACGACATTAGTGTGTTTCTGGGGAAATAGTAGTACTTTACTCCTACTTTCCAGTGTCTTGGGGTGGGGTATCTTGGACACGCTTAGTGTTTTCTTACACTCCCAGCAACCCTCTACACACTACACTAGGCTAGGGGTCCATTCGTGGTTCGCATTCCACTTTCTTAGTATATGGTTTGTGTTGCCCCTAGGCCTATTGCATCCTATTGTATTCTACAGTGTTTGCACTACCTCCTGACTGTTTTACTTACCTGATTTGGTTTGTTGTGTATATTTTGTGTATTTTACTTACCCCCTAAGGGAGTATATCCTCTGCATATTTTTGGCACATTATCACTAAAATAAAGTACCTTTATTTTTAGTAACTATGGGTATTTTCTTTATTGTGACATAGTACCTATATGATATAAGTGGTATTGCATGAGCTTTGCATGTCTCCTAGTTCAGCCTTTGCTGCTCTGCTATAGCTACCTCTATCAGCCTAAGCTGCTAGAACACTACTAATCTACTAATACGGGATACCTGGACCTGGCCCAAGGTGTAAGTACCATTGGTACCCACTATAAGCCAGGCCAGCCTCCTACAATCAGGCCTTCATTAGGGTGCATTTTGGTGCTGTATGTAGGTGCTGGAAGTGTGTATGTTTGTGAGTTGGCTGATGTATGGTTGAGTGACGTGTGATTGGTGTTTCAATTCTGTGAACAAATGAATAGAATGGGCCCTTTAATGGCAGCAGTTTGTTGTTGTGTGTGTTTGCCCCATGCCAAGTAGTGTGATGGCTTTTTGTGGCATGCATGAAAGGTGTGAATGAACCCTAAACTTGCATGTGTCTTGATATGGCTTTACAGCTCACTACCAGTAAGTGATAGGTTCAGTATTCTGATAATGTTATTAGTATTTACTGGTTACCTATTGCTATTGATAGTGCAAAAACATCATGTACGAGTCTGTACTTCAGAAGTGGGTGAACTTCAAAGGAACAATAATAACCTCTGACATTTTTTAATGCTGAGCACCCAGACTGATACTTGCATTAATCCCACTCACCCACACTCCTATGCAAACCTCAAACTTTGCCTAAAATCACACATTTTCCCTCACATGTCCGTGATGGAACCTCCAGGAATCTATGGGTATCCAAAAAGACCTACTACTCAGCGTTTACACACTTCCCAATAAAAATCCTCGCTTGTGAGGCTGGACCTACTGTGACTCAAAAGCCCTCATAATGCAACGTGGAAACAAAAGTGTTTATTGCTTGTCGGGTACCTTTTTCATCGAAAGAAGTGTAAGAACGCTGGGTACACTGAAAGGAACTGCCATCACAGCAGGTCCATTCAACGTACGAAAGGTTTGGTGGAGGGACGCTATCGGTTATGATAACTGTTCAGTAAACTTTTGTAATTTTTTTGTTTTTCTGAAACAAACGTACTTAGTGGAGCTTTCCTCCAGGGTGTGGGTATCATTAGTTTGTTCCTGTTCCCTCACCACTAGTGATGGACAGAAAAGAAAAACATTATACCATTATACCATACACCTTATTAGAGTGGGGGTGTTATGCCAGTAATCTGAGAGCCCTTCATAATTCTTGCTGTCAGAAGAAGTTTTCACCCGACAAAGTATATGGGGATGCATTGATGGACATATTAAGATCTACCCATCTCTAAATGAAGTAGACGGACTGAAGTGTAGCAGACAGGGTCCTCTGTCATGTTTGTTATGAAGTACCCTGTCACCCAAACTGTGAATCCTACCTTGTGTTTGGTCGGCTTCCCTGGGTAGTGGCTGAGCCCTGGCCCAAATACCGCAGCTAAATCCATTGTGAAACAGGTAATTCTTTTTACAGGAAATGTTGATGTCTTCACATTGCATATTGAGGCATTTTGTGTCGTAGGAGATAGGCTCATGCACACATGGGGGGTTGCGATTTTTTCAGGAGAGGAATGGAAAGGCTGGAAGGTTAGAATTTTGTGGCTACCCACAGGTAACGGACGTTTCTGTCACAGTAATATGACTAAAATGTGTGATTTTAGGTGTGGTTTGAGGTTTGTGTGGCATTGTGGGTAATAAAACCTTGTGTGATCCATGCAAAGCACACTACACTGTAATCCTCTGGGTGTTTAGTTTTCAGAAATGTCTGGATTCTGTAGGCTTCCCTGAGTGTGGGCTGAGCCCAAGCCCAAATATGGCAGCTACCCCTATTGCCAAAACAGGTAATTTCTTATCAGGAAATGTCAATGTCTTTATGTTGCGTTTGGGACCCTTTGTGACATGGGAATAGGTCCAGCCCCACAATCTGCATATCATTTCTATCCAAAGAAGCATAGAAATGCTTGGTGGTCATAACTGTGTGGATCCCCCAGATTACAAACGTTCTCATCTCAGAAGTATGAGTTAAATATGTGATTGGGTCCAAACTTTGAGGTTTTCAGAAATTTGGTGGTTAAAAAAATGCTGTGGGATCGATGTATGCAACAACACCCTGGGCTCCATGGGTGTATATTTTTCAGAAATGTGTTGGTTTGATAGGTTTCCCTGGGTGGATGCCAGGCCCGGACCCAAGTACTAGAACTACTCCATCTGTAAAACAAGTTGGGTTTTACAGGAAATGTTGCTGTCTCCACATTGTGTTTGGGGCATTTTCTATCACAGGTACTAAGCCCTGCCACACTAGAGGTGTATCGTTTTAATTGGGAAAAGCGTGGGAACACAGAATAGTATACCATTCCTTATTGTGAATTGAATTTCTCTGCATATTGGCTTCTAAATAAATGCCAGAGTGCAACAAAGATCACAGTTTGTAAACCCAAATTCAAAGTTGTTCAGATACCTTCTCTTCCTAGAATAAGTATCTATGGCACTTTTTCAAAAATGACCAGATTTTTTTCATACCCATTTTTCATTTACTAGATTTTACATTACGAACCAATGCATGGTCTGGACACAATAAAATATAATTAAAAGCTGCTGCTCAGTTGCTGCCTCTGAGTATGGCATGTTTTTGGATGTCCAACAAATACCATACAGTCCTCCTACCAAAAGGATCTGATAGAGATAACAGTATATTGCTTTCTTAAATCGGCAATTGCGGCAAAAAATTACAGACAAAAATATTGTCAGCCATTTCTATTTTTGTCCATTACTTTTGATTTGAATTACCATATTCTTTGGGGAACCCATGAGCTATCCACAAAACACTCTTTGCTGAATTCAGACTTGTTTACAGTTTTCAAAACTTTGTAAGTTTCTTGGTTCATCCTTGGGTTTTCTATCTGTTTCTACTACAAAATGCAAGTAGGTCGAAACTACAAAAAATAGGAAAAGTGGATATAACTTTGAAAAATACAAAAACAGTGGTAAAGAATAGTTATTTGCCAGCCCTGCATGTTAATGAAATCTGAAAAGTTAGTGAACTTGGCACTGCACACCTTTCAATGATGCCATTTTAAAGAAAAGAGCATGCTTTCTTGAATAGTACTTTTTCCCCATTTTATTCAAAACTTTTCCAAATTGTAACTCTATTTTGTTTTTGTTTTTTATCTCGGTTATCTCCAGGAAATCTGCAAACTCTGGTTACCGTTATAATCCACAGGGTGTGGGAAAAAGAATGCAAATTTGGTGTAAATACCCTTTGTGGTAAAAAATTATGAAAGGTTAAGTACGAAGTACCCCAAACATCAAAAAAGAGCTTTAGCACTTGGGATGGAAAAGTCATAGCAGCAAAGAGGTTTATATTAGGGACTTTGTTTAATGTGTCTACTGCCTAGGAAAGCAGAGTAACTGTCTGAATGGGTACGATAATGAGTGTGTGTTTGACTGCATGTTTTCAATTTAGAAATGCCATCTTCTCGGTCAGTGATTACTGACAGAGCTCAGACATCCGAAAGAAATGTTCCACTCTGCTGAATTTCAAGTTCTACCTTAGGATGCAAGGGAAAAAAGATCTTGCAGAGATTGGTCCTTTTTAGAAACAAGTAAAAGTAGCATTAGCTTCTGTAGTTTCCATTTGGTTCTGTGAAGAGGAATTGTTTGCACATTTGTGTAGCATGACATTGGTAAGGCACTGTTGGAGAGGTGAAGTTAGAGACATTGACCGATAACTCAGGGGAGATGATGACGGACTGACCTCCAACTGCTAATCTGATGATAGTATAAAGTATGTGGGACAACTGTACCTGGCTTGGCATAATTTAGAACCAATATAGCCATATAAGTTAGATAACTGACAACATTTGGGCACTCTGAGTGGGGAACAAGCTAACAGCTGAGGAATGTGCAACGAAATATGATTTGGGGCTTATCTAACATTCATCTTAATCTGTATATTATACGATAAGTGATTTATAATAACAATTCTGCTATAAGTGATTTGTAGACAAATACTGAAAAATAAATAAGTATTTGAAAGGAAAACACCAACCATTGTTTGTGATTACTGATTTGGGATACAAGGGCACTGCTCCATTCATTATCAGCTGCAGACACGAGATTCTCTGACAAGTTTGGCTGATTCTTAACACTTTCCATCTGATGGAGCATAACTCACTAAAGAATAATGAGAGGCACGTGCAGGTTCGTGTTTTCTCTAAAAAGTGTGCATTTCTTTTTAGGGGCAAGGGGATCTGCTGGATGTTTCCCCAATAATACTGGGGTGAACAGAATGGGAACCCAAAATGCTGTGCCCTGGCTAAAGGCAGATGACTTCTCAGAACTCCCTGAGATTGTTGACCTTCTATGACCATACCAAGATGTGATGCTTAGATGCCATTGAAGAATTAGAAGTTGCAATCCACCTCCCAGAGAGACTTGAAGGAATTGTCTGAGAGGAACTGGACCTGCTGTTCCAATATGGGAAGTCAAGAACAACTATCCTGTCTCCCATTTCAAAAGATATCTGAGGCATGGTTTGCCTTTTCAATGGTTTCTGTTCAGAATTTAATTTTTGCAACATAAATGACTTCTCTTTGCTTGTGTGGCATGTAACTATCGCCTATTTTTAATGTGGACATTAGTGTTTTCCCCTTATTTCAACTTCTCTTTATTGTAAAAAGTAACAGCTGAGCTCTGTTAGGCTAGAAGGGGAATCCTTTCATTGGAGCTCATTAGAGTACTGTTGAATTCATTCCGGAGAGGGGACATGGGGTCGCTGCTGTGACCCCTAGTTTGCTCCTTGTGACCCGTGGTACCGTCTTGTGACTCCTGGCCCCAAAAGTGGGGAAAAACCATGCCAGGAACAGAGAGGCAACTAGTGCTTATGGACGTCGCTTGAGGCTTCACTTAGTTTTCTGAGAATTTTTTTTTAGCACACTAATAGTGTGCAACAGTATTTTATTCACAATTAATGTAATACGAATGTATAATGTAATACCAAATGCAGCACAGTTAGCTGGAACATGGCCCTCCATTACAACGCTTTTAAATGTTTGCTGTGCGCGTGCTTGTGGGTGAGAAGTGTGTTTATGCAAGAGTCTGTGTTTGTGTGAAGGTGTGTGTATGAATGAAAGTAACGGTCAAATGGTGTGTGATGTCGCTTGTGATGTCTGCACTCGTCTGTTTTTGTTGGTGTGTGTTTTCCAGCAGGAGTGCGTGCGTGTTGTGTGTCGTTGTGTTAGGCGTATGAGAGCATGTGGGATTCCCGCCAACGTATGCTCGGAATCTGAGTTAGCATTCGTGACTCGTGCGAGCACTGTGCACGTGTCATGCGCCTTTAATTTGCATGAGTTAAGGAGTACATGTTTATTTTAATGTTTTCCGAGTGCACTTGTTGAAGCGCGCTTTGTGTATATCTGTATCCAGGTACACGGTTGCGTACAGTACGGATTTATCTGCGAAGTAGTCTGTTTGTCTCTTGTATGTGTCTGAACGCTCTGGTTTTAGCTACTGTCCCCGGTGGTGTGAGTCATATACAATACATGTGTGTGCTTCAGTAAACATGTTCTGTGTGTGCTCACTCAATCAATCAATCAAAAAAATTTATAGAGCGCGCTACTCACCTGTGAGGGTCTCAAGGCGCTTGTGGGGGGGAGGTGGGGTTACTGTTCGAACAGCCATGTCTTGAGGTTTTTTCTGAAGAGTAGGAGGTCTTTAGTTTTGCAGAGGTTGGTGTGGAGGGAGTTCCAGGTTGTGGGGGCGAGGTAGGAGAAGGCCCTGCCTCCTGTGGTGGTTTGTTGGATACGGGGGACTGTAGCTAGTGCGAGGTCGGCTGATCGGAGGTTGCGGGTGGGAGATTCTGGAAGTTCACTCTTTCGTTGAGGTAGGTCGGGCCGGTGTTGTGGAGGGATTTGTGTGCGTGGATGAGGATCTTGAAAGTGATTCTCTTGTCTATGGGGAGCAAGTGAAGGGATCTGAGGTGTGGTGAGATTTGTTCGTGGTGGGTGAGGCCAAGGACGAGGTGTGCGGCTGTGTTCTGGATTCTCTGGAATTTGCGTTTGAGTTTGAGTGTGGTGCCGGCGTAGAGGGCGTTACCGTAGTCTAGACTGCTGCTGACGAGTGCATGGGTGACTGTCTTCCTGGTCTCTGGGGGAATCCATTTGCAGGATTGTGTGGAAGCAGGAGGAGGTTAGTGCATTGATTTGCTGTGTCACTGAGAGGGAGGGGTCCAGGATGATGCTGAGGTTGCGTGTGTGGTTTGCGGGGGTGGGTGCGGGCCTAAGGCGGTGGGCCACCAGGAGTTGTCCCATATGGTTTTGTTGGGGCCGAAGATGATGATCTCAGCTTTTTTGGAGTTAAGCTTGAGGTGGTTAGTTGTCATCCAGTTGGCGGTGTCAAGGAGAGCAGCGTGTAGGTTGGTTTTGGCGGTGGTGGGGTTGCGGGTGAGGATGAGTTGGGTGTCGTCTGCGTAGCAGAGGATAGTGATTCTGTGTGGTCGGAGGATGATGGCTAGGGGGATCATGTAAATGTTGAAGAGTGTGGGGCTGAGGGAGGACCCTTGGGGGACTCCGCAGATGATCTTGGTAGCGGTGGAGTGGAAAGGTGGAAGGCGGACTCTCTGGGTCCGGTCGGTGAGGAAGGAGGTGAGCCAGTTTAAGGCTTTGTGGCGAATTCCTATGTTGTGGAGGCATGTGCGGAGTGTGTGGTGGCAGACAGTGTCAAAGGCTGCGGAGAGGTGTAGGAGGATCAGTGCGACGGTCTCGCCTTTGTCGACTTTGGTCCTGATGTCGTCAGTGCATGCGATAAGGGCGGTTTCCGTGCTGTGGTTCTTGCGGAACCCAGATTGTGTGGGGTCAAGAGTGTTGTTTTCTTCGAGAAAGTGGGATAGGCGGGCGTTGACTAGTTTCTCGGCAACCTTGGCGGGGAAAGGCAGGAGGGAGATGGGGCGATAGTTGGAGAGGACCTCCGGGTCGGCTTTGTTTTTTTTTAGGAGAGCAGTGATTTCCGCGTGCTTCCAGGGGTCTGGGTAGATGGCAGAGTCGAAAGAGGAGTTGATTATGTTGCGGACTATGAGGGCGATGGTTGGGCTGGCTTTGTTGTAGATGCGATGAGGACAGGGGTCGGAGGGGGATCCGGAGTGGATGGAGTTCATGGTTTTTTCGTTTTCTTCATGTGTGGTGGGGGCCCAGCTAGTGAGTGTGGTGGGGGTCATGAGTGGGGGTTGAGCTGGGTGAGTGAGGGGTGTGTGTGGTGGGTGTGTGTGGTATGAAGCTGTTGTGGATGTCCAGGATTTTGTGGTGGAAGTGGTTGGAGACGGCGTCACATAGGGGCTGTGTGTGGGGGGGGTCTATGTTGCTGGATTTGGGTTTGGATAGCTCTTTAATGATGGTGAAGAGTTCTTTGCTGTTTTGAGAGTTGTTGTCAAGGCGTGTCTTGTAGTGATCTCTTTTGGCGGTGCGTATGAGTTGGTGATGGGTGCGAATGGTGGCTTTGAGGGTGGAGAAGTTGGTTGTAGAGGGTTCTTGTCGCCATATTTTCTCCGCTTGGCGGCATTTGCACTTGGAGTCTTGGAGTACGGGGGTGAACCATGGGGCGTTCTTGATGTTGCGGGTGGCGATGTGTTTTCTGAGGCGGGCTAGTGTGCCTGCGCAGGTAGTGATCCATTTAGAGAGGTTGTGTGGTCCTGTGTTGGGGTAGTTGGTGTGGGGGGGAGGTTGTGAGACAGTTGGGAGTTCATGCTTTCTGTGGGGATCTTGTCCCACATGCGGTAGGTTGTGGTGTGTTGATGATGGTGTGTGGGGGGGTTTGGTGAAGGAGAAGTGGACGCAGTGGTGGTCAGTCCAGAGGAGTTCGGTGGTGTGGGTGTAGGCTATGTGTTGGCTTGAGGTGAAAATTGAGTTGAGCGTGTGTCCTGCTGAGTGGGTGGGTGCGGTGACCAGTTGTTTGAGTCCGAGGTTGGTGAGGTTGTCTATGAGGGAGGTAGAGTTGTGGTCTTGAAGGTTCTCCAAGTGAAAGTTGAAATCACCAAGGAGGATGTAGTCTGTGGAGGTGAGGGCGTGCGAGCTGATGGTTTCGGCGATGGTATCGCAGAAGGCGGAGCGTGGTCCTGGTGATCTGCAGATTAGTGTACCTCTGAGGGTGGAGTTGTTGTTAATGTGGATTAGGAAGTGCATGTGTTCTGTTTTGTCGATAGTGTCTTGGGAGCTGGTGGTGACTTTGATGGTGTCCCTGTGTAGGATGGCGATGCCACCACTTGGCTTGTTGAGGCGGCCTTTGCGTTGGAGTTTGTATCCCTTGGGGGTGGCGATGGCTATGTCGGGTTCCGAGGAGGGGTTGGTCCAGGTTTCCGTGAGGGAGGCGATGTCAGGTGAGTGTGATGTGATGAGGTCCCAGAGTTCTATGGCATGTTTGTGAACGGAGCGAGTGTCGAGGAACAGGCAGTTGAGGTGGTTGTGGTGGGTGGTGTTGGTGTGGTGCATGAGGGAGTTGTTGCGGGGTGTGTTCTGGTTGTGGGGTGGTGTGCGGTGGGGCTGGTTGGTGGGGGTGGGGGCAGAGCAGGTGTGTATTGCATTGGGGGTGTTGTGTTTGTTGTCGGGGGGTCGCTATGGTTGGTGTGTGTTGTGAGGGATGAGGAGCAGGAGAAATGACAGGTGTGGCAGGTGAAGGGGCCATGAGTGTGTGTGGGGCTGGAAGGGTGCAGGTGGGGCGAGGGCCTGGGTTGAGTGAGTGGAGGGTGAGTGGGGAGCAGATTTGTCTGAGGGGGCCAGGGGGACTGGCACTGGGCGTGGTATTGGTGCAGACGGGCGCAGATGGGCTTGCCTTTGGCGCACCTTCGGCCATAAATGGGGAGGAGGGAGGGAGTGGCAGCTGGGAGGAGGGAGGGCTGGGTGAATGGGAAGGCTGGGGGGGTGGGGCCGCAGGGATTAGCAGCGGCGGGAAAAACAAAAGGAAAACGGACGGTGAGGAGGTGGGGGGAGACAGGAGGTGCCGCGGGGACGCAGCGGCAAGGGATGAGAAAGATGGAAAACAGACGGAGAAGGAGGTGGGGGGAGGCGGGAGGGGCTGCGGGGACGCAGCAGCAAGGGACGAGAAAGATGGAAAACGGACGGAGAAGGAGGTGGGGGGAGGCGGGAGGGGCCGAGGGGACGCAGCGGCAAGGGATGAGAAAGATGGAAAACGGACGGAGAAGGAGGTGGAGGGAGGCGGGAGGGGCCGTGGGGACGCAGCAGCAAGGGATAAGAAAGAAAGGAAAAACAGACGGAGAGGGAGGCGGCGCGGGGCGGTGGCGCGAGGAGCGACCTGCCTCACTGTGAATTATTGTGTGACTGCGGACTGAAGAAACACAGGGCACGTGCACGGTCATACACTGAGCACACACTCAAATCGCGATTTTTTCGAAATATTAAGTATTATGATTTGTTTACAATGTATTGCATGTAGTCGAAATGAAGATATTTTTACGTGTGTTCGATTTTAGTAAAAAGCTGATTTTCTATTCCCAATAAGGATATTGGTGGGGAGTTCAGGGTACCTGTGGGGAGAACTTTGAGGACCCACTAAAGCTCCCCGCGGTGCGCGCAATCCGTGCTTTGTGTCTGTTTTTACCTAGGGGCGTATTTTGGGCGTGTTTATAAGGGAGAGCGCTTTTCTATGGAAAAAGTTAATATTTCACAAACCACCAAGCTCTCAAAAAGCAGCCCCGGGCGTGACCAAACCAACTTCCTGTGCCAGGACCACACCTTTTCACACCGGCACGCACCTGGGACACTGGACACCGAAGTAGATCCGTGTGTGGTTCATGTGGACTTCTTGAAGCTTCTTTGTGGATATTGTGCCCCCTGTGCTGTGTCTGGTGCACAGCCCCCGTGCCCCCTCCACTGAGGGAGGGATGTGCATGAGCACAGGCAGGGTGCCTGATAGCCTTGGTGTACCCTGGTGTCTTGTGCCCAGATATGATGGGGCAATAATGGTCATTAGGTGTTATTAATGCTGTGCCTGATAGAGCCTTTGTGCCCCTCTGCCTGGTAGGTTCTATTGTGTCCTTCTGTCACAAACTGTACATCTGTTTCTGCAGTTTAGTGCCCAGTCTGGTATCTGGCGAGGACTATGTGACTCTGCCTTGTGCCTGGCAGGGTCACACCGCCCCTTCATATTGTGCTTGGCAGTCATTGTGGCCCTATGTCCTGTACCAGGCCGGTTCGTTGTGTTCCCCTGAACTGGGTCAGCCAGGCTCATTGTCTTCTTCATGAGATGTGCTGGGCAAAGTCATTGTGCCCGCTATCTTGTCCCCAGAAGCCTAGTTTCAGGCAGGGTATTTTGGGTGTTACACCCCCTAATAAATGTATTTTGTGATAAATAGTTGGGTACAGGTGCGTTCAGTCGGGTATGATGAGGTGTCTGTCGGATTTCACCGGGTATCTTTACACACACAGACAAAAACGCACACACTCTCTCTCCCACTGTTTGGAGCGGCAAAGATGTTGGTTATTTCAGAAAATAATGTGCTTTCTCTCACTTAGCACCCCTACAAATCTGCATTCCACTCCCTTTCCGCTGCTCTGCCTGTCCTATAATGTATTTTAACATTATGTGCCAGAGTGATTGTTGGGAAATCAGAAGCTCACACCCGCTTAATCATACTGACCAGGTTACGTCTCTGCTTGCGCCTGGTAGTTATTACTCTTTTCTGTCTGGGAGGGTCATGATGCATGCAGCATGCATATTTCTCTACCAGTGCTTAATTTGTGCTTGTTGTTTCTGGTGCTGAGCACCGGCACTCATTTTTGAGGGCCGGGGCTTATTCTTCTGCCTCAAGCATTTTCTGCGAGCAAAAGACACATATGGGAAAGACGGAAGAAGGGAAAAGCAAAAAAAGCATCACAAAGGGAGAAAGTAGAAAGCTGCAAGAGTGAGCTGAAGGGGCAGGGAGTGGCTTTATATGGATTAAAGAGGCCCGAGATGGTGTCGGGATTACCCGCCTCAGTATTCTGTGTTCACACAATTAAATGCAGCAGCTGCATGTTAAAGAGGAGGGCTTTCATCACCGGCACCTTTTTATTTACAAATTAAGTACTGTTCTGTACCCTGGATTCATATGCTTTTTAGATTATACTTGTGATGATTGGTGCACTGTGACAACTCTACGTGACAAATAGAAGATTGTTGGGTGGTTGCTTGTCGCCTTGCAGCATATAATTGGAATAGTTGTCCTCGGGTTGAATGGTTTTGTCCTGACGATGATCCCACTCATTTCGGTTTAGGGACCAAAACGTTGCGTCAACAATTATACCTTGACTCACAATATTAGCTTTCGATGTATGAGTATAGGTACCAGTTAATGATACAACCTACGGTATATTTCTGTGACTCTGTTTAGTAGCCTGAGTTATTTGATTTTTCTATATTACACTGTTGTCATTTTTTATTACACAATATGGTGCATCAAAGCATAATTTTCTAGTGGATATGACATGGCACCTTTATTAGAAACAGTCTTTTTGGAAATCATATCGTCCTTTGTGATTGTTTTGTATCTCATTGGAATATATATATATTTTATGTACAATAAATCAGTATCATTGTTTATTTTTCACATATGATTCATTGTAATTCTATGCATTTATTGATATAATATTGTTTTGTAAGGGGACGTTTGTGGTTTTTGTAGTTTGATACCCATGGCTCCTCCAGATCTGTGGGTTCCCTTGTTGACTGACATAACGTAAACGGGGCATGATCACACGTGGTCTTTGATCTCAACTTTATGAGCGTGTGTGGTCTGTGTCTCTGCAAGCGCATGCGGGGCGCACATTACAGACCCAGCAAGGGTCGTTGCACTGGCGACAAGGGTAGTGTGCCCGCGCTGCCTCTGCTATCTCATCATGCCCTCATTATGCCCTATCTCTATGCCAGCCAGGAGTGATTCCGACCCAGCTCTCCGTCAGAATCAAGGCCCTGCACCTGCCACCGGTGTTTGCAACCGGCTTCAACCCACGCAGACTCCCTCCAGACGTGATCAAGGTACTGTGGGAACTTTGTCTACTGCATCATACACTACGCATGCACCCGGAGATCGCCTGCTAACAGTCTCACCCCGCCCCCAAGACCTAGCTACACACCATTCCCGCTCACAGGTACGCAAAGAGTCCCTAACCTCCTTATGATCATCTCGCAACCGTCACGTACGAGCGCTGCCACAGACTGTCTACCAGTGCCAGAGAATACTGTTTGATGTCAGACAGTACTCCTTGTGGACCAAAGCCCTCCTGAGTAACTGTAGGTTGCCACAGAAGCCCTTCTAACCCACCATGTCACAACCAGGAACAGGTATTAAACAGGCCAAGCACATTGCACTGGGAGGAATCTGCTGCTCAGTCCCCAAGGCCGCAGTGCTCTGACACCCTGAACACACACATGTTCAATAGCATGCATGCCGTGCAGCAGCCCTTCCACAAAAAAACATTAATAAAGGGAAGAACAGAAAGCAAAATGAGTGAAAATAAAGACACTTTTGATCACTCAAAATAAAAGCCATTACAACCACTAATTGCTAAGGTGCCTACCCCTCACTCCAACAATCATGACAGATAATCATGCAGTACCAGCCAATCCTGCACAAGTCACACAGAACACACCATAGTGGGAGCACTACTCCCTTTCTGAGAGCTAGCTGACCACACAACAGCCTATCCACGATGGAAAATATGGGTTGGGAGTCTAGAGAATTACTTAATCGCCAACAAAGAGCGTATTGGGCCCTCAGAAGGTTGTTATTGCTTCATTTCAGTGGTGATGAGATATACAAGGTATTCAGGCATATTCCCAACACAGGTGAGATGGATGACTATGATGCAGTAGTAAAAGCACTCAACGCCCATTTTGACCCACAACTCAACCCTGATTACGAGAGATTTAAACTGCACTAGACATGACAACAAGAAGGCAACTCCGTAGACCAATTATATGCACTACTAAGAGATCTGACCAGCACCTGCATGGCGGATAAACAACCCGAAGAAATCCGTGCCCAAATCATTCAAGGTTGTGGCAACAAAACACTTTGAGGACTCATCCGAAGGCAACCAAATATCAGTCTCAAAGATATCCTCATAATGGCAAGGTCTCATGACCTCTCAGCGGCCGGAGCAACTGAGATGGAAGCCGCAATGATCCAAATAACGGAAAAAGCTCCCATCATCAAAATGAAATGTGTGTGTGGCATGCTGGGGTCACAACTCAAAGGGAAACACCAGACAAAGGCCCCAACCAAACAAGGGTCATGTTGCAGACGCTGGATGTGAGGAGCACGCCCAAAAAGACTTCCACCCAGGACAGCAGTGCTCTAACTGTGGCAAGCTGAACCACTTTGCAGCTGTATGCCACAGAGGTGCCAAAACCAGAAGCAAGAGAGGGAGACACCCAGTCACAAGAACCATGAGACACATGTCCATGGGAGACCAAGGGCCTCCAGACCAAAACCGGATGGACGAAGAATGGGTACGCAAACCGTGAGGCTCATCACCAGATGAAGAGGAAATATTCCTCATATCCTTCCCAAATAACCTAAAAAGGAACCAGAGGCACCAACCAACCTGTGTGGTTGACATTGCACCGTCCCAAGTCAAAGCACTGATTGACACAGGTGCCTCAGTCACTGTCATGGTCATTGAGCAATAATTACTCCTCCAACCACTTCCCCAGCTGGCACCATCCCACACGAAAATCTTCACCTATGGCAGCCACAAACCACTACCGCTACATGGGAGAATAATTGTGCAAGTCAAGTCGGATGGCAAGAAAATACAAACACCTTCCACATGGTGGACAAGGAAGCAGACACACTACTTGGAAGCCACCTGGCAGAAGATCTCAAATAGTTTCATTCGTTCATAGGGTGAGATCGTATCAAGTCGATGACCTGCTAAAGCAGTTTCCTAAACTATTCACAGGCCTAGGATGCCTGAAGGCCCCCCCCCCAATCCATCTACACATTGACAAATCCATACGTACCACCACCCTGTGGCACCGACAAGTCCCCTCCCACCTATGCCTATTAGTGGAAGAAAAACTGGGAAAGCTCGAAGAACAGGGCATCATAGAAAAGGTGACCCGACCCACGCCATGGGTGTCACCCATGGTGATTGCTGAAAAGCCCAAACAACCAGGGAGGGTATGTCTGTGCATCAATATGCGTCTTCCCAACCAAGCAATCAAACAGGAGAGTCATATAACACCAACTAACAATGACATAATTGGAGACCTAAATGGCTCTCAGTGGTTCTGAAAACTAGACCTAATTGTGGGATACCACCAGTTGTGCCTAGCAGAGGACAGCAGATACATAACCACATTCTCCACTCATATAGGAGTCCGGAGATACAAAAGACTGAATTTTGGCATATCTTCAGCTGCTGAAGTGTTCCAGGATGTAATTCGGGAGACGGTCTCTGGCCTGCCTGGAGTGATGAACATCAGCGATGACTTTCTATTTTTTTCCAACACAGCTGAAGAGCATTGCGAACACCCCCAGGCCACGCTGCAAAGCCTCTCAGACCATGGATTGACCCTCCACAGAGAGAAGTGCCCATTTTTCAAACATCTATCAAATTCTTTGGATACATCTTTGGTCAAGACGGGTCCAGGTCGACCCACGAAAATCCCAAGTGATCAAACAAGCCTCCACACTGACCACAGTAAGTGAAGTACGCAGTTTCTTGGAAATGGCTGCATGCTGTGCCGATTCACACAGAATCTCGCAACCGTTGCAGAGCTGATCCGAGCCCTCACAAAGAAAGAAGCCATGTGGGGCTACCATGAAGAAAGTGCCTTCCGTGTCCTGAAGGATGCCCTCCTGAGCAAAACCACCATGGCCTACTTTGACCTGAAGAAGAAAACCAAATTAGTAGTGGACGCAAGCCCTGTTGACATCAAAGTCAAACTTACCCAAGAGATTGAGTCCGGAAAGGGGGCCCGCTGGCATTCGCGACCAAGGCGCTGACAGACACCAAGAAACAATACACCCAGATAAAGCGGGAGGCCCTTGCAATCAAGTGGGCTTGTGGGAATTTCCACCTCTACCTCCGGGAAAAAACGTTTAAGGTAGTTACGGACCATCAGCCTTTCATCCCACTCTCCAAGGGCACAGCACCACACCTCTCTCCAAGAACGATAGGCAATCCAGCTGCAGCATTATCAGATGGAAATCACACACCTCCCTGGTTCCAGGAACCCGGAAGACTTTTTGCTCGCGCCACCCACTAGATCAAGAAGATGCGGCAACACCAGTTGATGAAGCAGTGGAAAGGTATGTTCAGTCCCTAGCAAAAGGCATCTGCCCCAAAGCACATACACTACAGGAGATCCCTGAAGCCGCAGACGATGACACCACCCTGTGCAAGGTGAAGTCAGCACTCTCAGGAGAATTATGGGAGGGATTCCTCACAGATGCCACCAACTGGGCTGAATATGAAAGAAAGCGGCTAGTAAAGACGTGGAGAGTCCGCAACGAGCTAAGGACCACACCGAAAGGCCTAGTATTAAGAGGCCACTGACTAGTAATTCCTGCCAACCTCCAACAAAGAACCATTGCTCTAGCACACAGAGGGCACCAAGGCACTGCAAGGATGAAATCAAGGATGCAGGAGAAGGTGTGGTTCCCTCTTCCCTACAAAATAGTGGATGAATACGTGACGCAATGCTCAGCATGTCAACTGACAAGCACCAGTGAAGCTAAAGCCCTGATTATAACTGAAGGACCCTGTGAGGCGCCTTGGTCCAAAATCAGCATTGACTTTGGCAGCTTCCCTGACGGGAGGGTGACCCTCGCAATAATAAACGGCTACTCAAAATACCCCATTGTGGAAGTTGTGCAGTCGGCTGCCTTCACAAATGAGGCTTTGGTACTAGAAAAAAAAACCTTTGCGATGTTCGGCCTCCCTTAGGAAGTGAAGACCGACAATTGGCCCCTATTCCAAGGGGCTAGGTTCAAAGAACTGCTGGGATTCTGGGGGATTAGACACAGACACATCACCCCACAGTGGCCAAACGAGAAGTCGAGCACTGCATGCGCACCCTGAACAAAACACTCTGGATCGTCACATTAGAATGTACCAACCCAGAGAGAGGCCTACAACAATTCCTCAGGTAGTACAGAGGGACCCCACACTGCAGCACACAACAGCCCCCGTGGTCACTCATGTTAACAGGAGTGAGGCAAGACACCATAGCAACATGTCCCAGATGGATACCACAACCGTATGACTTTGGGGCAGCACCAAGCAAAAAGACCAACATGTGGGCCGGCAAGAGGCAACACGCAGCCCCACGCAAATTGAGCCCTGGAGATCAGGTGATCGTCTGGGACAGAAGGCCCGGGTGGAAGTTCAGGACACCCTTCAAACCAAGTGCATGGACAGTCGCATCTGTAACTGGCACAATTGTTACAGCCAAGAAGGAAGCAAAACAAGTGGTGCAAAATATATCCTAGTTCCACAAGATCTGCACTGCTCCAGGGACAAACGAGGAGGACAGTGACACCGAAGAGTCCTGGCATGATCACCTAGTGGACTCCAGAACTGGCAGTCATGACTCTCGGGGATCAGCGACTGAACCATCTAATGGCACCCTGAGACCACTGGGTCTCCTGCCATGCAGGAGGATGACTTCCTGCCACCGCCTCAACAACCAGGTCTCCGGCCCAAACCACAACTGAGCCAGCGGCTCAAAGACTATGTAATGCCTGTGAGCAATTGCAAACTTTTCAGAACCAAGTTGGGGAGGGATGTAAG
Source organism: Pleurodeles waltl (assembly GCF_031143425.1). Classification (NCBI taxonomy): domain Eukaryota; kingdom Metazoa; phylum Chordata; class Amphibia; order Caudata; family Salamandridae; genus Pleurodeles; species Pleurodeles waltl. The sequence continues at coordinate 1,678,491,224 of NC_090445.1, read as the reverse complement.
AAACTATGCAATGGTGGTCTAGTTGCCGGGAGTTTACTGTGACACTGGAAGGGGTCTGCACGCCCTCTGGCCAGGCATAGCCAGAGGCTATAAAATAAATGAAGCAAGCCCGCATGTGTTCTTTGATCCAAGCTATGAGTGTGAGTGGTCTGTGGTCTGAGTGCGAGGCACGCATTACAGGCCCAGCAAGGGTCTTTACACAAAGTACTGCACTAAAACCTTCTGCAAGAGTCCTCAGAAAAGCATTCATACAATTTAGCTGTTAATTTTCTCTCCTTTCCACTCGTGTACTGATTCAGTGTGCAAAGTGTCCAATGTTTCATAGTCTACTAACTGTGACCATAGTGAATGCAACATGATGCCGGGCAGAACATGTCCTCACCGACCTGTTCAAAAGACCATAAATGTGCTAATTCTAGTCATCCCATCCTACTCACCTGTACGAGCGTGGACACTCCAACCCTGTATTGCTGTCATGCAGAGACTGACATCCTGTGTTTGCCATCAGACTTTATAAAGCCAGTTCCAAGCATTTACCACCTTTTCTTAGAAGACAGTTTGTCACATGAACATTTCTTCTTCAATTATTCCTCTGCTGGGAACTCCTCTATCTTGTGTGCCCATAATATACAATAAAGGAAGTTGAGTAGTCTTTGCGGTTTGATCCGAATGAATTGTGTTCTTCTGAGTAACCTAGATGCATTTATAGCGGCATTGCACAAGGGTAAGGTTATAATCAGGGAATATGCACAAGGATAAGGTTATAATCAGGGCCAATGGAATTCTGTGGCAAGAAAAGGGAAATCAAATATTGGGCACATTGGGCACATTTTGTTGCAGCACTACTGGACTATTTTGTCATTTTTACAATGTTAACCCCGGCTACACATAGGTTTTGCCTGATTAACATCAGTTTAACACAAATGCAGCAATCAGCTAAAGAAAGGGGCTCTGTCACTGTGTGGCAACATGTGCGGCAGAGTGTTTAGTAACTTCTGATCTGTTTGTGCTAAAAATACATCATTTTAAATTCGCAACTATGCAGATTATTATGGATTATGTCGTAAATGCACCAAATCTATAATTATGCAAAAAACGCAGCAACGCCAGAATCATGCAATTCTAGTGACCCAATTGTATTACTGGACGTGAATAGAGCCTGTCTCAAAGATCAGGTGGATGCTAAGGTCCTAATCGGACGTTTCATGCCACGTAAGCTGAAAATGAAAAGTAATACAGTTTTACATAAGCGAGCCGATTTAAAACGTCACGCCATGAGCGTGGAGGAGCTCACAAAAGGAAACAAAAGTTTGCTCGCAGTCAAGCGGATCAGCAGTTATGCAATTATCCATGTAACAGGGTCGATGTCATGCAAAGCCGTTGACTACTGCCCAGCGAGATCGCGCTGCGTAGAAAATAAAAATAAAAAGTAGCCCAGAAGCCATGCGGAAAACATGGAGTCTTGTATGTTTTCAGTAGTTTACCGATGCTTTTAAGGAGGGCTAAACACCGGAAAAGGTGTGATGTATGCATGCCTTTCACAAATGAAATCAAGCAAATTTTAAAAGGCAAGCCCACGAACCAGCAAAACTGATGGGCGTGTCCTGGGCCCCCAGAGAGATTACAACACGGGCTAAAGCGCTTGCGAGCTCAACCCTAAAAAGGGGACAAAATGGCTCATATACATATCTGGGTTATTTCACAGTCCAAACGCATGGCCCCAAAACAGCCCAATTTAAATTTGGTCTACCCATCCACCCAATGAACCCAGGGGGGCAGACCTCCCTACTATCGGCTGCCCCCCAAAACCCATTGGCGATGTATCAAAACATCTATAGAGAATCTACATGGGTTTTGAAAGCAAGAAAGCACCACTCTGGTATCTTAAAAGTCTCTCTGTGTCAACTGAAGGAGTCTTGTAAGATGGTTTACCAGGCTATGATGCAGAGGGAATGAAGTATTCACAATGTCTTTGCTTGGTTTTAAAAGTGTAAATGTAGAGAAATGATATGATAAATAATGGGCAAACATGGAAAAGAGATAATTCCATCTATATTTTTTCCTAATAAAGGTATAAAATAATACACGAAGAACAAAAAGAAGTACACTGTTCCAAACTAAAAGAAAATATAGGGAACCTATTACTACAGGAGCGAGACCCTCAAGCATCACATTGGATGTCCAGTTTCATCATCGGGAAAGCTCCTCGTTAGGCCGGTGATGCAATGCCTAACGGGCTCCCCAGAGGGAGCTCTTGACTGTGTTGCAGATGGAATGAGTAATAGAATTCAATACTCAAGTAGTGATGGAGAGAAGATAATAAAATTGGTTATCCATCTAAAAATACTCATCATGAATTTAATCGGTGTTGGGAAGATGGAGACCAAGGTTAAAAACAAAGCGAGAGCCAAAGGGTGAGTGATAATGCTCACAAGCTCTCAGCGTATTTAACAAGAGGATTAGACCAATTATGGTTCCACTTGACAATAGGTCTCCATGTTTCGCGTCTATTGGCCCAAAAGGGTCCACTGACGCTTCATCAGGACCAAAAATTATGAAAAAAATTCTCCAATATAAGGGTAATTCCACCCAACTCGGGACAGAAAAAGGAAGACAGTCACGTACTTTAGTGTGTCTGCTACGTCAAAAAGGTCGCCCATCCCTGGTCTAAGGATAAAGCTCCTTGGGATCGCTAGTCAGAGACTGGAACTGACATTTATGCGAAGTCATCCGATGCTCGTTGCACCTACCCAGCTGGCAGCGTCCCGTAATACACAACATACCATTATTATCTTTAAAAAAAAAAAAAATTTAAATTGTGAATGCTGCTCCCCACACACGCATAAGGTTTTACCCAGCAGTTTGCAATTTCATCATCAGAAAAACAATTTTTACGATTGCAAACATCCCAATTCTGCAAAACATGCTGTGTACGTGTGCCCCTTAGGTCATTAAGAGGATTTTCATCTGGCCGGGAGCAGGATTGTTTCCCAATTTATGTTAAAAAACTTTTACATTTAAGAAATACATCCAAATGAGGTGGTATAATTTGATGCGCTAAAGTAAAATGCTACCAATTGTTAAAAAAACAATTGCCAGGACACCTTATTATATTCTAACATGACTTTTGTTGCAAGATTTACATGGCAAATATTTTCATGGCTCAGTTCTGGCTAGGCCTGCCCACCTCTATTGTATTGTATGTATATCGCTCAGTAAGTAACTGAGATCCGTTTGTTATTTGCAGCTAATATTTCACAATCCTACTGTAGTAGAGTGAGGTATGATCCAACACTGCATGCAAACTGAAAGGCGTAGAATATTTATTTTCTCCTCAATCTTTTGTTGTCCAAGGTTGTTAAAAGGATAATACAGTCTTATTAGCACACTCAACAACTGCATAGTGTTTTAATCCTGACATTGTGTTTCTACAGAGCAAGTGCTCTTAACATGTGGTATGAGAGTGGAGCAGTGCTAATGACGAAGGGGGATGGAACAAGAAGAGTGATGACCGTGTCAGCAGAGTTGAGGGAGTGTCAGTGTTGAGGGTGCCACCGAAAGTTCTGTGAAATGGGTAATTTTCCTTTCTGCTTCTACTAGGAGCTCTAGAAAAGAGCCACCTGTAACAGAATGGAAACAACAATGTCCCCTATACCTTTTAGTGCCAGAGTAAGTGATCACAGGGAAGGTCTTTGGAACAGAAGGCATGGAACTGACCATATTAAGTGACTGTCTTTGCCTTATTCAGTAGATTTTAATTTAAAAGTTGTGGAACTCATCCAACTGCAGCAACCCTCAGTTTTCATACTGTTGCTTCACATTTACGTACACTTGTTTTGCACGAAAACTGATTTTCAAATTTGTCTGCTGTGATGTTTATTTTGGTGTTGTCCCTTACTGTCATTGTAAGGCTTTTTTTTGTTGAATATCTTCAGGCAAGTTGATAGAATGTAAGCCATGCCAAGCAAGATGTGCTGCAATTACTTTAATACAAGGTGATGTTTCTTAATATGTTTAGCAGTGATTGTGTGGTGTTAATTCTGCATAAAGTTTCAATATTGTTTTTTGGAGCCACTTTGCTGAAATAGCATTGAAGTTCCAATTCACAGACATAAGGTGGGTTATAATCTGCTCTTGTGGAGTTAATTCATGAATGCCAGGTTTGGATCCTGCGGTGACAGAACAACAAGGTGAAAAGTCAGAACTGGGACTGGTCTGGAAAATGAGTAGTAATTAACACAGGTGCCCATATACCCTCCTCCAACTATCTGTATATTGGTTAGTATTTAGACTTATGCTTAAAATGTTTTCTGAAGCCTTTTTTTGCATAATTTGAGAGTTGCCACTTTGTGCTGATTTTTGGGCTGACACTTGTCTTCTTTGGGCAACATTTGGCCTTCTCCTTGATGGGTTTTGGGCTTGGGGCGAGTCTCAAAATCTGGCAACATTGGCTGTCGGGTGAGCAGGTTTTTGGACTTACCCTTGAAAACACTGGATGCCCTTCCTTTGGCTCAGAGTTAGAGTTTTTTATTTAACTTTTTCCATCGTTGGGTAGCAGGAAATGCACCAAAATATAAATACTGTTTTACGGTATACTAGCACATTATTGTCCAACGATAAGCCCACACTGAAGTTTGTCATTTACGTGCTGAGAACTTATTTAAATTAGGTATTATTCACACTCTGATACTGTGGTAATGAAGTAACTCTGTGTTTTATTTGAGCTGGAAGAAAACCAAGTGATCTGTATGGTTTCTGTTAACACTGTACTTTTTGTAATGCGATGCCAATAACGAGAAGAGAATGCAATGAGTGACGGAATGTGGCAGTAGGGTTGTAAAAACAAAATTTGAGTGGCGTCATCTCTCATTTGTTCTATTTCAATACCAGTCCTGGGTCTTTTCCTTGTTCCGCATTTTTTTTCAGTTTGTCGTCCTGTTTCTTCTATTTAGTAACAGTCAATAGAAATTTCAAACTCACTCCCACCTCAGTGTTTTCATAGCTGCGTGCAGTATGTCTTTTGACTTGTGAGACATTGTTTACAACAAGCATTAGCAAAGTCAATAGGTCTTGCCCACAAGATTTGGCTTTGGCAATGTTTAACTGTGTTGTACAAATGCCCAGCATGTGTAAAACAGCTGGAAGTAAAGAAAATGAAAGAACTATAATGTATTCAACACTTGCCACGTTATAACGCTTTTATTATTTTAACTTTCAGCCATGTTGCAGAGTGGCTGTACTTGCAATGCACAAGGCTAAAAAAAAAAAATTGAAAAATTCAAAAGACCTTGTATAGGCGAGACCTATTGGTTTTGCCAATGCTTCTTTAAAATGTTTGAGGAATGGATCTTCCTCGCTGGGAACACCCGCACCCACACATCTGCCCTGGGGTCCGGGGACCTTCCCCTTGCGACCTTTGTGTGACCTGTCACTTTGTTCAGGGTTATTGATTTCACTTCCGCCCACTTTGGCAAAATGGGAGGATTGGTCTAGGCCCCGGCCCAGTGACTACCATTTACAGCCGACTAAATAGCTACAATCACTTCTTATAGGACACGTTACTCCCTGCCTGGATCAGTGACATCTTTTCTGGCCAAGTGGAAACGTGCGCTTCATGATCTGCCTAGAGACCCCCACAATCCAACATAGGGACTCCCAGTACATTCCTAGTTCAGCTTATTGACTCATACTCCAGCCCAGAGAGCCCCCTGTTCAGTCCAGTATCTATCAGTCTGGACTACATCCATTAAGTAACCAGGCTTTAGTTTGTGATGCTTTGTGAACGTGATGCAGAAATGCTCTTTTCAAGAAAGCAGTGTGTTTCTATTTCTGCCAACTTTTATACCCATTTGTTTCTACTTTTGCTCCCATGTACGCATACCAATTTGTGAATGGCTGGGAAACATTTTGAAAGAGCTGGCAGTGTTCTCACGGACTACTGCCTGCTCTTAAAAAATGAAACTGAAATGTTTAATTTTTTTCTTTTTTAACCCATCCCGTTTTCCTTTAAGGAAAACGGGCTGCATTTTTTTTTTTTTTTTTAAAGATTGCTTTATTTAAAAGCATTCACAGACATGGTGGTCTGCTGACCCCAGAAGGCCACCACCCCTGTGATTTTTGCGATTCCCAATGGGTTGCAAATTGCAACCTACCTCATTAATATTCATGAGGTAGGTCTATTTGCACCCACTGGGAATTGCAAAAGAAACTCAATGGAGTTTAGTACATTTGGAATTGTGATTTCCTAATTGCGATTCACATGGAATTGCAATTAGTAAATCACAATTTATAACATACATACATGTGGCCCTAAGTATTTTAGTGTGTATTTAGGCAGGTTCGGTAAGTTAGGCATTGTTGCTAGATAAGTAGGTTTTGTGCATTCCGTAGATAGATATGATACATTAAGTATGTTAGGCAGTGCTTAATATGTAAATAGAAAAGTGCCGGTGCTCAGAGCTCTCCTCTGAAACACGCAGCTGCTGCAGTTAAATGTGTGAACAGTAATACTGAGGCAGCTCTAATCCTGAAGCCATCTCGGGCCCCTTTAATCCATTTAAAGCCACTCCCAGTGCTTCAGCTCACATGTACAGCATTCTGCTTCCTACCTTTGTGACGCTTTTTCGGTTTTTCCTTCCTCAGTCTTTCCCATATGTGTCTTTTGCTCGCAGCAAATGCTTGAGGCAGAAGAGTAAGTCCCGGCCCTTAAAAATAAGTGCTGGTGCTCAGCACCGGAAACAACAAGCCCAAATTATGCACTGATGTTAGGTCAGGCTGATAGGGAGGCTTAGTAAATTAAATAGTCATGGTAGGTATGGTGGTTAGGTTTTGTGAGTTAGTTATGATAGGTGGGTATGGTACAAACAGCTGATAGGTATGGTTGGGTAGGTATGGTGTTCAGTGACATAATGCACTATGATGGGGGCCTCTGCAGAATGTGAAAAGGGACCAAGTCTCCCATATCTCACAGATGTTTATTGATTTTGGGATGAATGGAGGGTCCCTTAAGGTTTAAGGGCCCCTGAATGGTTGCCCCCCCCCGCCTCCCCTCAACCCGGACCTCATGGGATTCAGGGGCCTGTGTTAAGGTCCCGATGACCAGTTAGGTGTGTTAGGACAATATCATTTTTGTCTGATATTTAAATGTTTGTGCTAACAAACCATGTTCCAGAGTTCTTGCTTCAAATCATAGCACTTTTAGTGAGAAACACAAACATTTTTTTTATTGAAAACACACCTTTTTGCTTATAAATGACTGTTTTGTTATGCCTGTACCTGTGTTTCCTGAATGATAATACAGGGAATTCTTCAATCCCTCTATAAACGCCGGTCTCTAATTTCTTTATAATACGCGGAATTCTGTAATCTCTGTATATTCACTCATCTCTAATTTCTTTATAATCATGGACTTGTGATGCACCCAGTCACTGATTATAAAGAAAAGATGTCAGAACTCCCCTGTTACAAGTTATTACAGTCGAGTTCTGACATAACAATGCCTTCTGCCACAGCCGGCAGCAGAGGTGGAACGGGGGTCAGGTCCCAGAGCATAATTGAAGCTGCTATTTAACAACAATAACTGACCATTGCTTTTCTTTATCCTCCATGTATCAAGCTTACAATGACAAGCAGAGAGCACATGTTTGTTTGTGGCACTCCTTAAATAGTTAGAGGAAAACTATAATCATTCTGCATGTTCCCACACATTCCGAGCTACTGCAGCTTAAAAAAAAAAATGTAAAGATAAAACTGACTTTTATTGAACTGTTTCTAATATCTGTTTGAAACAAATATCTAACAGGTTTCTTATGCGTCTCATTTTTCATTAGAGGTTTTATTTTATTCTTCAAGTTTGCAAACATGCCCACTTTTTCATATCAAAGAGCTACGAACCAAGGTTTTAAGTGGTTTGTGGGAAAAGTGATGGTGTGACCATGTATTATATGGGATAAAGTACCCCCAGATGTACCTGGCAAGGATATTGCAAGTCACGGAGGAGTTACATAACCTAATAAAGGAACTTGGCATTTGGCCTTCTTCCTCTATATAAATATAGAACTCCTCGATGACTCACAATATCCTTATAATGTACAACACGGGTTACGTAATCAGTTATATAAAACGGCTACTTGTGACACACCCAGTCACCAATTATAAGGAAAATACGACAGAGTTTAACTGTAATAAATTATTACATTTGTGTTCTGATGTTACAATACCTGCTGCAAGAGCCAGCAGCCGAAGTGAAAGGGAGGTCAGGTCACAAAGAAGCTGTTTAAAGCAACACAAGTGAAACATTGCTTTTCTTTCATCTGCTTTTTTTTAAGTTACAGTGGCAAAGAGAAGGACATTTTTTTTGCACTATTTGTATAATTATAGAAAAATAGAACTTCTGCATGTTTCTACACAATGCAAGGTACTGCAGTTGTTTTTTTTAACTGGCTTGGATTAAACTGTTTCTAATATACTTTTGCAATAAATATCTAACCGGTTTTTAATGTGTTAAATTTTCCGATAGATGTTCTATTTATTGTCTTCATGTTTGCCACATGCTCTCTTTCATATGAAAAAGATTGCATTATTTAAAAGCTACACACCAAGATTTTACGAGGTTTGTAGGAAAGGTGATGGTGCGCAACCATGTCTTATAAAGAAAAAAGAGGACTCTACTTACATAATAAGGATATTGCAAGCCACCTCAGAGTTCAGCCTTATTCCTCAATATGTTTATGAAACTCATCAATGTTTTGCAATATCCTTATAATGTATGGCAGGGGGGACTTTCTCCCATATACAATAGTAATCGTACTCAGAATAAAGCTGATTTATAGAAATTAACCTTTTGCAGAACAGATTGCGTTAGAGTTTTGCTGCACTCTCTAAGAAAAGTGTTATGAAATTGAGAAAGATGAAGCATGCCTTGGAATATGTGATGAACTTAAGTCATACAAAGCAAAATACTGCTTGTTAAATCTGGAAAGAGGTAGCACCATTTGTCTGCATGAATTCATGCGAAAGAAAAAATAAGAATACAGAGAAGGGTTTTCAGTGCTTATTTTTCAGTGCTTATTTGATGAGACAAATGTTTTGCATTGAGTTTATGCATTGTTAAGAGGGTTGGAAAAGCACAAGGAGAGACAGCAGACCAGCGCCACATTCTAGCGCTCTCTTATGCATGCAACAAAGCAATAGAACCTGCTGCACTGCATGATTTTTTAGTAAACCTGGACCCCAAAAGTGTGCTGGCGTGATCCCAAGGGTGCGTCCCCTTATTTGCACGGGGGCGTGGCTCCATGCAAATTACAGATCACTTTTGCCTAGCTCCAGTGTCGTACTACAGTTGGGATCTGCACTGAGAAAAGCACATTCAGTCTAACAGCAGGGCTCAAACTCCAGGAAAGCACCGCATTAAATAAGTGCTGTGGTGCTCACCCTGGCAGTGTGCCCACGGACGTCATTTAGGGGTCACAATTGCGATCCCCTGACTTGCCCCTTGCAACCCCTGGCACTGTCGTTGCTAACCCTGGCTTTGGAGGTGGCAAAATCAGTGCCTGAGAAATAGAGGCAGCTCATCCTTATGTACTTAAGTTGGAGGCTCCACTTCCCTTGTTCATGGTCAGTGTTTTAATACACAAATGTTTATTATTATTATTCACTATTGGTATAATAAAACATTGAGTATAATTTGTTACAATATGACAATATATGGCAGCTAAGGTAAGTAGGAATGCTTTTAAAAGTCTGTTGTATATGAGAGAAAGAGAGGGGGTGGGGGGGGGGGGGTGGGTGGGTGGGTGTGTGTGTGTGTGTGTGTGTGTGTGTGTGTGTGTGTGTGTGTGTGTGTGTCTCACAAAGTAAAAGAGACAGGGTGTGTGATGTCATTTCCGCTACCCCTAGCATTTTTGTGAATTAGCGCCTCTGGGTGTGCCCCGTGTATAATATAGGCTCAGATGTCTTTTTTTTTTTTCGAGTTTTCTTCTCTTTCATTAACATACCATTTCTCAGATACTCAGACTGTTGATGTTTGAGCCCTAGTGCTTTTAGCGCGCAGATACTCACGTGTTGTCCTTAATGCTTCCTCCTGTCAGACCTAAAAATTGCAGCCTCCTTCATCACTGTACCCTGCATTCACTGTGTGTTTTTCACAGGAGGAAGCTGGCCTACAAGGTAATTAACGAGCAGCAGAAACACACAGGCAAAACAGGTTTTTCTCCTCTGCTGGGCAGATATAATCTGGTTTACATTTGTAGATATGAAGCAGCTTTACCCCCTCCTTATTCCTGAACACAGTCTCCCCAGCCTAAGTTAGGCAGATGTTCAAACCTTCCCTGTTGTTATTTGCTAGAATTATTTGTGAGCGATGCCGATATTTTATTTTATTTAGAAAAGTATTATCCTTAATATAAATATATGCTTCTAAAGAGCACTGCATGAATCGTGTCGTAGTGGGACCCATGCATAATTCTCAATTAAAAATAAAAACATAAAACAGGTACACTGAAGGCCATGACCGAATTAATGCATTAGCACAAAATAGGTGCCATCTTGGTAAAGGAATATCTACGCTCTATGGCAGTGGTTTCCAACCTTCTGACTTCTGTGGACCCCCCACTTTATCATTACTGGAACCCGAGGACCCTCACTGAATCATTATTGGAATCTGGGTTCCTCCCACTGAGTCATTACTGAAAGCTGGGTACATAATCTGTTAATATTATTTAATTTTAGAACCAGTCGCGGACCCCCTCAGGAGGCTTCCCAGGGGTCCCCGGGTCACAAGTTGGGAACATCTGCCCTATGGCTCCCCATTTCACAGTGCAGCATGGCTATGAAAAAGCACACCGTTACGACAGGTGAGCAGAAATTACCAGAACACACTCAGAAAACAGGTGAATTACCATGCTGTTGGACTTCGTGTAGTCCACTGCTTTTTGGAAAAAGGTTGGGAAATATATCTGGAGAAGTACTAGATTAATAGCCTAATTTAGATATTAACGGATGACACACTCCTTAACAACATTGACGGAAATCCCATCCACCGAAATCTAAATTCGATTTTGTCATATGGGATTTAGATTTCGGTGGACGGGATATCCATCACCGTTGTGAAGGAGTATCCTACCTGCTTATATCTGTGGGCCTGATTTAGACCTTGGTGGAAGGGTTACTCCGTGACAACGGTGACGGATATCCTGTCTGCTGAAATCTAAGTCCCATAGGCAGTGCTTAATTAGTAAATAAAAAGGTGCCGGTGGGTAAAGCTCTCCTCTGAAACACGCGGCTGCTGCAATTAAATGTGCGAACACGGAATACTGAGGCAGTAACCCTGAAGCCATCTCGGGCCTCTGTTATCTATTTACAGCCACGCTCTGCCCCTTCAGTTCACTCCTGCAGCTTTCAGTTTTCTCCCTTTGTGATGCTTTTTCGTTTTTCTCTTCCTCAGTCTTTCCCATATGTGCTTTTCGCCTCCAGTAAATGCTTGAGGCAAAAGAATAAGCTCCGTCCCTCATAAATAAGTGCTGGTGCTCCGCACCAGAAACAACAAGCACAAATTAAGCACAAATTAAGCACTGCCATAGGATAGCATGGGAATTAGATTTTGGTCGATGGGATAGCCGTTACCGTTGTGACGAAGTAACCTGTCCGCCAAATTCTAAATCAGGTCCTAAATCTATTTCAAGGGCAACGCGCTTTTTCCACAGCGCAAAACTACCAGCGAGTTTATTTTTCTCTGTGGGAGGGAACCAGTTTCCACAACAAGAAGAATTTTTGTTATGGATGTGGTACTTCACGGACTAGTGACTTCCTAACACCAGAACACTGATGCTCAACAATTTTAACCATTGATTTGACACCCTAAAGCGTAACTAGTCTGCATGGTTAGCTCTGGTTGAGATCTTTTCTCTCCTTGGGGATAGGGTTGGCTGGTTTGTCACTGAAAAAAACCTTCAAACCTGCTACATCCTCAGCACCCCAGTACATAGTGAGGAGACGACCATGATGTGAACATTGAGTACCCAAAATCCGTGGAATCCTGCAGTCTGCAAAAAGGGTCTATGTTAGGCCCAAGGGCAGCTTAGTGGGTCTGGCAAGCCCTGTATTTCAAGCGAGCATCATAGTTTATATTCATTGGGGTTCTTTCTATTGTGAAAACCACCCCTGTATAAATTAATACTGGACTCTTTACACAGATAAACAGGGCGAATTGTCAGGAAGGGGAAGGCAACACATCACTTGAAGCCCAACCAGTCTATGTCTGACCTCTCCGAATTCGACCCTGGCAGTCCTCTGAATTGAGGAATTTCACTAATAGATCCCATTTTTTAAAAACATTTCATCATTGGTTTCAGTTATGCAGTAAGTCTGGCCCTTGCAGAATTCATTAAGAATAATAAGGTCATTTATACCTGTGTTATATTAACTAGTTCAATCCCTGCGCCCAAAAGAATGGGGAATAACGTACACAAATGTGCCTTAAGCTTGTTTTCTGCATGTTGGTACTAATAGTGCACTGCTTTCAAACGTCAATCAGCAAAAGGTAAAACCGGATGTGACGTGCAGGTGTCCACACTGAGCGAGTTGGAAAGGCCTGGGAATCCCCTCCCGCCAGAGTCACAAACACCGAGGGCATCAGTGACTCTCGGCCGTGAGAAAGTGCATCGCGTCATCGTTTTGTTTGTGAATAACATGCAAGAATCGTCGCTTTTCCAGTATTTCAGCAGGTGAAGTGTTTGGGTGGAAAATACGCGACCCAGAGGATTCCCGAGGGACTTGTAATCTCATTGGGGACAGTCGAGGCGGTAATACGTCTTTAGTCTGAAAGTCACCTCACTTTATGTTTTCAAGTTAGTGTGGCTGAGTTTCAAGAAAAGTGGAACAATGTCCTAGAGGTGAAATAAAAAAAACTTTGTAAATGGAGTAAAGGGGGGCTGTCCAGTTGAAAGGGTGTTGAAGGTGGATTGTCTTTATATCTGGGAGTTAAAGGCTGCTGCATTCAAAAACATTTTCATTTTAAATCTAACAAAGTGAAACACAGCAACTACGAGAGCTGGCACACACATTGGTGCCTTGCAACAAAAGGCCAGAATCTTCGATTACACTTTCCACGTTCTTACCATAACATATGTATTTACGCAAAGCCACGTTTGAAGTTTTCAGCCGCCCTCGTGTGTATCAGGACGGCTTAGGTATAGATTTTCAGAGCTGAGTGCAGAAATAAAATGTTCACCTGTACCCGCCCACAGGAAAGAAGTAAAGAAAGTGAAAAATAGAAACAGTTTAATGGATTTAAAAATTCACTACTTTCACCTCAGGCACTTTTTTCTGTAAAGTCATGAGGCATCCGCTTTGCTCGCTCATCCACATGCTCGACAGGCTCCTTACACCATCCTGGAATTAGCCAGAGGTTCCCCTAATTTACAAAAGCAAACTCTCTGCCATGCGACGGAATCTCACGAGGCACGTTTTCCATCCTGAAATCTGATGCAGCAATATTTACGTGTTCAGGGAGCTGCCATTTTGTTTGCTCCCACTGAAGCAGTCATACCAACACTTGAGAAGAAGAAGCTGTAAAATGGAAGCCCAAAACCGAGTGTAAGGTGCCCCAGTGACACGGATGTGCCTGGTATTTCTAAGTCACTTTCTCCTGCAGATAACGCAAATCTAGGGCTTGCCATAAACAGGATCAATATTTTTGATTAATCAGTCAGGACACGTGTCTGAAATAAAAACATCCCAGTTCTTGTAGTCTCTGTGCCCAAACATTTCTAACCTTTCTGGGAGCACAAGCAAAGGGTCGCTGGTCAGACCACCTTGATGGCTAAGGGGGTGTTTATATGTGGTTCCAAGCAAAATGAGCTTTTGCTCGCATAATGTGAAACAAGCACTGCCAAAGCCAATAGATCTTGCACATGTGGGAGCTAGCGGCTTTGCCATTGTCTTTTAGCCATGCTGTAGAACAGTGTGCTGCTGTGCAGCATGGATAAAAGTTAGAAAGAAACCGATATGGCGGGGCCAGTGCTGACCACATCATAGAGCTTCTTTTTTTTATATCGGGTGGGGGTGGGAAACATGGAAAACAGGAGGATTGGAACAAGCAACACAGACAACAGGAGGCTAAAAAAAGAAGCGTTATAATACGGCGAGCACTGGCCTCCTGACGGTGCTTTTTTTTTTTCTTACGTGGGTGGAAGAAGCAACACGGACAATGGAAGAGCCAGAGGTGGGAGGGAAGAAGCAACAAGGACAATGGGACAGCCAGAAGTGGGAGGGAAGAAGCAACGGGGACAATGGGAGGGCCAGAGGTGGGAGGGCCAGAGGTGGGAGGGAAGAAGCAACACGGACAATGGGAGAGCCGGAGTTGGGAGGGAAGAAGCAACACGGACAATGGGAGAGCCGGAGGTGGGAGGGAAGAAGCAACACGGACAATGGGAGAGCCGCAGGTGGGAGGGAAGAAGCAACATGGACAATGGAACAGCCAGAGGTGGGAGGGAAGAAGCAACAGGGACAATGGGTCAGCCAGAGGTGGGAGGGAAGAAGCAACACTGACAATGGGAGAGCCGGAGGTGGGAGGGAAGAAGCAACACGGACAATGGGAGAGGCGGAGATGGGAGGGAAGAAGCAACACGGACAATGGGAGAGGCGGAGATGGGAGGGAAGAAGCAACACGGACAATGGGAGAGCCGGAGTTGGGAGGGAAGAAGCAACACGGACCATGGGAGAGCCAGAGGTGGGAGGGACGAAGCAACAAAGACAATGGGAGAGTCGGAGGTGGGAGGGGAAAAAGCAACACGGACAATGGGAGAGGCCGAGGTAGGAGGGAAGAAGCAACACGGACAATGGGAGAGGCGGAGATGGGAGGGAAGAAGCAACACGGACAATGGGAGAGCCGGAGTTGGGAGGGAAGAAGCAACACGGACCATGGGAGAGCCAGAGGTGGGAGGGACGAAGCAACAAAGACAATGGGAGAGTCGGAGGTGGGAGGGACGAAGCAACAAAGACAATGGGAGAGTCGGAGGTGGGAGGGAAAAAGCAACACGGACAATGGGAGAGGCCGAGGTAGGAGGGAAGAAGCAACACGGACAATGGGAGATCTGGAGGTGAGAGGGAAAAAGCAACACGGACAATGACTAAGTACCAAGCTGACACCTGCATTCTGAGAGAAAGACAACTCTTTCAAGGCATGACTCAGGTCATCATTGTGGGCACATGATCAAGTAATAGCTGAACACCACACAGATGTTCAGCTCTGGACTTTCGGGAAATTGTCCCAATTACAGCACTGAACATGTATGTAGTAAGGGAAGATTCATTGAGTTCATCTTTGTTCGACACTCGTTTAAAGGGTGGTGCTCGTGTGCTTATCCCTGTGCAATATGCAGCAGTTTAATCTCAGAACATTCAACATTGTCGGTGGACTGATCTCCTTAGGCAGATAACTAACCCAGAACATTTTTGTATCCTTCTTCTGTAATGGAACAGCCCCTATTTCCAGACCCTTGGTTTCATGGTATAGTAACTGTCTTTCAGACTTTTTTGTACATTCCTAAATTTGCATCCAAGATTCCAATTTCGTATATGTGGACCAAACTGGCCTCTGCACACTTGAGATCAAACAATAGAACTTTTTCACAGCTACTCTCTTTTAGCAAGACCTCATTTCTACTAATCCCCCCATCCTTATCATTATTCTCCAGTAAAATTGGTCCACTCTCCCTGTAAGAACCTCTTGCGTTAGCTATGATTACATCTGCATCTCACGTGCTGCCTTCACCCAAGTCCATCCCCTACTCTTGTTTACGCCAGTCTGTTCTCCTGTCTGGAGGAGGTGACTGTAGTCACTTTAACCAGCCACTCTTAGCCATTCTTAACGTTTTCTCCTATTAACAGAACCGATTGGCCATATGTTTCTTCTTGTCAACTTTGGAAACGTGAGATCCTCATGTTCCATCATTCTTAACAAATGTAAAAAGTATCACAAAGCATTAGAGGTATACTATATCCCTTTGACCTTCAAAATTCTTATTTTTGTTCCGCGTATGCCACCACCCACATTTCATTTCTCAAAGTCAAGTCAGAGGTCTAATGCAGCTGTTCTCACAAATTTAACCAAACACTGTCATGGACCACCATATTGTGCTTGGGGTACTGTTGTTTTTTAAAATAAACTTATTTCACATTGATAAGGAGGCAAGTTCAGAGTTAGCGTTATAGCGCCCCACCCTCAATATTTCAACTTCTTGAAAGAGAGGGAACTGCATTATCACCATCAGCAAACAAAGCCTCTTTCCAAATAATATTCAGAATTGATGTGTAGAATGGGTAGGTTCCCCATAGATTTTGAACAAAAGGTGTCTGGCGCCCTTTCAGTTACATTGACGCTGGTTAAGATTTCCAAAGCAATGCCATATGTTAAGTTGTGAATCATGTTGTCTGCAAAGTTTTCCTTGTCTATCCACAGGCTCAACGTGGACTTCCATAGATTGACCCCTCCATCGCGGGAGCAGTGTATTCCCTGATAAATTCCATAAGGTGCACAACCGTTTCTCTTTGCAACAACGGCAATAGCCAGGACTGGAAATTCACTGCTGCAACCATGTCCCTGGCGGAAGTAGATGATTCTTGGGTTATCCTGTTGAGTTCTGATATTTGGAAATTGGACTTGCTCTGACTCCGACAGCAATGAAATAATATTTTTTGTAAGGCAAAGGAGAGAGTTTGCTGTACCTTCTTGTGCAATAGCAATAAAGGGGAGGTCAACCCCTGTTGAGGGCGTTTCTATCAGCCACCGCTGGCTCAGACTTTTCTTAAGAGTCCACCAGGTTTTTTCTGTCTGGCTTGGGAATAGCAGCCTGAGTTTCTCAATTCTGTGGTCCTGTGAGTTGAACCTATTGGACCATATTACTCTTCTGCGGGGATCAATGGGTTCCTGGTGTGCAGCAGAATACAGAAAAAGAGTAGAGACGAGGGTAAAAATAAGGAACAGCACTGCAGCAAGAATCACAGAGGGCAGAAAGTCTGAATCCTCATGTCTGAAGGATGTTTGTTCGGATGAAGCAGCTGAAGTGTGGTCATTCCTTGGTTCCATCTCCTTGTTGGTCAACCAGGGAAACAGCAACACTGGCAGGAATGGGTCCTTTCCTCCTTAGCATCTTTCCGAGGTCATGATTTCTCTCCCTAAAAATATAACAAACATCATCATCAGCATTTCAAGCTATTAATAGACATTAGTTATTGCGTTAGTGAAACACCAACATTAACACACACATGTATGGATTAATGATTACATTATGACCGTGGCAGAGCGACCAGGGTACAACCGACGACACCGCAGTGCTGCCCTGGGAATCACGGGTCCCCATTTGCCAGCCTGTCCGTGGCGGTAAACACCACCATGGAAAGGCTGTCGGAGTGGGGGACTTGGCATGGGCCGTGCAGGGGCCCCATGCACAGCCCCATTGCGCATTTCAATGCCTAAATTACGGGCAGTGGAATGAGCGATGGGTGCTGCTGCACCCGCTGCCCTGCCACATTGCAGCCAGCTCCTTTAGGAGCCGACTGGAATGTTAAGGCCCTGTTCCCCGCCGGCCCAGTGGAGAAACCATAATAGGGCCAGCGGGATTCAGGCCGCACAGGCAGCCTGATGGCAGTATGGCATTGACGGGCAGCCTCCCCCACCCGCCAATGTCATAATGAGGGCCTAAATGTCCAAAATTCCCTTTGAAATGTAGGGTAGCTTACTACATCTTTGGATGCAATTGAGAGTAGGTTCAGAGGCACAGCACATTGCATGCTCAAACATGCAGTGGAGTGGAGTGGATTTAGCGATGGGGAATGTGGCCCCCTGATCTTGTGCAGGGAAACATTGAAAACTACCTTTGAACACCTAGAGTTAAAAATAGTTTTACTGTAGTCTTTGTTGAGGTTTAAGATTCAAACGCTCTGTACAGAGCCCATGACCTACTGTTCATCTCAAGATCTACAGTAACCTATTGGAACGAAAAAAATATAAGTTGCACTGCTCACTTTTAATTATCAGACCAACGAGAGGACTATCCTAGGTGGTCTAAATCTAATGATGATTCTGAGAAAAAACATGGATCATTTCAGATCAAGAGCCAATTCTTGCTCCAAGCATGGCAGACAATGTAAAATCGAAGTTGTAAAATACAGACTACAATGAGATGAGTTTTAGACTTGTATTTATTTATTTATTAATTTTAGTTATTCATATTACACTCCATCTCTGAGACCAAAGTCTCCAGACAAGGCACAGTAGATTCTACCATCCAGTCCTAATTACAGCAGTTATTGTGGGAACAGGTAATTGTTTCCAGAAATTAAGGAAATTAGCTGCAGTTTTCAGGGGGATATGGTGGATTCTCAGCATTTAGGATCAAGGGTGGAAAAGGTCCTACCTCCCCATTTTCCAGTTTGCACTTAGGGGTAACACTTTTGAGTTTATTTGCTTGCTTGACAATGGAGTTGCTCTCTATATTCTGATACATTTCACATCTTTTTCAGATTGAACAGAGTTCTAATGATGGTTCTTTAGATGTGCTAGAGGGAAAATGTTTTATTTGTTTTGGCAGAACAAGGTTGATGGCATTTCCAAACGTCGAGCTTAGACTGAATATAGGCTTTGGGTACTGCAATTTTATGGAAGACGGCATGGAAAGGAAGAACATGTTTCAGTCTAATAAGTTGGTAAAAGCGTGACTTATTGACAGAAACAATTGGAGACTCAGAACATGCTGGAGAGTCTAGTAGGACATCCAGATTACAGACGGTAGGCAACGAGCAGTTGTCCATGGAGGGGTGTCAGAGAGAATTTCTTCATCTGGATGTTTTGTTATGGACTGGAAGGCTTCGTAGGGGTCCAGCATCAAAACACGTGTAGTCGTCCAGTTCTGAGTAGTAGTAAGAACTGAGAGGCGAGTATCCTCGACATATTTAAGATTGGCAATCAACGTAAATTCAAACAGAGTTACCTGCTTAGTAAAAACTCAAAACGTTTACAGAGAGTAAGCTAATGGATAAAGGTTAAACAAAGTTGTGACAGAATTGATCCTTGTGGTACTCACCCCATAAAAGGGGGTCTTTGTTGAAAAGTAAAGTTTTTCAGTCATACAAACTGAACTCTGTCTGTAAACAAATGGAGCTTCTCCATTTCAATACGCCCCCCCTGGCTAAACTTTATATTGATTGTGGGAAGATGGAGAGGTCAATAGTATGGAAGGTACTAAAAAGGTCCAGGAGAATCAGGATCTGCTCTCCCCCATAGTTAACCACCATCCATAGATCACTAAGTGCTACATGGAATGACAAGTTCAGTTGTAAATTCCAGTCCAAAACTGGCTTGCAAGGGATGTTGAATTTTGTTATGTCAGCAATTTTTGAAGCCATGAATTAACCTAATTTTCCATTAGTTGGATTGGTAGGGTCCAGTGAGGGTTTTGTTCCTTTAGGAATGGACTGACAGTGGTAATGTTAAAGCAGCCTCCATCTAGACCGCATCAGGAGAAGATAAGAATAGGCAACACAAAAGGCTGATGGACGGAGTGCTACACAATGCAAACACTCACCGCCAATCACGGATCTGGGTTTAATCCATAGTTCTTTTGCTCACCATGCCACCCTAGTTTGGACCCAGCCACGCACAAATCAATCTTGACCCTGTTCCTCATGGGAACAGTCCAGCCGGAACAGCCAGGTCAGGTCCTTCCTGGACCGGACACAAGCATCCTGGGACCGGTTTTAGGGTTTCACCCTTCATCAGCCAGGCTCGCTTGAATCCAGTGGCACAGTGAGCAAGGACCCACGTCTGAGCATACTCTTCCCACTTAGGGCAACTTTAGCAACATGAAAGGATGATGGACGGAGTGCTGAACAATTCAAACTAGCCTGGCTGATGAACCATTTAATTTTGGATTTGAACTAATCTCATTTGCTGGAGAAGGTTGCGGACAAGAAAAAGAGTTAACCACAGGCTTTGGAACTAGTGGACTGGCATGATTTATACCGGATGTAACGCGCCCAGGTGCTCCAGATGTGGAGGACTTAGAAAAGTTGTGAAGGAAAGCATGGGTGGCAGGTGTTTGGTAGTTGTCCCTGAATGTGATGTGCTGGGCAGTGTCTTTTATGAGGGAACTGCCTTGGTAGGGTCACAAGTTGTGACTCATTTGCTCTAAGTTGATCAATAAGAGGGGACTTTGGCACAACAGGCCTCCTTAAAGGGATCGAATTGACACAAAATTGTTTTCGAAACCCCTGCAAATAAGGGTGACGAAGGAGGAAAAACAGTAGAAGCTGACACCTTGATCAGAGTCTAACTTGCTTGGTTTATCTTATCAGGTATAGCTCTTTGCCTGCTGTGAGTTCCCCACTTCACTACCTTATTGTCTGTAGATGGAGAACTGGCAATTCCACAAATTGCTGAAGTAGATAAATTAATAGCAACGGGGGGTTGTGTATTAGGGTTTAAAAGTGAATCCGACACCAGGCCGAGGGATGTGTCTGAGAGAGGTTCATTGGGGAAGGTGCTGGAGTCGTGCCCATGTTCAGGCTTAGCCTTTTCTCGGTGAGAGCTATTTCAGTGCTAATGGCCCTTTCCAGTGTTTGGTCACTAGCAGTACACTTCACAAGAGGAGTAGAGGCCCCCAGTACGTTTCTTCTTTCTCACTTAGGTCCCAGTCAAGTGCAACTCGGTTGCTGTAGATGGTACTTAAGGCTTTTTGCTGCTGTATTAATTTACAGTTTTGAAAATTCATGTCTTTTTTCCCTTATTGGATTGTTCGCATTTTGGTGTCATTTTGATATTTAGAATACAGTCTACTTTTATAAATTGGAGTGGGATTTTTATTGTGTTGTCTTTTTTTAAAACTTTTTAACCATTTTGGTACTCCTAAATGCTTTACATATTTTCTTAAGCTAAACCGGTCTGCTTTGTGCCCAAAGCCCCCTGGGTTTGAGCTCAAGTTTCAATTACTGAAACCATTAATCCTCTTTCTGACCTGCGTGTGTATATATATATATATATATATATATATATATATATATATATTCGTAACCAAGTCCCGGAATGCAGGTGCTCCACACAGCGGTCCTGGATGGGTTCCGAGAGACCCTAATATAACCTTAAACACTCCTTCCAATATCAGGAGAACCAGGACACCTCCAATATGAAAATTCAGTTTATTTCAGCACAAAATCCAACGCGTTTCGGCAACAGCCTTACTCATGGACCAGGAGGTGTCCTGGTTCTCCTGATATTGGAAGGAGTGTTTAAGGTTATATATATATATATATATATATATATATATATATATATATATATATAATGACCCATTTTTTTTTTTTTTTTTTTTACAGAGACTCAGCGTATCCCAAGATTCAAATCTCTCAACCCTAATCCTGGTCACGTAGTAGGTTCAAATTCACAAATAAGTCTAAATAGGCAATCTTTTAAGGGGATTCTGGTAGGATAAATATTTATCTTTGCCATTGTGGTACAGCAAAGTAACAAGGTCTTCCCTTCAACAGGATCTACTCGCAGGAGTTCGGATTCTAATCCCCACCCCTCAAACTCTTGTGGTTTGCCATTTTGTATTGTCTGGTGACTACCGCTTCAAGGTTAGTACAGAGGGTACTTTTCTGCTTCTGTGTAAGTAACTGGGTTTTGATACTTTGTGTAGACATAAGCGAATACATCATTTTGGGTTGGGAGATGACAAGTGATTTTATTTAAGAAAGAGATGCTATTAAAGTCAACTGGTGATACACCAGTAGGTACTTTTGCAAAACGTTACATTTTTGTTTAGACGCATGTTTTAGTTTTCAGTCCCAATCCAATCAACCTAACAATATATTAAAAGTTGTCCTTTGATAGTTTCTTAGCCTTCCTCGTTGGCCATCCTACAACAAGAGTCTGCATTTATCATTGTTTGGTATGATTTAAAGGTAACTACTGTTACAACATAATCAAAGAGAAATGCTGTTTGTGGTTGAGAGAACCATGATTGCCATTTTCACAAACTTATCAAATGTATTTCATCATCAAATGCAATAACAACAAGGTATGTTGGTGAAGGGTAGAAGCAATACAAGCAGAGCACAAAGCAAAGCTGAACCAATGGTAAGGAAGAATAGGGAAAGGATTTTAAACAATATTGTACCACTTTTAGCAAATAAATTAAATCCAGTTAGACGTTAGGTTTACATCCTTTGAAACAATTTGATTTAGTGGCATTAGGCGTTGCAAAATAATAGAGTACACACCAGGATTTTGCACTGCACATTTTGTCCAAGCTCAGACATCCTTCCAGACACCTTAAATCTTCTTGAAGACTGGTTTTGTCAGAGTTCCAATCGTCATTGCCTGCTCTGTGGGTACCGCCATCTCCTTCCCACCTGCCAAGACACTAATTGGCCACAAGCTTTCTAATGCTTTTTTGGTGCTTACCTTTAGGGTCAGTGTGAAATAATTAAAGGCATTTAGGCCCACATTGTTAGTTTGGCGGGCGGTGGAGGTCGCCTGCCAAACTAATTGCACGGAAGACCGCCACACCATTCTTCCGTCCGCCGGCCCCATTAAGAGTTGCCTGCTGGGCCTTAACATTGATGCCAGCTCAGAAAACTGTCGTAATTTGGGAAGTGAAAAGCATGACACGGCTGTCCATGGGGGCCCCTGAACTGCCCATGCCAAGTGCATGACTAGTGCAGGGGCCCCCATGGGGCCCCCGGCACTCCCTTTCTGCCAGCCTTTGCATGGCAGGGATACCGCCATGCAAAGGCTGGCGGAATGGGGATTCATAATCCCCAGGGCAGGGCTGCAAGCAGCGCTGCCCTGAAGGATTCAGACAGCCGGGTTGGCAGCAACCTGGCGATGTCGGTGGTCCGACCATGGCGGCTCCATCACAGCCATAATGTGGAGGCTGGACTGCTGCTTTGGCGGCGGTCTGAACTCCACCACGTCCCTGTCGGTCTCATGACCCCCCGGGTCGTAATAAGGCCCTAATTCATGATCCATAAAACTTTATGAAGTATCATACCAAAGTCTATGTGCAGTTCTATCTGGGACAGCAGTCAACTGGCAACTTCGATTGGAGTGCTCTGCAAATCCTCTGGGTTAATATCAGTTATGGTACTTCAGCTTTTGATGAAAATAATTGGTATTCCATAACTGTACAGTTTCCTAAATGAGATTGAAGTATTGTTAAATACACTGCAAATAATATAAATATATAGTAGTACTTGAAAAATTGCTACGCTTACTTATGGCACGAGGGGGTGAGAAATTAACTTCATGCTTATGTTTCATTTGCTGGTAGGATCAGGTTATGCTGCAATAGGGTTTCATCTGTCTGTAAGAAAGGCTATTTTGTTTTATGAAATGTATCACATTTTACTTCAAGTCACTCTTAATATCTGGGTACTTATAAGCAGGCCACAAAAGTGATAGAAACTGTGACCGAGATCGCAAAAGGCACAAACTAGCTGACCCACAAAGGAGAACTTGTTTCTGTGAGGAATTTGTGGCACACCCTTTGTAGCCTGGCTTGGCTCAATGCCTAATAGAGAATGCATTTAGTATATGTACAACAATCCTGCAAACAACAACACAAGAAAATTATGCAGCTTATTTACTTATTAGAAATGCAAAAAATTACGAAGTCTACTCTACATGGTTGACTGAGATATTGACGCCCTCTGTGGGTAAACCTCAAGGTTAAACAGTCAGCTAGAAACTGGCAGTTCAATATAATGAACGTTTTTACTTTCAAACTAGAGAAAAAACATCTTCTGTGGGGCAATTCTGAAAGCTGTAGCTAGAAAGAGTTCCAGAAAATCAGACACCCCATCAGATGGTCCTGCGTAACCTTAAACTATCAGCCAAAATGTTTGAAGCAGCAAGAACCACAAAGCTGCAGAGTTTGTTATTTTTAGGGAGTCTGGGCTGGGTGTTTGAGGTGTGACTTCTTCATCCCAGCAAAGTTCAGCTCAGGCAGCCTGGAGCTTGGACATTTAGAGCATGTCTAGCACCTGGCTGCCTGACCTGAAAATGAAGAGTCTCTTTCAGGCTGACCTTTATCTCAGCCTGACAGACACTCTTTATTTCGGCCAAAAGGTAAAGGGGGCTGGGCCTCTCAGCCAATTAGATGGACATAGAGTATTGTAGTACCTTAGGGTAATGTAGATCACCGGAAGGTAACAGTCATTTCCACCTAATTTGTTTACCTCTACGCAGTCCTTACTTAACTTTATTTTTCCTACTCCATTTCCTTATGTATCATGCTAACAAAAAAGATGAAGGCTGGCGTGGCTTGTCACTAGTAGAAGAAGGCCACTCTTTAATCTGGCTCAGTGGTGGTCAAGGAGAGAAAACTGTAGCCTGAAGCCTTGAGAATATTTTATGCCAGCAGCAACAGTCAATGGCCGTGAAGTATGCTCTACCATTTTAGGACTTCTTTGACATGTGCTCCCAACTTATTATCCGTCATTGTCAGAGAGTTCTAAAGTATCAGATCTTCTCTGCAGAGTTTTTTTAATTACAAGAACATTGTCATGCGTACACGTTAAGGAAAACCTCAATTTAATTTCTTGGCGATATGTCTTCACGTTTAGTTATTTTTGAACTTCAAACTGCTTGAAAAATGTAACCTGGTCAACTAAAAGATGTTCTCGCCTGAACTAAGTAATTACATGAATGGATTGACAATGCAAACTGAATTAAGAAGCTGCATTTACCATTTTACAATTCTCTTTACAAGCACTATTTATATTTACCCGGGACCTCAATAGAGTGAGAAAGAATAGATTATGATCCAACTGATAAAAGTGATATTTGCTCTTAGCTGCCTTAATGACTTTTATTTATGTATTTTCTCTTATTTTATTCTCTGGTTTGTTTCTTTTCTTTTGTGTTTCTTTTATCCACTCTTTATAGGTTTGTTTCCATAGATATCACATTAAGCTATGTATGGCATATATTATATAGCTATTTCTTAACCATTCCTTGTTCTGCTTTTTTAAATTATATTAATTTTGAGAACTCGGTTTTATATTGATGCTTAGAGTTATATCTTGGAATGTCAAGGGGATCGGTTCCCCTATCAAAAGACAGCATTTTATAACACTTAGCTCAAAGCAGATATTGAATTATTGTAGAAACTCACTTCATTGACACTGAAGCTGTGAGAATATACGGTTGAATGGATAATATTTTATTTCCACCTGTTCAGGAAAAAAGAGTGGCATAATCATTTTATGCAGCAAAGCTCTTGATATTACATTTATTTCAAGAGAAGCTGATTCTAATAGAAGATGGGGTTGTCTTAAGTTAATATTTAACAACATTCCCTTATCTATTCTTAATTTTTATAGTTCTATTCACTCAGATATGTTATTTTGGAACAATGTCACTAACATACAAATTATTTTTTCAGATAAATATTTAATCATTGACGGGGGATCATAACCTTGCTATTCATACCATTTTAGACAGAGATTCCAATGTTGTGCAAATGCTATTCAAAAGCATTATAAAGCAACAATCTTTTGTGGACACCTGAGGACTATGGAGCCCTTTTATGAGAGAATTCACCTTTTTCTATCCAGTACATTCTTCCTAATCTAGAATGTATCTTTATTTGTTACTTTAACTTTGTATCAACAGATTCGTAACTCGGTTATTGGTAAAATACTAATATAAGGCCATGACTGTCATTTTAGATCTGGACTTATTACCACCCTCCAAATGTAATAAAGGGTGGAGATTTAATAATTCCCTCCTTGTAACTATCTCCTTCACCCAGGATTTTGAATTGTTTGCCAAGAAAGTTTTGATCTGAAATATATCGAAAATATATCTACCTATATCATTTGAACTCCTACAAGTCTATGTAATCTTACTGTGCCTCAAGACCAACCCATAAACCCATGACCCTGAGTTATGAATAATTGCAGTAAAACAATGGCTTTCTTCAGTACCACTTATGAGGATGTATTTTCACAAGGTATATTAGCCTTATCCATGTAGTGCTATAGCTCATGTATTCCATCCAAACAGTAGCCTGTAAGACCACCACATTAGTTTATATTACATTTAAAAGCATTTATCACATCTGTCAATTATGATAAACAGACCTCATCAGGACTAAAATGGCGGGGGACAATAATCCTACAAGTCATTGGCCAGATATGTTATCATTAATTTTGTATAAAAAGAAGAAAATTATAAGTAAACAAAATCCAACAAATGCTTAGATGAATTAATGAATGGTAAATTTCATAAATAAGCTACAGAGAATACTGATTCCTATAGACTTATCACATATGGTTTACAAAACAAGACTGCTAAACTCTTAGCTACTTATCATAAACTTTAAAAAAAAAAAAGACTGTCACAATAGAGTATTTTGCAAGATAATATACCTACCTTTATACACTCCAGAATATTTCCAGAATTTGCAAAATTGCAGAACTTATATACAGCTGAAAGAGCAAATGCAACAGGACATCAGACCCAATTATCTCTCAACAGTTCTGAAAGAATGTGATCCACTTACAGATTTCTCTTCCTTAGAAAATGATCTATCAATGCAAGATTTAGCCAATGCAATAAACTTGATTAAGAAGATAAAGCACCTGGAATGGATGGTCTTCCTATTACATTTTATCTATATTTTTCAAACTGCTTCTTACTAAAGTACATTAACTTTCTTACATAATCAAGTAGCTGACAGTGCCTTCCAAGAACACCCTAATCTGTTTTATCCATAGAAAAAGCAGAGGTTCTTAAATTTGCAAAAATTATAGATCAAGCTCACTAGTGAATACTGATTTTGCTAGAATTATTGCTCCCTTGATCCCTTATTACAAATTTAGTAGGAAAAGAGCAATCAGGATTTTTTTAAAGGTGGACTCATTTCGGATAGTAGTAGACTATTCTTTAACATTCCAAGTAAATCAGAATCGTATAACCATCCATTAGCAGCTTTAACTCTTGATGCTAGAGCACGTTTGATTGCATGAACTTCAATTATACTCATAAGTCTCTTTAATGGTGTGGCTTTGATCCAAAATTATGAATTTAATCAAATTATATTATATTCATCTGGTTCAATTTCCATTTTTGTAAACAACGTGTTTGCCCACCCTTTAACCTGCATAGACGAGTTAGGTCGCTTTGCTCCTTATCCCCTCCATTTTTTTATATTGGTCTAGAACCTTTTCTTTCCGGAATAGGGCAGTGCTGTGTTATACAGGCATTTTAATATGGTTATAAACAAGTCAAGATTTCAGTTTGTTGATGACATTCTCATATATGCCAAACTTCAGCGTTTTTGCCTGCCTTCATGGAGAAAGTCAATTATGTTTCTGTCGTTTCTGGTTATGAACTAAATTGGGACATATGAGAAGTTTTTCCAACTAATATGCAATGTTTGAGGACTACTCTGAAATTCTTCATATTTTCCCTAGTACTAGAAAAACAAGAGATGTGGAACAGCAATGGGAGGAGGATCTAAAGGTTTCTTGGCCAATTAGCTTAAGGAATACATTTTGGCTTAAAAATCAGAATTTCTCCAATTCTGCTAAAATTATACAAACCTTATTTTCTATTGACATAAACTTATGATTGTGCCAAAAACCTTAAACAAAGTGAATCCTACTGTTAGTCATTTATGTTGGCCATGTAATTTTAGTTATTCTCATTTTAAATATATGCTATTTACTTGTCAAAATCCTCATGATCTCTGGTTAAAAGTGTGGAAACAGATAATCTCTGTTTTCTGTGTTAATCATCCCTTTTGTTACACAAGCCTGTGAAGCCTCTCTGATAACTGGAAATGTTATTCACCATTTGTTGATATTATAAAATTGATGCTTGCAGTTGCTTTTCAACAAGTAGCTAAAAAGAAGAGCACTATAAACATTTATTTCAAGCATAGTGCTAGGGTTTACCTATCCTTTGATTGTAGAGTACACCCTATCTCACTTGCCATCAAACGAGAAAAACTCTGGCCACCTATATTTGTCTTCTTCGATGTATCATCTAAATCTTCTAACCTGCATCAACCAGCTGTTGAAGAGGTCCCCAAAGTCCTTTGAGATGTTTGTTTATGGACTTTAAGATGTTTAGATGTTCTAAACATTAATATTTCTAGTCTACACATTTTCACTAACTTATTTATTTCTTGAAGTTAGTATAGAACACAAATCACTCCCAAAGGAGTATCTCGTCACTTGTGATGTTGGCAAGGCAAGTGCAGAACAACAAGGTTTCTTCTTGAAGGCCCGGAAGTCGGAGCTAGAACGTATATGGAGAGGCAGTTTAGTCCAGTGGAATGGGGCTAACTAAGAAAACGTCCTGCCACCGTGTCTAGCCATGTGAATGTGTGTGGTCCGGAGAAGAGCCTTATTTGAGGACCTTAGCTGCCTAGGAGGCTGGTAGTATCCGAGTCGAGAATGAAGTAGGGCAGGTGAAGCCTTATGAAAGGCCTTGTGTGTCAGACAACAGTTTGAAAATGGTGAGTTTCCTGTTGGCCAGCCAATTCAGTTTTTCAGAGTAGGCATTGATGGAGTCTGCAGAGGTAGGTTGCAGAGGACCAGAGTGGCAGTATTCAGAACACTTGCAGTTTGGACAGCAGAGTATTGTTTGCGGTAACAAGAAGGGCGTTCCCATAATCAAGTTGACTGATTATGAGAACTTGGATTAGATGTTTCCTGGAGTCTACGGGCAACCAGGGGAAGGCTTTCTTTAGGAGTCTCATAGTGGCAAAGCACATGCCACATTTATAGCTAACTTGGTCTCTCACAGAGAGTGTGTGGTCGATCTTTACTCCCAAATTCTTCACCACTTGCTTGGGCAGAGGTGCGGACTGAGATAGGAGGGCCGCCAATCTGCAGACCATAGCTCTTGTGCTTTGCCAAATAGCCTAATTTCAGATTTTGCCCTGTTAAGTTGGAGGCTGTTCGAAGCCATCCAGTTAGCAATTTCTATCAAACAAACAGCGAATTGGGCTCTCGCGTTGTCTGCAATTGGGCCAAAGGAGATAAGTTGCGTGTCATCTGTCTATGACACAATCACCACTCAGCATGCTTTTACAGTCTGAGCCAGAAGAGCTACATAGACATTGAATAGTGCAGGCTCAAGCAAGAGCCCTGAGGTACCCCTGTGCTGATGTGCATCATTCTGGATTTGAAAGGGCCCATACAACCATTTTGAGTACAATTATCGAGGAAGTCCCTCACCCAGTAAAGCTCTCTGCCATAGGTTCCTGCCGCATGGAGTCTGCGGATAGGAATAGAGTGGGAGACAGTGTCAAAGGCTGCAGGTAGATCCAGTAGTACGAGCATTACTGGGAAACCCGCAGCAAGGGAGAGACAGATATTATCTGTATCTGCCAACAGTGCCATGTCTGTTCTGTGTTGGGCTCGGAAACCTGATTGAGAAGAGTCCAAGATCTTCTAAGTGAGTCTTCAAGAATGATATTAGTTGGCTGTTGATAAAGCTTTCTAGGGTTTTGGCCAGCAGCGAAATTAGGCTGTAATTTAACAGTACTTCAGGGTCTAACGTGTTTTTTTTTCCCCAAGAGTGGGGGTACTTGTACGCATCTCTACTCGAATGGCAGTTTTGCAGAGCCTATAGAAAGACTGAATAGTATCACAATGAAAGTTGGCAGATGGTGAACTCTGCTGGAGACAGATCTCAGGTGAAGCCAGGTTTGGAACGGGATTGCAACCTCAGGACCTGCTCAATGGAACAAAAGTCAAAGTCCTCTATGCATGCAGTGTCCTCTGGGTCACCGTGGCCACATATATATTTTTAATAATTATAAAGTTGGTACA
The DNA here is from genome assembly GCF_031143425.1 of Pleurodeles waltl. Classification (NCBI taxonomy): domain Eukaryota; kingdom Metazoa; phylum Chordata; class Amphibia; order Caudata; family Salamandridae; genus Pleurodeles; species Pleurodeles waltl. The sequence continues at coordinate 1,678,461,377 of NC_090445.1, read as the reverse complement.
TTTAGCATGTTTTATATTTGTAAATCTTTTTCAACTCTGTATGCACTTGTTACTATATTAGCTTCACCATATAACATTATATTTCTCTCCTTTCTTTTCTTATTTCTTTCCTTTATTGGGTAACGTTTACTGTTTTAGTATTTTCATAACTCTGTCCATCTATGTACATATATAGCATATGTTTCCGTAATGTACTGCTTTTGAAACTTTACTGGTTATTGACATATTCTGTGTATCTATCTATGAAGCCTTTTTTTGCCATAAAGATTTTTTCTTAAATTTCTGCAAAATTGACTTGGGACCGCAAATGTACAGCCTCTGTGAGATATAGATCCGAGCACACTTTCAACAAAGAACCACATCTGGATGTGTTGAAATTCCAATTGAGGTCTAGTGAGCTGTCCTGGCAAATGTATACCAAGGAAAATCTTTGGACTTGCCCATCATGAATTTGAACCACTGCTACATTTTGTGCTTTAAGTATTACCACCCTCCCAAGCCCGTCAATTAAGGACAGAAAATGTCCTCTTTTACTTTACTTTTTACAAGGTGAACCAACAGTTTTGTGCTGAGACTCCATCAACCAACCAGAACAATTTTGGCGTAGGTATTTTATTTACTTATGCCATCACCTGTATTGGATATAAACTATCCTCTTGATTTGAGCAATGTTGGAGAAGGCAGGTAGAAAGGTATCCTCTTCCAAATAAAACAAAAATTAAGATTTGGACCCGAGTCCATGCCATGGAGACAAAAGGTTGTAGATATGGTTCTGAAATAACCAATGCAGCTAGCTCCTCAATATGTCTCACCATAGTAAAAGGCCACCAAAAAAGATACCTCAACAAACATCCACACCAGAGTTGCTGATTTTAGTGGTGTATAAGAGTGTCCTGAAGTTCCTAGAGCACCAGGGTAAAGTCAGCCAAAGGTAATGGGTTATCCATAACTGCCCTACTTTTCCTAACACCATGTTTCAAATGAGCCACCAAGGTTTATTGATTGAGAAGTATTACCACGGTTTCTTTAAATGCCCCTGTGGCCAGCCTCAGGCACCATAAAAAATCCAAGCTGTCATTGTGTGTAAACATATTAGAGGAACTTCAATAACTTATGTAGATTACAAAACAAGGCCAATGACCATGTCTCTTGCATCAACTTGTAAAATATGACCAGTGACAACAGTACATAGCTCACCACCATTAATGGTTGCCCGGGATCCAGGATGTCAAGAGATACTTGAACAGCCCTTTCTCTGCAGCTGGACTCTTTCAATTTCCCTTCCATCAATTGAAGACTGAGGTGGGCTGACAAGTAAATAACCGACAAATAGAGGGGATGAAGATCTAAAGGTAAGCAGGCAGGAGTGGCTGTAATAGCTTCTGAATTAACGTGTACCATAGATGCTGATGCCATTGTGGTCCTATGCTGTAAAAAATGACAGTGCATTCATCTGTTAAGCCCTAGCTGCCAAAGCTACAGGTTTATTGCCCGAAATATTTTTGGATGCAGTACTAAGTAACGGATAACGAATAATTCATTGAAAAAGGCAGAGGAACATGTGCTAGTCTGGTCTGGCAATGGCCCTACTATCATTATCGATGTAGGTCTTGACACTTAACTGACGGATTGTCAACCCATCCTTGGAAATGGAGAGAGCACCTTCACAGTCAGGATCATCATTATTAATTCCCTCCAGTTGAGGATCTGAGAGAACTTGTTAAGGAATCATCTGCCTGAACTTTCCTACTCCGATTCCTACTTATACAAAACGGCAGACATAGGAGTTCGCAATTAATGACATGAGGGTGCTGCAATATCTCAGCTGTTTGCTTGACTCCACCAACTACCATGACATGTTGGTGCCAATTTCCACAGTAAGTTCAACATTTCTTGTGCAACTCTAGTGGCTCAATAGGAATCTAGCCTATGGATTTCATTATAGGCATCTGCTTGTGCCCTTGCAGATGAAGCGGCCAAAAAGCCCGTTATTCCACATTACTCCTGCACCCAGGCTTTCTATTTGTAATGCAAGGTTGTTCTCTGGCAGCACTGCAGAAATCCTGCTCTTACTTTTTTGGTTAGAGTCATTGAGACAGTCGCTATACAGAAACTACAGAATTATCTAGAGTCTAATACAATATACTTAGAGTCAGTTTAGAGAACATGTTCTCCAACTCCATGGTAAAGTTCATTCAAACTTGCTAATCCTTTCAGATTTGCCTGCAGCATTTGATACCATAGACCATGGGTGGTTGCGTGCAAGGCTGAAGTCCGAGGTGGGGGTAATTGAGCTCTAGCATGGCTGAGATCTTTCCTACTAAACAGCTACTAAGGTGTTTAGATGGAGCAAAGGACATTTACACAGCACATTATAGCATGCCATGTATTCTCACCCTAATTAACATTTACATGATTTCCTTTGCACACTTCATTTCGTTCGATGGACTCTGATGTCAAAGGTGTACAAATGACACACAGATCTTTGTAGATCTGCATGCTGATTCTCTCACAACAAGTAGAGAAGAAATGGTTATTATGGGAATGGTAGCAAAACTCTTCACTGTACTTCAGAGAGTGTAAATAGATCTACAACAAGTGTAATAATTATAGGGGTTACGTTGCATCACTCCTCATTCATCGTCAGTACTCAGTATACATTCAAGTCATTACAAAAGCGAAAATACCGTGGACTCATATGAAAACATTTAGATCGGGTCTTCATCAGGACAAATTTAGGATGCACCCTCCATTTTGGTGGAAATATATTTCACTAAAGCAAAGGTATGTCAAACAATATGAGTTCAAATCCCACATCAAACGCAATATGAGTCAAGGGATCCTTTTTACCAGCTCTACAACAATTTTGAGTTGATTAATCCCCAACAGTATGATTGCTCAATAACAGAAATTGAGGTTCAAGGTCTCTCAGGACATTAGCGGCAATATCTTGTATAGTGGCGATTAGTCACTGGATGGCAGCACATCGCTCTGCCTAAATGCCCACAAAGCAGAATCCTTACTATATGGACCTGAACATTCTCATGTGAGAGTTTGGCCTAAATAATTAGCTGATATTTCATCGTCTCAATCAGTCAAGAGTTTTGGAATGTTATTTCATTTTTCTTTCTCCTTTGGTAAAAAAAAAAAAAAAAAAAGCAGGACTATTCCTAAGGTTGCTCACTATCATTTATTTACTCTGTCAAAAGTGGCAACTTCAATACAACCCTCTCATTTCATTGTGGTAATCTAGAAAATACAACCACATGTATTATTATATTATTTGTCTGTTTACTTAAATATCACCGAACCTGAATACGTTTCAAGCTACATAAAAATCGCACCATCAGAGGAGTGCCTGCCCCAGAAAATCTGACAATCTACCAAAACATTAGAAACTCTTGGTTGGTTGCCAATCAGAAAACAAGCATTTACAATGCAATAAGGTCTCACATTTGCGTGAGTTACAGCTATTGGCGTAGTAAATGCATAATTGGTCTTTTCTTGCCACCTAAATTCGTTAACCCTTTTGCATAATTTGGTCCTGGCTGCCAAATAAGTCCAGTGGCCTTGCATATAACCTTTTTCCTCCATCTGCAGCCAAAAATGAAAATATTGCCATTATTACTTATTATAATTGTTGATACTGGTGCTATGGGGTTGCCCTCAGCCTAGTGTGGAGACCAAGAGATGACCTGGACAGAAAGAGCATATCATCAGGTGAGTTATGGGTGAAAATGTTTTGTAAAAGGAATGCCCTGCAAAGCATTATGGGGTGAGTTTCCAAATACAACGAATATTGTAGTATCTTGATTGTCATGCACAGAACAGCCCCTCGAGGACACCATAACAAAAATAGCATTTGTAAGAAACATGGTCATGTAATCATATAGTAACCCCCTAGAGGGCACAATGACAAACACAGAATGGCAGAAAGTAATGCAGTGTAACCATATGAACAGCCCCTAAAAGGGCACAGTGCCTTAACTCATTTTCAGGCCTAGCAGGACTACTACAATACTATTACAAACAATGCCCTTAAAAAACAGACTACTCCCAGCTGTAATACAAGTTCCAGCCAAGAGAGCTTAAAAAGACATTTAATGGTGGGAGAGGTTACTATTTTGGGATCCCCCTCAACCTACTGTGTTGACCCAGAGATGACCTAGAAAGAGCATATTGTGCTGAACGATTTGATGGTGGTTCAATTGTCCTAAGACCACCAAACAGTGAGTCATGTGCAAAAATGTTTTGTTAAAGGAATGCCCCGCAAAGCATTATGGGGAGAGTTTCCGAGTGCAGCAAATATTGTAGTAGCTTAACTGTAAAGCTCAGAACAGCCCCTAGAGGACACCATAATAAAATAGCATTTGTAAGAAACATGGTCATCTAATCAAATAGTCAACCCCTAGAGGGCCTAAAAGAATGAAAGCAGAATGGCAGAAAGTAATGGAGTGTAACCATATATGTAGCCAACAGAGGGCACAGTGCGTGACACATTTTCAGGCCTAGCAGGCCTACTCTAAGACTATGACAAACAAGGCCCTTAGGACACAAACTACGTTCACCTATAAAACAAAAGTTCCAGCCATGAGGGAGCTTCAAAAGACATTGAATGTTGGGAGAGGTTATTATTTTGTCCGCCCCCCATGCTTGTGTGGGAACCCAGAGATGACCTAGACAAAAAGTGCATGTTGTGCTGAACGGTTTGGTGGTGGGCCCATTGTCATACAACCACCACAATCTGATGGGCAACAATGCTTTAAAAAAGAAATGCCTTGCAAAGCATTATGGGATGAGTTTCCCGAGTGCAGTGAATATTGTAGTATCAGCTCTCCCACTGTGCTGTGCGTGCCGCATTGATGAGTTCTGTGCTTTTGTTTGAAATGCTTCAATTTTAATATTTTTCAACTGCTAAAAACTTGTACATAAGTGGTAGTCATGTAAAGTGCTCCTCAGATCGAGTTTGCGCTATAAGTGATTTCACACACTCATATAAAGCACCTCTCTGAGTTTGCGCTATATGACACTTCACATACTCATTCAAAGTGCGCTACAATCCTGTTTGTGCTATATGAACCCTTTAATAATAAAGAACCACCCTTCAGCTTGCAGCCTTTGTGCACAAACACCACAAAGCAATTTCTGCATGCCCAAAACAAGGAAAAGGAAGAAACAACATACGGCCATGCAGTCAAAGTGGCAGAGGAAAAACAAAAAAGTAGTGCGCCACACTAAGCTATATGGCCGATTGCGCAATAATCCATGTAAAGGTTCAGTCTCCAAGGCGGTAACAAAGTAGCCTCAAGGCGGGACAAAGGTAAAGCGTTTACCTAAGAAATCAAGGGAATTTGGAAAGGCAGGCCAAGGAATGAATGAAAGTGATGGGCATGAGATGAGCGTAGTGGAAGCCCACAGATGTAGATTACAACATGTAGAGAGAGAGCACATGCGCGCTGCCTCGGCTCAACCTAAAAATGACTCTTGCTAGAGTTCTGTTTTGTTAATTGGAAATGCTTAGTCTTAAATACCCGATGATTAGTTTTCAGCTCACAAAGCACTCTGGAGTTTATGCTCACTATCTCATTCTAGCTTATTGCCAATTAGATGGCAGGCCATAAACTTTGGAGGTTGGCTGCTTAGTGTTGTATGATGACAATATGGATTCAATTTCCTTCTGGACTTCCTAAGACTTCCATGCTCTTTTGCCTCTTTAAGGAATAGGCTGAATGAATACTTCTGGGGTAAAATTTGGTAATACCACATTATTGCACATGTTTCATCTGTATATGCTTATTTTTCTACTTTTATTGTGTCTTTTGCATCTTTTGTTAGACGCATTCACATCTGTTTTAGTGGCACATGTTCATGTAACTAAATTAAACTAAACTTTTCTGGAAAAATATTGTCCCAAGAGATGTTATGAGGTGCAGGGGTCAGAGATGGGAATTTTGCTCATTGATCAAGAAACCAAAGGATTACGGCAGCTAACTGCCCCATGCCCCGACTGATGTCACATCAGGTGGTATCCACTCTCCGAAATAGTGGAAAGATCTACTACATCCAACTTGCACTTGGCCCTGCTTTTGACATTTGGCCAGCTGTGGTCTGGGTGGTGAAGCAGAGTAGCCACACCAAAGTCCATTAAGCACAGCCATTTACTTCCACCCACGCGTGTGGTCACACAGCACCTAACCATGGATCTTTGCAACCTGTTATTTTCTTCTTCCTGCTGCTTGCTTCATGTCCCCAGAAACCATGTTAGCGAAGAATGTCAACGGGATTCCAGCTAGGATCATCACTCGGTTCCCCAACTGCTAAGAGAAGCTGCAGTCGTCAGATCATTCAGTCACCGAACTCTTAGCACAGAGTGCGCATGGCATCCACAGAACCAAACTTATTGATGTTAGCGGAAGGACCAGTGTTGGGCAGTCCTTTATTGTGTGAAGAGGTGTGCAATCCAGAGGAATGGTTAAGAGGCTTTGTGATTTGTTGCTAAAGGGTGGGCTTGGGTTTGGGGGTTGCTACTACCAGGAAGACTTTTGGTCACAAGTAGGCACTGAGAGGAAGTGGTATTATTACCAGCAGGCAGAGCTACTTTAAAAAATATGGAAGCCTGCCCCTCCTGTACATATATGTTGACGCTCATTCCTGTCATCATGACAAGGACATTACAGAGAATATCATGCAGCTGGGAAGCAGCACCATGCCTGTACCAACATGGAATTCAGTTACCCAAAATGGCATGGGTACCAGAATATCTTATCTGCGCATTAAGTAAGAATTGCAATGCCCGGCTGTGTAGCCCATCGGGAAGGGTAGAGAGAATGGAGGGGACACACAGTAGCACTCCTTCCCTTATTTCTTACCTGCATCAGGAAGAACTGGAATGAGGAGGTGGGTTTGGGTGATAAATATGAATATTTAATAACAAGGGCACCTTGATTTTTTGGGTACACAATTATTGTATTTCAGGAAATGAGTGGCTAATGTTGCTTTTTACTTAAATATTTTAAGGCTGCTCCTTCAAAAATGTCTAGAAATCCTAGGGCTTCTTCTTCAATTTCTTTCAAAAAATGCAACCTTTAACTTAATTTTCCCAACAATCTCCTCTGGGTTGGGGGGGGGGGGGGGGCGAGGGCAGGGTTGAGGGTGGTAAGATGATGGAAGCTTGCATGTTCCCTTGGTGCAAATTTAAGTTGAGATGTACACGCAACCTGTGTTCAGAGGCTTCGTGTTCAGCATTTTTTAGGTTGTTTGCAAAGAGTACAGACTGGTTGTTGTGATTTAGTCAGTATTAGTTATTATCTAATAACCACCTGAATTTTCTCTATTACTTAACCTCATTAAAATCAGTATCATCCATTATCTAATAATTAACTGAAGTTCGTCTATTAGATAACCCCATTAAAATCTCATCACACCCAACCTCTTGCTGCCAACTTACTTAAAGCAAAAAAACAGAGCACATATAATAGAGACTGACCAACGCCCTGTTTCAACAAACTCCACCCTGGCCAAAATACCTCTTAGTAGTGTAAAATATGCAAATAAAACGGAATGATATTCTGCATTGCATTAGCAACTGCCGACGAAGCATGCATAATAAAAGGCAAGGTGAGGGGCAGTGGGGTAAGCCTGGTAGAGCCATCTTTATCCCCAAACCTCCCATTTAGGTGAATAAAAAACACCTCCACACCTCATGTGTGCAAAATAGAAGAGGAAAAGAGCAGTTCAGAAGTGTAGAGAGGAAACCAGTTTTTTATTATTTCAGTACTGTGGCCATCTTTAGCACCAGCTGTCATTTGAGAGGTTTGATTTACGATCTCATGCAGCTTCAGAACCGGAGGCTCTTTCTGACGTCACTGTTCCATCACCATGAACCAAATCCAGATCTTTGAATCTGAAATCTTCAGTCCCTTCTTTTGTCTTTTTAATTCTATATTCAGAGCTTACACCTTTCTTCACTAAATGGTCTCACCTTTCAAAGTCTTCTCTGTCCACTGTGTCCGTCATTCAAGGTGCAAACCTCGCTTGCATTTTTAAGATGCTTGTTCATTTTTCATGTTGTGGTCAATATCTATTCCCAATCATGGTGGGGCATTAAATTAAGAATACGAAAAGGAGGCATTTACTACCCCTGATAAAATACCTCTGGGGTCTGTATTTACTAAGTGGTTGAAAAACCTCACCACCCTCTGGTCCATTCATGGGATAATGTGTTGGAAAAGACAAGCTCCTTTATTAAAAACAAAAGAGTATGAAGAAAGTTTGGCAATGTGATGTGTAATATATAAGATAGTTCAGGAACAAAACGTTTATTTTGAATAATCAATTGAACACTGCTTAAAAACATTTAGGGCCTCATTCTGACCTTGGCGGGCGGCGGAGGCCGCCCGCCAAAGTACCGCCGTCAGAATACCGATGCGCGGTCAAAAGACCGCTGCGGTAATTCTGAGTCTCCCGCTGGGCTGGCGGGCGACCGCTAGAAGGCCGCCCGCCAGCCCAGCGGGAAACCCCCTTCCACGAGGATGCCGGCTCCGAATGGAGCCGGCGGAGTGGAAAGGGTGCGACGGGTGCAGCTGCACCCGTCGCGATTTTCAGTGTCTGCTATGCAGACACTGAAAATCTTGGTGGGGCCCTGTTAGGGGGCCCCACGACACCCGTTACCGCCAACCAGGTTCTGGCGGTCAAAGCCGCCAGAATCAGGCTGGCGGTAAGGGGGTCGGAATCCCCATGGCGGCGCTGCCTGCAGCGCCGCCATGGAGGATTCCTCAGGCCAGGGGAAAACCGGCGGGAAACCGCCGGTTTCCCTTTTCTGACCGCGGCTTTACCGCGGCGGTCAGAATTGGCCTGGATGCACCGCCAGCCTGTTGGCGGTGCATCCGCGGTCCACGGCCCTGGCGGTCCATGACCGCCAGGGTCGTAATGACCCCCTTAGTGTTAACAAGGTTATACTGGGAACAAAACATTTTCAACTCTGGCATAAATGTTCAAACCGGCCCCACTCCTCTCTCTTTCCACCTATCAATTGTATGTTTTGATTCCTCTGTCCACTGTCTTTCTCGAAGCTTTCCCCATCCTCACCTTCTTCTCCCCCCACTCTCTATTTCTCTTTTGCTCGACCATCTCAGGCTGCTTCTGGCACACAGTAACAAAGTGAGAGGCAGCCGGGATGGCACAAAACTTTAAACTGGGCTCCAGCCTGCAAAGCAAATATCACATGAGCGTCATGACTGATCCGGCCTTGGATGTACTGTGCAGGCCACTGATTCGGATACCAGCAACTCCAAGCAGGGTTATTCATTATCACAAGGCTCAAAGCGGTGCCTTAAAAAGTGGCAACTGAAGCATGCTAGGATAATGTGGGTGAGGTGCCCTCTTCCAATATCTGGAGATTTTAAGATATGCGTATAAGACCTAAAAGTAAGGGTCTTAGTAATTGGGACCTACACACATGGTTATGAAGAAAGACTCAGCACAAATATACATCCAGTTAGAGAAGAAGGAAAATCTCCTTATGCATCTTCATGTCCTTATACAGCACCATGTGTAAACATTATCTCTTCGACCACATCTTCTTTTGACAAGAATAGTTTTATTAGGTCACTCATAATTGTCCATATATAGCTTCATGCACAGTGAAAATAGCCATAGCCAACGCGTTTCGTTCCAAAGGACTTCTTCAGGGTACACAGGTCAAACAAGATGGTCCTCTAAATACAATTCGATACGGCGAAAGGGATTTTCCATCTTCTCTAATTGGATGTACATTTGTGCTGAGTCTTGCTTCATAATTATTACATTTAGCATATAGTATAGCAATTTTACATTTTGGTGATTGAGGACTAGGGGGCTGGTCCTCTAGATTCGTGCACTATTTGTTCACGGTTAATGACATACGTCACATATATGATTGAAGGAAAATGTGCCACAACTTTTGCCTCGGCCCCAGAGTTGTTGGTCTAGTACCTACACACGTGGTGTTTACTGTGCAAGGCTGGGAGGCTGTACATCGACGCAATTGCCTCTCACTCTCCCTCTAGTGTGAACTGAGTACTTGAGCAGCAAAGAGCTTGTTCAGAAGTAGTCGTAAAACATCAGGAAAATGAGTTTCCGGGCACCTAAACAGATAGATGGCAGAAAGGCTATCTCTGACAATGAGATAATCACGTCTTTCTGGTCAGCACCACCTGTAATTGGCGACATCCGTTTGGATCAGGCGCTGTCAAACATGAATGACTGGAGGACACTACCAGAGTTAAAAAGACAAGTAAAAACATTGCGCCATGGACCAATTATGACAGGACATCTCTGATGCAAAGCAGAACCATGAGCAGAGATCTTGACAAAAGAACCACATTTTTTCTAGAGCATGCAGAATTTAGAAGGGATTAAAAACTAGTGGCCTGGAAGTGTACACGAGATTGACTTGTATTAAGAACACAAACAGCCAAAAGACCTCCTGATGCACAATTACTGAAAATGAAAACAAGGGAGGGCGCTTTAAAAATAAATAAAAAAAAGTTACTCTGACGGTTTCCAAGAAGAAACTAAAATAGGTAAATAAGACCACTACAGAGTTCAAGGAATTTGAAACACATTTTAAGATTACAAATTTCCAGAAAGATCTCGAACATGTCACACATGGTGGCACCTTCTCTTGCATGAAGGCAGATTTCCAACCTGTAAATACGGCCAAACCTGCTAGCGTACCTAAAGTGAGCAACCTGCCCAACTCAGAAGGAAGTGAACTAAAAAAAAGAAAATAAAACAATAACAAGAGGTAGAGTGCCCGGTGGGGGGCGGGGGGGGGGGTAATGTTTCACTACGAGCTGTGGATGCAGGAAATGAACAATCCCTAGTCTGGTTGGCATCTTTTCCACTGGTTTCACCAACCACCACCACACATACCAAGGAGAGGCTTCTCCCGACATCCTAAAACATGCCTTTTTAGACAGAGCCAGTGGAAGAGAAAGAAGATGAGAACGAAAGATCCAGTGGGACAAAGAGTCAATACATAGGAGAGGGAAATCCAAGCACTCTGGAAAGGAATGTTTGAATTATTCATAAAACATAAATCTCAAGACTTTATTTACAAACAGTGAAATACTGGTGGGACTCTATCCAAAACACAGAGCTATGGAGAAAATCAGCTTCCCACTAACTGCAAAGCCTCACTAGCTTTTGAAAAAGTAGAAACTAAACACATTGACTCATTAAGGAGAAGCACAATTAATCATTTACACAACCTAAACAAGAAAGAAAAACAAGTTCTCCAAGAACTGGCAAACTTACAGTCACTAATAATTATAAAACCAGCAGAGAAGGAAGAGGGGATGATGGTCATGCCAACAGACATGGACAGAACAGAATGTCTTAAGTTGCTTAGGAATTATAAGCAGTTAGAAAAGGATCCCACATCAAACATATATAACACCACATACCGGATTGAGTCAGAAAAAGACAAAGGCTAGCCCACTAAAGAGGAACTAGATTCCCCATTAGAAAATCATTCCAGGGTCCCTTATTTCTACATGAGGATAGAGCACATAGGACTATACCCTTCAACAGGAAGGCCTATTGTCCCCAGCATTGGATCAGCCCTGAAACTCCTGTCTCAGTTCTCAGATTGGTAATTGAGGTCTTTGCGTAAAGATGCCATTTAATGTTAAGGATACCAAAGAAATCCTTAAGATTTTGGAAGGAATAACACTGGATTCCTAAATCAGAAGGGGAATAGTGTTCCCCGGGAACATTCTCAGAGAGTAATAAACCCCTTCATTACATCAGTACAATGGGATTACATTACACCAAAAGATTTTGTATTGGACTGGTGCACATTGTTCTAACCAGGAATTATTTTCAATTTGAGAAAAAAAATATTTGTACAAACACACAGGACTTTTATGGGCCGCACATTATCCATTCGAGAACATGAGGTTTTGGAATCACTACATAAATAATAACCTCATCCTTTGGTAGAGCAATCAGGAAGAGGTAAAAACTTTCATAACATGGCTTAACAACTGCAGTACACTTCTGCTTTTCACAATGACGATGACTCAGAGAGAACTATCCTTAATGGACCTGCAAATCCCACCACACAAAAGGACCTCGAAGTGTGAACTTTTCTACAGACAGGAATAATCTCCTGAGATATGAGAGTTTCCATCAAAATGCATCAGAGATAAATAGATGGGGAAACTCCCCAGACATGAGCGCTTCTATCCAAAATCCCTCAAAGATAAATAATTGACCAGTAGGACAGTTCCTCAGATTAAGAAGAATTTGCACAGAAAAAAAGGACTTTAAAAGACATGCTGATAAACTAATCAACAAACTAACAGAAAGAGCCTATCCAGACAAAACTGTCAATCAAACAAAGAAGATGGTATTATACAATTCCCACCCGTCATTAATACAAACTTATGAGAAAGTAAACGAGGATAATATAATTTGGGTAACCACTTATGGGATTTATTCCAACATCCTGAAGTGAATTGTGACAAAGCATTGGAAGATCCTTAAATCCGGGTCACCTAAATTAAAAAAGAAAAGCAACGTTTTCATTCAGAAGAAACATGATTATGCATACCAAACCCAAACGTACGTACCAGGAATCACTGGTCAGACCACTTTGGCACTTACCATGGGTTGCCGTCCATTTTCCTGGTGTGAACTGTAACATTTGTGGTTTCAGAGAAAAAGCAACAGAAATGGATCTAGGATTCAAAACTCCATGGGAATTACAAAGCCATATGATCTGTAATTTGAATAATGTAATCTCCATCATCACATGTCCATGTAATGTATATGTAGGATGAAGACCAGAAAAGCAAGGACAAGAATCAATGAACAAAGAAGCATAACTAGTGCAAAAAATGTAAACATAACACTTCAGCGAGACACTTCATATTGAGAACGACTTCAACTGTACTAAAACTTTGCACTTGTATAGCGCACTACTCGCCCATTAGGGTCTCAAGGCGCTGTATGCATACCGCTCTGGAACCCCTCCTGGCTTTTCCCTGTGAGGCACCCACTCCTGGGCAACCCCTTGGGTGAACCCAGGCATCCAAGCACTGTCAGGGCCCTTGTGGAGATTAAGCAAGCTATTGCCCAGAGTGGGACCCATTAATTAGATTAGGCACGGAGTTGACAATTATCTGGTCCAAGGGAATTGAGCCCATGACCCACCAAGCGGGAATTGAACCCTGGTCCCAGGCCAGATCTCTGCATCAGGGTCTGCCGCTCTAACCATTGTGCCACACTTCTCCACACTTCTACTATAATGGAAAAGGTGAGGACAACCACCTCCAATGCATTCTCCAAGTTGTGGTATTAGGAGCAACAGTAGCTTTATCAATTGAACACCCATGAGAAAGGCTTGGCAAGGATATAGCCTGGACTCAATTCCAAAAAACAAAAAAGAAGAAATCCTTCAACCAATGACACAGAAAGTGAATACATGAATTATGGCTAGGAACCTCTTAGGACACATAGAATAGACCTAAACCAACAAACGAAGGGATCCGCATGACACTAGGCCTTATATAGCAAGCCAGCTATGTATTAATTGCAAATATTTTGTAGGTTACATACTGGTCGCTTCTTACAGCAGACTTTATTAAATGTTCAATAGACCCTTTACATGGTCCTTTGTAAGGCAAATATGGTAATAATCCAATTAAAAAATCCGACTCCGATTTTAAAAGTAACAAGGAAACAGTATCAGAAGTGCGGTTCTGTTGCCAGACAGCATCACACTTGAGTGAAGTCTACACACCCTGACACCACCTGCGCCCAACTAAAAAGTAGAACTCTCACGTCATGATGCATGTACAACATAGGCGGGGACATTAGACCCATTGGACTCAATGAGGTAGAAGTCAGGGTGGAAAAAAAAAACAGGAGCCCGACTACCCGATCCACCAATGGTGGGAACTGAACGTGGAGGACTAGATAAAATGACCAGCACCGAACCCCGACACACTTGAATCAGAGACCGCAGCCCAATTACTTTTGGGAGCCCGACTATATTATTGAAAGCATTTGCTTTACGTCAAGGTTATGGTTTACTCATTCGGAATTCATGATACGGGTACAAAGGGTGCATAGTAAATATACTGCATCTCCTACTATAACAAAGCAGAGTGCTGTATACGTGATTCATGAGGACATGCAGAAGGCCCCACTGTAACAAATATTGGAATATAGACTTAAATTAAATGTTGATGAATATCACTGAACGTCATGAGAAAAACAGGCCAAAAGAAACAGCGTACTGTGTACAATCAGAAGCACAACAGCAAAATGCATGCCATGTATGTATTTCTGATTTGTGTGTGGATGTGTGTCCACCACACATGCCTTTAGGTGGTGGTGTTTCAAGTCAGTTATCAATACCTTCTCCCAACAAACTTCTCAGGGACATAAACCAAGATAATTGACAGTAACCCTTTTACAATCTGGAAGCAATTACCTTTAAGAAACATCTCCAGAACAATATTCTACACTGTGTCATGCGAGCGGACCTTAACATAAGCATTGGAAAAGCCAATAGGTCTGGGTTTTTGCTAGGTACCATGTTTGGTATTAGTTGGATAAATCTTTGAGTTGTCCTAGAAAAAAAAAAAAAACCTAACCAACGTCTTGAGCTGTAAAACTATGGAAGAAGAGAACCGTGAAACTTCACTAAACTGACTGCATTTGCAGAGTTAAACTGAACCTCAAAAGAAGAAAGTTGTGAAAAGGAGTGAGAAAATAAGGTTTCTTTTGTAAGAAGTGAACGTTAAAGACATGCATGGTAAAGTATTGCGAAATACTTTTGACTGATGGACTGTATTTTCATTGCATCCTTAAGCCGCCTTTGTGCATAAACATATTCACTTTGTGAACAAAAAAGCAGTAACAGCAACAAAGTGAAAGTCAAGAGCAAGTACTGAACGTGACAATGTCATTGCAAAGGGTTAAAGTATCCCAAAAGCTAGCTCCTCCTAAACCAAAACTCCGTACATCAAATACCACACAGTGGTTCATTGTATTGTATTGGTTTATTTATAGAGCGCATTCCGGCAAAAGCAGTGAAGCGCTAATCAAACCAGAGACACAGGGAAAAGAGCACCAGCTACCCCAAGAGAGTCTAATTTGCAAAGAGCCAGGTTTTAAGGCTTTTCCTAAAAGAAAAAGGAATCGACATTTGGTGGAGCGAGAGGGGCAGGCCATTCCAGAGCCTAGCCGCTTCCACCGTAAAAGCCTGGTCTCCCCATCTGGCCTTGTTGCAACAAGGCACCTTGATCATGAATTTGGAAGAAGATCTCAGATATCTCGACGGTTGATAAAGTTGCAGAGTAGACTTCAAATAGTCACAACACTCCGACTGTAATGCTTAGTGAGTAAGACAGAGTGTTTTAAAGATAATTCTCTTCTTAATCAGAAGCCAGTGTAGGGATGATACACATCTGCTGGCTGATGTAGACTGAGGGAGATTCAAGGTTAAGCGTGCTGCCGTGTTCTGAACTGACTGTAATTTGTCTAGAGAGGATTTGTTTGCATTGAGCAGCAAAAAATTACAATAGTCAATTCTAGAAGTGACTAACGGCAGCACCTCCGGCCGCCTTAAATCATCCTCTAAGAGATGTAAAGTTTTCTTAAGTGTTTTTAATATCCAAAAACAGACCTTGACTATATGATTAATCTGTAACTTAAAGGAGAGGGTGTCGTAAAATATTATGCCTAAGTTTTTTGCGGCGGGCACAGGTGACGGGCAACCCCCACACGCTGGGGGCCACCAGCTATTGTCCCAAGGGGAGTTATTGCACCCAAAGCACATAAATCACAGTCTTGTCCCCGTTAAGTTTAAGCCAATTACTGGCCATCCAATTGTTAATTGCTGTCATGCCGCATTGAAAATTCTCCTTTGTTTCCTCCCAGTTACGGGAAACAGGCACAATCACCTGCGTGTCGTCTGCATAGGAAACAATCTGGAAGCCAAATGAACAATACCAGGTTCGCCAGGGGCACCATGTATAAATTGAAAAGTGTCGAACTGAGGGAAGACCCCTGCGGAACTCCACACAGAAGATGGAAAGGGGAAGCCCGATGGTCACCACAGACCACCGTGATCGTTCTATCCTTGAGAAAGGAGCTAAGTAGCTTCCAAGCCTTCCCTCTCACTCCGACCTGGGACAGACAATTGAGCAGAATGGTCGGAGAGATAGTGTCAAAAGCTGCTGACAAATCTAGCAAAACCAAAATCGTACCTTCTCCCAAATCGCCTCTACGACGAATAATGTCAGAAGTAGAAATTAGTGCTGTTTCCGTGCTATTAGCACCACGAAAGCCATGCTGAGATGGGTCCAGTTTGCCATTCTCTTGAAGGAAATCGGATAACTCATAATTTAGGTGTTTTTCTAACATTTTGCCCAAACACGGCAGTAACGAAATCGGGCGAAATCATGCTGTGTGTGCACTCTAAGAAAAGGGCTACTTTATTCCCCATCACCCAAAACTAATAGAACACAAATCAAATATGAGGGGCTTGATGGACAGCCCATCCGAACAATGGCAACCCATGAGAAACCCAAGAAAGCCAACAGCTGAATGCCCAAAAACTGTGTTTGACTTCCTGTACTATTTTTTTAGATAAATGATAACATGAGGTTAGCTACTTAGCTAATCTGCGGCTAGACCTAAACAGACGAACCCTGTGTTGGATTCGTCTAAAGCCCGAGTGTGATGTTGAAATAACTGCCACTCTGAGACCGGCGTCTGTGATGTAAACAAACAGGTTTTGGTTTCCGGTGCAGATAAACGTCCTTCCGCCGGTCCATCAAATGGGGATGTTGACGCTATGGTGACTTTTTTTTTTAAACGCCTTAAAAGCTGTCGGTGTGGTCTTCCGCCTCATGCAAGCCAATTAAACAAATGTTAACCCTTTGAGTTAGAAACTCGTTTATGCTAATCAGCAAATTGAGCAGTAGATGGCTGATTATGCGGCTAATGAGGCCAATTTATACTTATCCAGAAAAGACTGTGGCAGCAGACAACACACATTCTCAACCCCCACGAGCAGTTCAACATCACACTCTGGAGAGTCCAGGACTGTGCAGCACCACACAGTTTGTGCATCCACGAGCAGTGCAGCGCGAGACACATTCCGGGCTGCACCACACATTTTATGTATCCACGAGCAGTGCAGCGCGAGACACATTCCGTGCAGAACCACACATTTTGTGCATCCACACGCAGTGCAGCTCGAGACACATTCCGGGCTGCACCACACATTTTATGTATCCACGAGCAGTGCAGCGCGAGACACATTCCGTGCAGAACCACACATTTTGTGCATCCACACGCAGTGCAGCTCGAGACACATTCCGTGCAGCACCACACATTTTGTGCATCCACGAGCAGTGCAGCGCGAGACACATTCCGGGCTGCACCACACATTTTATGTATCCACGAGCAGTGCAGCGCGAGACACATTCCGTGCAGAACCACACATTTTGTGCATCCACACGCAGTGCAGCTCGAGACACATTCTGGGCTGCACCACACAGTTTGTGCATCCACACGCAGTGCAGCTCGAGACACATTCCGTGCAGCACCACACATTTTGTGCATCCACGAGCAGTGCAGCGCCAGACACATTCTGGGCTGAGTGGGGGTATGCAGCAAGGCAGAATCTGGCCATCCCAAAACATTCAGCATCATACTTTCTGGAAAGCCCAGAGCAGTAGCAGCACCCCAGCCACACCCACTCTCAGCGCCTTGAGACCCTCACGGGTGAGTAGTGCACTTTACAAATGCTATGATTGATTGATACTCTGGAAATTTAGAAGCACTTCAGCATCACAATTTCTGGACAGTCTAAAGCCGAGAAACAATGCACATTCTGGGTACCCGAGAGACAAGCCCACCTATTCTGGAAACTTTAAGCAGTGGAGGATAGCACATTATTTACCTATAGCAGCGTTTTATTTTAAAATGTGTGTGTGTGCCAAAGCCCTTCTCAGAAATCCACTGCAACTTGCGCCATCCATTGCCACTGCCAACGCTGCCAATGACCGTACCTAGGTAATTACCAACCATCTCACTGCTATAAGTTTGACATAGCAGACTGTTCCAAGCCCCCAAAGCTAGAAGAATGGCTTAGCAGCAGGTATTCGTTGTTTTACATGCATATTGAAATAATAATCAACTGCTTACCTTTAAATTACCAAACAGTGCCACCATGTGACAGCTATCATAAATCTTGGGGTTGATAATTAAGTTCCGGTGTGGAGCCCTAAAAACCACCAGCTCAAATTAAGCATTGACCTACAGACATGTGAGTTGCACTTGTCTAAGAAGATCTTTGTTTTTTGCAGACCTATTGTACCTACAAATTGTCAGTGCAAAGCTGTTCTACATGATTGCGCACCTCAGCAAAACACATGGTCACTAATAGCCTCTGTATTTTTTCGATTTGTTTATTGAAATGCTGCTATCCCTTTTCTAAAATAAATGCGGTTCTTACTGGGTTGTTTCGGCATCATATGCCACTATTATGCATTATTTGTTTTCCTGTCATTTCGTGACTTGGACATGCACCACACTTACGGCCTCCTTATGAGTTTGGCGGTCCCACTGCAGGATGGTCAATCTTGTGGAGAGGACGCCACTTCCATAGCGATGGCATCCCTCCTTGCCCTATTACAGTGTTCCCGCTGGTCAGACTGGCGGAAACATTGCAATAGAGCATCCCTGTCGGTGAGACCGGCAGGAACAGTACTACAAGATAGCACTCGGCTCCTTTAAAGGAGCCGAGTGCTATCTCGCAGCACAGGAGGGGCCGACCAGCACAGCCGGAATGCGCACTGTCTGCAAAGCAGACATTGCGTATTCAACATTGCTGGGCAAGGGGCGGCCCTGCACCTCCCATGCCATGGGCAGGGCAGGGTCCCCCTGGGGACCCCAGCACACCTTCACTGCTAGCCTTTCCATCTCAGTGAAGCGGTCATGGAAAGGTTGGTGGTGAGGGGAGTTGTAATCAGCCAGGCGGTGCAGAGTTCAGCACTGCTCTGGCTGATTACAACTCTGACCGCCGCCATGCCATCGGGAACCATGTTCCCGGCAGGGACCCCTGGTGGGTCCACCCACCAGGGCTGTAATTGGGCGGTCAGACCACACAGAATGCGGCGGTGCGACCATCAACACGAGTGTGGTGGTATTCAGACGGCCACACTCGTAATGAGGCCCTTAGTTTTCCTAGTGTGTGTAGATGCATCCATTTGCCCAAGACATTCTTTTTTTTATCACTGTATTAATTACATTTCTTTTTATCGTTGCGCTGCTTCCGTTTAAATGGCTAGCTCGCAGCACTAGGCTGAAGTATACTCAAAAGATGGTTTCCAAATTGATTTTTCCAACCTGTTTAGGTCTCTTTACGTAGAACTAGAATGGTGGAAACGGTAATTGGCACCGGCTACCTGTCCGGAGGATGACCACTTCCAATTTTAGACTCAAGGGGTTGAAACATTGATGAACTGCACCTGATGGGTGAATTTTCCTCACTACTTGATTTCTATGCTTAAGCTGCTTATCCTTGTAATTCAGATCACTTCATCTCTTCAGCTGTGCACCCTGGCATATTTTGTTCCAACTGTTACCATAGCACCTGAATTATGTCAAGCTCATGATAAACTTTTTTGCCGTTATTGAATTTCTCAGACTGAGAACCAAACATAATTTTTCCATATAAAAATTTAGTCTGAACATAAATTGCCTATAAACATCAAAGCTACATGCCTTTTGCTTCATTTACAGAAGGCATTTCCTGTGAATTATAATAGTTATTTTGAAAACCACAACATTAGCATTGCATCACACATTACATAAAGTCCAGAGCAGTGAAGCAACACGTTCTGCACCTGGTAGAGCTGCGCAGCAACAGATCTTCTGGGCATCGTAGCGCTGTGCAACAAAATATTGTGCACATCATAGAGCCCTGCTTCAAATCACATTTTCCATTGTCCAAAGACATGCAACACCTTCATTTGGACATCACAAAGGTGAGTAGTAAGCACATTCCAGCCTATAGCGATGCAGATCTCAGCCTTGCTACAGGTTTGTCGACGTGCACTTTCCAGAGAGGCCAGGGACGTGCAGTAATGCACATTCAAGCCATGCCGGAGGCTTCCAACAATGAACATTCAAGACAGGCCAGATATTGCAGCAATGCATATTCGAGTTGTTCCAGAGATGTGCAGCAATGCATATTTGAGTTGTGCCCGAGAAGTGCAGAAATACATATTCAAGGCATGCCAGAGGCACGGAGCAATGCACGTTCGAGTCATGCAAGAGACATATAGTAACGCACATTTTAGTCATGCCAGAAATGTACAGGACAGCATTTGAGCCATGCCAGAGACATGCAGCAATGCACGTTCCAGACAGGCAAGAGATGTGCAGCAATGCATTTTCGAGCTATGCCAGAGACGTGTAGTAATGCACACTTGAGCCATGCCAGAGACATGCAGCAATGCACATTCCAGACAGGCAAGAGATGTGCAGCAATGCATTTTCGAGCTATGGCAGAGACGTGTAGTAATGCACACTTGAGCCATGCCAGAGACATGCAGCAATGCATATTCCAGACAGGGCAGAGATATGCAGCAATGCACATTCCATAAAGGCACACACACACACACACACACACACACACACACACGCCTCCTTTTCTGGCTAGAGCCTTATGAATGTAGTAACAACACAAATGTTTCCAAGCATCAGAACTTTCCTGAGCAAACAATGCAATGTTGATGCTTTTATAACCTGCTGCTGTGTTTCACTGCTCTGCTTGGGGTCACTGTGCCTTGCAACATATGCAAACTATGCACAGGCTCGCTGTCTCCTATGTACGGAGCCCCGATCTTTAACCCCCAATCCTCGTGCCTAACTTGACATTGCTCCCCCCTCCCTCCTCAACCAGTCGCCACTTCTTGCCTCCCTCCTCATCTCTCATTATTTGCCTCCCTCTGATCCAACCCCCCTAACCCCCGGAGTTAGCATAACAAGGGCAGAACTCTCCTCTCCATTGTAGGCCATTGTAGGACATCCCCATCCCTCACAGCTCAGCTGTCATTCGTCCTCACCCACGCCACTTCTCGTGCCTCCTCCTGGTAATAAGTGAATAGGATTATTTTCTTTACTGTATACAGATAATTAAAATCATTACACAACTTGCAATGAAAAGACAAAGCACGACTATTTAGCATAACCAAGTCTCAAGGCATAATAAAAACATAACCGGTCTTTACACACACAGACAGAAAGATAAAAGGGAACTCAAGTCAAGACCACACAGCTGAACAAGATCAGTGCCGTTGGCGAGATGCAGGGACTTAGAAAAGCTGCAATTGTGCTTGAATTTGCATCAATTTAAGGCAGCAGGCTAATTGAAACCTGCCCCTTTAACAAAGGGCACGTGTGTTGTGATAGCAGCTGTTTAGTTGTTAAAGTCGAAAAAACTGATAATTATAAAATACAAAAAATATTAAACTGGGTAAAAGCGAAGGCCAGAAGAAAACCACCACACAAGTTTGTTTAATTTGAGAACAAACTGACCAGGGGCTGCAAAATTAGTGCCATGCTATCATCAAAAACATGGCACAGTTAAAACATTGGAAAAGGGAAATTAGCATTAAAAATCTGATTGTAACCCACCCCCCCTTTACCAAAGTGTAAATGCACAGTGATAGCAGCTGTTTAGTTGTTAAAGTAGAAAAAGTTTGTCAGTTATAAAATACCAAAATTATAAAACTGGTTAAAAGCGAAGGTCAGCGCAAAAACATCACACAAGTTTGTATCATTTGAGAACAGCAAACTGACCAGAGGCTGCCCCTTTATCACCGAGCAATCACAAGAAAATAGCACAGTTTAAACACTGAAAAGGGAAATTAGCATTAAAAAGCACTAAAGTTATGGGCTGAGTCTAGTTCTACCAGAGGGCTTCAGTGGTCAGCTGGCACAGTCAAGAGTCGTGTCCTGCTGGCAGACCGACTGATTTTACTTGTGTTAGGGACCGCTCAACTCCCAGCAGGTAATTCACCCTTTGCGCAATCATTCCTAGGTTGGCTGAATTAAGACAAGCTAGGACGTCTTCTCTGCAGGAGCTGATTCCAGATGCGGCAGCCATTCACGTTGTGTTATGTAAAGTAGCACTGCAGAGGCAGATGGTGTGCAGCAGGTCTTTGGTTACAGAGCCACATAATAGGCAGGTGCCCTTGATGTCCTTTGCCAGAGCCTGCAGTGCATGAGGGGGGGGCAGGAGCTCTAAGCGATAAGTGAGATATCTGCTCATGATCTAAATATGGAGTTCGTTTTGCACTGAATTAGAGTAAAAAAATGACGCTAATTCGGTGCAAACAGAGTATAAGAATACCCCAGAGTATAAATATGCCCATATATATGGCGTTAAGGCCATAGAGCAGTGGTCTTCAAACTTTTTAATGCCGCGCCCCCCCAGGTGAAAAAAAAAAAAACATTGGGCCCCCCTCAGAATTTTTCAAAATTATTTTAGAAAGATGGCAATGTTTAAACAGGTCTAGACCTATTTAAACATTGCAGTTAAGTACTGTTACCTTTTTAAAACTGCAATAACATGCTTCTGCTTAAAACAAAGGCATGTTATCTGTATAATATTTCTTTTGGCCAGAGTTTGGCGCCCCCCCTGGGATCACTTGAGGCCCCCCAAGGGGGGCCCGCCCCCAGTTTGAAGACCTCTGCCATAGAGTAATTCTTTGCACAGGAACGCCTGCCTTGCATCTCATTAAGGCAAGGTAGGTCTCCACTTTCAAAAAATGACTTTAACACCATAAATTTGGCGCTAGACGGGTCTAGCATCCAAGTATAAATATGGAGTTAGCTTTGCACTGAATTAGAGTTAAAAAAAAAGGACGCTAATTCGGTGCAAACAGAGTATAAATATGCCCCTTAGGGCTTTATAGCGGTTTAGTATGGCCCAGGCATGTGTGCGGTGCTCTAAGGTAGTTCTATCTTCCAGTGAGGAGATAATTTCACTGAATGCTTTTTTAAATACTTCATGGCTTGCGGCCGCATGCCATAGATGGCAAGCCCAAACCAAGTTATTGTTTCTACAGATAATCCCTTGCGAGCGAGCATGGCCTTTTCATGATATCCTCCTATATCCAATAGTTTAGTGAATGCACCACAGCAAGTTTCAGTTTATATCAGTGTGGGTACAACTTGGGCTCTGGCAATTTCCAAGATGGGAGTAAGTGAGTGTGCCTTCAGGTTCTTAAACACTGCAGAGAGCCCAGCCGTTAGGGCCATCCCCTTTCTTTTAATTTCTTCCCTGTGGGGCTTGAAAGAACACCTGTTATAAAAAATAAAAAAAATGGCAATGTATTTGTAGACCTTTGTCTCCTCGAGGGTGTTTCAATCAAGATACCAGTTGACTGCCCATTTGTGACTATTTCTAGCGAAGATCATCTTAATTTTTTTGCTATTTATTTTCAAGCCCTTGTCCAGAGAGTATTCCTACGTCGCTCCCAAACGGCGAACTATGCTAACCCTTGTGCAGCTAAGTAGCACCAGGTCATCCGCATAAAGGAGGTTTGACAGGTGCCTTGACCCCATTTTCGGTGGATGGGAATTAACTTGAAGTAGGGCTGCTGGAAGATCTGCCATAAGTACATTGAATAATAACAGTGCTAAGATGCACCCCTGCTTGAGGCCACTTGCTGTTGGAATGGCCCTGGATAAATTAGCACCGTTTCCCAGTTTCATTTTGACCCTTGTGTCAGAGCATAGATGTTCGATCGCTCTCAAAAGGGGTGTAGGGATACCCCATCTGTTTAGCATTTCTCACAGCCTCTAGCGATTGACACAGTCAAAGGTTGCTTTGTAGTCGATGTAGCACAAATAGAGTGGCAGCTTCTTTGTTATGGAGGAGGTGATGATGAGGGTCAGAGCCATCACTCATAGTTGTGTAGATGTGTTTTTGTGAAGTCTGTTTGGTTTAAAGGGATGATGTTGTTCAAAATTGCCCGTTCGCCGAGATGGTCAAGTAAAATACCAGCATAGTATTTCCCCTTGTTGTCAATAAGGGAAATTAGCCTGTAATTCTCTGGGTCAAGTTTGCTTCCTCATTTAAAGATGGGGGCGATTATAGAGCCTCTCCAGGAAGCTGGAATTGTGGCCCCGGTCAGAGCACTGTTGAAATGTAGGGCCACTGCATTGGCCCAGGTTGTTGGGCTCGTCTTGTCAATGACCTGGGGGTTTCCATTTGGGCCTGGAGCGCCAGAAAAGCACCCCTTAACTATATGCCTAGGTACCTCTTTGTTGCTGTTCGAAAGAGTATCACAGTAGCTCGTCAATAATTCTGTGACTGTGCTACCCCGGATGTATGCAGCATTGGTTTTGGATTGGTTGGCAGGTTGAAGTGGGAAAACAGATGTGCAGCCCACACTGCTTCTGGGATGCAAGACTCCAACTTTCCATTTGCAGAACTTTCCATGCATCACGAACACGTCAACGGCAAACCGGTAGGAGAACACCCCCTACTCTGTCGCCTGTTGAAGGGAGTAAGATTTTCAGTTCCTCCATTACCTAAATATTCAAAGTTATGGGATGTCAATTTGGTTTTGAATTTGTTCCTTTCCTGGCAGGACAATGCGGATTTGTCTTTGAAAATGCTTTCAGCGAAACTTACTATGTTGCTTTGCTTAGTGTCTATTAAGCATTTATCTGACGCTAGGGCACTGGACGTTACTTCTCGGCAATTTGCCCCCACAGGGGTACTATTTCCCATTAATAAACGCACAAAAACCAATTTACGTACAGTTTTTTTATCCATATTTTCCAGATCAACCTAAGCCCTGTGTGGGGCAATGTCTCAAATGTTATGAAGAACGGACAGCCAATCTCAGAAAGTCCTCGGTTTCCCAACTACTAATCTCTTTCCAAAAACCACATAATCCGGTGGCCGCGGCAACTCTGGCCAGATGGGTTCGTTGGGTTATGTCCCTTTCGGGTATAGATACTTCCATATTTGGAGCTCACTCAGTCAGGGGTGCTATTGCTTCCAAGGCCTTCTGGGTTGGATCCAGGCTAGAGGACATTCTGAGATCGGCTGATTGGTCCAATGATAATGTATTTAGGACGTTTTATTGTAAACCAGTGCACACAGCTACTTCAATAGTGATTAATATGCTTTAAAATAGCATAATATGAGCCTCCGTTCGTGCCATAAAATGTAGATTTTCCTAGTACATTATGACGGAAAGTCTTAATTTTATTAAAGATACGGAGGCGAGTATTATCCCGCCTCAACAAGGAGATATTTCTGATATGTCTTGTTTCTTCCCTCCCTTGCAGCTACTTCCACTCCAGCTCAAGCCTCTACCTGATCAACGGAGATATTTGCCGGATGCCATCACACCGACTGGATGTCCAGCTTCTTTCCGAAGTATCCCTTCTTCTCCTCTCCGGATTCCTGCTTCGATACGGTTTTGCCTAGCATTGATCCAGGACTTTTGTTCTCTGACTTTTGCAATTGCTATAATTTTTGCCATTTTTCCACTGTTTTCTCGTAACTCCTAGCCTTCTCGCATCAAGAAAGAGGGCTGGTCGCAGTCAAGTGTGATGTATGTTACCTGTCAGGATTGTGATTGGTGCATCTGTTATTACGTTTTTCGCTCCCCATTGTTCTAAGCCTATTGGGAGTTGTAGTTTTCTTGACTGCTGCTATTGGAATTAAAGCAAGTAAGAGAAGCATAATACTCGCCTCTGTATCTTTAATAAAATTAAGACTTTCTGTCATAATGTACTAGGAAAATCTACATTATCCCTCTATTTTGAGAATTGCCTGGATCAGTTCCCTTGGAACTCCCCCATGATCTTTGCATGTTGGTTTATTATCATTATTGTTGCACCTTGTTTTAACTCACTGTTGTCAATTGCTATGTGGAGCATTTGTACTCTATGCGAGTCCGTTTTTAGAACTGTGCTCCTGGCCTTTATGGCTATTGATAGCTTTATGGCTATTGATAGCTAAATTCCCATGCCACCTTTGCTGCGGCCGAATTTTGTGTCCTTGGTAGCTGGTATGACATTATGTGACAAAAACAGGTATCACAACCGGCTCCTGCGCCCAGGTTTCCTGCAGGGCTGAAATTTCAAAGGATTGGAAATATCTGCACAGGTCCAGGTCATCTATCATGTCCCTCGGTCCATGAATATTACTGGAGCAAAATCTTAGTTTAGAACTCCTACGTTCGGATGTGATCTCGATAGAGTCAGTTCACTTTGAAACAGCCTTTGTTGGTGCGGACTTGTTTAGGGCACTTGTAATCTCTATCAGGCTCCCTTACCAGCCAGAAAGTTAATTGAGATCCTATGCCCAGGCTCCTAACTGTGCCTCTTTTTGATGGAGTAGGCCCTCTGACATTCCCAAGAACTTAGTAAGACTTAGGGCGGCCCGTTACGTAACTTGGGCTGTGGTCTTTGTGCCTCCTCAGGGGATACAGGTACCCGGGGTCAGAAAAAGTTTCCACCCCAATGCCCCAGTCACTAAACTGCTTGCTCTCATTTAGAACTCTCTAGACAGTATTGGATGATCTCCAGGTGACTTTGGTTGAGTCACTACAGCCCTGAGACTGGGCTAATAAACTGGACTAAGTCAGTTTTGTTGGAGGGGAGCCCAGCTAGCGTCTGATTCTGGTTTAATAATCAAAGTGAATATGCTGATGATACTAGTGGAGCTGACAAGTGTTCCGGGTTGGAAATGATTGGTAAACACACCATAATTGAGGACCTCTTTACCTCATCAGTAAGGTCCCAGTGGTTGGAGGACTTGTTTTCAGAAAGCTGGTATGCATTTCTTTGAAATTACTAAATACTCCAAACCAGTGTTTTATTTGAGCCAGTGTTTTCTGGTGTTCAGCATTTAATTGGTAACACTGGCACTTATGACAGCCGACACATGGTGGCGCTGTTTGCACAATTTAAATATGAACAGAACAACAGTTTATTAATTCACTATACATTAAAAACAACTAATACCTGCTGCCTAAGCCACTCATAGCGCGGGGCCTCTAACAGTCGAAATTGCCACACTTGCATTAGTGTGAGGGTGAATAGTTGTGTAGGTACCGTCATTGGCAGAGCCGACTCTGGCGATTGGTGGTGCAAACTGCGGTGGCTTCCTGGGAGGGCTCTGGCACTCAGGTGCTTTTTTTTTTTTTTCCAAAAATTAATCTCTGCTCTACACAAACCAATACACATTTACAGCTCTCCTCTGTACCCTGTTTGTACTCCGTTTCCAAGGAGGTAAATCTTCCCAATATAAATCAGTGAATCGCCCCCTGCGTGGTATTCATCAAAATGACACTGAAAGTGTTTTCTGGGCATTGTGAGACAGCATTAATAATGTATATGTGTGACGTAACACACAAAAGAGAAGCATGCATATATTTAGCCATGGGAGACAAGAAACCAGAGTGGCTCAATGCAAAGCACTCTGGGAATGCAAATACCCCTTGCCCAGATCCTATGTTGGGTCCGTTTTTTTCCCTGAATGCATGGGTTGAAATCACTGAAACACAAATTATGTAAACAGGTATTTCGTGCCCCCATTGATAAGTCAGTTCTAGCACTGAATGTGTGTCCATTGAGGGCACAACTTAAAACATCAGCACTTTCACTTAGCACCATAGAAAGAGGGGCTGAGGAGCCAGGGATGGCAGGATCTAGGCAGATTAGTACATATTTTTAGACTGCATTGTTTGTTTAATTTACTCAACGCTCTTGATGAGAGGAGAAGGGTTGGTCAGCAAAGAGTGAGTGACTAAGAGTGAGGGATGAAGGCTGAGTACTAAGCGAGAGGGACAGTAAGCGACAGAGGATAACGAAGAGATAGAAGGTATAAGGACTGAGCATGAGAAATGAGGTGAGCTAAAGGGAGAGAGACAGGGAATGATCACTCTGGGGTCAGGGATGTGGAATGAGAAATGGTGAGTGATGAGAAGCCTTGCACAAGTTGTCTAGCTTTACTCCCCCGCTCACATTTTCCTCTGTGTTATTGACAAGCTCTCTGGGTTTCCTCACCTTCTGCTTAGATTCTCTTTGCCCCACTTGACCTCAGACTCTCTGCCTCTCCTCCACCGTCTCTCCCTGCACCCATTCACCACAGACTACTCCTGTCAGTTCATCTCCTCACCAAAGGTCGGACTGGCCTGTAGGGCAATCAGGCAGTGCCCGAGGGGCTGGTCTGAAAAGCCTTATGTGGGCCAGTTTTTTGTGGTTTGTGGGCCTTGTGTTATGCTCTTGTGGGCCGGTTTTTACTGTTGGTTTTCCTGATATTACCACAAACTTGCTTGTGGTAAGCCCAAAATTCATGCACACCTTGCAAAATACCTATACAATGTATCTTTACAACTCCATAAGTGCCCTATTAGGAAATGTGGGCCACTTTTTTAGCTATCTGATGCGCTGATGGGGGCCGCTTATTTTGGTGCCCAGGCTTATTTTGTGTCCCACTCCAACCTTGTCCTCACCACAGGCCCGCGCCGCTCCTGCACTTCGTGTCCCTCGATCCACCAGAGGCTGTTCTGTCTTTCCTTCTCCCGTTCCTCTATTCACCGCCCAATCCCACTCTACTCACCCCTTCGCCACAGACATTCTCTTTTCTCCAACGCCCCCCCCCCCCCCCCCCCCCAATTCATACCTTTTGTCTTTGCGCTCTCTCACCAGCTCTTGACCCCTCCACCCCCGCCCCGAACCCCATGCTCTACCTTTCGCCTCGGGCTTAACTGCTTTCCTGTCTCCCCATTCCTCCAATAACCCAAGCTCTCTGCAGTGCTTAATTTGAGCCGGTGATAAAGCAATCATTTCTGGGACCAGCATTTATTTTTTCCTCTTCAGACATTTCTGGAGAGCAAGAGAGGTCGAAAAAAAAAAAAAAAAAAAAAAAAGGGGGAAGAAGAAGAGGAAAGGAGGAGGCATGGAAAACAGAAAAAAAAGTCACCAAAGGAGAAAGCAAGAACCTGCAAGAGGGATACAAACAGGCAGGAAGTGTACGTCAGTGGATTAAACAGGCCTAATCAAAACTACGCAGCCTTGGTATTCGGAGCGCTGATATTAATAGCGCGGGCTGCAGGCTTCTAAGCAGAGCTTGGGGCGCCGACACTCGTTTTCATACATATAAAGCACTGGCTCTCCCCCGCTCCTTTTCCCATCTCTCATTCACCAACCTACCTCTCCTCCTCGTTGCTCTATTCACCACAGCCCTACCCTCCTTTCTTCACGCTTTTCCCGTCATTTGTCTTCCCACTCCTTCTGGTTTCATTTTCGACCTCTCCTCCCTGTTCCGCCATTAACATCCTCAGCTTCACCCTTTCTCCCGTCCCTGCAATCACCTACGCTCCCATCCTCCATTCCTCATCAGGCTCCCCCCCCTCATCCCATTCTCCCTGTGCCTCCATTCCCACAGGCTTTGCCCCGCCTTTCGTGGTCTGTTTTCCACCCTAGCCTCCATCTCTATTATCCATTCCACCATGTTCACTGCATTCACTACCAACCTCTCTCCTCGTCAACCTCTCCACCTGCCCCTGAGCGCTCTCCCGCCCTCACCCATCAGTACCTAGTTTGGGCGTTCATGCGCTGCTTATCCATCACAGTCCCTGGTGTGCACCAACAATGACCCGCCGACGGGTGAAATTCTGCCTGCCTAGACCTAAATCAGTGGTCTCCAAACTTTTTAATGCCACGCCCCCCAGTTGAAAAATAAAAATCATTGGGGCCCCCCCCCTCAGAATTTTTCACTTATTTTTTTTAAGATGGCAATTTTTAAATATGTCTGGATGTATTTAAACATTGCAGTTAAGTACTGTTGCCTTTTTAAAAATGCACTAACACGTTTCTGCTTAAACCAAAACACTTATCTCTGTAATGCTTCTTTTGGCCAGAGCCTGGCCCCTCCCCCCACCACTTATCACTTGAGGCCCCCCTACGGGGGCCCACCCCCCAGTTTGAAGACCCCTGACCTAAGATGACCAGACACCCTGGACAGTCCCGGTGTCCCGACGCCTTTGCTATTTTTATATAAATGTCCCTCTTTTTTGGGAAAAAGGCCACGCCATCCTGCAAAGGAGAGATGAAAGGTACGCTGCCCTTTCCACAAGTAGCACTAAAGGTTGAAATAATTTGAGTGTCTGTTTCCGCCAGGCAGCACGGGGGGAGACTGCTCTCAGCAGAGAGAGTGGAGAGGAGTGGGGGGGGGGAGGGGGGGTGAAGGGTGTAAGCCTTGCTATTATTGCTAAAACGTAGTATGTAAATAAGTGTGCACGTATATATGTAACATTTACAACCGTAGCGCGTACATAGATATATCCACAAGTACATGTTTATACACACACATTTACAAGACTACGCAATAAACGTGACAGGTCAGATATAGAAGTGAGGTTAAAGGCTTTAGTCCTACTTTCATGTCTGACCTCTCCCGGCTTTTGCTTCCCAGAAGCTGGTCACCCGAGTAAACCACTCCACATCTCCGAAGCGGTGCAGGTGCGGGGTCCCGCAGGGTGCTCACCTGTGCAGGAAGCGTCGGTCCTGCCGCTGAGGGAGCGCACAGGTGCCGAGCCCGAGTGCCTCGAAGCTCCCTCTGCAAGCCGCCGCAGTCGTGTGTTCACCTCAGGCTCGGGTGGCGTGGGAGGGACTGACGTGAACTGATAGCGCTGGAGTTTCAAGTTTGGCAGCCAGGGCAGTTTATCCTGTTCGGCGCTTACTTCACCAGTGTAACTTCAGACCTGAGCTCCCCGACCCCTCCACCAGGGCAGTTAATCATGTTCAGCGAGTTACTACACCTGTTTAGCTGTTGAGCTCTCAGACCCCGCCGTCAGGGCAGTTAATCCTATTCGGCTGTTCACCAGTGGAACTGCACACCTGAGCTCCCCGACCCCTCCATCAGGGCAGTTTATCATCCACCAGGGCAGTTTATCCTGTTCTACAGTAACTTCACCTGTGGAACTGCAGACCTGAGTTCCCCGACCCCTCCACCAGGGTTGATTGCCCTGTTCTGCAGTTAGTTCACCAGTGGAACTGCAGACCTGGGCTCTCCGACCCCTCCACTAGCGGGCCGTGTCAAGTGAAGACTAAGAAACTCCCACAGCCCTGCAGGAGGAGCGGGTATCTACAGAGCTGCCAGCTGGCCTGGTGCCATCCGGGGCACAGGCTTCTAGTTCCCTGTTTTCTTTTCATTCAAGAGGCTGCGCGTTGGATTCTGGGACGTGACTTTTTGTGCTCACATTTATATGTATGGGTTTAACAGCCCCAAAATGCAAAGTAGTGTTATTGCCTCTTTATCCAGGACAGGCCGAGGTGTTGGACATGCCTTGGGGAATAATTGGGATTTGTAGTGATGCCCAGGAAACCGACAACAGACCCAACACATTGTGCCGAAGTCGTATTTTCATATTTAAGCAAATAAGGGGTTTATTTTTTTATCATTGGGGGTGCTAATCAGGCTGGAAAATTACACAATAAAAAATCGTCAACACAATTATGGATTTGATTTAAGTCTGCGAATGAAGACTGTAGTGACGCAGAATGCGGGTGGAGGGTGTTCAGCTATTGACAAGTTGTCACAAATCAGAGCAAACAAAGAATCTCTCGCTCGCTCCTCCCTCTCTAAGATAAAATATTACACAAGGCGCGTGGATACTGAGCGAATGGCTGAATAGACTCGCTTATCATGATGGAGATATCCAGGGTCGGACTAGCCTACAGGGCAACCAGGCAGTACCCAATGGGCTGGTCTGACAGGGCGGTGCTCGAGCCGTGTGTTTTTTTAGGTGGCGCATAGCAGCGCGCAAGCCCTGCTTTTCCGACGTGTTGGTATGTATCTGGGCTTTTAACCACTCCCACCGCACGCCCATCACTAGTTCATGGGCTTTGCTTTCAATAATCCTTTATCATTAATAAATGGTTTCCGTTTATCCCTCCTCGGGGCGGGTTTGTTTTAGCCTCGGCCATCGACCCTTTTACAGGGCTAATTGCACTTTTGCGGATAACTTTGACTGAGAGCGAACTTCATTTTGTCTCTCTGGTGGTGCTTTGAATCTGCTTGCTTATGTCAACCGTTTTACTTTTTAATTCTCAGTTTGTGTGGCAAGAAAAGTCCAGTTAGGAATTTACAACGCTAATAGCTCTGCCTCAAGCAAGCCCGAGACCCATTGCATTGCAAATGCTTGTGGCTGTTTGTGGTTCTGTTTATGGTCTGGGCGATCAGTTTTTACAGGGGATTTCACAAACATTGCTTGTAGCAAGCTCAAATCCATGCAGTTTTCAATAACTTGCGAAACACTTGTACAGCAATTCTTTACAAGGTCAAAACTGTTCTGATTTGCAAACATGGTGCACTTTTTATCTATCTAAATCACTGATGGAGGTCCCTTTTATTTTGGTGGTTGGATCTAATATATGACCCAGTCCATCCCTATAAATACCAGTAAAGATTGTTTGTAGATTTGCATTTATTAGTGGACATGGCCAATCCAGGTGAAAAAAAAACTGCATCGGGCGTCCGGCATCGACTGCATTGAGAATGAGTCCTCTGTTCATCGGCATTCCTTCAGGCTTTTAGAGTTGCCATATATTCTACTCACACATTTAAATGTATCAATCTCTGTTATCTGCCCTGTAGATGCTAGGGCCACATATTCCCAGCTAGTGGATCAGTAATGACCCCCTCTTCTTGCATGCAGTTATATAAGCGAGACACTATGTGATGAGGAGTACTGGATGCCAACTGGAGTGTCAATGTCATTCATTAAGGGTCTTCATCTGGGAATATGGAAATACTGCTCTGGATGCTGCTGTGAGTCTATATTATAGACAAATATCTAATGGGGCGTGATCCATTGTGACAGGAATTGCTTTTACTGGAGGGGACTGGCCATCAGGAAAAATTGCACTAAGTTAAGGGTGTTCTGCAATTGTGGCATTGACTTCTGTGCTTGCTAAAGATGCCAGGCAAGGAGTGAGTAGAAAGTCCGGGGAGTATAAGACCTCTCGTTCAGCCAGCAAAATCCCAACACATTCAATTCAAGAACAATATTTACATCTTCTGTTGTCCAGGTGGTCGGCCAGCACAGTACAGTCCCCGGGGTGTAGGGGAAGCACTATCTTCCTCAATCCAAAGATGGGGCACAAAAGGTGGTAAGTAGTACCAGGTGTCTGTGCAATGGGTATGAGCTTATAAATCGTAGAGGTCAAAGTCTTAGAAGCCACTTTAGTCATACGGCAATGTAAGGGGTTCCCATTTTACTCCAGGTTGTTTCCCAGCAATGGCAGTTTCACCATTACTGTTCAAGGAGGCAGAATAAGTGTCTAGCCAGTGAAATAGGGATATTCAAGGACATATATAATAATTTAGGAAGAAGCATCAACTTCATCAGGGCTATACGGCCTGCCATCAAGAAGCGGAGTTTCATTCACCGGCCCACCTGCTGCTCTTCAGTGTTTGAGACGACTGTGCCATAGTGTTCACGGAGAACTGAATTTATGTTGTGATGGATCCATCTCCACAGGTACTCGACGTAAGAGTTACACTGTACTAGTGGGAAGTCTCGGCCATATTCTGTGGTGCTCAGTGTCAGAGGGAAGACTTGCGACTTTCCTCAATTAAGGGAGAGGCCCAAGCGGTGCCTTAGAAATTCACAGATGATGGTGGAGAGGTTGAATCCCGGATCTCTAGAGGAATAATAGTATGTTGTGCGCATAGAGTTTAATGAGATGTTGTCATGAGTTAAATCTGAGCCCCTTGTCGGAACTATATTGGTGGAGCATGCAAGCTGGTGGCTTCAGCACAACATCAAAAAGGATGGGAGAGAGGCTGCTTCCCCCTCTGGCAGCTCTTATTATTTGATTTGATGCAGATATCATGCTGTTTTTCCTTAGACAGGTAATTGGGCAATAGAGCATTCTAATCCATCTAATCCAACCAATTAATTTACCTACTAGCCCCACTCTCTTAAGTGTTACAAGAAGGAATCTCTGCACCAAGGAATCAAAAGTTGCACTGGCATCAAAAAGTACGGCTGTCACATTGAGCAATGAAAGCAGCTGGTGAAGGCAAGAGATCACTGTATGAAAATGAGAAGATTCAGAAGTGTGGTGCCACGGTTGCACCCATCAGTGGCTTCAGATGCAGGCTTGGGAAGGTGAGATGTACATCGCTTCTTCTGCTGTGAAGTTAAGAGGGGCTCCGGTGGGCCACTGCGCTCATCCTGTTTATTTACCTCTCATCTTCCAGCCCGCCGGTGTTGTTCTGGGTGCTTCCACCCTGATCCTGGGAGGTTTGCTGCTAGGAGATACCTTGAGTACCTCCATTTTCCCAATGTTTCTTCCTCCCAAAATTCCTAGGGAAGGAAGTATATTTGCCAATACAATATGGCGGACATCCTTAGTCTCCCAATGGACTCTTCCAAATCAATTATAATTTCCTTTTTCCTGATGTAAGTTCCTGAGATTTTCTGTATATATAAGGAGGTCAGAACTGCCTTGGCATCACAATGCTTTGTCAGTCCTGTTGAGGGCTTCTACACTTCCTACTGTTTTCCTGAGTCCAGGTTCCTGTCTTTCAACTCTGCTAGTATCCGTCCTGCTCCTGTTCCCAGTACCATCTGAATTCCAGTTGCTTTCTCCAGCGATTATCACTTTCTGGATTTTTTTGCCAAGCTGGCTTTTTTGTCCAAATGGGCTTTTTTTGGAAGGCAGTATTTCCTTAGGCTCTTTCTGGCACTGGCGGCATCATGGCTACCGGAAGGGTCACTCATACCTCTGGCAGAGTAAGACCATGAGAACCTGGGCAGTTCCCTCTCATCAAACTAAAGAGTCCTTAGCCAGGTGCGGTTCTCCTGAGCCTGACAGATTGCGACTCCCACAAATCAGTCATGTACCAGAGAGAATGGCTTAAGCCAAGGTTATTGTACAAGGGGCCCTGGTGGACCATGGCAAAATCTTGTTGCAGTCTGTTTAGCAACAAGCCCAATCATTGCAATAATTACATGATGAAAACCTAGCCTTATGCCAAACCATAGTTGCAAGGTCCTCTGATGTACCATCTGTTTCTTCAGCACTTCTTCATTTTTCTAGAGATCCTAACAAGCTAAAAGAATTTATAGACTCCCTGATGGTCTTTTTCACTTTCTACCTAGCACAATTTGCTCAGGATAGGGCAAAGATTGGCTACCTTAACAGTGCCTTGTCCGGCTCTACTTTAGCCTAGGTGACCCTGTTAGCCACAGAAGACTCTTGCCTCACAGGCTGTGCAACATTTTTAACAACGTTCAGACGCTTGCTTGAGAGTCTGGATTTATTTTTTTCTGCAGAAGCCCTCTGTGAAATTAACAAGTAAATCAAGATGTTTTCACCTTGATAAACTGATTTTGTCAATTATATGCCAAGGCCAACTGGGTAGAACAACCCCTTGTAACCTTGTTTCCCAAAGGTCTCAGAGAGGAAATCAAAGATGAACTGGTTCACTCTAGTTCAGCAGAGACATTTTCAACCTTAATGGATCAGGCCATGCTCATTGAACATTGCCTTTGTGAATGCTGTTTTAAAAAGAGCATTGCACCTAGCCCGCAGTTGCCCTGTTTGTTCTCAAAGGATTTCGGGAAAAGGTAGCTCCCGTCCCTAGTAAAAAGTAGAAAGGATGGGATATTTCTTCAATTCCTTTCTTCAGAGTATATGGGGATTCACCAGCCTGTTTATTCCTTTTTATGCATTCTATTGGAATTTCCTAATGTTAAGAACGAAAAAGGGTCTAGCCCTTTTGGACAGTGGGGAAAGTGGCCTATACTTAGACAAAGACTGGGCCCAAGTGAAGGGTATTCCTCATATTCCAAAAGAAATTCAGGAGCAAGTTCAGACAGTAGATGGTACAACTTCGGTTTCTGGACCGTCAAAGAGATGACAGTTCCACTGAAACAGCACTTTTGTAAGCACCAAGAGACCACATCCTTCGTTCTCATTGTTTCTCCCAATCATATTGTGATTCTTGGGATGCTCTGGCTGTCACATCAAAATCCTTATGTTGATTGGGAGACCAGAACAATATCCTCATCCTCCCAATTCTGCCACAAATTTTGTTATCCTTCAGAAGATTATTGGATTCCTAAAGAAATGGCTCATACGACAACCATAGATTCAGGAAACCTCAATTTCCTTCAAGTAGTATGAGTTTAAAAATCAGTCCTTCTCTGACATTTTTGAAGAACCTGAGGAATTATCCTTGCCTCCCAATCGAGGGTTTGACTGCGGAATTCCCTTTGAGCCGGAGCTATTTTTCCTGTTGGTAAAATGTACTCCCCTTCACAAACTGAGACGGCAGCCCTGAAACAATACAGAGAAGAAGACTTATGGAATGGATTCATTTCCTGCTCTTCATCCCCAGAAGGAGCTTCTATGTTTTTGTTCAAAAGAAGTCAAATGAATTGAGACCCTGCACAGATTTCAGAGACCTAAACAAAATCACTATTAAGGATAGCTACCCATTGCCCTTGATCAAGGATATTGTAGAGTCGATCGGGGGTGCTGAATTCTTTAGCAAGCTATACCTTTTGTGGGAGTTATCACCTCTTACGTGTCAAGGAAGGAGATGAGTAGGAAACAGCCTTTAGAACCACTCCGGTCATTATGAGTACCGTCATACCATTTGGTTTACCCAGCGCCCCAGCTATTTTCCAACGCATTATGGATCATGTATTTTTATACATGCTTGACCAATTTGTCGTAGTCTACCTCAATGACATCCTGGTATTTTCCAAAGAAGCCGGATTACAGCATGGGCATGTCTCTCAAGTCTTAACTTGATGTATTCTGAGAGAAATATATATTCCCATGACTGCTTTCAACAAGTCCCATGCACTGTGAACTGTGGAGATGAAAGTGCTATCTTGTAGTGTGGGGTTTCCACTACACCATACATTGGCCAGATTGTGTGCCTTCATTAGTCCAGTCACCAGCGCTGCAGACTGCAAGTATCAGACTGTACCTGATCTATCAAGGTGTGGGTCTATGGTGATATTAAAGTCTCCTTCCCAGGAGATCGCACAGGGCAAGAGTTGCAGACATTTATCCCATACCCAGCAGAAGAAAAAAATGAATTATCTGTATTAAGACAGCATATTCTCTCCTAATATATCCTGAACTATCAGTTATCACCCCTCAGCATCAGTAATGACTTCTAGCAGGTGGAAACAGAGCCCCCTCCTGAAAATAATTGTAGTGACCCTTGCATATGATAAGAAGGACACAATGAAAAAAAGTGCTCCATCTGGTTGCAAACTGTTTACATATTTTTTGCAATGTGTGTTTCTTGCAGCAGGACTCCATCCACTTTATGTCTGTTTAGATAGTCTAGGACTGTTTCACCGTGCACATGTTATTTCAATCTTGGACGTTCCAATATTGGAGGTGCAATACTATGTCATTTCAATTAATTTGTATTTTAGTCATCATATATTTAAGACTGTGTGGTGTGTTCTTTTGTGGCTCATGGAAAGTGTTAGATCGCTTGGTCGTTGTAGTCGTTGTGTCTTGTGACCACAACTGAATATCAAAGCTCAATTCAGCTGCTCAGCTTCCCACACTGATTTCCCTAACTTGCCAGTGGGCAAATGATTCCCAACCAGCCTGTCAAACCTGACACCCAACATGGTGGTATTACCACTGTCATCCAGGCAATCATAAGCACTCAAAACAAGTTTCTCCCTGGGATTCAAGCCATATTACTACACCTTTAGGTAGAGCCAGGTGGGATGACTTCCCATCAGGCACACAGGGTAGTACAAATGTGGGTTACACATCATATATGACAACATTAAGGGGGTCATGGACTGCCGGGGCCAGGGTTGGAGGGAGCACCGCCAACAGGCTGGCGGTGCTCCACAGGGTATTCTGACCACGGCCAGAAAGGGAAAACCGGCGGTCTCCCGCCGGTTTTCTGCTGCCCTGGGAATCCCCCATGGCGGCGCAGCTTGCTGCGCCGCCATGGGGGATTCTGACACCCCATACCGCCATCCTGTTCCTGGCGGTTCGCCCGCCAGGAACAGGATGGCGGTATGGGGTGTCGTGGGGCCCCTGGGGGCCCCTGAAGGGCCCATGCCAATGGCATGGGCCCTGCAGGGGCCCCCGTAAGAGGGCCCAACTTTGTATTTCAGTGTCTGCCTTGCAGACACTGAAATACGCGACTGGTGCCACTGCACCCGTCGCACCTTCCCACTCCGCCGGCTCAATTCTGAGTCGGCGTCCACGTGGGAAGGATGATTTGCACTGGGCTGGCGGGCGGCCTTTTGGCGGTCGCCCGCCAGCCCAGTGCAAATCCCACAATACCCTCAGCAGTCTTTCGACCGCGGAGCGGTATTTTGGAGGGGGGAACTCTGGCGGGTGGCCTCCGCCGCCCGCCAGGGTGAGAATCACCCCCTAAATCTGGTGCCCATTGCATTATACTATTCTTATGGTAAGTGGCGATGTCAACATTAGAATCTGTCAAAGGGTACATGTCTAATGAGCAGGGATGATTCATAGGTCCGATGCTCCCAGCAAAAGAGCTGTGGTGACCATCAAGTTGTCGCTCTCAGTACTTTCTTGCATCAAGTGCAGAATATATATAGATGATGAATTCAGCTGTGGGTGGAGATGGTAGTATTAGCCACTGCCCTGATTTATTTGTCACTAACTTGCTAAGGTGTGAAGTGGAAGCATCATCTCATTTGATTTCTTTGTAAAGAAGACCGAGCCAGGTAATTTTTTAGGAATGTAGTGATTTGGTGTGTGTTTGTGAAGATATGTGCCTGGTATTGTCACTCAATTGCACTGGATATGGCATGGCATACCCATGGGCAGCATTTTATAAATTTCTCCTAAATGGCAAGAACTTAAGTCTTGCTTCTTGAACCACCACAGAGAAGACCAGGTAGGTGGAAATTGAGCTGCCATCATATATGTCAACCCTTGCTTCTCTCTTCCTTGGTGAACGGCGGTGTTGCTATTCGTATAGTTAGAGCAGACAGGCTATGATAGGATGTGCTGTTGTTGCATCCAATGAGCTCACTCCACTGTAAACATGTGAGAATGTAGCAGAACCAAAGTTATTTGTGAACACAGTTTCCACAAAATCCTCCATTTTGCCAATGGTGGTTGTTTCTGTGACTTCTAGTATGCACAACTTGTTCCTCCTTGATCGTGTTTCTAGGTCTTAATTTTTAGCTATAATGAAGTCCAGATACCTTTTCATATGTGCCACGCCGAGAATCACCTGGTGACGCCACAAGCAGACTCACCATCCCATGCTCAGTTGCAATATCAAACTGTTTCAAGAAGTGAGGCTGCCCCGCGTGGCACAGGTAGTGAACTAGAGGAGGACCCTCACCTTGCACTGTCATGGCTTACCTTCTTGTCCTGGAGTCTGGGGGTCAGGTAATCCCTCTCATATCACATCAAGATTCTTTTGATGCCCATATGTCTAGGAGTGCTTCAGCCCTGTAGGTCAGCTCCACTCTCGGCAGCATCTTCTCCAGACCCTGCCCTGTTCTAGACCACTCTCGCCTGGCCCCACAAGAGCACAGCACCAGGCTGCAAACGTCATCCCAAAGGCAAGGTACAATCCACCAGCCTGTGCCTGAGGCATCACAGGATGGCAGGACAAGACCCTCACCCCTGGGCCACCTCTGGGTACTTCCTATGATTTTGTCTTGTCAGCCATTCTGAGGAGTGGCGGTATCAATAGGTGCCACATCCTAACTACGCTTCTATAAATTATTTTGTTTGGTGCTTTGTTGATGGTGTGGTGCAAGGGCTCCTGATTCCATGTTTAATTTTGGTGACATATTTTGCCATTTTCGATGAAAGGCTCACAGTGTAAGTTGCTTCTTGGTGAAGTGGATACTATTTGGAAAACCTGGTGGGTTGTGACCATCTTATGTCTTGAGTGGGAAGTTTTTTTTCATGGTTATTTAGGAAATTAGTCTACTGTGAACAAGGAATACAAATAATCTTGGTACACTGAGAAAATGAACCTTATTAGACTACGCTTGAAAAACTCAAGAACCTATATTGAATTAGGACTAGGTCGTAATATGGGATCTGCCAAGGACAATTGATCTCATTAGCAGAAAACATCTACCAATATATCATTA
Source organism: Pleurodeles waltl (assembly GCF_031143425.1). Classification (NCBI taxonomy): domain Eukaryota; kingdom Metazoa; phylum Chordata; class Amphibia; order Caudata; family Salamandridae; genus Pleurodeles; species Pleurodeles waltl. The sequence continues at coordinate 1,678,421,163 of NC_090445.1, read as the reverse complement.
ATTTACAAACATTGATGAAGCATAAACACTTTGAGTCTACCAAATACCTCTTTAAAGTGATAGCTCTCAGAGTTCTCAAATTCACAAAAATTGAAGTGCACAATACCACTTAAAGTGTCTTCATGTAGATATGGTTTTCAATTTAAAGTCCCAAACTTCACGATGCAATGATTGTGTGTTGCTCAGAGATTTCTGATGTCTGCTGCTGTGCTTATCAAATGGTAATTATGTTTGTACAAATTTGTTTTTATGAAAGGTTTTTAAGACATAGGACCAAGACTTGAACTCCTCAAGCTCGCATCATATTTCAGATCCCCCTCACTAAATTCCTGTCCCCTCATTTGGCCTTTCATACTCTCTGTAAATTAAGAAGCTCTCGATGCTGCCAGAAAGTGGGGTTCTGGAAACAAGGAAAACTTTCAGTACTCCACTCTCATGGTTCCCTAATTTCTTGCAGGGTTTCCCATGAAGGACTCCTCAGACATTGGTTATCTCACCTAGTAAACCCATGATGCAGCTTACAGTTCCCATGGAAAATAAATCACAGGAGATCCCATGTGATTCAGTTTCTGTTTTGTTTTTGTATTTCCCACCTACACCTGCTGCTGTGTCTAATCCAGTAGCAGCTGGTCGCAAAATAAATTGGAAGGGCAAAGAAAACTGGAACATACATACTGTACATAACATTCACATATAACATACACACATAACATATACAGATGAAGCGGAGTGGCCAAGATGGTGGCGTGAACGGACGCGTCTCGGAGCGCTCTGCCGCCTGGAGAAACAGCATAGCAGCCCTGGGCCCCCCCGCTTTGATCGCTCCTGAGTGCTCCGGAGCGCTGCTGTGACCCGGGGGGGGGGGGGCAAGCGAAGCAGTCCGACGCTGAGGCGGAACCGGCGGAGGAGCTACGCCTGACCGGGCCGTCTGAGAGGCCTGAGACACGCGTGGTCTGTGCTGACTGACCGGGCCGAGCCTCCGGCCCCCACACAGCGAGGCGAGATCCCGATGAGAGGACACTGGCCCGGCAGCACTGACGAGGAGAGGCCCCGGGGCCGGGACCCGGTGGCACAGACCAGGCCACGGAGGTAATGGGATGGGGGACTGGGTCTGTATCGCAGGGCTGAGTCGCGCGGCTTCGCCCCCCCGGCCCTCAGAAATGCTGATGGCCCTGGATGTGGGCACAGGGAGGACCTGAAGAGGAGGTGCCGGGAATGCTGGGCCCTTCTGCCCCTTTTGGAAACTGCTAGCCTGCGGTCCCGGAGACTGAGAGTGCAGCGCAACGGGAGGCGAGAGCTCGGCGGAATCGATCGGCCCGCGGAGGTGAGCAGTATTAGAGCGCGTTGGGGGGCTGCCCTCCCACGGTAGTCGGAGTGGGAACCCCACCGTGAAATCCGGGGGGGCAATGGCCCCCACCAAACCAAAGAGAGATCAGTCAGTCCAGGAGATGCTGACTAGAACCCACCCATCGGAGGGCAAACACGTCGATGCTGCCGCCCAGACACAGGGGCTTGCAGAAAAGGGAGATACGGAGGACAACGGGCGGCACTGGTCACAAAGAGTTTCCGCACCTCCTTGTTTAACTCTCTGAGGACGGATCTTCTGGAACTATGAAAGGATTCTCCCAGGAGATGCTTGAGCTACGTGCTGATCTCACCTCGTTAGGGGAAAGAGTGTCCAGTATAGAGAACAACGAGATATCCAGAGGTGATGAAGTCAAACAACTTCAACAGGAGATTACTCGCCTGCGCAAACAACAGGAGCAATTGCAGATCGCAACCGAGGACCTGGAAAATCGCTTCCGTTGCCACTATATACGCATTAGAGGGGCTCCACATGGGGCGGAAGGAGATGACATCAGAGAGTATGCTACAGCTTTGTTTTGCTCACTCTTAGGCCCAGAAAGTAAGCAGAAGATCATATTGGACAGGGTCCACAGAGCGGGCCGATCAGGAGGCACTGGAGCTCGCCCTCCCGACATCCTAGCGTGTGTCCACAATTTTATGACCAAAGAAGATATCCTCCAAAAGGCGCAAAATCTACCCCAAATCTAGTTCAGGGGTCACACCTTACTGCTCTATCAGGATCTCTCTCTGCTCACACTGCAGAGGCATAGGGAACTCAAGCCCAACACAGACTACCTCCGGGCCAACTCCACACCTTACAATTGGGCTCACCCCTTCCGGCTCATAATCCGATGGGGGGACCAGACGCGAGAGGTGAAATCACCTCACGAGGCCCAACGGATCCTAAACCTGGAGGAGACAGAGCACAGGGTGAAGTCCCCTGGGAGGGGGCCCCCCGAAAGTCGCCCTGGATGGCGATGAAAGGAACGGAAACGGAGACCGCCACGGCCATCTTCCACGGAGAGAGCTTTTGAGAGACAATTTGTTTTGAACAGCATTGCTGCCGGCGCCAGCCCATAGCTACTGCCCGCTGCCAGAAGCTGATGGGGACGCCCACGGACCACCCTGAGAGCCAGGGGTTGACGGGTGCTGGAGTGGGGCCTGGGCAGCGGGGCCTCTAGATGCCACACTTAGACTTTGCGAGATATCCCCGACCTCTGCTCAAAACCTTGCTTTTTCTTGGACTTTCTATAGAGGACTTGACCGTTGTTAGATGAGCACCTGTTGTGCTGTTTTGTTAGTAACAATATGCTCCCCCTCAAGAATCACCTTTTAGCGCAGAGGCCTATAAACCCCCACGTGCACACTCCATCCAGGGCTGTCCCCGAGCCCAGCTTACTCACAGAGCTCAGATGCCACTGCTTTATACCCCGCATTCATACACTTGACATTTAAGTGCCTAAGCCTCAATGTCCGAGGCCTTGATAATCCCTCGAAAAGACTGGTGATTCTCTCTTATCTTGAGCGGTCAGAAAGCCATATATGCCTACTACAAGAGTAACACCTGCTGGCCAAAGACACATACCGAATGCGCTCCAAATGGTTTCCCCAACAGTATTTGTCTTCAGCTCCACTAAACATGGGGAGGTGGCGATTTTGGTTTCTAAAACATTCCCTGGAGAATTCATCATTAAGATTCATGAGATTATGGGCAGATACCTGGTCTACAGAGTGCAAATTGAATTATTTTATTTCGAAATAGCTAACATTTATGCACCTAATACACAGCAAGAAGCATTCATGAAACAGGCTCTATCTTCAACGCTCATTACCCCCAACAGAGCTATACTCGTGGGTGGTGATTTCAGTCTTGTTATGGACAATGACCTAGACCGATCAGGACAACGACACGAGCAGACGGGGGCTCTTACTCCTGCAGGTCTGCAGTGGCTTGCAGACTGTGATTTAGATGATATCTGGCGGAAGGGTCATCCGAACCTTCGAGACTATCCGCTTTACTCGGCTGCCACAAAGACTTATACACACATAGATTATTTTCTAGCCTCTTCTGAGTTCCGATCTCGGGTCCAGGAGACCACGATAGAGCCCCGAGCTCTAGCGGACCATGCTCCTATAACTTTAACACCCCAATTCAACCTCAGCCGAGCCCCAGGTTCTGGCTGGCATTTTCGGGACAGGATCTTGCAGTCTCGGGGTGTCACAGATGCGGTGCGACAGACGATCATAGACTACCTTAGCCGAAATGATAATGGGCTTGCCTGTATGGACACACTCTGGGAGGCACTCAAGGTAGTAGTACGTGGAGAGGTGATTTCGATCTCGACAAAGGAACAAGGCCCGGAGAGAACAGAGAGCGTTGTTAGAGCAGAGGGTGACTGCACTGGAGTGCTCTCACAAACACACGGGATCTCCAAGAGTTGGAGGGAACTAGAGAAAATTCACCTCCAGCTGAAAAGATTAGACTGGGATCGGGCCGAGTATGCAATAGGACAGCTCAAACATAAATATTACATGGGGGGCAATCGCTGCAGGAAACTTCTTGCCCACAAATTAAGGGCACAACGCACGCTAATACCATCGAGATGGTGCGCTCCCCCTCCCGAGGTGAGGCGCGCACTGATACGCAAATTGCGGAAGCATTTTCCGACTTCTACAGGGACCTATACCCGGCAGACACTGTGATTGCCCTCGATCCCTCCGCGTACCTCGCTGACTGCACAATCACCCCACTCTTGGAAAAGGATGCAGCTCCCCTTAACAAACCAATCAGGATAGAAGAAGTGATCTCGGCTATTTCCTGTCTTAAGGTCGGGAGGTCGCCAGGCCCGGATGGCTACACCCCCCCTTTTCTATAAAACCTTCTGTCCTGAGCTATCCCCAATACTCACACGACTCTTCAACTCTTTCACAGAGACCAAAACTCTTGCTCCCAGCATGCTCTATGCGATCATCACTGTAATCCACAAACCCGAGAAGGACACGAAGGAATGTGGATCGTCCCTACCCATTTCACTTCTAAACATAGATGCCAAGCTGTTCAATGGCATCCTAGCACAGCGCCTCAACCCTTATTTGCCCGGGCTTATTGACCTGGATCAGGCGAGTTTTATACCCCATCGACAATGTGGAGATAACACAAAGCGACTCTTACATCTTATAGACAAAACGCACAGATCACGAAAGGAGGCACTCCTCCTTACTATTGATGTGGAGAAGGCGTTTGACAGGGTGCATTGGCCCTATCTCTTCCAGGTGTTGGAGCACTTCGGGGTCGGACCGATGCTCCTGACGTGGATAAAATGTGTTTATCAAGAGCCCAAATCAGCGGTCCGAATCAACGGCACGTTGTCATTGCCATTTCCGATAGGGCGAGGAATGAGACAGGGCTGTCCACTTTCCCCGCTCCTATTCGCTCTCTACATGGAGCCCCTGACACAAAGACTGAGAGCCAATCGCCTTATAACAGGCATCAACTTTGGGGGCGACTACCACCTTATTAGTCTCAATGCTGATGATGTGATCCTTACTGTGTCTGAGCCCGTGGTATCACTCCCAGTGCTCACTGACGCTTTACACACATTCGGTTCCACTTCAGGATTCAAAGTGAATGCTCAGAAATCTCAAATTCTGAACCTGTCGGTCCTTCCTGAGCACGAGGAGGAACTACGCTCCAGATTCCCCGTTATCTGGACATCCTTGCACGTCCCGTACCTTGGCATTGACCTAGCAATGACGGGCACAAAAACAGCCCATATGAACTATACTGTAATTTTCAGGGTGGTACTAAAAGACCTAGAGACATGGGGAAAACATAAACTTTCTTGGTTCGGCAGAATTGCTGCAATAAAAATGACAATCCTGCCGTGCATACTCAATCTATTCCAAACACTCACCCTTGCTCCACCACCTAACACCATAGCTACGCTTCAGACGGCAATATTAAAATTTATATGGGACCGGAAACCTGCACGCATCTCACGCCACACTTTATACCTCCCTAAAGTAGAGGGGGGCTGGGGGTCCCATGCCTCTTGAAGTGCTATCAAGCGGCTCAGTTACGTTTCATGCTGAAGTGGAGCCACCCGTAACGGAAAAAAACTGGTGCTTCATGGACCAAGCTGTCGCGGGGTCCCATATTTGGAAGGAACCTTGGCTGCAGCGCAGACATAGAGCGACAAGGTTATACTCTTCACCTATCACTGGCGCGACTCTCAGGGTGTGGGGACGCGGTGGCGACCAGAAACGGCCTGACGACCTTTCCCTCCCCTATGACTCCGATTTGCGCGAATCCCGACTTCGCCCCAGGCCTGAAATCTGATGGCTTTCAGCGATGGCATGATGGGGGTTGTAGAAGGGTGGGGAGTCTATTTGACACAGATGGCATTATACCCTTTGATCACCTAAAAGAGGCATATGGGCTAACGGAGGCAGACAGATTGACATATTACCAGGTCAGACACTGGGTGCTCCAACCAGCGGTCAAGCCCCTTGTAGCGAGAACACTCACAGCGTTCGAGAAATGGCTACTGACTAAAAAAGATGACTAGCGGCTGATTTCTAAAATCTATAAGCATCTTCAAGCAGCCACACCATTCCCCAAAACTAAAGGACAGAGAAGGTGGGAGGGCGAGGTGGAGAGGGAACTAATAGAAGAGGAGTGGGAAGGAATACACTACAGGGCACATCATACAGCTCACAACATACGAGGGGCTGAAACAGCCTATAAGATAGCAACATATTGGTAATATACCCCTGTGAGAATACATGCGTGGGATCTCACTAAATCTGAGCTTTGCTGGAGGGGGTGTGGAAACACGGGCACACTCATACACCTGCTACGGCACTGTCCTAAGCTGAAAAGATACTGGAGTAACATCCTTGATATAATAGACAGAGTATTCCACACAGAGATACCCAGATTTCCAACGTATACTATTCTGGGCCTGCCCAACCATCTAACCTTCCCCCTCTGCTCCTTGAGAGGATGGCAGATTGCCCTTGCCCTCAACGCGGCGCATCAGAAGATTCTAGCCCTGTGGGGCATGGACAAGGTTCCGAGCTACACCTCATGGCTCCATAAACTCTGGTTCATTCTAGCGATTGAGAAATTATCGCTGGCACCCGGACAGCTAGCAGAAGAAATGGCCACATTGTGGGGACCCTTTATACAGATTCAGTCCACTGAATTTAATGAACTTACCTGCCCTGCATACTTAAAGACCCTGCGTCTGCTGCAGGACACGTGACCCTTACATGGACAGCCAAACCCTTCAGTCTGGGTTCTGGGGCCTGGCAGACAGCTGGGCTGGATGCCCGTGAGGGTGGAAAGTGAAGGAATCACGGCGTGATTGTTGACTGTTGCCTGTCTGGTAATACTGCACAGGAGATTCAGGCTATAGCAACACTCTCTGCCAAAACTCTTCTTAGATTGTAAGAAAGGAGAGCCACCAACGCTGCCGGCCTGTAAGGTTGTAGGCGCATAGCTGTGTACCTTGTTTTTTTTTTCTTTTTTTCTTTTCCTATATCCGAAATATCAATAAACAGATTTGATCCATAAAATACACAGATAACATGCACACCAACATAAATATATATTTTTTTCAAAACTTACCTTACTCGAGATCCTGCAGCACGTCCTCGTTCTGCAGCGCGAAGCACACAGCCAACTCAAGACACTTTTTTCATGCTGCCAAGAGTCTTGATTGGCTGGAGCGGGCCGGCTCCATGCTCTAAAAGGCACCGTATGCCTGTGCCTTCTCTCCAACTCAGCTCTCCAAGACAGTTGGGTTGGAGAGGTTTGAATGCGCATGTCGGTCTGGCCGTAGCAAGGTAGCCAGCCGATCCATCACGCGCACTTCAAACAAATGAGCCACACCTCACAGCAGTGACGCACTGGCCCTGCCCTCGCACTTTGTTTGCTGGCAGAAAGCATCAAAAATAAAATGGTAATAAAATGATTTTATTACCATTTTATTTTTGATGCTTTCTGCACAGCAGTGCAGGGGGGCAACACTTCTCCCCTCCCACGGAGGAACTGCCACTGGTCTGACTGGCATTGTAGTGTGTGACTGGTGCGGCCGCACTGGCACTGACCTTGGCGGGGGACCTAATCTCAGGGGGTGGAGGATGGGGAACTACTGTATTTCGCAATATTTCATGATTTTAAAAACCCCTGCTGCAAAGTTCCCTTTTGTCAAGCTTTCAAGCAGCAATAAAAATATAAAAATGCCAGAATAACTCTTGTGATTAATGTTCCTGTTAGAGGGAGGGATCAGAGTTTTTTCTACTGGCAGGTTTGACTTGTCATAAAGTGGCTCCGAGGGTTAATATGCCTGCTGCAAAAAACACATACTGTGCAGATCACAAATCTGTATTTTATGTGGATAGCTGAGTGAATTACTGCTTTTGCCACAGATATTCTTTTGTTGCTGAAGTTCATAAGACACAACTCTAATACAGAACAGTGACTGTTTTGAACTGTCATTGAAGAGCTGCATAAAATACGTTAGGGCGTTATGTATTTTCCCCAGTCTTTGATTCTCAATTCTTAATATTCTGAAAATGGTTTATTTGGGTAGATATACATTCTTGTTGTTTAAGCCAGCCTTTACCAGTGCTTTAAAACAAATGAAATGTATGTGAGAGAGGAGTGATGGAGAGATGAGGGGCACTTTTGCCTAGTGGTAGTGAGGGAAACCGAGGAGGAGGTCATGAGGGCAGAGGGTGTCAAAAATGATTGTCGCACTGGGCTCCACCAGTGCTAAAGCTGGCCCTGAGTATTTGTGACAAAAAGCCTGCATACGTCTACAAACAAAGCTATCACAAGCAGAACACATACCTACCAGCTTGACAGGTTCCCGTCTTTTGAGGCTCCCGACACACCCACTGCCTGAACTCCTGTCTCAACATGAAGAAATGCAAAATGGGGAAAAACAGGAAACAGGCCTTTTCTATCAACTGAGAGTCTGGAAGGACGGGGACACAAGGGCTCCAGTAAGGCGCATTCAATTCAGGAAAGAGCTGAATGTACATCTCTTCAAAAATACAAATTCAAAATGTCACCCTGCCATTAACAGTGCTCTTCGTATCACTGAAAAAACCCAGCCCTGCCACATCCTAAATCCTATTTGCCTTTGCCTATGTACAGCGCTCTGCAGCCTCTGGGCAGGTTGGCACACTATAAATGCATGCATAGTCAACACTAAAGAATGGGTACAACAATTCTTAACCTCTTGGAAATCTACTGGTAAATGTTCCACACCATTGAGAATTTGTGTGGCAGCAATCCATTCCAGTGTTTTTAAGTTTATCTGTCCTGTTGCTATATGCACGAGGTCTCCCCCCAGCCTCTTTGAGTTGTAGGAGCCATGTGGGAGTAGGAACAAATAGATTGTATGTATTCCATAGTGACTAAGGTGCTCAGATCTATGGGCCTGATTTAAAACTTGTCGGACTGGTTACTCCTTCACAATGGTGACAGATATCCCGTATGGCGAAATCTAAATCCCACTGGATACAATATAGACTTATAGCCCACCGTAGCGGGCTATACCTGCCATTAAAGGCCCTCTCCAGTGTTAAAGGCGTGAACCGAAGGCAAGGGCCTTTAACAAGGGAGTGGGACTTGAATGCCGCTATAGACCAGCTAGGAAGGGCTATTAGAATATACTGCCACTAGAGAGAAGAATGTTTTAATAAATAAAACAAAGGCCTCATGAGCCTGAGGGAATTGAAATACCCTCAGACTCTGTATGGCTCGTGTTCACAGCCACAGCTGTGAGCAAAAACATTGCAATGTTGGGGCTCTGGGCTTCTACTGCCCATTAGAATCCTGGAGTGCTCCACAGTTTTCAATGACACTCCCAACATTCCAATGTTCTAATGGGATTTAAATTTCGGCAGACAGGATACTTGTCACCGTTCTGACTGAATAACCTGTCTGCCGAGTCCTAAATCAGGTCCTAGGTCTGCAGGGGGAAGCAGAGCCTCCAAACCCTCCGTGATGCTGCAGGTTAGTTGTGGTTGAGTAGTCAAGGCTCACCTCAATGGAGGTTTGGTGAAGATTTTGAGAATTACAATCTTAATAAAGATGAAGTCTCCTGCCAGGGATTCCACTTTGAAAATGAAATAATAATAAACACATTACAGTTGTTGTTGGACCTGACCCTTTTTGGGGGTTATCCTCAATTTTGCCAGGCCCCCTTGTAGGCCCTAAGGCAGCCCATCTGAAAAAACAGCACTACCACATTCTAAATGCACTCGTATTCACCTTTGACTCTGAAGAGAGCTCTGCTGCCACTGGGCAGGTTGGCACCCTACAAATGCATGCATAAATTCATACATACATTCAGTCAACACTAAACCAAATGGGTACGATTCTTCACCTTTTGGAAATCTACTGGTAAATGCTTCCACACCATTAAGAATTTGTGTGGGAGCATTCCGTTCCAGTGTTTTTAAGTTGGTCTGTCCTGTCGCCATATGCATTCAGTCTCCCCCCAGCCTCTTGTGTATGAAAGAGTAGATTGCATGTTTTCACTAGTGACCAGGATGCTCAGAACTATGGGCCTGATTTAACACTCGGTGGACAGGTTATTCCATCGCAACAGTTACAGATATCCCGTTGGATGGGATTTTCGTCCCTGTTGTGATGGAGTAACTTGTCTGCCAAGTTCTAAATCAGGCCCTAGGCCTGCAGGAGGAAGCAGAGCCTCCAAAACCCCCTTGATGCTGCCGGGTAGATGTGGTTGAGCAGTCAAGGCTCACCTCATTGGAGGTTTGTTGAAGAGTTAGAGAATTATAATCTTAATAAATATGAAGTGTCCAGCCATGGCTATCCCTTTCAAAAAGAAATTTAATTAAACACCTTACAGTAGTTGTTGCACCTGACACGTTTTGCAGGGTTATCCCCATTTTTTTGCCTTCTTCCTCCTATTTTTTATGACCTGTTTTTGTTGGCTTTAGGACTCTAGGCACTTTACCGCTGCTAACCAGTGCTAAAGTGCATATGCTCTCTGTCTAAAATGTATTGGTGATTGGATTCTCCATGACTGGCATACTTGATTTACTAGTAAGTCCCTAGTACAGTGCACAGTGTGTGCCTAGGGCCTGTAAATCAAATACTACTAGCGGGCCTGCAGCAATGATTGTGCCACCCACAAAACCCTTCTTCCACAGGGGCTGAATGACAAATTGGAAATGTGTTTCTTATAAACTCTACATTTTGAATATACACAGTCTGTCTTATGGGTCAACTAATTCTATTTGGCTTACGTCCAGGAAGGATATTGTCCATCATTACACAGGTCAAATATAAATTCACAACACTTTGTCCACACAGTACCTTAACATTAACCATACAACTGTTCACTAATACAGAAACAGTCAAACGTCTACTCGTGGTGTTTATGTTCTGGACTAGTAGAAAGTTTGTATTCTTGTTCTATATTGTAGGGTTTTTACACCTCGAGTTTATTGTCAATGCTGGTTTTTACAATGTGGCACATATTGAAGTTGTGAACTTTGCAACCATACAGATAGAACATTTACGTCATGCTTCAACTCTCAGAAACCTGTTGTAACCTCGCCGGGTTTATTTAAACACACTGCTGAACGCTGAAGGCATCAGATTAGCCGGTAGGAGCGGTGCCTATCGCTGGAATTATAGTTTGCATGGTTCGCACTAACTGAGGCTGTCGGAAGGTTATGGGTCTTTCGTTCATGTCGTTTACGTTTTTCGTTAGTGGCCTGTTGTATTCACGTATTTAGGGCACATCGGTTTACTTCGTTCAGTCCAGAACTGCAATTCTAGATGTTAGGAGCAGCAGTGCTTAATTTGCACATAAAAACATGCCGGTGCCCAAAGCTCTCCTTTGAAACAACACTCGGCTGCTCCAATTAAATGTGCGAGGAGAGAATACTGAGGCAGCGTAATCCTGAAGCCATCTCGGGCCGCTTTATCCGTTTGCAGCCACTTCCTGCCCCTTCAGCTCACTCTCGCAGCTTTCTCCCTTTGTGACGCGTTTTCATTTTTCTCTTATCCCGTCTTTCCCATGTGTCTCTTTTGCTCGCAGTTAACCCTTGATGCAGAAAACAAGTGCCGGCCGTAAAAAATAAGTGCCAGTGCCCCCCACCGGAAACAACCGGCTCAAATTAAGCACTGCGGAACAGTGAATCATTAGGAGAGGTATGGTAGAATTGTCTTGTACCGATGGCGTTCTATCGTCATCGTAGCCAATATGCTCATGAACATAATGTTCATATGCCAGGAATCTTGGTTTTCGTGTTGGGCACACTCACGAGTCAACCAAAAATAATTTCGGGGAAGGCTCGGCTCCGGAGTCCTAGGATGTAAGCTTGCATACTAGAAGCACCCTGTCTTGTGATACACCGGTTTTCATTTAATCACGGTGATCGTATATTTTACATTTTGGTCAAACAGTTCCTGCCTTTGGATGAAACGCATTATTTAATCAGATCTAGAACCACCGAATCATCTATCGGTAAGGCATTTTGTTTCAGCACGTACCATGTGCATGTTGGGAAATGTAGTACACTTAAATCAGACTAGTCATTCGTTAGCTCGCTATTCACTATTCTTGGCTATCAGGCATGCTGCATTATCACGCTGGAGGCGGCTTTCTAGTTGTGGTTTGTTCTTTTCTTTGGGTTTAATAGTCAAGCTTTTGGTTAAATCGTTATTCAGCACACTGCGGTGCACGAGCAGGAGTTGTAAACTTCAGGGCATTGACAAAGTATACTTTCAGCATGGTATGTTTGTGCACTTGTTCGTAGATGGTTGGACATCTAAGGCGAACACAGTCTCTTCTCGTTCTGTGTCACGGATTGCATACCGTCCTCTTGTTTACGGAATGTGTCATTTATTTACACATTATGGAGTTTGTTCAAGCACTGTCTTATGCATTTGTTACAGCTACCCCTGATGAAGAGTGTTACAACCCCAAAGGCATTGGGTCTCAACAACAGAATTGTTTTGTTAACACTGGTTTACGACAAGTTATATAGTGAAAATATAATGCATGTGAAGCAACATTCGCGTGATACTTCAATCAACAATGTGATATGAATTTGTTTGTCACAAGAACACTTTTGTTTATCCTGTTGAATTGTGATACATGACAACATGTCCTTGACCTATGGGGCATTTTGTAGTGTATTTTGCTCTAGTTATACTCTTGATTTTCTAGTTCTACTCCAAGTGCACCCACTTGCCAGGCCTGAACCTTTCTTTTTATTGCCTGTAAGTCACCTCTAAGGTAGGCCCGCGGCAACCCATAGGCAGGGTGCAGTGTATTTAAAAGATAGGACATGTACTGGTGTGTTTTACATGGCAATTTGGTTTTTCACTATTGCAAGGCCTATCTCTCCCATAGGATAACGTGGGGATTGCCTTGACATATCTTTTAAGTGTAATTTCCCATTAGGAGCAGATGAGATGTGGAGTTTGGGGTCTCTGATCTCACAATTTAAAAATACATATTTTGTTAAAGTAGGTTTTTGAATTGTAAATTTGAAAATGCTACTTTTGGAAAGTGGGCACTTTCTTGCTTAACCATTTTGTCCATGCCTCTCTGTGGAATACAAGACTGGGTCAGGATGACAGTTGGACTGTTTGTGCATTCCCCCTAGACAGATACGCACAGGGAGCTGAGGTGTGCCCTGTATATCCTGATGGCTCATCACCAGACAGATGGGTCTTCCTGAGCTATAGTGGGAGGAACTGACACTTCCGTCTGAATATGGCTGTGCCTGTCCTCACACAAATCATTCTCCAACCCCCTGGAGTGTGTCTGGGGCTGAGGCAGGAAAAGGAATGTTCTTGTGCACTACAGAGTCTTCTCTTTGAAGTTTGCCTACTTCAAAGACAGAAATGGGTATAAGTACTGGACCTCCGACATCACATAGTTAAAACACTTCTGGACTGACACCTTTCTGCCAAGAACAATAGATGGACGCTATAGGAGGGGCTGCCAATCTGCTTCTTGCTTTGTTGTGCTGGGTTGCTGCTTGTTGCTTCTGTCCTTTGAGTGAAAAAACTGGACTTTGCTTTCTACATCCTGCTTTCCAGGGTTCTCCAAGGGCTTGAACTGAGCTTGCCTTCTATTAAGAAGACTCAGGGCCATCAAAAACTTCATTTGACAGCACCTGGGCTCTTCTGCTTAGAGTCCTGACTTGACAAATCCAGTTCTTGGGCCCTTGGGAGTGAGTTCTGGTGCAACAAGGAAGAAACTAGTACATTGATTTCCAGAGCGACTTCGAAACCGGCACCGCTGTCTGACTTCGACCACTACCTTCACCAGAGCCGTGATCCCCTCTGAATGCAAAGACAGTGGCCTACAATGCAGGCCCCAATGCTGCAGCAGCACCTCCAAAGTCCTGCCACAGCATGAGTCCAGAGTGCTTTGTCACCGACGTCAGTGGTATCTGACTCACACTCTGTTGCAACACCTGTGGCCCCTTGGAATAATCTGACACTGCAAAGTCGACTCCTCATGTTTTGACCTGCTGTATTCATCGGCCTTGACTTGTAAGGAAACTGATGCCTCGCCACCAACGCCGCATCACCTCCTCTGCAATTGTAAGGAACCAAAGCCTCACCTCCCCTGCCTAGCAGTAAGGAACCAACGCCTCACCTCACCTGTGGCAGTAAGGAATTGACACACACCGGCTCCAGCCATGGCTCACCTCCCTGACGCCATACAATGTCTTTGTTTCCTCATCGTTTTCCAAGGTGTTGTAACCGGGGTCTATATGACTCTGTAGGTGGCTCATTCTCCCTCAAGGGTGGTGCTGGACTGTTGGAAGGAACTCCGCTAAGCTGATTTGCCCCAGTTGCAGCTATTGTGTTTCTAAGTGCTATACTACATTTAAAATTTGAAAATTCATATCTTTACTTGTGTATGTTGGATTTTTGTCATTTTGTTTTTGTTTTACTCAGATAAATATTGGCAATTTGTCTAAGCTGGTGTGGAGTACTTTTGTGGTGTCTTCACTTTGTTACTGTGGGCCTGATTCTAACTTTGGAGGACGGTGTTAAACCGTCCCAAAAGTGGCGGATATACCACCTACCGTATTACGAGTTCCATAGGATATAATGGACTCGTAATACGGTAGGTGGTATATCCGCCACTTTTGGGACGGTTTAACACCGTCCTCCAAAGTTAGAATCAGGCCCTGTGTGTGTACAAATACTTTACAGGTTGCCTCTGAGATAAGCCTAACTATTTGAGCCAAGCTACCAAGGGGATGAGGAGGGGTTTTCTTAACTGTGTGACTCCTTTTACCCTGACTATAGTAAGGGTCCCTACTTAGACCGGGTGCAAACCACTGCCAACTAGAGGCCCCAATTTTAACAGTTGTCAAAACCTTAGGCATTAGAAGGAAGAGTATGATTAATGTAGTCTTATCGGTTACCAGGTAATGATCCAAAACAGTTCTGACTGGATTCCAGGCGATGTTAGAACCGGTTCAGTTAATGGTCTCCGTTATGAGAACCAGTTTAGACTGATTTGGTCCAGTTGATGATGCTCTTACAGGAAACAATGGGCCAATGTTATCCTATGAAGGTTTTGTTCTTCACAATGTCAATGAATAAGCAGAGATAAGGTAATTGATTCTTTAAAACTTGTTTGTATTAGTATTTTTGAAATAATAAATAGCACAGTGTTACATAGTTGCTCAGTTGGCCATGCATGAATGAAATATACAAACATCCTGCATTCCACAATTTGAGTTTAGCTCCCTTCCTTCTCAATGTCTGTTTTCTCAATTTGGAAGATTGGTCGGGTATCCTTCAAAGAGCTTTAGGGTGTGCTCTCTCTACTATTTTCCCTAGGACCATTTTACCCCCCCCTCCCATAATCACCCAACTTTGAGATGTCAATTGTGTCCCATCGAGCCAAGACCCTAAGGTTTCCCAGGGACCATAGCTGTTTGCTGTCCCATAGAGGTGTTTCTGTGGTGAGTGTCCGCTTCCAGCCCAGATATGTTGTAACTTCCTGCCAGATCAGCACTACTGTTCTGGTGTGCGTGGGAAAGTCGCCTAGGGGCATCTTCCCATAGAGCGCTGCCTCGTATCCCCTGATACCCACTGAGTGTATGCTATTCTTACTGCTGGCTCGGTTTGGGCTGCATATGCCCAGTCGTTTACGACAATTAGTCTAGATCACCAGTAGTTTTACAGATATATGTAGTGCTGTTCCTCCCTCATATATTCCTCCCATTAGTTTCGCCACTGCAATTCATGGGGTTGGGTGCGTCCCATAACAGCAGCCATATCTCTCCTCCTGCTGTTCTGAAAAATTGTATTGTGACCCTGTAGGGTATGTGCTAGAGAGTGTATAGAAATCTAGGAAGTGCCATCATTTTAAGCTTGGATGCTCTGCACCTTCCCAGCAGTGACCGTTGGAGCCCTCACGAGTGACGCATAGTTTGTATGGAGCGATCGAGGATTGTGTGTAGGTAGTGTGATAGAAATCCACTTGGGTATTTGGTGATGTATATTCCCACATATTATGAGTATTTTGCAGTCTTGGGGCAATTGTGGCTTCTTTCAGTCAATGATACCCAATGTACCTGAGGGATTTGCCCCAACTGATCCTATAGCCCACCTATTTGCCACAATTAAGCACAATTTGCATGAGCTTATTAATGGTAAGTCCAGGCTCTGTCACTTAGACAGTATGTCATCAGCATATAGAGATATGCGGTCTACCTATCCTCCCTCCCAATATATTACCTTAACTAGCAGGCCATGCTTAACCCATGCCACTAGGGATTCCAGTGCCAGTGCAAATATCATTGGTGACGGTGGACAGCCTCATCTGCTAACCCGTCCCATTTGGAAGACATCAGAGTATGTGTTCCATTTAACCTGGCCCTAGCCAATGGCTGTCTTTATTAGAGTCTTACCCATTGTGTGAAATTAGGACCAGAGCCCATCCTCTCCAGTACTGTGAATGAGTAGTTCCATACAAGTGTGTTGAACACCATTGTGGCGTCAGTGACATTTCTACTGCCGGCTCCTTTATTCTGTTCTATCACTGCAAATAGACGCTGGAGGTTGAGTCTAGCGCTTCTGTTGGGCATGAAGCCTGCCTGATCTGGGTGTACTAAGATAGCGATCTCGTTTTCCAGCATGGTCGCCAATATCTTGGCCAGTATTTTCATTTTGCGTTTCGCAGAAATATTGATCTGTAAGATGCAAAAGCATCAGGGGGTTTACCTTCTTTCGGTATCACCACAATGATGGCTAATCTTTGGTCCATTTTGAACTGACCCACTTCCCTCACCTCCTCATACACGGGTTACGGATGTAGCATGAGTTTGGAGATCAGCCTTTAATATAATTCAATAGAGAACCCGTTGGGTCTCATCGCTTTCCTGAGCTGCAGTTCTCCAATTTCAAAAGTTGAGGTAGTTGTATGTCTTGCAGCGGGGTCGCCTCTGGGAGTCATGTATATCGAGCACAGTTAGCACGCCCATTGCCCAGTTTGTGCTGCATATCGCCCCCTGCAGGTCTGTCCAGGTCCTGCTCTGGATATAAGGCGTTGACTTACAAGTTAGTATCTCCACTCCTTGTGAAAAAAAGTATTTTTCAGTTCTATTTACCAAGGGAACCTTTGTTACGGAACTACAGATTCCAGCTTCGTTAAAACCAGCCTCCGAATAGCTGGTCTCTTTGCTTCCGGAGCCCAGAATGAAATGCGAGCCTTAATTACTGGAGCCAAGCTATATAACCATGGTTATAGTGTGTAAATTATACAGCCTTTCATTGTGTGCTCTGCCTTTATTTGCTGAAGTATTTGAACACCACCAAACCCCAATGAAGGAGAAAACAAGCTGCACGCTGGACGTATCTTTGTTAAGCAATATTGCGTTTTGCTGCGTGTTCTTTAGTCATTTGCAAGTTTACGAAGAGAAAATGTAATTTTCACAAACTGTGAAGCTTTTATTAATTCTGCAGGCAGGTAAGACCATTTTCAGAGCGACGCTAACAAAGGGCTTAGATTCCATCTGTCACCGGGGAAAATAATGAAAGGAAATACAGGCACTAATTAAAATAAAAAGTACTGACTGCAGATATGGGTATGTTTTTTTTCTATTTATAATTAAGACCCTGTTCGTGCAATTGCCTTTCTGGTTGTTTTTTTTCTTCACTAGGAAAATATATTTCGTTTTGGAGAAACGCTTCCCATTTGTACCCCATTTCTGTCTGGGGAGTCCAGGTTCATTCCCACCTTCACCCTCCAAAGTGATTTTCTCCTACAGGAGTAAATCTCTGATAATTTCCATGGTAAGAATGACTTAGAAAAATATTTGTGAATAGTTACCAAAATGTGAGTTCAGAACATTACTTGCCCCCTATATGCCCAAACACCGATTCCTTGCCCCGTCAGGATTTACTCATGAGCAATATTATGCTGTCTTGAGTGATATTACGTAAAAGTAAATAGATTTACTACTGCAAGGTCGCCAGTTTGTGAATGCCTTGCACATGTAGATCAAGCCATTTCTGCATGCTGTTTCTGTATGCATGATTGCCAGTCTGGTTTAAGATCACTCTACGGCACAGACACATCTACTTTACCCGTCCCATGTAAAGCCCTCCTGGCCACAGATGGCAATGACCTGCCTCCTGAGATTGCTGAATCTCTCAGCTGCTTTCCAGACATTCAACAGTTCCTCCCTCATAGGCACCCTGTACTCACTGTCAATGCCCTTTATTGGTTAGCCTCCTACTTTCTCAATCGACAAGTACTTGTTCACATGGGCACCTCCAGGTTCTGAAAGACCTTCATCACCTGCAGATTCTGCTGGGTTCCATATTGTCCCCTGCCGATGAGACCTAATTCTCCTTTGCTTCAGGCATCCAATGTCTCAGTTACTGCCAGTACATGATCCAGATCCGGATGCCAAGCTCTTACCCAAAGGGTGACCGGACCAATACAGAATTCCTACTGTTCGGCAAGAACAACAAAGAAGAAACAGTACAAACCTGGCTCCCTGACATGAACCTTGATGGCTTCAAACCATGATGGCTTTCACTGATTACAAAGTCGCTTGGATTCACCCAAGACCCCAACCTCATGCTCAAGGAACACATTGTAAAAGCAAAGATTACCTGGTACCAACTTGTTATGAAGAAAGTGAAAGAAAGTGTTCCTTCCAGAAAGCAACTTCAGTCCTGGAATTCAAGCCTTCAGACCTTACAATCTGGATGGTGGTCACACCATGGCTCTCTGGTTTCACACTGGGGCCCTTTTAAGAGCAACCTACAGACCGCAGTACGACTCAGCCACAGCCTGAAGAAACCACTGGTTCCTCTTGCCTGCCCAATCATCTTCAAAGCTAATTGCATCATTTACAAACGCATCTCAAGTAGCACCTCTGTTTACCTTGCAGGCAAGCTTGGCACACCTGCAGCCATGATACAAGCAGACGTCAGACTAAGAATTGTTACAAAAAAAAGGCATCTAGTCTTTTCCATGTCTGCACCAAGGACCTGGAACAGCATCCCTGTCTCCATCAGGACCACCACAGCGCTACTCCACTTTAGAAAAGAGTTGAGGAGGCACCTTTTTAAAAGACACTACATCAGAATGTAATAACAGTCCTCAAACCATCTACTTCTCTTAGTGCACGTTGACTTTATGCTTGTCTTTGACCCTCTACTACATTCCACGGCCTTTTGTCTAGGTTTGTACTTTAGAGATATCACTTATTCACATACATACATGCAAGTTAAACTTACATGGAAAATAAGCTTCGAAAATCAGGCTCATGGAGTTCTTAAAAACTGGGCTGTATGAAGGGCTCAATGGATAACGGAACATGGAAATTATTTCTAAGCATTGTCATAGTGAACACAGACCATGTGATTATGGCTTCACTCTTGCCACCCTCCACCACTGCAGGTTTCTGAATATGGTAAGTCTCAGGGAGAAACCCAGAGGTGCTGCTAAGCAAGGCTACTGTTAGGTTTCCAGGGTAAATTACCAGTGCTTTCAAGCTGAGTTGAGATCATTTTTGGTAAGTACAAATTCTTCTAAGCCTAACAGGGATAGTTTTAATGGTTCATACTGAGTACTTCTCAGTAAGGACAATAACACTGTTTCTCATAAGACCTCTATCTTGCAGGGCGTCAATGCCTTTAATAGTACATCTCAAAGCCAGCCGTACTTTGTAATGACACAGTACCAGCACAAGTTCGCAGTCACAGCTGGGGTGCCAAGAATTCAATGGCTCTATTCTATTCTCTTTTTTAAAATTTTGTTTTTTTAAATGATAACCACGTATAAAGTTTGATGTAAACGAGGCTGATGTAAATGAGGAGCACGGTAAGATTAAAACGCATTTATTTTCATTTTTAGGAATAAACAGATCACAAGTCTTCGAGCGCCCCCAGGACAAAGCCGCTCGCCGCTCTGTCTCCAAACCGTCTCCCTCGCTTGTACTCGCGCTGCCGTCGTGCGCCTAGCAACCCCTTCACCATCGGGGTTCTAGACGCGAGACCTTGCGCGAGGCTACGCTTGTAAGTACAACATTGACTTTTTTTTTTTTTACATTTTTACTAAATATTATCAAACATCCCACTAAAATAAAAAAAAATTGAACTAAAACGCTAATGAAAAACATTATTGTTGACACAATTTCCAGAATAGTAAACCATACCCTCATTGACGCAATTTCTAAGGTAACTTACGTATTCTATCACCCCTGCGCAACACAAGACGATCGTCTCCACTCTTACTCAGGTCCGATTTTAACACCAACTCTCGCCTGGTCACAGCCTGAGAATCCCAGGTCCACTTCAGTTTAAACACTTTGGATTTGTTCCACCACTTGTTGCCTTGAACCCTCACTGTATTGCCCAAAACACGTTCAACACAAACAGGTTCGGAAAATTTGGCATTATCTTTCTTAACAAACGTTGGCACTTTTATCACTACCCAATCACCTTCCGCAATAAGTGACTCTTTAACCCCTTTCTTATTGTCAAAGTATCTCTTCTGTGTAAACTGCTTGCTTTCCACATTGGCCTTGATAACGTCAGCACGTTCTCCGACTAGCATTTGTTCAAAAATCTTAGACATCCACCCAGGTTTGATTTGGGTATTAGGCTTTCTCCCTTTGAGAGCTTCAAAGGGAGATACCCCCGTGGTAGAATGAGGAGTTGTTCTGTAAAACCAAAGCATAGCCTGTACCGACGCCAACACAACACACCCATTCTTCAATGCCCACCTGATGCAGTCCCCCACCACACGGTTGAATCTCTCCACCAAACCGTTTGTTTGAGGCTGATAGAGGGTACACCTCAGTTGTTTGACTGAACCTTGGGTCAGAAATGCTTTAAACTCCTCAGACACAAACTGAACCCCATTGTCCGAAATGATTTCCTACGGAAAGCACTCATTCATAAACACTTCTCTTAAGAAAGTCACTTAAGATCTAGCATTAGGCTCCTGTACAAATTTGACATATGGCCACTTTGAGAAATAATCCTAAGTATGCATACCATAGTCTGGAATTAAGCAAGTGAAAGGGTCCCACCATATCCACCCCCAATTTTCGCCACGGACCTCCAGGACACGCAATAGGCATAAGGGGTGGTGTCGCAGTTTTCAAACACTTGTCAGAATTGGAACACACAGCCCAATTTTTTACCAATTGCTCAATATCACTGTCCATACGTGGCCACCAAAAGCTGTCTCGTACACGTCTTTTGGTTAATGTGGCCTCCAAATGGCCTTCATGCACCTTAATCACTATTTAACTCCTCAATTCCCCCGGAGGAATGAGTTTATCATTTCTCAAGAGAATGCCCTCCTCAATTGTAAGTTCATCTGAAATTTTCCAAAATGGCTGAATCGCCATCATCAAATCTCTCTCATATGGCCAGCCTTCAACAATGAACCTCATTACAGCAAAGTCATTGTCTCCAGTCAACTTCTCCTTCCACTCTGTCTCAGAGCAAACACAGACATGGTCAACCTCAACAGTTGCAATCATACAACATTCATCGTCCACCATTTCATCAGTCGTCGGGCTAGTCTGACTGGGAAATCTCAAAAAATAGTCTGCTCTTATATTCCTTCCACCAGGAATATGCATGACCTCAAAATCGTATTGCATCAGCCTAGCTACTAACCTATCAATTCTAGGTGTACCAGTCTTATCGTTTGTCCCTTTTGAGATAGAAACCAAAGGCTTATGATCTGTTTTTAACACGAAATGCCTCCCCCACACATAGCTTCTGAATTTTTCAATGGCCCACCCACAGGCCAACAACTCCTTTTCGATGACGGAGTAATGCACCTCTGGTGCCCTTAACACTCTAGACGCAAAACCAATGGTGTTTTCCTCACTCTCAACCGTTTGAGTCAACACAGCCCCCAATCCAATATTGCTGGCATCAACCGTTAGGCAACATTGGAACCATTGATCATACGGTTTTAGCACTTTGGCTTGTGTTAACAGGACTTTGACATCCTCAAACGCTCGTTCACACTCAGCACTCCACTCAAAACTGGTCTTATCCTTCAACAAATTTGACAAGACTCTAACCCGACTAGCATACTCTGGTATGAACCGAGAGTAAAACTCACACATGCCTTAAAACGCTTTCACCCGGCTTTGTCAGTGGGGGGGTGGTGCTGCCTTGATGGCATCAATCAAACCAGGTTTCGGGCTAACTCCCTCCTGACTAATCACGTGACCCAAATATTCCACAGAGGATTTCATGAACTGGCACTTTTCCCTTCTAAGAACGATGCCATGATCCTTGAATTTCTTCAACACCTGTCTGAGGATCTTGTTATGCACCTGTAGATCAGGTGCGTGAATTAGAACATCGTCCTGAAACACCAGCACATTGGAAATACCTTTTAACAGTGTACACATAATCCTTTGAAACACTGAGGCTGCAGACGCCAGCCCAAAAGTCATACAACAAAACTGGAAAACGCCAAAAGGCGATACAAATGCTGTCAAATACCTGGAGTCCGGATCCAGTTCCACCTGATGATACGCACTGGCCACGTCTAACTTCGTAAACACCTTTGCGCCTTTAATGGAGGACAACATTTCTGTTATATTAGGTAAGGGATGTGAGTGCACTCATATCTCTCTGTTGGGTGCTCTCAGGGCCACACAAATTCTCAACTCTCCATTCTTTTTCTTCGCTACTACCAATGGAGAAAGCCACAAAGAGGACTCAATGGGTTCTATAATCCCCTTGTTCTGTAAACTTTCTAATTCCCTTTCCAGATCTTCTCTCACACTGAAAGGCACAGACCTAATCTTATGTTTGACAGGGGCGGCATTAATTTTCACTTTTATCTTATGTTTAAAACCTTTCAGCTTTCCCAATTCACCTGAGAAGACTTTAGGAAACTCGTTGAGTAGACCTTCAATCACATCCGCTTCTCTAATCACTGCAACCTGTTTTGGTGTACCTGGTCGCAACACCATTCCAAACAAACCCTGATGGAACCAACCTAAAATGTTCAAACCTTTTGCTGCTACGTAGACTTTCCCATGTATACATCTTCCCCTATACTCAAGAAGATCCTCAAAAAAACCTTGGAGCTCATTCATCCTCCCTTCATAGGACACTGGAGCCCTGTCCAGTGGCTCCAGAGCTCGCTGTTCCCAATTCTGCTTGAACAAGTCTAGCGTGATCATGGGGATCCTAGCCCCTGAGTCCACCAGCAAACGCAAGGACTTGTCACCAACTCTTATGCACACATACGGATCCACACAGTTATCTGGATCACCAGACTTAACCACTCCACTATCAACAACTAGAACCATATTCTGAACCTCTCCCATGAGGTGCTGTACTGCTTCTTCATTCTCATCCAACACTGTCATGACAGATTCACGCTTTCCACCTTGACACACTTTAGCAAAATGCCCAACTTTGCTACAATTCCTACATTGGATATTCCATGCAGGACAACTCTTAAACCCTTTTTGATGAGGCGCATTTCCACATCTAAAACAAACATTCTTTTGTTTAAAAAAAACATTAGAATTGGCAAACTTAATGTTCTTCTGTCCACTTGCTTTGAGTATTGTTTTTTTATCTTCTCTGTTGATGACGGCATTAACCTTGCTAGCCGTTGCCTGTTCTATTTCTCTGGAGGACTTGATCGAAGATTCGATGCTCTTTGCAATTCTTATAGTTTCAATCAATGTTGGATTGTCCAACGATAACAATTTCTGTCCGATAGACTTGTCTGTCCCTTAACAAATAAATTAGTCTCTAATGAGTTGATCACCCAGCTCTCCAAACTGACAGAAGACGCAACGCCGAAATTTAAGTGTCAACATCTTCGCCAGAGCGTTGTTCTCTCTTAAAAAACGTATGCCTAGCAACCACTAAGCTGGGAGGTGCATCAAACCTGACACTCATTTTTTTCACAACTACTTGGTACTCATCCATTTCACCATCGTCCAATTGTAAGTCCGGTAGGTGCTTAAAAATAGCCCTCCCTTCGAAGCCAATGGAATGCAGAAGACACTTTTTGCGTTCTGGTCTGTACCGTGATGCCCCTAAATACGTCTCAAAGGCCTCATACCATTGCTTCCAGACTATATATGGTTCACTAGGGCTCTCTAGAAATGGTGGTGGAGGGAGAACGGATTGCATGGTGCCAATAAAAAACAATAAAAAAATTATTCCTGGAGACAAAAACAAAATCGTAACGCCCTTTGTTGTAAATGTTTTTGTAAGTTGAAGATAAATAAATAATCCAACCAGTCCATATTGCCTCCTAGGGGTGTTCTTTTCCTTTTTAAATTTTAAATCTTAACTTTTTTTTAAATGTTCAGCGGAGGCGCTATAGAACAGAACTCTTCTTTAGCAATGCCTCACCTTCACTTGTGTAACCTCTCCACATCAAAAAACCACAAAAGGTGATTTCCATGGTTGGTTGGAGTAACACCGGAGCAGGACACCCGTCCCACGAGGTGGAGTAAACCGGTTTCTGACAGGAAACCCCTGCCGTCTTTTGTGTAGGAGGAGATCCACTCACGAACCTGCTGGCACCGAAAAAGGCGCTGGAGGCGACTTCGTTGACAGCTGTTCATCAGCTGATGCGTGGGCCCGCAGTGCTCGAAGACCGGACCATCTCGTCGCCACAATGATGTAAACGAGGCTGATGTAAACGTGGAGCACGGTAAGATTAAAACACATTTATTTTCATCTTTAGGAATAAACAGATCACAAGTCTTCGAGCGCCCCCGGGACAAAGCCGCTCGCCGATCGGTCTCCCTCGTGTTGTACTCGCGCTGCCGTCGAGCGCCTAGCAACCCCTTCACCATCGGGGTTCTAGGCGCGACACCGTGCGCGAGGCTACACGTGTAAGTACAACAAGGTTCTTGGTGTTTACAAATATAACAATGATTACATGATTGAAAAGCGTTTTAGTAAAGAATACATCATAATTCATCTTGCTAACATAATAAAAATAGCAGACTAATCAATCAAATACTTCTTATGCCTCCCTATGAGGATCCCAAATTCCCTTAGCTTTCCTCAGTGCCCCCGCCCTCGGAGTATACACCTCCTCTAATTTCCTAACACATTCCATTTTACATTACCCTCAGCACTCCCTGTAGGTCTGATTTGATATAGACCTGTAACTTTTCACCCATAAAGTTGGTGATCTTATTCCAAAAATCAAATTGCTTGGGACAAAAAGACCAAAAATGAGCCCAATCTCCTGTTGGATGGTTGCATCTAAAACATTTAGTCGAAGAAGTCTGAAACATTCGCTGTACACAAAATGGGGAATAATGCAGAGCCCATTTAGTATAAAAAGCGTTTTGTTTTTAATTTGCTCCTCTTATAGCTTTGTGGGCCATGTGATTGAATCTACCCCAGGTTTCAAAATTGATTTTCCCTTCAATGTATTTGTGAAATCGAAGTAAATGTCGATAAGCGATCATATCATGCGAGTACGAATATACTATCAGATACCAGTTTCCCAGACGATAAGTTTATTTAAAAAAATGGGTTCGTTTATATATTTTTTTGTGGAGCTTGCTGCCTGAATATAGGCCCGAAGACACTTGTGGATCTGGAGATAGGAGAGTGCAAGGTCAGGTGAGATGTTGGCATTATCTGCAACTACCGGACCCTAGGTTTTTATCTGCTCAGCTACTAAAAAGTTCCCAAAATTATTATACCCTGTCCTTGCCCACTTTTGACTGTATTTTGAAGAACGCACTATCTATATTGAGGCGAACTGTGCCTCCAATTAAAGACACCTTCTTCAACGGACTTGGGACACCTACGTATTATTTCTACAACTCCTGCATCCTACTAGGGATACAAATCCTTGTTATTTGACCAGACTTTACATACCAGTACCAGTGTACACAATGAACAATAAACACAATGTGACCACAGCACATGTGGTCACATTGTGTTTATTGTTCTTTGTGTACACTGGTACTCAATTTTGTGCCTACTGGGTAGTAAGGCACTTGACTACTGGCACCAACATTGAATTGTGCTTACATCCGCGATTTATACTGTGTTTACTCCCTGGATGTGCGGCACTTCTCACCCTTACTACCCCTTCTTTTTGTCCTAGGCCTCACTTTTTGATGATGTTATGATGCAAGGTTAAGCCTATTAGCCCATGTTCCTTCAGTGGTATCTGGGGATGGCTCAAAAGGGAACTGATATTCCTCTTGGAGCCGTAAAAACGTATTTGCGAATGCTCTCAGGAGCTTATACCGGGAACGCTTGGGTAGTTTCGGAATTTTCAAAAATACAGGTAGCTGAGTCCCAGACTCGGGAAGATTTTTCTGCAAATAAGAGTAGCTTGACAAAGTACATTCCACAGCAGCGCTCTATAGCCAATCAAAAACAACATATGTGGGGGTGCCAGGCCTCCATCTTCGATAGAGAGCTGAATTGTGGTGAGTTTGGTACAGGGTTTCTCCCTTGCCATAAAAACTCCTGCATCATCTGATCCACCTCTGCAAAAACACAATAGCTTTACTGCATTTAAGATGTTCAAGGAAGTAAAAATAAACAAAATAGACATTTTAATTGCTGCAACCTGTCCTATGATGGACAGTAGCAAGTCGTGCCAACTGGCCAGAATGGCACGTGCCTTATTTAGGGTGCCAACATAGTTCAGTTGAAACAGGTCTAAAAAGTCTTGAGAGATAAATGTACCCAAATACCTCATGGGACGAGTAGCCGAAACGTGTTGTTGCATCTCACTGGATAAGATCAAGGGTGAGCAAAGATATAGCTGATAGCCCCCAATGTCTGAAAAGGATTGTATTTTGGCCAAAGTACTATGAATATTATGAGCGGTACTTGCTAAATAGAGGGCAATATCATCAGCAAATAATTTTAATTTCTAATCTCCATAAAGCTGCGACAGGATTTCAGGATCTTGTCTAAGGGCTGATGCCAGCGGCTCCACAAAAAGAGAAAACAGTACCGATGACATCGGACAGCTCTGTTGCGTACCTCTACGTATTATGAAGGATCCTACTGCTCAGGAGTTATTCATAATCTTGGCTTCTGCCTTGGCATATAAATTACACAGCAGCCTTATAAGTTTGAAGGTGAAAGCAAAATGCAGAAGAATCAAGAACGAGACCTCTCATCGTACATGGTCAAATGCCTTTTGTTAGAAATGGGGTTTCTGGTTGGCTAGGGTATGCACCTCAGCCAGGCAGAACTTACCCACTCTAGTCAGGGCAAGGGAGTTACACGTCCAAGATAACCCCTGCTCACCCCCTTGGTAGCTTGGCACGAGCAGTCAGGCTTTACCCGCAGGCAATGTGTAAAGCATTTGCCCAACACACACAACACATGTGACGCAATATCCCCACCACAAAGGAAACACACCAGATTATATGAAAATATACTGTATTGTACACAACGCAATTATCAGACCAAACATCACATATCAGTACTATCCTGCTACCTTAGCAGTTGTCAGAACGTTACACATTAGTTACTCTGCAAACTAGCAGTAGTCACACATAACACACAGGTTACTCAGTATTCTGCAACATAAGCAGTAGTCAGGAAACACGTTATCACATTAGAACACTTGTCATAAGAATATCATAAAACGCCCATAGTAGGAACATTAGAAAACATATGGCAAGTTAGAAAAACATATTAGCATGTCATGCCCATAACAGGAACATTTGCATATACATATGTAACACCATCAAAAACAGGTAGGCAATATATAAATCAGCAAAGTCTTTAGAAAGAACTTCGATTATAATTATATTGGTCCTTTTAAAAGTACCTGACTTGATGGAGGCACCTCCAGTGACTTTTAAATGAAAAGAAATGGGGCCCCCGGCGCTCCTCTGCGCAAAACGGGGGCCTCCTGACAATTCTGGGTGAGAGGGTGGTGGCACACCCCCCCCTCTGTATTCTTAATGGGCCCCTCTGGGGACTGAGATTACTGGGGGCCTCACTAGGCCTCCACTGCCCTCACGAGGGGGGAGCCCGAGTCAGGGAAATCCTCCGAGGAAGGAGGGGGGCGCCACGCACCCCCTCTGGTTTAAAAATGGGCCCCTCCAGGGACCCGCAACCTCCTGGGGTCTCCCTGGGCCTCCGCCGACCTCCCAAAGGGGGGGGCTGAAACCCAGAAGAAATGCAAGGGGAGGATGGCACCACGCGCCCCCTCTGCTTTAAGGCGCGGACCCCTCCTGGGACCCGCGATTGTTGTAGGGCCCCCCCTGGGCCTTAACTGGCCCTCCACGAAAAGGGGGGGCAAAGACCC
Source organism: Pleurodeles waltl (assembly GCF_031143425.1). Lineage (NCBI taxonomy): Eukaryota > Metazoa > Chordata > Amphibia > Caudata > Salamandridae > Pleurodeles > Pleurodeles waltl. The sequence continues at coordinate 1,678,392,991 of NC_090445.1, read as the reverse complement.
ACACTGGCCCACACAAGGGCCAAGCCAGGGACTGGCGTCGCAGGGGGCCTCCAGCGAGGCTTCCGCCCTGCTCGTAATCACCAAAGAGCAGGACGGCCTCGTTTGGGCCGGAGGGAACCTCGGATGAGGTTTCCTTCCCTCCGCCCGGCCTTCAATTGAACGCGACGGAGGCAGGCACCAAAGTCGGTGCCTGCCAGTGCTCCGGGGGCGCTCCATGGAGCGCGCTTCTCCCCGGGGGCACGCCAGGAGCACTCGTGCACCACGTTTGTTTTTAGATGCCCCGGGGGCATGGGGAGGGGCGCGCCAGCTCCTCCCTGCTCGGCAACAGTCCCCCGAGGCTAAAATGCAGCGCGATCCAACGCGCTTCAGGATTGCAGGATTGCTGCGGCGGTGATTTCTGGCCTTGGGGAAGCGCTCCCAAAGTGCTAGGCAAACAACTCCACAGCACTCCTCAAGCGCTACCCCATTCAAGGGAAAGCGCTGAAAACAGGTGGTTGCAGGGTTCAGGGGCACAGCACCCTGCCCCTGGGGGACTAAATCCAAAGAAGAGGTCCACAGGTGGAGGGCTCAACAACAGGCCAGCACAAGGGGCATGCAGCAAGAGAAAAGTCCCCTTCAGTGACCAAGCAGGTCACAGGTCAGCACAGCAGCCGCAGTCCATGGCGGTTCCTGGTGAGTTCTTCCAGCATTTCTGTGTCCAGTTCAAAGATGATTAAGAGTCTCCCAATTGTGGGGAAAATTCCCCTGTACTTATAGTCAGTTTTTACAGTGTTTTACAATGATAGGGAGAGGAGGTTCCAGCAAGTTACAACTGGTTCTGGGAGTGTCCCATCTCTCCTTTCAGCACAGGCTCCAAACATCAGTGGGGGGTTAACGACCCTATTGTGTGAGGCCAGGGCACAGCCTGTACAAATGTAGGTGTGCCCCGCCTCTCCCTTCTCTCAGCCCAGGAAGACTATTCAGTATGCAGATGCACCTCTGTGGCACCTCCACCCTCCCTGTGTACAGGCTGTCTGAAAAGTATGCACAAAGCCCCAACTGTCACTTTGCCCAGACGTGGATTGGAGTCAAGCTGCAAAACACCAGAGTCATAAGCACAGATAAATGCGCACTTTCTAGAAGTGGCATTTCTGTGATAGTAATAAAAAATACACCCACACCAGTAAGCAGTATTTATTATCACCATCACAACCATACCAAACACGCCTACGCTACCCCTCATAAGTCAGACAATACCCTTTACACATAAGGCAGGGCATTTCTAATGCAATCCTATGAGAAGGCAGCACTCGCAGCAGTGAGACACCAAGTTAGGCTGTTTGTCACTACCAGGACAGGCCATGCAATATGGCACATGTCATACCTTTCTACATATATGGCACCCTGCCCATAGGGCTAGCTAGGGCGTACCTTAGGGGTGACTTTCATGTAGTAAAAGGGGAGTTCTGGGCCTGGCAAGTAAGTTTAGATGCCAGGTCCCTGTGGCAGAAAACTGTGCACACAGGCCCTGCGCTAGCAGGCCTGAGGCAGGTTTGAAAGTCTACTTCAGTGGGTGGCGCAAGCAGCGCTGCAGGCCCACTAGTAGTATTTAATTTACAGGCCCTGGGCATAGAGATACCACTGTACAAGGGACTTATAGGTAAATTAAATATGCCAATTAGGTATAAGCCAATCATACCAACTTTAGATGGGAGAGCACCTGCACTTTAGCACTGGTCAGCAGTGATAAAGTGCTCAGAGTCCTAGAGCCAACAGCGAGAGGTCAGAAAAACCAGGGAAGAAGGAGGCAAAAAGACTGGGGATGACTCTGCATAAGGCAAAAAGTCCAACACCTTCTCAGTTTCAAGCATAATTATAGCTGCTTCTATGTTATTAGCTGAGAATTCATCCATTGCCCCCATTAGGAAATTCATATTGATTGATATAAACATTCCAGGCAAAAAGCCATTTTGGACACAGGAGCTAGTCTTAATGAAATGTTAGCGAATAGTTTACAATCAGCGTTCAGCTAACTTATGGGGCGATGAGAGCCAGGCAGCTTAGGAGGTGTGTGTTTCTTAGGAAAAATGACAATGACCGCCTCTGTGAAATTTTTCAGGATTTCACTTCCATCCAAGAATTCATTAAATAATGTGACAAAAAAATACAGTACCTGTGTGACCAATATGTTGTAGAATAGAGATGGCATACCGTCATTGCCACATGCCTTGGCTTTGGGAAGATGTTTATTAGCATCCTGAACTTATGCCCACATAATGGGAGCTTCTGTCATTTTCCGTGATTCGTTATCCAGCAAAGGGAGTTTGATCGGGTGCAAACAAGCTTCAGTTGTGTTGGTCAAGGAATTTTTGCTCAAGATGTAAAGCTTAGCATAGTGGTCTACAAACACCCTACATATCTGATCTGGATCCGTTGCCATACAGTTCTGCTTTGCATCTAAGATCGTTTTAATAGACCTCTGATTATGTCTCTTCTTAACTGACCACACTAAAAAGTGTTCGGCATGCTCACTCTCCTCATAACATTTCTGAAGACAGGACCTCTGATTACTTGTCTCTCTCAAAACAAAATAATCTTTAAGATTCTGGCTTGTCATCACCAGTCTAGCTTATGTTGTATTTAGTTTAAGATCATCCCTTCTGGCCTGTTCAAATTCTTCTTGTAAGGTGGCAATTCCTCACGTCTTGATTCATTTAATAGGGCTGGATGGGAGATGGTTTCTCCTTATGAAGTCTTTACATGCCCCCTAGACTGAACAGTTCGAGGCCGTACCTAAGTTCCTCTTAAAGAAAATCAGTTATGGCTATTCACATACTGGTTACGCAGCCCTCTTCCATCAATAGAGATTTATCTAACGACCATTGTGTTCCTTTCGTGAAAGAGTTAATCATTTTTAGATCTGTATATGGAGCAGAGTGGTTGGATAAAGGGTTCAAGTCTATGCTTGATCCAGCTCTTCTACAACTATGTGATATTAGAAAGCAGTCGATATGGGATGCTGAATTGAAGCATTTAGAGAAACGTAAATTTGTGCCCCTCTGGGCAGGTCTTGCCAGCAGCACTTTTCCACAGGTTTCCAGTGCCCCAGGCTGCTAGCCATTTCCCCCCTGCACTGCTTATTCTGCACTGCCCGCTTCCCTCCTCCTGCCTCCCCAGTACCCCTCCCGAAGACCTACTTAATGAAGTCTGCAGTGCGTCCCTAGTGAGTAAGTCTTGCCAGCTCCCCTTGCTGCCAATCGCCACATCAGCTGACTGCCCGACTGCTCCTACCCTAGGGAGCCAGCCCCGCCAGCCAGAATACTTTGCTACAGGTTTCCAGTGCTCCAAGCCACCTCGCCGTTTTTCCCCACACCATTTACCCGCTCTACTCAATTCCCGCCTCCCCAACACCCCTCCTTAAGACCTATTTAATGAAGGCCGCAGCACAGCCCTAGTGAGAAGGTCTTGGTAGCTTCCCTTGCTGCCAAACGCTGACTGCTGGACTTTTCCTGCCCTAAGGGGCCAGCCCTGCCAGCCAGCAGACATCTCTACAGGTTTCCATTGCCCCATGCCGCCTCGCCATTTTGTCCTGTGCCTTTTTTCCTACTGTGCCCACTTCCCACCTCCCCAGAAACCCTCCCTAAGACCTATTTAATGAAGACCGCAGGACGGCTGTTCAGCAGATGCGTGCAGTGGCCGCGTGCCAAATGCAAGCCCATCTGCACTAGTCCACGCCTGGGCAGCGCACAGTGTCCGGAACCCTGGCCGTTCACTCTCCCACCTATACTCCTCTGCAGAGCTCCCTGGCCTGTGCCCTGGACGCAAAACAGCTGTGCCTCACATCACCATGCTCCACTACTGGACCTTTCACCTGAGTCCACTGCCGGTACTCTACAACCCTAGAACTGACCACCATCGCAGCTACAAATGCCTCACCATCGCTGCTGACTGAGACCTCCCCAGAACACCTCAGAAGCCTCCTGTTCAACGCCAGATCGCTCTGCAAACACACAACTGAAGTCTGGGACACATCTCCACCATCACCACTGATGTAACCTTCATCACAGAGACCTGGCTCTCCCCCGTCTTGGTCCCTGACATCTCCACAGCTACACCTGCTGACTACAAGATGAAACAGTGTGACTGCATCAACAGACACAGAGGCAGCATCGTCATTGTACACAAAGAATCCATCACCTGAACCATTAACAATGACGAAACCAAGCTGCTCATGGAAAACATTAACTTCCAGCTACACACTGATGCCAACACCACCATAAAAGACACCCTCTCCTATACACAGCACTGCACGCACCAGGACCTCATACTGGCCTCAGCGATGCCACCACAAATTTCATCACCCCACTCGCCATTGAGTTCAAGTGCTACGTCCTCCTGGGAGACCTCAACTTCCATCTGGATGACTCCACTGACCTCCTGGAAAGATTAGACCACATCGGCCTCAGGCAGTTGGTCACATCTTCACATCCAGCAACTAAATCAGATACTGCCATTCCTCTAAACTCACTTGGCTGGACAACTCCATTTTACACATCACCCTCGCTGGACCTCGAGCATCACCCCCCAACTGCCACAGCTCCCCCTTCAGCAGTTTTACCAAATTCACTCAGCAACAATGGACAAATGCCCTCAACACCGCACATCCCAATGTCAACTCCAACCTGGATCAGGCAGTACAGAACTTCAACCAGCACCACCGACCGAGTCACTCCAACCATACCAGCCTAAACCTACAGACCCTCCAAACAAGCCAGTTGGTACACCTCAAAACTCCGCACATCCAAACGCAGGTGCAAAAAACTGGAAAGAAGATGGCGCACTAGCAGAAACTACAGAGACCGAGCCACCTTCAAATCAGACCTCAACGACTACCACTGCCCAATCAAAGCCACAAAAAAAGGAGGCTCTATCCCACCGGATCAACCAATCCAAGGAACTCTTCACCATCTTTAGAGAGTCACTTGCTCGTCAGCCACCGAAAACTTTATCCTCTCCTCACAGGAACTCTGCGATTCCCTCGCCGACCACTTACGTAACAAGATAGCAACAATCTATAGAAACTTCAATCCCCAACCCTTTGACCTCCTCATCACCTCACCATCCACCTCCGCCGACCACCTGCTCACCACATGGGAGCAACTCAACACACCAAACACGACCACACTTATGAACTCTGTCCACTCGGGAGCACACACTGACCCCTGCCAGCACTAGGCTCTTCAGCCTCGGAAGAGATGGGATTAGCCATCAGCTAACCACCATCCTCAATGCCTCGCTAACCACAGCCACCTTTTGTGAAGCCTGGAAGCACGCGGAGATCAGTCCCCTCTTCAAGAAACCTTCTGCAGACCCTAGCGAGATCCAGAACAACAGCCCAATCTCTCTGCTCCTGTTCCCCGCCAAAGTCCTGGAGAAGGCCATTAGCCTCCAAATCACTGAACACCTGGAAAGAAACAACCTACTGGCTTCAGAGCCAACCACAGCGCCGAGACAGCTCTGTTTCCCACAGTTGATGACATCAGCACCCTACTGCACAGAGGAGAATCAGTCACCCTGATCCTGCTTGACCTCTCCACAGCTTTCGACATGTCTCTCACCACACACTCATCAATCGACTAAGCCAGATTGGAATCACATGTGATGCTCTCAAATGTATGACATCGTTTCTCACAGGGTGAACCCAGAGAGTCCACCTCCACCCCTTCACCTCGCAAGTCAAGCACACCATCTGTGTCATCCCTCAAGGCTCTTCCCTCAGGCCAACACTCCTCAACATCTACATGAAACTGCTTGCAGACATTGTCAGATCGTACAACTTCAACATCATCCCCAACGCTACATAGCTCGTCCTCTCGCTCTCAGCAGACCCCACCTCAACGATGACCAAATTCCAAAACTATATGAAGAACGCATCAGCCTGAATGAGGACAACTGCTTGAAGCTCAACATGAACAAGACTGAAGTTCTGATCTTCAGCAGACACATGGCCCTCTGGAATGACTCCTGGTGGCTGTTGGAACTCGGACCCACCCCACCCAAAAAGATCACGCCCGCAACCTCGGCATCATCCTCAACAACGAACTCTCCATGAAATGTCAAGTCAACCCCATCTCGTCAGCCTGCTTCCACACAATTTGCATGCTCCACAAAATTTTCAAATGATTCCCCATCTGCACCAGGAAGACAGTGATGCAGGCCCTCATCAACAGTTGGCTGGACTACTGCAACACACTCTATGCAGGCACCACCACCAAACTCGTGCAAAGGCTCCAGAAGATCCGGATTGATCCAGAATGCAGCTCCCAGACTGATCCTCAACTTACCCAAGAGAACCCACATCACTCAGCACCTCCAGGACCTCTATTGGCTCAATTTTCCCCCTCTGCACCACACTCTTGCTGTCCCACTTTAGGAAAGAGCTCATGACCTGGTTCTTTGACGTATAGCTGCAGCAAGTGCCTGGATATACCCTCTCAGGTGACAAGTCACGCTTTACAAGTACGACCTGATTGATTGATGAGCTCTCCAGGGGTTGATCAAAATGAGATCCTTCCCCAGTTGAGCCAAAACCCTTGCTGATTTTGATATATTCTGATGTATGTTTTAATGAGAACAATCACAGCTAACCTCTTGAATGAAGTTGAAATCCCCTCCCATTAGTACTAATCCCTTAAGTGGGGATAGAATATTATAGACTTCTTCCAGTGAAGTCGCTCCATCCTCAGTGGGCCCATAGAAGTTGACTAGATGGCTAACTAAGATGTAGGATATTAAGCTAACCAGACTCCACCTCGCCTTTGGATCTTGCACCAAACCGCAACACTTCTCCTGTAAATTTCTGGGTTAAAAAATTGCAACCTCCCTCCCCCCACTGCTGCATTTGCAAGTGCAAAGAATGCCTGCGATATAAATCTTGCCATTGGTGGTTGCTTAGCTGGCACTTCCAAATGTGTCTCTTGGAGAAAAATTATTTGAGCCCCTGTGGATCTAAGCCTTGATATGATCGCTCTACGTTTGCTCCAGTTGTCGATGCCCTTCGTGTTACACAAAATAGCTCTAAATATTTCTACTTTGGATCTTGGGATAGTCACACTTGCATCTCCCCATTGGCTCCTTCATACTTAGAACCATCTCCATTGCAAGTCCCATCCAGCCCAACCCTAGGCTGTCCCCCTGATCCCTCTTTTTCGATGTACATTCAAAGGTCAGAGACACTCTAATTGCTAGTGAATATTCGTCTGATTATCTTTTTCAAATGCCCCCCTCATCTTCCCCCTAGTGCCCCCTTGATCCCCTCCCACTCTCCTTGTCCCGGGAGCCCTCCCCACCTGGGGCCCCTTTGAGGGTTGCCCCATTTCTCCCGTGAGTGCAACCTCCTCCTCCTTCCCCCCACTCCCACCAGTCCACTGCCACCTCCTCCCTCCCCCCTCCCCTGCTATGGCGCCTTGACATGGTGCCTAGAGGCTGTCTGGGGACTGCTGAAGGCTATACCTAAAGCATCTAGCTGCTAGACATAAATTATAGCACACAGGCCCCATGTCCATTATAGTGTTGCCTAAAGGAGGAGTCAAAATTGCACATTTCTCACCCTTTCAAAACTCCAATGCTCATTTGGGGGTTCTAATCTCTGACGACTCCACCCACCTCCAGCTGCTGAAGAGAATGAAGAAAGTTTTGCACCTACTGAACAGTCCGAAAGATATGTGCCTTTCACTTGTGTAAAACATTTAGCTCGGACTGTTGAGTGATGGCTTTTGGAACACCGAGCTTCTGGAAGCAATTAGTCATGGCTTTAAATTCCTTGCAAAACACAGATATATCCCAAAAAATCTTAAAGGAGAAATTGTTTTAGGTCTGGTATGTTTTGTCCCTGATGGCGTTAGCCAAGATACTTTCCTTTATCCTGTAATCCCCAAAGTTCACAACAATTGTTCAAGGATATTTGGCATATTTGGCACTGTGGTCCCACAGTGAGCTCACATCATTGTTGGGTCTATCTTTTGCGTAGCAGCTTCTGAATACCACTATTTTAGAATAAGATCAGAAACTAGGGTAGCGCCCGATTGGCAATTTTCACGCCCCTCTAGTATCCCTGTGAATCTTAAATTGGAGTTATGCAACTTATTTTTTGCGTTGTCCACCTTCATCTGAAGATCCAGCAGTTCTGTCTGAGGTATATTTGTCAAAGTTTCTTGATGTGAATTGACATCCTTCAGATCATAAATTAATTGCCGTACACCTGAAATTTGCTCTGTAAGATGCTACATATTAGATTGTATTAAACTATAGTGTTTCTCTTTTTTTTTATGCTCCTCTTCTTGTAATTTTTTTATTTGTTATAGTTCCCCTAAAATTTGAAGGAGAATTAAGTTCATTGACATTGCTTGGGATTCACCTACGCTGGGAGTTTGTTTTTCTTCCTGTATCTGCCCGCCTCATCCTTCTGCAGACTATTCCATGTCATAGGTGGTGAAGGAGCAACAGTAATTAAATTTAAGTCAGCTGCATTCTTATGTGCTTATAAGATAGAGCTGTCCTTTCTTGACAGGTGTCTTCCCTCCTTGCGTTGCTCCTTAGTGCTAATTTTAAAAAACAGGGGATATGCCTGTACTTGCTTTGATTTTGAATGGTTGTTGATTGATAATCTTGTCTCTCTCTCTCTCTCCTGCTTCCAGGCCAGCTTGAGAATTTCCCCATGGATTTAAATTTGGCTCTTTCACCTTGGCAGAATTCATGCCCGATGCGCCTGGGAATGTAGTGCCACTAGCTTGAAGTTCTGTAGATTCCTGGGCCTACTTGTTGCGCACAGATTCGCTTTTCATGGATAAGTGTCCTGACCCAACAATATATCAGGGGAGATGCTCTTAAATACTCTGTCCGATAATTTGAGTCTGACTCCTTTGACAGAGGTGTGACCGCAAAGTTTTGTGCTATGCACCAGATGACATTTGCACGGTTCTTAGTTGCTGATTCTCTTGACAACCTCTTCATTGTTATGCACAGACCTGCACTGGGGTTGCCCGTAGGAGCCACAAGCCGCACCTGTAGCTACACAGGCTGCCTCTGCAAATGCCCACTGGAACACCCCCCCAAAGGAACCCTCTTGACCCCTCGGGATGTGCGCTAGGAGAGCTAGCTGTAGTGCTGCCACAAGCCCTCTAGCTATAGAGGTATCCTCACCACTGCAATGACCAAGTTGGTAGCTTCGAGAAGGTATTTGAAGATGCCTCTCATCTTGACAGTCATTTGGTGACTAGCCTTAAAGGAGTAAATGTTATATGGATAGCTTCCTGTCACCAACCTAGATCTCCCCTCTTATTTGTACAACTCTCTCAATCTGTTCACTGTAGTCTTCGAGGGCGACCGGTGATGTATGCTGATAAGACACAGCAGTTCTAACACAAAATTGCTTTCCAAGTTTTACGTGCAGTGCGCGATTGTGCACACTGTCAGAAGGCAATTAGCACCAGTGTAACTTCCACCAAACAGTTGCTCTCTTTTTAGTTACAGATAATACCTTACCTTGCAGCAGATGAGGTAAAATACTATGGGCAGGAGCCGGGGTATCGTAGAATAATCGCTGAACTCCTTCATCCAATTGACAGTTTCTGTCAGAGCTCTAACAATGGCATTCGCTCATCCCACACTGTCGTCTGCCTTTTCAGACCTGATTGCTCTCCCCGATTTTAACTTACTTCGGTGGGACTTAGGTGGGGTGAATAAATGCTGGTTGCAAGATCGCCCCAAGGACCTAGAGCCTTGAAGAGGAGACCCACTGCAGGATGCGGGCTTCGTAGTGTAGGGAATCTGGGTTTCCCGTCTCAAGGCGAGTGCAGCACAAAGCGGTGCGCTACCCGCCTGTCATCTTGGATGCCGTCATCATGCCAGAACAGCCTTAGCCAAGGAGCTCTACGTGGCCTGTAAAAATCCAATAAGCTCTATTCTCAACTTTCACATAAGGTATGACAGACAAGAATTTGCTGTCTAAAACGACTGCCCAATTGTGCACGACATCGAGTCATGTTCTTAAACCAGCAACTTTCACAAGTGGCTGTCATTACCCAAACCTATCACCCGTTCAGAAGCAATGTAAAATCAGGAAATCCCCAGATTCTAATAAGGCATAAGGCATAGTGCTTTGATTAGCCTATTGAGCTGGGGCAGAGTCATCGCAAGTTAGGTACGACTTACATTTGACTGACATTATTCCAGCCTACAGCCATTACAAGGGCACTGTCCTGTTGTGAAATATACATTGGAAAGATAATGGCCCCCATTATGACATTGGTGGTAAGTCACGCTTACCACATTGCCGACTGCCGCCAATATTCTGCCAGCACGGCCGATTACCGATACCCATATTATGAGACACACATAGCAATCCGTCACTATACAGCCACAAACACAAGTCCGCCAGCCCAAAGGTCAGTGATAAACTGGCGATACCAAGACCCACAACGTTACGCCAACAGAACTATGCCTACAGCATTATGACCCACGAATCACTGCGGTGGACATTCAGCGCGGTAAACCATTGGTGGTACATACCACCACGCTCAAAATACACACACACATACAAAACAACACCACATTGGTCAATCTGAATAACACACACCTGATATCCATACACACACGACACCCACACCACTATAAAGCACACACCCACAACCCCTTACGACCCAAAAATATTGACAACTGAGAGAGACAGACCAAGAGCACCCACAGAACCAGAGCCACAAAACACCATTACCCATACAGCATCCACATACCTCACAGCACACACCCCAACACATCACCCCACACACCCTCACACACACCGCTCACACTACATCCATGGCACCACAAAGACACCCCAGGTTCTCAGAGGAGATACTAAGGGTCATGGTGGAGGAAATTATCAGGGTAGAGCCACAGCTATTCGGATCACAGGTGCAGCAGACATTCATTGCTAGGAAGATGGAGCTATGGTGAAAATCGTGGACAGGGTCAACGCCGTGGGACAGCACCCCAGAACAAGGGATGACATCAGGAAGAGGTGAAACGACTTACGGGGGAAGGTATGTTCCGTGGTAGCAAGACACTAGATAGCAGTACAGAGGACTGGCAGTAGACCCCCACCTCCTCCCCCACAACTAACAACATGGGAGGAGCAATTCTTGGCAATACTACATCCTGAGGGCCTGGCAGGAGAACTGGACTCTAGTAAGTCAACTCTTTACTACTTTCACCCCCCTACCTGCATGCCATCACATACCCCCACCCTCACCCTCACACTCACTCCCATCACTTCACCACCTGACTACCTCACACACACCCCACCATCACAACCCACCCCTTCCAAAACCAAGCCCTGCATGCAACACCAATGCATGGACACCCATCGCAAACCTGCATGGACAACTGTCACTAAAGCATGCACACTAGTGACCATGACCTAGTCCACCAAATCACTACTCACAATAGGCAAAGCTGCCAGGGCAATAACAACCAGACAGGGCAACACACCCATGCACAAGATGTCACACACAGAAACAATAGCACTGCTATTACATCCCCACAGGTCACCCATCCAACGTCACTGAAGAGGAGGTGCCAGTCACATCCAGTCGTCCCCCCCCCCCCCCCCAAAGCGGCCCACAGTCATGACAGCAGCTCTGGATGCCCGGATCTGGATGACCAACCTGGCCCATCAGGGACCTCCGGACAGTCGGTTACCCAGGCACAGTCCCATACCCCCACAGAGCCTCCCCCTTAGGAAATACCACCACAGCACCCACCCAGCGGGCCCATACCTCTGTCCCCAGGACACGTGAATTAGCAGTGTGTCCACCACTACAGGGACACCAGGACACTTCACAAACACAGGACCTGATAGATGGAGGCACCAAAACCTGGCCTTCAGGAGGTGGAATGTCCTCTCAATTATTCTTCTTGTTCGCCCATGTGCCTCATTGTAACGTTCCTCTGCCCTTGTCCTGGGATTCCTCACAGGGGTCAGTAGCCATGAGAGGTTGGGGTAACCAGAGTCACCTGCAAATATCGAGGGATACCTGTTATCCTTAGGACCCACACCATTCCCATACACCAACATATACTGGGTGGGAACCATGGGCTCACCTATTAGCCACACCCAGAGCCTCTGGAGTTGAGTAATCACATCTGGGATGCTGCTATTCCTCAGGATAAAGGCATCATGCACAGACCCAGGATACTTTGCATTGACATGGGAGATGTACTGGTCCGCCAGGCACCCTATCTGCACATTCACAGAATGAAAGCTCTTTCGATTTCTGAACACCTGTTCATTTCTACGGAGGGAGGGGGGGGAACAAATGCAAAATGTGTACCATCAATAGCCCCAAGAACATTGGGGATATGCCCCATTGCATACAAGTCACCTTTAACCGGGGCCAAATCCTCAACCTGGGAGAAAACAATGTAGCTGCGCATGTGTTTAATCAGGGCAGACAACACTCTGGTCAGCACGTTTGAGGACATTGGCTGTGACATTCCTGCTGCCAAGCCCACTGTCACTTGGAAAAAAACAGTTGCCAAGAAATGGAGCACAGATAGGACTTACACTAGGACTTGCACAAGAGGGGGGAATCCCAGTGGAGTGACAGATATCCGGTCTGGCTCCAATTGGGCACACAGTTCAGAGATTGTGACCCTGTCAAGTCTGTTGGTGAGGATAATGTGCCTGTCCTCCATTGTTGCCAAGTCCACCAGGGGTCTGTACATGGGGGGATGTCTTCATCTCCTATTCATCTGCAGCAGTGGTAATCTAGGGGGCAAAACTGGGAGCGGCTGGTCAGTATTTCACATTTCCAAACTGTACACTGCATTGCATGTTGTGACTGAAACAGTATGTTGTTGGATAGGCCCACATGGTGACTATGTGTACTGTGATGCAGTTAGGTGCCGTGGCCTGCCCCCCCACTAAAATGGCATCTGCCTGTCCTGTGTGGATGGACAGTTGGAAATGAGGTAATTCCGCTGCGGAGTTGGAGAGACTGGTGTATGGGGACCTACCCCAGTACCGAATGCTGTATGGGCCTCCAGACCAACAGGTGAGTACACTGTGAGCACGATGCATGTGGCATGAATGCATGGAATGCTGTGTGTGAGGGCCTCGTGTAAGGGGGTGGTGGTGGAAGGGTCCTGGGCAGCGTGCTGCATGTATGCTGGGCAATGTCTGTGCGTAAGGGGATGTGAGGGATATGGTGGGCCATGAGTGTAACAGGCCGGACGGTATGGCTGATACCTTTTTCTATATTTATTTCCCTGCAGGTCAGCAGCCATCAGAAAAAGGGTATATGGCGTGCCATCGCCAAGGACGTGCGGACCCTTGGGGTCTATGGCAGGCGGAGCACCCACTGTTGCAAACGGTGGGAGGACCTGAGACGCTGGGCATGGAAGACAGCAGAGGCGCAGCTAGGGATGGCCTCCCAATGAGGAAGGGGTGCCCATCGAACCCTGACTCCCCTGATGGCCTGCATGCTGGTAGTGGCCTATCTGGAGCAGGATGGGTGCTTGAGGGCATCACAGCAGCCACAAGGGGGTGAGAACAGTTTCCCAATATACTCCTTGCACGTGGTGGGGTGGTCTCCGGGTGGGGGATGTGGGCCTGTGGGTGCCCCTAGGCCAGGCCGGACATTACAGGGTAGGTCCCATGTTGGGCAGGGGCTGATGAACCCCACCTCCTACTAAGCTAGTAAGCATCCACTACTGGACAGGGGTCTGTGGGTGTGAGGTATGCTGCTATTGGAGTTAGGTATTCCTGTCTTTGGGCTGGTGACTAGCATTGTGACTGGTAGTGCATTGCATAGTGCGTAGCCTGTTTCCTGTGTGAGGGTGCTGTGTACGCCAACTGTGGTGTTGGTGCAGCCATTGACCAAGTGTATCCTTTGTCTCCCCTCCTTTTTGTTTTGTCACCCTGTCCTTCTGTGCATTAGCATCATCTGGCGGAGGAGCAGAGGCACCGGTGATGGAGGGAGCTGCATCCCACATGGCACAGGAGGCCGAATCCACCGACGGTGAGGGCACCAGTGGGACAGAGGGTGAGGGGAGCACCATTGCGGCGACTGGAGGGGACAGTTCTGACAGTGATACCTCCTCTGATGGAAGCTCCCTGGTGGTGGCGGTCACCTCTGTGGCCACCCCAACTACAGGTACAGCCGCCACCCCCGTACCAGCACCGCCCTCCCAGCAGCCCCTCAGCGTGTTTCCCGTGCCCGCTCACCCAGGAGGGTGGGCATCTCCTTCGCCCCAGCCACCTCAGGCCCTGCCCCAGTTAGCCTTGCTGCCCTGAGTGAGGAGGCTGTTGACCTCCTGCGTTCCATCTCTGTTGGGCAGTCAACCAATAGTGAATGCCATCCAGGGCCTGGTGGGCCATTTGCAACAAACAACTGCATTCCTGGAGGGCATTCACTCTGGTATGGCGGCCCAACAGATCAATCCAGGCTCTGGCCTCCTCTCTGATGGCAGTCATTGTCCCTGTCTCTAGCTTCCCCCCTCCTACTTTCTCTGCCAAGTCCCATTCCCCTGAACCCCTACCTATCCCTAGCACACATTCAGACCAGCATAGCACCCAAGATAACACACAGGAGTGTCTCAGGCAAACACAAGCACCACACATCATCACACAGGCACTCACACAAACACCCGCCAGATGCAGACACACCAGCATACATTGCCTCCACTGTGTCCCCCTGCTCCTTGTCATCCACCACCCTCCCAGTAGCATCTCCACACACACCTGCATGCACTACATCCTCTACCGCCATCACGCTCACGTATATCACTACACACCCCTCACTGGCAGTGACCACCCCCACATCCATGCACACGTCCCCTGTGTCCTCTCCCACTGTGTCTGTGACCCATACTCCCAAAGTACACAAATGCAAGCACTCAGATACCCAACAGCCATCCACCTCACAACAGCATCCAGCCCATGCACCTGCACCCAAACACGGCAGACACCTCCAACAACCACTCCCTCTTCCTCCACTCCCAAAGCTTCACCCTCTTCCCGGCCCAGTGTCCCTAAGAAGCTTTTCCTCTCTGCCGTTGACCTCTTCCCTATCCCTACCCCCGTCCTTCACTTCAGGCCAGGGTGGTCAGAACCCAGGCGAGCACCTCGGCCACCCAGTCCACAGCCACAGTAGTGTCGGCAGCTACTGCAGGTGGGAGAGGCTAAAGGGAACCAGCCATCAACACTGACTGTGTGCCTGCACCAGCTGCCAAGGGCAAGAGCAAGGAGGCACCACCAGCTGCCAAGGTGATGGGCAAGGAGGCACCACCAGCTGCCAAGGGCAAGAGCAAGGAGGCACCACCAGCTGCCAAGGTGACGGGCAAGGAGGCACCATCAGCTGCCAGCTGCCAAGGGCAAGAGCGAGGAGGCACCACCAGCTGCCAAGTTGAAGGGCAAGGAGGCACCACCAGCTGGGAAGGGCAAGGGGCCTGTCCCTGCAGGCAGGAAGGACGGGAGGCCTGGTGCTGGGACTGATTCTGAGCCCCCACCACCAACTATAGCGGTTCAGCTATCCGAGGTTGCAGAGGAAGGGCTGGAGCCTCCAACCACCACTGGCTGGCGTTCCCGACAACAGCACCTCCACCAGCACCGCCAACAGCACCGCCACCAGCAGCAGCAGCCCCAGTGGGCAGCCATCTGAGACTGCAGGGGACGGGCAGGAGCCTCCCCCCACCACTGCCAGCACCGCCAGCAGCCTCAGTGGGCAGCCATCTGAGGCTGCCGGGGACGGGCAGGAGCCTCCCCCCACCACTGCCAGGCCCGACACCAGCCCCACTACTGCCACCACTGAGCAGCCGTCAGCCTGGTGGACAGTGTGTAGTCCTGCCTCCATGGACTGTAGTGCGTCCTGGACCATGCAAATCCTGTGGGTGTGACACCCAGGTGAGAGACTGGGACCTTGCACTCCCCAAGATCAGCATCACTGGGCACAAAGCCCCCTCCAGAACCAGTGGAAGAAGCCATCCACTCACCGCATCCTTGCCAGGATGAAGCATACTGGGCACAAAGCCCCCTACAGAACCAGTGGAAGAAGCCATCCACTCACCCCCTCCTTGCCAGGATGAAGCACGCTGGGCACAAAGCCCCCTCCAGAACCAGTGGAAGAAGCCATCCACTTGAGAGACGGTGGCCTTGCACTCCCCAGGACCAAGCAGTGGGCAAACCACCCACTTGAGAGACTGTGGCCTTGCACTTCCCAGGACATCGCAAAGGGTATGTAGCCCCCTCCAGGACCACTGGCGTTGTACCATCTTCCGGCTGAGGTGCCCCCGTTCTCCGTCCCCCTGAGGTGCCTGTGTATTTTCAACCTGATGCCCCCTGAGGTACCTGATGTATTTTCAACCTGATGCCGCTGTGTATTTTCAACCTGATTCTCTCCGTGTTGTTGCAGGAGTCAAGTGGGGCCTGGGCCTATGTGATGTGGCCCTGTGGCCCACGGACATTGTGGACTGGGCTGTGTTCCTCCATTTGTATATATGTATATACTGTTTTGGTTTTGAAGTGCAAATTTCTAGATTTTTATCTTATTACACTCACTTTAATCCATTCCTTTTGTCCTTGCATTATTCCTGAGGGGTACGTGGTAGATATGTTTTCTTACTGCATCTGCTTGTGTGTCTGGTGTTGGGGGTGGGGGTGTTGCATGTGTGTGTCACTCTTTTCCCACCCTCCCTCCCTGGTTTGCTAGGCGGCTGTACTCACAGTGGTCGTCTTCGCCGGTGTTGATGTTCATAGTGAAGAAGGAGATAGACAAGCAAGGGGAACACCTGCAACTTGGGCTCCATGGCGGCATGGTTCTTCCCTGAGTCTCCACAGGTGAGTCCTTTGACTTCTGAGATCTGTTTCCGCCGTGCTTTTGATGTCGTTGGTACCGCCCCGGAAAAGGTTGCGGATAGGCCTGTTGTAACAGTGTGGGTGGTACATTGTCTTCCGCCTGGCTGTTGGTGGTTACCGCCGCAGTGCTTGTTGCTACTGCCGTGGCGGTCAGTGTGTTAAAGTGGCTGTCTGTGTGGGCGGTTTCCACCGTGGTCATTATTCCCTTTTTGTTTCCGCCAGCCTGTTGGCGGTATTACTGCCGCTTTATCACTGACCGCCAGGGTTGTAATGATGGCCAATGTGTTTGCTCCAGATATCTTTATTTTATTTGCAGGAATTATATAGTTTGTTCAGTTAATGTGCATGTTGCAGAGGGCTGCAAACGACCAAAAATCACTATTGGGAATCTGAAATGACCCAATAAATCATCTGTTTCACAAACCGCTGCTGTAATGAACTCTAAATCTTTCTAAATGTTTTAATAACTAGATAACACTGCCAAGATCAACACACCGAATTAAATCAAATATTGTGGGAATAATCAGGGCATCTGAGGCTGAAAACAATTGTATTATGATTGATCTCTTGACATCTCAGCACAACACTACCTAACATTTGTTTTATTTTTATATTTCGTAATCTAAGATCTGTGAATTATGAAGGGGCAAAACTCTGCTTTTGAAGTATATTTTTTACTTTTAAATTCTTTTTGTTTTTAGTAAAAACAATATCTAATGTATGGTCAATACAAATAAATTGCTGCTATGAGACCCCATGTAATTAATCTACTAAAAGCCTAATACTTGATTCAAATTTGGGGTACCATTTTTATTATAGTGTGGGAACACTTGTGGTTGGAACTTTGTAAATACTCACAGATTCTGGAATTTTCCTTGACAGAAATATGAGCAAAATATGTGATTTAGCTATGTTTAATTTTTGCAGGGCATTCTTATCATGAAAGGGTAGTGGGATCCATGCAAGTCACACCACACTGGACTTCCCTTGGTGTCTAGTTTTCAGAAATGTCTGGGCTTGGCAGGTTTCCTGGAGTGCTGACTGCCTGGGCCCAAACACTGCAGCTACCCATATTTTCCCAATGGGTAATTTGCAAAGCAAAAGCTTGATGTTTTCTTATAGCATTTTGGGACCTTTACTGTCATGGGTGAGAGGCCCCACCCAACACGTAGGTTACTGTTTATATCTGAAGAAGATTAGAAACACTGTGTGATAGAACTTTTGTGGATCCCCACATATTCTATTGGTGCAGTCTGCTTTCCCTTTTTGTTGTGAGTTGTGATAAGTCACACCAAAACAAATAAATCAAACTTGGGATGCAAAAGAAGCATTTGGACAGTCTGTAGGAATTTGATGGCCTCATAGTACTAATTTCTTTGTTCCATGATCCTAGGGGACTGCTCCAATCCCACTAGCCTCAATGCCCCCGCTATCCCGACCCCTCCCCAAGGATGGTAGTCTTTCTGGGGAGCAGCAAAAACACAGTAGCCAAACAAATGTAACACCTGTTGCTTCTGGCCCTGCACAACGAAGAGAACGTTTCAAGTGAAATTGATCATCTATAGAGAAGTAGGCTAAACGGAGGAGAACAAATATTGAGAAGAACAGAGAAGATGTTCTAGAAAAGGAAAGGAGAAAGAGAAAAATGATGGAGACTGAATGAAAAAGGCAAGAGACAGAACAGGAGAGGAAGGAAGTTAAGATAGGTTCTGTGGAAAACAGAGAAGGTTAGGAGAGAAAAAGGCAAGAGAGGCAGAGGGGGCAGAGATTAGGACACGTGGGGAAAAAAGAGAGATTAATGGAGCTCCAAAGGAGCCAGAAAGAGCTAGATACACATGCTGAGAAGGTGATTGGAGATTTTAATTGGTGTTTTATAGCTTATCATGATTTGGCCAAAGCTTTTGGCCCAATGGTATTTCAATGCACAGTTTTGCACTTATATTTTAAACGGATCTTCGTGTTAAATCCAAAAGTCATCTTGCAAAGTGGTTTTTAAAGTCTGAATAAGCACGAACCACAGTTACTTGATCTACATTGTCTTAGGCAAATTTCTTAAAAATAAACCCCACCCCTGTTATTTGTACTATGTGATCTTGGTGAGAAATGCTGCCATCTCTTTGAATGCATATAAGCTATGTCTGAATTAGCTGCTTGGCCACTGGAAAGTATGGCATAGTTGCTTAGAAGTGCACATTATTTTATGGAGTTACTTTGGGTTTCTTGTGTACATTAAATTATGGCAGCCTCTTAACGGTTTTGTAACATGAAGCCTGACTTTTAGGCACAGATAGCAATGGTGAACAATCCATCTGAAAGTAAATATTTCTCTTTTCTGGTACACATTGTAGGCTTCCAAGCTTTCTACATTCATCACTCTGAAAAGTACAAAAGTGCATACATGCTTGTCACAGCAATATTAGGCACGTTGAGGGAGCACCTTGAGCACTCTATGCAAGGAGTCT
Organism: Pleurodeles waltl; assembly: GCF_031143425.1. Taxonomy (NCBI): domain Eukaryota; kingdom Metazoa; phylum Chordata; class Amphibia; order Caudata; family Salamandridae; genus Pleurodeles; species Pleurodeles waltl. The sequence continues at coordinate 1,678,373,659 of NC_090445.1, read as the reverse complement.
ACTGCATGTGAAATTGGGGAGAGTGTGCACAATTGCAGAAGTCTGTGAGACAACAGGTTTGCCCATTTAATTAACAAGGGCTACTGCGATCTAATTTACCAGGATTTTTCACTTTTTGATCACCTGTTTTTTTACCTTTTCTTGTGGATAAGCCTAATAACTGACAACTCACCTACAGTAAACTCACTCACAGTAAAATGGACTGAATGTTTACTGTGAGTATCCGCCATTTAGGATATGGCCACTGCGATGCAGTAAGGGTAAGGAGTAGGTGACTGGCTACATGTGAACACTTGACAGACCCTTGTCATGGACAGACCCGTAATTGCGCAAAGGAAGCCTGACACAGAGGGTGCTCTGCAGAAGCAGATACTGACCTGGTGTAGGCCTCAAAATGTTAGTGTGCACTCATAGGGAAAGTCAGTGTTGTTTACTGACTTGTCTGTAGTGACACTCAATTATACCCCTATAGGGAAGACTGCCTTAGAGCGCAGCTTCACCATCCCTTTGACCTACAAAGACCAGTGACGTATCGAACTGGGGTGGAATCTGTGTGAGAAACCCAATTATTAGAGTTCAAAGAGGATATCTGTACATGTTATGAGTCATTCTAGATTGTCTTATTTCTCTGGCTCAGCTCCTGATCAGAGAATAGGCTTTTTCTCACCCTGCTATGCTAAGTTAATTACATTTCACTCCAGCAGCAGAAACAAAGCTCTACACACACAAAGGGAGCAATTAACAGTGCTTGACTCAGCTCCTGAGGAGGAAAGGGGTTGGAATGAAGGACCTGCATCAATCAGTCAGCTGTCACACTGTACCAGGAATGGGCCAGCCCAAGCCCACTGAACAAAGGAGGGAGTCCAGACCTCTGAAGGCAACATAGGAGGGGGATCCCCTTGATGATTTGGTGGGAAAGCCCTTGGCAGTGATGTCAGCAAGGGGTGGAGCAGAGACCCTTAGAGCAGGTGTGACTAGTGACTCTTGGGTGGTGTCATTTTGAAATGTCCCAGCAGGCTGTAATGGAGGGTTGGGTCAGGGCGGAAAGGTGATGTGACACCCAAAGATAGGCCAGAAGCGCCTCACTTCTAGGATCTAACACCCTCACTTAGAAGATCTTGCGCAAGGGAGAGAGCTCTCTCTTGGTTGTAATTTTCTGCTTGACACTGCGACTGGAGACAGCATCCATGGGCAACTGGAAGGTAGAACTCCCTGATATCCATCTGAACTAAGGAGTTTTACTACAGTGGCCCCAGGACCACGAAGCTGACACCCCCTGAGGAATAGTTAGGGAAAACTGTGCTTCTGTGCCAAGGAGGAGAGAAGCTCCAGATATGAACACAGGAGGAAGGCTGATGCAGAGAGACAGTGGCACCACATGGAGGCGCGGGGCACATGGGAGCTGGTAAGGTAGTCAGGGGTTGGCTCCCTGGGCTGCCCCCAACATCTGGAGGAATGGGGGTGCCAAGGTTGGGCTGGGCACCCCCAGTTAAAAAGGAACTGCCAACTTGCCAGAAAAATAATGAAAAGCAAGGCAGTGGCTCTCCCTGGCACAGAGAGAGAGCTGCTCATTAAATATTCACTGCTCCTTGATGAGTGCCCCATAATGCCCTGCGTGGCTCTCACATATTGCGCATTTTCTCTCCTCGTGGTGGCTCAGGATGGTAGTGTCACCACCAACAAAAAGAAGGACGTGTTAGGGGGCTGCAGGAGCGGAGCAGCTCCTCCAATCAGACGTTTTACAAATTACTGCCCTGTGTACAAGGGATCAGAAATCCAGGACCCTGCCAGGATTTACCGACATTTTCAAAGCATTTCCTAGCCTGGAGCATGTGCTCTTCAGCTGAGAGTGCAGCATCCTCTAGTGGCTAAGTCTATGGCTGCAGTTATTGTGGCCTGAAGGTGGCTAATGAAAGGTACATGTAGTAGCGTGCTCGCTAGGGGGCTAAGTCTATGGTTACTTCATGCTTGTGCCCGCCACAGAATGCCGATGAACGCACAGGATTCGTAAACACGTCGAACACACCAGACTCACTTCCCGCTGAATACAGAACGATGTACGAGCAGCATACCATGTTGGTGCAGGATGGCGAAACATTGAATTTTTTGATGCGGACACATGGTGCTCACTGAGTCCGCTGCAGGTCGGAAGTGAGACATGGTGAGGCAACTTGCATTTAGCAGTCAATTTGCAGTCTGCAGGGCAGGGGTTGCAGCGATTGCATCTCTCATTGCAGGATCGGATGTGCAGTGGTGCAGCTTTGGGGCTTCCCGGACTCCTGGGCCTTGGTTGCAAGTACTTCGCAGAGGCTAAAATTGCAGGGGGTGGCTCTTCCTTTTATCGTTTGGCAGCACATACAGAGGCCTGGCTGGGCATCTACGTGACTGGACTTGTCACTTCGCTGGAGACCAAGAGTTGCTCATCGTTGTGTGCAACAACATCATTTAAAGGCTTAAGACTTAAATTTTTTTGTTCTCACTCAAAAATTAAGGAGTTTTGAGTGGCAGTTCTGTGGTGGGGGCAGCAGCAGAGGAGATACCCCCAGACTTCATTATGTGGTATGAGGACCTAATTAAGGAAGTTGTAGCATGTCTAAAGTCAACCTAAAGGTTTTTAACAAAATGCAAGATCAAAATAGGGTTGAAAAGCATGCAAGTAACATCTGGTTTGTCAATGAATGCAGACTTGTGAAAAGAAAAATGAGGGAGTTAGAAAGTTATGTAAGGACCTATAGATACAAGGAGGGTGAATGTCATCTTACTGATTTAAGGAGAGCATTTAAAAGATTGGTGCTAAGCAAGAAGCAGGCTCATGAGGAATGCTGGAAAGTTATTTTTGAGATGATAGAATCAAATAATGTTACGAAATTTTGGAAATTGGTACAAAATAGTATAGGGAAATATCAGGGGACGATGACATGCTCGGTGGGAGAGGATGCCTGGGTTGATCACCTGGAAGAAGTCTACAATAAAGATGCTGTAAGTATACAGGGCCCTCTAAACTTTCATACTACTTAGGGAGTTAAAGAGAGATTCTCAGCATCATTAATCAAGAAGACAATAGAGTCTACCTGCAAATAAATCTATTAGATGTGATTGGGAAAGTATTTTAAAAAACCTACCAGGGATGTTGAAAGAATGGACAGAAGCAAACTCAGTAATTCCTTTAGAACAAGGAGGTTTCAAACAGAACCACTCGACAATAGATCATTGTTTTAGCTTATGGGTGTTGGCCATGAACTCATTAAAGCAATGTGGAGGATTATACTGTTGTTTCATGGATTTTCGCTTCGTATTCAACTTCGTTGATCACGCATTGCCATGGGAAGAATTAAGAAATTATGGAGTTCCGGAAGATCTACTTTCGATTCTACAAGAACTGTGCAGGGATAATTAGGCCCAAGTGGAATTACATTTTGACGGGTCTCTTTTGAGGAGAATAGATATAAGAAATAGCCTGAGACAAGGGTGTGTGCTAACTCCCATTCTGTTTCTCTGTTTTTAGTTGACTTACCTAAAACACGTAATCAATCAAACAGTTTTAGCCCCAAAATGAATGGAAAACATGTATCCTGCCTTATATGCAGATGATTTAGTAATTCTTGACTTAACAGAAATTGGCCTCCAGAGAAAGCTAGATGTCTTCCATAATTATTTTATGAGGAAAAAGTTATTTATAAAAATGGAAAAACTGAAAGTACTTCCATTTGGGAAAATGAGGAGAAAGTTGGCTTTGTATGTAACTAAAGCTAATATTGAGATAGTTAACAAGTATAAATATTTGGGGATGTGGTTCACAAACAACTTATTGTGTAAGGAATATATTGTTTCTCTGGATGCTAAAGTGCTATATTCTGTAAGGGGGCTCAAGAAATTTGATTAACAATTTGGGGGCTCTTCACTAAGATCGGGGCTGGTGACCTATGAAGGAATGATACGACCACAGTTCCAGTATGGTGCCGAAGTGTTCTGTATTAGCGGAAATCAAATTGGGACCTTGAAAAGGGTAGGTTTTTAGAAAGATTACTTTCTTTTCCACCCTCCACTATGGTGCAGGCTGTTAGAATAAAAACTGGCCTGATGGCATGGTCTTATCTAGCTTATGCAACTACTATAAAATTCTGGTCACAAATAGAGAGTAAGGAGCTTCCCAAAATTTCATCGCTAAGCAAAAGAGAAATTATGACAAACGAATTGAAATGGGCAAGCTCAGTCAGAGGGAAGATCCTCCATTTTTGCCAAAAGCTAAACATAGAATGAAAAATTGATAGTGCATGCATGAGTAAAGCTGAGTTCAGGAGAATAGTCAAACGGATGTCTAGAGAGGATGACTTAAATTATGTAAGGAAGAAGTCAGTATCCCTCTTGTTGAGTTAATGGGTAGCGGAGGAGATTTTTCCTTATTTGAATAATTTATCCAATACTCGGTTAAGACAGTGTCTATTGAAATTTAGATGTGGGGTAAACTAGATGTTAATCTCGGATGCAGACTGCACCCTGTTGGACAAGGATAGAATATGTAAATGTAATCTTAAAATTAAAGGAGATTTAATGCATTTTTTTGTAGACTGCCTGTGGTTATTAGCTGAAAGTAAGCTTTTACTGAAGCCATTTTTCCCAAAATATGTCATTAGGTAACGCGGGCAAGAAGTCAGCTTACTCTTGGACATTCGGTTTTTAGATGTAACTTGTGCCTTGGGGCGATTTTTACTGTCTATGAATGAGGCCATGGAAAATGTTGATTATTTTATCATATTGTTGGACTGTGGTAATGCTGTGTTTTAATCACGGGTTCACTTGATTGTAGCTTTTAAAAAAAACTTTTTTATGTACATATATTGGGTTTTATTGTGCTTATACTTTAAAGACTAAGGTCTCAAAATAAACATATGTTTGACAGACTATTGTTACATGCTGTGTGATCCAAATGTGATTGTCAACATTAGGGCAGTGTGCGCTCTATGGGCAACTAGAATGCAAAAACCTAATAATTTCAAGCTAACATAATTTATGCATTGTGCTGTTATGATGTTGTTTAACCTTTTGCATTGCAGAGTTTAATCCTGAGGACTTCAGCATGCACATAAATACTGTTCTCATGTAATGTACTGCTGCAGGCTTTCAGACTGTGTCAGGGTGTGGTCCCTTTCCAGGGCCTTCTAGAAGCTTTCCCTGCAGCATGCCTGGGTGTGGTTGGTGGGCTGGGCTAAGACTCTATAAAAGGAAGCCAGCCCAGCTCCACGTGCTCACTATTCAGAGGTCCCGGTGCAGAGCAGCAGCAACTTCCTGAGCTCCTGTTCCGGCGGCCTACTTTGATCCTCCAGGCCTTTCCCTTTTCTCACTTTCATTGGTGATCCTAGATCAGGGCGGTAAGACGGAGGTCAGGCTGGACCCTCGACCCTGTTATCTAAAACTCTTGAGTTCTTGGGCCTAATCTTTGCATGATAATCTATAGTACTCTTGTGCGTGTGAATGTGCGCTTGGTTGTTTCGTGACATTTGCATGCTGATATTCAAATCGGCAAGACGCGCAATTCGTTTTCTTGTGTGTTAACTCTTGATATTCATTGTGCGCTACCATTTTATGGCATTTACAAGGATAGCATTTGAATCGGAAAGACGCGCAATTCTTTTCTCATGCTTAATTCTTGATATTCATTGTGCGCTACCATTCCTAGGCAGTTACGGTGGCATTCGAATCGGCAAGACACGCAATTCGTTTTCTCGTGTTTTAACCCTTGATATTCATTGTGCGCTACCATTCCTTGACAGTTACATGGTGGCATTTGAATCAGCAAGACGCGCAATTCGTTCTCTTGTGCTTTAACCCTTGATATTCATTGTGCGCTACCATTCCTTGGCAATTATATGGTGGCATTCGAATCGGCAAGACGCGCGATTCTTTCCTCATGCTTAATTCATGTTATTCATTGTGCGCTACCATTCCTTGGCAGTTACATGGTGGCATTCGAATCAGCAAGACGTACGATTCGTTGCTCGTACTTAATTCATGATGTTCATTGTGCGCCATCATTCCTAGGCAGCTACATGGTGGTACTCAAATCGGCAAGACGCGCAATTCATTTCCTGTGTTTAAAATCACGGTGTTCATTACGTGCTACCATTTTAAGGCATTTACTTGGTGGCTTTTGAGCTGGCAAGTCGCATGATTTATTTCTCTACTCTAATTTGTGTTATTCATGGTGCACAATCAACCTATGGTATTTTTACTACCTATGTAAAGATCTGCAATGTGAGCAATTAATCTTCCAGCAATTTGAGAGAACAAAGAACCGGGTTTCTAGATGTAATGTTGTTGTGTGTTCCTAATATGTTTCTCAAACACGATTCATATGATGGTTTAGAAATCATTCAGATTCTTTCCTGATCCTCATGTAAATGATAACTCTTGAATTTGAAAATTGCATTTAACCTTTCTTGATTCCCTCTTAGGTATCCAGTCATCTTGAAGCCTAATCATTTTAAGTCTATGCTTCGGTTGTCCATGTTTTCAGAATGACAATGCTTAGAGTCATAGCCTAGTATTGATATTCAGATGATGTAATTTTGATATTGTGTGTTTTCACCTTTTTGCTTCCTACAGGTCTCCTTCCGAGCTGTTCCCTTCCTAATCCCCTTTTCCCCACTTGGACTCTCTTAGACTCTGTGACAATGCTAATCAGAGTATTGAAGCTGTCTTGTGGTGGAAGTGTTGGGAACGTACAGACCGCGAGGATCTGGTGACTCTGACAGTGATGCCCTTTAGGGGCTGTTTCTATTATTTCATTCTCATTATTAGAACGTCCATAAAGAGCACATAGACATGTGATGATCATTTCTAAATGCTTAATTGAAATAATAATGTTGACAGTGATTACTGGTCAAAGTGCATATTGTATTGTATTGTAATAGTATTTATATAGCACTTACTACCCCTGACGTGCTTTTCGGTGAGTAGCACGCTACTCTGGAGCCCAAGAGGAATTAGTGGTGGATTAGTATAGGGAAATATGAGCTCAATTTTAGCATTTTTATGAGTTATTTTGAGCAGAGGATATGTGAGTTTATCAGTTGGATTGATTTGAGTAATTGAGGGATAGAGGAGGGAAGAATCCAGAAGTGTTAATTGGGAGTTTATAGTAATAGGATGAGGCTTGGGATGAGTAAAGGAGAGATGGAGGAGGGAAAAGTCTGTGGAAAGGGTTAGGGAGATCATAGTAGCAGGGAGGGTTTTGGATGAGTAAAGGTGAGATAAATGAGTGAGAATTTATTAGGGTTGTTTGGGAGATCATGGTAGTAAAGTGAGATTTGGGTGAACTAGATGTGGAAGAGGAGGGAAGAGCTTAGGCAGGGTTATTTTAGAGATGAAAGTAGTAGAATGGGTTTGGGATGAGTCAGAGTGGGGGAGGATAGATTGATAGAGACATCACATATGGTGATGAGTAGACACAGTAAAGCTTACAAGAGAGGAAATTTATATTATGTTTATGTATAATTTTTTTAATATATTTATACATATATATATATATATACTTTTTTAATCATTATTTTATTTGTCTAATTATTTTATTTTTTTACTTTAATTTGCTTTTTTATAATTTAACTTTTATTTATAGATTTTATTTTATTTATTTTTATTTATACACACACATACACACACATATATATATATATATATATATATATATATATATATATATACACATACACACACATGCATATGCATATTTAATTGTGAGTAAATATACATTTGGTAAACAGGTTTATAGAATATGTGTGTAATTTATTGTTATGACATAGTAGTGATACATATTTCCTAAAGAACGATACATATCTAGAATATACACATATTCAGGTTACAAATATTTCTCAACACAGGCATACACGGTCCATTGCTGTTTTAGTATGGAGGTTATGAAGGAAATAGCCAACTCTTGAGTAGTCTTCTGAAGACAAGATAGTTATGTGTATCTTATATTTGGGGGTAATGAATTCCATAGTTTGGCTGCTTGAATGGAGAAGGATGTACCACCTTTAGTCTTTTTCTTGTATGGTGGTGTTCTAAGGCGGGGTGCCAATCTTGAGCGAAGGTTTCTTTGTTGAATGTATTTGTTTTTTTTGTTTCTGATAAAAAGTGGTCCTCTTCCATGTATAGCTTTGTGGGCGATACAAAGCAGCTTGAAGGTGCATCTTCTGGCAACAGGTAGCCAGTGTAGTGTTCTCAAGGCAGGGGAGATGTGGTCTTGTGGCTTTTCATATAATAGTAGTCTGGCAGCAGAGTTTTGAATATGTTGTAATTTTTTCATAATAGAAAGAGATGATCCATGGTAGAGGACATTGGCATAATCCAGTTTGGCTAGTACAAGAGAGATAGTAGCCTACACCTTGTGTTGAAATCCGAGGTGGGGGAAGATGCGTCGCAGAGTCTTCAAGGTGATGAAGCTTGTTCGTGCTAATTTGTCCACTTGGGCATTCATAATTAACGTGGAGTCCACAGTAATTCTGAGGTTTTTAACTTCCTTGGGTAATTGAGGAGGTGGTCCGAGATCGTCAGGCGCACAGTAGGTCATACTTTTTCCAGTCACCACATATGAGTATTTCCGTTTTGGAGGCATTTAGTTTGAGAGGGCTCCAAGCCATCCACTGATCAACAGCTCTGAGACAACTGAAGATTTGTGAGTTTTCAATGTCTTTGGGGCATTGCAATTTAAGTAGTATGTGTGTGTCATCTGCATAGTTGTAGCATGTGAAAATCATTGATCAGTTCTGGTAATGATATCATGTAGATGTTGAAAGGCAAAGTTGAGATGATTGATCCTCGGGGGACCCGTGCTTTTGTGAGTTAGGGTTTGGATGAGAAGGGGGGAGAATAGATATCTGTTTCAAAGGTAGGATGTAATCCCGTTGAGACCTGTATTTACACCTGGTTATTACTGATTTCTGCATTTTCTCCTAAAATGATGACACTTGTGACATGTAGTTTGTTGAGCTTGAATACTTACGTGATGTGTTTATATAACGCTTTAGGGGGTCAGAAGTGAGCAGGCAATGTCATCTGAGGTATTTCCACCTACCTTATGTATATCTGTAAATTACTTTACCCTTTTTTCAAACAAAAAAGCACAGACTGGACATTTTTTTTTGGGGTGTTACTATTGAGTACCAGTGAGTGGTGGCTACTAGCCCCCACCTCCCCTTGAGTAGGTCTTAGACTGTCAAGCGCTACGGTGGAGTGTTTTGTTCCCAGTGGAGGGCGAATATGAACCCATTACATGTGCTGGCCACACAGCTAATGACCAATTTCCTTTCAACATCCAAATGTGAGCACTATGCAAGCAGCATCAAAGAGAGCGATTTGTGCAGGACCATGAATGTAAACTGTGACACCCCCACTCAGAGACATAGAAGCAGTGCTGAATCCTCCTCATTTACAGCTTCTCTAAATGGAGATGGCACTCATTTGCACTGTCAGGCCACAGACCTCAAATTGACCCATCTGTGCCTCTCAAAAGTAATGATCCCTTATCATGCCTATCTTGCTGGTAGAAGTCTGAGGAGGGTCTTCTTTTGTTCAGCACCTTTAGCGCAACCTGCCTGTAACTACGAAGGGAGTATGCTTACGGATGAGCCTGCTTAAAGTCTGCTTAAAGTCCATGCAGTTTTGACTGATGCTTTTGATCAAATGTTTAATTGGACTATGCATGTTTTTTCACAACTTTATAGTGTAATTCAGAGTGAGACCTTCCAAATTCCTTCTGTTTAAATTTTGTTTTGTTTAGTTTCCACCATTGTTGCAGCTCCTAAATGTTTAAAACATACTGTTTGTCACTGCGTAACTCCTCAACCTTGCTGCTTTACCCAGTGTGACTCACAGCAAAGTATGGCCCTGAGCCACAGTGTTAGATATGGGGTCTCTAGTTGGCAGGGGTATGCACCCAGTCCAAGTAGGGACCATCATTCTAGTCAGAGTAAGTCAGATACACACTAAAAGCTAACCTGTGCTCACCCTCTGGTAGCTTGGCACAGAGCAGTCATGCTTATCTAAAGAGGCAATGAGTAAATTATTTGTGCAAAACACACACTCTCTCTCTCTCTCTGTCTCTCTCTCTCCCTGTCTCTCTCTCTCCCTCTCTCTCTCTCTCCCTCTCTCTCTCTCTCTCTCGCTCTCTCTCTCAAAATACCACAGAAAGACTCCACACAGGTTTAGAAAAACAGACAACACATTTATAAATAACTCAAGATGAAAACAACTAAAATCCAGTAAGTAGAAGCTGAGTTATGAATTTTGGAAGCAGAAAAGAGTTCTAGAGCTTAGAAGAAAATAGCACTTTAGGAGTTACTTGAGGTCGCACTGGACTGGGGCAAAGTCAACAGTTCAAGAGCACACATGGAGCACGGGCTGGGTACAAGAGCCAGATAGGTCTGGGGAACACAGTTCCTTGACCCTGGTCGCAAACACAAGATGCAACAATTTTCCACACGCAGTGCTGGGTATGCGTTGGTTCCGAAGTTGAAGCGACGTTGCTGCACTGCATTTATTCTGAAGCCAATGCGCAAGGTTTCTCCACGTAGTGAAGGGATGCATCAGTCTTCTTTCAGGTGTAGCAGCGATGCAATGGTTCAGATGCAGTGTTGATGCATTGGTTCCGAAGCCGATGTCCGGATTTCTCCATGCAGCGAAGGGATGCGCCAGGCTTCCTTTAACGATGGCGGCGATGGGGTGGTTTCAATGCGGTGATGATGTGATCAGAAAGCGCTGGTTCTAAATGCGATGCACCAGTTCTGCGCCTGCAACGGGAACGATGCCTTATTGCCACTTCCAGCAGGCAGGAGAAGCATTGATTTCACTGGCACAAGTATCTGGGTCCACTTCCAGTGAACCAAGCACAGGAGCAGGTGTAGGTACTTTGATATCCCTGACTCTTTAGCAACAGGAGGCAAGCTAGCAAGTCCTTGGAGATCACTTTGGGTTGCAGGGCAGAGTCCAGCTCTCCCTCAGAATTGTCAGAAAGCTGCTGGCAGTAGGGCGGCAAAGCAGAAAAGCAGTCCTTCCAGGTCAGTGACAGCAGTTCTTCTGAGAGTCCAGTTATAGGACTAGAAGTGTCTGATTTGGTGGTGTCAGAGACCCAGTACTTATACCCAAATATGCCTTTGAAGTAGCGGTAACCTTAGAGAAGGATCTTTGAAGTGTGTAGAAGTCCTTTCTTCCTCTGCCCTGGATCCAGGCTGTTAGTAGGGGCTAATCAGCCCTTTGTGTGGGGACAGGCACTGCCTATACAGCATTGCCTTTTCAGGGGTATGTGTCATCCCCTCCCATCCTTCCTGCCCTGGAAGAGCCATTAGGATACAGATGAATGCAGATGAGTACTCCAGACACATCAAGCCTTCCTGTGTTATGGATGTCTACAGGTAATGCATAAAGTATAGCTGTCACCAAACCCTGGTGAGTATTGGAGACAGGCTTCAGACACACACAGCTGAATGAACAGAGAAATGACCACTTTCTAAAAGTGGCATTTCTAAAATACTCCACTGGTGCCATCACCCACAATTTCTGACCAGGTTGAAACTCGACCAAAGTGACATTCCGGTCATACCACTGTTTCTTATCCTCCTGGATTGCTTCTAGGTTCTCCTGTGTGACTCCTGAAGCGTGCAGTCTGGTTTCCAAAGCCAGCATGTAGCTAAATACATCCTGGGGGGGTTTACTAGGAGCGTTCTCTAAAGCCTCCTTAACCAGACTCAAAGGTCCCCTCACAGGGTGGCCATATATCAGCTCAAAGGGACTAAACCCAAGTCCCTTTTGAGGCACCTCCCTGTAGGCGAACATAAGGCGAGAAGACGTCCTACTTCCTTCTCAAGGGCTCTGACAGGCCCTGAATCATGGCTTTCAAGGTGCGGTTGAATCTCTCAACCAGACAATTACTTTGGGGGTGGTAAGGTGTGGTGAACTTGTACGTCACCCCATAGACTTTCCACTAAGACTTCATATATGTGGAAATGAAGTTGGTACCCCTATCAGATACCACTTCCTTGGGGAACCCCATGTGGGTAAAAACCCCATCAGTGCACGACCCACCACAGGGGAAGTGACTGACCTCAGAGGAATGGCTTCTGGGTACCAGGTGGCATGGTCCACCAAGACCAGGATGAACCTGTTGCCCAAGGCTGTCTTGGGGTCCAGAGGCCCCACAATGTCAATACCTACCCTCTCAAAGGGAGTACTAACCACAGGTAAAGGTTGGAGGGGAGCCTTACATTTCCCCCCACTCTTACCACTTGCCTGACAAGACCTGCAATGTGCATCTGAGTGCCTGCGCATTAGGGGCCAGTAAAAGTGGCTGGCAAGCCTCTCAAAGGTCTTGTCCTGCCCCAAATGTCCAGCTAAAGGCACGTCAGGAGCCAACCCCAGTAGGAAGGCCGTGAAGCACTGGGGTACCACCACCACACGGGCTGACTCAGGCTCAGAAACCTTAGGCTCGTTATACAGGAGGTCATCCTCCCAATAAACCAGGTGTGATCCTGGCTCCTTGCCAGCCACCTGGTCTGCAGCTTGCTGCCACAATCCCTCCAAAGTAGGGCATGTTTTCTGTGCTGCACAGCATGGTTCCGTGGTGGGCCCCCTTCCTGCTGCTACTGCAACAGCTCAGGGACCTCCCCCAGTTCAGCCATCTGTTCCCCTGTAGGCTCCAGGGCGTCACCCTCAGGCACCGCCCTCTCCCAGACTGTGGGAACTTCAAGGGCTGGTTTCCCGCACCCCTTGCCCTTCCTCTTCTTGGCAGTTCCCTGGGCTACTGTTTTAGGCTCCAGGGGCTCTTGACTACCCTGACAGGCTACCATTGACTGGGAGGATACTCATACCCACCCAGGCAGATCCAACATCTCCAAGTGAGACTTGTGTTTCACCTCCTTCCAAGGGGAATCCTCCAGGTCATTGCCTAGCAAACAATCAACAGGCATGGTTGGACTCACAGCTACCTTCAAGGAACCTGAGACCCCCCATCATTCAAAGGGAACCTGTGCCACTCTGCAAAGGCACTCTGAGCTGTCCAGTACAACTACTTGGTGAAGTACCCTGGGATCAATCCGCTCTTCAGACACCCGCTGACTCCTCACTGTAGTCACACTGGCTCCTGTGTCTTTCAGAGCCTCCACCCTCTGTCCATTGATGGTCACCCACTGCCTGTATTTCTTAGTGTTCTCAGGCGCGAGGGTTCTCTGGACCATCTCACTGTCCCCTAGTGAGACATGGGTCATCTCAGCTGGCTTCCACCCACCTGGAACCAACTCCTCCCCAAGCGCTTCACTGGCCAAACCCTGGGACGGCGCACCAGTTGGTGCCGGTGTACTTTTGGGGCATTTGGATTCCCCCTCACATGACCCACTTGGTCACATGCATAGCATTTACGTGGGGGGCCACCTGCCACTGGCTTCCCTTTGGAGAACCATGGCTTCTTCTGACTGGGGGGTTGGGAATCCTTACCCTGGGAATCAGTTTGGGGCCCCTTAGAGAATTCCCCTGTTTACACTTACCCCCTCTTTCTTTTGAGAGGGACCCTGCCCACCCTTGGCGTGGTCTCCCCCATACCTCTTTTGGACCCTGGTGCTCTCCCAGTGGTCTACTTCCTGTGCGAGCTTCCTGGGATCAGTCAGCTTGCTGTCAATCAGGTGCTGGCGCAGCTCTGGAAAACATAAACTGTACAAGTGCTCCCAAACAGTCAGATTGTAAAGCCCCTCATACGTAGTTACCTTACGGCCCTTCATCCAACCATCCAGTGACCTGCAATAAGAATCAACACATTCCAACCATGTTTGGGATTTCTTCTTCTTGTAGGACCTAAACTTATCCTTGTACTGCTCAGGGATGAAACCATACCTTGTGAGTAAGGCATCCTTCATGCTAAAGTAGGTGAGATTATGAGCATCCCCTAGGGTTGTCAGTGTATCCCTCCCCTCTACCACAAAGTGCTTCCACAGACCCACCACCCAATGAGCTTGAGGGACCAGATTCATATGGAGAGCAGGCTCATACCCCTTAAACCACAAGTATATGTCATCCTCCCTCTTGTAATCCTTCACAAGGTCTTTAGGAATATGCATCCTCGCAGGCTGCACTGTGGGATTGCTGCCACCATCTCTGCTAGACTGGCTCCTCTGGTCTAACTCCTTCAAGCTAAGCTCATGAGTCAGCTGCAGCTTCCATTCCTCAATGGCCAACCTTCTCTGCTCCATCTCCCTCTCCATCTCCATCTTTAAACTGGACTTTTTCAGCTCCAATTGGTATTCCCTCTCTGCCTGTCTGTCCTGTAACTCTTCAGGTGTCAGACCGTTGGAGGACACACTGCTACCTGCCCTGGAGACTCTCTCCCTGGGCATAACAGGCCCATCCACTAAATCATTGTGAATGGCTTGCACCCCTTCCTCCTCACTCTGCTCCTCCTCTGTGTGCCCCTCACCTTCTTTGGCTGTCACCCAGGCCCTCAGCGCCTTTTGCAGCTCCTCCTTCTTGGAGGAGCTCTTAATGGGACAGGCCAAATCTTTACAAAACTGCTTCAACTGAACTACTGTATAGCTCTCCAATTTTTCCAAATCAAAAGCAGCTCCAGCTGATGCATCTCCAGACTGAGACATGTCGTCGAGTTAAAAGTGCAAAGTTCCAAAGAGAGACAACAAGTTCCCAGATGAATCAAGGGATCAGCAAAAATAGAAGTAGAACAAAAATAGTCCCAAAGAGAAAAAGTTAAATCACAAGAAAAGTAGTATGTGGTCACGTAGTGGTCTGAACTTACAACTGTAGTGTAAACTTAATCATTGTATGTCAAGTACAAATACAAGTCCAATCCCAACCGCTGATCACCAATGTTAGAAATGGGGTCTTTGGTTGGCAGTCAGGTTACACCCTGTCCAAGCAAGGACCCTCACTCTAGTCATGGTAAACGAAAATCACCCTCAGCTAACCCCTGCTTACCCCCTTGGTAGCTTGGCACGAGCAGTAGGATTAACCTTAGAGTGCTAGGTGTAAAGTATTTGTACCAACACCCACAGTAACTTGATGACAACACTACCAAATGACACAACACAGGTTTAGGAAAAATGTATCTAAACAAAACAAGACCAAAATGACAAAAATCCACAATACACAAGGCAAGTTATCACTAAAAATGCAAAAAGAGTCTTCATGGAATTTTAAACACATACTACCACCGAAAGCATGAAAATGTACATTGGGTGCATCAAAAATAACCCCGCACGGCTGAGTGTGTGGCAAAAAGGGCTTGCGATGCATCGATTTCACTCATGAGCGAGACCTTATGTTGTTTCTCCTTTCGTCAGGTCGGGCGCGTCGTTTCTTCTCCCAGTAGGAGAGCGATGTGTCGATCCGGTCAGCACTCTCTGGTCCGGGCAGGCCTTGTGTTGTTTTTACACACCCAGTGGTGCTTGTGTCAGAAATCCAGCCGCACGATGATCCGAAAACCACTCAGCGCGGGTTGCGATCTCACCAGCCTCTGTCAGCGATGCTCTGCGCTGTTTCTCTAGCTCCGTGCATCGATTCATCTGTCGTGTTGCAGACGAGCGTCAATTTTCAGCTGCAAAGGCGGTGGTGATTCGATTTTCTAGCTGCAGATCGGCGTCGCATCGATCTTTTCCCTGCACGGCATCCTGTGCGTGGATTTCTTTCTCTTAGGCTACCAGCTTCTCCTTTCAGGGTTCCAGGAACTAGATGGACACCACTTGGCAGGATAGGAGCCTCTCCAGAGACTCCAGGTGCTGGCAGAAAGAAGTCTTTGCTGTCCCTGAGACTTCAACAACAGGAGGCAAGCTCTAAATCAAGCCCTTGGAGATCTTCACAAGATGGAAGGCAACACAAAGTCCAGTCTTTGCCCTCTTACTCTGGCAGAAGCAGCAACTGCAGGATAGCACCACAAAGCACAGTCATAGGCAGGGAGCACTCTCTTCTTCCTCAGCTCTTCAGCCCTTCTCCAGGCAGAGGTTCCTCTTGGTTTCCAGAAGTGTTCTAAAGTCTGTGGTTTTGGGTGCCCTTCTTATACCCAATTTCTCCTTTGAAGTAGGCCTACTTCAAAACAAAGTCTCTCTTGATTGTGAAATCCTGCCTTGCCCAGGCCAGGCCCCAGACACTCACCAGGGGTTGGAGACTGCATTGTGTGAGGGCAGGCACAGCCCTTTCAGGTGTGAGTGACCACTCCTCCCCTCCCTCCTAGCACAGATGGCTCATCAGGATATGCAGGCTATACCCCAGCTCCCTTTGTGTCACTGTCTAGTGTGAGGTGCAACCAGCCCAACTGTCAAACTGACCCAGACAGAGAATCCACAAAAAGGCAGAGTCACAGAAATGGTATAAGCAAGAAATTGCTCACTTTCTGAAAATGGCATATTCAAACACACAATCTTAAAATCAACTTTACTGAAAGATTTTTTTTTAAATAGTGAGCTCAGAGATCACAAACTTCACATGTCCATCCGCTCCCAAAGGGAATCTACACTTTAATCAGATTTAAAGGTAGCCCCCATATTAACCTATGAGAGGGACAGGCCTTGCAACAGTGCAAAACAAGTTTAGCAATATTTCACTGTCAGGACATATAAAACACATTATTATATGTCCTGTCATAACCATACACTGCGCCCTGGCTGTGGGGCTACCTAGGGCCTACCTTAGGGGTGTCTGACATATAAGAAAAGGGAAGGTTTAGGCATGGCAAGTGGGTACAATTGCCAAGTCGAATTTACAGTTAAAACTGCACACACAGACACTGCAATGGCAGGTCTGAAACATGATTACAGAGCTACTTATGTGGGTGGCACAACCAGTGCTGCAGGCCCACTAGTAGCATTTGATTTACAGGCCATGGGCACCTCTAGTGCACTGTCCTAGGAATTACTCATAAATCAAATATGCAATCATGGATAAGCCAACTACATACACATTTTGTAAAGGAGCACTTGCACTTTAGCCCTGGTTAACAGTGGTAAATTGCCCGGAGTAACAAAAACAGCGAAATCAGAGTCCAGCACACATCAACAACCTGGGAAACAGAGGCAAAAAGTTAAGAGAGACCACGCCAAGGATGAAAAGTCTAACAGTAATGTTAAATCTGACTTTACCGGTAAAGATAATTTATCCTTACCATTCCTAAGTTATGGAATGTGACACATCTACTCCTTTAAAAAATCAGGAATTACAACTTAAATGTTTATTAAAGAATTCCCAATGCTAACCTAAGAGAGGAGTAGGCCTCAGAGTAGTGAAAAACGACTTTGGGAGTTTTTCACTACCAGGACATGTAAAACATAAGAGTACATGTCCTATCTTTTAGTTACATAGCACCCCACCCTATGGGATACCTGGGCCTACCTTAGGGGTGATTTATATGTAGTTAAAGGGGTGTTTCAGACTTGGTAAGGGGTTTTAAATGCCAAGTTGACTCAGCATTCATGCTGCACACACAGGCTCTGCAGTGGCAGGTCTGACACATGTTTAAAGGGCTATTTCAGTGGGTGCCTATCAGGATTAGGGCGATGCGTGGTCTAGGGCCCGGCCCTACCGCCGCTTCACGCATCTCCAGTACTTTTTACGTGCCTCTCATTGTCCCCTCATGTGCCAAG
The DNA here is from genome assembly GCF_031143425.1 of Pleurodeles waltl. NCBI lineage: Eukaryota > Metazoa > Chordata > Amphibia > Caudata > Salamandridae > Pleurodeles > Pleurodeles waltl. Next base: position 1,678,356,035 of record NC_090445.1, on the reverse strand, counting down.
AAACGTTATCAACGTCGCCTCCCCTGTGGAAAAGCACATGTGGCTGCAGGGCAGGTCATTGGTGGACACGATGTACTTATCATTGTTATGTGTCCTATGAATACGTTGTTTCATGGAAGAACTACCATTCCCAGTATTTCAGGGGCGGTGTCCATCTTGGGGTGTGGCAGGCCTATAAAGCCCAGCCACACCCAGACACGTGTGCTCACTATTTTGGAGACTTTGGTTCTGTCTGGGCCTTTGGGGTTTCTCTCGAGATGATTGAGCTGAGTCGTTTCTGTTCGGAGCGTCCTGTTTCTATGTGGATACAAGATAAGGAGTAGGTGGTACTCGTAGCGGTAAGGTCAATCGGAGGGCTTTGTTTTCTGAAAAAGCGTATTCAGATTTAGAACTCTGTCTGCAAAGGAAAGGTAATTACTACTGGATACAGTTGCATTTGCGAACAACGCTCAATCAGAGAACATTGCAATAGCGGCGTAACATTGTTGCAAGTTTTGGCATATTGGGTATTGAAGAGGAGAAACTTTGTTTATTCTTTGAAAACTCGTAGTAGCAAATTGTGTCTGTTATCATTCTCGACTCAGCTGCACATGAGGAAGACGCGCTTTAGTCACAAAGAGAAAATGAATGTTTGATAGACTCTTTTCTTTTGGGAGAAACCTACATTGTTGGTAGTGTGGATAAAACAAAGATTATGCGCATGAGTGAGACATACGATTTAGTTCTTGTAGAAACTTATGCCAAGGTGACGTTCATTCATGGAAAGCACAATTAATACTCGGTCACGATATTGAGTAAACTTTCATTGGTGCAATCATCGTTTCATGTATTGGTCACTTCTTAGATACTGTGATTACATGTTGTTCCTACTCCAAAGCAGTCATGCTTAACTCATAAAGGTCTAGTCTTGTTGTTATTTTGACACAGTTATAAATAAGAATATTATTATATTATATATGTGTGTATATATATATATATATATATATATATATATATATATATATATATTGTTCTAACATTCTTGTTTTCAGATCTCCTTCCCTGCAGTCCCCTGTCCTAACTTTCTTTCCCCCCACCTGCGGTCTCCAAGACTCAGTGCTATAATAGCCTTCTGAGTTGGTGATGCTGGGAGGTGGGCCGTTTTGCACTGCAGCGTGCAGATCCCGAGGAAAGGGCACTGTGACAGAATAGTGAGCCCACTAGTTTATTTCCTTACGGTCTGTACGAATGCTGCACAGAATGGCCACCTTAGAAAATCTTATGCAGGTGATTACACAAATGCAAAGGGACCTCGCAGAATCTAAAAATATTACTGCTGATGTGGTTAACAAAGTAACTCGGTTACAAGGTAAGGTAGATGGAGCAGGACCTATGCCTATACCACGTCCAACTTCTTCCACACCTACTAATATAGCAGTAAATGTGCCAACGCAAATTCCATTAGCTGCACCCGAAAGGGTTTCTGGAGATGCTAATAAGGTTCAAGTTTTCCTCACACAGGTGGAGTTGCATTTTACGTGTCGTCCCAGTACTTTTCCGGACCCACCATCCAGAATCGCATTTCTCATCTCATACTTGACTGGTGACGCAGCTACTTGAGCAGTTCAATTAGTACAACTAGATAATCCTCTTTTGTATATTTGCCATCTGCTTGTGGATGAATTTGAAAAAGTTTTTGACAGACGTTCAATCGCTATGTTAGCAGACAAAGAACTATTAGAACTATGTCAAGGAAGCAAAGGCTTACTAACGTACTTATCTCAATTCAATCATTTAGTGGTGGAAACAGCATGGACAGAGGAAAAAAGATCAGCAGTGTTTTATCAAGGATATAATGAACCAGAACCACTGAGAGATAATTCACTTCAATATAATTCAAGCACCTCAATATGGCTTTATCTTAGGAATGCCATGGTTAATGTTACACAACCAAAGTATAGATTGGCATGATCAAACTTTACGTTTTTCTTCATCACTTTGCCAAGACAAGTGTATTCAACTGAGAAAAAATGAAAAGAAAAATCCTCAACAATTTCTTGCCAATGCTGAGGAAAAGGAAATCAATCTGCCGCAACAGTATTCCGAATATACTGATGTCTTCAGTGAAAAGGAGGCAAGCTCATTACCACCTCATAGGCAGTATGATTGCCTAATTGATCTCATACCCAGAGCCAATGTACCTAATTGTAGGATTTATGCATTATCAGAAAAGAAAACCAAGTCCTACGAGAATACATCGATCAATGTTTAGCTAATGAACTTATTAGACCATCACGATCACCAGCGGCTTCTCTGCTGTTTTTTTTAACCCAAAGCTAGCGGTGAATTGAGACCTTGTATCGACTATAGAGCATTAAATAAAATCACTGTTAAAAATAAATATCCACTACCCCTCATACCAGTCTTATTGGACCAGGTAAAATCAGCAGTTATTTACACCAAACTTGATTTACGTGGTGCTTACCATCTGGTCTGGATTCGAGAAGGAGACGAGTGGAAAATGGAATTTAAAACCTGTCACAGCCTCTTTGAATACCTCGTAATGCCGTTTGGATTATGCAACGCCCCAGCAGCATTCCAATATTTCCTAAATGATGTCCTGAGGGAATATTTAGACATCTTTGTCATCGTTTATATTGATGATATACTGATATATAACTCTGAAGAAATTTATGAAGAACATGTAAAAAGAGTGTTGCAAACTTTGAGAACCCATCATTTATACTGCTAATTAAGCAAATGTGAATTCCATAACAAAAGGTTAGAATTTTGGGGAGTCATCCTAGCACCTAATGGCATGCAAATGACTGAAAGAAAGATTCAAGCCATAGCAGAATGGCCCACACCTAAATCAGTACATGACACCCAATGTTTTTTGGGATTCGCAAACTTTTATCAATGCGTTATCCTTAACTTCTCCCTGAAGGTAGTGCAGATTACCAATTTATTGAGAAAAAAAGGCTGTTTTTAATTGGTCCAAAGAAACAGATGAAGCATTTCAAAACTTAAAAAAGGCCTTTACTTCAGGTCCTATTTTAACTCATCCAAATGCAGCGGAACCATTTATAGTAGAAGCGGATGCATCCGATGTCGCTATTGGAGACATCCTCTCTCAACGTCACCCAAACACAGGTCAGTTGCATCCCATTGCATATGTGTCAAGAAAATGTAACGTAGCTGAACAGAATTATACCATTGCCGAGAAAGGACTACTAGCAATCCGCAATGTTTTCAAGGAATGGAGACATTATTTGTTGGGAGCAAAACACACAATAACTGTTTACTCTGACCATTGAAACGTACAATTTATGAGCTCTGCCAGAGTATTAACTCCCAGACAACTAAGATGGATGTTATTTTTTGCAGAATTTGATTTTATACTAACCTTCAGACCAGGAACGGATAATCGCAAGACATACACATTGTCCAGGCAAGATTCATCAGTCATGCATGCTGAGCAAAAACCCATGTCAATTATTACACCTTCAAAGGTTTTGTGTTTAATAGCTGCAGATTTTTTTTATCTCATCCGCACACATTGTCATATCACCAAATGGCAAGATTGGTTAGAACAGGATACCAAACGGTCTATTCATCAAGGTCTACCCCTGTATGAATCTTCAGTATTTTTACCCACTGTTGACTTACTAGAGATAGCCTTTCACTGGTTACATAGCCATCCCTTGGCAGGACATCCAGGTCCTCAAAAAACAATAGAACTAATAAAAAGGTATTTTTGGTGGCCTACAAAAATTATTTACTTAAAACCAATGCTGCAATCATGTGAAGTGCGTGCAAGATGTAAAAGTGAACATAGTAAACCTAAAGGTTTATTACTACTATTATCTGTTCCAAACTATCCGTGGGAACATATCACTATGGATTTTATTACTATTCTTCCTAAGGTAAAACAATATTCAACCATTTTAGTGGTAGTAGGTAGCCTCACCAAGTATGCCCATTTTATTGCATGTAAAGGTCTCCCAACATCCAATACCTTAGCAACTATTATTCTGAAAAATATTGTTCGCCTTCATGGACTTCCAAGAATTATTCTATCTGATCGGGGAACACAATTCTTTGCATGTTTTTGGCAAAAATGGTGCAAGGCCTTGCAAGTTGATTCAACATTATCCACAAGTCACCATCCACAAACTGATGGTCAGACAGAGAGACTAAACCAAACCTTAAACAATACTTACGATGTTATGCAACAGATTCCCCAAACACTTGGCTTGATCTCCTGTGGCTTGCAGAATTGGCTTATAATAACTCCCACCATTCTTCAATAAACTTACCTCCCTTTTATGGTCTATATGGACATCATCCACATATTTTACCAGTCAAACTGCCTGCCTCTATTCAAACCACGCCAGCAGTCAAGGGTATGTTAACGCACATGCAACAAGTACATTCACAATTACAAGCAAACTTACACCAAGCAAAGAAAAAGTACAAATTTCAATATGATAAAAAACATCAACCTGGTCCTGATTATAAGGAAAAAGACAAAGGGGGTCATTCCAAACTCAGCGGTAAAAGGCGCTTACCGCCAGACAGAAGACCGCCATAACACCGCCACGGTCGCGGTAAACCACCACGGTCATTCTGACCCACACTAGGCAAACCGCTAAAATACCGCCATCCACAAAAGTCCGCCACACCAAAGGTCAGCGATAAACTGGAGATGACCAAACCTCCACCGTCACGCCAACAGAAATATGCCCATGCCATTACGACCCACGAATCCACGCGGTGGTCTTTCAACCGCAGTATTCTATTGGCGGTACACACCGCTGCGGTCGAAAAACACATACACCTACAAAACACTACCACATTGGACAATTCGAAATACACACACCTGATACACATACACACACCACTCCCACACACCCAATACATTATAAAACACACACCCTCATCACCCACAAACCCTTACGACACGAAATTTCGAACGAAGACCAGAGATAGACACCACAATCTACAAACAAGCATCCACAGACACACAATACCAATTCCCACAGAACTTCCACGCACCTCACACAACACACCACTAAATAGCACCCCACCTATCACTACACACTCCACCCCACACATTATCCACACCACCCCATGGCACCTCAAAGACACCCCAGGTTCTCAGATGCTGAACTCAGGGTCCTGGTGGAGGAAATCCTACGAGTAGAGCCCCAGCTGTTCGGGACACAGGTGCAGCACACCACCATTGCCAGGAAGATGGAGCTATGGAGCAAAATCGTGGACAGGGTCAACGCTGTGGGACAGCACCCAAGAAATCGGGATGACATCAGGAAGAGGTGGAACGACCTACGGGGGAAGGTGCGTTCCATGTTATCAAGGCACAACATCGCGGTACAGCGGACTGGCGGCGGACCCCCACCTCCTCCCCCCGAATTTACAACATGGGAGGAGCAAGTCTTGAACATCCTGCATCCTGAGGGCCTCGCTGGAGTATCTGGAGGAATGGACTCTGGTAAGTCTCATCTTCACTACTTCATCCCCCCCACCCCACCTGCATGCCATCTCATACCCCACCCTCACCCCCTTCACAACTACCCCTTGCAAATGTCTCACCATCACAACCCACCCATCCCAAAACTTAGCCCTGCATGCGGCCCCAAAGCATGGACACCCATCACCAAAGCATGCCCAATGCACGTACCCATCACCCCCCCCCCAATACACCGTCACAACAGCCCCCACAAAGGAATGCCAGCACTGGGGTACACGGGCACCCACCCATTGCACGCCATTGGCACACACAGAAGCAATAACCATACTTTTATACCCCTGCAGGACCCGAACGCCAGGTCACCGCGCAGGAGGGTCCACAAATGTCCCCTCCACCCCCAGAAGAGGCCCACAGTGATGACAGCAGCTCTGTCTCCCTGGATCTAGATGACCAGCCCGGTCCATCGGGGACCTCTGGACAGTCGGTTCCCCTCAGACAGGCACAGGCCACAGCAGACCTTCCCCCCTCTGGGAACACCAGCACAGCATCCACCCAGCAGGCCCATACCTCTGTCCCCAGGACACGTCAATCAGCGGTGTGTCCACCACTACAGGGAACCCAGGCTAACCCACCACCCCAACAACAACAGGGACCTGGGGGCAGTGGTAGTGGGCACACGGTCCAGGGGACGGAGGCCCAAGGAAGCAGGGGAACTGGGAGGGCAGCTGTGCGACAGGGGGGGGACAGGCCTAGGGAACCCACTCTCCACGAGGCCCTCTCCTCCATCATGGGAGCATACCACCACTCCCAGGAGACGATGGCGACGGTCCTGGCCAGGTTTCAGGAGACCCAGAGCCTGCAGGAACAACAGTATATGGGGTTCAGGGAGGAACTGAGAAACATCAGTACCGCCATGGGTACCATCGTAGTGGCCCTGAATGAGTTAATCTCCACATTGCGGACCACTGCGGCACCTCAAAGGGCCCCTGACACTAGCATGGACCAAGAACTGGCTACCACCTCCGCCGGCGCTAGTGGACAGGAGGCCCCGACAGAAGACCAACAGGCCACCAGAACCCCACCCCTTGCAGAAGGAGAACCACCCCGCAAGCGGGCCCTGAGATCCAGGAAGAAGACAGAGTAACATGTCAAGACCCCTGCCAGCAAAGGATACCGCCCTGATTGTCATCCCACTGTCCCACATTGTCACCCTGTCCAACCTTAAACTGCCCCTGCTCCACTTCCCACAGGCATTTGGACAATGCACCTGTGAACCTGATAGTCTGGACTCTGCCATGGACAATCCTCCACCATCACCCCTCACCGATTTGCAACCACCCATCCAAATTAGAGCACTTGAATAAACACACTTATTGCACATAAACAATCTGGAGTCTGTCTGTGATTTTAACAAATGTATTAGACATGACAGTGCCAAAATTGTTATTCACATTGTGATGCCAAAAAACCGCTGTCACACAGCTGTAGTCCATGGGGAAACTAAGCAGATGTCACGCAGTGGGGTCCACAGCTCTGAAAACGGAAGGGAAAGTCACAACACAGTTACCATACACTGGGGGAAAAAGTCAGACAGTAGAGAGGTAGGAGTCTTTAAGTAAATGTAATATGCCGGTGTGTACTCTTACCTGTGTGTCACTGAAAGTATTGCTCTATTACTGTGTTCCTGTTGTCTATGTCGTCCTCTTCGGCTTCCTCTTCTTCACTCTCCACAGGCTCCACAGCTGCTACAACACCACCATCTGGACCATCCTCCTGCAGAAAAGGCACCTGGCGGAGCAAAGCCAGGTTGTGAAGCATACAGCAGGCCACGATGATCTGGCACACCTTCTTTGGTGAGTACATTAGGGATCCACCTGTCATATGGAGGCACCTGAACCTGGCCTTCAGGAGGCCAAAGGTGCGTTCGATCACCCTCCTAGTCCGCCCATGGGCCTCATTGTAGCGTTCCTCTGCCCTGGTCCTGGGATTCCTCACTGGGGTCAATAGCCAGGAAAGGTTGGGGAAACCAGAGTCCCCTATAAGCCACACACGGTGCCTCTGGAGTTGCCCCATCACATACGGGATTCTGCTATTGCGCAGGATGTAGGCGTCATGCAAAGAGCCAGGGAACTTGGCATTAACATGTGAGATGTACTGGTCTGCCAAACAGACCATCTGTACATTCATCGAATGATAACTTTTCCTGTTCCTGTACACCTGTTCACTTTCTCTGGGGGGTACCAAAGCCACATGGGTCCCATCAATGGCACCTATGATGTTGGGGATATGTCCAAGGGCATAGAAGTCACCCTTCACTGTAGGCAAATCCCCCACCTCAGGGAAAACGATATAGCTCCGCATGTGTTTGAGCAGGGCAGACAACACTCTGGACAACACCTTGGAAAACATAGGTTGAGACATCCCTGATGATATGGCCACTGTTGTTTGAAATGACCCACTTGCTAAGAAATGGAGTACTGACAGCACCTGCACAAGAGGGGGGATCCCTATGGGTTGGCGGATGGGTGACATCAGGTCTGCCTCCAGCTGGGCACACAGTTCATGTATAGTGGCTCGGTCAAGCCTGTATGTCAGAATGACATGTCGTTCCTCCATTGTCGACAGGTCCACCAGCGGTTTGTACACGGGAAGATTCCTCCATCTCCTCGCATTGCCAAGCGGACGGTGCCTAGGAAGGACAACAGCGAGCACAGAGTCAATCAACCCACAGGTACGTTCCCACAGCTTGGACACAACACGATTCACTATGCATTGAATGGTGTGTATGAGTGTTGAGGAAAGGCCTAGGTATGTGTGACGCAGTAGAAATTAAGCCATGTGGGCCCTTGAAATGGCGGCTGCCTGACCTGTGAAGTGTGACAATGGGATCTGAGGTCAATGCGCTGGCGTGGCACACCGTGGCGGTAGGCGGTCGAAGACCGCGGCGCAAAGCCGCATTGGTTCACATTGAATCCTATGGGTTTCAGGAGCCAAAGACGATGTGCGCCAGCGGTCGCGGTACGCACCGCCGCGGGCGTGACCGCCATTTTCTATCAGCTTAATCACTCGATACCTGATCTTCCACAGGAGAGGACCTACACTGCAAGTGCTGCTGTGACCTCGGTCTGGAAGAGACAATGGCTGCTGCGACTGGGGAAAGGGCCCCTGCCTTCACTTCTGAAGAATTGGAGAAACTCGTGGATGGGGTCCTCCCCCAGTATGCGCTACTCTACGGTCCTCCAGACCAACAGGTAAGTACACTGGGACCATGCTTTGTGGGCAATGCCTGGGTTGAGTCGGGTGGATGAAAGATGGTGGGGAGGGGAGCGATTGAGTCATGCATCAGATGACAGATGAGAGTATGTGCCACATGGCAAGGGTGGGGATGGGGGGCCACTCACATTGAGCATGCAGAAGGTGATGACAATTTTTCTCTCCCTGTACATGTCACATAGGTCAGCGCCCACCAGAAAATCGCGATTTGGCGTGCCATCGCCAAGGACGTCCGGACCCTGGGGGTCCACAACAGACGGGGCACACACTGCCGGAAGAGGTGGGAGGACATCTGCCGCGGGAGCAGGAAGACGGCGGAGGCTCTGCTGGGGATGGCCTCCCAACGTAGGAGGGGTGCCAGTCGTCAATTGACCCCCCTGATGTCCCGGATCCTGGCGGTGGCCTACCCCGATTTGGATGGGCCCGTGAGGACATCACAGCAGACACAAGGGGGTGAGTACAGTCTCATTCTGGTGACTTTGCACGTAGCTGAGGTGTCTGGGTGGGGGAGGAGGGCTGTGGGTCTCCCTAGGCCAGGGCGAATTCTGTAGGCTAGGCCCCTCCGTAAGGCATGACCCTGTGCCCCCGCCCCCCACCTCTGTAGGGTGCCAAGTTCAGGTATCCATGGCCCTAGGCTTGTAGGCCATGTCCCACGGATTGCGTAGTGGACCCCAAGTGCGCGGCGTAGTGCAGGGGGCTTCTGTGTCTGTCTTGTCCGCCAACGGTAGTGGTAATCCATGCACTCAACATGTCTTTATTTCTCCTCACCCCCTTTTTTGTGGTCTTCCTGTTCATGTGTGCATCAGCATCATCAGGCGGAGGAGAAGTGGTATCGGAGCACGAGGGAGCTGCATCTCACATGGCCATGGCGGGCCATGCAACTGAGTCGGATTTCACCAGGGAGACGGAGGGCGAGGGGGGCTCCACAGCGGGGACTCGTGCTGATGTCAGTGCCATCCAGAGTGTAGAAAGGGAGGTGCACCGGAGTAATGCATACCTGGAGGGCATTCATTCGGGTCAGGCTGCCCATCAGCGATCGTTCAACGCTCTGGCCTCAGCACTGACGGCAGCAATTGTCCCTGTCTCTAGCCTCCCCCCTCCAACTTCCTCCACCCAGACCCAATCCCCAGTACCTCTGCCTATCCCAGACACACCATCAGACCAGCCTGCACACACCTCAACACCCAAGGGAAGCTCATCCAGACATAAGCACCACACATCACACAAGCATTCACACAAGCAACATCCACATGCAGACATACCAACAGCCACTGCCTCCACTGTGTCCCCCTCCTCCTCGTCTCCCTCCTCCCTCCCTGTGACGTCTCCACTCACACTTGCATGCACAACATCTTCAGCCACTACGTCCATCACCAGCACACCCACCAGAACACTCCACACACGTGCAGTCACCACCCCCACTACCATGTACACGTCCCCTGTGTCCTCTCCCAGTGTGTCTGTCACCCCCTCTTCCAAACCACACAAACGCAAGCAGCCACCCACCCAACAGCCACCCACCTCACGACAGCCTCCAGCCCAAGCACCTGCACCCAAAGACACCAGACTTCACACTCCTACAACCACATCCTCTTCCTCCACTCCCATACCCACTACACCTACCCATCACTCTCTTTCCAAATTGCTTCTCCTTGCCAACCTTAACCTCTTTCCAACAACTCCCCCACCCCGTCCATCTCATAAGACTGCAATCAGCACCTCAGCCTCCACCAAACGAGGTCCTATCAGGACTGTTGTCCAAGGACTGTGGAGTCACCCACTCTCAAGGGCAACAACTCCGGCGTGGAGCCAAGGCACGCCCAGCCCACCCCCGGAAAAGCACCCAAAAGTTAGCAGTGCCCGGCGCGAGAGGCCACAGACACCAGGGACCAAAATCCCTACCCTGGCTCCGTCTGGAAGTGGGGTGCCACCTGGCACACCGCCAAAGGTGTCAAAGGGCCACAGACGACCAGGGTAGGGTGGGAAGGGCAGCACGCCCGACAAGTCTGGCAGCAGGCCAGCTGCCCAGGAGTCCCCCACCAGCCCCCTCCCAGGTGTGCAGGAGGACACCCAGAGGCTCGGTACGGCAGCCCAGGAGGGCCCCGCAAGCTAACGGACAGATGGGCAGGAAGGCCCTGCCAGCCACATGCCAGGTGGCGAGTGACACCCATGCCTGGGCCGGAACCGCTGAACTGGGCCCTTTCAAACAAGCACCGCTGAACTGGGCCCTTTCAATCAAGCACCACTGAACTGGGCCCTTTCAATCAAGCACCGCTGAACTGGGCCCTTTCAAACAAGCACCGCTGAACTGGGCACCGCCGTCTCAAGCACCGCTGAACTGCGCACCGCCGTCTCAAGCACCGCTGAATTGGGCACCGCCGTCTCAAGCACCGCTGAACAGGGCACCGCCGTCTCAAGCACCGCTGAACAGGACACCGCCGTCTCAAGCACCGCTGAACAGGGCACCGCCATCTCAAGAACCGCTCCACTGGGCCCTTCATCTCAAGCACCGCTCCGCTGGGCCCTTCATCTCAAGCACCGCTGAACTGGGCACCGCCGTCTCAAGCACCGCTGAACAGGGCCCTTCATCTCAAGCACCGCTCCGCTGGGCACCGCCGTCTCAAGCAGCGCTGAACTGGGCCCTTCATCTCAAGCACCGCTCCGCTGGGCACCGCCGTCTCAAGCACCGCTGAACTGGGCACCGCCGTCTCAAGCACCGCTGAACTGGGCACCGCCGTCTCAAGCACCGCTGAACAGGGCACCGCCGTCTCAAGCACTGATGAACTGGGCACCGCCTCTCAAGCACCGCTGAACTGGGCACCGCCGTCTCAAGCACCGCTGAACTGGGCCCTTCATCTCAAGCACCGCTGAACTGGGCACCGCCGTCTCAAGCACTGCTGAACAGGGCCCTTCATCTCAAGCACCGCTGAACTGGGCACCGCCGTCTCAAGCACCGCTGAACTGGGCACCGCCGTCTCAAGCACCGCTGAACTGGGCACCGCCGTCTCAAGCACCGCTGAACTGGGCACCGCCGTCTCAAGCACCGCTGAACAGGGCCCTTCATCTCAAGCACCGCTCCGCTGGGCACCGCCGTCTCAAGCACCGCTGACCTGGGCACCGCCATCTCAAGAACCGCTCCACTGGGCCCTTCATCTCAAGCACCGCTCCGCTGGGCCCTTCATCTCAAGCACCGCTGAACTGGGCACCGCCGTCTCAAGCACCGCTGAACAGGGCCCTTCATCTCAAGCACCGCTCCGCTGGGCACCGCCGTCTCAAGCACCGCTGAACTGGGCCCTTCATCTCAAGCACCGCTCCGCTGGGCACCGCCGTCTCAAGCACCGCTGACCTGGGCACCGCCGTCTCAAGCACCGCTGAACTGGGCCCTTCATCTCAAGCACCGCTGAACTGGGCACCGCCGTCTCAAGCACTGCTGAACAGGGCCCTTCATCTCAAGCACCGCTCCGCTGGGCACCGCCGTCTCAAGCACCGCTGACCTGGGCACCGCCATCTCAAGAACCGCTCCACTGGGCCCTTCATCTCAAGCACCGCTCCGCTGGGCCCTTCATCTCAAGCACCGCTGAACTGGGCACCGCCGTCTCAAGCACCGCTGAACAGGGCCCTTCATCTCAAGCACCGCTCCGCTGGGCACCGCCGTCTCAAGCACTGCTGAACTGGGCCCTTCATCTCAAGCACCGCTCCGCTGGGCACCGCCGTCTCAAGCACCGCTGACCTGGGCACCGCCGTCTCAAGCACCGCTGAACTGGGCCCTTCATCTCAAGCACCGCTGAACTGGGCACCGCCGTCTCAAGCACTGCTGAACTGGGCACCGCCGTCTCAAGCACTGCTGAACTGGGCACCGCCGTCTCAAGCACTGCTGAACTGGGCACCGCCGTCTCAAGCACTGCTGAACTGGGCACCGCCGCCACAAGCACCGCTGAACAGGGCACCGCCGCCACAAGCACCGCTGAACAGGGCACCGCCGCCACAAGCACCTCTGAACAGGGCACCGCTGCCTCAAGCACTGCTGAACAGCTGTCTGAGCCAGTGGGGCTTGTGCTGGCGGTCCTGTCTGGCCCAGCGGGGCTGGTGCTGGCGCTCCTCTCTGGGCCAGCGGGGCTGGTACTGGCGGTCCTGTCCTGGGCAGCAGGGCTGGTGGGGGTGGCCTCTTGGGCACCAGGGCAGGTGCTGGCGGTGGCCTCCTGGGCAGCGGGGATGATGGTGGTGGCCTCCTGGGCAGCGGGACTGGTGGCGGTGGCCTTTTGGGCAGCAGGGCAGGTGCTGGCGGTGGCCTCCTGGGCAGCGGGGATGATGGCGGTGGCCTCCTGGGCAGCAGGGATGATGGCGGTCTTCTCCGCCGTGCTGCTCTTCCCAGACCTGCTGACTTTCTTGTGTCCCTTCCCCACCTTGGAAGGTGTTGCAGCTGACTCCACACTCCCACCTGTACCCCTGGGAGCGGCTTTGGTGGCTGGAGTCTTCCCCCTCTCCCGCCGGGCACTGGCCAACTTTTGATGCTTCACAGGTGGGGGACTGTCCGTGCTGTGGCTCCATGCCACACTGGCTGCCCTGGTGGCCGGTGCACTCAAGATTCTGGTGACTACAGGCACCACTGGTCCTGGAGATGTTGTGGCTGAGGTGCTAGGTTGGGACATGGAGAGTCGGGCCCTAGGAGACGGACGGGGTGGGGGAGGTGTGGGAAAGAGGTCAAGGTTGGACAGGAAAAGTTTTTGGGAAACACTGGGACGGGTAGCTGGAGGGGGTTTGGGAGTGGAGAAAGAGGTTGTGGTTGTAGGAGGTGTTCGTTTGGTGACTGGGTGAAGGTGCATGCGCTGGAGGCTGTCGTGAGGTGGATGGCTATCGGGTGGGTGTGTGCCTGCGTTTGTGTATCTTGGGAGGTGGCGTCACAGACACACTGAGAGAGGACACAGGGGACGTGTGAATGGCAGTGGGGGTGGTGACTGCACTTGAGCGGGGTGTGGTGGTGTGTGTGCTGGTGATGGCAGTAGTGGCTGTAGATGTAGTGCATGCAGGTGTGAGTTTAGACAAGACTGGGAGGGAGGAGGGAGGCGAGGAGGAGGGGGACACAGTGGAGGCAGTGGATGTTGGTGTGTCTGCATGTGTGTGATGCTTGCGTGAGTGCCTGTGGGATGTGTGGTGCTTATGTTTGCCTGAGCTTCCCTTTTGTTTTGACGTGTGTGCATGCTGGTCTGAAGGTGTGCTTGGTATAGGCTGAGGTAGAGGGGATTGGGTCTGGGTGGAGGAAGTTGGAGGGGGGAGGCTAGACACAGGGACAATGGCTGCCATCAGTGCTGAGGCCAGAGTCTGAAAAGCTTGCTGAAGGGACGCCTGACCAGAATTAATGCCCTCCAGAAATGCATTTGTTTGTTACAACTGCCTTTCTACACCCTGAATGGCATTCAAAATGGTAGACTGCACAACAGGGAGGGACCTGAGGAGGTCAATGGCCTCCTCACTGAGGGCAGCAGGGGTGACTGGGGCAGGGGCTGAGGTGCCCGGGGCGAAGGTGATGCCCACCCTCCTGGGTGAGCGGGCACGGGGCAAAGGCTGAGGGGCTGTGGGAGGGCGGTGCTGGTGGGGGGGGTGGCGGCTGTACCTGTAGATGCGGGGGCACATATGTTGCCGCCACCACAAGGGAGCTCCCATCAGAGGCCGTGTCACTGGTGTCAGCTCCTGTCCCCGCCGTGGAGCTCCCCTCGCCCTCCGTCCCACTGGTGAACTCCGAGTCCGTTGTCTCACCCTCCAGGGCCATGTGGGATGCAGCTCCCTCCTGCTCCGGTGCCACTGCTCCTCCGCCTGATGATGCTAATGCACACAAGAACAGGGAGACCACAAAAAGGGGTGACGACAGAAGAAAGACATGTTGAGTGCATACATTACCGCTACAGTTGGTGGACACTACAGACACAGAAGCCCACTGCACTACGCCCCGCACTTGGGCTCCACTGTTCAGTCCCTGGGACATGGCCTACAAGGCTATGGACGACATCTGCACACATGGATGACACAGGAGCTTGATTAGGTGTACTTGGCACTGTACACAGGTGGGGTGGGGTGCCACTGGGTCTGCCAGAACAAGGAAACCTTGCCTACTAAACTCGCCCTGGCTTAGGGAAACCCACAGCCCACCTCCCCCACCCAGACACCTCCACTGCACGCAAAATCAGCAGAATGAGAGTGTACTCACCCCCTTGTGGCTTCTGTGATGCCCCAAACACCCATCCAACTCCGGGTACGCCACCGCCAGGATCCTGAACATCAAGGGGGTCATGGTGCAACGGGCACCCCTCCCACGTTGGGAGGCCATCCCCAGCTGGGCCTCCACCGTCTTCTTGCTCCAGCGGCGAATGTCCTCCCATCGGCAGTGGGAGCTCCGTCTGCGGTAGATCCCCAGGGTCCGGACGTCCTTGGCGATTGCACGCCAAATATCTTTTTTCTGGTGGGCGCTGACCTACATTAATTGTACAGGGGGAAAAGAATAGTTATTACCAAATGCACCGTCACAGTCATTGGCCCCCATCCCTACCCTTGCCGTAATGCACATGCACTCACCGTCGTTTCATGCACACCTCAATCTCCGCCCCCCCCATCTTTCATTCACCCCACTCCACACAGGCATAGCCCATACAGCATGCTCCCAGTGTATTTACCTGTTTGTCTGGAGGACCGTAGAGTAGCGTGTACTGGGGGAGGACCCCATCCACGAGTTTCTCCAACTCCACCGATGTGAAGGCAGGGGCCCTTTCCCCAGACGCAAGAGCCATTGTCTCTTCTAGACCGAGGTCACAGCAGAACTTGCAGTGTAGGTCCTCTCCTGTCGAAGATCAGGTATCGAGTGATTGAACAGATAGAAAATGGTGGTCACATCCGCAGCGGTGCGTACCGTCACCGCCGGTGTACATCGTCATTGGCTCCTGGGACCCATAGGGTCCAATGTTAACCAATGCAGCATTGCGCCGCGGTCTTCGACCGCCTACCGCAACGGTGTACAACGCCAGCGAGGTTACCTCACATCCCATTGTCCCACTTTACACGTCAGGCAGCCGCCATTTCAGGGGCCCACATGGCTTAATTTTTAACTGCGTCACACATACCTAGCCCCAACACACATACAGGCCAATTTTCGGATTATGATTCGTGTTCTGTGTAAGCTGTGGGTACGTACCTCTCAGTTGTTTGACTCTGTGCTCGCTGTTGTCCTTCATAGGCACCGTCTGCTGGGACATGTGAGGAGATGGCGGCATCCTCCGGTGTACAGACTGCTGGTGGACCTGTCGACAATGGAGGAAAGACATGTGATCATCACCTACAGGCTTGACCGTGCCACAATCCAGGAACTGTGTGCCCAGCTGGAGCCAGACCTGATGTCAGCTATCCGCCATCCCACAGGAATCCCCCCTCAAGTGCAGGTGCTGTCAGTGATCCATTTCCTTGCAAGTGGGTCATTTCAAACAACAGTGGCCATAGCATCAGGGATGTCCCAGCCTATGTTTTCCAACGTGTTGTCCAGAGTGTTGTCTGCCCTCCTGAAACACATGCGGAGCTACATCGTTTTCCCTCAGGTGGAGGATTTGCCTACAGTGAAAGGAGACTTCTATGCCCTGAGACATATCCCCAACATCATAGGTGCCATTGATGGGACCAATGTGGCTTTGGTACCCCCCCGCAGGCGTGAACAGGTGTACAGAAACCGGAAGAGTTATCATTCGATGAATGTGCAGATGGTGTGTTTGGTAGACCAGTACATCTCCCATGTGAATGCCAGGTTCCCTGGCTTAGTGCATGATGCCTACATCCTGCGGAATAGCAGCATCCCTTATGTGATGGGTCAACTCCAGAGGCACCGTGTGTGGCTAATAGGTGAGCACCTGGAAGCAAGTCAGTGGGAATGGTTGTCTGGGTCTGGGGATATCCCTACAGGTTAGTGTGTGTCTAACAGTTGTCCCTCGCCATTTGCAGGTGACTCTGGTTACCCCAATCTGTCATGGCTACTGACCCCAGTGAGGAATCCCAGGACAAGGGCAGAGGAACGCTACAATGAGGCCCATGGGCGAACTCGGTGGATAATAGAGCGGACCTTCAGCCTCCTGAAGGCTAGGTTCAGGTGCCTCCATATGACAGGTGGATACCTATTCTACTCACCAAAGAAGGTGTGCCAGATCATCGTGGCCTGCTGTATGCTTCACAACTTAGCTTTGCGACGACAGGTGCCTTTTCTGCAGGAGGATGGTCCAGATGGCGGTGTTTTTGCAGCTGTGGAGCCTGTGGACAGTGAAGACTAGGAAGCAGAAGAAGAGGACATGGACAACAGGAACTCAGTGATCCGGCAATATTTCCAGTGAGACACAGGTAAGAATACAAACCTGCCCACTACATGTACTTAAACACTACTACCTCTCTACTGTCTGTCGTTTTCACCCAGTGTATGGTCACTGAGTTGTCACTTTCCCCTTACGATTTCACAGATGTGCGTCCCACAGTGTGACATCTGCTTTGTTTCCTCATGGACTAGAGCTGTGTGACATAGGTATGTTGATATTACAATTGAAAGAGCATTTTGCCACTGTAATTGCTAATACACTATTTCAAAATCACAGACTGACTCCAGATTGTTTTGTGCTTCAAGGGTGTTTATTTAAGTGCTCAATATTGGAGAGGGTTGTAAAATGGTGAGGGGTGATGGTGGAGGAATGTCCATGGCAGAGTCCAGTCTATTAGTCTCACAGGTGCATTGCCCAAATGGGCATAGGAAGTGGTGCTGGGGCAGTTTGAGGATGGACAGGGTGACAAGGTGGGACAGAAGGATGACAATCAGGGTGGTCTCATTTCTTGGCAGGGGTCTTGGCATCGTTCTCTGTCTTTGTCCTGGATCTCAGGGACCGTTTGCAGGGTGGTTCTCCCTCTGCAGGGGGTGGGGTGCTGGTGTGGTGGTCCTGTGGCGGTGCCTCCTGTCCACCCTTGTTGTGCCACAGTGTCCCTCCTGGTGTTGAGTACTTCCTTCAGCACCCCTACGATGGTGCCCAGGGTGGAATTGATGGCTCTGAGTTCCTCCCTGAAGCCCAAATACTGTTCCTCCTCCAGGCGTTGGGTCTCCTGAAATTTGGGCAGTACCGTTGCCATTGTCTCCTGGGAGTGGTGGTAGGCTCCCATGATGGAGGAGAGGCCCTCGTGGAGAGTGGGTTCCCTTGGCCTGTCCTCCCGCTGTCGCACAGCAGCCTTCCCAGTTCCCCTGTGTTCCTGGGCCTCCGTCCCCTGGATCGTGTGCCCACTACCACTGCCCCCAGGTCCCTGCTGTTGTTGGGGTGGTGTGTTATCCTGGGTTCCCTGTAGTGGTGGACACACTGCTGCTTGACATGTCCTGGGGACAGAGGTATGGGCCCTCTGGGTGGGTGCTGTGCTGGTGTTTCCAGAGGGGGGAAGGTCTGTAGTGGCCTGTGACTGTGTGAGGGGAACCGACTGTCCAGAAGTCCCAGATTTGCCGGGCTGGTCATCTAGATCCAGTTGGACAGAGCTGCTGTCATCACTGTGGGCCTCTTCTGTTAGTGGTGTGGACATGTGTGGACCCTCCTGTCCGGTGACGTTGGGTAGGGGTCCTGCAGGGGTATAAAAGGATGTTTATTACATCTGTGTGTACCATGGTGTGCAATAGGTGGGTGTCCGTGTACCCCAGTGCTTGCATTCCTGTGTGGGACCTTGTGTGATGGTGGTTTAGGGGGGTGTATGGGTATGTGCTGTGGCCATGCTTTGGTGATGGGTGTCCATGCTTTGTTGTTGCATGCAGGTTTTGGTGTTGGGATGGGTGGGTTGTGATAGTGGGACATTTGTGAGGAATAGGAGTGATGGGGGTGAGGGTGAGGGTGGGGGTATGTGATGGCATGCAGGTAGGGTGGGGGATGTAATAGTAAAGCTTTGACTTACCAGAGTCCATTCCTCCATCTACTCCTGCGAGGCCCTCGGGATGCAGAATCGCCAAGACCTGCTCCTCCCATGTTGTTAGTTGTGGGGGAGGAGGTGGGGGTCCGCCACCATTCCGCAAGGTGGTGTCTTGAGACCACGGAACGCACCTTCCCCCGTAGGTCGTTCCACCTCTTCCTGATGTCATCCCTATTTCTTGGGTGCTGTCCCACTGCGTTAACCCTGTCCACTATTCTTCGCCATAGCTCCATCTTCCTAGCAATGGAGGTGTGCTGCACCTGTGATCCGAGTTGCTGTGGCTCTACCCGGACGATTTCCTCCACCATGACCCTGAGCTCCTCCTCAGAGAACCTGGGGTGTCTTTGCTGTGCCATGCTGTGGTGTGGGTGATGTGTGGTGTGGTGTGTGTAGTGATAAGTGGGGTGCTATTTAGTGGTGTGTTGTGTGAGGTGCGTGGAAGTAATGTGGGTGATGGTATTGTGTGTCTGTGGATGCTTGGTAGTTGTTTGTAGTGTCTCTCTCTGGCCTTCTCTCGGTACTTGTGGTCGTAGGGGTTTGTAGGTGTGTGTTTTATATTGTAATGGGTGTGTGGGAGTGGTGTGTGTATGTGTATCAGGTGTGTGTATTTGGAATTGTCCAATGTGGTTGTGTTTTGTAAATGTGTGTGTATTTTGAGCGCGGCGGTGTGTACCGCAGTTGAAAGACCGCCGCGTGGATTCGTGGGTCGTGATAGTGTGGGCTTATTCCTGTTGGCGTGACGGTGGAGGTTTTGTTATCGCCAGTTTATCACTGACCTTTGATGTGGCAGACTTGTGTGGGTGTCTGTATTATGGCGGATTCCGAGCTGTGGGTCGTAATAGCTGTAGCAGAATTCCGCAGCCGCGGCAGTGTGTTTACCGCCAACGTTGTAATGAGGGCCTTTGTTTATTCTTTGAAAACTCGTAGTAGCAAATTGTGTCTGTTATCATTCTCGACTCAGCTGCGCATGAGGAAAACACGCTTTAGTCACAAAGAGAGAAATTAATGTTTCATAGACTTTTTTCTTTTGGAGTAACCTACATTGTTGGTAGTGTGGATAAAACAAAGATTATGCGCATGAGTAAGACATACGATTTAGTTCTTGTAGAATCTTATGCCACAGTGACGTTCATTCATGGAAAGCAGAATTAATACTCGGTCACGATATTGAGTAAACTGTCATTGGTGCAATCATCGTTTAATCTATTGGTCACTTATTAGATATTGTGATTACATGCTTGTTCCTACTCTAAGGCAGTCATGCTTAACTCATAAAGGTCTAGTCTTGTTGTTACAAAGACACCATCATCCAGGTGAATGATAGTTGTTATTTTTGATAAAGTTATAAACAATATATATATTTATTGTTCTAACCATTCTTGTTTTCAGATCTCCTTCCCTGCAGTCCCCTGTCCTAACTTCCTTTCCCCCCACCTGGCGTCTCCAAGACTCAGTGCTATAATAGCCTTCTGAGTTGGTGACCCTGGGAGGTGGGCTGTTTTGCTCAGCAGCGTGCAGATCCCAAGGAACGGGCACTGTGACAGTGCCACAATCAGTGCTGCAGCTCCACTAGTAGCATTTGACCCTGTCACCAGACAGGTCGCTCCCCCCATCTGCCACGCAGCCCCCTGTGGGTTGAACCTCCGTTGCCGCTTTTGCCGCCTGACTACCCGCTCACTTTTTTCTGTACCCCTGCGCTTGGCTTCTGTGCCACTTCGTTTTTTTCATTCTGTGCCCCTGTGTTTTGCTTTCTGTACCCCTGTGCTCTGTTGTCCCTCTCCCGCCGTCTTTTCCCGCCGTTTTTTCCCCGGGTTTTCCCCTGGGTTTTCCCCCGGGTTTTTCCCTTGCTGCTGAGCCCCTGCTGCCCCAGCCCCTTCACTCCCATTGGCCGCCCCGCTCCCACCTCCCAGCTGCTCCTCCCTCCCTCTGCCCTCATATGGAGGCCGCAAAGTGGTGGTAGAGAGCGACCTTTGAACCTGTCACCAGGCAGGTCGCTCCCCCCATCTGCCACGCAGCCCCCTGTGGGTTGAACCTCCGTTGCCGCTTTTGCCGTCTGACTACTCGCTCCCTTTTTTCTGTACCCCTGCGCTTGGCTTCTGTGCCACTTCGTTTTTTTCATTCTGAGCCCCTGTGTTTTGCTTTCTGTACCCCTGTGCTCTGTTGTCCCTCTCCCGCCGTCTTTTCCCGCCGTGTCTTCCCCGGGTTTTCCCCTGGGTTTTTCCCAGGTTTTTCCCTTGCTGCTGAGCCCCTGCTGCCCCGCCCCCTTCACTCCCATTGGCCGTCCTGCTCCCATCTCCCAGCTGCTCCTCCCTCCCTCTGCCCTCATATGGAGGCCGCGAAGCGGGCGTGCCGCTGGCGCGCCGAAGGCAAGCCCGTCTGCGCTCGTCCGCACCTGGACCGCACCCAGCACCAGAACCCCTGGAACCCGCACCCCCGCAACGCCAGACTGCACTACGACGCAAGCACCCTCCACGCACTCAATACCAGACGAGACCACCCCTGCTACCGGGCCACCCCGAAACGCACCCAGGGGCCTTTCACCTGCAGATTCACCAGCATCCAACCCTCCACACCACCAGCCAGAGAACCCAACCACCTCCGCTGCATCCTCCTCAACACCCGCTCCGCTCGCAAGCACGCCATCGAACTTTGGGACCTCCTAGACTCCACTGCCCCTGACGTCGCCTTCCTGACGGAGACCTGGCTGAATGCCACCTCAGCACCAGACATCGCCATAGCCATCCCACAGGGCTACAAGATCTCCAGCAGAGACCGCACCAACGGAGTGGGAGGAGGAATCGCCATCATCCACAAAGACTCCATCAAAATCTCAACGAACACCGATGACACCCTCACCACCGCCGAGCACATGCACTTCCAGATCCACACCGACCCCAACACCACCCTCAGAGGAACTCAGCAGCCTTTGACACGGTCTGCCACCGCACCCTATCAGCACGCCTCCATGACGCCGGTATCCAAGAGAAGGCCCTGGCCTGGACCACATCCTTCCTCTCCGGCAGAACCCAGAGCATCCGCCTCCCACCCTTCCGCTCCAAAACCACCGAGATCATCTGCGGCGTCCCACAGGGATCCTCCCTCAGCCCGACACTGTTCAATATTTACATGGCCCCCCTCGCCCACGTCGCACGACAACACAACCTCAACATCATCTCCTATGCCGACGACACCCAGCTGATCATATCCCTCACCGAAGATCCCCACACCGCCAAAGCTAACCTCCACCGAGGAATGAAGGCCGTAGCCGACTGGATGAAGGACAGCAGACTGAAGCTGAACTCAGACAAGACGGAGGTCCTCATTCTCGGACCCACCCCATCAGTCTGGGATGACTCTTGGTGGCCCACGTCACTAGGCACAGCCCCGGAACCCACGGACCACGCACGCAACCTGGGGGTCATCCTAGACTCCACTCTCTCCATGACCAGGCAAGTCAACGCCGTCTCCGCGTCCTGCTTCAACACCCTCCGTATGCTTCGCAGGATCTTCAAATGGATCCCCCTCAACACGAGAAAAACCGTTACCCAGGCCCTCATCACCAACAGACTCGACTACGGAAACGCCCTCTACTCAGGAGCTACAAACAAGCTTCTGAGACGACTCCAACGCATCCAGAATGCCTCGGCCCGACTCATCCTCGATGTCCCCTGCCGCAGCCACATCACACTCCACCTGAGAGGCCTGCACTGGCACCCATCAACAAAAGGATCACCTTCAAGCTCCTGATCCACGCACACAAAGCACTGCACAACACCGGACCCACCTACCTCAACAACCGACTCAGCTTCCACACCCCCACCCGAAGCCTCCGCTCAGCCAACCTCGCCCTCGCCACAGTCCCCCGCATCCGAAAAACCACCGCCGGTGGCAGATCCTTCTCCTACCTCGCCGCCAAAACCTGGAACACTCTCCCCACCATCGTACGACAGACCCAGGACCTGCTGGCTTTCAGAAGAGTCCTCAAGACCTGGCTCTTCGACCAGTAGCACCCCCCCCTCCCCAGCGCCTTGAGACCCTCGCGGGTATGTAGCGCGCTTTACAAATGCAGTGATTGATTGATTGATTTAAATTATAGGCCCTGGGTATGTGGTAAACCACTTTACAAGGGATATACAAGTGAATAAAATATGCCAATTGTGTTCCCATGTTTAGGGGAGAAGCACATGCACTTTACCACTGGTCAGTAGTGGTAAAGAGTTTAGAGTTCTAAGGCCAGCAAAAACAATCAGCAAAAATGTGAGGCAAGCAGGCAAAGGGTTTGGGGGATGACCACCCTAAGGATGACGGGTTTAACACATAGTGAATAAAACAATCTGCAGCAAATATATCTATGTTTTGTACCTCTACAAGTGTGTATAAATATTTTATCCGATACAACTGTTCAAATGAAACTCATTATGTTTTATGCTTCTAACTGTAATTTTTCTCTTACTTTTGGTTTTGCACCAGCTTGTGATTTTGCTCTTACTTGTAATTATTCACCAGCCTGTGATCAAACATCTTCACCTTCTGTTGCGCCCCCTACTGGTACATCATAACAAACTGGCTTCATACTAGTTGCAATATCTAGTCCAAAATCCAGAATTAGTGGCTTTGCCAGCGTGCATCAATACTTTGGAATTCTGTACCCACTGAACTCCGGCCACCCCCTCTTGATCTTTATGCAGGAAAACACCCAAAGCGTAGCTCTATAAGACCTACTCAGTCATTTGAGTGACACTTTTTTCCGAAGTCAGTATCCTAGGCATGGGACACTTCTTAAGAAGTAACCATGCGGACTACAAATCACATTATTATTATTTATCACCTGGAATCATGCTTCACCCAATCACAACCTCAAATTGCCTATTATACCTATTAGTCCCAAAGTCTTAGGCGTTCATGGCTGCTATCTTTAACTTCTAAACACCGTTCACCCATCACACACTTCTCTGTGCCTTTTTCTCCCACTTTGTCATCAGGAAACCCTTTAACTTCAAATTCCTCTACTGTTCCCAATTAAAAACAAAACTAACAGGTCAGTAGAAAAAACATAAATCAACACACTACCCTATGTCATTCTGTTTGTGGAATGATGCTTCCATCTACAACAAAACCATTTCAGTTTCTGATCTCTTTGACTTTCAACTTTGATGCATTTCATTGCTGTCAGCAAAACACAGGTCAAACCAAATGATACCACGAGAGCAGCAGCTCAACACACTGCATGGCATTTCTCCAAATGCCATTGAACAAAAAGGGCAGGAGTGTAAGCCTTCTCTTTAGTAAATCATTCTCACCACACCAATACTAGCCTCCTCCCATTCATCCTTCGAGTAACACAGAGCGCCTTTTATTGCACCGTTTAATACACATTTAGGCCCATATTTATACTTTTTGACGCTAAACTGCGCTAACGCAGTTTAGCGTCAAAAAGTTTTGCGCCGGCTAACGCCATTCTGAAGCGCCATGCGGGCGCCGTATTTATTGAATGGCGTTAGCCGGCGCAAGCAGACCGGCGCTGCCTGGTGTGCGCGAGAAAAACCACGTACACCAGGCAGCGCCGGCGTAGGGGGAAAATGGCGCATGGGTGTCTTAAAATGGGGCAAGTCAGGTTACGTCGAAAAAATCGTCGTAACCCGACTTGCGCCATTTATTTTCGACGCCCATCCCCCATCAACATGACTCCTATCATTGTAAAGATAGGAGTCATGCCCCCTTGCCCAATGGCCATGCCCAGGGGACTTATGTCCCCTGGGCATGGTCATTGGGCATAGTGGCATGTAGGGGGGCACAAATCAGGCCCCCCTATGCCAAAAAAAATTATTAAAAAAAAATAAAAAAATACTTACCTGAATGTCCCTGGGGTGGGTCCCTCCAGCCTTGGGTGTCCTCCTGGGGTGGGCAAGGGTGGCAGGGGGGGTCCCTGGGGGCAGGGGAGGGCACTCTGGGCTCATTTTGAGCCCACTTGTCCCTTAACGCCATGCCTGACCCAGGCGTTAAAAAGCGGCGCAAATGCGCCGTTTTTAGCCACGCCCACTCCCGGGCGTCTCTTTTGCCCGGGAGTATAAATACCACGTAAAGGCCTGGGAGTCATTTTTTAGACGGGAACGCCTCCCTTGCATATCATTAACGCAAGGAAGGGGTTCACGCTAAAAAATGACGCACATTCCGGGAACTTTGGCGCTATTCGCCTCTAACGCCATAGTATAAATATGGCGTTAGTTGGCGTTAGTTTAGCGTCGAATTTGCGTCGAAAAAAACGACGCAAATTCGGCGCAAACGGAGTATAAATACGGCCCTTAGTGCCCAGTTGCAATTAACTATCAAGTAACATTAGCACCTTCTTTGATGAACTTGATGAATTTGAATCACTATCCTTTCAACACCAATCATCATTCTAGATTTTCCCCTAGCAACACGCTTAATCTAGTTCTAAAATCTAGCACCTTGTTCATTCCTGACCTATGATCATGCCATCTTCCTTTAATAATGCCATCATGCATATGTTGGCCACAATCTCTCCTTCCTCTCTCCTCTCAGCATAGACTCAGATAATGAAATGTAAATACTCTAAAAAGGCTGTGCCATCATTTCTAAATCAAATTGACAATGATCTCCCACAGGGACAGATTTCCACCTCTTCTGGCATACTTAAAAACACACTGAGAACCACACTTGACTCACACTATCTCATCTAACACCTTACCTCTACAGCGCCTTCTTCACATAGCTAGCTTACCCCTAACATAAAGCTTTGAAAACCCAACTTCATAACCTCTACCCACCACAATCAGCTATCCTCTGTTCTCATACTGTCTCAAGTTGCAATTGCTTTACATAATATTTGTCCTTCCTAAACAATCATGGATAGGCTCCTCTCTTATCCTGTTACTTCTATCAAATGCTTTCATTCTCATGGTGCATCTCCTACCGGTTGGGGTCCCACCAGGCTCAGTCCTGTGTCCCCTCATTTTTTCACCCTACACCTTGGGCCAGATGTAGCAACAGAAAATTTTGTGAGTTGCAATTTGCGATTCAGACCGACTCTCAATTTGCAACTCGCAAAATTGTATGCAGAAAGGTGTCTCAGACACCTTCTGCGACTCGCTATGGGGTCGCAAAGACCCACCTCATGAATATTAATGAGGTGGGTTGCATTTTGCGAACCCATAGCGAGTCCATGCATTCACAGGGATGGTGGCCTGCTGAAGACAGCAGACCTCCATGTCTGTGACTGGTTTTTTTAATAAAGCAGTTTTTTTTTTTTTTGAATTGCAGCCCGTTTTCCTTAAAGGAAAACGAGTTGCAATTCAACTGCGAATTGCTTTGCGACCACTTTCGCGGTCACAAAGCAATTCTGCATCGCGGTGCGAGTCGCAAATAGGAAGGGAACACCCCTTCCTATTTGCGAGTCGGATTCACATTTTGCGAGTCGGTACTGACTCGCAAAATGTGAATCAGCATTGCGATGGCTGTTTTGCCCCTTATCTCTTGGCAATATGATCACCTCCTTTGGCTTTTCTATTGCTTCCAAGCTGACAATACCCAACCCTTTCTCTTGGTTCCTGCTTTCACTCTTTCAGACACAAATCACAATATTTTTGACAACTATCTGCCACTGGATGGTGGTTTGGTCATTGATGTTAGATTTCTGAAGTAATTGTCTTTCCTGCATCCTCGGCACCTGGCACCCTCCCCTCTCCTAGATTAAGACCGGAGCATCCTCATCCAGAAACTTATTGGTACATTTCAAAGTGACACTGTCATAACCAATAGAAGCACAGCAGCTAGAGTCTCTTCATTGGTTATACAAAAATGGGCTTTACTATTTCTCTCCTTCTGGAAAGTCTTCCCCTTTTTTCTGTTACCTCATTGGATAAAGTTCTAATGTTTGCTAAAAACACTTACATCACAAGACCCCCACCAAGTATGCAGACTGTCAATTTGAATTAGGACTTTATACTTCAAAGAATGACTGGCTCCCCAAATAACCTGTGGTCCTGAGTTGATAGGTTTCCTACTCTCAATCTACAGTGAACCAACAAAGACCTCATAGCGGTTACTAAGCCTCCATGTGCAGCATCTAGGTTCCATGTCCTTTAGTTACTGGGTCCAGTATACAGGACATCTCTTCCAGTTAAAATTCCATCAATCACTCTATTCATATCATGTTCTTAAGGAGTAAGTAGGTAATAATTTAATAAAGGACTTGAATACCAAGGGGTATTGGCGCTCATGGCATTAGATTACAAACAAACAACCTATTCTACAGAGGAGTTGAAGTACCACGTTTTTAATAGTTTTCTGAAATGAGTAAGATTGCTTTGAGACCTTATAGATACTAGTAGAGAGTTCCAAAGTTTACAGGTCAGGAACGAGAACCTCTTGATTTTTTTTATCTTGGATATGAATATCAGCTTGTTGCAGGAAGATCTTAATTCATGGTATGTACCATTTAAAAATACTTTGTAAATACTGTGAACCCATACCATATAAGGCTGTGTGAGTAATATATAGGGCCTTAAACTTTGCTCTATCTGAGATTGGCAACCAATGTAAATCCTGGATTTTCTTAGTTATAGGGCTGAACTTGGGTACTTTAAGGAGCAGACGGGCGGCTGCATTTTGTAAGGATTGGAGCTTGGCTTGTGAGCGCCTCCTAATGCCCCGGTAAAGTGCATTACAATAATCAATCCTCGAAAATATTAGAGCAACCACCACAGTTTTTTGCCTCTCATAAGGGATGTATGGAAGAATCTTTTTTAGGATCTTAAATAAAAACAAGATGACGTTATGAAGTTGATCTGCTTTGAGAAGACTAACTGATCATCAGATAGCACTCACCGATTTGTACGTTAGAATTTTTAGCAGAATTTATCTTGTCAGCATAGTACTTAACATTTTTCCCTTATAAACGCAGCTTTATTATTGTCACAGGCTACTTTGTACGAAAGTCTGGCTTCACTTTCATATTCTTTCCTCCAATTATGTTCCAAGGCACAACATTTTTGCTTCAGTTTCCTGAGCTCCGCGCAATACCATGGAGCGTTGGGGCTTTTCCTGTAATTTTTTTAACATTTTTTTCTGGAGCAAGCGGGGTGACTGCCCTGACAATCCAGTGAGAAAAATGCTCCCCGGCGGGGCCCCCACCAGTCTCTATCAGAGGAGTATCTTGCATGGAACTATTAAATATTTTTTATAATATGTGAGCTCACTATCTACAGCCATTGATGTTTCCTTTCTAGATGCCCCCTGATCTCAGTTGATGAACCACGGACCTTGAAGCTGATTGTGGGTAGGTACCCGCGATCCACCAGCTACAAAGAATATTAATGGGAAATGAGTAATAGAAATATACACATCTAATTTTAAAAGTGGTATTTGACACAAATGTTGTCAAAATAGAAACATATATAAACAAATAAGCATTAAGCATAACAAATTCACGTTTAAATTACAAATATTTAAATAAGACAAGGGGCTGTTATGAAAGTGAAAATGATGATATATAGAAGTAAAGATCAGATGTTACTGGACTTACCTGATCAACGAAGGGTCGAGGCATCATTGCGGCTTCCAGGATGTCCCATTATGTCTTCTATGGTGTTGGTCACAAGGTGGACACCATAGGCTGTTGTCTGACTGTAGCTGACAGGAGATTGAGCTATATGAAGAGGAAATTTAAAAGTTATTCATGATGAGCGTTGTTTATTTTTTAATATAAAGCATTACACACACAGATTGGTCGATTTCAAGTTAACGCATCACCTAACAGAAATATTTAGTACCGCCATTACAGTGCAAAGTCAAAGGATAAATATAAATAAGAAACCACATCAATATAAATACGTACAAAAAAGTATGGACATCGGTGGTTATAGGGACCTGGATCAGTAGACATACACCTATCCTGTCACTTACAAAAGATGAGTTAGGTTAGGTCAATTCTCAAAAGTACGTAGAGTACGTGGAGTATGCTTATCACTTTCTGCCTTCCATCTGCTTTGAGTAGCCAATCCTGGTTTTGGTTGGCGCCCTAGGAGCAGAAGTACAGGGTTGTGGGAGGTGATGGATGGATGTGACAATAACATAGTCTTAAAAGTTGATAAAAATAAATGTATGAATATAACATTCTTAAGAACATGAAGCGCGACCTTATATTTGAGCACAGACATTAATCACAATACATAGTCCATTTAAATAGGTCCCAGCAAACAAAGTTATAGAAATCTCGTACTGTTCTAGTTAAACTAGTGTATGTTTTAATGTTCTGTTTCGAGAAAGGCCCTGTTTTGCTCTGCCACATTACAAAGTACTCCTGTCCTAGCTATAGCAGCCAAGATACCTGGGATATTCACATTCTGAGAGTTAGGAGTTTATAAAATGAAATTAATGAAAACATTATTATACTATAAGGGTGTGTTGAGGTTGTGTTTGAGAGGTATGTATGTGACATTTGCAAAACAGTGTAGGTTTAGAAGCAGGGCATAATTGGGAGACTGCTTTTGGGAGACATTTTAGGGACAGAGAGGGACTTACCATCTTACCTGGCATAACATTATTGTGGTCTGCATAAGGGAACCCATATAGAGGCAAGGGTGCATTGTGCAGAGGACAGCCTCCCCAAGATGGGTGAGATGGAGACAGGATCTGGGTTCCCCCTCCAGCAAAGAGTTTTAGCCAGCTGAATTCTGGAGGACTTCTCTTTCACCTGCCTCATCTCATTCTGCTATTCCTTCTTTATGTTCCCCATGATGCGGGCCTCCACCTCAATAGAGTAACAGAATCTGTCAACCGCTGCTACATGGCAGCCTTCATAGTCTTTTACCACAAACTCCACCACTGGGGCTGTCTCCTTCTCTGCGAAATTCCTCTGTAAAATTGACTCTATCCTGGAGGCAGAGTGAGGGTCCTGATAGCTGCAGGTTCACAAGGCTGAAGTGGAAAGTGATACTCTAGGGTGTGGTCTGAAGTAAATGGGTGAGGTGCATCTGATTTCCTTCCGCTCAGAGGTTTCCACCTAGGCGGTGAAGATCTCCATCTTCAAGGTGGAGCTTCTGCCCTGCATGCAGATAATGTCTGCCAAGTAGGTGAAATGATGAAATATGGTCATAAAGTTACCAGTAGTAAGTTTACAGTCATACATTATGTTGTGGGAGACCCCACCTCCTAAACTGAGGGGGTGGAGTTATGCAGGTCTACACCTAGATGTAAATCTGTATTCGGAAATGGCAAAAAAGTGTGTATATATATAAATAAGTCAAAAAAATCATTAATATTTATAAAGCGCGCTACTCACCCGTGCGGGTCTCAAGGCGCTAGGGGAAAAAGGGGGGGGGGAGGGTTACTGCTGCTCGAAGAACCAGGTTTTTAGGAGTCTCCGGAATGCGGAGTGGTCCTGGGTGGTCCTGAGGCTGGTGGGGAGGGAGTTCCAGGTCTTGGCTGCCAGGAAGGAGAAGGACCTCCCACCCGCCATGGAGCGGCGGATGCGAGGGACGGCAGCGAGCGCGAGGCCCGAGGAACGGAGGAGACGGGTGGGGGCGTAGAAGCTGAGGCGACGGTTGAGGTAATCCGGTCCCTTGTTGTGGAGTGCTTTGTGTGTGTGGGTGAGAAGTCGGAAGGTGATCCTTTTGCTGACTGGGAGTATAATATGTATGTGTAAAGGTAAATTTACACATGAGTAAATCTACATATGTAAATTTACCTTTGTGAATAGGACCCTTCATGATCCGGGATGAACAGAGGCTTCCATTCCATACATATCGAATTCAAAAATCCACAGGCAGCCCAGGCTCCCCCTCCACTCTCTTCCGGAGCAATACGGGACAAACACCGCACGCAAATCCTCACTCTGCAGCCATCCCTGGTAAAACGCATGGGTTCCCAGCTGGCCAGCCTAACATGGCCTGATGGCTATTTGAACTACTCCTACCTGATATGGTGTTCGTGAAACATCTGTTCCTATTTCTTTGAGCTCTGCAAACCTTCTCTCTTCTCGTGATGTCAAGTTACCCTCTGTCCCGCTCTCCTGGCTCATCAGGCCGGTTTCTCCAGAGAGACAATAAACTTTTACCAATAAAAGCTAAGGGTGCCCTTTGGCCAAGCAGCAACCCTCCTTTCCGTATGCAGATGGGGTGTGGTTTCACTTCCACCTCAGTTCTATAACAAGGCAGTTTCCGCTCAATCTAAAAGTGATTTTCTTTGTTTCCAATACATTACAGCACATTGTGTGCATCTATGTAGGGCTGCCTCACAGGCAAGCTGGGGTAAAGCTTCGGGGAGGTGTTTGGGGTGTTACACCCCCTACGAATTGCATTTTATGATGAATAGTTCAGTACAGGTGCTTTCAGTTGGCTATGGCGAGGTGTCTGTCAGATTTCACCTGGGATTTGTGCATGCACACACTGACAAATACATACACATACTCTCATCTCTGTTTTGCAAGTCCTCAAAATGTTGGTTACTTTACAAAATCATGTGTTTCTCTCATTTAGTACCCCTACCAATCAGCAACCCTCTCCCTTTCCACTGCCCCTTAAGCCCCTCTCAAGCACCTTGCTTGGAGTTTAATGTATTTTAACATTAGATGCCAGCATGATTGTTGGGAAATCTGAAACTCACTTAATGCTAGCTTGAGCATTTTTGATAGGGCTGCTTCTGGTTCCTCAGCTCTACCCTGTCACTCATGTGTCAGGGGTCTCCGCCTCACCCAGACAGACTGTGTGTCAGCTAGGGCATGAGCTACTGATGTCAAACATGGAATGTCGATATTTTAGTTATGAAGCCAGCTTCTTCAGTCAGCTGAACTGTGTGATCCTAAGCAAATCTCTTATTTTGTATTGCTCATTTTTTAGGTTTCGCCTGCATGCACACTTGCGTGCTGTGCTTGTGAAATCTTTGGTGATAAAAAAATATTAAAAGGGGCTTAGAACCCACTCCTTATTTACATGAACTTATAATTGCCTTAATTCAACGTTGCACTAATTTGCATGCTTCTGATTGGTCAGTACGTCATCTGCTTTTACTTCCTGCTCTCTGCTGCTATGCTGTCCTGTTGTCCATGCCGTCTGGAGCCATGGCAAAGTTCTCCTTCCCGTCACTGCCATTGGCTACTGGCCAGTGTCCTTCCACATACCATATGATTCCCAAAGGGCTTTTTGCCGCACTCTTCCCATAGATTCTTATCTTGGGCGCTTGGACATCACTTTATCCTCGGGGCTCACAGTATACCCCATCCAGCGCCTCGGTCCCTACAGATTCCTGTCAGACAGTGCACACACAATGAAGGTATTTGAGTGTATAGTGTGGTCCTTGTTAATTTCGGCTGCCTTGCTGAGAGATAAAAATGCATCTCATTTAAAAAATTTCTTTTGTTCATCTTTCAATATGAACTGTGGGTGTTTAAATTTGCAGGGATGCCTACCTGGCACACCTGGTCGATGTTCCATCAGAGGAACAGCTCAATGTTAGGACCCATGATGTTCGGTTTTTATGTATTGTTTTTCCTTTGTTCCATGTGCGCACATTTTCCATTAGCCAGATTGAAATCAGCCGTGAGGCTGTCTGAGGACAGCCCCATGATATTATCTTGAGCTAGGGAGACTGCAGCGAGATGCAATGACTAATCTTATAGACATTACACTAATCTTAACACATTATCATCTAGGGACGGGCCTCCTATAGCCTTGCGTGAGCAGATCACTCATGTAGTTCCTGTTGCTTCGTGGTACATGTAGTTTTGGTGTGCCCATTACAATCATGCGACGACAAGTCCCAGACAAACCTCCATAAATCACCAATGAGGTTCTGAGCAAGAACTTGAAATAATCCTTGAAGGGGAGAAGGGGTTTTGCTGTTCGGAGGGAGGCTTTCTAAAAGGTAAATGACCAATGCATGCCAAACTGTTATCCTTTATGCTGGGAATATATGTGCTAGCCCATATAATCAAATGTATTTGTTTAGGATACATAATAGTAAGCGTCCCATAGTAAAGCAGTCGATCAATTGTTCTCAGAGATTTGGCATCATGGCGTTAAGTGCTTCTATCAGGGCTTCAAGCGAGATGAAAAAAGCATGAGTGGGCTGGTGGCTGAATTGAGGGAATAGCTTAAACATATGCACCAAAACTGTCATAGAGTGCCACCTTACCACCACATTTACACACCAAGGATTGGATGACTATGTATTCTGATCACCTTTTTGCCCCACTGACAGGCACTGAATGAAACTGACACTGTCTTCATCCACAAGTTAAATTGTACCACCTATAAGCACCTGGATGTGACTTAATTCAAATTATGCACTTGTGACAAGAGTAATATGCCGCCTTGAAAAAACAAACCGTAAAAACATCCTGGAAAAAGCAAACACTCTTAGGGAAGGCAAGACTAAGTAAAGCGTGTGAAATATCAGCAGGAACAAAATGGATTACCTTAACGTTTTTGCACTCATTGTTCAGAAGTTGTGCAGTGTTTTTTGCATGAAAAGGTAAGGACATAAGTACAGTGCAATACATTATGAAATAAGGGAAACAGAATGAGTGAGACTAGGAAGAGCAGATACAAGTTTGAATTGCAATCCTGGCACTGTGTTTTAACGTGTTAATATTATACTGGCAATGTGACTCTATTAAATCAAATGCTTTCAGATTGTTAGACATATTTGACCTTAATGTAACGTGCAAAGTATATAAGATCTAGCTGTCCTGTCGGAAAGGAAGGCTCCTTAACAGACACACACACATGTGCCAGCACATCCATGAGTCATGCACACATGTCATACATGCACGATCAAAGATAAATGATGTTCTGAATGTGTGGGAAAAGGGTTGTGTAGTGTTCCTCTGCAGACTGTGAATGGCGCGGGGCACGCTGGTGGACATTGAACCTGTCGGTGCTCTCTCTGTGTGAAATGAGCCGATGTTACCATTTAACTCAGACTGTCCCAGCCTTTGCTTGTGTCTTGAACAGATGGTATCAGCAGACAGCCATCTACACAGCGGCGGCCGCTACATATGTCAAGGGGGTAGGGGGACGATAGGGAAACGTTTAAAAAAAAAGACAAAAAAAAAAACAGACAATACTTACTGTATCCTTTTGCACCGCCTGTCTCCCACTGCCTCCAGCCACCTCTCTCCTCTTGTGGGACACCAGCACAGGCTCCCCAGCAATCCTGGTGCTGCTTACGTGCTAAACATAGCATGAACGGGGCATCAGGACTGGTCTGAGTGGCTCAGACACAAGCCTGTGGTCTGTGCTGTGTACACTGTCGGCTGTGTACACTGTCGGCTGTGTATACAGCTGGGTTGGAGAAACCTAAGTGCGCATGTGTGTTTGGCTGGCCTCAGACAGCCAGCCAAACACACATCCGCACTTAGTGCACTCTCACTCCTGTGGCCCAGCCCGGCCCCTCCCTATACACTCTGCTGGCTGAGTGAGCAAAAAATGATGAAAAATAAAACAATATTAAGCTATCGTTTTATTTTTCATCTGCTGTCTCAGCCAGGGGGGCGACGCCCCTCTGCTGCTGCGGAGGAGCTGCCTGTGCATCTACATATGTGCTCTTGCTGAGTGCTTGGCCCATGGCAATGAGAGAATCCAGAAGTGTCTTCAAGCTGGATGAGAGCTCCACATTTCGTAAGACCCAGAACGGCACCTTATTTGAACTTTTCCCACAGTCCAGGATGCATGAAGTGAATTATGTACCACATCATGACTGATTTCACTACTACGCACCAAAAGACAGCCTCACTCTTCAAGAACAGTTTAGGCCATCCTTATCACAGAGCATGTGAACTTAAACATATTCCAAAATCGCTTGTCCTATCATTTATGCGCACCATCCCCTACGGGGTGGATATATTATTTATTTATTTTTAGGTTTCGCCTGCACGCTATGACGTGGACAATGACAAAGCCAATAGATTATGCATAGGCAAAACCTATTGACTTTGCCAATGCTTGTTTCTTTAGTCACTTAGAAACAGGTAACGTCCGGAGGGAAGAATGGAAGTAGTAGGAGAAAGAGGATTATGATTTAAAAAAAAAAACAAGAGTACTCCTCTCATAAACTAATGCCGGACACTGATGTGCTAAGTTATTGTGTTGCTACAGCTAATACAGATATAAACTCTATTTTCCTTCTGGAAAAGAAAACGTGTTTCATTTTGGCTGTTTCAGACCTTTCCATTTTTGATCAGTCAGTGAAAATGGGCTGTTTTGTCCCAACCCAACTGCTCACAAATCTAAATGCACACAAGAGTCGCCCCACAAACATTACCAAACAACGAAAAACATTATGAAGGCTGCCATTTCTGGGTTTTGTGTGAAACCTATTTGCATTTGTATACTATTTCCTACAAAACCTTTAATTGTGACGTGGTCCCAGATCATGTGCGACAACTATAACTTTGTAAGGTGGGTGTTGTGTGGCTAAGCGAAGACACAACAACAAGGCTGTCGCTCTTCAAGAATGCCCATTATCCTAAGACATATACTGTGTCGCCTTGCTGGAGTTATTGACTTCATTTGTCATGTGTCCTTAAAGCCAGTGCTCACGTTGTGCAGGTGGCTGCAGGGGATGGGCACTTCACAGTTACTAATTGGAGAATATATATATATATTTATCTAATAATTTGCATACAATACACTACTCAGCAATGTTTCAGCTGCTAAGGGGGTGGTGCAGTGTGTAGAGAGCCACTCGGGCTCTCCTATACTTTGTTGCCCGCTCCATGACGTAATATGGTGTTTGGAGTGAGGACTATTTAATAATGCAGGGCAAGCCCTCATGATCTTTGCAGCGTGAGCGAGAACCAGCACAAGAAGTGTCGGAGTCTTTGGTATGCGCTAGCGTGAACTGGACAGCACAGAGGAGCAGGGGGTCATAGAGAAAGTGACTGTGCCGATACCCTGGGTCTCGCCTCATCATCGCCCCAAAACCCAAACAGCCCAGAGCCATCTGACTCTGTGTGGATATGCGGCTCCCCAACAGTGCCATAAAGTGGGAGTGCCACCTCACGCCCACTACGGACGATATTATCGCAGACCTTGACAGGGCACAATGGTTCTCCAAATTGGACTTGAACTCTGTATACCACCAACTGGAGCTAACCCCTGAGTTCTCGACACATGTGGGACTGCATTGCTACAAACGACTAAGCTTTGGGGTTTTGTGATTGGCTGGTGTCATCAATCTAAGTGATGATATTTTGATCTTTTCAAACACCTTGGAAGAACATCACAAACACCTGCTAGCCACCCTGCACCGACTATCAGAGGCAGGACTAATGTTGTACTGAAAGAAATGCGTTTTCTATTACAACTCCATCGTTTTTTTTTTTTTTTTTTGGCTACATTTTTTTGAGGAAAGGACTGAAGGTTGACATTAAGAAAGTAGAGGCCGCCAAGAGGGCGTCAGTACCTCGCAATGCCACTGAGGTCAGGAGATTCCTCGGGATGACGACGTATTGAGGCAGGTTCATCCCTAATCGAGCCACGCCCGCCGAACCACTCGGGTGGCTCACAAAAGTCAATACTCCATGGGAGTGGAGCGCAGAGGACAAAGCATTCCGGGCTGTGAAAAATGCCCCGCTGTACACAGCGGTCATAGCTTATTTCCACCCATGCTGAAGAACCGAAGTAGTGGTGGACGCCAGCCCCGTTGGGCTAGGAGCTGTGCTACTGCAAGAGCAGAGTCACCCGCAGTGGACGCCTGTGGCCTATGCTAGCCGTGCCCTCTCAGCAACTGAGGCTCAGTACGCACAAATTGAGAGGGAGGCGTTGGCCATTAGGTGGGCTTGTCAGCATTTCCACTTGTATCTGTGCGGAAACGAATTCAGGATGGTCACCGATCACAAGCCGTTGGTGTGCCTCTTTGCGGACACTGCCAGGCTTGCCCCTCCGAGGATTGAAAGGTGGGCAGTGCTCCTCCAGCCTTATTTGTTCCAGGTCATCTACCGACCAGAGGTCAACAATCTGGCAGATTTGTCACGCCATCCCCTACTGCCACGCTTGGAGGAAGAAGCAGAGGAGGAGGATGGGCGAATGGAGAGCTTTGTAAGCATGATCATGAACAGGGCGTGCCCCATGGCTCTCACTGGCATAAACAGCTGATGCCTCGGGCAGAGATGCCATCATCGGCCGAGCGAAAGAGCCACTACACCACCATTCCTGGAAACGTTTTTTCGACAAAACACCAATGTTTGACTCCGAATAGCGCCGGGTAATGCAGCAGATATGAAAGGTGAGGTTGGAGCTCTCGATGAGTCCCAAAGGTCTCCTTCTAAGAGGACAATGTTTGGTAATACCCCGAAGACTGCAGGGCTAAGTGGTGGAGTTAGCGCACCAGCGTCATCAAGGAACTGTGAAAACTAAAGTGCGCTTACGGGGCAAGGTATGGTTCCCGGGGATGGACACCATGGTAGACAACCTGATACACAGAAGCTATCCATGCGCCATCACCGCCCAGGATCCAGTGACCGAACCACCCAGCACTCGACCTCGGTCTTGCATAAGCCTGGACTTTGGCATCTTTCCAGATGGCCGGCTGACAGCCGTCATGATCGACTCTTGCACTCGGTTTCCGGTGGTGGAATTGGTGGTGTCCACGGCTTTTGAGCACATCCGCCCCGTTCTCGAGAAGAAGTTTGCTCGCATGGGTCTGCCAGATGAGATAAAGACAGACAACGGTCCCCCATTCCATGGCCAGGAGCCCCAAGACTACTTGCGCTCGCTGGCCATAACCCATCGGCGAATCACCCCTCAATAGCTCCAGGCAAACGAAGATGTAGAGCGACTCATGAGAACGGTGCATTGCGCCCTTCACATTGGGGTGAGTCAACAAGAGGAGGCTGAACTCTGCCTCCATACATTCTTTAGGGCCTATCGGCACACGCCGCATAGCACTACTGGGTGCACCCCGGCCGCCTTAATGTTCAGTTCACCACCCAGAGACTGTATACCAGAGGACGGTCACTGGCAACCCGTTGCCCCAACGAGAGGAGGAAAGTAAAACATCCTGATCTGTAAGTGGGAGAATCAGTCATCCTAAAAGATTGCCATCCAGGTTGGAAGTTCCCCACTCCCTTCGAGCCAGACGTCTGGAGAATAGAGAGAATTGAAAGGACCATGGTGACCGTCAGCAGAGAAGGACGGCGGGTGACGCAGAACGTGTCATGGTTTCGGAATGTGGAGCCTCGAGAGCAGGGTTTGGAAGCGCAGACAATAATGGTGAAGAGTTCGAAGGGAGCAGTGCTTCGCAACCAGGCTCTCCCCTTGAATGTCCACGGAGAGACGGGGATGGGTCCTACAGGGATCCGGAGAGGTCAAGTTCCCCAGACCTGAGGCCAATCAGCGGGTCTGAGCCCCAAGGGGGGGTGCACGTTACTACCTGTGGCCCAACCCTAACCCCAGCCAATGGTTGAAAGACTTCCTGTGCTAGAAGGAACTGATGTGCCGATTTAAATCTCTCTCTCGCTCTCTCTCTTGCTCCCTAGCTCTCTCTGTCCATCCCTATGTTCTTTTCGTTGTCTTCTCATCCCTCTCATTGGTGTATATTACCTGTTTCAGATGTTTACAATGGTGCACTAAATCCTGGTGGGGGATGAAGAGAGCCACTGGGGCTCTCCATACTTTGTTGCCCGCTCCGTGATGTAGTACGGTACCCGGAGTGAGGGCTATTTAAACAAGCATTTACAATGCAACGGGTCTCGCATTTGCTCATGTTAGAGCTGATCGCGTTGTAAACTCCTAATGTGACTTTTCACCTATCGGGCAAAGGTGCATTTATGTACATAACCCGAAAAAGTGAAATTAACTATGTAAAGTGCTCGACTTCTGCCAAGCGAGATCGCGCTCGTAAATTAGAGAAAAAGAAGTCCACGAGCCCGATGGAAAACAGCGAGCCTCGCATGTTTTCTGTACTTGGTCGCTGCGCTCGAGGAGGGCTAGCTACTGGAAAAGGCATGACGTATGCGTGCCTTCGACTAATGAAAGCAAGCAGATTTTATTAGGCAAGCCCACGAACCAATAAAAAACACTGATGTGAAGTTGACAGGGCTCCGAGCCCTTTTCTAAATACTAAAGAGTCTTGCTGCGATACGCATGCACGAGCGCATGCAACGCAGGCTCGACCCTAAAAAGCAGGTCTTTGCCACGTGAGCGAGAACCAGCACAACAAGTGTCAGAGTCTTTGGTATGCGCTAGTGCGAACTGGACAGCGCAGTGAAGCTCTTACCTGCTGTGCTCTCTCTACACAGTGTTCATGACTTGGTGAATAGTGATAAGAAGTGATTAAAACGAGATTTCTAAAGAAAATATAACCTGAAAACCTTTCTTACTCCATTCGCTTGTAGGGCCGAGCCTGATCTGTGACTCGTTTCTGACTTGATTCTATACTTTGATTCTATCTGTGATTGTCTACGGCCCTAATAATGAGGTGCCTAGGAAAAAAAGACAATGTTTCCCCATCTTTGGAGTTACTAGTACTGGGGCTCCGACTCCTCCCCTGGGGCGGGGGGTAAATCCGACCCATTAAATGATTGGTCATGGGGTTTCACTAAGAAACGAGGAATTACTGCAGGGACAGCAATGCTGGGTAGTTCATCACTTGTGCCGATGCTTTCACTTTTTGCAGTACAAATTAAAAAGTGGTTACTAACTCCTGTTATCGGCCCCTTTGAAATGAAGTGGCGCTTCGGGATGAGGGCAATTGTGTTCTAAAAGAAGGCAGCAGGCAGAACCTAACATTTACAGGGGTTTGAGGCCGCTTTGAGAAATCCCTGCTCTTTTGTAAAAGTGTATCCGATAGAGTGTAATGGTCATGAGAGAGACAGAGAGGAAAATAGACTCTGGTAAAAACTGTGCAAAACTGTTGAAAATTAAAGGGAAGTCGCGGTGGAAAATGTAGGTCCATTTGACAGACTAATTTGCAGGTGGAAGTTCATTGTATGCGCAAATAACCTTTCTAGTAGTGTAAGGTATGCTTGCGAATTATAAACCTGGTGTTACACTCGTGCAATATATATTTACCTGAGTAAGCCCGGCTATTTTACTGTAAATTCACAGGGACAATGCAGTATTCCACCACTAGATGGCAGGACAATGCAAAGTATAGTAATCTAGAAATGCACGAAGCTCAAAATTCATTTCAGCCTTCATGATGGCAATGCCTATGTTGAACATGTAAAGTTCAATATGATAAAACCTGAACAGATCAATACTCACATGGGTAAACTTTCAGTCATAAGGTGGTGAAAAAAATCTAATAGCACGCTTTTATCGTGAGCCAGCAATCACCTCTCTTGCCCAGTTCACCGCAAATTATGATAAACCAGAAGTTTAACCTCCCAATGCACCGTTAACAGACCACTATGACTAGAGTGAAGAATCCAGAACCATCAATTCAATGTGAGATATCAACGAACCACATTATGTCTCTGTGGTGTGATTCCACAGAATTGAGAGGTGTCTTCACTGGCATTGGTATCTGTTGGCTTTGCCAATGCTTGTTTGTTTAGTCACTTAAAAACAGGTACGTTTTGGAAGGAAGAACGTGTAGTAGGAGAAATAGGGTTACGATTTTGCTTAGTGCCACATAGGTGACCACATCAAAAACCTCCTTGTCTGTATTTTGCTCAAGAAGAACTTTGGCTTGGTGAAATTCAACAAATCACTAGAAACACCCAGTTGCAGATTTAAGAGCCCCTAGTGCCTTCTTGTGCCACATTAGTAGCATTATTTTTTTACGCTATTGTGGCCCAACGAGTTAGTTCAGAAAGCCTTCTCCATTAGACCATGCTGACCCCTCACACTTTATGGCCCTGTCTTGACTGAGGGGAAGGGATGATCCAAGCATGTGCAGCAGACTCAGCCACTGTGGCCTCCCCTAAAGCAGGGGCATGATGACAGTCTGGTTCTGGGAAAGGATTTCAGACATAATGTTGTGGGTACGGTATCCAGCACACCTAGTGCTCCTGTCAGTCTCTTTAAACACAGCCAATCAATGCATCTTGCTCAATCGTCTGAGCGCTTCTTTAGTTCAAGTCTTTCTTGACAGGCAAGCACAGTATATACCAATGGCTCTATCCCATTCTGTTTAATATCCTGTCTTCAGTGGTGTAGCTCTGGGATGAGCACTCTCTCACATCTTATTCAACATCAAAACAGCCTTTGGGTGAAATTGTTTGCCACTTTGGGTTGAAGAGATTTCCTTCTGTTAATTGTTAGAAATGGGGTCACTAGTTGGCAGTCAGTTTGCATCCTGTCCAAGTAGGGACCCTCGCTCTAGTCAGAATAAGGGAGATACCCGCTCAGATAACCCCTGCTCACCCCCTTGGTACCTTGGCATGATCAGTCAGGCTTATCTCAGAAGCAATGTGTAAAGCATTTGCACATAACACAGTAATACAGTGAAAACACTACAAAAGGACACCACATCAGTTTAAGAAAAATAGCCAATATGTATCTGTGTAAAAAAAGACCAAGACGAGAAAAATCCAACATCCAGTAAGAAAGATATTAATTTTGTAAGAATTACCTTAAAAATACAGTTCCTTGAAGTTGACAGCTCCGTCTGGGTCTATCTCGGCATTGTGAACAACAAATCTAATAGTTCGGGCCGGCTGCAGCTTCACGGGCCAACTATGGTGTAGATAAGACCTGCAAACAGTACCTTGGAAATGAGGGCATCATGATCCTCACAATGAGATCTGGTGTGCGGTGTCCCTTTTGTCGCAGGTGACAGTTCCGGAGGTCACTGCATGTGTCGTCGGGCCCTTGGAGTCACACATGTTGCAGATCGAACTCTGGGCTGATGACGAAGTTAGGAGCGCTACTGTGGATTGTGTCTGGGCTGCTGTGCAAATCGGCACG
Source organism: Pleurodeles waltl (assembly GCF_031143425.1). Taxonomy (NCBI): domain Eukaryota; kingdom Metazoa; phylum Chordata; class Amphibia; order Caudata; family Salamandridae; genus Pleurodeles; species Pleurodeles waltl. The sequence continues at coordinate 1,678,314,470 of NC_090445.1, read as the reverse complement.
ATGCGATGTGCGGTGCCCACATATAACGGTGTAGGCAGCGGCTCGGTGACAGCATCCTGCGGTGTTGGTGAGACCAGGGCTGTGGTGTGTAGCGGGGTGGTGCAAAGTGCAGTGTCTCGTCATTGCTGAACTACTGTCGTCAGTAGACCCAAGGCAGCGGTGCAGCTTGGGGTGGGCTCCATTTGGCACACATGGGTTGCAATGAAGACAGGGGCGTCTGTTGACGACACTGGAGTCGATGGCGCTGGTGTCGGCTGACCGGGGCTGTGGTGCAGTACAGGACGGTGCATCGTGTACCTCACAAGCGATGTCCTCAGGCCACGGTGCAGGCAGCAGCTTCATTGTCAGCGTGGAGCAGTGGCATCAGGGATACCAAGGCTGTGGTGTGAGCAAGGCGATGCGTGGAGTGCGGGGCCCACAGGTCACGGTACAAACAGTGACGGCATCAGGTGGCAGCAGTGGTGAGACCAGGGTTGTGGTGCGACATGGGTCGTCAGGTCATGGTGCCCGCAGCCGTGTCATTGATGGCGTGACAGTGGTTTTCTTCTGTTGCAGCACAAAAAACAGTTTCCAGTGCTGTAGGCAGATGAAGCTGACGTCTTTGATATCCCTGAGACTTCCAACAGGAGGAAAGCTTTACTCCAAGCCCTTGGAGAAATTTCACAAGCAGAGTACACAGCAAAGTCTAGTCTTTGCCCTCTTTAAAGCAGAAGCCGCAGCTGCAGGCCAACCCAGCAAAGCACACGCAGAAAAGGGGCAGTACACCTCCTCCAGCTCTTCCACTCTTCTCCTTGGCAGAGGTTCCTCTTGATTCAAAAGTGTTCTAAAAGTCTGGAGTTTTGGGTCCACTACTTATACTCCTTTCTGCCTTTGAAGTAGGCAAACTTCAAAGGAAAGTCTCTGTTGTTGAAAAGATACTCCAACTTTACTAAAAGATGTATTTTTAAATTGTGAGTTCAGAGACCCCAAACTACACATCTCTATCTGCTCCCATTGGGAAACTGTACTTAAAATATGTTGAAAGGTAGTCCCCATGTTAACCTATGAGAGAGAAAGGCTTTGCAACAGTGAAAACCGAATTTGACAGTATTTCACTTTCAGGACATGTAAAACACATCAGTAAATGTCCTACCTTTCTTTAACAAACTCTGCACCCTGCCCATGGGGCTATCTGGGCCTACCTTAGGGGTGACTTACATGTAGTAAAAGGGAATGTTTGTGCCTAGTATGTGGCTACACTTGCCAGGTTGAATTGACAGTGCAAGACTGCACACACGAACACTGCAGTGGCAGGTCGAGACATGTTTACAGGGCTAGTCATGTGGGTGGCACAAGCATGGCTGCAGGCCCACTAGTAACATTTGATTTACAGGCCCTGGGCACACATAGTGCACTTTAATAGGGATTTGTTAGTAAATCAAATATGCCAATCATGGAAAAGCCAATTAAAATACAATGTACATAGGGAGCACTTGCTCTTTCTGCACACTTTACCACTGCAGATCAGTGCAAGACAACAAACCAGCAAAAACAAATCAGAAAAAATCGGAGGAAGAAGGAATGTTTGGGGATAACCCTGCAAAAAGGGCCATTTCCAACAGTGATGATATTCAATTGCTTATAAAATTTGATCCTTTGTTTTTGGGCAATGTCGAAGAACTTGTTCTCTGCAGTCCATGTTCTGAGATCGGACAACTTACTTAAACTGAGTGGCATTAAGACCAAAGTCGTGGTGTAAGTAACAACCTCACTGTCTGGCCCCCCTCAGTTAAAGACTAGTCAAATCCATCTGTGCAAACTAAAAGTCTAAGGTTTTGACTTGATAACCTGAATTTTGAGGCCCAAATTCAGAAAGTGTAGGGTTCCTGTTTCTGCTTTTGCAAACTTTCATTTCCCCTTCATTCCTATACAGAATAGGGCTTCAGTTGCATGGGTGTTGATCTTATCCAGCTTGTATTATGAGTATGTCATGTATATTGGGATCCCTGAGAAATAATTGGTAAAACTACAGAACATCCAAAACATAGCTGATCACTTGCTGCAGAACAAACAGCGGCTTCACCACAAGGTACTGTGCCTCATGCAGAAAGCATTTGTTCTCATTGTCCCATTGCATTCATTAAGATCTGAAACTTGTGCACCTATTGAAGAAGGCACGCTGTGGTGGAAGAGCCTTCGGTTTCTTGAAAACCCAGAGTTTCTACAGCTGTGTTCACTATCTGAGTATGTGTGTTCAATATAGAGTATGTGAGTTAACTATCAGAGTGTGTGCATTTCCATGAAGCACTGAATACTTTCCCATCCTGCAAACCTGGTCTCTGTCATCCTCCCTGCCCTCTTGTGCCTTTGTTGTCTTGTCCCTTGTCTATGTTTCTCTGCAGGTGTTTGGTTGTCTCCTGGTTTTGCGCCATTATGCATCTGTTGATTGCTCTATAAATTCATAAAGCAAAGAAAATTAAAATCAAAAACCTCAGCAATGATGGCTTGCCCTGAGGCATGGAAGTAAGACTGGTCACCAAGAGTGATGCAGTTGATGAATAACAATGCGTACGCTTGTTCACTTATGGTTACCTATGACATCCATATGATCTTAAATTTATTCTTAGCATGTCTGAGTAACTCATCCAGTCTGGATTTTTTCTCTGGATTCCAGATGCTCATAGTCCTATGGTTATAAATAAATAAACAGGACAAGAAGCACTAGTATGTGGGGAAAAGAAAGTTATGCAAAGTTAGGAAACTTGCACAATTACAATTACTCTTTCTTTGTACTCCGGTATGTGTAGCTTGTATTTTCACTTATACTCGGGGCACTGGATTTTCTGCCAGTGGAGGGCCAAATACTGTGGTAGCATTGACTAAAATGTGTCACAAACAGAGGCAAATTACACAGCAACTATACAGCACCTTTTCATTAAACCAGCTCTGCAAAACATAAGAGTGCATCATATTCCCATTAAGTGCATATCTCTTCAGGTGATACTTTAGGATTCAAAATATGGAACTTAAAAAGACATGTAATATCTGTGTGATTCTTCTGAAGCGGGGGGTCTCTAAACCTTTCTTTAACAAGAGCTACTTGTGATCGATGAAAATAGTCTGAGCTACTAATGACGTTGACCATTGATACAGCAGTGATCACATCAGAGACAATCCCAATACTAGTCACACCTTGCAGAAGTGCTAGTAGGGGCCACACAGATCTATGCCATAATATTCAGTGATGCTAAAATATCATATGCAGAATATAGACAAATGCAATATCAAGAATTTACATATGCACTAAAGAATTGGTTTATAATTCTAAACTTTACACCTACATATATTCAATAATTATATCTTCTAAACAATCAGATGTAGAGTTATTCACATAAATAAAATTATTCTTACCTTCACATACTTACTCTCATGATGCTGTGTTTATCTATGTGCTTAATACAATATTTTGTCTGGATAATATTTAGAATTTGATATTGCAATAGAGCACCAACTATCCTGACGCATAAGATAAAGTTACTAACAGCAGTGGTAGGAAAACCTTTATCATAATAAAATGCTTCCACATGTCTAATGATATAGCAGTCATGGCAGTAACTGCCCTATGGCAAAAAGGAAATACTAAAAGCTACACATCTTTACACATTGGTAGGACCTAAGGGCAGTTTCAATTTGAATTGCTACATGGTTTTGTATCAATTTGCATCACACATTTTAGGTTAACACTAAAAAATAATTTGTCTTTTTCTTGCAAATGGACCTTCTTCGATATTTCTAGAGTAGACATTCTGAATTAAGTACTGTCCTGGGCGGCACCACAGGGAACTACTTCCAGGGTACAGGCAGCTACTAGGAGCTCTCGAGCTACATGTCTGAGAGCCTTGTTCTAATATCGGTGTGCCCTCTTGAAGCAACCACAGCTTTGAGAACATTGCTTGATAGTGAACAGAAATTTTGTGGTTATAAAAAATCATGAAAAGGGAGTCAGTCTATTCATCCTGCTTGAATTCTATTTGAGGAGCTAAGATATTTTTCCTGCTACATTTGAAAGTCCTTCATCTATCTGATTAAACTAATCAGTAGCTGAAAGTGAGTAGGTAACTTTCAAAAAGTATCTAGCATGGCACTGCACTCACTATGAAGCACTTAAGACTTTTTATTCTTTTGAGATATAAAATAATTTTGTGTTTAAAATCTCCAAATTATGGAGCAGGTGATTGGTTTTGTGGTGACTATCGAAAGGTCACATTCATGCTGAAAATGCATAATTAAAGATTCCAGTGACCGTACTAGCAGTCAAAGGACTTCAGGGGATGAATGACCAAAATATTGTGGAAAAGGTATTGTACTACAAGAGCATCATGCGATAAACATCATCGTCAAAAATATTGGGTGAAAGAATTTAGACATTTAGAATATGATATTTGTTGGTGTTGTGTCTACATAACATTGTTTACATTAATATAATAAATTAATATGATATCATGTTTTTTTACTTTAACATTAAATATTGTCTTTAACTAATTAACTGTATGGTAATTAAGTTATTACATTATGTATACATAGTGGTATTATAATAACAGCTATTTTTAATATAGTTGGTAATTTTTAATTTGTAATTAAACATTTCTTTATTATACTTAGTATTCTATGTATTCTATGATGTAGAAGCAGATTGTTTATTGTGGAATAGTTAACTTAAATATGAAATACTTTTCTATTGTAAATAATTACTATAGTAATTAAATAATTTATTGTAACTAATTGTTAGTTACTTAATTGATATTTTATTCTTTTTAGTGTCGTTTGTGATTTTAAATTTGAAGTTGACATTTTCTAGAGTTTAATTATTATTGTCTAATTTAGTAGTTCTAATACCAGGGGATTTTAATACTACGTTTGAACCTTATTCAGTGGCCCAGGAACTTTGCAGGGAAGAGGACCAACTATGGGACATCCCTCAATTGTCCACGCTTAATAGGTGCAGGTTGACTCGAGCAGCATTACAGGTTTATGACATCACGCTGTCACATGGACTCCGAGCATGTAATGGTCATTCTCGTTTTAATGCCAAGTTAGTCCCTATGTTTAGATGTGGGATGCATAGGAGCTGTATTGATTTTTTGCTTCTAGATATCCATCTGTGGGGTCATATGGTTGACATGGAGGTGTTGGAGCGTGATGGAAGTGATCACGATCCACTGGTACTCTCTGTTAGAAACGTGTTCCCGTGTTTAGATGGCTGTGGTTTTGGTGTTCTTGGGCAACAACTCAAAGTGATTAATAACAAGCGTAACATCAAGTGGGAAACACTTAAGACGTCCCCCTCTATGATTGTCTCCCTGAATAAACTGCTGGCTAACCACATGGAAACTATGCTTCTACTTGGCCCTGACCATGGGAAGATAGTAGAAGTGCATTTGAACCTTTATGATTCCCTTAAAGGGCTATTTGTCAAAGAACTAGCAGGTAAGGTGGGGCCCAAGCAAAGCAGCAGGTGGTATACTAAATTCAGCAAAGGGCAATATGTTTAGATACTTGAAGGTTTTCCCAAACAAACTAACAATTGAAATAAACAAATATTGAAAATAAGTACGAGAAAACAGCCACTTGTGACAACGTTTTCATCTGTAACATTTTGTTACGATGGCTGATTTACAAAAGCAATATACCATTACATATGCTAGACCCTTCTGGTTGTGGGGGCATATAGGGTTTGTAGGTTCTTCGAGAACCCCTGGTACCAGGAGCCAACAACTGAGCTACACTATACAATATTTTTTCATTGTGTATCGAGTGTAGACTAATTCATAAGGGTGAAATATGTAGAGTGAAAACTGGGTTTGAAGGGCACCTATGTATTTCTGAAATGGGCATACAATGTGGAGTTTAGGAGTAGTAGTTTTTTGTACATCTCTGAGTTTGTGTGTACCAGTACTAACATAAGAGTATTTTTCAAAATGTCTTCTTTCTTACTTACTGGCTTACATTTGGAAGGCACAAAAGCAGCGAAATACAATTGATAATAACAAAGTTTGCACTATTTTATGCTCTCACAGGTCTCCTGATAAAAATGGTACCTCACTTGTGTGGGTAGGCCTAATGACCATGACAAGAAATGGGCTGAAACACAACATGGACGTTTCACAATTTTCCACTCAAAGCTTTTTTTCCAGTGGATAGCTGTGATTTTAAGTCCTAACTCAGCGGTCACCTAGGCAAACCTAGCAAACCTAGACAGTTTTTACATCTAGGGTAATCTAAGGTCGGGTGACTAGTGTGGCTCGTACCCTTTTTTTTTTTACGCAAAATCCCTAGCAAACCTCAAACTTTGACTGAAAAACACATTCTCCCCACATTTCCATTATGGAAAGTTCTGGAATCTATGTGGAGCAACAAATCTCCTTCTACCTATAATTCTCTTATGTCTCCTGATAAAATTGAACCTCACTTGTGTGAGTAGGCCAAGTTCCAGTGACAGGAAATGGCCAAAAATGTAACATTAAGACATCACATTTTATCACTCAAAAGGACACTTTTTTGCAAGGTGGGTAACTTATAGATTTTGTGCCTTAGCTCAGCTGGTACATAAGGAAACCCAGCAAACCTATACATCTTTAAAAACTAGACACCTAGGGAAATCCGGTGGGGGGGGGTGGTGTTGGTTTAATTATGTCGTCCTCTTTAGGATTTAGTACTCAGAATCCCTTGTACACCTCCAACTGTATTAACATAACACATTTTCCTCTCGTATCTTGGACGGAAAGCTCTGGAATCTGCAGGGCGCCACACACTTTCTTCTACACAACATTGCCCTAATTTCCTCATAGAAACAATATGGAGTAGGCCTAGTGCTCATGACAGGAAATGGCCCAAAATGTAACCTGGTCAAATCAAATTTTTCTACTGGGCTCTCCACCTAAATTTGGAAATACCCAGTGTTCTCTCTTCTTTTTTACATAATATATGCATCACTCTGAGCCTGAAAGGTATTCTTTTGACTTGTACTGAATGCTCCCTTGTGTCTGGACGAAGCTAAACCTCCCTCAAGAGCTGCAATGATAGCAAAACACGTCAGTGGTTGCTTGTGCTCATTCCAGATTGGCTTAGATGGTATTTTACCAATCCATAGCTGTAATATTGTGCCTGGAGTGGTGAAAGGCTTTTGTCATTTTACAGCTAGGCATGGGTGGCATGGATGGCACTGTGCTAATCCTAATCTTATAGACCTGTCTGTATAAATGACAAAAGACTTTGGGGGTCATTAGGAGTTTGGTAGACATAAACATACAACCGCCAAACCCCCGACAAGGAGACCCCTGCTGTGCTGGCTGTCTCCCCACCTTCCCCATTACAACTTTCCTAATGGGCAGACTGGCAGAAACCAAGGTTTCCACCAGTCAGCGCAGTGGGAAAGGTGCTACAGCATTGTTCCTGGCAACAATGCTACTGTACGCAGGGTGCACAAGCACCCTTGAAATGCGCACTGTCTGCACAGCAGACAGTGCGCATTTCAATGGTGCTGGGCAGGGGGTCCCCTGCACTGCCCATGCGATCGGTTCCCTCGTGGCCCCCTGCACTTAGACTCCACCGGCCTTTTCTTGATGGGCAACCACCATGAAAAGGCTGGCAGAGAACAAGGTTGTGATCAGCAGGGTGGTGCAATGTTCAGCACCGCCCTGGCTGATTACAACCAGGACTGCCATCAGCCCTTTGGGATCTTGGATCTTGGATCCTGGTGGGGACTGAGGTAGGTTGACAGGTATAGCCATGGCGGTCCAGCTGCCACCGCAAGTCTGGTGGTCTTGTGACCGCCAGACTTTGCAATTGGCCCCTTTCTAGCATGGCGTGGAAGGCACTGTGCTAATCCTATGCTTAAAAACTTTGCTAGAAAAACAGACATTTGAGGTGACCAAATTTAGAGTGCCACTGGTGTTGTAGGGTGCTCTATACTGGAGCTGCCCTCCGCCTAACTTGGGAACTACTTAGAGTTCTCTCTTATTTTTTGAATAATTTCTGTATCACCCTAAGCATGAAAGGGCATTCTTTTGACTCCTACTGGGTGCTCTCTTGTGTCTGGACAAAGGTAAACCTCCCTGAAGAGCTATAATGATAGCTAAACACACGTCAGGGGTTGCTTTTGCTCATTCCAGGTCAGCTTGGATGGTAGTTACCAGTCCAAAGCTGTAATACTGTGCCTGGAGTGGTGAATGGCTTTTGTCATTTTACAGCTTGGCACGGATGGCACTGTGCTAATCCTATGCTTAAAGACTTTGCTGTATAAATGGCAAAAGACTTAGGCCATATGAATGGCCTTTGTGGTGTAGGACAGTGCAGCAAGTCACCTTGCTGCACTGTCCTGTGTCACAGGGAAAGGGCAGGAATGGGCCTTATTCATCCAATAGGGCTCATTCCCTTGCACTGGTGAACTATGGGCTGCCTAATGCCAACGCAGGCACTCTTGCACCATGGTGCAAGGGTGCATACATTGCATATAGGATTGTTTTTGTGCTGGGTGGGACACCTTCCTGCACAAAAACAACCCTGGGAGACTCTTTCCTCTTTCTATGTGTGCCACAGAATGCACTCTTGGAAAGAGGAAATTAGGAGAAATAAACATATGTCACTATTTCTCCTCATTACGCCTCTCTTAGCAAGGTGTGTCTTTTTGTGCATTTCCAGGCTTACATGTTCTAGTAAATCTAGGAATGTGTCAAAATCCATTGATGTTGCGTTGGAACACCGACGCAACACCCATGGAAATGCCTGCCTGGCCCAGAGTAACGTAACACAGCAGTTTGTGGTGCATCATATTACACAAGATATATGAAGCCACGCAAGGTGTCTCTTTGTCCCTTTCTAGCTCTGCATGGCACTGTACTAATCCTATGCTAAAAAACTTTGCTAGAAAAACAGATGTTTAAAGTGAGCAAGTTTACAGTGTTGCTGATGTTGTAGGGTGTCCTATACTAGATCTGCCCTTCACCTAAACATGGGAACTACCCAGAGTTCTCTCTTCTTTTCAGAGTGTGTGTGTGTGTGTCTATATATATATATATATATATATATATATAGATATGCAACACAAAAGGATGCTGACAACGCAAACACTCACCTCCAGTCACAGATCTGCTTTTAATCCATCGTATCCACATGTGTATATATATATATATATATATATATATATATAGTCCCAGCCCACACCACCTATGCCACATTAAATGCACTGATGTACGGATTCTGGGCCCAATTAGGAGTCTGGCAGTGGCGGTCACACTGCTGCAGCGGTGGCGGTCTGACCCCCCAACCTACGGTTGTACCCACCAGGATCCTTAGTCTCAATGGGCCGATGGCAGTGAAGGTTGTAATCAGCCAGGGCAGCGCTGACCTTAGTGCTGCCCTGTTGATTACAACCTTGCTCTCTGCCCACCTTTTCATGGTGGTCTGACCACCATGAAAAGGCTGGCGGAGAACAATTGCATAGGGGACATGGGCAGTGCAGGGGTCCCTCTTTCCAGCATCCTTGAAATGCACACTGTATGATGTGCAAACAGTGTGCATTTCAAGGGTGCGGGGGCCCCCTGTGTGCAGCAGCATTGCCGCCGGCTCTATTATGAGCGGGCGGCAATGCTGTAGAAAGTTGTAATAGGGCTGCTGGGGAGACCACCACCTCGACGGTTGACTCCTCGCCACAGGTCTGCCCGTTGGCAAAACTAACTGCCAAAGTCATAACCAGGCCCTCAAAGAGGTATGATTTCACACCAAATCATGGTATTCTAAATATACTAGGTAACATAATAAAACTGTGCATGGCATGATTGTGAATCGAAAACATAAATTGTTTTACTATTAACCCCCAGGAAATATAGTAGTATCATATGGTAATGACGGTTTGTGTTGCTCTCTCTTGGGAGAACAAGTAGTAACAGACTTCGATGCTGAAGGTTCGCGCTGCTCACTCCTGGGAAAGGCAAGAACAGACTGTGGCTCTGGCCTGTGCTGCTCACTCCTGGGACAGACAGTAACAGACTACAGCTCTCAAAGCCTGAGCTGCTCACTCCTGGGACAGACAGTGAAGACTATGGCTCTGAAAGCCTGTGCTGCTCACTCCTGGGACAGAGAGTAACAGACTGCAGCTCTCAAAGCCAGTGCTGCTCACTCCTGGGACAGACAGTGAAGACATGCGGCACTGAAGACCCATGCTTCTCTCTTCTGAGACAGGCAGTAGCAGACTGCGACACTGATGGCCTGTGCTAATCACTGCTGGGACAGGCAGTAGCAGACTGCGACACAGACTGCCTGTGCTAATCACTGTTGGGACAGGCAGTAGCAGGGTGTGACACTGACGGCCTGTGCTAATCACTGCTAGGATAGGCAGTAGCAGACTGCGACACTGATGGCCTGTGCTGCTCACTCCTGGAACAGACAGTAACAGACTGCAGCACTGATGGCCTGTGCTAATCACTGCTAGGATAGGCATTATCAGGCTGTGACACTGACGGCCTGTGCTAATCACTGCTGGGATAGGCAGTAGCAGACTGTGACACTGATGGCCTGTGCTAATCACTGCTGGGACAGGCAGTAACAGACTGCGGCTCTCAAAGCCTGTGCTGCTCACTCCTGGGACAGACAGTAACAGACTGCAGCTCTCAAGGCCTGTGCTGCTCACTCCTGGGACAGACAGTAAAGACTGCGGCTCTCAAAGCCAGTGCTGCTCACTCCTGGGACAGACAGTCACAGACTGCGGCTCTCAAAGCCAGTGCTGCTCACTCCTGGGACAGACAGTAAAGACTGCGGCTCTCAAAGCCTGTGCTGCTCACTCCTGGGACAGACAGTCACAGACTGCGGCTCTCAAAGCCAGTGCTGCTCACTCCTGGGACAGACAGTAAAGAGTGCGGCTCTCAAAGCCTGTGCTGCTCACTCCTGGGACAGACAGTAAAGACTGCGGCACTGAAGACCCATGCCGCTCTCTTCTGAGACAGGCAGTAGCAGACTGCGACACTGACGGCCTGTGCTAATCACTGCTGGGACAGGCAGTAGCAGACTGCGACACTGACGGCCTGTGCTAATCACTGCTGGGACAGGGAGTAGCAGACTGCGACACTGACGGCCTGTGCTAATCACTGCTAGGATAGGCAGTAGCAGGCTGTGACACTGACGGCCTGTGCTAATCACTGCTGGGATAGGCAGTAGCAGACTGTGACACTGATGGCCTGTGCTAATCACTGCTGGGACAGGCAGTAACAGACTGCAGGTCTCAAAGCCTGTGCTGCTCACTCCTGGGACAGACAGTAAAGACTGCGGCTCTCAAAGCCTGTGCTGCTCACTCCTGGGACAGACAGTCACAGGCTGCGGCTCTCAAAGCCAGTGCTGCTCACTCCTGGGACCGACAGTAAAGACTGCGGCTCTCAAAGCTTGTGCTGCTCACTCCTGGGACAGACAGTCACAGGCTGCGGCTCTCAAAGCCTGTGCTGCTCACTCCTGGGACAGACAGTAAAGACTGCGGCACTGAAGACCCATGCTGCTCTCTTCTGAGACAGGCAGTAGCAGACTGCGACACTGATGGCCTGTGCTAATCACTGCTGGGACAGGCAGTAGCAGACTGCGACACTGACGGCCTGTGCTAATCACTGCTGGGACAGGCAGTAGCAGGCTGCGACACTGACGGCCTGTGCTAATCACTGCTGGGACAGGCAGTAGCAGGCTGCGACACTGACGGCCTGTGCTAATCACTGCTGGGACAGGCAGCAGCAGGCTGCGACACTGGCGGCCTGTGCTAATCACTGCTGGGACAGGCAGTAGCAGGCTGCGACACTGAGGGCCTGTGCTAATCACTGCTGGGACAGGCAGTAGCATGCTGCGACACTGATGGCCTGTGCTAATCACTGCTGGGACAGGCAGTAGCAGGCTGTGACGCTGTGACACTGATGGCCTGTGCTAATCACTGCTGGGACAGGCAGTAGCAGATTGCGACACTGACGGCCTGTGCTAATCACTGCTGGGACAGGCAGTAACAGACTGCGACACTGATGGCCTGTGCTAATCACTGCTAGGATAGGCAGTAGCAGACTGCGACACTGATGGCCTGTGCTGCCCACTCCTGGGACAGGCAGTAGCAGGCTGTGAAACTGATGGCCTGTGCTAATCACTGCTGGGACAGGCAGTAACAGGCTGCGACACTGATGGCCTGTGCTAATCACTGCTGGGAGAGGCAGTAGCAGACTGCGACACTGATGGCCTGTGCTAATCACTGCTAGGATAGGCAGTAGCAGGCTGTGACACTGACAGCCTGTGCTAATCACTGCTGGGACAGGCAGTAGCAGACTGCGACACTGATGGCCTGTGCTAATCACTGCTGGGATAGGCAGTAACAGATTGCGACACTGACGGCCTGTGCTAATCACTGCTGGGACAGGCAGTAGCAGACTGCGACACTGATGGCCTGTGCTAATCACTGCTGGGACAGGCAGTAGCAGACTGCGACACTGACGGCCTGTGCCAATCACTGCTGGGACAGGCAGTAGCAGACTGCGACACTGATGGCCTGTGCTAATCACTGCTGGGATAGGCAGTAACAGCATCACTGCTGGGACAGGCAGTAGCAGACTGTGACACTGACGGCCTGTGCTAATCACTGCTGGGACAGGCAGTAGCAGGCTGTGACACTGATGGCCTGTGCTAATCACTGCTAGGATAGGCAGTAGCAGATTGCGACACTGACGGCCTGTGCTAATATCTGCTGGGACAGGCAGTAGCAGACTGCGACACTGACTGCCTGTGCTAATCACTGTTGGGACAGGCAGTAGCAGGCTGTGACACTGACGGCCTGTGCTAATCACTGCTGGGACAGGCAGTAGCAGGCTGTGACACTGACGGCCTGTGCTAATCACTGCTGGGACAGGCAGTAGCAGATTACGACACTGACGGCCTGTGCTAATCACTGCTGGGACAGGCAGTAGCAGACTGCGACACTGATGGCCTGTGCTAATCACTGCTGGGACAGGCAGTAGCAGGCTGTGACACTGACGGCCTGTGCTAATCACTGCTGGGACAGGCAGTAGCAGATTACGACACTGACGGCCTGTGCTAATCACTGCTGGGACAGGCAGTAGCAGACTGCGACACTGACGGCCTGTGCTAATCAGCTGGGACAGGCAGTAGCAGGCTGTGACACTGACGGCCTGTGCTAATCAGCTGGGACAGGCAGTAGCAGGCTGTGACACTGATGGCCTGTGCTAATCACTGCTGGGACAGGCAGTAGCAGGCTGTGACACTGACGGCCTGTGCTAATCACTGCTGGGACAGGCAGTAGCAGATTGCGACACTGCATGCCCCTGCTCCTCACTCTCAGGACGCCCTGCTACTGCATTTTTGTGCTCCTCAGTCTTTGCAAACTTAATAGGTCTACTTTTAACGTGGTGCAGGATAAAGTTAGCTCCAACCCTGACATCACAACTTCGACTTATATGTATACATAACATTTCATATAATGTGTGTTTTAATGTAATTAATGTAAAGTGTTTCACTTGAATTCAGAAACAAAGTGCATTCACTGTAGAACTAGGGAATCATATATACTATGTCTTAACATTATTAAATGGAAACATAATTATTTGACATGATTTAGAAATTATCCTCATGTTACTGAGATGTATTAACTCCAGAAATGAGAAGTAGTCATGGAAATGTGTGCACCAAGTTTTCACTTTGGATTTAAATTATAGTTTTGGGGTGCACTTATACTCATGTATTCAAAATGTTCATTGTTTTTACTAAAAGATATAACCAAAAATTATTTAAAATTTATGTACTGCCATTTTCATTTATTTGAAGTTACATGTGCACAATGGCACACATTTACATTGTGCACAATTGCACTGTATGTTTAAGTTGACTAAACTAGGCCTGAATATCTCTCAACGTGAGGAACTGTTTTCCCATTTTTGCTTGCATGTCTTTTTCATTGCAGGTGCATTCACTTGAAATATTGGTTTTGAAATAGATGTAGTATTGTGTTAGCAATAGAGAGTCTGGGAAAAAGACCTTGATGGAAGAACATGGAGAGGCAGAAATTGTTGCCAGTGATGTCCAGATGATCAAGGTTGATGTCATTCTCAGGACTAGTCTGGGAGAAACCGTAGATGTTGGAACTTGCATCATGAGACTGAAGAAGACAATGGAATTTCTGATGGCTTGATAAGGCGTGCTACTTGACAGAATTATGTGGTATTAACTAGTGTTCTCAGGGACTGATTTTGGCCATTATCCTTTAGACATTGAGAGGTAGAGAGACCTCTGACTTTTCCCCTTGTCCTGATATTTTGCAGAGTGTGGCTTTTGCTAACACTTTTTTCCTGATTCTAAGAAGACTCTTAGCCAAGCTTCTGAAATGCTGACACCTTTCCTATATGCATGGGCATAACTTTTATTTTTCCTTGAATTTCCCTGACCTTTTTAGATTTTTCCCCAGATTTAGAAATTCTGATTAATTTAAGTCCCAAGTTTGATGTCTTGAGACATTACTCATGTTTAGGAGAGAGAATCGACGTCTGTTCTCTGAACATCAAATCATATTGCTAATTGTCTATAGTCCAGCAGAGTGGCAGTCCTTCAGCAGCACATCTGTCCAATTTCCTGGCAGAGTAGTCACAGGTCCAGAAGTGTATTGAAGTGGTGATGTCAGAGGGAGAGACTTCAATGACAGGCCTTTGAAGTTCACAGAGGTCATACCCTGGCTCCAGTCTTACTACAGGGGGTTATGCGCCCCTTTGTGTGGGGACAGGAGACAGCCTATTCAGGTGTAAGTGTGGCCTCCTCCCTCCCAGGATGGCCCATCAGGTCACACCTAAGCTCCCATTATGTGTGGATATCTAGGACAAATACACAAAGCCCTGCTGTCATAGACTCCAGACAAGTGATCAGAGACAGGCAGCTGGCACCAAATGGCTAAAGTATGAAAATGCCAACTTTCTAAAAGTAGCATTTTCAGAATTACAATTTAAAATCAGACTCCTCCCATAAATTATGATTTAAAATTGTGATTCCAGAGACACCCAGCTCAAAAAGCGTATTTCTTCTATATTGTGAATTACACTTATAAAATGTAATAAGATAATCCCAATGTTATCCTAACGGAGAGCTAGAACTTTAGGGGTTTTTCACTACCATGACATATAAAACTTAAAAATACATGTGCAGCCTTTAAAATACATTGCCCTCTACCCTTTGGGTTGTCCAGGGCCTACCTTAGGGTTGACTTATATGTAAGAAAAAGGAAGGATACGGTCTGGAAAGGGTTTTTTGCCAGGTCAACAGGGCAGTATGAAACTGCACACACAGGATCTGCAGTGGCAGGCCTGAGACATGGTTAAAGGTCTACTTGAGTGGGTGGCACAATCAGTGCTGCAGGCCCATTAGTAGCATCTAATTTACTGCACTGGGTACAGGTAGTACCACTTTACTAGTGATTTATGAGCAAACTAAATATGTCAATTGAGGATAAACTAATATTACCATGTTTAGGGGAGAGAGACGAAGCACTTGAGCACTGGTTAGCAGTGGTGATTGTTCAGAGTCCAAAAAACAAGCAAAATCTCTATCCTAAAAGTTGAATAGTTAGGCAAAAAGTTGGGGGGGTGACCACCCTAAGGCTGTCAGGTCTAGCCATAATTATTTATTATTCGAATCCATGATGTTTAAGCTCATATACACTAGTTTTTATGTGCAGTCATTTCCACTGTGTCTAGAGTTAAAATATATATTTTGTAAGATATAGGGTCAGACAGGCATTTATTTCTTTATTAAACATTATGTACACTAAGTTTTAAGCACTCATCCCACACCCCCTCCCTGAGTCATCTATTGATTGCTCTGTCCAGCAGCCTTGAGGATCAAGTGCTAAAGGGGTGTAGCTGGCGTTCAGTTTTGGGTCAAGTAGTGAGGTGGTGTCAGGTCAACAGAGGTAAAAAGCTCTAAATAACACACTGGAGCAAATTCTGAAACTCCACACCCACTTCCCACATTATGGCATCTCCTCTAACCCTTTAAAATGCAGCTCTAGGGTTACACTCTCTGCTTTTTTGTCACAAAGATATCCGATCCACTGACATTTTGATATGGAGAGCGCAGGTGATAATGATGAATGCTGGCGATTTCAGAAAAAATTTGTATAGTCTCTAACATGTGTCTGTTATTTATCTTAACTCTCTCTTGCACTTGTCTGTGAAGAATGAGTGAGAATCAAGTCGAAGAGAAGCACTTCCTTTCAGAAACCACCATGATACTCACCTAGGTCGTTCAAGGAAGTTCCCTTATGGGAAAAAACACAAGTGGCCACAGGAGGGTGCCAGATTGTAACAAATGGCCTCAAAATGATTGTCGCTTGAACAAAAACATAGCACCGTGCCTGGAACTCTGAAAATCCATGTTCTGAAGTTGATCACCATCTGCAGTCATTTTTGCTATATTGGCCAGAATGTGTTGCACCAGCTATATTGATGTGCTGACCAATGGACAGGCAGAGTTCAGTGCTTAATTTGGGCTTGTTGTTTCCGGTGCTGAGCGCCGGCACTTATTTGTTAGGGCAGGGGCTTATTCTTCTGCCTCAAGTATTTGCTGCGGGCAAAAGACATATGGGAAAGACGGAGGAAAGGAAAAACGAAAAAGCGTCATAAAGGGAGAAAGTAGAAAGCTGGAAGAATGAGCTGAAGGGACAGGCAGTGGCTTCATATGGATTGAAGAGGCTCGAGATGGCTTCAGGATTACGCCGCCTCAGTATTCCGTGATCACACATTTAATTGCAGCAGCCGCGGAGGCCTTTGGGCACCGGCACCTTTTTATTTACAAATTAAGCACTGGCAGAGTTGCCCTGTCCACGTCTTATGGTGCGATTAAATATCTGCTTGGTTCCTCTGACAAGCAGGTACTGTCCCCGTTGATCTTTAAAAAGTGAGGGGTTAAACCCGGAAGCAATAACAAAATCCGCATTTTGTCTCTGAGAGGATGGAAGGGTAAGGGGGAGTCAGTCGCGTCAGGCCACTGTCCATGAAAGTTAGCAGAACTGTCCATAGTCGGTCACACGGGATGAATACGCCATCACTGCCACACACAGGGCTTTCTATAAGTGTTAGGCATTGGGTGGAAGGGCAGATCTCAGTAACAGAAACCCAGAGATGAGATTTATGTGCTGTCAGTGATGAGGAAGTGATTAGGGGATGAAGACTGCCGCCTCTGTTATGTCTGTCCACCTGTGTTTGACAGTGTGTACGACCGGCAGTGTGTATGGATGTGACAGTGGGCATCAGTGCTTAAGAATGTGACGTGCACGAGCATGTCCGGCGTGCATCAAAATGTGGGTGTGCAGTTATGAGACGAAGGTAACCCGAGGGCAATCTTACTTTCAAGTTGCCTGTTCACTACAGCCCGGGGAGAGTTTCCCACATTGCAAAATCCTGGCCCTCCCCCGCAGAGGCCTCTGCAACACCCTCCGCTCCCCCCACAATGTCACAGTGCAGGAAATCCACTCCCACTGCTTGAGGTAGAGACACCCGGACCGCAGTGTGAAAACAACACATTCCCCGCCTAGGCACCAATCACCACCCCCCGTCCACTAACACCGAACCCAGGAGGGACCAGGCAGGGGAACCATGAACCGACCTCTGCTGCGGGACGAGGCGCCCAGGACCCCGCGTCTTCTTCAGGGCGAGACCCCGCGAGCACACTACAAAACCTTTTCACACAAAGAGGTCAGAGAGGCCGAGAAGAGATATGTCAGGTGAGAGACCGGCTGTCGGGTTGGGAGGTCCTAGAGATGTGTACCTGTGGACTGCACGACAGAATCTAAGCTGTCGAATAATAATTAGAATGCCTTTTATATAGCGCACTTGGGCCCTTTCTATCTAGGCGCTCTTAATTACAGATGTTACTATTACTTAATGGTATCCAATTTATTGGAATCGGAAGGATGGGAATCCGAATTTACCTTTTTATGATTCGAATTACCCAGTGCTTAATTTGTAAATAATAAGGTGCCGGAGCCCACAGCCCTCCTCTTAAACACGCAGCTGCTGCAACTAAATAAACACGGAATACTGAGGCAATGTAATCCTGAAGCCATCTCGGTCGTCCTCAAGCCATTTATTGCCACTCCCTGCCCCTTCAGCTCGCTCTTGCAGCTTTTTCCTTTCTCCATTGTGACGCTTTTTTGTTTTTCTCTTCTTCCGTCTTTCCCATGTGTCTTTTGCTGGCAGTAAATGCTTGAGGCAAAAAAACTAAGCGCCGGCCCTCAAAAATAAGTGCCGGTGCTCCGCACGGAAACAACAAGCACAAATTAAGCACTGGGATTGCCGTCAGCTCACTGCCGATGGGCGTTAACTTGCTCGAGCCATCATTCGCAGTCTGCTTGTGGAGTAAGTTCCTGTCGCATGAAGGCTACAACAAACAATCTGAATGGTGAAGGCAAAAAGAATACGAGAGAACCCCACAGCTCTAGTTCAGGGGTTACACGTTATTGGAAAGTCTCTAGTTTTGCCTTGGCCAAAAGAGCAAAACCATAATAACCATCATCGGCTTCCTAGTTATCAATACCAGCTGAGAGGCCAAGAACTGAATGGGAATAGAAATTTGACATCTCCTCGCTCACAGCATAACTGGTGCATGTTAACGAGCAGGGACGTCTGGCTAAGAGTATATGGATGAAGGTACCTTTGCTTAGTACCTTTTGCCATCCGTCTTAGTACTCTGTAGTCTAACTGAGCCAGTTGTTTCGGTTGTGCCACGAAACTGTTACCCAGCCTGAGCACTCTGAATAATTACAACCTGGGGGCACATTTATGAGAGGCTTACGTCGCTGTTGCGTCACTTCTACTGACACAGTGGCAGCACAAACCTTTCAAACATATTTATGAGGTCACGCAAAGCCACTTTACGTGGCTTTCAATGGCCTCATAGATATGGAGTAAGGCAAAGAAGCGCAAATCGCTGCGTTGCCTTACTTTGCATTAGGGAGGCATTACACGGGCACTGCAGAGGGTGTTCCCACACATCACTCATGGATGTTGATGCGTCCCCAGATTTACCAGGCCTTGTAAAACTGCGGATGCGCCAAAACCTTACGCCTCCCCAGGGGAGACCAGGGGCGGCCGGCAGCTTTGGGAGGGGCGGGCGGGGCACACTCACAAGCACACACACACATTCACACACACACACAGACTCATTCTTTCACACCCAGACACGCACGCAGGCACGCTCATCCATTAACAATACTCATTCCATTCAAACATGCACGCACGCACCAAACATTCATTATCCAAGATCACACACATTCATTCTTTCACACACGCACGCACGTACATCCATTAACAACACTCATTCCATTCAAACATGCACGCACGCACCAAACATTCATTTTCCAAGATCACACACATTCTTTCTTTCACACACGCACGCACATCCATAAACAACACTCATAACACTCAAACATGCACGCGCGCACCAAACATTCAATGTAAAACATAACACACATACATACACACACACACACACACACACTTACCTTTAGCCTCCAGGTCCCAGGAGGGTTGGGACTGCTGCCTTCCCTCATTGGCTGACATGAGGTCAGCCAATGAGGGAAGGCAGCAGTCCCAGCCTCGTCACAGAGTGGGATGGGGTCAGTGAGACTGCTGACCCCACCCCACTCTGTGACGAAGTGTCACTGATTGACACTCGCCCTGGGCACTTCAGGGCTTAAACCTGAAGCGCCCAGGGAGAGTGTCAATGGGTGACGCTTTCCTCGTCACCCAGGGGAGGGCCTCGAGGCAACTTTGCTGGGCCGAGGAGGTCACGCCCATAGGGGTTGTGATCTCCTCAGCCCAGCAAAGTTCAGCTCAGGCAGCCAGGAGTCTGCGCAAATCGCGCATGTCTGCTCCTGGCTGTCTGACCTGAGCATGAAGAGTGTCTGTCAGGCTGACCATTGTTCAGCCTGACAGCCACTCTTCATGGGGTGGGGGGGTGTGGCCCCTCCGCCCTAAAGGACGGGCCGCCACTGGGGGAGACGCAACGAGGAGAAACATCTTTATTTCTCTCAGTTTTTACCTCTATGCGTGCTGCATTGTGCACCACACATAGAAATGAAAAAGCCTCCCAGGATTATTTTGTGCAGGAAGGTGCCCCTTCCAGCACAAAAACAATTTCTCCTACAACGGAGACACCCTTGCACAACAGTGCCTGTGTTGGTGCTAGGCAGCCAAACCAGAGACAGCGCAGGGGGAAAGGACAGGAATGCGCCTTATTACATAGATACAACACATTCCTGCCCTATCCTTGTGACACATGGCAACCCAGCAAGGTGACTTGCTGTGCTGCTCTGCACTAAAAAGTCATACATCTAACCTTTAAAGACAAATGGAGTGACCATCACATGTCCGGGAGGAGAGAGAAAGAAAAGGAGAAAAAGATCATCTATAACAGTGCAACGCACATCTGTTCAAGGTCAGTGCTTAATTTGAGCCAGTGGTTTCCGGTGCGGAGCACCAGCACTTATGTTTTAGGGCCAGGACTTATTTCTCGGCCTCAAGCATTTACTGCAAGCAAAAGACACATATGGGAAAGACGGAGAAAGAGAAAAACAAAAAAGCATCACAAGGGGAGAAAGCAGAAAGCTGCAAGAGCGAGCTGAAGGGGCAGGGAGTGGCTGTAAATGGATTAAAGAGGCCCGGGGTGGTGTCATTATTACGCTGCCTCAGTATTCCTTCCTCGCACATTTAATTGCAGCAGCTGTGTATTTCAGAGGAGGGCTCTGGGCACCGGCATGTTTTTATTTACAAATTAAGCACGGTTCAAGGTGCAGCTGATTCCAATCATCCTCCCAAAAATAATTGTCTCTCTGTTAATGTTTGCATTTATGAGAAATAGCACAAAGGTATTTTGGAGTAAAGTAATACTCCAGTAGCACTCTTTTATGTACTTTTACATGCCTTTGTGAATTGACTTTACAACAGCAAATTTAGAATTGAAATTGTAATATTCATAAAAATTAATGCAAATATAAAGGACTGTGCCCTCTTTGCACTTTTACAAAGGTACTTTTCAAATTTTAGGCTGATTCATAAAGCCACGTAAGAGTTTGTAAAAGTGTACTCCTATAGAACTACTTCCTGTACTCATAAATGCTTTTGCGAATCAGCCCCTTAGGGGTAGGTGCCAGAAACCTCTCAGAACAGAGTATCTCACGTTCAAAGCAATTTTGTGCCCGCAAACCTTGCAATGCACAAAATCACAGGTTTGTGACAGTCTCAGTGCTCAAAAGGGGCAGGGCGGCGCTGCGCGTGGCGGGCGGAGGGGGGAACAACATACACAATAAATACTTTAAAAAAAAAATAAACTTACCCGACCAGCCAGCCAAACACAGATGCGGACTGAGGGGAGTGCTGTGCACTCCCCCTCCATCCCTGTCATGCCCCATAGCCCGCCCCTTTAACAATAAAACAATATTATTGGAAATATTATTGTTTTATTGTTAAAGGTTTGCAGATGCTCCTGCTGCTGGTGGGGGCGACGCTCCTCTGCCATACCGGCGGAACCACTGCCCCTGATTTGTGACCACAATAGGACTTTTTTCAAAGTACTAACAACCTTTATAAGATGTAAACGTTTCCTACTTGTAAAAGTGCTTTTGCAACCCTTTGCAAACTGTAAGCAGGAAGAGGCCTGGATGGGGGGGGCCCTCTCCTGTTTACAAGCTGGAAGGGAACATATTATAACTTTGTAACCTTAATAGTTGCGTAAACCATTGATCAGTTACCAGCCTGGAAGTGGGTGGTGACAGATTCACAAAGGGGAAGCAGAGCTTTGGGGACAGCTTCTGAATCATATACGGCAGATTTAGGAGGAAGTTTTCTTGAAGTGTTTGTGAGAAAGTAGCCTCTTTCTAGCCTTGTTACCCCCACTTTTGGCCTGTTTGTGAGTGTATGTCGGGGTGTTTTCACTGTCTCACTGGGATCCTGCTAGCCAGGGCCCAGTGCTCATGGTGAAAACCCTATGTTTTCAGTATGTTTGTTATGTGTCACTGGGACCCTGCTAGCCAGGACCCCAGTGCTCATAAGTTTGTGGCCTATATGTATGCGTTCCCTGTGTGGTGCCTAACTGTCTCACTGAGGCTCTGCTAACCAGAACCTCAGTGGTTATGCTCTCTCTTTACAAATTGTCACTAACAGGCTAGTGACCAATTTACATTGGCATACTGGAACACCCTTATAATTCCCTAGTATATGGTACTGAGGTACCCAGGGTATTGGGGTTCCAGGAGATCCCTATGGGCTGCAGCATTTCTTTTGCCACCCATAGGGAGCTCTGACAATTCTTACATAGGCCTGCCACTGCAGCCTGAGTGAAATAATGTCCACGTTATTTCACAGCCATTTTACACTGCACTTAAGTAACTTATAAGTCACCTATATGTCTAACCTTTGCCTGGTAAAGGTTGGGTGCTAACTTACTTAGTGTGTGGGCACCCTGGCACTAGCCAAGGTGCCCCCACATTGTTCAGGGCCAATTCCCCTGGACTTTGTGAGTGCGGGGACACCATTACACGCGTGCACTACATATAGGTCACTACCTATGTGTAGCTTCACAATGGTAACTCCGAATATGGCCATGTAACATGTCTAAGATCATGGAATTGCCCCCTCTATGCCATCCTGGCATTGCTGGCACAATCCCATGATCCCACGGGTCTCTAGCACAGACCCGGGTACTGCCAAACTGCCTTTTCAGGGGTTTCACTGCAGCTGCTGCTGCTGCCAACCCCTCAGACAGGTTTCTGCCCTCCTGGGGTCCAGCCAGGCCTTGCCCAGGAAGGCAGAACAAAGGACTTCCTCAGAGAGAGGGTGTTACACCCTCTCCCTTTGGAAAATGGTGTTAAGGCAGGGGAGGAGCAGCCTCCCCCTGCCTCTGGAAATGCTTTCATGGGCACACATGGTGCCCATTTCTGCATAAGCCAGTCTACACCGGTTTAGGGATCCCCCGGCCCTGCTCTGGCGCAAAACTGGACAACGGAAAGGGGAGTGACCACTCCCCTGACCTGCACCTCCCCTGGGAGGTGCCCAGAGCTCCTCCAGTGTGCTCCAGACCTCTGCCATCTTGGAAACAGAGGTGCTGCTGGCACACTGGACTGCTCTGAGTGGCCAGGGCCAGCAGGTGACGTCAGAGACTCCTTCTGATAGGCTCCTTCAGGTGTTGCTAGCCTATCTTCTTTCCTAAGTAGCCAAACCCTCTTTTCTGGCTATTTAGGGTCTCTGCTTTGGGGATTTCCTTAGATAACAAATGCAAGAGCTCATCCGAGTTCCTCTGCATCTCTCTCTTCACCTTCTGCCAAGGAATCGACTGCTGACCGCGCTGGAAGCCTGCAAAACTGCAACAAAGTAGCGAAGACGACTACTGCAACTCTGTAACGCTGATCCTGCCGCCTTCTCGACTGCTTTCCTGGTGGTGCATGCTGTGGGGGTAGTCTGCCTCCTCTCTGCACTAGAAGCTCAGAAGAAATCTCCCGTGGGTCGACGGAATCGTCCCCCTGCAACCGCAGGCACCAAAGAACTGCATCACTGGTCCCCTGGGTCTCCTCTCAGCACGACGAGCGAGGTCCCTTGAATCCAGCAACTCTGTCCAAGTGACTCCCACAGTCCAGTGACTCTTCAATCCAAGTTTGGTGGAGGTAAGTCCTTGCCTCCCCACGCCAGACTGCATTGCTGGGATCCGCGTCTTTTGCAGCTACTCCGGCTCCTGTGCACTTTCCGAGGGAATCCTTTGTGCACAGCCAAGCCTGGGTCCACGGCACTCTAACCTGCATTGCACGACCTCCTGAGTTGTCCTCCGGCGGTGTGGGACTCCTTTGTGCAACTTCGGGTGAGCACCGGTTCACTCCACTTTGTAGTGCCTGTTCTGGCACTTCTGCGGATGCTGCCTGCTTCTGAGAGGGCTCCTTTTCTTGCTGGGCGTCCCCTCTGTCCCCTGACGCAATTGGTGACATCCTAGTCCCTCCTGGGTCACAGCAGCATCCAAAAACCCTAACCGCACAACTTGCAGCTAGCAAGGGTTGTTTGTGGTCCTTCTTCAGTAAAACACTTCTGCACGACTCTCCACGGCGTGGGACATCCATCCTCCAAAGGGGAAGTTTCTAGCCCTTGTCGTTCCTGCAGAATCCTCAGCTTCTACTGTCCAGTAGCAGCTTCTTTGCACCCACAGCTGGCATTTCCTGGGCATCTGCCCACTCTCGACTTGATCGTGACTTTTGGACTTGGTCCCCTTGTTCCACAGGTACTCTCGTCTGGAAATCCATCATTGTTGCATTGCTGGTGTTGGTCTTTCCTGCAGAATTCCGCTATCACGACTTCTGTGCTCTTTGGGGAACTTTAGTGCACTTTGCACTCACTTTTCAGGGTCTTGGGGTGGGCTATTTTTCTAACCCTCACTGTTTTCTTACAGTCCCAGCGACCCTCTACAAGGTCACATAGGTTTGGGGTCCATTCGTGGTTCGCATTCCACTTTTGGAGTATATGGTTTGTGTTGCCCCTATCCCTATGTGTCCCCATTGCATCCTATTGTAACTATACATTGTTTGCACTGTTTTCTAATACTATACTGCATGTTTTTGGTATTGTGTACATATATCTTGTGTATATTTGCTATCCTCATACTGAGGGTACTCACTGAGATACTTTTGGCATATTGTCATAAAAAATAAAGTACCTTTATTTTTAGTATATCTGTGTATTGTGTTTTCTTATGATATTGTGCATATGACACTAGTGGTACTGTAAGAGCTTCACTCGTCTCCTAGTTCAGCCTAAGCTGCTCTGCTAAGCTACCATTATCTATCAGCCTATGCTGCTAGACACCCTATACACTAATAAGGGATAACTGGGCCTGGTGCAAGGTGCAAGTACCCCTAGGTACTCACTACAAGCCAGTCCAGCCTCCTACAGTGTTGCCAAAAGGGTTCCTTTTAAAAAAAATACCTTGTCCCTTCCACAGACATGGGCTGCTAGTAGAGCAAATACAGTGATAGGTGGCCTTTTGTCCTATGAGACCCTCAACCCTGCATTCACAGTAGATCACACATTGTGACCTACCTCATTAATATTCATGAAGTAGGCCATTTTGTTAACCCTTGAGAATGGCCAATTTGCAATGGGCCACGTATTTGTAGAGGGGGCATTTTAAATTACATCCCTGTTCGTAAACCAGCCAGTATGCAATTTGTATTGAATTCTGCTGTGTTATAGTCAGGATCACTGGAATTATGCGATTGTGCAGCCGCTGCGTTTTTCTGCATAGTTATAGATTTGCTTCATTATCCACCAGATGCTGCATAATCTGTAATTTTAGCAAAAAAAATGTTTGTAGCTCAAACGGTTTAAAAGTTACTAAAAACACAGCGGCACATGTTGCTGTACAGTGAAAAGCCCTTTGCAAAGCTTGACTGGTCACCTTTCTGTTACTCATTGCTAAATATGGGTGTTGAACTGATACGAATACCTAACCAATACCCAGACAGTGTTAACTAGTGTACAAATGACAAAATGATGAAGTAGTACTACCATAAAATGCGCAGCATTACGGAGCATAATACGCCATTTCTTAACCCATAATTTCATCAATCCTGCCTTATAATTTGCCCCCCCCCCCCCACCGTTGCATAATTCCAGTGCCCCTGGTTACCCCGGTGTGTGTTTCTGAAGCACTTATCTGCCCAGGTAGCATGCTGCACTGTGTAGCGTGTGTGATTGCAAGGGGTTGTCTTTGCTCTGAGCCTATGTGGGAAGTGTTTCCATGTTGTGTGTGATGGCCACCATGGTGTGGTCACAGCATTGTGGGACACATTACTTCCACATCGGGACAGTACCTTGGACTGAAAGTGATCCCTAGCTACAGTGACAGAGCTAGAGAGGAAGCGCAGGGTGACAACAAGAACTCAAAAAAATGATGCTTGATGGGCCTTTGAGCCCTTGCCAGTACCCGCTGGCTTTACAAAGGGTTCACTAGACCTTCTTACAGAATGAATTGCTTCTGTTTTGAATCAGAGGGATTGTCGTGTATAGTGCCTGCAGTGGTGATTTTTTGCTGTTAGTCTGTGTTAATTTGCACAGAGGTGCCGTTTATCACCATAGAGTACATAGTAACTGGGACCACATTTTACTCTATTACAGGTCGCTATTGTCAGCGCCAGTGCTTAATTTGTAAATAAAAATGTGCCAGTGCCCAAGGCTATCCTCTGAAACACGCGGCTGCTGCAATTGAATGTGCGAGCACTGAATACTGAGGCAGCTTAAACCTGAAACCAACTCGGGCCTCTTTAATCCATTTACACTCACTCCCTGCCCCTTCAGCTCACTCTTGCAGCTTTCTGCATTCTCCCTTTGTGACGCCTTTTCATTTTTTCCTTCCTCCATCTTTCCCATATTTGTCTTTTGCTCACAGAAAATGCTTGAGGCAGAAAAAATAAGTGCCAGTGTGCAGCACCAGAAACCACCAGCACAAATTAAGCACTGGTCAGCGCTGTTTTGAGGGAGCCAAGAAGGAAGTTCACTAAAGACCACTACACCCTCCCAAAACATGCAACTTTCAAATTAACACCCATTAAACAAAATATAAACCCCTGTTTTAAAAGTGACCTGCTTAACGCCATTTTTTTGTGGCACCCAGGTTTGCTGGAACAGAAAGAAATGAATCTTTTGTTTTGGGCATAAAATGTTAACAATAATGTTTTGTGTTGCAGAGCAGCAATCAACGTCTGCAGCGTGGACAGGGAGAGCAAAATAGGAAAGTGTGCACATAGGTGTTAAATAATACGAGGGTGAAGTATCACCAGCTGTCCGGCCAGCTATGCAGCCCAGCTCCAGGTCTGGCACCAGGGCCTTTGTTACAATCCTGAGCAGATACCTGTCCGAGGCAGTTTACGCAGCCTAGCTCCAGGGCCTTTGTTACAATCCTGAGCAGATACCCGCCCGAGGCAGTTTACGCAGCCTAGCTCTCCAGGTCTGGCACCAGGGCCTTTGTTACAATCCTAAACAGATGCCTGTCTGAGGCAATTTACGTGGCCCAGGTCTGGCACCACCAGGGCCCTTGTTCCAATCCTAAACAGATACCTGTCCGAGGCAGTTTACGCAGCCCAGCTCCAGGTCTAGCACCAGGGTCCTATTTACAATCCTCAGCAGATGCATGTCCGAGCAGTTTACGGAGACCAGCTCCAGGTCTGGTACCAGGTCCTTTGTTACAATCCTGAGCAGAAACCTGTCCGAGGCAGTTTGCGGCCTAGCTCCACATCTGGCACCAGGGCCTTTGTTACAATCCTGAGCAGATACTTCTTCGAGGCAGTTTATGCGCCCCGGCTCCAGTTTTGGCACCAGGCTCATTGTTACAATCCTGAGTGCCTGTCCGATGCAGTTTATGCAGCCCTGCTCCAGGTCTGGCACCAGGGCCTTTGTTACAATCCTGAGCGGATACCTGTCAGAGGCAGTTTATGCAGCCCAGCTCCAGGTCCGGCACCAGGGCCTTTGTTACAATCCTGAGCGGATACCGGTCTGAGGCAGTTTATACAGCCCAGCTCCAGGTCCGGCACCAGGGCCTTTGTTACAATCCTGAGCGGATACCTGTCTGATGCAGTTTACGGAGACCAGCTCCAGGTCTGGTACCAGGTCCTTTGTTGCAATCCTGAGCAGAAACCTGTCTGAGGCAGTTTACGCAGCCCAGCTCCAGGTCTGTCACGAGGGCCTTTGTTGCAATCCTGAGCAGATACTGTCCTAGGCAGTTTATGCAGCCCAGCTCCAGGTCCGGCACCAGGGCCTTTGTTACAATCCTGAGCAGATACCTGTCTGATGCAGATTATGCAGCCCAGCTCCAGGTCCGACACCAGGGCCTTTGTTACAATCCTGAGCAGATACCTGTCCGAGTCAGTTTATGCAGCCCAGCTCCAGGTCCGGCACCAGGGCCTTTGTTACAATCCTGAGCTGATACGTGTTGGAGGCAGTTTATGCAGCCCAGCTCCAGGTCAGGCACCAGGGCCTTTGTTACTATAGTGAGAAGATGATAGCAGAGAAGAGCGTGGTAGGAGGTTAGCGCAGGTAGTGCGGGGTGTGCGGGGTTTCTAAAGCTGGAACGTGCTTTGGGTCACATGACACAGCACACTCAGGGCCTCTTAAAACAATTGACTTGCATTCCCTTATTTTGTGCATAGAATTGAACTTTCCACATTCTCACATAAACCAACGTCTCCTGCGCAAGTTGTATTTATTAAAGAAAAAATCTAGCTCCAATGGATAAAAGGAAGTAATCTAACTCTCTGCTCACACAGGGCAACCCGCACCCTTTGAAAAACTAAAGTGGTTACATTTCAGCTCTGGGTTGCTTTAATTCGGCATTCCAAGTGGTGATGATTTGCATTGCATAATGCAAACCATTGTGGTACAATATGAACCCAATGACTTGACAAATGTCACCGAATATAGATAGTAATGACTCTTAATTGCCTTCTCCTAGTTTGTAATTTGGCTAACGCTGTGCATAATTTGATCCTTCACTACCGAATAAATCCACTGCCCCGGGGCATAATGCACCATAGCCTTTTCTTACCGAAAATGGTTAAAATTTAGCCCTTTATTCTACATGCGTTTTGTAATTGAACCAGGACTACAAGTTCCAATGCATTGCATTGTTAAATAAAAGGCAAAAACCGAGCCATGATATCATCAGATAATCTTGGTGAACTTTTTCACTAACTTCTTAGAGATACTTGCCTCTACATTGAGGACGAAAAACACTTGCTTTTATTGGGGACAAAATAATTAGCAAATATTAAATTGAAGTAAATGAATTTCTCACATATCAAAGATGGGATGTCATGAGATCTGACATCTCAAGTTGTCCCATGGCTGATGTAAGAACCTCATCCAGTCCTGACTCTTCCTTTGAATCCAGATCATGAAGACCTTGCATTAATAAGGGGATGATAGAACTTCAAGTACCAGAATTCCAAGAATAATCCAGGATAGAATGAGCATCTCAGGGTTGCGCTGGGACAGCTTGAGATTTCTGAGCCCTCTGAACAAGTAACGCTGGGCACATAATGCCCGACATCCACCCCCTGAACCCACAATGGACATTGTTTTAGGAAAAACTGCATTGTGCAAGCACATTGTTCTTAAATAATAGCAGTGTTTCTATGAATCGACTTCAGCGACCCTGTGAGGTCAAGAAACGCTAAGCCCCCTGATTCATACCATGTCTGTTCCTCCTTCATACATGTGAGCGCAGCGGTCAGCATCTGCTCCATGTCAGTTGTGAACTGGCCAGTCATTCCTGACCTTTGTGCTCACATCACTTTGAATTATTGTACTTTGCAATATCATAGCATTATTGCCTGTTGCTGAGGGCTATACGAGTTGTTAAAGGCCCTCATCCCGAGCAATAGAACCAGGATGCAGGCCCAAGGCGGAGGGCTATAATGCTATTGGAACATTCCACCCACCGAGGGAAAACATTCTAAATTAAAAGGGAAAAAAACAGAAAGGCAAGCATTGGAATGGTGATGCAGATTATATATCCATTAATGCCCCTGAGCCACTACATTATAAATGTAGGGCTATAAAAAACGCAAAAAAGGAATATTCTGATCTATGCAACCGAGATCGGTTGATAAATGTATGGACTAGGAACTGAATGCATACATCACATGTAATAAGGGGCATATTTATACTCCGTTTGCGCCGAATTTGCGTCGTTTTTTTCGACGCAAATTCGACGCAAAACTAACTCCATATTTATACTTTGGCGTTAGACGCGTCTAGCGCCAAAGTTCATGGAGTTAGCGTCATTTTTTTGCGTGAACACCTTCCTTGCGTTAATGAGATGCAAGGTAGGCGTTCCCGTCTCAAAAAATGACTCCCAGGCATGTGCGTGGTATTTATACTCCCGGGCAAAAATCACGCCCGGGAGTGGGCGGGGCAAAAAACCCCACATTTGCGCCTCTTTTTAACGCCTGGGTCAGGGCAGGCGTTAAGGGACCTGTGGGCTCAGAATGAGCCCATAGGTGCCCTCCCCTGCCCCCAGGGACACCCCCTGCCACCCTTGCCCACCCCAGGAGGACACCCAAGGATGGAGGGACCCATCCCAGGGAAGAAAAGGTAAGTTGTGGTAAGTATTTTTTTTATTTTTTTTTGTGGCATAGGGGGGCCTGATTTGTGCCCCCCTACATGCCACTATGCCCAATGACCATGCCCAGGGGACACAAGTCACCTGGGCATGGCCATTGGGCAAGGGGGCATGACTCCTGTCTTTGCTAAGACAGGAGTCATGTTAATAGCGTCTGGGCGCCCAAAAAAAATGGCGCAAATCGGGTTAAGACGATTTTTTTGCCTCAGCCTGACTTGCCCCATTTTGGGACGCCCAAACGCCATTTTTCCCTACGCCGGCGCTGCCTGGTGTACGTTGTTTTTTTTCACGCACACCTGGCAGCGCCGGTCGGCTAACGCCGGCTAACGCCATTCAATAAATACGGCGCCCGCATGGCGCTTCAGAATGGCGTTAGCCGGCGCTAATTTTTTTGGCGCAAAACTGCGTTAGCGCAGTTTTGCGTCAAAAAGTATAAATATGGCCCTAAATGTTTTATGTACCTTCACATAATGCAATTAGCTGATAAATACAATCCCAGCACTGGAAAGTTGAGTTCCGACCCGCTGACATGGCCTCACCTGCTAATGACAGCAGGCCCCAGGTTCCAGTGTTTTAGGGACTCTGGCTTATAGTATTCTCAGGTCACAAGATGACCACGATGGCCTCTCCACACATTGTGAAATGTTAGGCCAGTGGCTCCTTTTCGTTTGTTTCCATTTGTCATTTTGCAACCGTGGTCACGCTGAGACGCCACCAACAGCCTGGAAAGGATGTGGCTGCAGGCAAGTTTCAAAATGCATACCACGTCCCCATACACTTGCACTACTGTGAAGACCATTGAGCCCGCATGGGGCTGGGGAATGGAGACTTTTAGTCCCATTGTTAAAAAAGCATTAGCAAAGCCAACAGGTCTTGCCTTATCGACCTATTTGCTTTGCCAGTGCTTTTTGCCAATGTTGTAGAGTATTGAGGGAAAAACAAAATGCTTTTGGCTGACGCTGTGTAACATCAGCAAAAAGATTTTGAAAGGGTGGTGCTGCAACTGCTTTTGTTGTGCGCATGTGCAACTAGGCATGCTGTATGCCAGTTGAATGATGCGGGCACCATCCGCTTTGCTTCTTTATTTACCAGTGCAAGATGGCAAATGCTACTTGGATCAGTAAAATAAAAAAGTAAGCATTTTAGAGTGAAAGCACAAAAAAAAAAAAAAAAAACATGGGGTGGACAACAGGGGAACAGGTGGTGGAAACTGCTGAAAGCAGCACATGAGGGAGAAAGCAGTATAGTAGGAGTGGGAAAAGGACACATGCATGTGCGTGCATAGAGGTCCAATTAAAGGATGGTCAGATTGAATGGTAGTGGTTTCTAAACATAACAAGAAGACTCTCCAGCAGATACAGCAAGCCCGAACGGCCTGTTAGAGACATTTCAACCTTGGCGGGCGGCAACCGCAGCCCGCCAAGTTGAAACCGCCGGGCGGCCGCCAATGCAGCCGCACTCCCGCAGGGCCTGTTTGGAGATCCCTGCTGGGTCGGCGGGCAGAAACCTGGTTTCCGTCCGCCGGCCCAGCGGGGATCTCGGCCGCTACACGGGAGCCGGCTCCAAATGGAGCCGGCGGTGTTGCGGCTGTGTGACGGGTGCAGTTGCACCCTTCGCGCTTTTCACTGTCTGCCATGCAGACATTGAAAAGCTGCATGGGGCTGTGGCAGGGGGCCCCTGCACTGCCCATGCCAATGGCATGGGCTGTGCAGGGGCCCCCAGGACCCCGCGACTCCCCTTTCCGCCAGCCTTTTCATGGTGGTTCAATTCCGCCGCGGTCGTAATTCCCCAGGAAGCACCGCCAGCCTATTGGCGGTGCTTCCGTCAAAACAGGCCTGGCGGTCAAAGACCGCCAGGGTTGTAATGACCCCCAAAGTTTGTTAAAGACAAAGCTGTGAAAACAATCATGGGTAACGAAGGCCGACACCTAAGATGGGTGGTACATTTTGAAGCCAGAAAGACCTATCAAAGACAAAGCTGGTTGAAGAGAAAACTGGGAAGACAATCATGGGTAACAAAGCCCAACAACAAAGATGAGTGAAGCACTTTGAAGAACTGCTGAACCAGCCAATGCCGCAGTCTCCACTAGACATACAGCCAGCTGACAAAGACTTGCCAATCGACAGCAGCATCAGTAGACTTGCTCTACGCAATGTCTGGAAGGATATGGGGAGTGGAAAAGGTGCCATCAGACTATAAGGAGGGATATTTCATCAATATCCCTAGGAAAGGTGACCTGAGTAACTGCACAAACTACAGAGGGATAACTTCTATCAACCACAGGAAAAGTGTTCATCAGAGTAATCCTGAACTGAATGAAGGAACAAATTGACAGATCAGCAAGCTGGCTTCCACAATGATAGATCCTGTATTGTCCAGATTGTAAGACTGTGCACCATCATTGAGCGGTCAATAGAATGGGACTCCCCCCTCTATGTCAACTTCATTGACTATGAGAAGGCATGTGACAGCATGGAGAGAGACGCCCTTTGGAAACACTGCCGCCATTACGGTGGATGAGGGGGTCGTTGGCTGAAACACACTAGGGAGGATACAAAATGTGAGAGTGGGGGTAAAAGGATATGATGGCAAGAGCAACACAGCACAGGGGAGTAAGGGAAGAAGATGAATGACCAGCATGTGTGGGTGAGAGCAACATTGAGCCGGGGTGTGCGGCAGATGCTTGGGAGGAGAACTGGAGAAATGAGAGCTGGAAAAACACATTCACACTTCTGGAGTGCATAAGCAAAAAGAAAAAAAGTAGTTCCCTAAAAGTGAGCAGTGAAAGAGCACAAGTAAGGAGGCTAGGCTCCAGGGGAGGGACCAACATAAGATGGACAAGCAGTCGAATAAGAAGCATGCAAATTAGAGTAACAGTAAAACCAACCAATGGTAAGCAATGGGTAGGCTCTAGTCCCGGTACGGCTTTGGTAAGCAGACAATAGGCAATTTTCAACCAGGCATCTGTTTGGTATGCTCAACCTAAAAACAAGCTCTCAGCCCCCTTAAAATGAATGATTTTTTGTTTACGCTTCTTAGTAATATTTGTTATAAACATCAGAATTTAAGAGTAATGATTGTACCTGTTGTACAGATCATTCTCAATGGCAGTCCTTCACAGAGGTATTTATATCCAAGAATTGTATGCAAAGTTGTGAATATTTTCTCTCATGAGCTTCCTGTAATTATCACTTTACTTGTGTATTGAAAGGTTCCCACAGCGAACAATGCTGTGTCTACTGCATGTGACTGCACACACTGAGAGTGGCCGTCATATCCTTCTGTGGCGGTTTGTGGTGGGAAGTTACTGCAGCACAGAGCGGTCATCCATAGCTTTAATTCAACTTTTGTCTACTAACTTTTAGGTACTAAAATATCAGAGCTACTAAAATATCAGCGGCTACTAAAATATCAGTGTTTCAGTAGTCCAAGTGAAAAGAAATAGCAGAACAATGGCCTTGATTGAAAAGCACTCTAGGAGGTGTGCTTCAGGACCAATCCACAAGGTTTTATCACTTGGGTTCCTTCATACACATAAAAAAAATCTCAGAAATATAAGTGCAAATAAAAAATTTAAATAATTAAACAAAAGTCATAGCGGTGTTATGCCCAACATATAATTCCTCTTTAAGAAAAACAAATCTAATACAATTTGTCCATAAAGTCATATTCTTTGTCCACTGGTGCCCCATGAATTTACTTATTAACAAACCCACAATGTTGACAGAAGGTAAACGAATTTCAGCAGTACAATATGGACAGCAATTAAAACAGCTATTTTAGTGAAAGAATCAAAGCTCCATTGGAATCACTTACCAATAACTTCTTAGGCTTCATTCTCAGTTGCCCAGTGTTTGGGTATGATGATTGTTCTACTGAATATCACACACCAGCAATATCGTTGGATATTAATATCAAGGTCAGAATGTTGAGGGAGACAATATTGAAAGATAAGTGCAAATAGGGACGTATAGATTTACTATTCCTAACTCCACATCTACGTACCTTGAAGATATATATGTGGAGTTAGGTAGAGAGAATCTAGACTTACCAGTCAATATTCTATTTCCAATATTCTGTCCCATCTATATTGTTGATTTGATATTTTGGTAAAACTGAGTTTGGTAAATCCACCATGGTGAAATACTGATGCCACAGAATACAGTTTTTCTAAGGTGCAGTTTTACCTTTGTTCTGAGGGACTGTCGTGCAGTTCCTATTTTGGTAATAAGATTGCATTTTTAAGGTGGCAGCACCACCGCTTGTGGGTGAGTGAGCCGGTCCACACCGCTTGGGAGCTGTCGGCCTGATTCCGGGCTCGCCGCAGTGCCTCATCCAATCCTAGAAAGTAAAGGTGATTTGTAGCAGCCTAAACGTGACACTCTGACTTCTGAGATAAGTTGTGGTGAACAGATCATACCCCTTTCGCTCGATTACTCGAAAGACTCACACATGCCAAGGCCGACCAAGAGATACAAAATGGATTCCAATGCATTTATTGAAGCAATTGCATCCTATTATAAAAAAGCATAGGCTGAGATGATTAGGCAGATGAAACATAATAAAATGATCATTGTTACCATCAGAGTGAAGCAGGCAAACAACCCCACCATCTTTGTATGATCCCCAAATCCTAGAGATTCCTATCTGCACCCTATGTCTAAAATAGTGAGGACCCCATAGGTGAAAGGTTGGCAAGGGTCTGCCTGTTGTCTCGATGGCAGTCCTCTTGGGTGGCTGAAGAGTCAGCACCAGGATCAGCGAGGCTGTCGGCAGATTGATGTGTGTCGCAGGACGGTTATGACTGGAAAGCCCTCTGCCCCTCTTAGTCCTAAGTCGCGTTTTTATAATAAATCCTGCAGTGTTCTAAGAACAGGCCTGACGTGTTAATATGTCAAAGAATTAGGGCCTGACTCCTGAGCTCCTGGATCAGTAATAAGAGTTAGAATATCATCTACCGAACATGACAGCCTTGAACAGTGCACAAAGTGCAATGCATGCAAAGGGCAGATAAAAGTGTACAGCCCGAACAACTATGTCTTCTCAGAAATAAGCAGCTGATAAAATATAAAAACAGCGAGCTAAAAGCTGGCTGTTCTAAAAAATATGAAAAGAATAAAACGTGTCTATGTGTGAAAGGCACCAGCTACTGGCCACATGCTAAAATAAGGGTGTCCAACCCAGGAACTA
Organism: Pleurodeles waltl; assembly: GCF_031143425.1. Taxonomy (NCBI): domain Eukaryota; kingdom Metazoa; phylum Chordata; class Amphibia; order Caudata; family Salamandridae; genus Pleurodeles; species Pleurodeles waltl. Next base: position 1,678,279,082 of record NC_090445.1, on the reverse strand, counting down.
AGGAGAACCCACAACAGGATAACCACAGATTACAACAGATTCTCCATTTTAAGTATTTGCAAAAACCTCAAAATCTGGTTGTACCTAATTTGAATTACAAAGCCATTCTGAAAGAGGGCGATAAATCTTAAACTAAAGCACATAACTGTGCATCTTAAAGGTTCCAAAAAAGAAAAAAATACTTTACAGATCCTTTTCTAGACTTGAATATCTAAAACATTTCTCTATCATTAGCTTCAACCCTCTTTGCCCCTCTCTGTCCTCAAGCATTTCTTTATACCACAACCTAAAACATTTCCCCGAAACAGGGAGAAAACACTTCTCTAGTTATCTTTCTTCCCTCACTGCTGCCTGACACAGCAAAAGCTGTGCAGTGGCAATGTTACACCCTTGCTTCTTCCCCCTTCTTTCCTGCCCCTGTGCTAATGTCACATAATGTTACTCATCTTTTTTCCACTTCTCGAGGATGGAACCATCTACTCAGATCCGAACCTTTAAATGTATTCTTGTTTACTTGTATCTCCTTTTTCACATGTTCTTGTGTAACAGAGTTAACAGTGTGCGCCTGCTATATTCTTCTTGTCCTGATGATGACCATCCAATAATGCATAGGTCGAAATGTTGGCAACCATTCCCATGTTTAGAAATTAATTGACTGCCAATTGATTTTCTCTAAATAGTTAATATCCCAGAGTAAGTCTGTCACTGATTGCCTATTGTTGATACTTGTACAGGTGTAATGTAAATTTTACTGTGGTGAGACATTAAGATTGTATAGTTTCTAGTGTTTTTTTTTTTATAGTATGGACATATCCCCTTGTGTGTGGGGGGGGCAGAGAACTGTCATTGTTAGGGCGTCACCAGTGTGCAGTGTGTGGAACGAGGAGATGTCATTGTTGGGGAGTCACCAGTATGCAGTGTGTGGAACGAGGAGATGTCATTGTTGGGGCGTCACCAGTGTGCAGTGTGTAGAACAAGGAGATGTCACTGTTGGGTAGTCACCAGTGTGCAGTGGTTAGAAGAATGAGGATGATTGTTAGGGAGTTACCAAGGTGCAGTGTGTGGAACAAGGAGATTTTATTATTAGGGAGTCACCAAGGTGCAGTGTGTGGAACGAGGAGATGTCATTGTTGGGGGGTCACCAAGATACAGTGTGTAAAACGAGGAGATGCCATTGTTAGGGAGTCACCAGCGTGCAGTGTGCGGAACAAGGATATGTTATTATTAGGGAGTCACCAGTGTGCAGTGTGTGGACCGAGGAGATGCCTATGTTAGGGTGCAACCAGTGTGCAGTGGTTAGAAGAATGAGGAGATGTCATTGTTAGGGTGTCCCCAGTGTGCAGTGGTTAGAAGAATGAGGATGATTGTTAGGGAGTCACCAAGGTGCAGTGTGTGGAACGAGGAGATTTTATTATTAGGGAGTCACCAAGGTGCAGTGTGTGGAACGAGGAGATGTCATTGTGGGGGGTCACCAAGATACAGTGTGTAAAACGAGGAGATGCCATTGTTAGGGAGTCACCAGTGTGCAGTGTGCGGAACAAGGATATGTTATTATTAGGGAGTCACCAAGGTGCACTGTGTGGAACAAGGAGATGTCATTGTTGGGGAGTCACCAGTGTGCAGTGTGTGGACCGAGGAGACGTCATTGTTGGGGAGTCACCAGTGTGCAGTGTGTGGAACGAGGAGATGTCAATGTTAGGGTGCAACCAGTGTGCAGTGGTTAGAAGAATGAGGAGATATCATGGTTAGGGTGTCCCCAGTGTGCAGTGGTTTAATAGAATGAGGAGATGTCAGTGTTAGGGAGTCACCAGGTTCCAGTGTGTGTTATGAGGAGATGTCATTGTTGGGGAGTCACCAGTGCGCAGTGTGTGTGGAACAGGGAGATGTCATTGTTGGGGATTCACCAGTGGCCAGTGTGTGGAATGAGGAGATGTCATTGTTAGGGTGTCACCAGTGTGCAGTGGTTAGAAGAACGAGGAGATGCCATTGGTAGGGAGTCACCAGTGTGCAGTTGTTAGAAGAACAAGGAGATGTCATTGTTAGAGAGTCACTAGTGTGCAGTGTGTGGTACAAAGAGATGTCATTGTTGGGGAGTCACCAGTGTGCAGTGGTTAGAAGAATGAGGAGATGTCATTGTTGGGGAGTCACCAGTGTACAGTGTGTTGAACGAGGAGATGTCATTGTTGGGGAGTCACCAGTGTGCAGTGTGTGGTACAAAGAGATGTCATTGTTGGGGAGTCACCAGTGTGCAGTGGTTAGAAGAATGAGGAGATGTCATTGTTGGGGAGTCACCAGTGTACAGTGTGTGGAACGAGGAGATGTCATTCTTGGGGAGTCACCAGTGTGCAGTTTGTGGTACAAAGAGATGTCATTGTTGGGGAGTCACTAGTGTGCAGTGGTTAGAAGAATGAGGAGATGTCATTGTTGGGGAGTCACCAGTGTGCAGTTTGTGGAACGAGGAGATGTCATTGTTGGGGAGTCACCAGTGTGCAGTGTGTGGAACGAGGAGATGTCAATGTTAGGGTGCAACCAGTGTGCAGTGGTTAGAAGAATGAGGAGATGTCATTGTTAGGGTGTCCCCAGTGTGTAGTGGTTAAAAGAAAGAGGAGATGTCAGTGTTAGGGAGTCACCAGGTTCCAGTGTGTGTTATGAAGAGATGTCATTGTTGGGGAGTCACCAGTGTGCAGTGTTTGTGGAACAGGGAGATGTCATTGTTGGGGAGTCGCCAGTGGCCAGTGTGTGGAATGAGGAGATGTCATTGTTAGGGTGTCCCCAGTGTGCAGTGGTTAGAAGAACGAGGAGATGCCATTGTTAGGGAGTAACCAGAGTGCAGTTGTTAGAAGAACAAAGAGATGTCATTGTTAGGGAGTCACCAGTGTGCAGTGTGTGGTACAAAGAGATGTCATTGTTGGGGAGTCACCAGTGTGCAGTGGTTAGAAGAATGAGGAGATGTCATTATTGGGGAGTCACCAGTGTACAGTGTGTGGAACGAGGAGATGTCATTGTTGGGGAGTCACCAGAGTGCAGTGTGTGGTACAAATAGATGTCATTGTTGGGGAGTCACCAGTGTGCAGTGGTTAGAAGAATGAGGAGATGTCATTGTTGGGGAGTCACCAGTGTGCAGCGTGTGGAACGAGGAGATGTCATTGTTGGGGAGTCACCAGTGTGCAGTGTGTGGAATGAGATGTCATTGTTGGGGAGTCACCAGTGTGCAGTGTGTGGAACGAGGAGATGTCATTGTTGGGGAGTCACCCATGTGCAGTGTGTGGAAAGAGAAGATGTCATTGTTGGGGAGTCACCAGTGTGCAGTGTGTGGAACGAGGAGATGTCATGGTTAGGGAGTCACCCGTGTGCAGTGTGTGGAACAAAGAGATGTCATTATTAGGGAGTCACCAGGGTGCAGTGTGTGGAACAAGGAGATGTTATTATTAGTTAGTCACCAGTGTGCAGTGTGTGGAACGAGGAGATGTCATTGTTGTGGAGTCATCCATGTGCAGTGTGTGGAACGAGGAGATGTCATTATTGGGGAGTCATCAGTGTGCAGTGTGTGGAACGAGGAGATGTCATTGTTGGGGAGTCACCCATGTGCAGTGTGTGGAACGAGAAGATGTCATTGTTGGGGAGTCACCAGTGTGCAGTGTGTGGAACAAGGAGATGTTATTATTAGTGAGTCACCAGTGTGCAGTGTGTGGAACGAGGAGATGTCATTGTTGAGGAGTCACCAGTGTGCAGTGTGTGGAACAAGGAGATGTCATTGTTGGGAAGTCACCCGTGTGCAGTATGTGGAACGAGAAGATGTCATTGTTGGGGAGTCACCAGTGTGCTTTGGTTAGAAGAACGAGGAGATGTCATTGTTGGGGAGTCACCCACGTGCAGTGTGTGGAACGAGGAGATGTCATTGTTGGGGAGTCACCAGTGTGCTGTGGTTAGAAGAACGAGAAGATGTCATTGTTGGGGTGTCACCAAGATACAGTGTGTAAAACGAGGAGATGCCATTGTTAGGGAGTCACCAGTGTGCAGTGTGCGGAACAAGGATATGTTATTATTAGGGAGTCACCAAGGTGCAGTGTGTGGAACAAGGAGATGTCATCGTTGGGGAGTCACCAGTGTGCAGTGTGTGGAACGAGGAGATGTCATTGTTGGGGAGTCACCCATGTGCAGTGTGTGGAACGAGAAGATGTCATTATTGGGGAGTCACCAGTGTGCAGTGTGTGGAACAAGGAGATGTTATTATTAGTGAGTCACCAGTGTGCAGTGTGTGGAACGAGGAGATGTCATTGTTGGGGAGTCACCAGAGTGCAGTGTGTGGAACAAGGAGATGTCATTGTTGGGGAGTCACCAGTGTGCAGTGTGTGGAACGAGGAGATGTCATTGTTGGGGAGTCACCCATGTGCAGTGTGTGGAACGAGAAGATGTCATTGTTGGGGAGTCACCAGTGTGCAGTGTGTGGAACAAGGAGATGTTATTATTAGTGAGTCACCAGTGTGCAGTGTGTGGAACGAGGAGATGTCATTGTTGGTGAGTCACCAGTGTGCAGTGTGTGGAACGAGGAGATGTCATTGTTGGGGAGTCACCAGTGTGCAGTGTGTGGAACGAGGAGATGTCAATGTTAGGGTGCAACCAGTGTGCAGTGGTTAGAAGAATGAGGAGATGTCATTGTTAGGGTGTCCCCAGTGTGTAGTGGTTAAAAGAAAGAGGAGATGTCAGTGTTAGGGAGTCACCAGGTTCCAGTGTGTGTTATGAAGAGATGTCATTGTTGGGGAGTCACCAGTGTGCAGTGTTTGTGGAACAGGGAGATGTCATTGTTGGGGAGTCGCCAGTGGCCAGTGTGTGGAATGAGGAGATGTCATTGTTAGGGTGTCCCCAGTGTGCAGTGGTTAGAAGAACGAGGAGATGCCATTGTTAGGGAGTAACCAGAGTGCAGTTGTTAGAAGAACAAAGAGATGTCATTGTTAGGGAGTCTCCAGTGTGCAGTGTGTGGTACAAAGAGATGTCATTGTTGGGGAGTCACCAGTGTGCAGTGGTTAGAAGAATGAGGAGATGTCATTATTGGGGAGTCACCAGTGTACAGTGTGTGGAACGAGGAGATGTCATTGTTGGGGAGTCACCAGAGTGCAGTGTGTGGTACAAATAGATGTCATTGTTGGGGAGTCACCAGTGTGCAGTGGTTAGAAGAATGAGGAGATGTCATTGTTGGGGAGTCACCAGTGTGCAGCGTGTGGAACGAGGAGATGTCATTGTTGGGGAGTCACCAGTGTGCAGTGTGTGGAATGAGATGTCATTGTTGGGGAGTCACCAGTGTGCAGTGTGTGGAACGAGGAGATGTCATTGTTGGGGAGTCACCCATGTGCAGTGTGTGGAAAGAGAAGATGTCATTGTTGGGGAGTCACCAGTGTGCAGTGTGTGGAACGAGGAGATGTCATTGTTAGGGAGTCACCCGTGTGCAGTGTGTGGAACAAAGAGATGTCATTATTAGGGAGTCACCAGGGTGCAGTGTGTGGAACAAGGAGATGTTATTATTAGTTAGTCACCAGTGTGTAGTGTGTGGAACGAGGAGATGTCATTGTTGTGGAGTCATCCATGTGCAGTGTGTGGAACGAGGAGATGTCATTATTGGGGAGTCATCAGTGTGCAGTGTGTGGAACGAGGAGATGTCATTGTTGGGGAGTCACCCATGTGCAGTGTGTGGAACGAGAAGATGTCATTGTTGGGGAGTCACCAGTGTGCAGTGTGTGGAACAAGGAGATGTTATTATTAGTGAGTCACCAGTGTGCAGTGTGTGGAACGAGGAGATGTCATTGTTGAGGAGTCACCAGTGTGCAGTGTGTGGAACAAGGAGATGTCATTGTTGGGAAGTCACCCGTGTGCAGTATGTGGAACGAGAAGATGTCATTGTTGGGGAGTCACCAGTGTGCTTTGGTTAGAAGAACGAGGAGATGTCATTGTTGGGGAGTCACCCACGTGCAGTGTGTGGAACGAGGAGATGTCATTGTTGGGGAGTCACCAGTGTGCTGTGGTTAGAAGAACGAGAAGATTTCATTGTTGGGGTGTCACCAAGATACAGTGTGTAAAACGAGGAGATGCCATTGTTAGGGAGTCACCAGTGTGCAGTGTGCGGAACAAGGATATGTTATTATTAGGGAGTCACCAAGGTGCAGTGTGTGGAACAAGGAGATGTCATCGTTGGGGAGTCACCAGTGTGCAGTGTGTGGAACGAGGAGATGTCATTGTTGGGGAGTCACCCATGTGCAGTGTGTGGAACGAGAAGATGTCATTATTGGGGAGTCACCAGTGTGCAGTGTGTGGAACAAGGAGATGTTATTATTAGTGAGTCACCAGTGTGCAGTGTGTGGAACGAGGAGATGTCATTGTTGGGGAGTCACCAGTGTGCAGTGTGTGGAACGAGGAGATGTCATTGTTGGGGAGTCACCCATGTGCAGTGTGTGGAACGAGAAGATGTCATTGTTGGGGAGTCACCAGTGTGCAGTGTGTGGAACAAGGAGATGTTATTATTAGTGAGTCTCCAGTGTGCAGTGTGTGGAACGAGAAGATGTCATTGTTGGGGAGTCACCAGTGTGCAGTGTGTGGAACAAGGAGATGTTATTATTAGTGAGTCTCCAGTGTGCAGTGTGTGGAACGAGGAGATGTCATTGTTGGTGAGTCACCAGTGTGCAGTGTGTGGAACGAGGAGATGTCATTGTTGGGGAGTCACCAGTGTGCAATGTGTGGAACGAGGAGATGTCATTGTTGGGGAGTCACCAGTGCGCAGTGTGTGGAACGAGGAGATGTCATTGTTGGGGAGTCACCCATGTGCAGTGTGTGGAACGAGAAGATGTGATTGTTAGGGAGTCACCAGTGTGCAGTGTGCGGAACAAGGAGATGTTATTATCAGTGGTTAGAAGAATGAGGAGATGTCATTGTTGGGGAGTCACCAGTGTACAGTGTGTGGAACGAGGAGATGTCATTCTTGGGGAGTCACCAGTGTGCAGTTTGTGGTACAAAGAGATGTAATTGTTGGGGAGTCACTAGTGTGCAGTGGTTAGAAGAATGAGGAGACGTCATTGTTGGGGAGTCACCAGTGTGCAGTTTGTGGAACGAGGAGATGTCATTGTTGGGGAGTCACCAGTGTGCAGTGTGTGGAACGAGGAGATGTCAATGTTAGGGTGCAACCAGTGTGCAGTGGTTAGAAGAATGAGGAGATGTCATTGTTAGGGTGTCCCCAGTGTGTAGTGGTTAGAAGAAAGAGGAGATGTCAGTGTTAGGGAGTCACCAGGTTCCAGTGTGTGTTATGAGGAGATGTCATTGTTGGGGAGTCACCAGTGTGCAGTGTTTGTGGAACAGGGAGATGTCATTGTTGGGGAGTCGCCAGTGGCCAGTGTGTGGAATGAGGAGATGTCATTGTTAGGGTGTCCACAGTGTGCAGTGGTTAGAAGAACGAGGAGATGCCACTGTTAGGGAGTCACCAGTGTGCAGTTGTTAGAAGAACAAAGAGATGTCATTGTTAGGGAGTCACCAGTGTGCAGTGTGTGGTACAAAGAGATGTCATTGTTGGGGAGTCACCAGTGTGCAGTGGTTGGAAGAATGAGGAGATGTCATTATTGGGGAGTCACCAGTGTACAGTGTGTGGAACGAGGAGATGTCATTGTTGGGGAGTCACCAGAGTGCAGTGTGTGGTACAAATAGATGTCATTGTTGGGGAGTCACCAGTGTGCAGTGGTTAGAAGAATGAGGAGATGTCATTGTTGGGGAGTCACCAGTGTGCAGTGTGTGGTACGAGGAGATGTCATTGTTGGGGAGTCACCAGTGTGCAGTGTGTGGAATGAGATGTCATTGTTGGGGAGTCACCAGTGTGCAGTGTGTGGAACGAGGAGATGTCATTGTTGGGGAGTCACCCATGTGCAGTGTGTGGAAAGGGAAGATGTCATTGTTGGGGAGTCACCAGTGTGCAGTGTGTGGAACGAGGAGATGTCATTGTTAGGGAGTCACTCGTGTGCAGTGTGTGGAACAAAGAGATGTCATTATTAGGGAGTCACCAGGGTGCAGTGTGTGGAACAAGGAGATGTTATTATTAGTTAGTCACCAGTGTGCAGTGTGTGGAACGAGGAGATGTCATTGTTGTGGAGTCACCCATGTGCAGTGTGTGGAACGAGGAGATGTCATTGTTGGGGAGTCATCAGTGTGCAGTGTGTGGAACGAGAAGATGTCATTGTTGGGGAGTCACCAGTGTGCAGTGTGTGGAACAAGGAGATGTTATTATTAGTGAGTCACCAGTGTGCAGTGTGTGGAATGAGGAGATGTCATTGTTGAGGAGTCACCAGTGTGCAGTGTGTGGAACGAGGAGATGTCATTGTTGGGAAGTCACCCGTGTGCAGTGTGTGGAACGAGAAGATGTCATTGTTGGGGAGTCACCAGTGTGCTTTGGTTAGAAGAACAAGGAGATGTCATTGTTGGGGAGTCACCCACATGCAGTGTGTGGAACGAGGAGATGTCATTGTTGGGTAGTCACCAGTGTGCTGTGGTTAGAAGAACGAGAAGATGTCATTGTTGGGGTGTCACCAAGATACAGTGTGTAAAACGAGGAGATGCCATTGTTAGGGAGTCACCAGTGTGCAGTGTGCGGAACAAGGATATGTTATTATTAGGGAGTCACCAAGGTGCAGTGTGTGGAACAAGGAGATGTCATCGTTGGGGAGTCACCAGTGTGCAGTGAGTGGAACGAGGAGATGTCATTGTTGGGGAGTCACCCATGTGCAGTGTGTGGAACGAGAAGATGTCATTATTGGGGAGTCACCAGTGTGCAGTGTGTGGAACAAGGAGATGTTATTATTAGTGAGTCACCAGTGTGCAGTGTGTGGAACGAGGAGATGTCATTGTTGGGGAGTCACCAGTGTGCAGTGTGTGGAACAAGGAGATGTCATCGTTGGGGAGTCACCAGTGTGCAGTGTGTGGAACGAAGAGATGTCATTGTTGGGGAGTCACCCATGTGCAGTGTGTGGAACGAGAAGATGTCATTGTTAGGGAGTCACCAGTGTGCAGTGTGTGGAACAAGGAGATGTTGTTATTAGTGAGTCACCAGTGTGCAGTGTGTGGAACGAGGAGATGTCATTGTTGGGGAGTCACCAGTGTGCAGTGTGTGGAACGAGATGTCATTGTTGGGGAGTCACCAGTGTGCAGTGTGTGGAACGAGGAGATGTCATTGTTGGGGAGTCACCAGTGTGCAATGTGTGGAACGAGGAGATGTCATTGTTGGGGAGTCACCAGTGCGCAGTGTGTGGAACGAGGAGATGTCATTGTTGGGGACTCACCCATGTGCAGTGTGTGGAACGAGAAGATGTGATTGTTAGGGAGTCACCAGTGTGCAGTGTGTGGAACAAGGAGATGTTATTATTAGTGAGTCACCAGTGTGCAGTGTGTGGAACGAGGAGATGTCATTGTTGGGGAGTCACCAGTGTGCATTGTGTGGAACAACGAGATGTCATTGTTGGGGAGTCACCAGTGTGCAGTGTGTGGAACGAGGAGATGTCATTGTTGGGGAGTCACCTGTGTGCAGTGTGTGAAACGAGAAGATGTCATTGTTGGGGAGTCACCAGTGTGCAGTGTGTGGAACAAGGAGATGTTATTATTAGTGAGTCACCAGTGTGCAGTGTGTTGAACGAGGAGATGTCATTGTTGGGGAGTCACCAGTGTGCAGTGTGTGGAACGAGGAGATGTCATTGTTTGGGAGTCACCCATGTGCAGTGTGTGGAACGAGAAGATGTCATTGTTGGGGAGTCACCAGTGTGCAGTGTGTGGAACAAGGAGATGTTATTATTAGTGAGTCACCAGTGTGCTGTGTGTGGAACGAGGAGATGTCATTGTTGGGGAGTCACCAGTGTGCAGTGTGTGGAACGAGGAGATGTCATTGTTGGGGAGGCACCAGTGTGCAGTTTGTGGAACGAGGAGATGTCATTGTTGGGGAGTCACCCGTGTGCAGTGTGTGGAACGAGAAGATGTCATTGTTGGGGAGTCACCAGTGTGCAGTGTGTGGAACAAGGAGATTTTATTATTAGTGAGTCACCAGTGTGCTGTGTGTGGAACGAGGAGATGTCATTGTTGGGGAGTCACCAGTGTGCAGTGTGTGGAATGAGGAGATGTCATTGTTGGGGAGTCACCAGTGTGCAGTTTGTGGAACGAGGAGATGTCATTGTTGGGGAGTCACCCGTGTGCAGTGTGTGGAACGAGAAGATGTCATTGTTGGGGAGTCACCAGTGTGCTGTGGTTAGAAGAACGAGGAGATGTCATTGTTGGGGAGTCACCAGTGTGCAGTGTGTGGAACGAGGAGATGTTATTATTAGGGAGTCACCAAGGTGCAGTGTGTGGAACGAGGAGATTACATTGTTGGGGGGTCACCAAGATACAGTGTGTAAAACGAGGAGTTGCCATTGTTAGGGAGTCACCAGTGTGCAGTGTGTGGAACAAGGATATGTTATTATTAGGGAGTCACCAGTGTGCAGTGTGTGTGGAACAGGGAGATGTCATTGTTGGGGAGTCGCCAGTGGCCAGTGTGTGGTATGAGGAGATGCCATTGTTAGGGTGTCACCAGTGTGCAGTGGCTAGAAGAACGAGAAGATGCCATTGTTAGGGAGTCACCAGTGTGCAGTTGTTAGAAGAACAAGGAGATGTCATTGTTAGGGAGTCACCAGTGTGCAGTGTGTGGTACAAAGAGATGTCATTGTTGGGGAGTCACCAGTGTGCAGTGGTTAGAAGAATGAGGAGATGTCATTGTTGGGGAGTCACCAGTGTACAGTGTGTGGAACGAGGAGATGACATTGTTGGGGAGTCACCAGTGTGCAGTTTGTGGTACAAAGAGATGTCATTGTTGGGGAGTCACCAGTGTGCAGTTTGTGGAACGAGGAGATGTCATTGTTGGGGAATCACCAGTGTGCAGTGTGTGGAGCGAGATGTCATTGTTGGGGAGTCACCAGTGTGCAGTGTGTGGAGCGAGGAGCTGTCATTGTTGGGGAGTCACCCATGTGCAGTGTGTGGAACGAGGAGATGTCATTGTTGGGGAGTCACCAGTGTGCAGTGTGTGGAACGAGGAGATGTCATTATTAGGGAGTCACCAGGTTGCAGTGTGTGGAACAAGGAGATGTTATTATTAGTTAGTCACCAGTGTGCAGTGTGTGGAACGAGGAGATGTAATTTTTGGGGAGTCACCAGTGTGCAGTGTGTGGAACGAGGAGATGTCATTGTTGGAGAGTCACCCATGTGCAGTGTGTGGAACGAGAAGATGTCATTGTTGGGGAGTCACCAGTGTGCAGTGTGTGGAACAAGGAGATGTTATTATTAGTGAGTCACCAGTGTGCTGTGTGTGGAACGAGGAGATGTCATTGTTGGGGAGTCACCAGTGTGCAGTGTGTGGAACGAGGAGATGTCATTGTTGGGGAGTCACCAGTGTGCAGTTTGTGGAACGAGGAGATGTCATTGTTGGGGAGTCACCCGTGTGCAGTGTGTGGAACAAGAAGATGTCATTGTTGGGGAGTCACCAGTGTGCTGTGGTTAGAAGAACGAGGAGATGTTATTGTTGGGGAGTCACCAGTGTGCAGTGTGTGGAACGAGGAGATGTTATTATTAGGGAGTCACCAAGGTGCAGTGTGTGGAACGAGGAGATTTCATTGTTGGGGGGTCACCAAGATACAGTGTGTAAAACGAGGAGATGCCATTGTTAGGGAGTCACCAGTGTGCAGTGTGTGGAACAAGGATATGTTATTATTAGGGAGTCACCAAGGAGCAGTGTGTGGGACAAGGAGATGTCATTGTTGGGGAGTCACCAGTGTGCAGTGTATGGACCGAGGAGATGTCATTGTTGGGGAGTCACCAGTGTGCAGTGTGTGTTATGAGGAGATGTAATTGTTGGGGAGTCACCCGTGTGCAGTGTGTGTTATGAGGAGATGTAATTGTTGGGGAGTCACCCGTGTCCAGTGTGTGGAACGATAAGATGTAATTGTTAGGGAGTCACCAGTTTGCTCTGGTTAGAAGAACGAGGAGATGTCATTGTTGGGGAGTCACCAGTGTGCAGTGTATGGAACGAGGAGATGTCATTGTTGGGGAGTCACCAGTGTGTGTTATGAGGAGATGTCATTGTTGGGGAGTCACCAGTGGGCCTTGGTGGAGTAGATACTGGTGGGCTGAATGGTTGGCAATGTGGGAAGCTTTAATACATTCATCTGCTATAAAGTGTGCATTGATGACTATTGGAGGACAAGCTGCTGCACCCCCTCTTCCAGAATATATTACCCTAGGTTTAAAAACGTTCTTATGCAATCCTATAACTATGAAACCTTATTCCTCAAACGTCTGTCGAGGACTATGATTCTGTTCTGTGCACGTGGCATCTGTCAAGTAACTCAACATTCTCTTTGCATTTACTATCCCATCCCCAAATGTAGTGCATCTAGTGATTGATCCCTCATGTACAGCAATGTGATAGGATCATACGGGAATGGGAACCATGCTGGACGAAGGTCTATGGTGACAGGATCACGCAGGGATGGTAATCATCCCTTCCGAAGTTCCAAACTGAAAGGATCACCTGGGAATGCAATTCATGCTGCCCAAAGTTCTAGAGGCATAGGAGGACCTTGGTATGGGAATCATGCTGTCTGACAATTTAAAGTGATAGTATCACCTTGCGATGGAAGTGATAGGATCACAGAGGGATGATGAACCGTGCTGTCCGAAAATCAAGAGAAAGGATTAACATCAAAGGAGAACCTTGCTGTCCGACACTCTAAAGCAGAGGCCTTCAAACTGTGGGGCGGGCCCCCCGAAGGGGGCCCCAAGTGATCCTAGAGGGGGGGCAGACTCTGGCCAAAAAAAGCATTATACAGATAACAGGCCTTTGTTTTAAGCAGAAGCATGTTATTGCATTTTTAAAAAGGTAACAGTACTTAACATCAATGTTTAAATAGGCCTAGACATATTCAAACATTGCCTTCTTTATAAAATAATTGTGAAAAATTCTGAGGGGGGGGCCAATGATTTTTATTTTCCAACTGGGGGGGCACGGCATTAAAAAGTTTGGAAACACTGCTCTAAAGTGATAGGGTCACAAACTCACCATGGGGTGGTAACCATGCTGTTCATCATTCTAAAGTGATACAATCGCCCAAAGACGGGAACCACTCTGTCCTATGTTCTAAAGTGAAAGGATCACCTAGGAATGGAAACCATGCTTTCCAAAGTTCTAAAGTGATAGGATCACCTGAAGATGGGAACCATGCTTTCCTAAGTTTTCAAAATGACAGGATCCCCCAGTGATGGGAACCATGCTGTCCTAAGTGTCAAAGTGAAAGGATCATCTCGAATGAGAAGCATGCTGTCTGACATTGTAAAGTGAAAGGGCCGTGTAGGGATGGGCAGCATGCTTTCCTAAGTTCTAAAGTGAAAAGATCACATAGACATGGGGACCATACTACCCCAAAGCACAAAATAATAGGGTTATCCTTGGAAGGAAGGAAGGAAAATATGATATCTCAGATTTACAGGGAGTGCAGAATTATTAGGCAAATGAGTATTTTGACCACATCATCCTCTTTATGCATGTTGTCTTACTCCAAGCTGTATAGGCTCGAAAGCCTACTACCAATTAAGCATATTAGGTGATGTGCATCTCTGTAATGAGAAGGGGTGTGGTCTAATGACATCAACACCCTATATCAGGTGTGCATAATTATTAGGCAACTTCCTTTCCTTTGGCAAAATGGGTCAAAAGAAGGACTTGACAGGCTCAGAAAAGTCAAAAATAGTGAGATATCTTGCAGAGGGATGCAGCACTCTTAAAATTGCAAAGCTTCTGAAGCGTGATCATCGAACAATCAAGCGTTTCATTCAAAATAGTCAACAGGGTCGCAAGAAGCGTGTGGAAAAACCAAGGCGCAAAATAACTGCCCATGAACTGAGAAAAGTCAAGCGTGCAGCTGCCACGATGCCACTTGCCACCAGTTTGGCCATATTTCAGAGCTGCAACATCACTGGAGTGCCCAAAGGCACAAGGTGTGCAATACTCAGAGACATGGCCAAGGTAAGAAAGGCTGAAAGACGACCACCACTGAACAAGACACACAAGCTGAAACGTCAAGACTGGGCCAAGAAATATCTCAAGACTGATTTTTATAAGGTTTTATGGACTGATGAAATGAGAGTGAGTCTTGATGGGCCAGATGGATGGGCCCGTGGCTGGATTGGTAAAGGGCAGAGAGCTCCAGTCCGACTCAGACGCCAGCAAGGTGGAGGTGGAGTACTGGTTTGGGCTGGCATCATCAAAGATGAGCTTGTGGGGCCTTTTCGGGTTGAGGATGGAGTCAAGCTCAACTCCCAGTCCTACTGCCAGTTCCTGGAAGACACCTTCTTCAAGCAGTGGTACAGGAAGAAGTCTGCATCCTTCAAGAAAAACATGATTTTCATGCAGGACAATGCTCCATCACACGCGTCCAAGTACTCCACAGCGTGGCTGGCAAGAAAGGGTATAAAAGAAGGAAATCTAATGACATGGCCTCCTTGTTCACCTGATCTGAACCCCATTGAGAACCTGTGGTCCATCATCAAATGTGAGATTTACAAGGAGGGAAAACAGTACACCTCTCCGAACAGTGTCTGGGAGGCTGTGGTTGCTGCTGCACGCAATGTTGATGGTGAACAGATCAAAACACTGACAGAATCCATGGATGGCAGGCTTTTGAGTGTCCTTGCAAAGAAAGGTGGCTATATTGGTCACTGATTTGTTTTTGTTTTGTTTTTGAATGTCAGAAATGTATATTTGTGAATGTTGAGATGTTATATTGGTTTCACTGGTAATAATAAATAATTGAAATGGGTATATATTTTTTTTTGTTAAGTTGCCTAATAATTATGCACAGTAATAGTCACCTGCACACACAGATATCCCCCTAACATAGCTAAAACTAAAAACAAACTAAAAACTACTTCCAAAAATATTCAGCTTTGATATTAATGAGTTTTTTGGGTTCATTGAGAACATGGTTGTTGTTCAATAATAAAATTAATCCTCAAAAATACAACTTGCCTAATAATTCTGCACTCCCTGTATAAGTGACAGAATCGCCCAGGGATGGGAATAATGCTGCCCTCAAGGACAGAGTCATAGTATTGGACTTGGTCGATGGTTAAAACAAGTCGACCCCAAAATGATTAATGGAGCAATGAATGAAATGTGCATTGCCTTATTTTTCCAACATTCACCTCTTCTCTGCAAGATCTTACCGAATGGGTAATGAATGCAAAACTGGTGCTGATGAACGAAACGGGGGTTCTCCTAGAAGCAGGAGACATTATCTAATCTTACAGCAGTGGGTCCTAAAATGAGAAGAACGAGCAACACCTGCACCCCTCTGTTTATGCGCTTTGTGGTCTTCATGGTGGCTTTTGACTGTGTCTCCCCGGAGCTGCTGTGGGAGAAGTTACAGCTTTGAGGTATCTCCCAGAAATTACTACAAGCAATCCAACTGGTGTACTCTGGAACATGGGTAAAGATCAAGGTTGGGGACAGCTGCCACTTGTCCAGAGAAGTAAGAACACCTGTTTGGTTAGAACAAGTCTGTGTACTAGCCCCTATTGTTCAATCTGTTCATCTCAGAACCATCATTGTTTTTGGACGAAGTGGGGTCATTTGTCACACAAACAAAGGGCCATCTCAGCAAAAGCAGATGCATTCAACTTTGTCTTCTCGAATCTAAGGAAGCATCTGTGAGGTCACAATCTTAAGGCCTTACTTATGG
The DNA here is from genome assembly GCF_031143425.1 of Pleurodeles waltl. NCBI lineage: Eukaryota > Metazoa > Chordata > Amphibia > Caudata > Salamandridae > Pleurodeles > Pleurodeles waltl. The sequence goes on along the minus strand of NC_090445.1, from coordinate 1,678,263,306 downwards.
TGGTGATATCAAAAATGGTCCCAACTTTGTCTTATGGAAAGAAGATCATGCTAGAGGAGGATGCTGATATGATGGATAAATTAATATTGCGAACATACAAACAAGTGTTTTAGCTGCCAAAGCATGCCTCCCAACTAAAATTAGAGTTCTCTCTGCCAAAGTAAACATTAGCTAGGAAAGGTGCATTACTAAGATGTTGTCACTGCCTGAGCGATACCCCCGACGATATCCTTGCAAACTATCCATGGACTGATATCAGTCTTGAACAGTGGAAAGAACCCTTTCCTACCTTCTTGTGTAACAGCTTAGAGAATTTAAGAGTCTCGGATGTATGGGAAAAGAACATCCGCGATTCTAGCTTTAAGAAAATTCTGCATCCAGCAGAAAAACTACCTAGAGGATAAAGGGCTATTGGCAAACCGATTGCAAGGGTGGTTGGTGATAAACTCACATGAAACAGGCAAGGAACAACCATACTTTGACCTCGCCTTCTCACTAACCATCAAGAAGGAGGCAATTAAATTTCGTTTTGGCCTCCTTCCAACGATCGAGTTCACACCCAAGTGGTAGATTAAGGGTCAATTGATGACTAATCTGTGCCGCCTGTGTTACCAGACAAATAAAACACTTATGTACATTGTATCTTTGTGTCCAAAGTTATTAGCAGAACGTAGGGCCCTGCTGCGTAAAGAATTCAGGGGCGAATTCGGCGCAAACCTAACACCATATTTATACTTTGACGCCCAACCCCGCGAATGTCAAAATTCAGCAGTGTGCATCATTTTCTTATGCGTGAAACCACCTTGCGTTAATGACATGCAAGGTAGGCGTTCCCGTCCCAAAAATTACTTTAAGGCATGTGCACCTTATTTATACTCCTGCGTCATTTTGACGCACAGGAGGGGGCGGGCCTTAAATAATGGCGCACAGCCTGATGTGCGCAGTTTTTTAACGCCTGGGTGAGGGCAGGCGTTAAGGGTCCTGTGGGCTCATTTCCATGGTCTCTGACCATGGAAGCAGTCCACAGGTGCCCTTCCCTGCCCCCAGGGACACCCCTTGCCACCCTCGCCTACCCCTGGAGGCCACCCATGGATGGAGAGACCCATCCCAGGTAAGTACAGGCAAGTAGAGGTAAGTAATATTTTTTTTATTATTTAAGTGGCATAGCTGGGCCGACCTTGGGCCCCCCTACATGCCACTGTGCCCAATGACCATGCCCAGGGGACAGAAGTCCCCTGGACATGGCCATTGGGCAGGGGGGCATGACTCCTGTCTTTCCTAAGACAGGAGTCATTTCAATGGGGGTTGTGTGTCAGAAAATGGCGCAAGTCCGGTTAGAACCATGATTTTTTTACTCTAGCCTGACTTGCACCATTTTTTGACGCACAACCCCCATTCTTCCCTACGCCTGCGTTGCCCAGTTAGAGTAATTTCTTTTTACTCTAACCAGGCCGCAGCGCCGGCTAACGTCAATCGATAAATAAGGCGCCTGTCTGGTGCGTTGGAATGGCGTTAGCGGGCGGTAAATTTTTTGATGCAAACCAGCCCTGGCGCAGGTTTGCGTCAAAAAGTATAAATATGGGCCTTAATGCCCTGTGAATAAGGTCCTGTAGGGCAGCGGTGGTTGCATCTCTCAACCCACAAAACCCCATGCTGAATATGCGACTGGTGCAGTTCTTAGCCATTTTTAATAGTAAGACGAAACTATTCCAGGGGCCCGAGCAGGAAGATGGGAGCACTACATTAGAGGTATGTTGTGAGAAGAATCATAATCCCCCCACCTGGCATTAAACCATTCTATGTATGGTAGGATATGCGTCTTACAGGCATACTTTCTTATAATTCCCTATTATGTTTATTGTGTGCTATCCAGGCAACTGAACACAGGGGACTTAGAAACTGCTTTTGTGTTTTTTTTTTTGTATTTATAGAAAAGCAGTTATTTGATAGTAAAACAGAACTGCATTTACTGTTTGGACCAAGCATTTTAAGTATGTTTGGTCATGCTTGCCCCTGAGGTAATCCCTAATACTGTGCAATATACTCATGCACCTACTGTTTGTAACAAGCACTTTATGCATGATTGTTTATGCATGCCTTAGAGGCAACCCTTGCATAATGCATAATCCCATCGGATATCACTATTATCCGTGAGGGGCCTTTTTGAATTTCAGTTTTATTTAGTCAAACATTACTATTTGCACAGCGACCAGGTTGAAGCAGATGGATAATGAATGCCAGGTCTCACAGCTTTTCCAAACCTTGATGTTACAATTTCGATCACCCACTCCTAATCAAGGACATTTTAGTTTTGATTTAAAGGTATGCTTTCAGATTTTTAATTTGTGCTAGATTGTGGATTTAAGTAACTAATAAAATACAATAAACAAAACAAACCTTATGGTGTGGTGTAATTTTATTTGGGGCTGATGGACATTAGAGACGTGTTCAGTCTTGCCCTGCAGACTGGTTGAATTTGAAGCTACTTCCTGAGTAGCATAGAAAGAGAACAATGATTTCAGAAACAGAGTCGCTAATATGACACTGATAGAAGTATTTATTTGAGAACAAGTATGCTGTTAACCCGCTGCTTAAGGCCCAGAGAGATAGTCTATGTCACCCCAAATCATCTCACTGGTAAGCAAGAAGATTCCAATGGTGATGGACTATATATTTCTGAGTTTTCAATGTGTACATTACCAAATCTGCATTTGCAGGACATACTTTCTGGGTGTTGTGGCAGGATTTTACTGATGCCTCAGTCAGATCCATGTTTACAAGATGCTCAAAGTAAATATTAAATGGAACCTACAGGCCAAGTCCTTTGAGAAGGAGGGTTTGCGGAAAGCTCTTGTGGGAAAGGTGGGCCTGTTGTAGCAATGTCTGGGTGTCCGAATGTACATAATGGAATGAAACATAACAAAAATAAATGCTACACCCTGGAGGAAACTCAGTTGGAACACTGTTTGTCCTTCAGTGCCATTGCATGACAATGCTGTTTCCGTGTGACTCTTGCTTATCCGGGAGCCTTGTAGTAGGGGTATGGGAGAAGCAGCAGCACCCCTAACTTTGCAGCTGGGATTGCTTATTTACATTTTAATGTTTTACATCACGACTGCATCACACAGACTTCACGTTCTGTACCAATGTGCTCGTCTGGCTAGACTTGCCACATCCAATGGAAAACACATCTTCCACTTCATACCTGGAGGAATTTACCCCGTTAAAATGAATGAAGCCTGGAACAAATTTTGTAATCAATTTATGATCCCCAGTAATACAGATTTTGCAACCCTTGAAGACTAAGCAACTTGTAAAAGACCCCTTAGTGTGTCAGGGCACTTAGAAAACATCGCAAGATCTTGCCACATTGAGAAAAAAAATCCCTATGGACATGTGCTCACTGGCAAATACTCCACTGAAACAAAGTGTATTGTGCCTCAGGATTTGGGGGCGTTGGACTAATCTCAGTTAGAATCAAGGCTGCCTTGATATCAGTTCAGTAGGATGCTGACTCTGCTTAGGACATGAGCACTGAACGAAACCCTTCAAAACCTTATTCCTCTAAGAGAATCTCACCTAGGCCCTAAGGACGTTGAGAAAAATTGAGTTGGTATCTTGAAACACAGGGTAAAATATCCCCAAATAATTAAACTGGATATCTCTCCTGGTTTTTGAAAGCCCGCTAATATATCAGGGGCCATTTGCACAGTCAGCTCAAACTTCCGTTTGTTGTGTGCTAAATTATTGTATTTCAACACCTCTAAAAAGGGGAAATGATGGATTGAAATTTCTGCTCACACCCGTCAGTGAAGTCACTCCTAACCTCAGCTTCTGCTTTCCATCTCACTCAAGGGTGGATTGGGACATCAGAGACATTCCGCCAGTGGAAGGTTGAAATTGTTTTCTTCCCAATTTGTCATGAATTACCAAGTGCCTCAAATTTGTCCAATTTAATTTTCTATCTCCCGAAGTAGGTGTTTACCCAGTTCCTGGAGTTTGCGCAGGCGGTGATCTCATTGGAGAAGCCCAATGGGTGCCCAAACACAACAGGGTGGAGTTATTAGTTGAAAGGTTTTGTAGTCAGGACTTTGTATAGATTGCTGCCGGACTGGGAGCTTTTGAAGACGAAGACTTGCACTGCATGGGTGGTTCTAGCAGGCCATGACAGTGCTATAATGCCCTTTCAATCCTTGCCACTGTCTGGATTACTGCCCACTGTGCAAGGAGTTAAATGCCCACAGATGTCAATCAGGGGCAGTCAATGGCAGCAACTGCTACAGCTGCCACGCCCTTCTGTATAGGAGACACTTCCCTTCAGATCTGTGCTCCGGTGTGATGGGGCTGATACATAAAAGTATTATGGGTACCAAAGTATTACTACAGGAGTACTCTTGAAAATATTCCTACATGCATTTGTGAATCAGCCCTAAAATGCTCTACTTCCTATTAATAAAAGTGCAAAGATGGCACAGTCCTTTCTCTTTGCTATTGTACTAATTGTATATGACTATTCCAATTGTACACTCAATTTAGAGGTTTTTGGGCCAATTCGGAAAGTCATTTAAGTGTATGTGAAAAAATACTACCAGAGTACTACTTAACCTGCTTCAAAACGCCTTTGTGAATACGCTCCTGTCAGTAAAAACAATATTCAGGAGTCCTAGAACCATGTTAACGTCCAATAGTTTCATTCCGTATTTCTCCTTTGTTTATTTCATAAAAAGTAGGAGTCTGCTGGTGTGAGATGTGGGGTCATCGGGGTCATGACATCACTTCTGCAGCCTCTGATGTTTTGATAATGTTTTGCCAATCAGTCACTGGAGTGACACAGCTGATAACTCACCCACTGCACGAGCCTGTGTTTACTTGTTGGATCAGAAATAGGTTTTTAAATCCGGAGAACCCAGTCATCACTTCATCTCCCTGTGGATGTTGAAAAGGAGCATTATGGAGCTGTGCTGACAATAAATAGCTGTCATGGTGCCTAGAAACTGCTTTGACGGTGAATGTTTGCCTTACAATTTAATTTTTACAGTAAATGGATTCCTGGCCACTGACAACAAGCCAGAGGCCCTCATTTTCAGTGGCTCAATGTTCCTCCCAGCAACTCCACACCTCCTCTTGTCCCCCCGAATTACCAATACTAGCGTTATAGATAAGTCCAAGGGCTGCAGTTTAAAATTAGAAATTAATGGGATGATTAGTAATTCGAGGTCCAATTCCCTGATTGTTCTTTGCAAATTCATCCAGAGATTTCAAATGATTTTGCTAACTTCTGTTACTGGCCCTATTAGAACTAAGTGACCACTGTGAATTAAAGATGAAAAATGTTAACTCATCAATATTAGGCCTCGATTAAAAAGCGTAATTTTTCCACATTTAATATGCTTTATTTCCATGAAAATTACATATATTATGCTTGCTCCGGGTGTACACAAGGTATGTATTTGCTTACAAAATTCACTGGCGATACCTTCTTAATGTATTATATGGTTGCCTGTACAAAAACTGTACTTAAGGTATGCCCCTGCGTACAGAAGTCTGTCTTCAACAAAATTGTAATTGCTTACAAAAGTCAATGGCGCTACTTGCTGAATGTATTGGGAAGTTGTCTATATGAAAAATGGACTAGGGTATGCCTTGTGCATAAAAGTCACACAAGATACGTATTCCGTGCTTTTGACATCTCAGCTAGACAGCACTTGCTCTGTCTTAAAGAGACATGTTGTATATACTTTGTGGGCTTCAGCCCAACATAGGCTTTCCATTTGCTGGCTCCAGCATCACTTTACAAATCTTTCTCCTCATTTTTCCATGGCATGCATCTGTCATGCCTCTTCCTGTCCCTGGGAGCAGGGACCAATGGCTCATTTCCATCCTCTCCTCCCATTTAATGACCATTTTAAGAACTCCTTTTTTCTTTTTTTTTAAGAGCCCTTGTCAGAAGCGCTCCTGTTTTCATTCGCTCTAAGTGCTGTTTAACAGGCCTGTAAATCATGTTCTTATCTCATCACATTCAGTTTACATTCTTAAAGCAGCCCGGAAAGCTATGTCTCCTCCCACTAGCCCTCACCCACAGAGATTTATCGGACTTGCAGTTTTCATTGTGATGCCTATCTTACTAAGGCACTGCTCATATCTAGCGTGATGCACTCTTTATTTGAATCCCATGGCATCTGAAAGTAATGTTGTGAAAGCACACGTTTCCATGCTTGCAATCCAAAGTGTCTTATTACTTTCAAGCAGCTGAAAACAATTTGTAGAAATGGAAATGATCATAAAAGTTCTCCATCTCTGCCTTCAGTAGTATACATTTTTTCATTAGCATGCCTAGAGGGACCAGGCTTTTATAATGGAGAACCGCACAGGTACATAAAATGCCTGCACTAATTTTTGGCCACACAGAATTGCACAGACAGAACTAAACTGGGGTTTTACAGCCCTTGGCATACATGTTATGTGTTTTGAAGCATGCTGCTTTGTGTAGCACAACAATGTGCTCTGGTGAGAATGTGCTGTAAGATTTTTCAAAAGACAAAATCAAGGTGAGACACTTTCAAATCAGCATGTGGAGGGAAAAGATGAAAGCATGCATTAACCCACTATATGGGTAATGGCTAGTTTTGGTTTGTGGAGGTTAAGGTCCTGTTTTTGATCCTAATGGAGGGGTTCACTCCATCACAAATGTGACAAATATCCTGTCAGCCATATGACAATCCCATTATATCCCATGGGGATAGTAATACAGTGCACGGGATATCCGTCACATTTGGGACCGAGTATTCCCTCCGCCAGGACCAAATCGGGCCCTTAGTGTTGTGCCAAGAATCACAGGATGTTGAGCTGTCACCGACACTCAAACATGGTTCCCCCATTGTAAAGACAGCCCTGCCCACAAAGCCACGTCCTTTGCCCGGCCCTTTACCCACTCTCTCTGCATACCTAATCCTGTCCATGTTTAGAATGCAAGGAGTTTTTATGAGAGGAATGGGAAGGAAGTCCTGGGAGTCACATTTCAGTGAGATATCACGGGTCCTCCTTTAAAGTGGAGGCAAGCTGTTGCAGTCAAACTACTTTTTAGAGTGCAATACATTGCATCAAAGGGTGGCAGCCCATAAACATCTCACTACCTGTCTGATGCTTCGGAGACAGCCTGAGCTCTGTGCAGTAGTAGTGCCACTTCAGCCATGACTGCCTGCGGCAGGCTTGTTATTGGAGCTTGAGGTGGTGGAAAAGTCCTTGGGCTGCGGTGCACTCAAAATCAGCTGGAATGCTCCAAGAATACTATAAGAATCCAAAGCATGAAATAAGTCAACACTGGGGATGAGCCCTGCCCTAGACCTAATTTAATCCCAGATGGATGATTTTTCATGAGCAACGCCCAGCCTATTGCAGCCATCTGGGGACTCTCCATTTACGCTCCCCTTTAATCCGACCTAACCAGCATTACTTACAGGTTTTCATGTAAAGTATACTTACACACTCCATACTCCTGAAAATAAACATGGTTAAATGAGCTGTTGACTGGTTTTTCTTTCCATAACAAATAACTTGTTGGTTTTATTGTCTTTTATAATTATAATCTGGATTACTCATTTATACCTGTGACAATTATAGACCTATTGCCTTTGCCAATGCTCATTTTTCTTCTCCCAAATGACCCGTTTCCCTTCATCATCCGTGTTACCGTTCTCCACTACCCTGCCTCCATTGTCCATTAATTTAATGTGGGAAGATGCTGAGTACTTTGATGATGGTAAAATAGTCCCTCAGCCATTGCAGTGCAAACACTCCGTAGGATTTGGGATGATAGACTACACAGCCAGTAGCATAATATGAGAGGGGAATACTCCTCTAGGCACAGCCATGCCCACAGTAGTCTTAAAGTGTACCCCACTCTGACTTAGGGATATATATATCTGTGTGAATGAACAGTGGCATCCCTTGAAAATAAATATCACACCTGTTGGTGCACTAGTAACCTTTCTACTGTGAATTTCTTGAGGTAGAGGATGAGAGTGGTGTTTGAGTCATGGGACCCACATGCTCAGAGGTGGACACCCTTATCTAGTTTACTTGAGTGATCTGGATGCTCAGGTATCCTATTCTGTTTTTGAGCAGCTTATCCACACTACTTTTTAGGGATCTCCTAAGACAGCGCCCACACTGTCAGTTGTGAAACATATACAGTGGGCTTAGAGCCCGGCCTTTGCCTACCATCGCTTTGGTTCATTGTAACTCATTTTATGGCTTCTTATTCGTTAGCTTGTGTAGGCTTTCCTCTCTCTTCTTGGGTTTCTCCCTCCCTTGGAGCACTGGCACATTATGATGTCTTTTCACTGCTTACTTTTTTAGGATCCACTTTTTTCTTTTTGTTTAAGCACTCTACAAGAGTGCATGTTTTTTCCCGCTGTCTTCCTTGTGTGCTTCTCACTTCTCTACTCTGCTGTCCTTTGTGATCCTCATTCTTGCCTATTTGCATCTCTCCACATTCGCCGCATTGCCTTCTCACATGTGTGCCTTCACCCAGCCATCTCATGTTTCTCTCTTTTGCCCATTTGATCTCCCCTGCCCACCCCGTGTTGCTTCCTCCCATCGTTCCCAAGTTGCTCCACCTTCATGCCCCTGTGTTGCTTCCCACCAACTGCTTTAAAATCCTGAGTGCCCTCTGTTGTTTACACCTCTCACTCCCTTTGTTCCATCCCCCACTTAGCCCCCGTGCTGCTTCCCTCATGTTACTTACCCCACCTCCATAAAAAAAAAATGCTTTCATGCTTTTTTTTTCCTTATTAGTCACTGATCAACTCACATAGATAAATAAAACAAAAAATGTGGCATCATCACTTTGTAGGTATACACATGCACGCACCTACAAAATGTCCCTGCCAACAGCGTCAAAAACGTTAAAAAAATAATTCTTGAGCCATGCAGCACGGCACCTGGGTTGCTATGCCTCATGACTAAACATAATTTGGTCCCAAAGGCAAGGTCTATTGGCAATGCCAGCATCATTACTCTCACTGTGGTCCAAATGTGCAAAGCAATTTTCAGAGAATATGGCTGTTTGTGACCAGAAAAATGCTTTTTCAAATGTACAAAATGCAAAATGTGATTCGCTGATGTGTTATCGAATAGTAAGTTGCATTTGTGATTCAGTATGTGGAAGTTGTGTGTTTTGGGAATCCCTTCCAAGTACCGAATCTCTTTGGTAGGTATTACCGTTTTGCCACCGAATTCCAGTCACAAAACACTAATTGAAAATATTGAAAAAATATGTTAAGAGCTGGCAGTGGTCCCACGGTCCACTGCCTACTCCTAAAAAAATGAAACTTCAAAGTTTAATTTGTTTCTTTTTAAACGCATTCCACTGAAAAATAAATGCCTTTATTAAGAAGCATTGGCAAAGCCAATAGGTTTCGCCTCTGCGAAATCTATTGGTTTTGTCAATATTTTTTTGGACATGTTACACAGCAGCGCAAACATGGATGGCTTAAAGTTTTTTTTAAAAAGGTGCTATGATGCAGTCATTTCTGGGTGCGTCATAGTGCTTTTTCAAAAAGAATATTTAAGCCAAGTTTATGTGGCGAGCCTTTAAGCCATGTTTATTTGGTGAGCTATTATTGTGAAACGGCTTGTGTTTCTTTTGAGACAATAGAGGTAAAAACATTATATATATATATATATATATATATATATATATATATATATTTAAACAAAAGAGTAATTTATATATCTATATATATATGTACATAAGCAGGTGTGGAAAATGTTTTGCTACCTTTAGACACTCATACTTGCAATAAGAGCATGATTTTCACTTCAAAATATTTGGGCGGTTTGTTTAAAATAAAAGAGAAGGAGGCGTATTAAGCCACCGTGCGTGTGCAAAGAGTGAAAACTAGACACCTGTAACAGTCATAAAAAACACTATTAACTGTTGCCTGCAGACAGGGGTAGTATGTTTTTGGTGTTGAACATACTACGAAAGAATTCTGATGCCACAATACTAAAATAACTGAATAGAGTGACTTACAGAAGTCTAACATTGAGTGCAACAATTATTAAACCTGAAACCATTCGGAAAGGAAATGAACACTTGCGATATTAGTCTTTTACAATGCATCCATCGATAAGGCTAACTGCAGAAGCGCAATAGTGACACCGTGTGGTAAAAGTATTATGGTGCCATCAAAATGAAATGGTAGGACAACAAAGTCCGAGACTCGGCTTACCTAAACCCAGTGCTTAATTTTAGCCGGTGGTTTGCGGTGCTGGGCACTGGCACTTAATTGTCAGCATCGGCTTTAGTGACAGTCCACCGCACGGTGGTACTGCCTGTCAAATTGTGAGGTAAGCCCAACAACAGCGTTTTAAAGCCATTATAGCATCTGTCACTCTCACCAAGTTTAGGGTGGCCTTTGAGGAGGCACACCACTATAGTACGCCCGGGTTCATGGCCAGATGTTGCTGTTGCCCACAAAAATGACGTAGTGCCCCACTGGGCCATCGCCGCCCTCTCCCCATCCATAACTTCTGCATCATCCATCGGAGGCTATTCCGCCGTGGCCGGCATCCGCTGGTAAGAGCTGCTCCTTAGTCTGGTGTACACTTAGGGACAGTCCATTTCACATTTTGTAAAGAGGTCCTTGGTTTTAGAATGTAACCGAGCACATTTAGGAAAACTGAAGTGCCATTAAGTCGGTTTTCAGCTTTTAACATTACAAACCATTCTACAGCCAGTTCATTTCACATTTTTTGAACACTAATCGCACAACATTTTCCTTTCGTGTGAGGTTTGCAGCTACAAGAGTGAAGGGAGGCATTACCTTATTTCGCAATTTAGCAAGAAAATCGAAATCTTTTTTGTTTGAAATGTAATAGTTCACAGGTCAGAACTTGCCACCAGATTGTTTAACATATCACTTTTGGAATGGTGGGAAGTGTATCCCTTCATTCTGGGCGCATTTTAACATTGCTTCACTTACATTGCCTTGGCACTCACTCAGACACGCATAGGTAATTCAGTCTGCAGCGTGCAGCTCTTGAACAGTAGCTCCTCTGTCTTCCGAAGTAGCATGTGGATAAAATGATAGGCACCGAAGAACTCCATGTCATGTGAAACACCTTGGGGATGCATCGGCTGGTGGAAGGTTACACCACACCTGCAAGGCCTCTCCTGACCTCCTAAGCTAATGGCTCCTCTCCCCAGTTTTTCACACTGTGCATTCTTTTCTCCGACCCAGCTACAAGGCCATCTGTCCTGTGTGCCTCCTCACACTCCCAACCCCCCCTCTCGCCATTCTGCTGGGTATTCGAGCTATCTACAAAACCCTGGTGGAGTCTGACATGATCCACTGCAATGTCTTTCTAGGTTCCTCCTGGGATGCGTCCATCTGCTCTGCACCAAAAAGGGGAGAAACACACTCCAAGTTCATCTGTCTGACACACTCCTCTTGCACCCTAGGAAACGTTTAGGGGCTTAAACCAAGGGCCATGTTTACAAGGCCCATGGGCAGGGCAGAAATGTGCCGTATATACGAGATATGGAGCATTTCTGTCCTCTCTCCCCTGCGCTGGTGCACAAATTGCTGCCATGCGCTAGCACTGGCACCCTTGCACCATGGTGTAAGGGTGTCTGGGCTGTAGAGATAACTGTTTTTGTGCAGGAAGAGGAGCCTTCCTGCACTAAAAAAAACTATGGAAGCGATTTCCTACTTCTATGAGTGCTGCAGAACGCAGCACATATAGAAAGAGGAAAGAAAGGGAGAAATAAAGATATATCTTCCCGTTGCGTCACTCTTACACCACCACTGGGAAGGCCTGGGCTTTTCACGCTTTCTCAGCTTTATGAAAACTTGTAAATCTGGGAATGCGTCAAAATACATGGGTGTTGCATGGGAACACCCTCGCAAAACAAATGGAAACACCTCCCTGACGCAAAGTAAGGCAACGTAGCAACTTGCACTGCGTTGCCTTACTCCATATCTACAAGGCCAAGTGGCTTTGTGTGACCTAGGAGATATGGGCGTGCAGCAGGCACCACTGGTGCATCACAAAAAGTGACGCACGGACTGGGGAGGCTGCTTGTAAATATGGACCCAAGTCCCTTATTTTACTAAGTTTCCTCCTAGTCTAAGGTGATAACTTCCCTAAAAAACAAAACAAATGTGATTGGATCACCCCCCTTCCTTTCTCGAATACCTGGGTGTCAGCCCTCCTTTCTCAAATGACTCTGTGGCCACAGTTCCTAGCTAGCTTCCCAAGAAGACCATACACAACACAGCACTCCAGCAAATGGCCATTTCCATAACCAGCACTACAGATTGGAAGTCACCGTTTTCTAACCTTAAGTGTACAATCATTTTTTATAGTTTTTAAATGGAATATATACTTCTTTATAGCATACATTAGTTTGTAGAGTTAGTACTCGTACCTCTACCCAGTACCTCTGGCCTCAGAGTCCACTGGCTATGGCCTGCAGCGTTGACCTTTGTCTGCTAGTCACAGCAATGTTGAATGCCGTACCTTGTGCCTCAAGCCCATGTACTTAGTGCCTGATGTGCATTGCTTTTGGAAGTTCCTTTGGTCGTCAGTGCCTGCTAGGTTAAAGGTGCGGCCTTCAGTCATTCGCTGTGAGTTTGTACCTATGCAGCTGGTGAAAACTCTGTAGAGCAGTGGTGTTCAAACATTTTAATGCTGCCCCCTCTGTCAGTGAAAACAAACATCATCAGCCCACCCCCCGAATTTTTCACACTTATTCTATTAAATTTGCAATGTTCAAATATGTCTAGACTTATTTAGACATCGTAGTTAAGCTCTGTTACTTATACCAATGTAATCAAATACATGATGCCAAACATACAATTCCAAATGTATTTCAGTGGCCCTTATTATACCCTTTGCCAGCTCCAAAAGCCAAATACATTGTACCTAGAGGAAAGGTTTGTTCATGTTTGGTTTAATATTAAGTTATATAATACAATACACTGTTCCAAGAAAGATAAAGGGAGAAAATACTAGGGAGTCCTCATTAATAGGAGCAAGAGTCCTCACACACCATATTAGGTGTCATGCTTCATCATCGGACGGCTCCTCGTCAGACCGGCGCTGCAATGTCTGACGGGCTCCCCCCAAAGGGGGGCTCTTTGCCGGAGGTCTTTTTTTATAGATGATGCCACGGAACCAAATATGGGTCCGAAAAGAGAGGAGAAAAACCAAAATAGAGAATAAAATTGGGTCAGAACCCTCACTAAATATTCATTTATTCATTGATGTTGGGTGGTGGCCAAGATTAAAAAATGACAAGGGAGTGAAATAGAGATAATGCTGAAACACTCACTGGAAAGATGATAGAATGTAGAGGAAGTCAGTGATTATCAGAAATTCCTCAATATGCGGTCGACATGTTTCGCGTCTCTTTTGGTCCACACGGATCCTATGACGCTTCTTCAGGACCTAATATATCATTAGACTTCTCCAATAAAAAAACAGATAATATAGACTCCTGCACTCTGAAGCTCACAGTCAAGACGTCAACAGTCACTTACAAGAGTTCACTTTAACCCGGACTTGCTGTTCCTATTAGTCACCCATCCCAAATAGAGAACGGGCTTCATGGGATCACGCAGGCCTGTTGCCAGGTTTACAATAGATTTTCGGGAGTGCAGCCAGGGGGTAGGTGCCATATCTGACACCGGTTAACTACAAATGTGTTGTCTGTAGGCTTCCAGCTATTTCATTTGTGAGTTTCAGTGTCATTTAAAAATCCTTGATTACTAGTGGTCAGTCATGCCTTTTTTTCCCGCCTTCTTATTATGCCTTGTCTTATTCATCTGGTCTGTAGGGAACTTTCTTTTTACTTTGTTTCCTGGTTCTGTCCAGGGAAGCTTCCATTTTCATTTGCAGAGCATTCTTCCTCTGATCTTAGATGTAAACAAGGCTATAAATCAGGCTGTTATGTTGGTCACATTTGGTCTTTGTGGGTGCTCTGCACCTTCTCTGAGCTGCCTGGCTTCCGCCTTTCCTTGGCTTGGATTTGTTTACCAAGTGTGCCTGCCTGTGTGCTGAAAGAAAGGGTGGAGCGGATCTCTTGTAACTGCTTATAGCCTAGGCACCCAGCTCTACCAGGGCTCGACAACCCTTAGAGACAGTGCTCACTTCTGGTCCATACTGGGATCCCACTCACAGCTTCATCAGTGCACCGCAGTTCACACACTCCAAACACTCAGCCGTGCCAGTGCCAGGAACACCAAACACGCTGTCTGCCAGCGCACCTCAGTTCTCGCGGTCAGAACACTCTGTTGCTCCAGTACTGGGACCTTGGGCGCAGCTCCATCAGTACACTGCAGTTCACCCACTCAAAGCATTACTATTCCAGTACTGCAGCCACATACAACTCTGTCAGTCCACCTCAATTTTAACCTGCAGCTCCCCATTACTCCAATACTAGGACTTTCACAACATTCCGTTTCTCATTCCTCACCCGCTGCCTTTCTGTTATTCCAGCACTGTGCCGGGACACAGCTTTGTCTATACCCCCAATCCTGATCTGAAGCACCACAATATTGCTGTATTGGGGTTCACATACAACTATGCTAATGCACCTCCTGCTGTTCTGCAGTGCCCCCTGCTGTTCCACACTCTTGACTTCTCTTTGAGGATGTGTGGGAGCCAAGTAAATCTATTCTTAGCTGCCATCTTTGTTTGGGAGGGTCTGTTTCATCTATCTCACTCCGTTCTTTCCTTTATTCTGTTTACTCTCAATACTTTCTTTCTTCCCCACTTTTCTCTTTCCAGCTCTTCAAATCCACACGTTGACAGTTTCACTCTTTTTTTCAACTGTTTAATTCTGCTCCTCTCCCTTTTTTTATTTCCCTCTTCCTCTTGCTACCTCGTCTTTCAAACTCGAAAAAATTGGTTATTTTTTTCCATGTTTCGTTCCTCCTATTTTCTTCCTCAGTGTTCATTCTTTCACTATTTATTTCTCTTCCCTTCATTCTTTCTTTGCCTTTTTTATTTGCTCTTTCCTTTGACTCGGTATGCATCCTTTCACTTTTTTTTTTTAGGTCTGTCTTCCTTCCTTTCTTTGGTGTTTTTCTTATCTTTATCTGTCAATTCACGTTTGACTATAAATCCCTCTTTTTCTTGTCTATATGTGGACGCCACAAGTTACTTGTCGGGATCTTAAGTGTCAAAGGGGTTTTCCTATTCTGTGTCTGTGGGAAATGTGTCAGTACATACATGCCCTGGGTCGTTCGTCAGTTGTTTCTCTCACATCTCTCTTTTTTTCTCTAATGTTCATTTTTCTCTTTCTTTTCACACTTCCTTCATTATTTTATCCTCTGTATCTTTCGTCCACTAGTTTCCTTCCCTTTTTTCTTTTGCCTCACAAGTTTGCTCTGTTTCTTCTGTTAGTTGTGTTTTCTTTTTCTCAAGCTTTCTTTCCCTTCTTTCTTTTATTTCTTTGTGACCTCTTCTCTTTCTTCCTTTTGTCTGTTGTATTCCTATCGCTTCTCTTTTTCTGCCCCATCCGCTTTCTCTCCCCTGAGGCCTAGTTATCAATGGACTAACAGGTGCAGTGACACCGCGGCTCAGAGACCTATGAACCTCACTCAACTTTAATTTCAGCTGTATTTTCCTACTGAAATTGCAGTCAACCATTTTTCTTTCATACTCCAAGGCCCATGGCACGGTTACTAGGTCACTTGTCCTATCCATCTTTACTCCCCACTCCCTCTTTCCCTTCACCCTCCATTCCGTCCCAAATGATATTTTTGTTATGATGTTTTGAGCATTACACTCTAATGCCAAACGATTATTCCTGATAAAGGTTTATACGCAAATTGTATATGATTTAAGATAGAGGAAGAAGGCAAATTGAAGTGCTTTAGTTAAATGCTGGCCCATTGGAATTATATGGCAAGAAAAGACAAATTTATGAGGCAGGGTTGGCCAATTTATGTGGCAAGAAAAGTCCAGTTCTGAATTAACAATGGCAATAGTTCTTACTCAAGGAAATGCGAGACCTATTGCATTGCAAATGCTTGTTTTCTTTGTTGTAATTATTATTATTGTCCCTCCCACCCCGCCGTAATTACAAGCCAGCTGCCACTGTCCTACTGAGCACTGACAATAAATTTTTGTTTTTTGGTGATCCTGAACAGCATGGGGAAACAGTATAGGGAAAGATAATAGAGCTGCACTGGCACAGCCAAAGGCGAAATCTATTGGCATCGCCAATGTTTGTTAAGATTTACATGGGACTATTTTCTAGTTTCCAGGGAAGAACTGCGCCAGGGCGTAAGCTGAGGAAATCAGGAAGCTCTGAGGATTAGAGGTAGACCCATTATGGGTGCATCTAGCAAGACCTAGCTCGTGGGAATCAAAATGTGCTCACCGCCAATTTTTACAACTTAAAAATCTTATATTTTGTCATCTGTTTTGCGGCGATATTAGTAGAAATTATGGAGCTATTGATAAGGGGCACTTAATTATTTTTACAACTGCTCTATATCTGCCCCCTGGTCTCGATTCAATACATTTTTGTCCTTCCAACTCTGGCCCAGAGATAATGATGGGTCTGTTTGAGATAAATGGACATAAAAAACAAAGTTTGAGAAATGAAATAGCATCAGAAAGTGAGCCAACAAATATGTGATGTGAGTGAAGTCTTGATTCAACAGGTGAGCTTTAGCTGGTTGCAGTTCATCGATTAAAGAAGAAATTGTAGAGCGTACAATGCGCGGTGGATCATGTCTAGACACCTTGAGAGAAGCGGGGCACAGAGGGGATCGATTACGTGTAATAAGAAGGTAAATGGGCCATGCAAAGCTTGACAGTGATATCTAGGTGCAGCAGAAAGGAGATAGGCACCGGTACTGGAGCTGCACATTTCGCAATTCGCGAATTTATTTTTGGCCTTAGATGTACCTTTTCAGCTGAAAACACCTCATTTATTCCAGCCAGAGACTGACAAAGGGATTACTGACAGCTGCAAATGTATTTATCTCTGTGAACTGCTCCACCATGATTGTGGAGAAGTTGTAGTAGTCAATCCCTTTCAATGGGTGGGAAGTGGGTGGTCCAAAACATGGTGTGTCTTAGAAGTTTAGGAACACCCACAAACATGTACATTTGTGGAGTAGCTCCACTTCCAGGATGAGAGGGGGAATGGATAATTCTCAGATTTTCTGGGGATTTTGGAGAAGTGTCTCTCCATGCAGAAAATGTTTTCCCAACGGAGAAATGTACATTTTCACAGGAGACGTAATTCTCAAAACCACCCTGTTGCGGAGTTCTATGCTATGTAGGATTGAGCAGAGGGAGGCTAGAACTTCGTGTGACGTGACACATGACATTCCCAGTTGTGCACCCTGGTCTTTAAGTAGCTAATGGCTGCAAAAATGGAAGAAATACATGCAAACCAAGGGCCCCATTCACAACAGAAAATTTGGTCCTAACCATTGGTTTATGACTGAGGTTATCTTTTTGAAACCTGACAGGAATCCAAAAAGGGATTCTTGGCATGTGTAACTTCGTTTATGTGTGTAGCGAGCTCTGCCACGAGTGGAAAGCTTGCCACATTCATAAACCCTAGCCAAGGGGGGCAGACAGTCGATATACCAAGAAATATAAGTTTTGAAAGTTTATGAACGCCCAGAAACACGGATGTTAGTCGACATTCACAAATCCCTTCCATTCCCCCTCAGTCATGATCTAGGATGGGGAGCAGAATGGATCACCCCTATAGATGGTGCAGGTGTTGGGGAAGAAGGGTCCCCATGGAAGAGCAAAAAAGCGAGTTTGTGGAGGGAATCACATTTTACTGGTGCAGAATTCTTAGCTATGTAGAACTCTGCACAGTGGAAATAGGATCCAGTTAGAAATGCCACAAGATGTTCCCAGAAACACGCGTCTTGGCAAACATTTTCATGCGGATTCTTGGGAATATTTGTGATTTCCGGATATTAGTAAATCTACTTTTGCACATAAGTGTAAATCTGCAAGTGTAGGTTTAATGTTTTCTTTGCGAATCAGGCCCAGTGTGTGTATGAAACCCTCTTCAACTAATCTTTGATGTTTTTCAACTTGCTTTATTAAGCACACAATAAAAATTAGAGATCTTCGTTGTCTAAGATCAATCAAAGAACTGATTACACTTTTTCAATTCATTATATATTTATATAATTCTTTTCATGTTTGTGTTTATCAAGATCTGACCATATATTCTATACAGGTGGTTAGAAAAGTTGCAAAGATAAAGAAATGCAAAAAATCAATAGCAGAATTTTCAATTGTTTATTATGTTATTAGTATATTAAAAATATTAATTTATGTTACATATTCTCAAGAATTATTTGCAATCGTTTCATAGATTTAACCTATGGCTTTATACATCGTCTACAATTATTAAAAATTATATAAATAAAATAAAATTACACATTTTATCATCGATAAAATCCAACACCACTGGAAGAAGGAGCCAGTATTGCAGTGAAGAGGAGAGTAATAAAATGCAACATGAATCGCAAAATGGCAAGACAGAATAACTAAGTGAAATGACCAGTGTATGGTTAGAGGTGCAAATACAGAGGTTAAATTACCACACCCATTTAATAGAACTATAGGACTACTTCACATTACTGGTATGATAATGAAAGACAGCATCTTAATAACAAGCCCAAAAGAGACTGCAGGTCGATTCTCCAAGGACTCAATCCTAAGAAGAAACCTGCTACCCACCGATGGTTCCCCGAACAGGAAACATTTTATTTTTTTAAGTAGCCCCAGCGTGTTGTAACATGGGCTAATTTGAAAAAAGGTTTTAAGTTTGGGAATGTAAATAGTCATCACGTTCTGCTGTTCACCGAAGGTCATTATCACTGTGTTTGGTGTACATCACAGGGGTCGCAAATAGTGAGCAGCCCCATTAATATTCACTTGGAAGGTCGTTCTGCAACCCCGACAACTGGACATTTTGCAGTGTGACCTATTAGTTTATGAGTATTCTCTCAAAAAGTGGACAATTTTCAACCACTTTTTGTAACCAGTCTTTTGATACATATGGCTTCTAGTGCTTTCTAAATATAAATATTTGAATGAATAATGACATAAAAACGACTACTAAAAATAATAATATATTATTATTATTATTGTTACTACTTTTGTTGATTGATGTTTTTATTGCTATTCTTAATTTATTATTGTAATTTGTTATATTGTTTTTCTTTTTTTCCTATATTACTATTTCTATTGTTCTTTAATATTATTATATGTAAAGAAACAAACCCAGTCCTCTCATGGAAAGAGAACATTCAAAATAACAAAATGTAAGCAGATGTATTTGTATATATTTAAACAGAGAAGGACATTTCAAAATAATCTTGTTTTTTTCTGCAGCCACTTCAACAATGATTTTCATTACTAAATTTTCTTTTCAGCACTCTCAAAAATAAGAGGTTGTTTATTGCGGCCTTTGCTGCAGTCTTGGGTGCTTTCAACTTTGGTTTTGCGCTGGTGTACACTTCTCCCGTCATCCCTGCTTTGGAGAACAACAGAGACCCCGTCATCAAAGTGACATCAAAGGAAACGTCATGGTTTGGAGTAAGAATTTTACATATACATCTTACAGCTTTGCTGACCTTACGTTGAAGAATATATTATTCACTATTCCTTTGTGTTGTATGTCAGACTATTGAAAACTTATTATTTTCCATAGATGATATTGCCTATATCTTGTTTAAAGAAATATTTCACCTTTGAAGAGATTTCTTTAGTTTCTCCAATGGTGTTATCTATTTCAGTGGATGCTGGTGACCTTTAAACGTGGTGGTGTGCAATCCTTTGTTCAAGTTCCAAAGAGCTTTTTCCTGAAGGGTTCTCTTTCACTTTCTTGCACCAAGTTTACTTTCTTACTCTGTCTCACTAATTCATTCAGACTCACTCATTCCACTCTGTCTCACTCAGTCTCACTCATTCTCACTCATTCTGAATTACTCAGTCTTACTGTGACAGTCTCACACACAGTAACACTCAGTTACACCTACTGCCATTCTCTCTCCCTCCCATTCATTCTCACACATACTCATCCTTACAGTAACTCATTCTCACCCTCTCTGACTCAGCCTTTCACTGACTCTCTCACTTCAGCTCACACCTATAGTACACAGACATGCTCACAGTGAGCTCTGAAAAATCTCTCTGATGGCTGGTGCAGGCATTTTTCATGCACATATGCCAGCAATCAGACAATCTCACTAGCTGCCTTAGTTTGTTGCTGGACCTGAAGCCGGTCTGCATTTAATATTTTTTATTGTATCAAGAGTGAATAATTATTCACTCTTGATACAATAAAAATGGACCACAAAACAAGAAGGGTGTAGTGTAGCTGTGAAGCCCATAAAAGAGAGCCGCCACTTGTCCAAGGACACCTATCCATCAAACCAATCCATCCACTCAATCATCCATCCACTCACTTATCCATCCCCCTTTCATCCATTCATTCATCCTTTCAATTATCCATCCATCCTTTTGCCCAGCCATCCACCCTTTCGCTCCATCTATCCATCCCCACCCATCATCCTTCTGTTGGCTCATCCATCTATCCACCCTTTCACGGAGCCATCCATCCTTACACCCAACCATACACACTTCGTCCCATCCATCCACCCATCCATCCATCCCTCCATTTACCCTTTCACTCAGCCATCCATCTTTTCACTCACTCATCCATTCATCTGTCTATTTATCCATCCATTATTTCACCCTTTCACTCATCCATCCATCCTTTCACCCAGACATCATCTACACTGCTTTTTACTCATCCATCCATTGTTTTACTCATCCATCTTTACATACATCCTTTCACTCATCCTTCCTTTCACCCATCCATCCACACTTCCACTGCATCCATCCATCCATCCACTCATCCATTCACTTACCCTTCCATTCATCCATCTGTCCATTTTACCATCCATCCATTCTTTCTCTCATCATCCATTGATCCATCCATCCATCCTCCCTTTTACTCATACAGCCTCTCTCTGTTTCACTCTTCCATTCATTCTTTCACTCATTCATCCATGCATCTATCCATCCACCATTCCATCCATCCACCCATCCATCCTTCTTTTCACTTACTCACCCTCCAAAGTTAACTATGAGCCCTTGTCTGCCGATCTGCAGACAGAAGAGGCCCATCAAGAACCCCATCCCCGCCCGTAACTGCTGATGCAGGGATTGGAGTGGAGTAGGGTGGGTGGGGGTAATAGGGTGATGATGCCCCTGATGCACAAGCTTAAGTGCATACTTACCTCTTAGTCCACTAATGCAATTGTCAGGAGCCGGTTCCTTCCTTCTTTTGGGCCTCCACAGAGTCTAAATAAGGAGCACTCTGTCATGCTCAGCTCCATAATGTTTTTTTTCAAATTGAAACCAAATGCAGTTATAAACATGTGTTACTGCCAGGAGAGCAGCCCCCCTGCACCCCTCCTACAGCCTGCCCCTCTGAGGTAACCAACAACTTGTTGCTACCCACTCCCTCCTTGTCCTCGAGGGCCTGCCCCTTCTGCAGCCACTGAAGTGGATGGAGTTTTGTAACTCCCCCAAGGCCACTGTTCATGCCCCCCAAAAGCATCAATTGCTTTCTAATTTAACACTCTCTCTTCTGTGATGTCACTGCTGTAGCTGGTGCCTGCAGGCCGAAGGAAACATCGCCCTGCTGGAACTTGTGGAATAGGACATCTGCAAAGTTCAGGAGAGTTCACCCAGGAGCTTCAGCACTATCTCGGAGCAGTAATTTCTTTTCAGCTGCTCTTTGTTTTCTTCCCTGTTCTTGCCTCTCTCCCAAGGGTGGCAGGGGAACCCCCCTTTTGCCCATTAACACCAGTCGCCGCTGGTCTTTTTGTAATATATATTTAGGACACAATGTTTTTGTCAGATAATAGTTTGGTTCTGGGATTCTGGCCTCATACCATTCCTCTGCATGTGCAAAGATAGAGCAAATGCAGATTTCATCTTGAAAGAACTTGGTTCTGTTATGGAAAATACATCATATTTTAGTCATTTCTTGTGTACTGCACTTATGAAAGGAAGTGAAAGTGTGTGTCTCCTCTAGGAGCACCTTAGTCACCAGGGGCCTGGAGATTCTTCCGACATCTCGGCCTAAATGCTAGAAGATAACTCATTCCCCTCACTAGCTTTCAAACCTACCTAACATTTACAGACCTAGGGTGGCTGGCAACGATATATATATACATACATACAAATATATATATACAAATATTTCGGTTGCCTGACGTGTAAGCCACTCAATATCCCATAAGCATGGTTGAAAGCAATGTTTAGAGATAAGGCATAAAGGAAACCCCACTGTGTTTTTACCCCATATGTTAATGAAAATTTGGTTATGAGAGCCTTAGACAAAGGTAAGTTATCTTAAATCTCATGATTGTGATCAATGTGCTTTTCGCATATGTTCATAATGTTCTATGTGTTTTTACCACTGGGCACTTACACTTCATATTTCATATTGTACAATAGAAAAATATGCAATAAACTCTACTGCCTTTTTTATTTTGCTGACCTGTGTGCCCGTGTTTCTGACATGAGTGTTTTATTACCGCTTCTATGCGCTATGCACTTCTGATGCTAACTTATGGCTCTACTGTTGACCTTTATCACTGTTAATTCTGCTGTTTTCATATTGATGGCCAATATTCCCGTTGCTGACAAATTGGTTCCTGGCGATGTATGTCTTCATGTGTCTGGCGTGTGATCCTTGAGAATGTAATTTTATTAATTCGAAATTCTGTTTATTTAGGTTTGTATAACTAGACCGCAAATTGGCAATGCTAGGTCTCAGCCTGATTGCACTGACATCTGTTTTAAAGCTGCTGAACAAAAAATGTTGCTTTTATTTTCCATTAATGAGTTTTCAAGTTGGTGTCTCTATAGCTAGTGTTTTTCCATTTCAGAAAATAAAAGAAATCAATTTCACTTTGTGGTGATGTTTTTCGACTGAGCTTACATGTATTATTTTTTCTCCCTTGAGAAGGAAGCTATGTTCTAAATTTAACCTTATTTGTAACACATTCAAAGTCCCTAGCCCGAGTCTTCTTTAGGAGTTAATATTTGGCTGCAATGTATATTGTTTTCAGTTGTTGCATAAATGCCACATTATTTTTCCTCATTTTCTGTGCAAAGTAGCTGGTCCTTAAATTGTTTCCTATTTTATGTATTGCATTTTCTTTTTTTATTATTGGTTCATGTTATTTGTACTTGCTAGTACAGTTTTATGATGCTAAATCTCGCCATGTTGAGTGTGTGGATTTCCACTGTCTAAAATCTATAAAATGTGCCCTTTCTGGTATGTGTGCCAGACTTTGCTTGCCTTTCAAACTGAGCAGTCTCTATGTCATACTGTTATCTGACTCTACACATGATGCTTTCACTATCAAAGGCAGTCTCCACATTAGACTGCCTGCTGATTTATACTTGGACCTTTTGGCACTTTACTTGGAGGCAGATTTCATGCCAGTCCTCTTCATGTTTATAGTAAGACTCTCCATGGTTCTTAAATGGATCAGATTTTATGCTAGTCCTTCACTGAACTATATTTTCGTTCTAGCTACTTGCTTACTTTTGGAAAATACCTTATTTTATGACCTCCCCTCCTCACCTCTGGTATTATTACATATATTATTGGGGACGATTTGAATCTGACAAACTATTTTGACAAATTCAAGTCTCAGTTGGGAATTGGCGCAATGTTTCTGGAAAGTATGATTAAAATTGTTTTATCAGGGTAATCCAAATCAAGGGTTGATCATACAAAACAAAAGACTCTGAAATAAATCTACATTTGTACATACAACCCAGTTCAAACCAGCAGAAATACTGGCATATGAACAGGCAGTTATCCACGATGTGGAATGTCTCAATGTTGCACAGCACGATCTGTTCCATAACTTATCTCACACTCAATGTATAGCAATGAAATAATTGGAAAAACAACAATTCAATCATTAAACCAGCAGACAAAAGGGGCGCCATTGTGGTTATGTCTAATAAAATGGGTGACACCGAATGTAAATTCCTTCTATCATCAACCAACAATTATGAGATCCTAGCAGTATATCCTACCCCTAGCCTCAGGGTTATCATTCAGAGTAGCGGTTAATTTGTAAATAAAAACGTACCGTGCCCAAAGCTCTCCTCTGAAACTTGTGGTTTCTGCAATTATATGTGCGAGCACAGATTACTGAGGAAACATAATCCTAAAGCCACCTCGGCCTCTTTAATCCATTTACAGCCACTTTCTGCCCCCTCTTCTCACTGTTGCAGCTTTCTGCTTTCTTCCTTTGTGATGCTTTTCCGTCTTCCTCTTCCTCCGTATTTCCCATATGTGACTTTTGCTCACAGTAAATGCATGATGCAAAAAAAAAAAGTGCTGAACCCCAAAAAATAAGTGCCCGTGTCCCTCACCGGCAACCACCGGCTCAAATTGAGCACTGTTTACCGGACAAGAGGCTGAATTCCCAGTGGCGAAAGAACCACTGATAGCACAATTCTGTAATTTCTCCAAAATTCACAAAATTAGGTTTCCACCACCAGGCAGACCAACAGTCTCGGGGGTCAACTGGATCTTGGAACCCCTTTTTCAGTTCTGACTTTGGTTTCTGACACCACTAGTGTAAAGGATGCTCTCATAGTAAAAGTATACTAACGATGTCCTGTGCTTTTTACGTTACAAGAGCATTAATGAGAACAGTGACCAGCTAATTACTGTGAATATTGAAGCGTTCTACTACAGCATACCCCAGGAAAGAGCTCTAGAAATAGTAGAGGGCATCCTTAAGAATTTCATGTTGGATATTATCACTCCAGTACATTTTGTCATGGAATGTGCCAGGATGCCCCTGATGGAAAACCTTTTTTTTGTATGAAATCACTCTCTATAATTAGATTCAGGGAACACCTATGGGCAGCACTTTTGCCCCAGGTTTGGCTTGCCTGTATGCCCATCAATTTGAATGCTACTATATATACAGTGTACCCAACTCTTTCATAAACCAGGTAAAGGTATGGAGGAGGTACATTGATGATGTATTTTGTATTTTTATTTTGGCATGGTAGTACTAGTTATGCAGAGGCCCTGCAGTTTGTGGAGTGGGTCAACAATTGGGACACCTTTTTGAAACTGATTCACACTATTGATTCAAAGAAAATTACCTTTTCTGTATCTGGGAATTGAGATGAGAGAAGAGCACTTTGAAAGTAAACTCTTTGAAAAACCAACTGATAAAAATTGACTTTTACGTTTCTATAGTTTCCATTCAAGGTCTCTACGTGAAAACGTTTCCTTTGGACAAGGGTTGTGGGTCTGATGTAACTTCTCCAGATTGGAGACATTTAACTCACAAGTGGACCCTCTAACTTATAAACTTACAGCCAACTTAAACCCTAAGAAAATCACTAAGATACCAAAGAAACAGGCTTCTAATAAAGGACTCTCTTCTAGAAGCGCAACAAAGAGAAGAACCAGACAGACATGTGTAACTACGTTTACATCTGTGTGAAAGAAGGTCATCACTGAAAATCACCAGAAATACATGGAGTCTCTCCACTTGTTCTTCTATGAACAGGGCTGAAGTGTCAGAGACAGGGTGGAGCACAACAGGAATAGTCACTCCTACTGTAGATGATGAAACACTATGGAGAATACCACTTATAACAGGTCCCTATGCCTGTGGCAGGTGCTTTATGTCCCCATTTACAGGTACCGCAAAGGAGATCGATTGTTTGGCATGGAAAGACCATGGATACTTAGAGGCCCACACTAATTGCAAACATGAGAATGTTATTTATATGATAACGTGTCCATGTGGCCCCAGGTACCTAGGGATGACCTCACACAAAAGATGTATCAGAATCAGTGAGCATCGCACTCATATACGATGCAAGAAGAGCTCCACAAAAATGAATAACCACCTTTTGTTGAAGAACCATACATAAAACGACATTAAGTAGATGTTTCTTGAAAAAGTGACTACTGACCATCAAATAGCACTTACATACCTTGCTAAACAAGGAACCACTATGGGTATACAGTCCGAGGACACACACTGATGGCCTTAATGATGAAATACCCTTGTTGCAGATCACACCCAGATGATACAGCCATTCCTTTGACTTCATTGATGGATCCCTATCTGGCCTGACCAGGTCCTTATGAGCCTACTTAAACCCTTTAGATATACTTTGGTTATTACAGTAGATGTTTTAATATCCTGCATCCTTCCTCTTCATACACCATATTGTACTAATAAGTCTTTGACGTACATAGTAGAGGGACATACTCCACCACCACTCCACTACCCTCAGATAAATGTACAATTTCTTAAGAAAGCAAAGCCTTTAATGACCACACTAAATGTACAGCATGAACTAGGCAGCATTAAAAGGTTTGTTACCCCCTCTCCATTCTAGGCAGATTAAGCATGGTATAAGGGTTTAGCCATTTTCTCATTGGTGGGCATACGTCATTCACTATATTATGTTGTCACATTAACACAGTAATTTTCAATGAGTGTGACGGCCACCGTGCAGCTAATCACCTGCGGGGCTCTAAAATTCCCAGCATCCCAGACACGTTAGGAGGAACCACACACCGCACCATATAGACGTGCGTATGTCTGTGGGCGGGACTTTCCCCATGTGACGTGGAAACTCTGGGCAGGGCCACAATCGAAATGCTTTAAAGCGCCAGACTGCCACTTGAATGAGTAATATTCGGAGGGGTTGACAAGAATACCTTTGACGAAGCAAGTGCTGGTGACCAACACGAGGAGGACATAATCCTGTTTTTTTTTGCCTAACATTCGCCTTTGGCTTATTAATCATATTCTCTATGTACATTATTTATTCATAGGTTGTGACTACAAGGGTTTCCCCTTCGAACCTCTACATGGGGCCCCCATTAAATTAGGCTAGGGTAAGACATCCTTATGATGTGTTTTTGAACCTTTGCATGGTTTGCACAACCCTCACGTATCTGCAGTGGTTTGCTGTGTGCACTAATAACGTGTGTGAAATGATATTTAAAAAGTAGTTATTACAAACATGAAAGCATTTATTTTCTTTACATGTTTATTTTCTTTATCGTTCGTATTATTTTTGTTGTGTTAATGTCTCTAGGCATGTGTTTTAGCAATGTTTTTCTATGTTATGTGTTTCACATAACCTACTGGACCAAATAAACCATGCAACTCCAGCAAACGCTGTCCCACAGGACTGTACTAATAGGTATAGTGTGCCCATTGATTAGCGTATGTACGTGTTTGTAGTAGAGGAGTTAGGAAAATAAAGATCTGGCCCCTTAAGAAATCCTAGGACCCTTTAAAGGCCACTATACTGGCTGAAACATGTCGACCCAATGAGATGCAGAGATAATAGATAATTCCCCTAATCGCTACAGGTTTTAATCATTCCCCCATTGTAAGGAAGGCCTCCGGGTTGGGGCACATAGATTTTTAGACCTTCTATATCCTGGTTTCACATTTACCCACCTCCTCAAAAGTACTTCTTGTACCAACGAGGAGCCCAGCCACCACCAGAAGTTTTTCCTGGTGAATGAGGTGCTGCCAATGATGAAGCATGATTCCCAGGGGTGATAATGAGGTCATATCTTTCAATTTTCTGTGAATTCTTTCATCCAACACTTATCAGGAGACATAATACAAAACAACAAAGGACTCTTGACAAAGAGTAGTTTCTATGAAGTGAGTTTCTTTGTTAAGTCTGGTCACTTGTTCTTTATTGGATGTTGCTGTACAGTTAGGGACGATGCAAAATAGTGACCGCCCATTTTCTTCTTGTTCCCTAAGACCTTCTTCCACATCAGGAATCTAGGTCCTCCTGGTTGTAGATAACTATTTTTGCTTTCTTTAAAGATAATTCTTAAATTTGAATAAACCTTTATGGTTTTGACTTTAAATTTTGTCCTGCAAAGGTTTTCTGTTTTTGCACAAGGACTGTTGACATTAGGCTCTTCTCTTGACCAGCAGCCTTCTTTTACTGACTTATGTGCTTACTGACGTGGATAGCTCTACTGTTAATTTGCGTAGTTGCTGCGGTGATCTGTGGGCACCTACTGTTGAGCAGTGTGACTTGTTTCTGACTTGTGGGGTTCTTTTGTCCTACATGATTGTAATATTGACCCTTGTGGATTCAATGCTGACCTCTGTGCTCTTGTTTCCAACATGTGTTGTCCTGCTGTTGACAGTACCATATCGCATTTATTTCCTCCACAGTCTGTGTTCGCACTGGGTTCCATTGTTGGAGGCGGGAGTGCCATGTTTCTGAATGACTTCCTGGGCCGCAAGCTGAGCATTATGTTTTCTGCTGTCCCTTGTTCTATTGGCTATGCACTAATGGCCGGAGCCCAGAATGTGTGGATGTTGCTCCTTGGGAGGATCTTGACAGGCTTTGCAGGGGGCTTGACCTCTGCCTCCATACCGGTAAGATATTTTACTTGTGTGTCCATTGGATCCAGATAGGACTTGTGGACTTTTGACGGCCTTCAAAATGTATCTGAGAACTGAGTAACTGAGAACCATGTCCGTGACTGCTTTTAAATAAAGCAGTTTTTTTTTTTTTAATGCAGCCCGTTTTCCTTAAAGGAAAACGAGATGCATTTCAAAAACAAAAAATTAAATCTGCTCTGAAAAAATGTTTTCACTGACATCCACAAAGGGGAATGGGTTGTGAATGGGTTAGCACAAGTGTGACACTGGTGCTAACTGAGATAGTTTTGGGGTCACAAAACAATCATACATGGGACTGCGAGTCGCAATTAGGAAGGGAACACCCCTTCCTAATTGCGAGTCGTAATCCCTTTTTGCGTTTCAGTAAATAGTTTACCCGAATCGCAAAAATGGGTTGGTACATGGGAAAGTGCATTTTGCACGTCGTAAACAGCCCGATTCACTGTTTGCGACGTGCAAAGTGCTACGTACATGTGGCCCTTAGTTCTCTCTGCAAACTGTGTTCCCATTTGAAACAACAATTGGAACCACAAAAATAGAATGCATCTAAAAAGATCAACATCAGGTTATAGTAGGAAATTTTGATTATTTCCATATGGGCAGATTTATAGCAAAAAACTAGGGGTGGGTGATAAATTCCACTCCCCGTCGAAGTTGTTGGAATTCTGGCCACTCTGTGTTACGCTTGTAGTGCTATGTTCTGGCTAAACTCTGCCAACTGCTGTGTGGTGGAGTATATTCTTGCATGCGGCTCACCAACGGTAAGTTGGCGAGCGCAAGTGAGAATTGGTGTTCCCTAAAGTGCTATTTTTGGATAATAGGAGGGCAGGATATTCCCAAACTGGGCGGACACGACCCTTTGTGGTGAGAAAGCTGCCACTCAAGTAGAAAATATCTACTTAAATATCTAATTGAGCGGCAGCAAAACAAGCTTGAGAAGCAGCGCCCTCTGGTGCACCGCATGGTGCCATTCACTCTCATTTCAGCGTGGAACAAGCTCACGGGGCTAAAAATCAGTGCAAGCAGTGCGTCCTGCCAAGTTCCACCCATTCATGGAACTCTGCGGAATCTCACAGAGCTTTCATGTAACCCCACAAAATTCCACATAGTGAAACTCTGCAAGTTTCACCCACCACTACAAAAAACATTCAGAGGTCTCTCTCCTCCTGTGCCCCATCAAAGTTCTGGGGAAGGCCATCAATACCCATCTCACAGAATACCTGGAAAGAAGCGGCTTGCTCGACGCCTCCCAATCCAGCTTCTGTGCCAACCACAGCAGGGAAACATCCTTGACGTCAGATGCAGCTGTTACCAACAAGGTGGCACTCATTTATCCAGCATAAGCATAATAGCTTCTGAGCTAAGGTTGCTGGGTGTGAACCCTGTGCCACTCAGGTCACCTAAAGGTCCTACAGAGAATACATTTAATCATAAATGTAGGGTCTGTATACAACCTAAGGGCCAGACTGATCTGGTTTTCGAGTGCATTGAACTATACTCAGAGGATATGACTATGCTAGTGGAGAGAGGGGATCTCACACATCACTGCAGGATAGAGGAAAGCATGGCTAGATCTCCTCTAGACTGGCAAAAGAGGTACGGGTTAAGCGGGTCAGCACTAGCAACTAATGATGCTCCATGTGTCTCACTATGATGATCTATTTTTTTTTTTACTTGCAGGTGTATGTGTCAGAGATCTCTCACTCTGGTGTTCGGGGGTTTCTGGGTGCTTGTCCCCAGATCATGGCAGTTTCTGGTGCCCTGGTACTTTATGCCTTAGGTAAGTATCACAGGTTTAGCTCAAATCCTTACTGTTCTTCGGGTACATGACCCAAGTTAAATAACTAGCGGTTTCACCAGCATAAACAGGATGTGTTTTATTTGTTGTATATTTCAATGCAAGCTTGCAAAGCTTCATGGCCTCTGGTGACATCTAAATGGAGGACAACATATTTATTGTCTTCTAGGGATTGCTGAGCAGGGATCTCAGTAGCCGTCATCAATCATCTCTAGAGCACATATTTATGAAAAAGTTGTGCATCAGAGCTGTTGTGCAGCTTTTCTGCTCCCCCCTACCGGCACCTAACGACACCATGTGTGTGCCGCATTTATGATATGGCGCACCACTGCACATGTTAGGGAATTAGTGTCAGAAATTTTTATGTTAGTTTGGCGGGTTGCAGGATTAGCGCCAAAAATGTTGACGCTAATCCAGCAAAGTGAAAAGAGGCCCATTTAAAACAATGATAGCCTCACTTTAACGCCTGCCTCAGGCATACATGCGGCGCAAGGGTTTAGAAAGTGGCGCAATGCATGCATTGCACCACTTTGTAAATATACGTGGCATTTTTGCTAACCTAAAGCCACATTAGCGAAAAAATAATAATTGCTAATGTGGCATAAGGTGGCACTAGGGCCTTCATAAATATGGCCCTAGGTCTGAGAAAAATACTTCTCGACCCACTCAACTCTCAATGATTGTACGTTTTTGTCTGGTGTCCTAGCCCTACCCTTCCACTTAAAGTGATAGCCACTCCAGAGATAGTCCGTAAAGTTATTGCATTCCTCGAAAAAGAAACTAAGATTGGTATGGGCAGAAGTATGGCTCCCTGTCCCTACCACTTGCTGAATGTAACAAGTGAATTTCACAGAGCCTGCAATGGCCTTTGACTCCAAAGGGGAGCTTATATAGCACCTCTAAAGACTAATTTGTTAAAAGTTAAGTTGGTCCCTTAATGATTCCCATTCTGAAAGAGTTGACCATTTTCACCCATATGTTCTCGCTTAGGTGCAGATTTCCGACTGTTTGGAATTGCCAGAGTTATTCTAGGTCACACCTGTAAACCGTGCGCCAGTTACATCCTTCCTGGCTTCACTTTTGAGAAAGTTTTCTCAGTTTCTTTTTTTGCAGTGAAACAACACATATATATGTATAACAGAGCAAGTGTACATATGCAGGGGCAGATTTAACAAAATGTCACGCAGCACATCAAGACACTGTGCTGCGCTCCGTGACAGGTAGAGGACAGGAATGTGCCATATTTAATCTTATTTGGCACATTCCTACACTCTCTTTGTGCTGACTGGTGCCAACACAGGCTCCCTTGCACCATGGTGGAAGGGTGCCTGTTTTGCAGGCAGGGCTGTTTTTATGGACGGACACCTTCCTGCACAAAAACAATCCTCTTAGGTTTTTTCCCTCTTTCTACATATGCTGCAGGATGCAGCATACGTAGAAAAAGGAAAAACAAGGAGAAATAAAGTTATTTCTTCTCGTTACGCCTCCCCTTGGATGGCATAGCATTTTGACACATTCTCTGGTCTACTACTCATGGTAAATCTGGGAATACGCCAAAATCCATGGGTGGATGCGTGGGAACACTCACGCTCCACCCATGGAACCCCTTCCTGAGACAGAGTAGTGCGAGGCAGAGACTTGCGCTGCCTTCTATTACTCCAGGTTTACCAAGCAATACAGGGCCACGCAAAGTGACCTCGAGTGGCTTGGTAAATCTCATTCTAGGTTATGTGTTGCCTTGCCTCCCTGTGCCTGGCACAAGGGCGATGCAAAGCTTTGATAAATCTGCCCACAGTCTTTTAAAATTCTTTTTAATTCCGCCAGAAACATATTTCCCTTTGAGAAACCCTTTTTCCTTTACCACCACTAAATTTAGGGTTTTTTCCCTTCAATTTAGCACGATGGACAGAGAGTGAAGGAGGTCCAGTGCTGGCTGAGACATTCTTCTCCCTCAACTGGATTTTAAATTGGGGTCCACTGGAAATTAGTGTTTTTGTGTGATAGTGTATTCTGTTAGACTTTAGTTCTTAGAAGTCGCAAAGTGCTAAAGAACACACTGTACAGAACATAGGAAGGGATGGCAGTTCGAGCTATGATCCAAAAAGGTATATCAATGAAATATTCTGAGTCACTTTGTGAGAGGTAACAATTAAAGGAATATCGTTTCTAGTGCTTTGGAAAGAAGATTAGGTGTTGCTCTTTCTTGCATGGCTTTGCCTTTTGAACAGATCAGTTCTTCACTTCTATGTTGCTCTAAGATGCCTGTGTCTTTTAACCACGTTTAACCTGCCCTTGGTCTGATTGTAGGTGTAGTGGAGCCTGTCCATTCTGTATTTCCTCTTTCAATCAAGCTTGTCCTTCAGATTTAACCCCATTCTGGATCTCTTTGTAATTTGTGTATGGCCATTGCTGCTCACTGCCACCTCTAATGAACACTTTGCATTTCCCAACTTTTAACTTACTTTAGGGTTGGCTTTAGCTGAAAACCTGTTTCAGGGTCCTGTGTTTTCTCCGTAAAAGCATGCTTGCCATTTTGCGAGGGTTCACTTTAATCTGGTACTAGCAAGAGCCGAGGTACTGCCTGAGGTTATGTATTCCTCCATCTCACTAGGTATCTGAGACATTCCAATAACGCCGGAGTAATCAGAGTAATATTGGTAATTTCACGTTACTCTTTGATTCTTAATTACTGATAGTAACACAATTACTCCTGCTTGCATAGTTAATAGTAATTTGGCAGGGAAAAGTCTACGGCAAGAGCACATTTAACAAACATGAGCTGCCACTTGGTGTTCGTCTTCTGCTTCATCTAGTGCTGTTTCTTAGAGCAAAATGCATCCTTGCGCCCACTTTGGATGCAAGAGTGCATTCTGCACTAAGAAAATGGAGCTAAATGGCAGGAGGAAGTTGGGGGAAAATCCCACATCAAGAGCACATTTAGTGAGTGTGAGTGCCTATTCCTGTGCTGTTGCATTTAGCTCTATTTATTAGCACAAAATGCTTTCTTGTGTTCATTTTGGATGTGAGGGGGCTTTATTTGCACCAGGAAATAGTGCTAAACGTAAAGTTACTCTTCTCACATAATTCCTCATAATTTTTCTGAATTTCTAGGTTATGTTGTGTGATAACAAAGCCCACCGCTACACCTTACATACCTCTTGACTGTGACTATTGGTTTACCAGTGGACTTTGTTTCATCTCCTAAAGCAGAGGTCTCCAACTTTTTCTATAATAAGAGCTACTTATGTTCAATGAACATCAGTCTGAGCTATTGATATTATTAGGGTTGTAATAGTGACCACATCAGACCTGATTACATTAGTGGCCACCCTGTGCAAGATTGCCAGCAGCAATCACATCAGTGTATCAGGCAAAGTTGGCGGAACACATGTGAAAATACTTTGTCAAATGGAATGCCTTTACATGTGTAATATATATCTGCCATAGCTGTGATGCCGGTGACACCAAGATAATGATATCAGTAATACGTCTCCCCAGTGCCCCGTGTCTTATCAGTCAAATATCAGCTTTTAAATAAATTTTGGGAATTTTTCTCTAAACATCCGCTTATAACTTCTGAAGATAACACACCTTTCAGTTTTGGTACACATATATTAAATCAGTAAAGCAAAACCTAATTTAGTAGGCAGGGTTGCAGACTGGAGAGCTACTTACAGGTTGCTGGAGAGCTACCAGTACCTTGTGAGATACCCGTTGGAGAAGCCTGTCCTAAAGCATGCTCTAGTGTTATCGCCAGTTGTGGAAATGACTAATTCTTCTCTCCAAGATCCGATTCTATCCTGCAAATGCACCAGCATTTATATCCAGTATGAACTAGAGCTTTATGTCCTTTATTGTCTCAAGTACTTGTCTGTGTTGCTGACTGGTTGTACCCATGACTGTATCTTTTAGTTTTGTCTTGCCTCCACTAACATGTGCTTGCCATTGGCATTGGTTTGTTGTAGCTAGGACTATGTCATTTGGTTTTGTTTTGCACATATTAATGTGTGCTTGTCCATGACTATGGCTTTTGGTCCTATCTTGCCCCACTAATGTGTGCTGATTGTTTGTAGTCATTCGGGTTAGTTGTGCCCTTATTAATGTGTGCTTGTCCGTGGGACTGATTGTTTCTAGTCATTACCATGTCTTTTGGTCATGTCTTGCCGCCATTAATGTGTGCTTGTCCATGGTGCTGATTGGTTGTAGCCATGACTATGTCTTTTGGTCAGTTCTTGCTGCCACTAATGTGTGGTTGTCCATGGTGCTGATTGGTTGTAGCCATGACTATCTCTTTGGTCATATCTTGCCCGCTCTAATGTGTGATTGTCCATGGTGATGATTTGCTGTACCCATGACTATGTCCTTTGGTTATGTCTTGCCCCCACTAAGGTGTTTTTGTCCATGTTGCTGATTGGTTGTAGCCATCACTATGTCTTTTGGTCATGTCGTGCCCCAACTATGCTTGTCCATGGTGCGGATTGGTTGAAGAAATGACTGTGTCTTTTGGTTATGTCTTGCTGCTACTAATGTTTGGTTGTCCATGGTGCTGATTGTGTGTAGTCATTACTATGTCTTTTGGTCATGTCTTGCCCCTATATATGTGTACTTGTCCATGGTGCTGATTGCTTGTAACATGACTGCATCTTTTGGTCATGTCATGCCCCCACTAATTTGCTGATTGGTTGTGGCCATGACTGTGTCTTTTGGTTATGTCTTGCCCCGACTAACTGCTTGTTCATTGTGCTGATTGGTTGTTTGTAGCCATGATTATGTCTTTTGGTCATGTCTTGCCCCTACTAGTGTGAGCTTGTCCATGGTGCTGGTTATTTGCAGCTATGACTATGGGGGTCATTATGACCCTGGCAGTCAGTGGAAATATGGCTGTAAGTACCGCCAACAGGCTGGCGGTATGTACAGCCATATTATGACATTGGCGGGTTGGCTGAAGCCAACCTGCCAATGTACCACTCTGACCGCCATGGCAGTGACAGCCGCCAGGCTGGAGATATCTATCTCTAGCCTGGCGGCTGTCACTGTTCCACCCGCGGGATTATGACCCCGCCTACCGCCATGGTTTTTGTGGCTTCCTTACCGCCACGAAAACCATGGCGGTAGGCACTATCAGTGAAAGGGAATTCCTTCCCTGTCACTGATAGGGGTCTCCACCCGCCCCCTCCTCCCTCCAGTTACCCCCCACCACCTGCCTCTCCAATGCCCCCCTCCCCACCACCCTACATTCACGCCCCCTTCACACACACACACATACATACACACAAATATTCCCCAAAACACCCACACATGCATACTTCCACTCACACACACCTGCACACACTTTCAAACATGCACGCACACACATATTCACAAAGCATAACATACACACACTCCCATCTTCATACATGCACACTTGCATCCAACACGCAACTCACACCTGCGTACACGCACATACAAACATACACACACACCCCCTCACACACACAACACTCCCCAACCCCCTCTCCTGTCAGAGCACCCACTTACCTGTGTGCAGGGGGTCCTCCGGCAGGAGACCGGGCGCTGCTGCCAGCAGCAGCATACACCAGCAGAACACCGCCAGGCTGTATGATTTCTCATAATACGGCTGGCGGCGGTCTACTGGCGTGGTGCTGCTGCTGGCAGCAGCACCACCTTACCGCCATCCACTGGCATGGCCACAGCTGGATTTCCGCCATCCTTCTGGTGGAAATCCAGCTGTGGTCATATTACGGCAGACTGTTGGTAGCTACGGCGATGGTCTTTTGGCGGCCGTCGCCGTGGCAGTAGGCACTTTTTACAGCCGGTATCATAATGAGGGCCTATGTCTTTTAATCATGCCGTGTCCCGACTAATGTGTGCTTGTCCATGGTGCTCATTGGTTGTAGCCATGACTATGGCCCTCATTACGACCTCCGTCTGACCGCCAGTGTGCCAGAGCACCGCTGGCCCTATTTCAAGTTTCCCACTGGGCTATTTCCGCCCCGCCAGCCCAGTGGGAAACAGGGCCTTGACACTGATGCTGACTCGTAATAGAGCTGGTGGCAATGTGCGGTGTGGCGGGTGCAGCAGCACCCACTGCACTTTCCACTTCCTGTAATTCGGGCAGTGGAAAGTGCGACGGGCTGACCATGGGGGCCCCCGGTGCCCTCATTCCACCATGAAAAGGCTGGCGGATTGGGGAGTCATAATCCCCAGGGTGGTGCTGCATGCAGCGCCACCCTGGTGGATTACAACCACTGAGACCGCCAGGCTGTCGGCGGTCAGACCGTGGCAGCTCCACCACGGTTGTAATGTGGCGGTACTGCCACCGCGAGCTGGCGGTCTTAAGACCGCCAGACTTGTAATGAGAGCCAATGTCTTTTGGTTATGTCTTGCCCCAACTAATATATGCCTGTTCATGGTGCTGATTGGTTGTTGCCATTATTATGTGTTTTGGTCATGTCGTTCCCCACTAATGTATGCTTGTTCATGGTGTTGATTGGTTGTAGCCATGACTATGGGGGTCATTATGACCCTGGCGGAAGGCGGAGAAGCGGCGGTAAGACCAGCAACAGGCTGGCGGTCTTTTTTTTTGTATTATGACCATGGCGGTTACCGCCATGGTCATCTGCTGCTTCTCCGTTCCGCCCGCCAGGGCAGAGACCTTGGTCTCCAGCCCGGCGGCCGTCACTATACCGCCGGCGGTATTTTGACCCGGCTTACTGCCGTGGATTCCCTGCAGTTGGAACCGCCATGAAATTCATGGCGGTAAGCACTATCAGTGCCAGGGAATTCCTTCCCTGGCACTGATAGGGGTCTCCCCCACCCCGACTCCCTCCCCGACACCCCCCACTACCCCTGCCACCCCCCCAAAGGTGGCATAACCCCCCTCCCCACCCCGACCCCCAACATAACATCATTCATACACACGCGTACACGCACACACACCGACATACATGCCAACATCCACAAACACAGTTAGACACGCACACCCACATTCAAACATACAAGCACACATCCATACCTACAGACATACACGCACTCATTTCCAAACACACAACACCCCCGCAAGCATACACGCACTCACACACCCCCTCTACATACACACCCGCACACCCCCATGCACGTACACAACACACAACACCCCCCCACTACCCTCCCCTCATGGACGATCTACTTACCTGGTCCGACGATCCTCCGGGAGGGGACGGGAGCCATGGGGGCAGCTCCGCCGACACCACACTGTCAACAGAACACCGCCACGGCGAATCACATGACGTGATTCGCTGGGCGGTGTTCTGTTGGCGTGGAGGTGGAGCAACCTCCACTTCCCCGCCTCCCGCCAGTATGGCTGTTGGCGGCTCTCCGTCCGGAAAGGACGGAGAGCTGCCAATGGTCATAATAGGCCGAGCGGCAAACCGCCACCACTGGCGGTCTTCCGCACGGCGGTCCCTCGGCGGTCTTGGAAAAAGACTGCCGAGGTCAAAATGACCCCCTATGTGTTTTAGTTATGTCTTGCCCTGACTAATGTGCGCTTGTTCATCGTGCAGATTGGTTGTAGGCATGACTATGGGCCTCATTATGAACACGGCGGTAAAAACCGCCGTGTTCATGCTGGCGGTCAAAACACTGACCACCAGCGTCCCCGGATCCCCGCCGGCCGTATTAGGAACATTCCTGTGGGCCGGCGGGCAGAAACATTGTTTCCGCCCGCCGGCCCACAGGAACGCCTGGCCGTGACATTGACGGAGCCGCTGCAAATGCCTCTGTGCAGCGGGTGCAGCTGCACCTGTCACGCAGATGCAGTGATCTGTGCGATGGGACACTGCACCGGGGCCCCTACTCTGCCCATGCCAAGT
The DNA here is from genome assembly GCF_031143425.1 of Pleurodeles waltl. Lineage (NCBI taxonomy): Eukaryota > Metazoa > Chordata > Amphibia > Caudata > Salamandridae > Pleurodeles > Pleurodeles waltl. The sequence goes on along the minus strand of NC_090445.1, from coordinate 1,678,225,111 downwards.
GCATGGGCAGTGCAGGGGCCCCCAGGGGTGCCCCGGTGCACCCCTTCTGCCAGCCTTTCCCACCTGGGAAAGGCTGGTGGCTGAGGAAACATTATCCGAGGGGCAGCACCGCTGCCCTGTCGGATAATGTTTCCAACCGCCGCCAGGCTGCCTATCGGAGGCAGCCTGGCGGTGAGTGAGGGCTGGCGGTGGCGGCCCTCATGGGGTACATTACATGGCTGTGTGGCCGCCATGCCGGCTGGCGGTTTTACCTGCCACCGCTGGCATGGCGGGCCACACCGCCATGTTCATAATGACCGCCTATATCTTTTGGTCATATTTTGCCCCACTAATGTGTGCTTGTCTAAGGTGCTTATTGGTTGTAGCCATAACTATGTCTTTTGGTCATGTCTTTCCCCCACTAATGTGTTCTTGTTAATGGTGCTAGCTCTTTGTTGTCAGGACTGAGGCTGATTGTTCCGTCTTGCCCACTTTAACATGTAGTTGTCCATGGCTCTGGTTGGCTGAATCCAGGACTAGCTTTAGGTTCTGTCTTACAGTGTTCGTCTTTTCTGCAGGTCTGATTCTGCCCTGGCGCTGGCTGGCTGTAGCAGGGATTGTGCCCGTGCTTACCATGCTCATCATGCTCTGCTTCATGCCCTATTCCCCTCGCTTCCTGCTTTCCAAGGGCAAAGATCAGGAAGCATTGGAGGCTCTAGCTTGGCTCCGGGGAAAGAACACAATGTACGCAGAGGAATTCGAACGGATTGAGGACAGCTTAAACCAGGTATGTGAGGCTCATCCTGGTAACGAAGGCTCATGCTGGATATCCTTCTACTAGAAGGCAGTTCTAGAACTAGAATCACATCCTGGAAGGCCTCGCTGAGACATTTTGTGATGGGAAAATGTTTTGTAATATTACACATGGCAATCCCAATTCAGTGCAAGCTTTCTTTTATACTCAAAATTAGATTCCCTGGGACTAGGAATGAGCCAGTGTATTATGTTCTAAGTTGAGCTGTGGTGGCTTTGAAAAGGCAAACAACTCTTGCATATAAGACATGCCCAATTACACCCTTTACACTATGGCCTGATTAGAAGCATGGTCGAGAGATATGAGGTACTTGCTGGAACGGCTATACCTAACTCCATACCAACATACCTTGGCAATATATGTTTCTTCAAGGTACGTAGATGTTGAGTTAGGAATAGTACATCTGTGTTTAGCTATATATACTAATCTTCACGTTATTGTAGTAGTCCATATTCTAGAGTGAATATTATTACAGGACCATCTGCTGTCAATCAATATTGTCACTGTCAACCATGGATGCTTCCCCTGTTGAGCAGTCCTAATTCAGTTGAGTAGACTGAATACACATCCCTTTCCTGCCAGGCGCACAGCTGCGCTGCAACCATATCTTAGCAACCTTTCTCACTTTGTGCTTTGGTGGGCACTGACCAGAAGCCCACAGACTTTGGCTAGGAGTCTGATTTTATTCAGGCTACTCAACATGGAGCCACAAATTGGTATCAACCTCCTCCTCTTCTCACTTTTATAAAGCACAAGAAGAAAGTTTCGGGTGATCCACAGCTTGGGAGAGTGTTAAATCCTTGAATTTAGCTGCCTTTTCGTTTGGCCTTGATTTCTTCCAGTACTCCAAAGGAGAATAAATGCTGCCTCCTTGGGTAAGCATCTTGTATTTTGTCTGGATTAAAAAAAGAATGATCTTTGTACTAACCTAGCAGACATTTACCTATGATACAACCTTGGTAGTTGGTGTATATCTCCAAGGCAAGGAGCAGACCTAGAATCAAGATGGTGGAAGCACTACTTCTGTGACCTGGAAAAAAAGTAAGTTTCATTACCCTGAGTGAAGAGGACCAGGCTTCAAACCAGGGGCATTGAAAAGTAAGGCCAAGCTGACTGAAGCTTGCATTCAAGTCAACATTTGGGAGTAAGTTGCACAGGCACCATAAGAACTTTGAAGGACCTTGAAGACCAGTGCACTAGAACAATCCCAAGAACTCCTGAGTTGTGTACTCTCTATTTATTGTATATATTCTATAATCAAGGAGACCTTGGGCCTGATTCAGAACTCAGCGCATAGGTTTCTCCATCACAACGGTGACGGATATCTCGTCTGCGGAACTCTAAATCCCATAGGATAGAATGGTATTTAGATTTTGGCAGATGGGATACCCATCACCGTTGTGACGGAGTAATCCATTCCCCAAGTGCTAATTCAGGCCCTTAATTATGAAATTGACCGAACCTTTATAAGCTTTCCATTTAAACCATATGTGCATTTATAGACCGCACGGTAATGCCTTTCGTGGTACTCCAGATCGTTACATCCTACAATTTAATGAACCATACCTCTAGTTGCCACACTATAACTTGTCTGCCTTTGCATATTATGCCTTTACACCGCTTCTGTTTAAACAATGTATTGCCTTCAAACCATATGCACTTATAACCCACACTGTAATGCCCTGTGGTTCACACTGTACTTTAACTCCCTATGTTTTTGGAGCTATGTCTTTACACCATATGCTTCTTTCCTTAGGGCAACAAGCTCACATGGGCCGAGCTCAAGGACCCGTACTATTACAAACCCCTCCTGATTACGGTGTTTATGCGCTGCCTGCAGCAGCTGTCGGGGGTCACGCCCATACTGGTCTTCTTGGAGTCCATCTTTAACAAAACTAAAGTAATACTGGTAAGCAGGGGTTTGCTAGTGAGGGCAATAGCACAGGAAGGATATGGGGGAGCTATATTGTGGCTTGCTATTACGCTTTCTGGGTACGATATCTGTTAGATCATGGCAGAAGTTTTGGCTAGGACATGGACTGTCCACTTTTATGGAGAATACTTCATGCAGCTGTAGGAGGTTCTGGATTTCTCCTTTAAAATATAAATCATTTAAGCGTATGGGAGAAGCTATTCGCCGGCACTTGTGTTCATCTTTTAAGGTGATAGAGTGTGAAGACTGTAGGAGGGTTTAGTAATAGAAGTTGATATCACGCTGTAATTTGAATGCATACCCTATATTAGTGAAGGCGCTTGTAAATGGTGTTTGTGCTTCCATAAAGGGCCATTCACACTGATCCGCTATCCCATGAGATGACGCGCACTTGTTAAGTGTCGTCAAGTGCAGTATTTACTAATTGCCCACTTAGCACACCATTTTGAGTTAGTGCATGTTTTCCCCTGTTAAAATGAGTTGAAATTTGTAATATGGGCTGATTGGCCTCACAGGTTGTGGCTATTTTTTCCCAATGCAAATCGCCTTTGCAAAAAATATATTTAAAATCTCAATTTAGCTGCAAATGGGAGTTTGTGGCCAAACTTGGACCAGTTGAAATGAGACCCTACTAGGTGAGAAAGGTCTAGAATGAGAGAAAAGTCGAAGGAGCCAAAGAAACAGAACAACTAACCCGTACCAATGTCTCCCCAGCATGTGTCTTGGCTTTAGTAGTCTTTCTTCTCTTTCTGGCCTTTCATTGCATTGCGAACCTTGTAGTTGTTTATTTTATAGTTCATTTGTTACATAGTAATGTCTGGTTTGAATAGACTAACTTATAATGTCCCATTGCATTATGGCTACAGGGTAAATATTTATTTGCATTTTCCTTCACTGCAGTCTATAGTGGATTTAATTCTCCTTGGAGCTTATCAGAGGGTTATAACTGGAGGTTTTATACGTTTTTATGCTTAATTTTTTGGATATAAATATAGGAGATTCTGCCACTCTTTTATTTGTTTTAGATCAAGTTAGCCATGAAAGAACAATTCTGAGAAGAAAAATAATAGTTTTATAAGACTCCTTTGCTCTTTGAACGACGGTCACGTCTGAGAATGTATGTAGATGTTCTTCTTTCTGTAAAATGCATTACAATTGCTAAAAAAACAAACAACGGAGAACGTTACTTAGGAGAGTCGATGTGTTTTTGGTGAACTCTCTACCCTTCCCTCCTGTAGGACGGGAAATATGATGCGGCCCTGGTCGGTTTGGTGCGGCTGCTTTCTGTGGGCATTGCAGCTTTTATCATGGACAAGGCAGGCAGGAAGATTCTCCTCTTCATCTCAGGTTTGTCTGCACTATTGTAAAAGACCCCTCTAGAGGACAGGGCCTCCCACTGCACTTAGAGTAGCATCAAAAGAGTGTGAGCATCTAAACGTGGGGTGGGGGTTGCCTGACAAGTGCTCAGCTTCTCTATAGCTGGGATAGTTCCTTATACTGTATATACACACCCCTACATGTGCACAGGTGTAAATAAGCAGCTGTAAGAGATGTGGCTATGGAGCTAAGACTAATGGGGTAACACTGCAACCCCATCCTCGGTCCTCCTGTTTCAGTGAGGTCTATCTGGAACTTCTAGAACACGCCATCCCTTATCACATTTGTTCTGTTCTCAGTGGACCAGCCTTAGTGCCTTGGATATATGCAGATGTGGATGCCAGAACTCGCTGTTATACCACTCAAGCTGCACCTCAGTGATGAGGCCAAAGAACCTGTCTTTTGGTTGCTTCTGTTCAAGTTCAGGAGGGTCCTGGTATTCCAGTTTTCATTGCAACTGCTCCTGTTGGAGCAGAACCAGTGCTCACCATATGGTTGTCACTGTCTGCAGCGGCACAGTGAACATAAACATGATGGACTGAAATGCAGCCCCCAGTAATTCCCAGTAGATTGGATTCATTCAAGCATCCCACCCATCAATTGGTTACTTTTCACAGCACTATGGAAAGCCAGATATTGCTGTCCATTGCCCAGAGCAGTAATTGCAACTATCTGATGCAGAGGACACCTGAACAGGACACAGTTTATTGAACATATACCAAACAGTGCCTATTATGGCCATAGAGGTAGTAGTAAATGCACAAGAAATGATCCTTAGACAATGTCCATTTTTGCAATCTCTTCTCCATTCTTTGTCTTGCAGGCGGTCTTATGCTGGCTTCAACATTCACCATGGGCATGTACGTGCACTTCACATCACTACCTCAAGGGAACAGCACCAATCACACTGGAGACAGCCTGACCAGCTCCACCGTGGAACCCACCAACTACATCACACTGATTCCCCTGTTATGCGTCATGCTCTACATCATGGGTACGTAGTGTGCTGTATCTCACAGTCTGACTGCAGGCGTTACAGATACAGATTGAGTGAATGGCAATAAGAGTTTTCTTGGGTTCCATGTACAGACTGCGCAGATGTTTGCAAGAGCAGTCCAGTGTTACAGAGAAGTTACAGAAGTATTGCACATACTCTGACTGTAGAACTCGTGTGTTTGACATACTCACTAAGTAACAGACTCAAATTGTTGGAAATTACCATCTTTTGTGTAGTATTCCTCTAGAATGTTGCCTTACCTAGCCTATTTTTGCTGAACCTGTTTTTGTTAGCATTAAGACTGTGCACTTTACTCCTACCAACCAGTGGTAAAGTACTTGTGCTCTCTCTTCTAAACCTGATAAAATTGGTATACACCTATTTGACACCTATGGTTTACTTATGGGTCCTAGTAAATGGTTCTACCTGTACATCAGGATCTATAAATAAAATGCTAAAGTGAGATGCAGCATTTATTGTACCACCAACTAAAGTATCATTGTAAAACATGTCTCTGGACTGACATTGCCTTCTAGACAGGGCAAAATATACCTTTTGCCACACATAAAGCTACCTTTTTAATGCTTAGAAATCACCCTAAGGTAGGCCTTAAAGGCTAATAGGGCTGCGTGAATGATATTTAAAAAGTAGGGCATGTGTACTTAAGGCTAGCTCTCGCATAAATTAACACTGGGTTGCCTAAAATTTAATATGCAATCACTTCAGTTTGGGACCAGCTAGAGAAATATTTCTTCCACTCATTTAAACTGTGATTTAAAATCCTCTTTCACAATAAAGTTGAATTTTAAAATACTATTTTTAAACTGACACTTTTAGAAAGTTGGCATTTTTCAGCCTAAACCAAATGTGCCTTTCTGCCAGTGCCCAAGGTCACATGACTACTAATAGCTCTCCTGTGGTGTGATGTGTAATTCTTCGAGACAGGGGACAAAAGTGCCTTGAATGTGGTAAAGGATATTCTCTTCTGAGTAGGATGGCCTTGGTGGTTGTACCCAACACTACCTGAGCTTCAAAGTGTTGCCTGAGTTCTGAACCCTGCCCGTTCCTGACTTCAGAAGATGCCTGCCCTTTCACTGACAAATGCACCCACACCTGGGCCTAGCAAACCTTTTGTTTTCTTAGACAGACTGAAGCCAAACCTAGGAAGAACTGACCAAGACCAGTTTATGATTAGACAAAGGGGGTGTCCTCCACACACAGGCAGGCACTGGGTATACAGGTGGCAGTGGCAGAAACTCTCATAAGAGCACTCCTGGACTTGTGGAGACTCAGAAGAAGGACTGCCCTGCTGTCTGAAGCCGAAAGGAAGCCTGGATCTACTTGCCTTGAACCCAGGACCCCAAAGGTGACTACCAGGGTCAGTCAGGATCAGGGTCAGGGTCTTCAGGGACACAACACGCTTCCACTGGCCTTTCCCTAAAACTGCCCAGCTGAGCAGTACCAACTGAACCTGCTTGAATCCTGATGGTAATCTCTTCTGGAGTGAGTCCTAACCCCCAAGAGTTGTGTTGCAGGTCCTGGGCAAGTATTAGAGTACCTCTCCAACCGTAAAACTGCAGGAACAGGACTCTAGGTGAAAAAACACAGAGGCTCTGGGCTCTTTGTGCCGAAAAGAACAATCCCCTTTTTCCTTGAGAACGTAAGCAGTCTTCACCAAGGCCAACGCGGGGACTGCACCTATCTTCTGACAAGACCTTCCCAGACACAAACCCCGGACCTCGTTGCCGAAAGCTTTACATGTCAAAAACAACGGTTTTGTGTTTCCTGCCAACGTGCAGTTCAGACTGTCGATCAGCTCTTTGAGCTGATGAAGGCCGCACCAACAACAAAAAGATCCGACTGAGGCCTGGTACTTCAGCAAACCAGCCATTGGCGAGCCCTCCTCCGGATACAGCTTACAGCCTGATGGCTGACGACCTCATCAATGAGAGCTTCTTGCACATAACTAGACTAAGTTAGAAGGTAAACTTTCCGCCTTGACAACCGTAGTCTCTTTATCCGACCTGCACTCCATTGTGGCCAATCTTAACTTTTGACTTTAACATGTTCCAGTGCAACCATAATAACTGCGATTTGTGCTTTGTGCCTTTTGGTGCTATTTCTGTTATAAATGTTAAAAAATGATTTCTTCAGGTTTACCTAATACAGTTTTGTCACTTTGGTGTCACTTTATTTATTACACTTTCCTCTATTTTTTGTTTTGTGTTTTCACTTTATTTCTGTTTGAATCCTGTATAGATATTTTACACATTGGTTCTAAGTTAATACTGACTGCTTTTGTACCAAAGTGCCTTTAAGCAGAGGTTTATCTAGTAATGTTTGAGGTTCACTCAGACAAGGATTGTGTTTATAACGTGGGTGAGGCTCTCACAACTCTCAACTAATTTCCCAATTTCATACAGTAATACTAGAGTTCTGTGCACAGATTGTGAGACTGCCTGGCAAAAAGTTCTTTGGTGCACACAGATTATTAAAGAATGCTTCAGTGTATAGATTTAAGGGGTCATTTAGAGTTTGGAGATTGCAGACAAGTCATCAATGATAGTAGAACTCCCACCCACCAAGCCAGGATACTCTTATGTTATGTAAGGTTATTTGTAAATTGCACTGTCACCCTCAAGGGTATCCTGGCACTGAGTAGGTGTGTGTGCCTAGTCCTACCTATGGTGGAATGGTTTATAGAAAAGCCAGGTCTTTAGCTTCTTGTGGAATTGAGGAAGAGAGGAGGGGACTCTGATGCGGAAAGGGAGGTCGTTCGGTGGCTTAGGAGTGATGTAAAAGGATTCTTCCTCCCTATGTATAGGTTAGTGGGAGGACAGTACTTTGCAGCTGTCTGGTGTCATCTAGTCTCCCCCTTGATGGTCAAATCTCGAAAGACAGGCAGAAGGCCTTCACACAGCCTTGTTATCAGCTGTTATTGCAGTGCATCTGAAGTGTGTGATGAGCTCCTGGCTGCATTCACCAGCGGTAAGCACATAGAACACAAATGGCAACACTCCAACAACAGAATACAGTGCATACAATCAGCATCTAACAAAAGACACAAAAAGATGCATTCCTTTAATACGACAGAGAACTTTGAAATGTATGACTACAACATTTAAGACTTTGCTAGAGAACACGTAGGTGCCTGGTTTGAATAGGGGTGTGACGAATATCATATTTTATCTTGTGAAATTCCATAACTTTGAGAGTTTACTATTTTAAAGTGAAATGTGCTTTGCACTTATCTTGAGTGACTTATTTCTTGAGAGCACACAATTCATCATAACAAGTTGTGCAGGATACCAGCAGGAGATTAATATGATTCAACAAGACATTTTCTTAAATAATAGCTTCCCTGGGTGCAAAATAATACGCAAACTTGTCTTGTGGAACATTGCGTAAATCTATTTTCACAAGTATTATTAAAACTTCTTTCAGACCTAGGGATTATTTTGTAGGGAAGTTTGAATATGCACATGCAAGGCACAAACGAAATGTACAACTATGAGAGATGCTATGTAGTACTCATCCATGGGTTGTATGATTTATGATCAAACACCCAAGCATACCTCAAGGTTGGTAACAATACTGTGAGTCAGCACAGGAATCACATATGAATGTCAAATACAAGAAGCCGTTGTGAGCTTTGATAGTGTAAAGCATTAATTGGAATAGCAAGACACAAGTGAAAATATAATTATCAAGTATGGCTTGCATGGGTCTTAACATGGTGAATCTGTCACATCATCATTGTGTATGAGAGCTTGAATGTAAATGAACACAACCCAAAGAGCAACAATGCTTGGTACAGCATAACACCTGCTACCACAATAAGGGGCATATTTACAATATATTGGCGCAGGGCACCACCCCAAGGTTTCTTGCTGCGCTGACCTGCATCCAAGGAAAAGGTCCTCTTCCAATGCGCTGGCACCTAATTGGCTGCCAAGCGCCAATGCAGGCACTCTTGCACCATGGTGTCTAAGTTGTAGGAATTATGGTTTTCTGCAGGAAAGGACACCTTCCTGCAAAAAACAATCAATGGAGGCATTCTCCTTCAGTACACATAGAAAGAGGAAACAACAAAATCTTCTGGGGAGGTGTGGGCTTTTGACGCATTCCAATGTTTACAAATCCTTATAACTCTGGAAATGCATCAAAATTCCTGGGTGTGGCATAGGAAAACCCACTTCAGCGCCCATGGAATGCCTCTTTGACACAGAGTAAGGCAATGCAGCATTGTGTTGCCTTACTCCCTATCTACAAGGCCATGAAAAGCCACACAAAGTGGTTTTGCGTGGTCTTGTAGATATGAGCCTGCTGCTGCGCTGCTGGTGTGTCAAAAAAGTGATGCACCAGCGACGCAAGCCGCTCGTAAATATGCCCCCAAGTGCCTTGGGATATCCTCCTATGTGTCAGTCAAATCGGAGCAAAGGGGAAATCCATTTCCAATTGTAGACATGAGGCACTTTTACACACGTGCAATCCCTATGGAACTGGTTCACTATTCCCTGGCAATTAAGAAGTCTGTTTACTCTCCTGAGGGTAGTGTTGTAGGTTTACACCAATAGAACCCTTTCCCATGATTGGGATACTATCAATTTTCAAGTCATTATAATTGTAAGAAAACAAAAAACATGCATGACCTGAACACAATGTTGAGCTACAATTCCAATTCCATCTAAACCAAAGTCAGATTTAAGAAACATGTACATGTAGGACCATCAAAGACATGCAGCAACCAACCATCGACGAGCAATGGCTTAGGTAATGGTGAGTAAGTAGAGGCAGTATGGCCTTGACCTTACTAGTCCTACATGCAGGGGTATTGTGTACCCATTCTGTACTAGAAGACCTATTGAGATTGTTTTGGCCTTTCCATTTAATAGTAGTACAGGCAGAGTGTTAATGTTTTAGGTGTGTGTATATTGGATGCCATTTCAATTTTTCAAAAATATTACTCTTTCATGCATTGTAGTTTACAATCACTTTACAACGCAATATTTTTAGACATGAGTGTAAGTAATTTGGTTATTCATTGAAAGGGATGGAAGCCCCACTCAAATAACAAAACCAGTCCTTGTCAAGGTGAATCACAAAAGTCACTAAACTAGCCTGTGCATAAACCTATGGCAGCTTTGTACAAAGCTGTCAGACTTAACTTAGAGGCAATCAGTAAAGTATTCATACAACACACCAACACTAATGAAGTGAAACAAAACACAAGAGAAATCCTAAACCAATTTAGTAATATAGAGTACAGTTTAACAAATAAAATTACATTAAAATGAAACAAAAGCAATTAGTAGAACCAGAGAAATTAATTTGTAAATTTAGGTAAATTAAGTGCCAAGAAGCATAAAGTGCCAGTCATGGTTATCTGGTTGCACTAGACTAGGGAAATCCACAAGTTCAAGACGACTGCAATGGAACGCTCTTTGGATACAGGGACCAGGTTAAAATCACTGAAGAGTTACCTTCTCAATTCAAACAAAGAGTTCTGTTCACATTGGAAGAGGCTGGAGGAGGAAGCGGCGTGAAGAGCACATCTAGCATCGTGGGCATCGTTGCTATTGCAGAAAGAGCCACTCATTAGCGTGAAGAGCAGGTCGAGCATCGTGGGTGTTGTTGTTATAGCATAAAGAGCCAGTCATCGCCAGAGAAAGAGACAATCATTACCAGATATTTGCTTTGGTTGATCATCGCGGACGGTCGCTGTCAGAGCAAAGAGCAGGTTCCGCTGAGGCTTTGCATTGCTAGTTGTCTCGGGGGGCAGCAATTTGGCATGAACGGCCCATTCACAGTTGTGAAGAGTGCAAACTTCATGATTTTCACCTTTTTCTTTTTTTCAGGACAAGCTCTTATTTATGCCAGACAAGGGTCTAGGACCTGGGGGGTGAACCTGTTGGAGAACAGGACTCACTATAGTAGGGGACAGCGGCAAGGTTCAGGCAAGGCCAGTTGGTGTTGGTCAGCTGGGCACTTGCAGGTAAGCCTCTGGAAGCTTGTTGTGTCCATGTTGCTCACATAAGAGGTCAGACAACTGACCCTTGGGCCACTGTGGATAGCCTCCAACCAAGACAAGCAGGTCCAACCTTCCTTCTTCAGACAGCAAGGCAGTCCTTCAAGCAGCAGTGGGGTCTTTCTGCAGGCAAGGCTGTTCTTCTTCTGAAACATTAATGGGTCCAAGAGTGTGCTAATGAGTGGTTCTGAAGGTCCTATTTTTATATCTTGTGCCAGCCTTTGTGTGGGGGATTCCCTGGCCTACCCATAAAACTAGTACTGGTCGGTTCTTCACCATTCCCTGGCCCTGGCTCCAAACTGTCACAACTGTGACAAAAAGCAGGATGGGCCTGGTGTCAGGTGCCTTTGTATGTCCTGCTGGCAGGGCCCTTTGAAATGTATTAAGGTAAGGGACAGCTTCTCCCCAGTCATCCTGTCAGGAAGACCCTTCCTCCTCACACCTAGGAGTCTTTTGTTTCACTGCCGGAACCAATAAACAACACCCACAGCAGAGCCATTTGCAAGCATGTGACCCAAGACACTGACAGAAAAGCACAGTTGGTTGTAACATGAAAATGGCAACTTTCTAAAAGTGGCATTTTAAAGATTGTAACTCAAAATCTGTCTTTACAATGAAAGAGGATTTTAAAATAACAATTAATTTGAATGTAAACACAATTTCTCTGTCTGTTCCCAATCTGGTTAGCACGTATTAGGCACCCCAGTGTTAGTCTATGAGAGAGATAAACCTCACAATAGTGAAAAAATTATTTTAGTAGTGTTTCACTGTCAGGACATTTAAAACTTAATCACACATGTCCTACTTTTTAACTACAATGAACTCTGACCTACACATGGTTAGTGCCTACCTTAGGGGTGACTTATACCTTTGTTAAAAAGGAAGGTTTAGGCCTGGCAAAAGGTTTATTTTGCCAGGTCTGAATGGCACTTTTAAAACTGCACTACACAATTCAGTGGTAGGCCTGAAAAATGGTTCCAAAAGGCTACCTTGCTGAGTGGCACAATGAGTGAGGTGGCCAACTAGAAGCATTTAGTTTAGTGGTCCTGGGAACATGTAGTGCCATTTACTAAGGACTTACAAGTACATTAAATGTATCAATCAAGTGTAGGCCAGTTTTACCATGTTTGGAATTGACAGCACAAGCACTTTATCACAGGTTAGTAGGAACAAAGTACAAAGAGCCCTAATAGCCAACGAAAAATGGTTCAGCAAAAGAAAGCTGAGAAAGGAACAAATCTGGGGGTGACCCTGCAGAAGGGGCTAAGTTAATGGGTGAGTAAGTAGATGTTTTATACTTTTGCACACTTCAAACCATTTATAGATTTTTTAATGATGGATGTGCTGCTGCATGAATTATATTGTCTAATATTTTATCACACATGGCTTTGTAGGTAGGAGATGCTTTTGAGCAGACCTCAGGACCCTGTGAAACTAAAACTTGTTTCTTACTGTCCAGATGACTGCGATTAATGTGGTGACTAACTTAAGGGATAAGTTAAAACTTTTTATAGTGGGTAGTTTCTAATAACACAGTAACATCTCTACGTACGAGCAGGCAGTATTAAAATACCAATGTCCACTACTCCTTCTTTATCACAGATACCACAGCTGTGCAATAGTTCCAGCATATTCTCCTCTCAGGAGAGCATGTTGAGTGGCCTGGGTAATCCTCGTCCATTTCCCACTCCATTTTATCTATCATCTGCTACTATGGAACTGACCATCCTAGCAAGCTTTTCAGCTCTCCCCTTGTGTGCTTAGCACATTGGAAACAGCATTTGCACACTCCACTATGCAGGGCAACATTTTCTTATTGATGTTTCAAACTGATAGACTGTACAATCCTCACAGTGTCATTGGCCATTACCTCCAGCTCTTTCTCCCTCAACAATGTGGACTTCTTGTAGCCATTAATTCAGTATGTTCAGTGTATAGCAAGGCTGTTCCTGTTGAATGTAATTAAACACAAATGATGGATCCATCAATTCTTTTGCTCAACATGCCAACACAATTTGGACTGAGCCATATGCAGCCCGAACTGCCAGGCCAGGGCTACCCTGGACTGGAAACAAGCATCCTGGGACTGGTTTCAGGGTATCACCCTTCATCAGCCAGGCTAGCTTGAATCCAGTGGCATAGTGAGCCTGGGACCCATGTCTGGGTATACCCAACACACTTAGGGCAACAAAAGCAAACAAACACAAATATTTAAAACATGGATAGATTAAACCCAGATCTTTGACTGGGGGGTGAGTGTTTGATTGGTTCTGCATTCCATCCATCATCTTTTGTGTTTGCATTTGTCGTCCTAAGTGGGAAGGGTATGCCCAGACGTGGGTCCCGTGCCTGCGATGCCACCAAATTCAAGCTAACCTGGCTGGTGACTGACTGTAAGATCTCTACAGCCAATCCTGTAAAAAGTAAGTGACTTACTATAAGACCACTCCAGGCATAAATGTACAAACTGAGTGATAAACAGTAAGAGCACTACAGTGTTCCATGTACAGTCTCAGAGTGGACTTTAGAGTTTGGTGGATGTGGGATAGCTGCCTAAAATTGGTGTATGTCCCATCCACCCTTTATACAGTGTATACCCATATATACAAATGCATACAAGAGTAGGCAGATGTTCCATATGTTCTATTCTATTTATGGTATACACTCACAATAGGATGGATAGGACATCTGCCAATTATTGCCAGATGTCCAGTGCTGCCAAACTCTAAATCATCCCTTAAGGACTGGCTGTAAGAGTGATTCAGTGTTATTTTATAAATCATGTCCTAAGTGATTGGCTGTTGGAGTGATTCAGTGTTATTTTGTAAATCATGCCCTAAGTGACTGTCCGTTAGAGAGAACCTGTGTTATTTTCTAGGTCAACCCCTAAGTAAATGGCTAGTAGAGTGATTAAGTGTTATTTTCTATCCCCCCCCATGACCCACAAAGAGAGTGATATACTGTTATTTTCTATATCACCCACTAACTGACTGGCTGTAAGAGTGATTCCGTGTTATTTTCTAAATCATCCACTAAGGGACTGGCTGTTAGAGTGAACCAGTGATATTTTGTAGATCAACCCCTAAGTAACTGGCTGGTAGAGTGATTCACTGGTATTTTCTAAATAGCTCCCTAAGTGGCTGGCTGTTAGAGTGGTTCGCTGTTTTTTACTAAATCATCCCCTAACTGACTGGCTCTTAGAGTGATTCAGTTGTATTTTCTATATCACCCCCAAGTGCCTGGCTGTTAGAATGAACCAATGTTATTTTGCATATCAAACACTAATTGACTGGCTCATAGAGTTATTCAGTGTTATTTTCTAAATGACCCCCTAAGTGGCTGGTTGTTAGAGTGATTCACTGGTATTTTCTAAATAACCTCTAAGTGACTGGCTTTTAGAGTGATTCAGTGTTGTTTTCTATATCACCCCCAAGTGACTGGTTGTTAGAGTGAACCAGTGTTATTTTCTACACCAACCCCTAAGTGTCTGGCTGTTTGGAATGATTAAACATTATTTTCTAAATCACCACCTAAGTGGCTGGCTGTTCAATGCTATTTTCCAAATCACTCCCAAGTACTGGTTGTTACAGTGATTCTGTGTGTTTTCCAAATCACTTCCAAGTTACTGGCTGTTAAAGTGATTCTGTGTTTTTGTTCCAAATCACTCCCAAGTTACTATTTGTCACAGTGATTTTGTTTTTTTCCAAATCACTCCTAAATTACTGGCTGTTAGAGTGATACCGGGTTATGTTCTTATTGAATCCCCTAAGTCACTGGCTGTTAGATTGATTTGCTGTTATTCTGTAGATCTGTGATTGTAGCTCTTGTGTCTCTATTGGTCCAGTTCCTTTTTTTGCAGTGATAAATCTCATATAAACTCTCTGCATTATTTCCCAGTTGATGAGCCACTTGTTTAATGGGACTGCTTGTTTCAGGTTACGCAATGGGCTGGGGTCCAATCACCTGGCTGCTGATGTCTGAGGTCCTGCCCCTCCGGGCACGGGGTGTGGCTTCTGGACTCTGTGTGCTGGTCAGCTGGCTTACAGCCTTTACTATGATCGAGTCGTTCATTCCTGCATCGGTGAGTAACTGTAATAGTGCAAACATTAGATGGAGTGGCGGTGGTACCAGAAGTAGTACGTAATAAAAATGATACTGAATATTTGCTAACATATAATAATCATATTGATCACAGTAGTAATATAGATATTATCACCATATACAATATTTGGATATCGGAATTATGAGAGAACCATTTATAGAAATGGAGTGACAAAGGGAGAATAGTGCCTGACATACTTCCTCTTCTCCGGGCTTCCAATATTTCCATTTTTATTTTTGCATGTTCTCTTTAGAAAACTATGCCTTTATTAGGTTGAGTTTCCTAACAGCATTAAATGACCTCAGACTCAGACTATATCAGTCACTAAATGCCCTCGCTAACACTATAGGCGTACGTCTTAGGCTCAACCTAGAATTCAGCAGAAAGCTTTTTACAAGTGTTTTATTTGTTGGCAGCAGGCTACAAATTTATTATAAATTTGAGTTGCATAATAATTTTTATTTATATAAGCATATGCTGATCGGGCGTAGCCAAGATGGCAGCCGCGTAGGAGCGTCTTCCCGGAGCTCTGCCATCGATGTTGGTCGGGTATCAGACCAGGCCTACACAAATGCCATCCAAGGTGCTATTCCCGCATCTGGGGACCCCTGTGACTGGTGAACTCAGCCCCGGAGGGGGACAGGCAGCAGGGCGGCATGCATCCCAGTGGTGCAGCAGGCCTGGGTCTCCAGTGCTGAAGAGCAGCAGGTACACCAGGGGACTGATTGAGGCGGGAGGACAGGGTCGAGTGAAGGCAGTGAGGAGGAACAAGGGGCAGGGACATCACTTGGTGGACTTGAGATGAAACCTGATGAGGTGGTAGGAAAAGAGGGAATCTCGGGGGGCTAAGTGAATGTCTGTCGGTGATAGGGCAGACTAAAACAACTGGCCGCTGATATCCAGACCCATTGTGGTCCCACATTTGAGAACACTCCCTCCTGACCACAATGGCTTCCCAGAGACGCTCCAAGAAGGAAATCCCTCTCAAGGACTTCTTGACAAAGACTCCTGCTGAAAAGCCAGATCCCCCTGCGAGTCCAGTTGTGGAAGGGGTCACTGCCACTGGAAAGGGCACTGCAGAAGGTGATGACGTTCCCATAACGAAGGCGTTCCTGGAGCAACTATTCGGTGTTCTCAGAGGGGACTTTGCTACATTAAAGCAGGAAATAGTGACAGAAGGTAAGGATCTTAGGAGAGATGTTGGAGACCTGAGACAAAGAGTGGACACGCTGGAGCAGATGCACTACACTGTGAAGAATTGGACAGCCACAGGAGGGAACTCCTCGCCCTGTTAGAAAGGAACTTAGAACTGCAGTACCAGCTGGAAGTCTTTGAAAACATGTCAAGGCGCTCAAATATCCACATCAAAGGAGTTTCACTACAGGCGGTCTCCGGGAGCCTTGAGGATTTTGTAACCCACCTTTTTTTTCATGTGGCCCCTACTCTGAAAGACCAGGACATCGTACTAGATCGGACCCATCGATCTGGCCTGCCTGCCCGCTTCCCTGGACAAGCTCAAGACATACTTACCTGTTTACATTACTACAGACAGGGAGGTCCTCCTTGCGGCAGTTTGTGGCCAAACTACAATTGAGTTTGAGGGCCTTAAACTGGGCCTCTTTCAGGATCTCTCCTCAGTGACCCTGCAGCTCTTCAGAACCATCTGACCGTGATGGATGCTCTCAGGGAGAAAGGAATTAGGTATAAAGGGGGTCATCCTTTTCACCTACAATTTGTTTGGCAGAATGAAACGCGAAGCATCCGCACGCTGGAAGATGTGCAGGCAATACCTGATATCCCACTGCGGGTTGGGGACCCTGAGTCTCAGGGCTCCGCACAGGACCAGCAGCCATGTGCGGAAGGGGGACGTCATGAAGCCAGAGCACGCATATACAAATAAAACAAGCCCACAAATCTGGAGAGTAAAATAGAGAGAGCTGCACTACTCAGAAGCCTGTGGAACTTAGACAGTGCATCAGAAGCCGACTGAGCACTAGGGCTACTCTGACCAACCTGTGCGGGGTGCTCACTGCCTGGTGGGTGGGGCCAAGGAGGGGTCCCTGAGGGGTTCGTCTTCTACAGATGGTCATAGGTGGAAGGCAGGCCATGTCTAGTGGCAGCGGACTGGCAGAGACCCACAACCCCAGGACATTGGATGATGAGCAAGGAACCATGGCGACAAGCTGCAACCCACAGAAGTACATGTTTCTGTTCCCAGGTCGGGGACTTTGTTTATTGTTCATTATATGTTTATTCTTGTTACTCATATTTCTATGATGGCGACCACACTGGGCGTATTGTCTGTTTTGAGGATTCCTGTGGGTACTGTTGTCCGGGTTATGTGTCCTACGAACAGACAAATGGGACAAGACCTAACACTTGTTATACACCACCTGAATGGGGTGCATACTTAGTCTTAATGTAAGGGGTCTTAACGCTCCTGTGAAAAGGTTGGCTCTTCTCTCGTTACTCTGGGAAATGGAATGCAACATCTGCCCATTGTAGAAAACTCCCTTGTTGAGAGTAGGCTGGAAACGAATACTGTCAAGATGGTATGACCGCCAAAACCACTCACCGGGGCAGGGCAGAAAGGCAGGGGTAGCAATTTTGATGGCCACATATTTCCCAGGGAAGATAGTAGGCCCACAAGCGGAGATACCTGGGAGACTACTGTCCCTACTTACTACTATACATGGTCTCACAATGACCATAGCAAATATTTGTGGTCCCAATGACCACCAAGAAAGCTTTCTTAAAGACGCAATAGGAAGAGTTCTTCTTACAGAAAAAATAGATGTCATTCAAGGGGATACTTCAGTATAGTTGCAGACTCCCAATTAGACAGATCTGCCCAACAACACGGTCAGTCTGGAGACTTTTCAAAGGGCTTCTGGGAATGGCCACACGAGGCAGACTTGACAGACATAGGGTGACTACGCTACCCTCTAGACAGAACTTACACTTTCTTTTCTGCAGCTCACCAAATTTAGGCTCATATAGATCTCTTTCTCACCACGCCATGCATTACGAACGCAGTGTCCCGCTCAGAGATTGGGACAGCCTCTAATTCTGATCATTCTCCTATTACTCTGCATCTCGCTCTCCCCGCCCCCCCATTGAGTACGCAGCACTAGGGTCTCAATACTAAAGCTCTCACATACAAGGACACCTTAGCCGAAATTCGAAATAAAATAAACCATTACTTACTTATAAATGACACCTTAGAGACCAAAATTGCCACATTATGGGAGGCACTTAAGGCGGTTATTACAGGTCAATTTATAGCTATAGCGGTATGATTTAACACATTTAAACAAAATGAACGACCCCAACTAGAGGACACTATTCAGGACTTAGAGGTCTCACACGGGCTCATGGGGTCGATGGCGACCAGGAGGCTTCTAGCCACGACCCGGAAACAGCAACAAGCACTAGATATGAATAAAGCGCCACATGCCTTACTACGGACAAAACAGAAGTACTACATGGGAGTGGAAGAAGGCTGGTCGCTTCCTAGCACACCACCTTCAATTCCTGGCCGTGAAGAGGAGGGTGGTGGAACTGAGACTGCCTAATGACACCTTAACACACTGACAACCTGATCCTCAAGAAATTCAAAGAGTTCTACGCATCCCTCTATGCTGCCGATGATCTTGATCTCAATGGTGTGCTGGCTTATTTGGACTCCATCCCTCTGCCCTAGATCTCACAGATGACTAGTGCCAACTTAGATAAGGACATTACCCCTACTGAAGTGCACCTATCCATCCAGCGCCTCCAAGCGGGGAAGGC
This sequence comes from Pleurodeles waltl, assembly GCF_031143425.1. Classification (NCBI taxonomy): domain Eukaryota; kingdom Metazoa; phylum Chordata; class Amphibia; order Caudata; family Salamandridae; genus Pleurodeles; species Pleurodeles waltl. The sequence goes on along the minus strand of NC_090445.1, from coordinate 1,678,206,089 downwards.
ACCGGGTGCTGATGGCTTTGGGGCAGAATTCTACAAGGCTTTTGGAACCCAATTGGCTCCCATACTGTCTAGGCTGTATAATGCCTTGGGCGCTCATAGCTCCCTCCCTCCTTTGATGCAACTGGGCACAATAACGGTCATACCCAAGGCTGGGAAAGACTCACGGCTGTGCTCCTCCTATTATCCCATCACGTTGCTAAATGTAGAGGCTAAGATCTTCACGGACATACTGGCCCACAGGCTGGGTCCATACATGTAGCACTTGGTGGACCCGGGCCAAACTGGGTTCATCCCTGAAAGATCGTGTTCTGATAATACTAACAGTCTTTGCCACTAACAAAATTCACCACTCATAAATGCCAGCCATACTCCTTTCTATAAATGTGGAGAAAGCCTTCGACTGTATGCACTGGCTGTATCTATATGCAGTCTTGGGGCACTGTGGCCTGGGTCCTAGGATCTGTAACTATATACGTTGAAATTATGAAGCTCCCAGAGCTGTGGTAAGTGTGAATGGAGCCCTTTCCCAGCAGTTCCCTATTTCTTTGGACACACAACAAGGTTGCCCCATGTTGCCTTATTGTTTGCCTTACATATGGAACCTTTTGCTGAACATATAAGAAGACATGCCCACATAACAGCCTTCCTTATGGGTAATAGAACACATAAGTTGGCCCTATACGCGGACAACGTGCTCCTTCACCTCCCGGTGGTCATGGAAGAGTTGGTAGCCTTTAATGAAGTCTTTGGCTTCAAAACTATCCTCCATTTTGAATCGTACTCTACCAGAGGCAGACCGGGACCCCCTGGAGGCATCCCTGCCTTTCTCCTGGGCCATGAACGGGATTAGATATCTGGGCCTGCAGATCCTCCCCACCTTAGAAGCTATAGTAGAGTACAACTATAACGCGATCTTGCAGACCGCACGGACAGATTTGGCAGGGTGGAAGATGTACGGCCTCTCTTGGCTGGGACGCTTGGCTGCAGTCAAGATGTTGCTCTTGCCGAAGGTGCTCTATGGTACGCAGACTTTACCCTTGCAACCACACCCTGGTGTACTGGACAAGATACAAACACACATCTGGGACTATACCTGGGATGGCAAGAAAGCCAGAATGGGAAAGACCCAAGCATACCTGACACAGGCTGAGGGGGGCTGGGAATCCCACACCTCTTGAGTTATTACCATGCAGCCCAATTATGCTACATGGTAGAATGGTCACGGCCATACACCGAGAAGTATTGTTGCTTCATTGACCAAACCATGGCCAAAGTACATATTTGGAAGATGCCATGGCTGTCAAAGAAGCACTGTCCACAAGGTGGCTACATCTCCCCTATTTTGAGAGCCACATTACGGTCCTGGGATAGAGTTCAGGTGAGGAAAGGACTGCCTACCCTGGTTTCTCTGCAGACCCCATTCATTGGAAATCCAGATTACCCTCTGCATAGAACGACCTACGTTCACATTTTGATGAGACGCCAACTGTAAAAGAATTGGTGACCTCTTTGATGCTAATGGGAATTATGGACTTTGCCCAGATACAGAAGGGCTAAGATCTTCCAGACACAGCACACTGGCAATACTTAGCAGTCCACCACTGGGTGACATCCCAAATGATACAACCTTACGTGAGCAGACCCCACATGCCATTTGAAAAATGGTTGCTCACGCTCACATTGGACAAAAGACTTTTATCTGACATATACACCTTTCTAATTGCCCCACCTACACTGCCTCAGTTGCCAGCCAGGCGAAGATGGGAATGGGATTGCGGTCGCTCATTTACATATAGGGAATAGGCGATATTCTACATCGAGCAAAGGTTACCGCCCGAAACATGACCACTAAAGAGATGTTTCTAAAGATAGCCTGTTATTGGTACTAAACACCGGTGAGGGTTGCTTGGTGGAGGACACACAGCGACAGTAGGTGTTGGCGAACTGTGGCCAGCACGACACACTTACGCTCTTGCTGTGTCACTGCCCCAAAATTGAGTCCTTTTGGGAAACTGTCCTGCAGGCTGTAGACGAAACATACAACACCGCTAGACCACGATTCCCTAGCTACCTGTTATTGGGACTCCCTAACCTGCAGACATACCCTCTCCGCTCCCTTAGAAGACACGCTATCACACTTGCCCTGGGGGCAGCTAAGCAACTGCTAGTTTCACCCTTGGGCTCAGAGGTAAAACCCACACACACTGACTGGCTACATAAATTATGGAACATACTGGAGATGGAAAAACTGACAGCAGGGGGTTAGATTGTTGAGACAATGAAGAAGTGGTCCCCGCACTACAAGCTTAATTTTCTACTTACCCACTGGTCTTTACATAGGAATGATCATCACCATAACGGTTCTCCCCACTCACTTCCCATTCCCCATTTTCTTTCCTGTTTGATATGATCGAAGCTCCCCACTGGCCTTTGGATGTAGGTGGGAAATGTACTGTTCCTTGGTTGTCTTACATTATAAAATAAAAAAGATCTTAAACGTAAATATTTGCTGCATTTTATACAGAATGCCTAGAATAAAGGCACTAACTACTGTTGTTTGACTGGATTGTAAGTGTGAGTGCTAAGCAGCCACATGCAACAAACAAGGACAGCTGGCCTGGTGGTCTCCTCTGTTGGGTGAGAGTAGCTGTACTGCTGAATGCTGTCACAGGCTAACTTCTATTAATTGCCCTTTCCCTTTATTCTTCGGCTTCAAATTCAGCTTGAACCCATAACTGTAGGGTGGTGAATTAGCAGAAAACAGCAATAACACTTAATAGGCATTTGCAATGCAATGGGTCTCGCATTTGCTATTGGCGTTGTAAATTCCTAATGGGTCTTTTCTTGCCACATAAATTGAAAATGAAAAGTAAAACATTAGTTGACAAACACGAGCCAATTCAAAGTGTCATGGCCGCCATGAGCATGAGCGCGAAGGAGAGGCATAAATGGAAAAAAGTTTCCCTCACAGTCAAATGTATTGGCAATCGTGCAAATGATCCATGTAGCAGGGTAAGTCTGCAAGGTGGTAACAAACCCTCCCCAAGGAGGGATAAACGTAAAGCATTTACCAATGATAACAAAGGAATTTTAGATCGGCAAGCCCATGAACGAGTGAGTGTAATGGGCGTGCGGTGTGTGTGGTTAAAAGCCCACAATACTTACAACAGGTCAAACGCTTGCGCCCTCTACCAAAAAATGGAAGGAGGACTGACCAAAAGGTAGGCATCATTTGACTGCAGTGGAGTGGTATGAGGCCTACAGACATCTTATACAAGATTCCACAGCGAGCCTAAAACCTTTCACCATGTCCATAACTTGTTAACATAGAAACTTGGGGGCATATTTATACTCTGTTTGGGTCGGATTTGCGTCATTTTGTTTTTTTACGCAAATCCTGTGCAATCTTAACTCCATATTTATATTTTGACGCTAGGCACGTCTATTGTCAAAATATGGGAGTTAACGGCATTTTTTGCCTGCGGAAAACTACCTTGCGTCAAATAGATGCAAGGTAGGCGCTCCAGGGCAAAAATTTACTCTAAGGCCTTTGCGCCTTATTTATCCTCCCGTGCAAAAACCATGCACGGGAGGAGGAGGGCCTTAAATAATGGCGCTAAGCCTACTTAGCGCCATTATTTAACGCCTGGATCAGAGCAGGCGTTAGGGGACCTGTGTGCTCATTTCCATGGTCAGAAACCATGGAAGCAGACCACAGGTGCCCTTCTCTGCCCCCAGGGACACCCCCAGCCACCCTCACCTGGAGGACACCTAAGGATAGGGGGACCCACCCCAGGTAAGTTTTAATCTTTATTTTTTTAAAGTGCCATAGGGGGGACAAAATTGGGCCTCCCTACATGACTCTATGCCCAATGGCCATGCCCAGGGGACATAGGTCACCTGGGCATGGTCATTGGGCAGCAGGGCATGACTCCTGGCTTTACTAAGACAGGAGTCATGTCCATGGGGGTTGTGCGTCAAAAAATGACGTTAGATTAGTGTCATTTTTCTTATTCTAACCTGACTAGCGTCATTCCTTGATGCACAACCTCCTGTTTCCCCTACGCCTCCGCCAGTGCTTGAAATGGAAAAAATAAAGTGCTGGTACTCTGTGCCAGAGTACCTGCTTGTTTCCGAGAAGTGCCGGTACTCTCCAATTAAAAGAATTACGTTTTTCCTGAGATGTGCCGGTACTCACCCTCTCAAAATAAAAAAGTGCCGGTACTCAGTACCGGACAGTACCGGCCCATTTAAAGCACTGGCCTCCGCCACCCGGTTAGCGTAATTTATTTTGACGCTAACCGGGCCTTATCGCCGGCTAGCGTCATTCCTTAAAGTATAAATCAGGGACTTGGTGAGCAAAGCATAAATTTACGATGCCTGACTAAAAGCATTATGATGTGCAGTAAAAACTCGTATCACAAGCACTTGCAATGCGGGGGCGTAGTTAAAAGCCCACAATTCTTACAACAGGTCAAGTGCTTGCGCGCTCGACCTAAAAATACGCACGTGGGCAAGACATGCTAAAGGGACAGGCTGATGGGGGCCACGGAGCGCCCACTGATTGGCCTATAACAGCGGAGAACATTCTGATAGGCTTGTTCAGGATCCAATGTTCCATAAAAGGCATTAGGGATTATTGCCCACATACACTGTAGACATTCAAACTGGCTGCAAAATACGAATATTCTAATTGCGCATTCTGATATCAGTTACATGTAGTCCGTCCTTGCCCTCAAAGAGGATCCTGTTCTTTTTATTTTGTAATTAGCAATACATGCACCAAAGTGTTCTAGGTCTGGCCTTTTATGCACGCTTTGATACCATGCAAAACCTACGGCATTTTAATCTCAGTATTGGGAAATTCTGAAACCATTACTCAAAGAGCAGCATCGATGTTATTTAATTTGAAGCCAATGCTGCCATCCTGTGGACTTTTTGTATATATGTGTCTTTGACTACCATTGCGTTGAATTTTAGCTATCAGCCATGTAGTAGGTTTTTTTTATTCCATCCAACATAACGCGATAGAATTCAGTGCGCTTCATTTATTTGTCATTTTCGTTTTTTACAATCAAATCATTATTAAGTTATGGTAAATATCTCCTACCTTACCCTTACTACGTCCTCTGTTAAATTATAAATAGTCGTTAGGTAGCAAGATTCTGTCTTTTTCAAACATTTGACTCGTGTGTTTTTTTTTTTTTTTTTTTTTTTTTTATTTGAGTCGTGACATTCGTGTAAATAGATTTGATGATTTCGGGTATAAAAACGTGTTCTTGGGCTACGAGCTAGGGCACATTAGCTTTCCATCATTTCTGTATCCAATGTCGGCACTGAATGCATCTCAATCTTGGGAATTCTGTAGTTTCGACTCTATAGAAATGCCGGCAGATAGTCCAAACCATCCTATTCTCTGCTCCTCGCCAAAAACACATTTTTTCGTAATATGACCCAATGGCAACACAAGAACCTCAGCGGTGGGACCATTAGATGGATTGACAGGAATGTCTTGGAGTCGGGACATTTGAGCTTCTAATATGTCGCCCGAAGAAGGACAGGAAAATAGTGTGTTGCATTTTTTGTAATTTTCTATTATTGAGTAAGAAGGTGGTAGGGAGCCTGCGTTCCAGTAGAAGGCAGATGCCTATTTGAGAGTTTGCGGTGATGTGAAATCCACCAGATTCCTTAGGGATCTTTAAATATTGACAGGAATCCACCCGCAGGGATTATTCCACAATCCTATCCCTGAGATAATAGAAATTAACCTGCTGGATTATAATCCGTGTGTAGGGTTTCCTCCAGAAACAGGAGACCTTTCTCTTAGCATCAAACTCTAAATGAGAATTAAAAAATATTTTGAGTACTTCATTGCATCAAGAGAAATAATTAAGTCGTGACCTCGAGCCAAGTGGAGTCTAAAACATCCCGAACAGCATTTTTTCAAATGTTCTTGGCTTGTGCACGGATTCGTTTCGAGGGGGTGGAGTTCACGATAATGGAAAATTACATTTTTACGATCTGTGACTAGGCAAACGTCCTATAATCTTTAAAAGACGAACTTTCGTTCTGCCACCCATATATCACAGCAATCCCAAAATACAGCTTTCTGCGGATGCAAAGTGATGCAAAGCAACGCACAGATGTGCTCTTTGCGGCTCAGAAGGTATTACACATTGGAAAGGTGCCCTTTCTAAGGGCAAGTACTTTGCATCACTTAGCATCCGGGGGGAGGAGGGGTGTTGCTGAGGTGGTACTTGGGTGGCTCAGTTCAAGCAGCCATAGGTTTTGAGGCAAAGCCAAGTCAACTTCTATAGCATGACCGGGCTTTAAATAAAAAACTAGTACCTTGAAGCAGGCATTAGCAAGGGGAGATGCTTTCTTTTCTCCAAAACCCCATGCATTGCATTTCTCCTGAGTGCACAGTACATTGGGGATCTTTCATGAGTTTGGGAATGTATAGAAATGTGCACTGGGAATGTATGCTTCTAGTACCAGTCCTTAGCTACAGAGCACACCCTTACTCTAACCCACGGTGTGAGGTTTTGTGGCTCACTAAGCTGCCTAGTGAGAGCGCCTGGCAGGAAATACCAGCCCTCTCTTAGCAGCTGGGGCTCCGCACTGCCCTTTCTCCCTCGCACAAAGAAGCACAGAGAGTTGGGCTGCTGCCCTGCGTTGCATGAACAGTTAGTAAATCTTTGCTGCTGTGTCCAGCACATTAGAGTATTGCAGAAACAACTATGGAAGGCTCACAATACCATGTCAGCCAAGGAGTCCTCAAAGGAGTTTTGGGGAAGACCTTGAAGAGGGAGACATTGTAGGAACTATCAATGTAAGTTCCTGGGGATTGATAGCACAAGAACCATTCTCCGCTAGGCTGGTGTGTCTGGTGGTCCAGTCCAGAGGATGCCCACAAAACCCAACAAAGCCAGCCACATGATTTTAAGGTGAAAGTATATTCGAAACAAGAGGAACCAAAACCCACGTGAATGTTTTGGCCTCAAATCTATTACATACTTTGATGTCAGGGGTCTTGAAGAACTCAGACAATCCAAAGCCAGAGGTTCGACCTTGGGGGACAGTTTCACTCTGCATTAAAACCAACCACAAAAAAGGGCAGTTGTATGTGTCTCTTGTGGCCTCTGGTGAAAGTGGGAGCCTGGAAGGAGGCTCGGTCTGAAGCTCTGGTTCTATCTCACTCAAAGGTCACCGATAAAGCTGTGCATAGTGATGCAGCTTTTAAAGTCGAGGTTGAAGACCGGCCTCAATGGAAAATATGCAACTTATAAATCACACTGACTTTAAAGCCACCCACACTGATAAAGCCAATGGGCCTGACCTTACTCTGCTGACACATACCAAGGCTGGCAGGCACAGATGTTGTATGCATACTTCTGCACATTAAAGCCTTGCCAATGCTGACAGAAAGCAGTAATAATGCGACTTGGTTAACTTTCCTAATAAAGTTGTAATTGCTTGAAAAAGCAGCGTCTATTAATGTAATATTGGGTTACATCCTACAACAAACTGCTGAGCTGTTATACTGCTTTGTCTGGGTGAGAATGTCCATAGAAAGGAGCAAACTAGACAGAGGCTTCAGAGAATAAAGCAAGCAGCACAGATGTAAGGGAGTAAGCAGACATCCTTGAGTAAGGGTCATTGGTAGTATCTTTCACATCCGGATGACCTGACCCCAAGATGGCCACCAAGAAGTCTCATGTGTCAGCTGCAAATCACATTCAGTAGCAAGACTTTTTGGGCGGCCATTTTGGGTCAGGTTTGGTGGTCCTGATATGTAAATAGGACAAAGGAGACATTAGGTGGCCATGCTAGGGTGCTATCACATGTAGGCCTTGTCAAAATAAAACATAACATCATAAAATTGAAAAAATAAAGAGAAAATGCTGCTTACAAGCTCCCGCCTGGATGTCTGGTGAACAATGGCACGTAAGTACAATGGAGGTGGTAAAGACATTCCACCAGAATAATTGAATGAGCCTAGCACAGATTAATGGAAAAATAGTGCACTCTCTCATAATTATGCTTAAGGAGGACTACCAAATAAAAAAACTGTACCGATGTTGGAAAGATGCCTTTTCCTCCCCCAAAAAAATAATATAAATTGCTTTTTAAAATGCTTCATTGAAACACGTCTATAAATCCATTAGTATTAGTTGTCATAGTTTTGAACACCTTTTTATTTTGTATTTTTATGTGCCTTTGTTTGCTCACCAAAAATACAATCGGACCAATTTAGAACAAAAGTTGTAAACCTGCAGCAGTAAGAATTATTCTACATATAGGTGCTCTATGCAGATTTACGTATTTATGCAATTCGCGTATCTATGTAGAATGTCTGAAAAGCAGTGCCAGGCAGAGGTTCCCAGAAGTACTGCTAGGAATGTCGGGTGACATCTCTCCCAAGCTTTTACTTCTCCAGCGTTAATTCTACATGAGCCCACTGTGTAAACACCCTTTTTACTTTTTTCCTCCATAGGGGAAAATGTTCCCCTGTCAATAAAACTCTTTCAACTACACCCCCACCACATCTGGGGGCGATCAGTCCCCCCTTCCATTCTGAAATGGGAGTTATTCCATCCTTGGGCTGCAGTAATTGTCCTGCCATTCCCAGAATAGGAAATTGTCACATTCAAGTTTGTGAATGCCCACAAATAAACATGTCTGTGGGTGTTCCCAACTTTTCATCCCTTTCACACCCCTTGTGTGAGATTTGCTATTGTGGATTACTCCACCTGATGCTGTGGTGATGTGCATGGAGGAGGAAGAAGAGGACTTCCTCTTCGAAACTTTCAGCAGCAGCAAATACGTATTCACCTGTCCTTAAAGGGATCCTAAAGTCTGCCAGAGGTAACTCTGTTAGTCCTGTCACAAGGGTGTGTTACTCCAGGGGTGAAACATGTATAAGGCTCTTCCTCGAGACCCAATTTACATTAGATGGCATGCACAAGCTGACCTCTCTTGTGGTCTGTATGGGAAGCAGACACTCACTAAAAGAGGTTAGGGAAGGAAGCTTGTGGATGTGGACACAATTCAAAACCCCTTCTTAGCTGATATTACAGATTTCAGTGGTAGGAGATGGAAGATGTAATAAAGAAACCCAAAGCCCCTGAAGACAAAAGAAGTGAATGTATGAGAGTGCACACCCATCTTAAATGCAGATTTTTTAATTTTTTTAAATGCAAAAATTGCATTCAGATATCAGTTGAACTTTCTCTTACGTCGACAGACTTTAACTCAGAATCCAATGCTTACCGGATGTACACATGTCCTTGCTAAATTTGCATTTTATTAGGAATTCTTGCTTGGACCCAGGGCTTTGTAGAAAATTAAGATGTATGTGGAGACACTTAAATCGATATGGCCTTAATATCACAGGCCACAGGGAAGGTGCCCCGCCTCAGGACCACCCAGCATTCACCCAACAGCCAGGATGACAAAGACAACAGTCCTCGCAACACAAGCAAGACAATTTACTGGCCAGCACTGTATCGCGTACCCGAGGACCTCAACACATAGGACCCCCTCTACCTAACAGTGACTTGGTGTCTCGTCATCATCACGAGGTACCTGCCAAGGGAGTAATGAGGTGCGAAAATAATCTCAGACAGGTGGGTGCTGAATATCACCTTAGAGGATTATTGACTTGAAATTGCCCAGCAACCGAAACATTACTCACCAGGCAAAATCAACATCAGACTAGACATTTCACCAGACCTGTTAGGGGAGTTTGCATCATTGCTAACACCCATCGACCACAGGCATGCGTGCTGTTACATCACCTTGCACCTGGATGATACGGAGATGATGCACTACTCCCATCTGATGTGTTAGATTATAATGCAGTGTTTCCCACACTCTGATTCATGACCTACTGGTGGGTCGCCAACTAATTACTGGTGGGTCAGGAAAGTCCATGCAATAAATAAAGATACTGTTAAATTATGTGCTTATCTTTAACACTTGGTGCTTCAAAGACAGAGTGAAATGATAAGCTATTTGTCTTCTGAAAAACTGCTGTTTATGTGATTGGTTTTTACTTTTCTTTCTCCCACCGCAAAGTGAGAGGAGTTTTTCAAATGGATTATGTGACAATCTTACTGCAGTACAGTAAAGTGTGATATTGTTCTTTCAACACAACAAAATGCAGGTAGGTAGTACCCGGGACTGCGTATCTGCACTTTTTTCAGTTTGAAACAGATAGCACCAGCCTGTCTCCACAGGGGTGCAGTACGCTTTACAAAAGGCTACCATTAATACTCATTAGCAAACAGGTACTCTGGTCTAGTAAGTACCACACTTCTGTACTGTCCTGTCAAGCACTGCTATGGGGTCAGTCTGCATCTCAGCTATGTACTCATTTAGGTATTTTCTAATGTAATGGGTTAGCATTATTGAAGATGTGTCTCCTCCGCTAGTAACGCATCCTGTGCAATAACACTGACATACATCGATAAAAATGCAACAGAGACACAGCTATGCTCCCTGCTGTATATATTGTGCAATAAGCTTTGATTAATTACCTCTAAATCTCTGATTGGAGTCCGAAGAGATGTCCACCTATTGGCAAAGAAGATTAGGTATTTCTAAGGTAACGGGTTATGATTCTTTGACTATGTGTCTCCTTCTCCAGTAATAACATCCTTTGCACTGGCCCCGACAAATCACAGTAAAATGCATTAAAAGAGACCCAGTTATTCTTCTTAGCCTTTACATTATATAATAATCATGAACTAATAGCCTTTCCATCTCAGAGTCTGAAGAGGTGTCTACCTATTTCCAGAGTAGAGTTGCTTTGATTCAGAAGGAAAAGGCGTCACATTTCCAAGTCAAGATAATGCACAGCTGTAAGGTTTCTTTTCAAAAGAAGGAGGTGTGCAAAATGTCACGCACAGTGGTGCCTGGGCCAGCGCAGGCAATACTTGGTCACACGGACTTCTTCGTGTATAAGCTGTGTACCGTTCTCCTGGCCATTTTAGTGTTTGTAAGGAGGAGGATGCTGCCTCATCATATGACAGGGCACAGGGCAAGAGAGTCTGTCACCATCAGAGATAATAAAATGTGGTCCCTCAATATTGCTTCAGGTCCTTATATTTTAAGAGGTGTGTGAGCTAGCTGGTAAAACCAAGAGTGAGATGCTGAAGTGCTTTGAAAGTGTAAGCAACTGTCCATACTTAAATATATAATATGGTCCAGGTAAGAAACAAGCTGATAAATAGTAGCCTTGTCATGCTAGAATAGAACTACATCAGCACGAACAACCCGGTAAGGTCTCCCCTGAATAAGAACACAAGCATCCCGAAACTGGTTTTGACCATTTTGGGCTTATCAGTAAAAAGCAGCTTCAATCCAGAACAAGACCTATGGCTGGGCATACCCATTGGAATGAGGTCACATTACTGAGCAAACTAACAAGCATTGGCTAACAAGAGGTCTCAGCTTTAAAAGGGGAGCTATTGTCTTTGCCAATGCTTGTTGGCACTGGCATGCATATAAATCTGATTTCCCCAACCAGTTGATTGTGAGCTACCAGACACCTTCCGAGTAGCTTGCAGCCTTGAATTCATTTTTAAATAAGCACAGGGTCACATTTTTCTTCTAAGGTTAAGGGAAGGCTGAGTTTACTTTACATTATTATCATCAGGCTGCAGATAGCAAAGCATGATAGTGAACAGTGCTCAGTCGGATTTATGGACCAGGCTGGGGCACAGAGGTGAAGAACTGATACATTGAAGTATTTTACTCTCAAATAAAAGTCCTTGTGGACTCAATATTGGAACCTAGTGTTTCTGAATGCTATTAAATGGGAGAAAATTCAAATTAAAAGTTACCTTATTGATTAATCTCTTCTTTTTAATTTTCTCTAATTTCAAAGTGTTGCATTTAGAAGCATTAGGCCATTTGCTCCCAGTGGCCACTCCCCAGAAAAGTAGTAATTTTTTTAAAGGGAGAAACTTAAAGTACAGAAAACTTGCTCTATGAAACATTCAGGCTTATTATCTTTCTCCACTTCCAGTTGAGCAAATTATGTCTTAATGTTTTAGGAAAAAACAACAGATGATGGACGGAATGCAGAATAAATCCAACATTCACCCCCAGTCACAGATCTGGGTTTAATCCATCGGTTTTTCTGCTTGCCATGCCATTCAAGTTTGGACCCAACCATATACTAATCAGTCTTGACCCAGTCCAGCCCAAACTGCTAAATTAGGTCTTCCCTGGACCAGAAACAAGCATCATGGGAATGGTTTTGGGGTATCATCCCTCATCAGCCAGGCCAGCTTGAATCTGGTGGCATAGCAAGCACAGGACCCACGTCTGGGTATACCTTTCCCACTTAGGGCGACAAAAGCAAAAACAACAGATGATGGATGGAATGCAGAACAAATCAAACAGGTTGCCACAGTGATTAAACACATAGATAGGCTGATGAGTATAATGCTGGCAAAATTGTCAGCCATTGGCAATTGGTTGGAGTTGCATTCTTGTCTGTTTTCTCCCCACAGGATCCCTACAGACATGGTGAAACTGCATGCCAATGAGAAATTCCTCTTGGTCCATTAGGAACTTTTCAGACCGAACTGCCAAGCCACCCTCTGAACAGGAATACAGAAAGTGCCAGACCAGTTTTGGACACATACAATCCTGTATGTAGTAAATGTAATGTTTGTCGATAAACCCTCTGCTCACAAACCTGTAGCTAGAAAAAAAAAATCCACCAGGAAGATTTGTTATGTTTGTTCAACACCCCATTACACATAAATGTCAGTCACTCTGGAGAGGATTCACAGAGCTATTTGCACATGTAAGTTTAGCTTGCATGCACAGCTATGCAAATAAGTGTTTAAACTATTTCCCAATTCTCAGGTTTGGTTTGACAACGCTTGTAAAATTATTTATTGAAATAAAGGCATCCCAGGACGTGGGAATGACTCAGTTACTTACCATTAATCTTCATGACAGGTAAAATAGTGGAAGTCTATAAACGCCCACTAAAAAACAATTGTGAATATCCAGAAATGTCCCTTAATACCATTTGCACCATGAACAAGGTAATATATATGGTCCTGCCGGGGTGGGGGAAGTTCCTTTCGAGGGTGCGAATCGGATGGAAACATCAGAGCATTTGTGTCAGAGTAGATGTTGAGTTTTTTCAAGCAATAAAATATTTTTCCTGTAGAGGAAAGAAAAGGAAATCAGATGTCTTTGGACAACTGGGAAGGCGTTCTCCCCAGGTACAAACCTGCGCTATGCACATTTGCTCATGTGGAAATGCCTCCTAATGTGAACAAATGAGAAATCACCATAGTTTCCAAAGAATAAGCCTTAAAGCCTGTGCCAGTTGTAGATTCCTGGGCAAACATTTGAAAACTTTTGTGAATTTCAGTAAGTGAGGAATCTTCACTAAAGAAAGCAAGAAAGCTGCAAGCACAGATTTTCAACTTTGTGTGGTATTCATGCGTGACACAAGGAAGCCCTTTGTGAAAGCGATCAGGTGCATAGACTGTGTACCATGTACATCTGTCTGTGCAGAAGGGTAAATTCTACGACTTACCTAAAGTCAGTTACTGCTTCCATATAGGCATTCAGAGCATGCAGAATTATCATGGAAGGAAAGAATATAGCCTCCGCCAGACTACAAGTTGCCCAGTGTTTCCGCACATGGGTTTACCAGGTAGAAGAACACCAGGCCTGGCCTCCCCATGACCCACTGTAACCCTAGGGGCATAGCACACATTGCAAGACCCTGCCCTGCCCCTGATGCACTCCACTGCAGCCCATGTCCCATACACTCAGATTTACCACCTCCTCAGAGCAGGTGGTAAATCTGAGGGAAACGTCCCTATAATCAGGGATAGACAGCGGAAATAGACCCGCTAATTGGGGGTCAGCTTGGTTATTCCCCATTCCGGAGACATTATTTTGACGAAGCGATACCACATGTAGCTTCAGTAATAAATCCATCCGAATCGTATTGAGGTCCAAAGTGTAATTATTTTTTGCAATTTATGGAAATGTAAACTTTGGTTTAAAAAACCATGGCGTTTGATTGAGAAAAAAAACCACGAGCTGTAGCTTTTGCTAAAAACTGCATGAAATCCACTGGTAGTTAAATAAAGCCTTCCCATAACAATATTGCCTTGAGCCTCCGACTTCGTGCATTCAGGCGATCAAGGCGCTGGAATTATGAGGCAATGCAAGAAAAAATTATGTGGCAGGGTTGAAACAGCAAATTATTTAGCATAGAAAGTCGTGTTCTGTAGCATACTATGTGATTAAATGTAAACTTCACTTTCTTTGATGTTATTATTGCACAGTTTTAATGTTTTGTTACACATTTATAGAAAAGACATAAGAACTAAGAAAATACACAAGATTCTTAAGAAAGAAAACTGACCGTTCACTAGGCACTATTCAACAATTTTTGGTCTATTAGGCATCGAAACAAAGGTGTATCTTGAATTAAGTTGGTCTTTTCTAAATCCCAGGGGTGAAACCATATTCCCTGATACTAGCACGACCTGGGTCAGGTACCCACATTTTCATTGCCTAAACAAGGCAATCAGCAGGTGAAAGATAAACAGTTAACGTTTAGTACGTTTTCGGAGCTGAGTTTTGTATGACATATGGAGCATGTTTAGTGACTTGGGATCTTTTTGCCCGAAAACATTGTTTTTTTATTAAATCTGCAAAATCTGTCGTGAGTTAACAATCTAATGGCAGTATCGACAAGATGGGATTTTGATTTTATTAGTCATAAAAACACAAAGTTCAGTTCAAGAAACAAAGTATTTACCCTTTTAACCCCTTAGCTGCTGGGCCTTTTCCCCCCCAGTGCTGAGCCCTTTTTTGGCTATTTGGGGTAGTTCGCGCTTAGGGCTTCATAACTTTTTGTCCACATAAGCTAACCACGCCAAATTTGCGTCCTTTTTTTCCAACATCCTAGGGATTCTAATGGTACCCAGAGTTTGTGGTTTACCCTGGAGGAGACCAAGAAAATAGCCAAAACACAGTGAAAATTTAGTTTTTTCCAAAAAAATGGGAAAAAGGGCCGCCGAAGAAGGCTTGTGGTTTTTTCCCTGAAAATGCCATCAACAAAGGGTTTCTGGTGCTGAAATCACTATCTCCCCACCTTTCAGGAACGGGCAGACTTGAATCAGAAAACCACATTTTCCAACACAAATTTGGCATTTTACTGGGACATACCCCATTTTTACTATTTTTGGTGCTTTCAACCTCCTTCCAGTTAGTGACAGGAATGGGTGTGAAACCAATGCTGGATCCCGGAAAGCTAAACATTTCTGAAAACTAGACAAAATTCTGAATTCAGCAAGGGGTCATTTGTGTAGATCCTACAAGGTTTTCCTACAGAAAATAACAGCTGAAATAAAAAAATATTGAAATTGAGCTGAAAACAACAGCCATTTTTCTTTATGTTTTACTCTGTAACTTTTTCCTGCGATGTCAGATTTCTGAAAGCAATATACCGTTTTGTCTGCTGGACTCTTCTGGTTGCGGGGATATAAAGGGCTTATAGGTTCATCAAGAACCCTAGGTACCCAGAGCCAATAAATGAGGTGCACCCTGCAGTTGGTTTTCATTCTATACTGGGTATACAGCAATTCATTTGCTGAAATATGAGGAGTGAAAAAGAGGTATCAAGAAAACCTTTGCATTTCCAAAATGGGATCAAGATAAGGTTTTGAGGAGCAGTGGTTATTTGCACATCTTTGAATTCCGAGGTGCCCATACTAGCATGTGAATTGCAGGGCATTTCTCAAATAGACGTCTTTTTTACACACTCTCTTATATTTGGAAGGAAAAAATGTAGAGAAAGATAAGGGGCAATAACACTTGTTTGCTATTCTATGTTCCCCCAAGTCTCCCGAAAAAAATGATACCTCACTTGTGTGGGTAGGCCTAGCGCCCGCGACAGGAAATGCCCCAAAACACAACGTGGACACATCCCATTTTTTCACAAAATACAGAGCTGTTTTTTTGCAAAGTGCCTACCTGTGGATTATGGCCTCTAGCTCAGCCGGCACATAGGGAAACCTACCAAACCTGTACATTTTTGAAAACTAGAGACCTAGGGGAATCCAAGATGGGGTGACTCGCGGGGCTCTGACCAGGTTCTGTTACCCAGAATCCTTTGCAAACCTCAAAAAGTGGCTAAAAAAACAAGTTTTCCTCACATTTCGGTGACAGAAAGTTCTGGAATCTGAGAGGAGCCTCAAATTTCCTTCCACCCAGCATCCCCCCAAGTCTCCCGATAAAAATGATACCTCACTTGTGTGGGTAGGCCTAGCGCCCGCGACAGGAAGTGCCCCAAAACACAACGTGGACACATCACAGAAAACAGAGCTGTTTTTTGCAAAGTGCCTACCTGTAGATTTTGGCCTCTAGCTCAGCCGGCACCTAGGGAAACCTACCAAACCTGTACATTTTTGAAAACTAGAGACCTAGGGGAATCCAAGATGGGGTGACTCGCGGGGCTCTGACCAGGTTCTGTTACCCAGAATCCTTTGCAAACCACAAAAAGTGGCTAAAAAAACAAGTTTTCCTCACATTTCGGTGACAGAAAGTTCTGGAATCGGAGAGGAGCCTCAAATTTCCTTCCACCCAGCGTCCCCCCAAGTCTCCCGATAAAAATGATACCTCACTTGTGTGGGTAGGCCTAGCGCCCGCAACAGGAAATGCCCCAAAACACAACGTGGACACATCACAGAAAACAGAGCTGTTTTTTGCAAAGTGCCTACCTGTAGATTTTGGCCTCTAGCTCAGCCGGCACCTAGGGAAACCTACCAAACCTGTACATTTTTGAAAACTAGAGACCTAGGGGAATCCAAGATGGGGTGACTCGCGGGGCTCTGACCAGGTTCTGTTACCCAGAATCCTTTGCAAACCTCAAAAAGTGGCTAAAAAAACAAGTTTTCCTCACATTTCGGTGACAGAAAGTTCTGGAATCGGAGAGGAGCCTCAAATTTCCTTCCACCCAGCGTCCCCCCAAGTCTCCCGATAAAAATGATACCTCACTTGTGTGGGTAGGCCTAGCGCCCGCGACAGGAAATGCCCCAAAACACAACGTGGACACATCACAGAAAACAGAGCTGTTTTTTGCAAAGTGCCTACCTGTAGATTTTGGCCTCTAGCTCAGCCGGCACCTAGGGAAACCTACCAAACCTGTACATTTTTGAAAACTAGAGACCTAGGGGAATCCAAGATGGGGTGACTCGCGGGGCTCTGACCAGGTTCTGTTACCCAGAATCCTTTGCAAACCTCAAAAAGTGGCTAAAAAAACAAGTTTTCCTCACATTTCGGTGACAGAAAGTTCTGGAATCGGAGAGGAGCCTCAAATTTCCTTCCACGCAGCGTCCCCCCAAGTCTCCCGATAAAAATGATACCTCACTTGTGTGGGTAGGCCTAGCGCACGCGACAGGAAATGCCCCAAAACACAACGTGGACACATCACAGAAAACAGAGCTGTTTTTTGCAAAGTGCCTACCTGTAGATTTTGGCCTCTAGCTCAGCCGGCACCTAGGGAAACCTACCAAACCTGTACATTTCTGAAAACTAGAGACCTAGGGGAATCCAAGATGGGGTGACTCGCGGGGCTCGGACCAGGTTCTGTTACCCAGAATCCTTTGCAAACCTCAAAAAGTGGCTAAAAAAACAAGTTTTCCTCACATTTCGGTGACAGAAAGTTCTGGAATCGGAGAGGAGCCTCAAATTTCCTTCCACCCAGCGTCCCCCCAAGTCTCCCGATAAAAATGATACCTCACTTGTGTGGGTAGGCCTAGCGCCCGCGACAGGAAATGCCCCAAAACACAACGTGGACACATCACAGAAAACAGAGCTGTTTTTTGCAAAGTGCCTACCTGTAGATTTTGGCCTCTAGCTCAGCCGGCACCTAGGGAAACCTACCAAACCTGTGCATTTCTGAAAACTAGAGACCTAGGGGAATCCAAGGAGGGGTGACTTGCGGGGCTCGGACCAGGTTCTGTTACCCAGAATCCTTTGCAAACCTCAAAAAGTGGCTAAAAAAACAAGTTTTCCTCACATTTCGGTGACAGAAAGTTCTGGAATCTGAGAGGAGCCACAAATTTCCTTCCACCCAGCGTTCCCCCAAGCCTCCCGATAAAAATGATACCTCACTTGTGTGGTTAGGCCTGGTGCCTGCGACAGGAATAGATCACACAACGGTCAATGTTGGTCCTTAAGTGAGGCAGCTGTTGACCCTGGGGTGATCCATTCCTGACACAGACACTAGGTGTAGGCACTCAAGTGGGGTAGTGTTTTTATCAGGACAGGTGAGGAGTCACTGGGTGGTAGGAATATTGTGGATCCCAGCATATTCCTGTAGTTTGTGTGACAGAAATGCGAGAAACATTTAGTTTTTTTTCAACATTTCAGCTTTGCAGGGTATTCTGGGTAAGAAAACTTTGGGGAAGCCACACAAGTCACACCTCTGTGGACTCCCCCGAATGTCTAGTTTCCAGAAATGTTTGGGTTTAGTGTGTTTCTCTATATGGCCGCCGAATCCAGGACCAAAAACACAGGTGCCTGCCTTACAAAACCAGTTTGTTTTGCCATGGATAATTTTGATGTCTCCACAATATGATTTGGGTGGTGGAATTTGGGGCTGAACTAAATTGGGGAGTTCCCAAGAGAGCACTCTCTCTCTGCTTGCCGCCACATTCACCTGCTCTCTGGGTTGACCTAACCCACTATTACCCAGTTGCACAAACAGCTTGCGAAGGGACAGCAGGACTGTCCTCATCACCTCCCTCATAATGTACTGGAAGAGGAGTTATCGAATGGGACTCCTCTGACTGAAAAATCACTCCCAGAGTCTGCGCCATTGTCCTATCCCTCAGATGCTGTCTCAGTATCTGATGTCTCAGTCTCTGATCCTATGTCAGAGCGGTCCTCTATAACCCGAGTGTAGGCAGCAGTCATCCATCAAGATGCCATCTCTGCTATTGGCTAAACTGTTGCTCTAAAACACTAGCCTACGTAGACAGTCACAAAATCGATGGTGTGTGAGATACGTGCAACAGTAGAGGCCACCTTACCTGCGCTTCTTCCCTCAATCAGCACGTACTTTCAAGACACTCAAAAAACACCTTGTCACATACCATTCGTCACAGTCTTTAGCACCTCCTGCGCCCAGTCCAACAATCATTATTGGTGCTCCCACTCCCTCCTCCTCGGATTCCCTCATTACCACCCAGCAAAAGTGCCCTTCATCGCTCCATAGACTTTGCTAATGTACTCAGCTATTTACATAAAATACAGATTTGCTCTTTGCAGTAGGCATATAAACCTTCTGCGCTTCTTTATGGCACTAAAACTGCCACTAGACAAGTCGGACCCTTTTCCCCCCAGGGAAACCACACACATATTGACAAAAGTGATATATATATGACAGCCAATCACCTGAAACTCAACTCAAGCAAAACCAAAATAATCCTCTTTGGCCCACACAAAAACACCTGGGACCCCTCATGGTGGCCCACCACGCTAGGCCCTGCACCCACCCCCGCCAAACACGCACGCAACCTCAGCATCATCCTAGACTCCTCCCTCTCGATGACCCAACAAATCAACGCTCTCACCTCCTCATGCTTCAACACACTCCGTATACTGAAAAACATTCAAATGGATCCCCACAGAGACCAGAAAAACTGTCACTCACGCACACATCAGCAGCAGGCTTGATTACGGAAACGCCCTCTACGCCGGCACCACTCTAAAACTCAAGCGCAAACTACACGCATCTAGAACTCAGCAGCACGACTCATCCTCGACCTCCGCCGACACGAACACATCTCTCCACACCTCAAATCCCTCCACTGGCTCCCCATTGACAAAAGGATCACCTTCAAGATCCTCATCCTCGCACACAAATCACTCCACAACACAGGCCCTGCCTACCTTAACGAGAGTCACCTTCCACACCCCCACACGAAACGTCCGCTCAGCTGACCTCTCTCTCGCCTCTGTCCCCCGCATCAAACACACCACCACCGGGGGCAGATCCTTCTCCTACCTTGCACCCAAAACCTGGAACGCCCTCACAACCCACCTTCGCAAGACCCAAAACCTACTTCTTTTCAGGAAGGGCCTCAAAACCTGGCTTTTCGAACAGTGAACCTCCCAGCCCCTTTCCCTCCCCCCGCCCCCCCCCAAGCGCCTTGAGACCCTCACAGGTGAGTAGCACACTTTATAAATCTCTTTGGGATATATAGATCTACCTCTATATATATATATATATCTATGTACATAGATATATCTATAGATATATCCATGTACATAGATATATCTATCTACATAGATATATAAATATAGATCTATATATAGATCTATTTTTTTTAGTTGTTGTATAGTTTCCTTGGGGGCCAAAATGGCCCCCAGGGAAACCCTACAACATCTAAAAAAAAAATTGCCCCCACAGGGGGTCACCCTGCCGACGGGCGACCCCCTGTCATTTTTTATTTTTTTTTCATTATTTAAAAAAAAAAAAAAAAAACAATCCCCTGGGGGGGGGGGGGGCGCGAATGCGCCCCCCCCCCCAGGGGGCACCTATCTTTTTTTATTTTTATTAATTATGCCCCCGGGGGGGGGCGGCCCGTTTTCAGAGGGGGCCGCCCCCCCAAAGTGAAATCCCTGGCATCTAGTGGTGTTTCCTGGCCCCCGATCGCAGCTGTGCTGCGATCGGGGGCCAGGAAACACTTTGAGAAGGCCTCGTAAGAAAGGGGAGACTCTCCCCCTTTCTTACGAGGCCTTCTCAAACTGTTTCTGGCCCCCGATCGCAGCACAGCTGCGATCGGGGGCCAGAAACAGTTTGAGAAGGCCTCGTAAGAAAGGGGAGAGTCTCCCCTTTCTTACGAGGCCTTTTCAAAGTGTTTCCTGGCCCCCCGATCGCAGCTGTGCTGCGATCGGGGGGCCAGGAAACCTGAAAGTGTTTCCTGGCCCCCGATCGCAGCACAGCTGCGACCGGGGGGCCAGGAAACACTTTCAGGAAGGCCTCGTAAGAAAGGGGAGACACTCCCCTTTCTTACGAGGCCTTCCCGAACGTGAGAAAGGCCGTTTTCCCCATCAAAGCAGGAAGCGGCCGCAAGGCTGCTTCCTGCTTTGATGGGGAAAACACCTTTGCAACGTCAGCGCGCCGCGAGGCGCGCTGACGTCACGAAGGGGCGGGTGGGGGGGCGGGGGGAGACACGGAAGCTTCCGTGTCTCCCGGGGGGGGGTTTAAAAAAAAAATAAAATCCTCGGGTGCAACGCACCCGAGGATTTATTGATACCCTTCCTGGTGTCGGCCACTGGTCGTGACCCGCACCAGGGAGGGTGTGAGGGCGTCGGCCAGTGGCCGACGCCCGCACCTATCAGGTTAAGGATATAGTGCAGGTAAAAACACGGGATGGCTTTGGTAAATAATTTAAACTTTATAGAAAATAATAAAATGATAAAAGTGCATTCACTTTTGTGCCACATTTGTCTCATGCGATAGAATCTTCTTCCTGCCTTGAGACATTTGCTCATGCCTCCTGCGCTTTGTGTTTCAGGAGGCGTTTGGCCTTGAGGTGCCTTTCTTTTTCTTTGCCGTCGTCTGCACAGTGAACCTCATTTTCACGGGCTGTTGTGTTCCCGAGACCAAAGGCCGCACCCTGGAGCAGATCGAGTCTTACTTCAGGACCGGAAGAAGGTCCTTCATCAATTGACCACCGCCACCCTCCCCGGAGGTGGGCTCGCTGGCTGCCTCGCAGGCCAGGTTTGGGGGTGACTGGTGGCAGATGCATCTGAGTCCTGAGGTGCAGGGAGAGAGTCTCCCCATAACAGGTGGGATGGAAGGACCAAAGCCACCTTGTTTCAAACCTGTGACATTTGTAGCTGTTGGTGAATTTGGTCCTTATCTTCACAGTGGGTAATCTTAAGCTCTTGCGCTAAGTCACAATAGAACAACTGGGTGCACACATCTGCTCAAGATCTGAACCCCAAGAAGATGTTTGATGCTGGCTAGCTTGTGCGTTACCATGATCTTGCATCCTGGAAGCATGGACTAACAACACCTTCTGCTTACACCAAAAAACCTACCTGTGGCGCCAATGGACCTTCAGTGGCGATGGACTCAGCAAATACTCTGCCACGTGATGACAAAGGTTCAATGAGTGCGACCCCGAAAAGCTACACAAGACATTGATGTTGGGGTTGAGTGTTACAATTGCAAAGACAGTGGCCAGTATCATCAAATTACAATGCTTCAGAAAAATTGCACCAAAAACTGAGAGAATGCTGACATGGGTAGCTGAGTTTGTCTACTTCATACACAAAAGGGATGAGGGGCTGCAAACCAAGCACACCCCACATTGCATCCAATCAGGCAGTTTGCATGCCGGGGGCTTTGCCCACATGCCTCCAGTGGCATGGACTGCAAATCAGCATAAACGAACTCTATTGTTAGTACTCAACTGTGTATCATTGTGTTGCAACTGTGTGTTGTGTAACCTTTCATGCAGTAAAACGAACTGCCTTGCTAAAATTGCAGTAGTGGTTTTATTTTTCTGGTACAACCAGCAAGATCTCACCCTGAAGAAGGAGGATAAGTGATTTGAAAGTAATCCTATTCCTCTTATTAAGTGGTATATACCTGGTAGGCCTCTCCGCTCAGCTGACCTGAAGTTAGCTCATGTCTCTAGGACCAAGAAAGTGAAATGGGGGGCCCGAGCTTTTTCTGCAGCTGCAAATTATGGAACGCCCTACCTTTGAAAACTAGGAACATCCCTTCTCTTCAGTGTTTTCGTAAACAATTGAAAACCTGGTTATTTCGAGTTTAACTTAGACGGATTGTAGTCATCATGGTCTCATTTCGTCTTACAGCGCTTTGATACCTCTGGTCGAAATGCGCTCTATCAAATACTAGTTAAATAAATAAATATAAATAAATAAATAAATAAAATAATCCACTGTGCTATATGGGGAGTTTATATGGCGATCCAATGAAAGGTGATGCAGCTAAAACACAGAAAAAAGTTTCGACATTTGCTGCTGTGTCGGAGCACAATTGCCCAAGATAGATGCACTTTAACAACTTGGCTGCCTGTAGCTTCTCAACTGTTTCAAAAGAAGAAGAAGAGAGCTGGATGAAAGTCATAAGTCTATTGTGCTTCACAGGGGGTTCAAGACATCAACGGGCAGAGGTACCAATATCTCATGCAAAGCAGGAACCCAACATGTTGTGCTGCATTAAGTGAGAGAGAGAGAGGAGGACAGAACCATATCTATTTTGGAATGGCACAGCTGCTGTACTCCAAGGCACTGGTCCACAATGTAGATGCCTTGCAAAGGTGTCTGTGTGAGATCAGCATAGGTTTTGTACTGGAAGGGCATCTTTAGACTACTAATACTATGCTGAGATTTTCTTTAATAATTTCGCCCTTTGTATATTTGCTGCACAGTAAAGCAAACGTAAAGTTAGAAAAGTTTGGAGGAAAGAAATGCTTTTTCCTTATTTATGACTACGCGATGTACTTTTTTAGTGATACACTCTATCTACAAATGTTAGTAGGTAGTGCTTTGTGGGTGGTTCGATGGGAACACCCAAGTACACCCCATGGCACGCTGTCCTGACGGAAAGTAGCACAAAGTATCATATAGCGCTACTTTGCCTTACTTTTAGACAATTTTCCAATACAAAATGGGCTTTGAGCTGGGTTGCGTCACTTTTTTTTTTTTGTATATGTTTATTGAGAAGTACATGTCAATATACAAACTGTGTTAAATAGAGAAACAATACATCAAATTATGGCCATATATGAAAAATATTATGAAATATTAACTTCTCAGATTTCTAAACACACAAAAAAACAAAAAAACATTATACATATATCAATAAATGCAATATATGAGATTATTTATAAGGCATCCAACTGTGCATTAACTCTTAGAAGTAGACCTATAACAGAAGATCTGGAAAGAAAGAATTATGCAATATTTATTAAACCATATATTATAGGTTGTTAGAAGACAGTGTTGAATTGGTGAACAGTAAGTCCTACTTAAAATAACAGTGTTAATGGGTGAGATGTCAATTGTCTTAATAACAGCATGACTCAAAACAATAATAAAAATGTCTTAATAAAAATAGGAGACAAAGAATGAGAAAATGTTTACGTGTGGATATTAATAGAATATGTATTAGCTAGAAAGGGTTTCCAAATTTGGATGAAAATCCCAACATTATCTTGCAATCTGTAAATCAGCTTTTCATATGATGCCATGTTATACATTTCAATAAGCCATTCATCATGTGTAGGACGTTGTGGTGTTCTCCAATGTCGTAATATACACATTTTTGTTACAGTGAGTGCAATAGCAATCAATCGTCTTGTATGGTTTGTTAGATTTGGGAGATCAGTAACATCATGTAATATAACAAATTTTTCTGTTAAAGGAATGGGCACATGTATAGCTCTGTGTATAGAGGAAGTTATAGAAGACCAGTATTCCGTCAAAACTGGACATTGAAAGAAAAATGTGTAGGATATCACAGTCCTCATGAGGACACCTCCAACAGGTAGAATGGTGTAGTAAACCTGCTGCCTTGAGTTTTTGTGGTGACCAGTACCAATTATGAAGAATTTTGAAAAAAGTAAATTTCATTCTTGCCTCTCTGATTCCTTTATCCATGTTCATAACAACATCCGTCCAGTCCTAATTGAAATACGCTACATTAAGTAATCCTTGCCTTTTGACGTGGAGTTGAGCTAGTAATGGTGATGAATGTAGTTTATGCACAATGAGATTATAAAATCCAGAGACCGCTCCTTTCAGTTTCCCCCAAGTTTTTAAGTATTGTACGACTGGGGAATCCTCAGGTATCCACGGAAATGGTCTTAGTCTACTAAGTAGAGCTTGTTTCAATTGTAAGTATTTCCCCTTTTGAGAGCTAGGGTGTTGAAACTCTATCTGAAGCATCGTAAAGGTTTTAAGCTCGCCTTCTAAAGTGAATAAATGATCCAGCATTAGAATACCTGCTCTCTCCCATGTATCCCAGGAAATTGTTTGTTTCCCTATTCTAATATCAGCGTTATGCCATATGGGAGCCTTATTATGTAGCCTCGGATTACTCTTAAAGAGTTTGTGGGAGTGTATCCAAATCTTAAGCATAGACTGAATAATAGGGTTAGAACTTTGTAAAGCAGGCGATTTATGAATATAAAACATTTGCAAACCTGAAGATACCTGTAAAGATTGCTTTTCAATAAGAACCCATAGTGGGGGGTCATCCTGTATTGGCCAAAGATAAGCCAATTGAGATAAATGGAGGGCTGTATAGTAATGTTCAACGCATGGTAAACTAAGGCCACCAGATCGCCTCTGAGCAATCAGTTTGGAGATTTTGAGTCTAGGTCTCAGAGATCCCCAAATAAAGGTTTTAATACCTTTGTGAATGTCTCGCAGTATTGATATTTTAACTGTCAAAGGTAACATACCTAAAACATATGTGAAACGAGGCACTATAATCAATTTCACTACCTGGACTCTACCCCAAAAGGACAGGTTAAGATCGGACCATTTTTCATATTCTGACTTCGTTTTAGCAAAGAGTGGATCTAAGTTATCTTGAATCATACGTTCTAAACCAGTGTTGATATAAATACCTAGATACTTCAGGCGATCCGCTTTCCATTGAAAATTGTAGCCTAAGATAGCTGCTTTTGTTGTGCCCCGGGATAATGGGAGAGCTTCAGTCTTCGTCCAATTGACTTTGTATCCAGAAATGTTTGAGAAGCGAGAAATAGTAGACATGAGTGCCGAGAGTGAAGTAGGTAGATCTGTAATTGTGAGTAATATGTCTCCGCGTATAGAAGTAGTTTTGAGATGCCTGCTGGTGTAGGAATGCCTGCTATTTGTGAACACTGTCTTATTGCTGCAGCCAGTGGTTCAAGTGCAAGAAGAAATCAGAGGGGCGATAAAGGGCAACCCTGGCGGTTACCTCTTTGCACTAAAAAGGTTTTTGAAAGGAAACCCCCACAATTCACTTGTGCAGATGGTGTCTTGTATAACCATTTAACCTTAGAGATAAAATCATCACCTAATCCCAACCTATGCAATGTACGGAACATATAGCTCCATTCAATGCGGTCAAAGGCCTTCTCGGCATCTAAGAATAATGCTACTCTGTCTTCTCCAGCATCCTTGGAAAACCAAAGTATGTGAGCCAAAGTGCGGAGATGGCTACGAGAGTTTCTGCCTGGCATGAATCCAACTTGAGAATTATGTATGAGTTTAGAGATAACTTGTTTGAGTCTTTTGGCAAGAATGGTGGCTAATAGCTTTGAATCTGTATTAAGAAGAGAAATCGGACGATAGTTACTGCAGTATAATGGATCTTTATCAGGTTTGGGAAGGACAGTTATGATAGCTTTATTTGAGAGTGAGGAGAGACTACCAGTTTCCTCTGCTTCTTTATAAACCTCATAAAGGGCATCTATTTCTTCTGGATTTACCCAACGGTAAAATTCCCCAGGAAAACCATCTTCTCCTGGTGCTTTATTGTATGGGAGACTGGAGATTGCTTGCGCAATTTCATCCTTTGTTTTTTCGCAAGTCAGTATGAGCCGGTCCTGTTCATTGAGACAGGGGAGTGTTATTTTATCAAAGAATTCCTGTTCTTTGAGGAGGTCATCATCAACTTCTGAACTATATAACTTGGTATAATAATCTGCAAACATATTAGCTATTGCTTGAGTCTCAGTTATTAGTTTACCCTCAGGGTTATATATAGCTGTCATAGCTTCTTGCTGTTTTAATCGTGCCGCTAGTAAACGGCCTGCTTTTTCTCCTTGTTCATAATTGTGAGCCTTAAGTCTATATAGCATATATTCTGCTTTGGAAGTATATAGGGGGTCATTACAACATTGTCGGTAAAAGCCGCTTACCGCCATGCAGAAGACCGCCAATACACCGCCGCGACTGCGGAAATCCGCCACAGCTATTATGACCCACATCTCGGAATCCGCCGAAATTCAGACACCCACACAAGTCCGCCACACCAAAGGACAGTGATAAACTGGCGAAAACAAATCCTCCACCGCACGCCAACAGAAACACGCCCATGCTATCACGACCCACGAATCCACGCGGCGGTCTTTCAACCACGGTATTCCATTAGCGGTACACACCGCCGCGCTCAAAACACACACACATCTCCAAAACACCACCACATTGGCCAATTTGAATTACACACACCTGATACACATACAAACACCACTCCCACACACCCAATACAATATAAAACACACACCCACATCACCCACAAACCCCTACGACCAAAAATTATTGATGAAGGCGAGAGAGAGAGCACAGCATAGACAACCCCACCACACAGAGGCACACAACACCATCACCCACACAACATCCATGCACAAAACACCACACACCACTACACATCACCACACTCATCACCACATACACCACCCCACACATTACCTACACCACCCCATGGCACGGCAAAGACACCCCAGGTTCTCCAAAGAGGAGCTCAGGGTAATGGTGGAGGAAATCGTACGGGTAGAGCCACAGCAATTTGGAGCACAGCTGCAGCACACCTCCATAGCTAGGAAGATGGAGCTATGGCGAAGAATAGTCGACAGGGTCAACGCAGTGGGACAGCACCCAAGAAATCGGGAGGACATCAGGAAGAGGTGGAACGACCCACGGGGGAAGGTGCGTTCCGTGGTCTCCAGGCACAATATCGCGGTACGGCGGACCCCCACCTCCTCCCCCACAAGTAACAACATGGGAGGAGCATGTCTTGACCATTATGCATCCTGAGGGCCTCGGAGGAGTCGGTGGAGGAATGGACACTGGTAAGTCAAATCTTAACTATCATATCCCCCACCCTACCTGCATGCTATCACACACCCCCACCCTCGCCCCCTCCCCTATCACTCCAACTCCTCACTAATGTACTAATAACACAAACCACCCATCCCAACATCAAGCCCTGCATGACACAACTAAGCATGGACACCCCTCACTAAAGCATGCCCACTGCACATACCAATAACACCCCCCCAACCATCATCACACAAGCCCCCACACAGGAATACTAGCACTGGGGTACACGCTCACCCACCCATTGCACACTATGACACACACAGATGCAATAATCATGCTTTTAAACCCCTGCAGGACCACTACCTAACGTCACCAGACAGGAGGGTCCAGACATCTCTACCCCACCCACAGAAGAGGCCCACAGTTTTGACAGCAGCTCTGTTCAACTGGGTCCAGATGACCAGCCCGGACCATCGTGGGCCTCGGGACAGTCGGTTCCCCTCACACAGGCACAGCCCAACACAGACCTTCCACCCTCTGGAAACACCAGCACAGCACCCACCCAGCGGGCCCATACCTCCGTCCTCAGGACACGTCAATCAGCTGTGTGTCCACCACTACAGGGAATCCAGGATAACCCACCACCCCAACAACAACAGGGACCTGGGGGCAGTGGTAGTGGGCACACAGTCCAGGGGACGGAGGCCCAGGAACACAGGGGAACTGGGAGGGCTGCTGTGCGACAGGGGGCAGACAGGCCAAGGGAACCCACTCTCCACGAGGCCCTCTCCTCCATCATGGGAGCATACCACCACTCCCAGGAGACGATGGCTACGGTCCTGGCCAAGTTTCAGGAGACCGAGCACCTGCAGCAGGAACAGTATTTGAGGTTCAGGGAGGATCTCAGAACCATCAGCTCCTCCCTGGGCACCATCGTAGGGGTGCTAAAGGACATACAGAACACCATGAGGGACACCGTGGCACTCCAAGGGGCCCCTGACACTAGCATGGACGATGAACTGCCCACCACCTCCGCCGGCGTTAGTGGACAGGACGCCCCACCACAGGACCACCACACCAGCACCCCACCCTCTTCAGACGGAGAACCACCCCGCAAGCGGTCCCTGAGATCCAGGAACAGGACAGAGCACGATGGCAAGACCCCTGCCAAGAAATGAGACCAGCCTGATTGTCATCCCACTGTCCCACTTTGTAACCCTGTCCATATTGGAACTGCCCCAGCTCCACTTCCTATGCCCATATGGGCAGTGCACCTGTGAGACTAATAGACTGGACTCTGCCATGGACATTCCTCCACCATCACCCATCACCGTTTTACCACCCCCTCCAATAATTGGCACTTCAATAAACACCCTTGAAGCACAAAACAATCTGGAGTCAGTCTGTGATTTAGAAAATGTGTATTAGCTATGACAGTGAAAAAATCCGTTCTCAAATGTAATGTCAACATACCTATGTCACACATCACAAGTCCATGAAGGATGCAAGCAGATGACACACGTTGGTAACAACACCTGTGAAACCGTAATGGAAATGTACAACTCAGTTACCAAATACTGCTTGAAATTGACAGACAGGATAAAGGTAGAAGTGTGAAAGTACTTGTAGTAGGCAAGAAAGTGTTCTCACCTGTGTGTCACTGGAAATATTGTTGGATGACTGAGTCCCTGTTGTCAATGTCTTCTTCCTCTGCTTCCTCCTCATCACTGTCCACAGGCTCCACAGCTGCCACAACAACATCATCTGGACCATCCTCCTGCAGACAAGGCACCTGGCGTCGCAAAGCAAGATTGTGAAGCATACAGCAGGCGATGATGATCTGGCACACCTTCCTTGGTGAGTAGAATAGGGAACCACCTGTCATATGGAGGCACCTGAACCTGGCCTTCAGGAGGCCAAAGGTGCGTTTCGCTCACCCTCCTAGTCCCCATGGGACCCCATGGGCCTCATTGTAGCGTTCCTCTGCCCTGGGATTCCTCACTAGGGTCAGTAGCCATGACAGGTTGGGGTAACCAGAGTCCCCTAATAGCCACACACGGTGCCTCTGGAGTTGACCCATCATATAAGGGATGCTGCTATTCCGCAGGATGTAGGCGTCATGCACAGAGCCAGGGAACATAGCATTTACCTGGGAGATGTACTGGTCTGCCTAACATATCATCTGTACATTCATCGAATGATAACTCTTCCGGTTCCTGTACACCTGTTCACTCCTGTGGGGGGGGGGGGGACCAGAGCTACATGGGTCCCATCAATGGCACCTATGATGTTAGGGATATGTCCCAGGGCATAGAAGTCACCTTTAACAGTAGCCAAATCCTCCACCTGAGGGAAAACGATGTAGCTCCTCATGTGTTTTAGCAGGGCAGACAACACTCTGGACAACACGTTGGAAAACATAGGCTGGGACATCCCTAATGCCATGGCCACTGATGTTTGAAATGACCCACTTGCAAGGAAATGAAGCACTGACAGCACCTGCACTTGAGGGGGGATTCCTGTGGGATGGCGGATTGCTGACATCAGGTCAGGCTCCAACTGGGTACACAGTTCCTGGAATGTAGCACGGTCAAACCTGTAGGTGATGATTAAATGTCGCTCCTCCATTGTCAACAGGTCCACCAGCGGTTGGTACACCGGAGGATTCCGCCATCTCCTCACATGTCCCAGCTGACGGTGCCTAGGAAGGACAACAGCGACCACAGAGTCAAGCAACTCAGAGGTATGTACCCACAGCTACACAGAACACGAAACATAATCCAAAAAGTTGTCTGTAAGTGTGTAGAGTCCAGGCCTAGGTATGTGTGACGCAGTTGAAAATGAAGCCATGTGGGCCCCTGAAATGGCGGCTGCCTGACTTCTAAACTGGGACAATGGGATGTGAGGTAACTGCGCTGGCGTTGTACACCATCGCGGTAGGCGATCGAAGACCGCTGCGCAATGCTGCATTGGTTAACATTGGACCCTATGGGTCCCAGGAGCCAATGACGAAGTGCGCCGGCGGTGATGATACGCACCACCGCGGACGTCACCATCGCGGACGTGACTGCCATTTTCTATCTGTTCAATCACTCGATACCTGATCTTCGACAGGACAGGACCTATACTGCAAGTGCTGCTGTGACCTCGGTCTGGAAGAGACAATGGCTCATGCGTTTGGGGAAAGGGGCCCTGCCTTCACTGCACAGGAGTTGGAGAAGCTCGTGAACGGGGTCCTCCCCCAGTACACGCTACTCTACGGTCCTCCAGACCAACAGGTGAGTACATAGGGTGCAAGTTGTATGGGCTATGTCTGGGTGGAGAGGGCTGGATGTAAGAAGGAAGGGGGCAGAGTTCTGCGTGCATGAGGGACTGTGAATGCATGTACCACATGGCAAGGGCAGGGATGTGGGCCACTCACTTCGACGGTGCAGTTGGTAATGACTTCTCTTATTCCCCTGTACATGTCATGTAGGTCAGCGCCCACCAGAAGAAGGATATTTGGTGTGCCATCACCAAGGACGACCGGGCCTGGGGGTCCACCAGAGACGGAGCACCCACTGCCGGAAAAGATGGGAGGACATTCGCCGCTGGAGCAAGAAGAGGGCGGAGGCTCAGCTGGGGATGGCCTCCCAACGTGGGAGGGGTGCCCGTCACACCATGACCCCCCTGATGTTCCGGATCCTGGCGGTGGCCTACCCTGAGTTGGATGGGCGCTTGAGGGCATCACATCACAGCAGACACAAGGGGGTGAGTACACTCTCATTCTGATGATTTTGCGCGCAGTGGAGGTGTCTGGGTGGGGGAGGAGGGCTATGGGTTTCCCTAGGCCAGGGCGAGTTCCGTAGGCTAGACCCCTCCGTAATGCAGGCCATGTGGCACTCCATCGCACCTCTGTAGAGTGCCAAGTACAGGTATACATGCCCCTGTGTCATCTATGTATGCTGATGTCCACCATAGCCATGTAGGCCATATCCCAGGAACTGCATCAGTACAGCCCAACAGCGCAGCGTAGTGCAGGGGGCTGCTGTGTCTGTATTGTCCGCCAACGGTAGCGGTAAGCCATGCACTCAACCTGTCTTTCTTCTGTCGTTCCCCCCCACCTTTTTGTGCTCTCCCTATTCTTTTGTGCATCAGCATCATCAGGCGGAGGTACAGTGGCAATGGAGCACGAGGGAGCTGCATCCCACATGGCCATGGAGGGCCACACCACAGACTCTGAATACACCAGTGGGACGGAGAGCGAGGGGAGCTTCACGGCGGTCACCGGATCAGCAACCAGCGACACGGACTCGTCCTCCGATGGGAGCCCCCTTGTGGTGGTGGCAAAATCTGTGCCCCCCACTTCTATAGGTACAGCCGCCACCCCCCCTACAAGCACCGCCCTCCCAGCAGCCCCTCAGCCTTCGCCCGTGCCCGCTCACCCAGGAGGGTGGGACTCACCTTCGCCCCAGGCACCTCAACCCCTGCCCCTGTCACCTCTGCTGCCCTCAGTGAGGAGGCCATTGACCTCCTCAGGTCACTCACTGTTGGGCAGTCTACCATTGTAAATGCCATCCAGGGTGTAGAAAGGGAGATGCAACACACTAATGCATTCCTGGAGGGCATTCATTCTGGTCAGGCTGCCCATCATCGAACCCTGCAATCTCTGACCTCAGCACTGATGGCAGCAATTGTCCCTCCAACTTCCTCCACCCAGACCCAATCCCCTGTACCCCAGCCTATCCCAAGCACACCATCAGACCAGCATGCACACACGTCAACACACAAGGGAAGCTCAGGCAAACATAAGCCCCACACATCCCACAGGCACTCACACAAGCATCACACACATACAGACACAGCAACATCCACTGCCTCCACTGTGTCCCCCTCCTCGT
This sequence comes from Pleurodeles waltl, assembly GCF_031143425.1. NCBI lineage: Eukaryota > Metazoa > Chordata > Amphibia > Caudata > Salamandridae > Pleurodeles > Pleurodeles waltl. Next base: position 1,678,173,345 of record NC_090445.1, on the reverse strand, counting down.
CGTCTCCCTCCTCCCTCCCAGTGTCGTCTACACTCTCACCTGCATGCACTACATCTACAGGCACTAGGACTCGCACCAGCACACCCACCACCACACCCCGCTCACCTGCACTCACCACCCCCACTCCCATTTACACGTCCCCTGTGTCCTCTCCCAGTGTGTCTGTGATGCCCCCTCCCAAAGTACACAAACACGGGCATACACACACCCAACATCCATCCACCTCACCACAGCCTCCAGCACATGCACCTGCACCCAAATCATCAAAAGTTACACCTCCTACAACACCTCCTCTTCCTCCACTCCCAGACCCCCTCCAGCTACCCGTACCAGTGTTCCTAAGAAACTGTTCCTGAGCAACCTTGAACTCTTTCCCACCACCCCCTCCCTCCAATTCATAGGTCCCGTACTAGTACCTCAGCCAGAAAATCTCCAGTACTAGTGGTGCCTGTTAGAGGTATGTGGAGTGCACCGGGCATCAGGGCAGCCAGTGTGACACGGAGCCAAAGCACTGCCAGTCCCCCCCCTGTGAAGCACCAGAAGTTGGGTAGGGGGAAGACTCCAGCCGGCAAAGCCGCTCACAAGGGTCCCGGGGGAGTGTCGACTCAGCTGTGACTCCTCCCAAGGTGGAGAAGGGGCAGAAGAAAGCGCCAAAGTCTGGGAGGAGCAGCACGGCGGAGAAGACCGCCATCATCCCCGCTGCACAGGAGGCCACCGCCAGCTCGATCGTCACTGGCCAGGAGACTACCGACAGAGTCAGTGCCCAGGAGGGCAGCCCCATCGTCACTGGCCAGGAGGCCACCGCCAGAGTCAGTGCCCAGGAGGGCAGTCCCTTCGTCAGTGGCCAGGAGGCCACCGCCAGAGTCAGTGCCCAGGAGGGCAGTCCCATCGTCACTGGCCAGGAGACCACCGCCAGAGTCAGTGCCCAGGAGGGCAGTCCCATCGTCATTGGCCAGGAGGCCACCGCCAGAGTCAGTGCCCAGGAGGGCCCCGGCTGCGACAGCCCCGCTGGGCAATGAGGGACCACCATGGCAAACACTGCTGCACAGGTCAGAGACAGCAAAGTCAAGCACCGCTGAACAGGGCAAAGACCGCCATGGCAAGCACCGCTGAACAGGTCAGAAACTGCAAAGTCAAGCACCACTGAACAGGGCAAGCACCGCTGAACAGGGCAAAGACCGCCATGGCAAGCACCGCTGAACAGGGCAAGCACCGCCAACTCAAGCACCGCTAGCCCATGTGCAGCAGGGGCAGTGACGGAACTGGGACCGTCACGGGGAGAGTGATGCACTCTGGGCACCAGTCCCCCTCCAGAACCAGTGGAGAACAGCATCCACTACCTCAGTCCTTCACAGGATGAAGCACTCTGGGCACCAGTCCCCCTCCAGAACCAGTGGAGAACAGCATCCACTACCTCAGTTCTTAACAGGATGAAGCACTCTGGCCACCAGTCCCCCTCCAGAACCAGTGGAGAACAGCATCCACTACCTCAGTCCTTAACAGGATGAAGCACTCTGGGCACCAGTCCGTCTCCAGAACCAGTGGAGAACAGCATCCACTACCTCAGGCCTTAACAGGATAAAGTACTCTGGCCACCAGTCCCCCTCCAGAACCAGTGGAGAACAGCATCCACTACCTCAGTGTAGGAAAGTACCATCTTGCCTGGCATTTTACCCCCATTTTTCACTGTATATATGTTGTTTTAGTTGTATGTGTCACTGGGACCCTGCCAGCCAGGGCCCCAGTGCTCATAAGTGTGCCCTGTATGTGTTACCTGTGTTATGACTAACTGTCTCACTGAGGCTCTGCTATTCAGAACCTCAGTGGTTATGCTCTCTCATTTCTTTCCAAATTGTCACTAACAGGCTAGTGACCAATTTCACCAATTCACATTGGCATACTGGAACACCCTTATAATTCCCTAGTATATGGTACTGAGGTACCCAGGGTATTGGGGTTCCAGGAGATCCCTATGGGCTGCAGCATTTCTTTTGCCGCCCATAGGGAGCTCTGACAATTCCTACACAGGCCTGCCACTGCAGCCTGAGTGAAATAATGCACACATTATTTCACAGCCATTTTCACTGCACTTAAGTAACTTATAAGTCACCCATATGTCTAACCTTTACTTAGTAAAGGTTGGGTGCTAAGTTACTTAGTGTGTGGGCACCCTGGCACTAGCCAAGGTGCTCCCACATGGTTCAGGGCAAATTCCCCGGACTTTGTGAGTGCGGGGACACCATTACACGCGTGCACTATACATAGGTCAATACCTATGTATAGCTTCACAATGGTAACTCCGAATATGGCCATGTAACATGTCTAAGATCATGGAATTGCCCCCTCTATGCCATCCTGGCATTGTTTGTACAATCCCATGATCCCACGGGTCTCTAGCACAGACCCGGGTACTGCCAAACTGCCTTTTCAAGGGTTTCACTGCAGCTGCTGCTGCTGCCAACCCCTCAGACAGGTTTCTGCCCTCCTGGGGTCCAGCCAGGCTTGGCCCAGGAAGGCAGAACAAAGGACTTCCTCAGAGAGAGGGTGTTACACCCTCTCCCTTTGGAAAAAGGTGTTAAGGCAGGGGAGGATTAGCCTCCCCAGCCTCTGGAAATGCTTTCATGGGCACAGATGGTGCCCATTTCTGCATAAGCCAGTCTACACCGGTTCAGGGACCCCTCAGCCCTGCTCTGGCGCGAAACTGGACAAAGGAAAGGGGAGTGACCACTCCCCTGACCTGCACCTCCACTGGGAGGTGCCCAGAGCTACTCCAGTGTGCTCCAGACCTCTGCCATCTTGGAAACAGAGGTGCTGCTGGCACACTGGACTGCTCTGAGTGGCCAGGGCCAGCAGGTGACATCAGAGACTCCTTCTGATAGGCTCCTTCAGGTGTTGCTAGCCTATCCTCTCTCCTAAGTAGTCAAACCCTCTTTTCTGGCTATTTAGGGTCTCTGCTTTGGGGAATTCCTTAGATAACGAATGCAAGAGCTCATCAGAGTTCCTCTGCATCTCTCTTCACCTTCTGCCAAGGAATCGACTGCTGACCGCGCTGGAAGCCTGCAAAACTGCAACAAAGTAGCAAAGATGACTACTGCGACACTGTAACGCCGATCCTGCCGCCTTCTCGACTGTTTTCCTGGTGGTGCATGCTGTGGGGGTAGTCTGCCTCCTCTCTGCACTAGAAGCTCCGAAGAAATCTCCCGTGGGTCGACAGAATCGTCCCCCTGCAACCGCAGGCACCAAAGAACTGCATCGCTGGTCCCCTGGGTCTCCTCTCAGCACAACGAGCGAGGTCCCTTGAATCCAGCAACTCTGTCCAAGTGACTCCCACAGTCCAGTGACTCTTCAGTCCAAGTTTGGTGGAGGTAAGTCCTTGCCTCCCCACGCCAGACTGCATTGCTGGGAACCGCATCTTTTGCAACTGCTCCGGCTCCTGTGCACTTTTCCAGGATTTCCTTTGTGCACAGCCAAGCCTGGGTCCACAGCACTCTAACCTGCATTGCACGACCTCCTGAGTTGTCTTCCGGCGGCGTGGGACTCTCTTGTGCAACTTCGGGTGAGCACCATTTTACTCCACTTCGTAGTGCCTGTTCTGGCACTTCTCGGGTGCTGCTTGCTTCTGAGAGGACTCCTTGTCTTGCTGGACGCCCCCTCTGTCCCCTCACGCAATTGGTGACATCCTGGTCCCTCCTGGGCCACAGCAGCATCCAAAAACCCTAACTGCACGCTTTGCAGCTAGCAAGGCTTGTTTATGGTCTTTCTTCAGGAAAACACTTCTGCACGACTCTTTAGGACGTGGGACATCCATCCTCCAAAGGGGAAGTTTCTAGCCCTTGTCGTTCTTGCAGAATCCTCAGCTTCTACTGCCTAGTAGCAGCTTCTTTGCAACCACAGCTGGCATTTCCTGGGCATCTGCCCACTCTCGACTTGATCGTGACTTTTGGACATGGTCCCCTTGTTCCACAGGTACGCTCATCTGGAAATCCATCGTTGTTGCATTCCTGGTGTTGGTCTTTCCTGCAGAATTCCCCTATCACGACTTCTGTGCTCTTTGGGGAACTTTAGTGCACTTTGCACTCACTTTTCAGGGTCTTGGAGTGGGCTATTTTTCTAACCCTCACTGTTTTCTTACAGTCCCAGCGACCCTCTACAAGGTCACATAGGTTTGGGGTCCATTCGTGGTTCGCATTCCACTTTTGGAGTATATGGTTTGTGTTGCCCCATCCCTATGTGCCCCCATTGCATCCTATTGTAACTATACATTGTTTGCACTGTTTTCTAATACTATACTGCATATTTTTGGTATTGTGTACATATATCTTGTGTATATTTGCTATCCTCATACTGAGGGTACTCACTGAGATACTTTGGCATATTGTCATAAAAATAAAGTACCTTTATTTTTTAGTATATCTGTGTATTGTGTTTTCTTATGATATTGTGCAAGTGACACTAGTGGTACTGTAGGAGCTTCACTCGTCTCCTAGTTCAGCCTAAACTGCTCTGCTAAGCTACCATTATCCATCAGCCTAAGCTGCTAGACACCCTATACACTAATAAGGGATACCCGGGCCTGGTGCAAGGTGTAAGTACCCGTTGGTACTCACTACAAGCCAGTCCAGCCTCCTACGTTGGTTGTGCAGCTGTGGGATAAGTACTTTGCAACTACTTACCACTTTTGTCATTGTACTTTTCATAAGAGAAAACTATACAAAACAAGTTCAGTGTATGTACACATAACCAAAAAAGTTTTGCTTTTCTTCTCTCACTTCTTTGCTGAGTGCTGAAAAGTACCTCTAAACTTTCTAAAAAGTTGTAAAAGTTTTTTTTTCTGTTCCTTAAAAAGTACTGAAAACTTTTTCTTTCTTTTTCTGTCCCTTAATCCTTTTCTATCATGTCTGGTACAGGCCAAACTCTTGATCTGGCCAGCACAACTTATGACAACGTTAGCTGGAAGGAAGCAAGGAGTCTCTGTGTAGATAGAGGTTTAGGGGTAGGGAAGAATCCCTCAAGACAACTGTTAGTTAATATGCTCATTGAACAAGATAAGACCTTAGGTGGCACTTCTGGTGATAAATTAGCTGATGGTTCCCATTCTGATTCTGGGGCACTCCTAGCAAAAGATTTGGGAGGGAATCTTTCCAACCTGCCCGTTAGCAGGCCACCTAGCAGGGCTGGTACTTATGTGAGTTCTCATCACAGTATAGAGATTACTCCCTTAGGCCAGGTTGTTAGGGTGCCATCTGTTAGGGACAGGTCTCCCTCTGTTCATTCACACCATTCTTCTGTGTCAAGGCATGCCCAACCCACCCACCCTGATGACAGAGTGTTAGAAAGGGAACTCAATAGATTGAGAGTGGAAGAGTCCAGGCTGAAGCTTAAAAAGCAACAGCTGGATCTCGACAGGGAAGCATTTGACTTAGAAAAAGAAAGGCAGAGGTTGGGGTTTGGACCCCATGGTGGCAGCAGCAGTATTCCAAATAGTCATCCTGCAAAAGAGCATGATTCTAGGAATCTGCACAAGATAGTTCCCCCTTATAAGGAGGGGGATGACATTAACAAGTGGTTTGCTGCACTTGAGAGGGCCTGTGTTGTACAGGATGTCCCTCAAAGGCAGTGGGCTGCTATCCTATGGCTATCATTTAGTGGAAAGGGTAGGGATAGGCTCCTTACTGTGAAAGAAAGTGATGCCAATAATTTTACAGTTCTTAAGAATGCACTCCTTGATGGTTATGGCTTAACCACTGAACAGTACAAGATCAAGTTCAGAGAGACCAAAAAGGAGTCTTCACAAGACTGGGTAGACTTTGTTGACCATTCAGTGAAGGCCTTGTAGGGGTGGTTACATGGCAGTAAAGTTACTGATTCTGAAAGCCTGTCTAACTTAATCCTGAGAGAGCACATTCTTAATAAGTGTGTGTCTGATTTGTTGCACCAGTACCTGGTGGACTCTGATCTGGCCTCTCCCCAAGAATTGGGAAAGAAGGCAGACAAATGGGTCAGAACAAGGGTGAACAGAAAAGTTCATACAGGGGGTGACAAAGATGGCAAGAAGAAGGATGGTAAGTCTTCTGACAAGGGTGGGGACAAATCTAAAAATGAGTCTTCATCAGGCCCACAAAAATACTCTGGTGGGGGTGGTGGGCCCAAATCCTCTTCAAATCAAAACAAAGAAAAGAAACCATGGTGCTATTTATATAAAATAAAAGGCCATTGGACAACAGATCCCAGTTGTCCAAAGAAAAGCACCAAGCCTCCTACCACTACAACCCCTGCTGCTACACCTAGTTCCCCTAGTAATAGCAGTGGTGGTGGGAGCAAACCTACTAATAGCCAGTCCAAGGGAGTAGCTGGGCACACCTTTGGTAATTTAGTTGGGGTTGGGGTTGGGGTTGGTCTGATTAGGGAGACCACAGAGGCTGTGTTAATCTCTGAGGGGGCTATTGATTTAGCCACCTTGGTTGCTTGTCCCCTTAACATGGATAAGTACAAGCAACTACCCCTAATAAATGGTGTTGAGGTTTAGGCCTACAGGGACACAGGTGCCAGTGTTACAATGGTAATAGAGAAACTGGTCCACCCTGAACAACACCTACTTGGTCACCAGTACTAAGTAACCGATGCTCATAACAACACCCTTAGCCACCCCATGGCTGTTGTGAATCTCAACTGGGGGGGGGGGTTACCGGCCCAAAGAAAGTTGTGGTTGCCTCAGATTTACCTGTAGACTGTCTATTAGGGAATGATTTAGAGACATCAGCTTGGGCAGAAGTGGAGTTGGAGGCTCATGCATCAATGCTGGGCATTCCAGGGCATATTTTTGCTTTGACCAGGGCTCAGGCCAAAAAGCAAAAAGGACAGGGTGACTTGGATCCTGGAAGAATGGACCAAGTGCTCCCTAAAGCTAGGGTTAGTAAAGGTAAAACACTACCTACTATCCCTCCCTCTACAGTGGATTCTTCTTCTGAGGAAGAAGAATTTCCACCCTGTGCAGAACCTACACCAGAGGAGCTGGAAGCAGACACTGCTGAGCTTTTGGGTGAAGGGGGGCCTGCCAGGGAGGAGCTGAGTGTGGCACAGCATACCTGTCCCACACTAGAGGGTCTAAGGCAGTAAGCTGTCAAACAAGCAAATGGGGATGTCAGTGACTCTCACAGAGTTTACTGGGAGGACAACCTCTTGTATACTGAAGCAAGGGATCCAAAACCTGGAGCTGCCAGGAGATTGGTGATTCCTCAGGAGTACAGAAAGTTCCTCCTAACTCTAGCCCACGACATTCCCTTAGCTGGACATTTGGGGCAAATGAAAACTTGGGACAGGCTTGTTCCCTTGTTTCATTGGCCTAGAATGTCAGAGGACACAAAGGGATTTTGTAAGTCCTGTGAAACCTGTCAAGCCAGTGGCAAGACAGGTGGCACCCCAAAGGCACCCCTTATTCCACTGTCTGTGGTTGGGGTTCCCTTTGAAAGGGTAGTGTCGCGCCGCGTGGTGCGGCGCGAGCCGAATGTTCGGCACAAGCCGGGCGTTCGGCTGGGGCCGCACAGCACGTTTCTAAAACGCGGCGCGCCCCCAGCCTTTCATGCACTTTTCGAGGCCCCAGGCATTGCATGGGGCCTCGCTCTGTCGTTTTCCACCGCCTTGCTGGGGTCTCCTGACCCCCCTTACCTGTTCTTCTTTCTTCTTTCTTGTCCTCTTTCTTTTCTTCTTTCTGGGGTCTTTTTGTTGTACTTTTTTTATGTCTTCTTCCCTTCCCAGGTTACCTTTCTCTTCCCAGCATTCATTGTTCCCTATTCTCTATGGTTTCTATTCTGTTTTGTTCTATGTACTTCTCCCTGTCTAATATGGTGTCCTTTTACTTCCTGTGGGTCACTTCCTGTCTTTTGGTATATAAGGGCTGTGTTTTCTTCATTTCCTTGCGCTGCAACACTTTCTGCTCAGTTAGTGTCTTCGCTCCTGATTTCCTCCCCTTTTGGTTCTGGATTTCAGCATTCTGTGTTTCCTGACTTTTGCTCCTTTTGGATTCCTGTTTGTTTGTTCTTGTTTTTTTTCCAGGAATCTTCCTGTTTGGAGGTTTTTCCCCTTTTTCTAAGGGGTTTTTTCCCTCTGGCGCTATTTTCTGAAGGGCACGGTCTGTTCTTGGCGTCTCCATTGCCTACAGCACCGTGGCTACCAGAAAGAGTCGCCCCTTTCTGGGCCAAAGTCGAACATTGAAGATCCACGCCACCAGATCTGCAAATTCCAGGCGCAAGCAGCACGTGAGTCGTGACAGATTGCAGCGCCCAACCATTCCGACGTCCTCAAACACCATGGATGACTCAGTGGCGGCTGCTGCAGATCCGGAACAATCTCTTTTGACCACGATTCAGCAACAAGCTCAGGAATTGCAACAACTACGCAATGAAAATGCTGCGTTACGACAGGCTTTTGGCTCTCCGCACCAGTGATGTTCCAACTATCTCCGCTTCCACCCCTTGTTTCTCTGGTGAACCAACCAAGCTTCGCAAGTTCCTGGATGCATTAACAGTGTACTTCGCCTTCCGACCTACCCAATTCTCCCACGACAGGACCAAGGTGGGTTATCTTATCAGTGCCTTATCGGGTCCAGCCTTGGCCTGGGCAACCCCGATGGTGTCCTCCAACGACCCTGTATTGTCGGACTATTCCACCTTTGTGAGTCGCTTCAAACAGATGTTTAGCCGTCCTGGATTGGAAGCCTCTGCTGAAGAAGCCCTATGTGACATCCAACAAGGCTCGCAAGACGTCCTGCAATATATAACCCGTTTTCGTCAGCTGGCGGCAGAGACCACTTGGGTGGAACGTACTCTGGTAACTTTATTTCGTAGAGGACTCAAAGAAGAAATAAAGGATGAACTAGTACATTCTACCAGAGCGGAAGAGCTTCGTGGCCTGATGGATCAAGCACTGTCCATCGAATATCGTCTTCAGGAACGGAGATCGGAAAAGAAAAGGAGTAGAGGGTTTTCCCAGGCAAGTAGCTCACGAGCTTGCCTGCAGCGTTCCGAGGAACCTCGCACTCCTGCTAGAGACATCGAAGGGGAACCCATGCAGGTGGATACTACCCGAGGTCCGCTCTCTGCTAGTGAACGAGAAGACAGACGCAAGAGAGGGTTGTGCCTGTACTGTGGTTCTGCTGGTCACATGCTTCGTACCTGTCCTGTACGTCCGCCCAGGCCTTCGGGAAACGCCACCTCCCGTCCTCTGTAAGAAGGGAGGGGACGGGATCTACAGCTATACCTTCCATCAGCTCCTTTAATGACAATACAACCGCCTTGTTCATTTTTCCTGTCCTGTTACAACTTCCTGACGGTCGTCAAGAAAAGACTATGTCATTACTAGATTGTGGTGCTAGTGGTATATACATGGACAAGACGTGGGCTGCTGCTCACCAAGTTCCTACACAAGCAAAAGAAGTACCCAAACAGGTACACACCGTGGATGGATCCTTGATATCCTCGGGTCCTGTAGACACCACTACCCTGATGTTAAGTCTACAGGTGGGAAACCATCAAGAAAACATTTCCTTCGATCTTATCACGTCCCCAAACCATACCATCATTCTTGGAATTCCGTGGTTCATCAGACATAACCCGTATATAAATTGGGTAACCCGGACAGTTTCTTTGTCTTCGCAATTTTGTCATGAGAACTGTTTTACTTCCGACAAGTATTGGTCTCCGAAAAGATCCTTAGATACTGAAGGTGCCACTGGTATGTCCATTAATACGGTCCAAGGGGTCCCAGACCACTATTTGGAGTTTCAGGATGTTTTCCAAAAACCGTCGAAACCTGTGCTACCTCCACATCGAGAATATGATTGTGCTATTCCATTGGAACCCGGCACAATTGTTCCTTTTGGGAGGATGTACTCTCTCACGGAACCCGAAAGGGAAGTTCTAAAAGAGTATCTGGACGAAAATATACAGAGTGGTCTTATTGTTCCATCGTCGTCTCCGGCTGGGGCTCCTCTCTTTTTTGTGCCCAAGAAGACAAAGGATCTTCGTCCTTGCCTGGATTTTCGAGGTCTGAATAAAATAACAATTAAAGATCGTTATCCTTTGCCTCTCATCAGGGACATACTAGAAGCTATCAGAGGGGCTCAACGTTTTACTAAATTAGATTTACGAGGAGCTTACCACCTTTTACGCATAAAAGAAGGCGACGAATGGAAGACAGCTTTCAGGACTCCATTTGGCCATTTTGAATATAGGGTTATGCCGTTTGGTCTCACTAACGCCCCCGCAATCTTCCAGAGATTTATGGACTCAGTGTTTTCAGACCTTCTGAATCAGACAGTCGTGATCTACCTAGATGATATTCTTATTTATTCTAGAAATCCTGAACTCCATTTTTCCCATGTGAAACAAGTTCTTCAAAGACTTCGTGCTCATCAACTATTTTGCAAACCAGAAAAATGTGAGTTCGACATGACGGAAGTCAAATATCTGGGCTATCATTTAAGTCCCACCGGCATAGCTATGGATCAAGAAAAGGTACAAGCTATCCTAGAGTGGCCTTCTCCTTCTTCCATAAAAGAAACACAATGTTTCCTAGGGTTAGCAAACTTCTATCGACAATTCATTCTAGACTTTGCCAGACTGACTAGCCACATAACTCACACCTTAAAAAAGGAAAATTTAAAGAAAGGGTTTGTCTGGACTGAGGCGGCTGAAGCAGCCTTTCAAGAATTAAAGAGAGTCTTCACCCAAGCCCCCATCTTGAGACATCCAGATACCACCAAACAATTTATAGTCGTAACTGATGCTTCTGAGAGAGCCATCGGAGCTGTCTTACTCCAACGACAAGAGGATGATGGTCTTGAACATCCTGTTTTCTACTTGTCTCATATCCTTTCCACAGCTGAACAACACTATTCTGTACTGGAAAGGGAATTATTGGCTCTGAAAACAGCCTGCCTTGAGTGGAGACAGTTTCTGATGGGTTCCAAGGAACCATTTGAGGTGAGGACAGACCACCGTAACCTACAATGTTTACGAAATTTTGTATGCCAGAATAGTCGTCAGGCCCGCTGGGCCTTTTTCTTCAGTCAGTACGATTTTTTTATCACATATATTCCTGGATCTCAAAACATTCTGGCTGATGCTCTGTCTCGCCGATATCCAGAGTGTACTCCTTCCTCATCTCAGTATCTTCTGGAACCCCGTAAGATCATTGGAGTGGCTCAGTCTTTCCTGGAAGAAGTACAACTGGAATACGCCAACCTATCGGACCACGACATTGAAGAACTAAGACCATTAATACATAAGAAACAAGGATATTTTTATTATCAAAACCTGATATTCCTCCCCACTAACAAGGTGCAAGAAAAGGCATTACAAATGTGCCATGATTCACCTGTAGCTGGTCATAGAGGCATCAAGGCCACACAAGAACTTCTTTCACGATTTTTCTGGTGGCCTACCTGGAAGCTGGATGTGGAAAGATACGTTCAGGCCTGTCCCATATGTGCCCAAATCAAGATACCCCATACCAGACCGGCAGGATTACTACAGCCTTTGCCTGTTCCACCGGCCCCATGGCATACCATCTCTACTGATTTTATGTGTTCACTCCCACCATCAGCAGGAAACCGGGTCATCATGGTCACGGTGGATTCTTTCACGAAGATGGCTCATTTCACTGCCCTGAAAAGGCTACCTACTTCTCAAGAACTAAGTCAAATATTCATTGATCATATCTTCCGTCTCCATGGACTTCCACATACCATAATATCTGATAGAGGACCTCAGTACATTTCCCGATTTTGGAGGCATTTTTGTAAAACTCTAAATATTAATAGAGCCCTGTCTTCAGGATTCCATCCTCAGACCAACGGCCAGACCGAGCGTCTGAACCAAGGACTAGAGCAATATCTTCGATGCTTTTGCAATTCTACCCAAAGTAACTGGAACACTTACCTCTCTATAGCTGAATTTTCCTACAATAACTCAGTCCATAGTGCCTCCAAGGTCGCTCCCTTTTTCTGTTCATATGGTTTTCATCCTACCTCTTTTCCTACTTCTCCACAATCCAACTCTCCTCTACCCGCTATTACCTATTTCTCCAAATGCCTTCTCCAAATCCATAGACTAATTCGATCTAATTTGTTACATACCAAGAGATATATGAAGAAGGCTGCAGACAAGAGACGTGCTACCAATCCAGACTATCATCCGCAAGATAAAGTCTGGCTCTCCTCCAAATTCTTACCCTCACGTCTTTCTCAAAATAAGTTCACACCTCGTTACTATGGGCCTTTCCGTATTCTTCAGTTGGTCAATCCTGTCACTGTCCGTCTTCACTTACCTCATACATGGAAGATTCATCCGGTCTTTCATGTTTCTCAGCTTAAACCTTATGTGCCTGACCCTTACTCACGTCAGTTTCCTTGTCCACCTCCTGTACTCGTGGATGATGTTCCTGAATATGAAGTACAGGAAATTTGTGACTCTCGTCTTTTTCACAAACGCCTTCAGTATCTGATTCATTGGAAGGGTTATCCTCTCAGTGAATGCTCTTGGGAAGATGCATCTTCTGTTCACGCTCCTCGCCTGATTCAACGCATTCACCGTTTATTTCCTCTCAAACCTGGACCTTCGGGAGGGGGACCTACTGTCGCGCCGCGTGGTGCGGCGCGAGCCGAATGTTCGGCACAAGCCGGGCGTTCGGCTGGGGCCGCACAGCGCGTTTCTAAAACGCGGCGCGCCCCCAGCCTTTCATGCACTTTTCGAGGCCCCAGGCATTGCATGGGGCCTCGCTCTGTCGTTTTCCACCGCCTTGCTGGGGTCTCCTGACCCCCCTTACCTGTTCTTCTTTCTTCTTTCTTGTCCTCTTTCTTTTCTTCTTTCTGGGGTCTTTTTGTTGTACTTTTTTTATGTCTTCTTCCCTTCCCAGGTTACCTTTCTCTTCCCAGCATTCATTGTTCCCTATTCTCTATGGTTTCTATTCTGTTTTGTTCTATGTACTTCTCCCTGTCTAATATGGTGTCCTTTTACTTCCTGTGGGTCACTTCCTGTCTTTTGGTATATAAGGGCTGTGTTTTCTTCATTTCCTTGCGCTGCAACACTTTCTGCTCAGTTAGTGTCTTCGCTCCTGATTTCCTCCCCTTTTGGTTCTGGATTTCAGCATTCTGTGTTTCCTGACTTTTGCTCCTTTTGGATTCCTGTTTGTTTGTTCTTGTTTTTTTTCCAGGAATCTTCCTGTTTGGAGGTTTTTCCCCTTTTTCTAAGGGGTTTTTTCCCTCTGGCGCTATTTTCTGAAGGGCACGGTCTGTTCTTGGCGTCTCCATTGCCTACAGCACCGTGGCTACCAGAAAGAGTCGCCCCTTTCTGGGCCAAAGTCGAACATTGAAGATCCACGCCACCAGATCTGCAAATTCCAGGCGCAAGCAGCACGTGAGTCGTGACAGATTGCAGCGCCCAACCATTCCGACGTCCTCAAACACCATGGATGACTCAGTGGCGGCTGCTGCAGATCCGGAACAATCTCTTTTGACCACGATTCAGCAACAAGCTCAGGAATTGCAACAACTACGCAATGAAAATGCTGCGTTACGACAGGCTTTGGCTCTCCGCACCAGTGATGTTCCAACTATCTCCGCTTCCACCCCTTGTTTCTCTGGTGAACCAACCAAGCTTCGCAAGTTCCTGGATGCATTAACAGTGTACTTCGCCTTCCGACCTACCCAGTTCTCCCACGACAGGACCAAGGTGGGTTATCTTATCAGTGCCTTATCCGGTCCAGCCTTGGCCTGGGCAACCCCGATGGTGTCCTCCAACGACCCTGTATTGTCGGACTATTCCACCTTTGTGAGTCGCTTCAAACAGATGTTTAGCCGTCCTGGATTGGAAGCCTCTGCTGAAGAAGCCCTATGTGACATCCAACAAGGCTCGCAAGACGTCCTGCAATATATAACCCGTTTTCGTCAGCTGGCGGCAGAGACCACTTGGGTGGAACGTACTCTGGTAACTTTATTTCGTAGAGGACTCAAAGAAGAAATAAAGGATGAACTAGTACATTCTACCAGAGCGGAAGAGCTTCGTGGCCTGATGGATCAAGCACTGTCCATCGAATATCGTCTTCAGGAACGGAGATCGGAAAAGAAAAGGAGTAGAGGGTTTTCCCAGCCAAGTAGCTCACGAGCTTGCCTGCAGCGTTCCGAGGAACCTCGCACTCCTGCTAGAGACATCGAAGGGGAACCCATGCAGGTGGATACTACCCGAGGTCCGCTCTCTGCTAGTGAACGAGAAGACAGACGCAAGAGAGGGTTGTGCCTGTACTGTGGTTCTGCTGGTCACATGCTTCGTACCTGTCCTGTACGTCCGCCCAGGCCTTCGGGAAACGCCACCTCCCGTCCTCTGTAAGAAGGGAGGGGACGGGATCTACAGCTATACCTTCCATCAGCTCCTTTAATGACAATACAACCGCCTTGTTCATTTTTCCTGTCCTGTTACAACTTCCTGACGGTCGTCAAGAAAAGACTATGTCATTACTAGATTGTGGTGCTAGTGGTATATACATGGACAAGACGTGGGCTGCTGCTCACCAAGTTCCTACACAAGCAAAAGAAGTACCCAAACAGGTACACACCGTGGATGGATCCTTGATATCCTCGGGTCCTGTAGACACCACTACCCTGATGTTAAGTCTACAGGTGGGAAACCATCAAGAAAACATTTCCTTCGATCTTATCACGTCCCCCAACCATACCATCATTCTTGGAATTCCGTGGTTCATCAGACATAACCCGTATATAAATTGGGTAACCCGGACAGTTTCTTTGTCTTCGCAATTTTGTCATGAGAACTGTTTTACTTCCGACAAGTATTGGTCTCCGAAAAGATCCTTAGATACTGAAGGTGCCACTGGTATGTCCATTAATACGGTCCAAGGGGTCCCAGACCACTATTTGGAGTTTCAGGATGTTTTCCAAAAACCGTCGAAACCTGTGCTACCTCCACATCGAGAATATGATTGTGCTATTCCATTGGAACCCGGCACAATTGTTCCTTTTGGGAGGATGTACTCTCTCACGGAACCCGAAAGGGAAGTTCTAAAAGAGTATCTGGACGAAAATATACAGAGTGGTCTTATTGTTCCATCGTCGTCTCCGGCTGGGGCTCCTCTCTTTTTTGTGCCCAAGAAGACAAAGGATCTTCGTCCTTGCCTGGATTTTCGAGGTCTGAATAAAATAACAATTAAAGATCGTTATCCTTTGCCTCTCATCAGGGACATACTAGAAGCTATCAGAGGGGCTCAACGTTTTACTAAATTAGATTTACGAGGAGCTTACCACCTTTTACGCATAAAAGAAGGCGACGAATGGAAGACAGCTTTCAGGACTCCATTTGGCCATTTTGAATATAGGGTTATGCCGTTTGGTCTCACTAACGCCCCCGCAATCTTCCAGAGATTTATGGACTCAGTGTTTTCAGACCTTCTGAATCAGACAGTCGTGATCTACCTAGATGATATTCTTATTTATTCTAGAAATCCTGAACTCCATTTTTCCCATGTGAAACAAGTTCTTCAAAGACTTCGTGCTCATCAACTATTTTGCAAACCAGAAAAATGTGAGTTCGACATGACGGAAGTCAAATATCTGGGCTATCATTTAAGTCCCACCGGCATAGCTATGGATCAAGAAAAGGTACAAGCTATCCTAGAGTGGCCTTCTCCTTCTTCCATAAAAGAAACACAATGTTTCCTAGGGTTAGCAAACTTCTATCGACAATTCATTCTAGACTTTGCCAGACTGACTAGCCACATAACTCACACCTTAAAAAAGGAAAATTTAAAGAAAGGGTTTGTCTCGACTGAGGCGGCTGAAGCAGCCTTTCAAGAATTAAAGAGAGTCTTCACCCAAGCCCCCATCTTGAGACATCCAGATACCACCAAACAATTTATAGTCGTAACTGATGCTTCTGAGAGAGCCATCGGAGCTGTCTTACTCCAACGACAAGAGGATGATGGTCTTGAACATCCTGTTTTCTACTTGTCTCATATCCTTTCCACAGCTGAACAACACTATTCTGTACTGGAAAGGGAATTATTGGCTCTGAAAACAGCCTGCCTTGAGTGGAGACAGTTTCTGATGGGTTCCAAGGAACCATTTGAGGTGAGGACAGACCACCGTAACCTACAATGTTTACGAAATTTTGTATGCCAGAATAGTCGTCAGGCCCGCTGGGCCTTTTTCTTCAGTCAGTACGATTTTTTTATCACATATATTCCTGGATCTCAAAACATTCTGGCTGATGCTCTGTCTCGCCGATATCCAGAGTGTACTCCTTCCTCATCTCAGTATCTTCTGGAACCCCGTAAGATCATTGGAGTGGCTCAGTCTTTCCTGGAAGAAGTACAACTGGAATACGCCAACCTATCGGACCACGACATTGAAGAACTAAGACCATTAATACATAAGAAACAAGGATATTTTTATTATCAAAACCTGATATTCCTCCCCACTAACAAGGTGCAAGAAAAGGCATTACAAATGTGCCATGATTCACCTGTAGCTGGTCATAGAGGCATCAAGGCCACACAAGAACTTCTTTCACGATTTTTCTGGTGGCCTACCTGGAAGCTGGATGTGGAAAGATACGTTCAGGCCTGTCCCATATGTGCCCAAATCAAGATACCCCATACCAGACCGGCAGGATTACTACAGCCTTTGCCTGTTCCACCGGCCCCATGGCATACCATCTCTACTGATTTTATGTGTTCACTCCCACCATCAGCAGGAAACCGGGTCATCATGGTCACGGTGGATTCTTTCACGAAGATGGCTCATTTCACTGCCCTGAAAAGGCTACCTACTTCTCAAGAACTAAGTCAAATATTCATTGATCATATCTTCCGTCTCCATGGACTTCCACATACCATAATATCTGATAGAGGACCTCAGTACATTTCCCGATTTTGGAGGCATTTTTGTAAAACTCTAAATATTAATAGAGCCCTGTCTTCAGGATTCCATCCTCAGACCAACGGCCAGACCGAGCGTCTGAACCAAGGACTAGAGCAATATCTTCGATGCTTTTGCAATTCTACCCAAAGTAACTGGAACACTTACCTCTCTATAGCTGAATTTTCCTACAATAACTCAGTCCATAGTGCCTCCAAGGTCGCTCCCTTTTTCTGTTCATATGGTTTTCATCCTACCTCTTTTCCTACTTCTCCACAATCCAACTCTCCTCTACCCGCTATTACCTATTTCTCCAAATGCCTTCTCCAAATCCATAGACTAATTCGATCTAATTTGTTACATACCAAGAGATATATGAAGAAGGCTGCAGACAAGAGACGTGCTACCAATCCAGACTATCATCCGCAAGATAAAGTCTGGCTCTCCTCCAAATTCTTACCCTCACGTCTTTCTCAAAATAAGTTCACACCTCGTTACTATGGGCCTTTCCGTATTCTTCAGTTGGTCAATCCTGTCACTGTCCGTCTTCACTTACCTCATACATGGAAGATTCATCCGGTCTTTCATGTTTCTCAGCTTAAACCTTATGTGCCTGACCCTTACTCACGTCAGTTTCCTTGTCCACCTCCTGTACTCGTGGATGATGTTCCTGAATATGAAGTACAGGAAATTTGTGACTCTCGTCTTTTTCACAAACGCCTTCAGTATCTGATTCATTGGAAGGGTTATCCTCTCAGTGAATGCTCTTGGGAAGATGCATCTTCTGTTCACGCTCCTCGCCTGATTCAACGCATTCACCGTTTATTTCCTCTCAAACCTGGACCTTCGGGAGGGGGACCTACTGTCGCGCCGCGTGGTGCGGCGCGAGCCGAATGTTTGGCACAAGCCGGGCGTTCGGCTGGGGCCGCACAGCGCGTTTCTAAAACGCGGCGCGCCCCCAGCCTTTCATGCACTTTTCGAGGCCCCAGGCATTGCATGGGGCCTCGCTCTGTCGTTTTCCACCGCCTTGCTGGGGTCTCCTGACCCCCCTTACCTGTTCTTCTTTCTTCTTTCTTGTCCTCTTTCTTTTCTTCTTTCTGGGGTCTTTTTGTTGTACTTTTTTTATGTCTTCTTCCCTTCCCAGGTTACCTTTCTCTTCCCAGCATTCATTGTTCCCTATTCTCTATGGTTTCTATTCTGTTTTGTTCTATGTACTTCTCCCTGTCTAATATGGTGTCCTTTTACTTCCTGTGGGTCACTTCCTGTCTTTTGGTATATAAGGGCTGTGTTTTCTTCATTTCCTTGCGCTGCAACACTTTCTGCTCAGTTAGTGTCTTCGCTCCTGATTTCCTCCCCTTTTGGTTCTGGATTTCAGCATTCTGTGTTTCCTGACTTTTGCTCCTTTTGGATTCCTGTTTGTTTGTTCTTGTTTTTTTTCCAGGAATCTTCCTGTTTGGAGGTTTTTCCCCTTTTTCTAAGGGTTTTTTTCCCTCTGGCGCTATTTTCTGAAGGGCACGGTCTGTTCTTGGCGTCTCCATTGCCTACAGCACCGTGGCTACCAGAAAGAGTCGCCCCTTTCTGGGCCAAAGTCGAACATTGAAGATCCACGCCACCAGATCTGCAAATTCCAGGCGCAAGCAGCACGTGAGTCGTGACAGGTAGGGGTTGACATAGTTGGCCCCCTTGAGCCTCCTACTGCTTCAGGCAATAGGTTTATCTTGGTGGTAGTGGACCATGCCACCAGATATCCTGAAGCAATTCCTCTAAGGACCACTACAGCTCCTGCAGTGGCAAAGGCCCTCCTGGGAATCTTTTCCAGGGTGGGCTTCCCAAAAGAGGTGGTATCAGACAGGGGAAGCAATTTCATGTCTGCTTACTTAAAGGCCATGTGGAAGGAGTGTGGTGTGACATACAAGTTCACTACACCCTATCATCCACAAACAAATGGACTGGTGGAGAGATTTAACAAAACTCTCAAAGGCATGATTATGGGACTCCCTGAAAAACTCCGCAGGAGATGGGATATCCTGTTACCTTGCCTCCTTTTTGCTTACAGGGAGGTACCCCAAAAAGGAGTGGGCTTCAGCCCCTTTGAACTCCTATTTGGACACCCTGTGAGAGGTCCTCTAACACTTGTTAAGGAGGGTTGGGAACAACCTTTAAAAGCTCCAAAGCAAGACATAGTGGACTATGTACTTGGCCTAAGATCTAGAATGGCTGAGTACATGAAAAAGGCCAGTAAAAAACCTTCAGGCCAGCCAAGAGCTCCAAAAGCAATGGCATGACCAGGAGGCTGTTTTGGTTCAGTACCAACCAGGGCAGAAAGTGTGGGTCTTGGAGCCTGTGGCCCCAAGAGCACTCCAAGATAAATGGAGTAGACCCCACACAATTGTTGAGAAAAAGGGTGAAGTCACTTACTTAGTTGACTTAGGCACTGCCAGGAGTCCCCTTAGGGTGCTCCATGTCAATCGCCTGAAACCCTGCTATGGCAGGGCTGATCTCACCCTGCTCATGGCAACTGATGAGGGACAGGAAGAAGAGAGTGACCCTCTCCCTGATCTCTTCTCTTCCACAGAACAAGATGCTCTAGTGGAAGGTGTAGTTTTGGCAGATTGTCTTACTGCTGAGTAGAAAGACCACTGCATAAATCTCCTGGGTCAGTTTTCTGAACTCTTCTCTACTCTGCCAGGTACCACTTCTTGGTGTGAGCACACTATAGATACTGGAGACAGCTTGCCTGTCAAAAGTAAGATCTATAGGCAGCCTGACCATGTCAGAGACAGCATAAAGCAAGAGGTGCAGAAAATACTTGAACTGGGAGTGGTTGAGCACTCTGAAAGTCTATGGGCCTCTCCTGTGGTACTTGTACCAAAACCTCATTCCAAGGATGGAAAGAAGGAAATGCGGTTTTGTGTTGACTACAGAGATCTCAACCAGGTAACCAAAACCGATGCTCACCCTATACCCAGGGCAGATGAGCTCATAGATACACTGGCATCTGCCAAGTATCTAAGCACTTTTGATTTGACTGCAGGGTATTGGCAGATCAAATTATCAGAAGATGCAAAAGCAAAAACTGCATTTTCAACCATTGGAGGCCATTATCAATTCACAGTAATGCCTTTTGGATTGAAAAATGCACCTGCCACTTTTCAGAGGTTGGTGAACACAGTCCTGCAAAGGCTGGAAGCTTTTAGTGCAGCATATCTAGATGATATAGCTGTCTTTAGCTCCACCTGGTACACCTATGGAAAGTTTTGGAGGCCCTGCAAAAGGCAGGCCTCACTATCAAGGCTTCAAAGTGCCAGATAGGGCAGGGGAAGGTGGTTTATCTGGGACACCTGGTAGGGGGAGAACAGATTGCACCACTTCAGGGGAAAATCCAAACTATTATAGATTGGGTTCCCCCTACTACTCAGACTCAGGTGAGAGCCTTTTTAGGCCTCACTGGGTACTATAGGAGGTTCATAAAGAACTATGGCTCCATTGCAGCCCCTCTTAATGACCTCACATCAAAGAAAATGCCTAAGAAGGTATTATGGACAGCAAACTGTCAGAAAGCTTTTGAGGAGCTGAAGCAGGCCATGTGCTCTGCACCAGTCCTGAAAAGCCCCTGTTACTCCAAGAAATTCATTGTCCAAACTGATGCATCTGAATTAGGGGTAGGGGGAGTCTTATCACAACTTAATTCTGAGGGCCAGGATCAACCTGTTGCTTTTATTAGCAGGAGGTTGACCCCTAGAGAAAAGCATTGGTCTGCCATAGAGAGGGATGCCTTTGCTGTGGTCTGGGCACTGAAGAATTTGAGGCCATACCTGTTTGGCACTCACTTCATTGTTCAGACAGACCACAAACCTCTACTTTGGCTAAAACAAATGAAAGGTGAAAATCCTAAATTGTTTAGGTCGTCCATATCCCTACAGGGAATGGACTATACAGTGGAACATAGACCTGGGAGTACCCACTCCAATGCAGATGGACTCTCCAGATATTTCCACTTAGACAATGAAGACCCATCAGGTAATGACTAGTCTTATTGTCCTTCGTTTGGGGGGCGGTTGTGTAGGAAAGTACCATCTTGCCTGGCATGTTACCCCCATTTTTCACTGTATATATGTTGTTTTAGTTGTTTGTGTCACTGGGACCCTGCCAGCCAGGGCCCCAGTGCTCATAAGTGTGCCCTGTATGTGTTACCTGTGTTATGACTAACTGTCTCACTGAGGCTCTGCTATTCAGAACCTCAGTGGTTATGCTCTCTCATTTCTTTCCAAATTGTCACTAACAGGCTAGTGACCAATTTCGCCAATTCACATTGGCATACTGGAACACCCTTATAATTTCCTAGTATATGGTACTGAGGTACCCAGGGTATTGGGGTTCCAGGAGATCCCTATGGGCTGCAGCATTTCTTTTGCCACCCATAGGGAGCTCTGACAATTCTTACACAGGCCTGCCACTGCAGCCTGAGTGAAATAATGCACACATTATTTCACAGCCATTTTCACTGCACTTAAGTAAATTATAAGTCACCTATATGTCTAACCTTTACTTAGTAAAGGTTGGGTGCTAAGTTACTTAGTGTGTGGGCACCCTGGAACTAGCCAAGGTGCTCCCACATAGTTCAGGGCGAATTCCCCGGACTTTGTGAGTGCGGGGACACCATTACACGCGTGCACTATACATAGGTCAATACCTATGTATAGCTTCACAATGGTAACTCCGAATATGGCCATGTAACATGTCTAAGATCATGGAATTGCCCCCTCTATGCCATCCTGGCATTGTTGGTACAATTCCATGATCCCACTGGTCTCTAGCACAGACCCGGGTACTGCCAAACTGCCTTTTCAGGGGTTTCACTGCAGCTGCTGCTGCTGCCAACCCCTCAGACAGGTTTCTGCCCTCCTGGGGTCCAGCCAGGCTTGGCCCAGGAAGGCGGAACAAAGGACTTCCTCAGAGAGAGGGTGTTACACCCTCTCCCTTTGGAAAAAGGTGTTAAGGCAGGGGAGGAGTAGCCTCCCCCAGCCTCTGGAAATGCTTTTATGGGCACAGATGGTGCCCATTTCTGCATAAGCCAGTCTACACCGGTTCAGGGACCCCTCAGCCCTGCTCTGGCGCGAAACTGGACAAAGGAAAGGTGAGTAACCACCTGACCTGCACCTCCCCTGGGAGGTGCCCAGAGCTCCTCCAGTGTGCTCCAGACCTCTGCCATCTTGGAAACAGAGGTGCTGCTGGCACACTGGACTGCTCTGAGTGGCCAGGGCCAGCAGGTGACGTCAGAGACTCCTTCTGATAGGCTCCTTCAGGTGTTGCTAGCCTATCCTCTCTCCTAAGTAGCCAAACCCTCTTTTCTGGCTATTTAGGGTCTCTGCTTTGGGGAATTCCTTAGATAACGAATGCAAGAGCTCATCAGAGTTCCTCTGCATCTCTCTCTTCACCTTCTGCCAAGGAATCGACTGCTGACCGCGCTGGAAGCCTGCAAAACTGCAACAAAGTAGCAAAGACGACTACTGCCACACTGTAACGCTGATCCTGCTGCCTTCTCGACTGTTTTCCTGGTGGTGCATGCTGTGGGGGTAGTCTGCCTCCTCTCTGCACTAGAAGCTCCGAAGAAATCTCCCATGGGTCGACGGAATCGTCCCCCTGCAACCGCAGGCACCAAAGAACTTCATCACCGGTCCCCTGGGTCTCCTCTCAGCATGACGAGCGAGGTCCCTTGAATCCAGAAACTCTGTCCAAGTGACTGCCACAGTCCAGTGACTCTTCAGTCCAAGTTTGGTGGAGGTAAGTCCTTGCCTCCCCACGCCAGACTGCATTGCTGGGAACCGCATCTTTTGCAGCTGCTCCGGCTCCTGTGCACTTTTCCAGGATTTCCTTTGTGCACAGCCAAGCCTGGGTCCACGGCACTCTAACTTGCATTGCACGACCTCCTGAGTTGTCCTCCGGCGGCGTAGGACTCTCTTGTGCAACTTCGGGTGAGCACCGTTTCACTCCACTTTGTAGTGCCTGTTCCAGCACTTCTCCGGGTGCTGCTTGCTTCTGAGAGGGCTCCTTGTCTTGCTGGACGCCCCCTCTGTCCCCTCACGCACTTGGTGACATCCTGGTCCCTCCTGGGCTACAGCAGCATCCAAAAACCCTAACCGCACGCTTTGCAGCTACCAAGGCTTGTTTGTGGTCTTTCTTCAGGAAAATACTTCTGCACAACTCTTCACGACGTGGAACATCCATCCTCCAAAGGGAAAGTTTCTAGCCCTTGTCGTTCTTGCAGAATCCTCAGCTTCTACTGCCTAGTAGCAGCTTCTTTGCACCCACAGCTGGCATTTCCTGGGCATCTGCCCACTCTCGACTTGATCGTGACTTTTGGACATGGTCCCCTTGTTCCACAGGTACGCTCGTCTGGAAATCCATCGTTGTTGCATTGCTGGTGTTGGTCTTTCCTGCAGAATTCCCCTATCACGACTTCTGTGCTCTTTGGGGAACTTTAGTGCACTTTGCACTCACTTTTCAGGGTCTTGGGGTGGGCTATTTTTCTAACCCATACTGTTTTCTTACAGTCCCAGCGACCCTCTACAAGGGCACATAGGTTTGGGGTCCATTCGTGGTTCGCATTCCATTTTTTGAGTATATGGTTTGTGTTGCCCCTATCCCTATGTGCCCCCATTGCATCCTATTGTAACTATACATTGTTTGCACTGTTTTCTAATACTATACTGCTTATTTTTGGTATTGTGTACATATATCTTGTGTATATTTGCTATCCTCATACTGAGGGTACTCACTGAGATACTTTGGCATATTGTCATAAAAATAAAGTACCTTTATTTTTAGTATATCTGTGTATTGTGTTTTCTTATGATATTGTGCAAGTGACACTAGTGGTACTGTAAGAGCTTCACTCGTCTCCTAGTTCAGCCTAAGCTGCTCTGCTAAGCTACCATTATCTATCAGCCTAAGCTGCTAGACACCCTATACACTAATAAGGGATACCTGGGCCTGGTGCAAGGTGTAAGTACCCCTTGGTACTCACTACAAGCCAGTCAAGCCTCCTACACTCAGTCCTTAACAGGATGAAGCACTCTGGGCACCAGTCCCCCTCCAGAACCAGTAGAGACTGTCATCCACTTGACAGACTGTGGCTTTGCACTCCTCAGGATGGTACAGTGGGCAACCCACCCACTGGAGAGACTTGAGAGACTGTGGCTTTGCACTCCCCAGGATGGTACAGTGGGCAACCCACCCACTGGAGAGACTTGAGAGACTGTGGCTTTGCACTCCCCAGGATGGTACAGTGGGCAAACCACCCACTGGAGAGACTGTGGCTTTGCACTCCCCAGGATACATCAATGGGCATGGAGCCCCGTCGTGGATCTGGCGTGGTGCTGTCATCCGGCTGAGGTGCCCCCCTTTCCCTTCCCTCTGAGGTGCCTGTTGTATTTCGATCTGATGCCCCTGCAGTGTTCTCTCCGTTTTGCTCAGGTATCATGTGTGGGCCTCGCCCATGCATTTTGGGCCCAGTGGTCCACGGACATTGAATGGTGCATACCTGCACTACTAATTGTGATGTATATTTTGTTGAATGTGTATATATATCTGTATATATTTGCTTACTGTATTTTGATACATTACAATGGTTGAACTCATTTCCTTTTGTCTTTGCATTCTTCCGGGGGGGTTGGGGGTTGTTATGTTTGGATATGCATTGGTGTGTGTGTTGTAGTGGGTGAGGGTCGGGGTGGGGGTGGGGGTGTTGCGTGTGTGTGTCCCTGACTTTTGCCTCCCCCCCTCCCATATGTCGTAGGTGCAGTACTCACCGTTGTCTTCGGCGCCGGCGTTGCTGATGATCGTACAGGAGCAGGAAGACTATCGCAGGGAGTATTTGGAGTTCCGGCTCCATGGTGGCCTACTTCCTCGTGGGGTGTGTAGAGGTGAGCATTTTCCCATTGAAATGGCTGTTTCCGCCGTGTTTTTATCCACGGTGAATCCGCCACGGAAAAGGTGGCGGATTGGTAGGTTGTGATACTGTGGGCGGTACTTTGTCTCCCGCCTGTCTGTTGGCGGTGACCGCCGCGCTGTTTGTCTGTACCGCCGTGGCGGTTGGAGTGTTAAAGTGGCTGTCTATGTTGGCGGTTTCCGCCACGATCATAATTCCCGTTTTTTTCCGCTGGCCTCTTTGCCGTGTTATCGCCGCTTTAACACCGTCCGCCCGGGTTGTAATGACCCCCATAGTGTATTAAGTTCCATCTTAGCTTTTTCCAATCTGCATCTGGAAGCTTCAGTTGGATTACAAAAATGAGTATGTGTCAGTGTTTTTATATCATTTTCCAAAATGGCCTGTTGTTCTATTCTGCGTTTATTTGTTATGGCAGAAACCCTCATAATTTACCCCCTAATAGTGGCTTTTGCGGCTGCCCATAGGCTTTGTGGAGAAGAAACTGATCCTTTGTTATCTTTCATATAAGTAGTCAAATGTGATTGTAATTGTGACTTTTCTGCTGGTAGTTTGCAGCACAATATGTTTAATCGCCATGGTTTCCTACAAGGGCGTTTCAGACCCCAATCAAGCTGGAGACTGATAGGAGCGTGATCTGACAGTGCAATTTCTAAAATATCACAATCTAGTACTTGTGGTGTAATAGAATGTGAAATAAGGAAGTAATCTATTCTAGAATGGGAATCATGTACTGTCGAGTGATATGTAAACCCCTTATCTGATGGATGTAGTAAACGCCAGATATCGATCAAACCATGATCTTCTCTGATGTCTCCCAGTATGGCTCTATCTCTACCATGAGGTGTCCAGGGGACCTGTTTTGTCTAAGATCACATCTGGCGCAAGATTCCAATCGCCTCCCAAAACTATTCTTGAAATTCCCATTTCTGTTAGAATTCTATTTAGATAACGGAAAAAGGGGGCTTTAGTCCCAACAGGAGCATAAATGGAACCCACTCCTAATATATTGTTACCAACTTTAAGCTTCGCTAAAACAAATCTACCATCCTCATCTGACCATGACTGAAGTATTTGGCATTGCAGTGTTTTCCGTATTAGAATGGCTACACCACTTTTTCTAGTAGTAGTGTGGGATGTAGCATCTCCTGATATGTGAGAAGGGGATTTGCAGCTGTAAAGAATCTGGCCTACCCAATCTCGTT
Source organism: Pleurodeles waltl (assembly GCF_031143425.1). NCBI lineage: Eukaryota > Metazoa > Chordata > Amphibia > Caudata > Salamandridae > Pleurodeles > Pleurodeles waltl. The sequence goes on along the minus strand of NC_090445.1, from coordinate 1,678,147,268 downwards.
TTAATTTTTCTGATTCTATATCAGATAGATGAGTCTCCTGGATGAGAGCAATGTCAGTATGTTTGGAGGCTAAATAGGAAAGAATGTTCTTCCTTTTAATGTAATTAGTAACGCCATTGACATTGAGAGAGACAATTTGCATAGGACTTGTTGTCATGATGATGACTAAAAATGTTAGAGTATATTTGACTGTGTGAAACAGAGTCAAAATGCTACAAAAGGGAAAAGGAAGTAGATAAATTATATGGTAATGTGATAATGAGAACTTACTGGAGGGAGAAAAAAAAACTATCTGGAGTATAGTAAACCTGAAACCAATAAGTGGAACTATAATCATAAAATATTGTTAACACTAAACTCTAAATAGTGTAAGTACACCGTTCTAAGTGCTAGAATGTAAAAGAACACTGCAGATCAAATAATATGTATCTTTCGTCAGTGGGTCTAAACCTCAATTCGAAACCCAGACTCTGGAGGGGAGGAAAGGAAAACCACTCATGGTAAATAGATTATAAGAAAAACCACTCCATGGAGTTATAAAATCTATCCAAGAGAAAATCTGCAAATACAAACACAGTAGGAAATGTACATGGTTATTGAACAGCAATATATGAGGATAGGAAATAAATCATTTCTATCAGAATTAATAACTGTAGTAAAACAGTAATAACATTATATTAATACATAGCATGTATAAATATACTCATCTAGCTGGAAGAAGTGATAGTGGAAGGTTGAGCATCAGTTACTTTATTAAAAGACGTGGGTGACTTTAGAGGTGATCTCGATTTGTCTCTGGGATTTTCCTGTGTGAGTGACTTTACCCAGTGACTGCTTTATCTCTGTCAAACTGTTTCTTAACAGTACGTACGTGTAATCTACCAGTACAATGGCTTTGTGGATCTTTCTGTAATTGAAGCGGACTATTCAGAGATGTTTTGTCCAGTGGCGTTGAGTCCATATATTGGTCATCCAAACTGTCCAGGAAGCGTACCAGATCTTCAGGCTCTGTGTAATACCTTGAGTTCCCATCCATTGTGATCCACATTGTGGCAGGTTCTAAAAGACCATATTTGATATCCCATTTGCGAAGTCTTGGCCTAAGTTGCTGGAACGCTTTTCGTTTGGCATTGGTTTCAGTGGAGAAGTCTGCAGCAATAAATACTTTATGGCCTTCCAAGTCATAGGGACCATGTTTACGAGCAGCTGTTAATATTTGGCGGACCTGTTCATGATGTAAGAGGCATGCTATAATTGATCTAGGTCTAGATTCAAGAGTTGAAGTTGAAGTTCTTCATCGAATTCTGTGAGCTCTCTGCAACTCAAGGGGATGCTCAAAAGATATGTTCAGTAGCCGGGGTATTAACGTTAGTAGCAAGTTCTTCACATCATTATTGACTTCCATTTTTTCTGGAATTCCATAAAAACGAATGTTATTTCTTCGGGCCCTGTCTTCCAAATCTATAACTTTTTGTTTTAGGTGCCAGATATCCGGACCCCAATACTCTGCATTATCTAATTTCTCTTCCAAAAAAGTGGTTCTTTGATCTAAAATTTCCACTTTGGTATGAAAAGAGTTTAGATCCATCCGCATTGTCTTCATTTCCGTTGCAAGATCTGAAATTTTTACATCCATAGATCCCAATCTTTGCCCCATGGCAGAGATCTCTTTTAAAATAAGGTCCATAGAAGCAATGTCTTGTGGGACAATAGTAGACGTGCCTGGAGGTACAGTGTTCCCTACTATTTGTGTAAACAAAGGCTTTCTATTAGATTTGCCACTGGCCCTACTGTTATATTTTAATGTTAGAGAAGACAATAAATAAGTACAGCTTAGTAATCAAATATGATATCTAATTGACTCACAAAGTAGGTAGATATTAACACTGTAAATGGTGGCAGACATCTGGGATTTTAAAATTATGGCTATATGTTTTCAAGCAGGTGTCGCTGAGAAAGAGTGCATCAGAAATGTTGTACAGTTTTCGTCTTCCTACCCAAATTCACTTTACCCCCTCTGCTGATAGGAATTCCGGCGTTTATTTAATTTCGTAGTAGAGTCTGAATTGGCAAATTTAGAAAAATATCTCAGAAGTGAAAGTTTATATGCTTCTCATACAGCTGCCTTTCGACATTCAAGGAAAGGAATTTCACATATCTCTTCAGAAACTGTCTGTGTTTCCTGATAGAATGAGCAATTTTCACAAACTCTCTCAGCTGTAGGAATGGTGTACAACACTCACTTGCCAAACTGTATTTACGCCACTCACCTGTAGACAAGAAATTCCTGCGCTTACATATTCACGTCATGGATCCTGAACAGTTAAGTGAAGAGAAATACCTCAGAGTTTAGAGTTGTCAGAGGCTTCTCTTACAGCAGCCTTTTCACTTATCTCACCAGCGGCTGGCTGTGTTTCCTGACAGAATTAGTCTTTGCCACAGACTTCTATAATTTTAAAAAATAATGACTGAATGATTTCAGACAGGTGTCCCTGAGAATCAGTGCATCAGAAATAGCTCACATGTTTTGCCTGCCTATCCAAATTCGTTTTACACCCTCCGCTGATAGGAATTCCAGCATTTACTTAATTGCGAAGCAGACTCTAAACTGTCAAATGAAGAGAAATACCTCAGAAGTGAAAGTCCATATGTTTCCCCTACAGCAGCCTTTCAACTTTCAAGAATGCCCCTTGGTTCGGCCTCATGGCTGGACCATGGGCCTTAGTGGAGGCCTCCCCAGGGAGCAGAACCCGGACTTGGCAGGTGTAAGGGAGGGAGATAAGGCAGGCAAGGAAGGTTACTGGTTAAGAAATGGAACACTGGGTCCAGCCCAGTCGTAAATTTAGTGATAGGAATGTGGCATAGAAGGTATTTAACTGCGGGTGCCTGGCATGGGCCCTCTTTCTCCTGGGGATTCTTCAGAGGACAGAGGTGCTGCTGCTGCATTGTGTGAGGTGATGGGGGAGTTATTTTGGGAGGACTTGGGAGCAGTGTGGCTGGGGCGAGAGGAAAAGCTATGATGTATGGATTGGTCGGTGACATTGCACAGTGCTGAAGGGAATCGGAGCAGAGGCGTAAGTGTGAGAGGAGATTAGCTGGGAGGGTCCCTCAAGAGCAGAGAGAAATCAGCCGTCATTTAGTCTAGCACTAGACATAGCGCTCCCCACGCGCAACAAAAGGCAAACAATGTGAGTGAGTTTAGGGCAGGAGGCTTCCCATGCCACTGGATTCAAGCTAGCCTGGCTGATGAGGGGTGAAACCCCGAAACCGGTCCCAGGATGCTTGTTTCCAGTCCAGGGAAGACCTGGCCTAGCAGTTCGGGCTGGACTGTTCCCATGGGGAACAGGGTCAAGACTGATTTGCATATGGCTGGGTCCAAACTGGAATGGCATGGGCAGCAAAAAAACGATGGATTTAGGCCCAGATCACTGTACTGGGGGTGAATGTTTGACAATGTTCAGCATTCCGTCCATCACTTGTTGTTTTTGCTTTGTCGCCCTTAGTGGGAAGGGTATGCCCAGACGTGCGTCCCGTGCTTCCCATGCCACTGGATTCAAGCTAGCCTGGCTGATGAGGGGTGAAACCCCGAAACTGGTCCCAGGATGCTTGTTTCCAGTCCAGGGAAGACCTGGCCTAGCAGTTCGGGCTGGACTGTTCCCATGGGGAACAGGGTCAAGACTGATTTGCATATGGCTGGGTCCAAACTGGAATGGCATGGGCAGCAAAAAAACGATGGATTTAGGCCCAGATCACTGTACTGGGGGTGAATGTTTGACAATGTTCAGCATTCCGTCCATCACTTGTTGTTTTTGCTTTGAAGGCTGGGTTGAACCAGGTATGGGGAAAAGATGGGGTGGGTACGCAATTGGGAAATGACATTCAGGAATTCTACATCCTTATGGAGGGAGAATAGCTCTGGGCCATTGCCCACCACAGATACTTTTATTTGCCTTTAGTTTGGTTAGTTCGTTTCTTCACTCTGGTCTCCTTTCCAGCAGCAGGGCTCACATTTCATTGCAAAGAGGTCCGTTATGTTGTGCCACGCTCCCCGCTAGATAATAGCACATTGTTTGAGGGGCTTATAAGTAGTACTGCGGTACTTTTTAAACACCCGCACCAAGCAAATGGGGCTGTGAGCCATTATCAGGAGAGGTGCAGGAACGGAGGAAGAGGGTTTCGAATTTCGGCAGTTTATCGCAGCTGTAATGGGGAGGGGTGTCCTGCTTAGGCCTTGGAAGAGGGCGGTGGGGTAGGGCTGCTTGAAGATCTAGTGGCATTCCTCCATATCTGGAGATGGAAGGTTAGGAGTGGCGGTGCCTGACACTAGCCGGTATTATTACATATAGGGCTGGCGCTGCATACTGTAGTGCCCGGGGAGCCTTTATTATGCAAGCGCAGACGGATCAGATCGCCAGTGCTCTGTATAGTTAGCTGGGGCCGTGGCATCAAATTGTAGGTGAAGGAACACAAAGGGATGCCGGGGATAAGGTTTGCTCAGCATCTCCGGTTGCCCACCTGGTATCCAAATGGGACAGTCCGTAAGAACGCACTTGCGGCGCAATTAAAAGGAATAAGTAGAGAGGGGGCTGCACTCAGTCTAAATGGAATACAGTTATTCCCCATTCCGAGAGGATCTGGGGAGATTAGAATATCAAATGTAATAGCAACTCAATGCCAATCACATTACTCAGAAACTCTTCTGCGACGGGGCTTACAAGGATAACCTCATGTTGGAAACATCCGATTTTTTTTTTTTTTTTTTTTTGGGTGAGACTCTTCTCAGTTCCTGGGCCAGATTGCCCTGTCTTATTTACATTCTATCTCGGTTGGTTTGAGTTGTGCTTTGTGGTAAGATTTATGACATTTGTTTAAACTACCTGTTTGCGGTCGCAGGTTTACTGACTGGCCCCCGGTGCTTTCCTTGAGTGTGATACCTAGCATGGAGCGGTAAGGGTAAATAATTTGGGCAGCACATTGTTCCTGCTTGCCTCGTCAGACACATAATTTCGACGGTTCTCCCACGCAGTGTCTGGCGAACTACCTTGCTACAGCTTCTAACCGCTTTAATTATCATGCACTACCTATTTTCCAGCTGGGGTAGGCTGTGCTTTTGGGCGGATGGCCCACTGGGGCGGCAATAGTGAGATAGGCAGGGCGGTTCACCCACTTAATGCATTCTGACCGCTGGGGTTGGTGCCTACTCTGGGGACTTGTGGGCAGGTTTGGAGGTGTAATGGCGCCAAGAGATGCACTTGCGCTCTGCAGAGGACGTTCTGGGGGTGTAGCTCCTCTGGGCTTTGTCTAGGCTGGCCTGGCCGGGCACCAAAGCTGATAATTTGCCTGTGATGTGACCGTGCGGTAAAGTTTCTAATGTATACATTCAAAATGAATGCGAATGTTGCTTAACATGTGAGTGGATGATTAGCAGTAATTTCCTGTGTCCACACGTCTTTCGCAAATGCAGAACACAGAACTTTCGGTAAACGGAATAGGAGCTAACTACAATCACACGGTTACTTCGGATTCTCAAATCAGGTAACCTGTATTTCTTTCCTGTATTCTCTTTGCAAGCCAGCCCAAGGGCAGCACATCCTACATATCTGGCAGATTGGCCTCAGGGTCATACCCCTACACTACTTCGAGAACGCTATTCCAGTGCATGCATACCTGCAAAACCTGTATTTGAGACGCCCGGCACGGCGATGCACCTTGCATTAACTTGTTCACAATTTTAATTTTAATACTGACACTGGGAAGTGTTAATTCATTGTGTGGGGTAATTTAATGCGAAAAAATGCGTTTATGCACGCGCCCAAAGTGCTATTGAGTAGCGCTGCCCTCCTCGCGCCAATGCTACACAGCGTTCATCAAGCGAAGCGTAAACAATCCCTGGAATGTGCTCACATCACAGGAGGCCGTAAATCCGGTCTGAACACTGAGGCCAGAAGAGCGGAGCCCAGGCCTCCTTTTAGCTTCCGACAGAAAAGAGTCTAACAATCAATGGCACCCACAATTAGTTGGAACTGCACTCCCATTCAGTTATTTTGAAGTTGGCTGCTTTTACGGTGCATTCAGTGCTTAATTTGTGCTTGTTGTTTCCGGTGCTGAGCCCCGGCACTTATTTTGAGGGCCGGGGCTTTTTCTTTTCCCCCAGGCATTAACTGTGAGCAAAAGACACGTATGGGAAATGCAGAGGAAGAAAAAAAAAAAGCGTCACAAACGGAGAAAGTAGAAAGCTGCCAGAGTAAGCTGAAGGGGCAGGGAGTGGCTGTGAATGGATTGAAGAGGCCCGAGATGGCGTCAGGATTACGCTGCCTCAGTATTCAGTGTTGGCACATTTAATTGCAGCAGCCGCGTGTTTAAGCGGAGGGCTTTGGGCACCGGCAACTTTGTTTATTTTTTATTTACAGGTTAAGCACTGGGTGCATTGTAGTTTGCTTTAAAGAAACTGCGAACATCTTGCAATGATTTCTTTAAACTGCATTGAGAAAAGTGGTCGGTTTATAATGCAGGTTGCAGTTATTTGGGCAAGGCTGCATTTGGCGTGCAGTGCGTGTTCATCTGCGGACCCAAAAAAAAACTTTAGATGCACCATTTGGTTGTTTTCAAGGGGGGCAGTGTGTGTGTGTAGGGGGGCGTAGCTCAGTCGGTAAGATTGGGGGAGGAAAGCTTCAGATTTTCCGGCTATCAGGCTGCCGCATAACCTTAAATACATGATATGACAAGCAGGGTGCACGAGAGGGCTTAGGGGCAGAAAGAGCGAGTAATGCAGGGTGGTATGGTTACTAAGTAAGTCAAAACACAGTATTTCATACAATAAGCAACAATTTTAAGGAACGTGAACCAAAAAGAAGCATACAACCAGCAAAGATGCAATGCATGCAGATCTTAACACTTCGCACACGTTTGGCATTTCTAGCAGGGGTACATCTGCGCAAATTATGAAATTTAACAAATGAGATGTTGTGTCTTGGTTGTTAAAAAAAAAAAAAACCCAACCCCAACACAAATTGAGGGCCTCGATTTTTTGATAAATGGGAAAGACAAAGCGCTTCACAAGGGGAGAAAGGAAGCTGCAAAGTTAGCTAAAAGGGGCAGAGAGTGGCCGTAAATGGATAAAAAAAAAACGAAATGGCTTCATGATTGGTTGCCAGGGCGGTTGTCATTTGGTATGATGGGAACTCCCATAAATGTCCAGGAGTTGATGCCCACATATATTCATGTAGGCATCTGTGTTGGGTTTTCAGCTCATTATTTACTGGGGGAACCTGGGTTACGCAGCAGCGGTGGCTTCCAGTGAAAGGCAGCAAAGGTTAATCTTGGGCTAGATCAGCAGGATAGCGAGGGTTATGTGTGATAGCCTCAGAATTGGAGTGTAGTTATTAGCGACGTGACAACTGAGTGACACTATCTTGCGAGCAAAACAATCAATGAAGACAAAGGAAACATAGCAGGTTTCCGAGAGTTACTTAAATTGGACAATGAAGGGATGTTATTTGGCTGTCCTTAAGTGATGTTTAGGGTTAACTCTGTGTTTCTTTACAGCTGTCGTATACCAGGGCGCGTTTACATACTAGCTCAATTCACACAAGCAATGTGCAGTGCCTTGCTGATTTACGGCCGAGCGAAACACATCCCTAGGACTTTCAGGAGTGCAAACAATGGATGTCTGAGTACAACTGTAGGGGTACAGGCCTACAGATTCATAGACACAAAGTGGTACGTATTTATCAAGCAATATTTGGTCGGTTAGAGGTACTCTAGCACTGCCACTTAAAAAGCCCTTGAGTTGTAGGCAAGGGAGGTACTGGGGAACCCTGTGAAGCAGTTGGGGCTTCCAACATGAGGCGGCAGATAATGGGTAGACTCTGCTGCACTAGCTCTAGATCGAAACAGGACCTCGAATATGACAAGGCGAAGGGTTTTGCAGAGATTATTTGCAGTAAAATTAGTGAGCTGCTATGGAGTTTCAGTACTGAAAACCTGTCACTATCCCGAAATATTAGATGTACACACATTCAGAATAGGGACCAATGGGCCTATTCACGGTCATTGACCTAGCTGAAGAGGGTATGAATGAGATGAAATGAGATTATAAATTTAGAGCTGTTCCTTACATAGGGACCAAAAAAAATATATATATTAATAATAATAAATAAATGATTACAAAAAAAAAAAAAAATATATATATATATATATATATATATATATATATATATATATATATATAATGGCACAGTACTGTGCTTGTGGTACAAGTGCCTTCATAGTGTGTCCTTAAGGAGTTTAAGGGAAACTGATTTCTGCAACAACAACTTTGTGCATACCTTTTTCAGGTATTGAAGGAGGGGTGGGTGAAGGGGCAGGATGATGGTTCTGGATGGTACCGGTTTGATTGATGGGGGCATACTTGGAACTCCCAGATTTGAAGTGACCTGACATTGGATAAGAATAAGAAATGGTCACTAGAGTAGTCATTGGATAACAATAAGAAATGGTCACTAGAGTAGGTGCATGGGATCTCACTGTGGGACTAGCAGTGATGCCAGGACTGGTCATTGGATAACAATAAGAAATGGTCATTAGAGTAGGTGCATGGGATCTCACTGTGGGACTAGCAGTGATGCCAGGACTGGTCATTGGATAACAATAAGAAATGGTAATTAGAGTAGGTGCATGGGATCTCACTGTGGGACTAGCAGTGATGCCAGAACTGGTTATTGGATAAGAATAAGAAATGGTCACTAGAGTAGGTGCATGGGATCTCACTGTGGGACTAGCAGTGATGCCAGAACTGGTTATTGGATAAGAATAAGAAATGGTCACTAGAGTAGGTGCATGGGATCTCACTGTGGGACTAGCAGTGATGCCAGAACTGGTTATTGGATAAGAATAAGAAATGGTCACTAGAGTAGGTGCATGGGATCTCACTGTAGGACTAGAGCTTAATACATGTCAATAGCTACAATATTTACAATGGCCATTCCTTATTTAATGCTGCATCTCCTACAGTGTTTGCCTAAATCCTGGTTTGTATGTGCTTAGCACTCACTAATGGTAATTTTACTATGGAGTGAAGTGGTGTGGCATAGAGTATAGTGATGTGAAGTATTCTGCTGGCAATGGTAATTTTGAGCAGATGTAGGGGAATGAGGTATACAAAAAACTAAAAAAATAAATAAAAAAAATAATAAATAAATAAGGGCTTACGAAAAACAATATGAAATGCACTGGTTACAGGGTAATGGGTGCATAATGTATTTAAAGGGATGAAGGAGATGCAGAAAAGCACAACCAAGAGGGAGTGAAAAGACTGATATGCAGAAGGGGAACATGTGCAAACAATTACCAACAACCATTAGCAAATGCAGTGTTTCTGGTGGGTCTTTTTAGGTACCACCCTTAAATGGAGGGCACATCAACCAGCGGTGATGCACGTGCATTATGGTTGAGACCCCTATCCTTAACATTATGTACCCTTTATGCTTTCAGGATGACCTAAGGGGGTGAAACTGCAATGAGTCAAAGGTCGCTTCAACAATGGCATTGTCTTTTACTGTTAGGTTGGCACCTTTTACATGCTGGGCAGACGGCGATCTCTACAGCAGGTGCCTAGTCCTCAGGGTTGGCAGGGGAGTTTGCATTTGTTCCTAGAAACCCCACCCAGTTGCCTGTGGTGGGAGGTATACCTTGGCCCTCTTTTGACTCGGGTGGCTGTACAAGGCACCTCGCCGGGGGTTTGGGGTGGAGGGAGTTGGGAGATACTGAGCGCTCTCCGTTCCTTCTCCCCCCTTCCCCAGTGCACCACATTGGTGCAAGGTGGGTCAAGGGGAGTGAGGTTCGGCATATAATATGTGTCTTTGTGAAAGGCAGAAAGAGTAGTAGGTTTGTGCATGCAAAAAAAAAAAAAAAAATTAAACAAATAAAAATGAAAATAAATAAATAAATAAATAAATAAATAAAAATAATAATAATAATAAAAAATAATAATACATTAAAAAACAAAACAAAAAAAACATCTGAGCATGGGAAGGTGAAAGGCAGAAATGGTTGGAGGTTTGTGTACTCAAAAACAGTTTTCAATTCCAAGCTTAGGAATAAGTCACAGTGCGGCAAAACAAGTGCTAAAAGGGATCATTTTATATCGAGGATTCAAAACCTTTTATATCTTTGGTGAAATGGGAAGGGATTAAGTTGCCTCTCAGGCATCCTCAGGTTGTCATCATTGTTCTAAGTAGGTGGGTACGGTATAGCTGATTAAACGTTTAACAAAGATGTTTTAGAAGAAGAATTTTCACAGATGGAATTTAAAAACTATCACAAAAAATAAAGGGGAACATTGGCAGGTACTCAGGCGGGGGAAAGTGAAGGGCACGTAGCCTGGACACAAGTAAGCACTACTCAGTGAGGAGCACACATGTGAAGGAAAGAGGAGTGGGTATTCAATGCAGCTTGAGTGCATACAACGTGCCAAAAGTAACTCAGCTCAATACCGTAATTTCAAGGAACAGTAGGAGATGCATTGCAGGCTTTTAGGGCAAAAAGCATGGGGTAGCTCTATGAACATATCAGGTTTCAAGGCACGTGTCCGATTGGAGAGCGAGGGACAGCAAGGGGGGGCAAATGCATTTGGTCAGGTTAAGGTGAACAAGATTGTTAACAAGTTGTTTTCTATTATAGGTTATAAGGAAGGAGAGAGCGCAGTGAAATGGGAAAGGGGGTAGGGATCCCCAGAGTAAAGGTGGTGACAAGACTGGGGCAGAATCGGTTATCAGTAAGGTAGCAAAGGGAAACAGGAAGAAATATAAAGGGTCGGAGGCAAGAACACCAGGTAAGTCTAAGCAACTGGGTGGAGCAAGGCAGGAATAGGAGGCCCAGTAAAAGGAAGATAGTGGGGGCTGTGCTATTTTCTCTCCTCTTGTAAACTATCTCTGGTTCTAGTATGGATGGACTGACCCCACCTGTATTTCCAAGTACAGTACCAAGGGCCAATTGCAAGGTGGATGGGGTTAAGTAAAGGTTGGATTAGTGGGGCTGATTAGGGGAAAGGAAGTGGGACAGATCTTATGTCTCCCCATTGAGTCAGGTCCATCTGCATTTACAGGTGCACTCACCCTTAAGTCCGTTCCATTACCCCAGTGATTTTCAGGTTTCACCAGTCAGAATATAACGAAGATGCCCGCACTTGCACACCAATAACACTGACACCTGTCATTATGCTAACGCCTATTTCATTTTAGGTCAGCTGCAAAACGGATGTGGATCAGACAAGTCCTGAGTGCCCCCACAGTGTCGATTTAGGTCTGACCTTGGAGGACGGGGCAGGTCCTGGTAGTGGCAACCCAGGATGTAACTACCAGGCTGGAGAACATATCCCGGAGGTGACAACTCCCCCCACCCACCTTACCAGAGTGCACATTCAAAGGACATAGAGGAGTCACAATAGGGAATTTTATAACTGGTAACACCTAAACACTAACTTGGGAGAATCAGTGTGCTACCAAAAGGCACAACAAAAGATAATGAAGGTGTCAGGGGATAGCACAAAAAAAAAAAAAATCCCTTGTGTATGCATCAATGGCAGTCTTGAAGGAAAGGGATCAGACAACAAGGAGGTTACACTAATGCCTGAAACTGGTGAATTGGATGAGTTCTCTGAGTCGATGCCTGTTCAAAGAGTGGCATGGGCTGGTAGGAGCACACTGTCAGGAGTGTTGATGGACAATTTTCCTGTTTTGGCGCACAAGGGTCGAATGGCTCGCAAAGCCTGGGTTGTAGGGAAAAAATTCAGGCATGCTGAACCCGGGCAAAGAACTCAGATATTTTGATCATCCACTTTGGGAGGGAATGACCTCCCGGCTATCAGTAGGGGCAACTTGTTTCAGATTATAAAGGAATCCCTCACTGAACTGGCTAGAACCATGGATGTGAAAGAGGTGATATCATCAGGGATCATCCCCAAGAGGTCCTAGATAGGGACTTAATCCCAAGATAGTATATAGTTGTCAGGATGAAGGCTAAACAGCCTCATGGCCAAATTCCTGTTGGGGGTAGCCATAGGTAGGATTAAGCATAGCCTAATTTGCGGCAGCCAGACTATCATTGTCCGAATGGGGTACACATGCCAGACGGGCATCATTGAATGCAAGAGGTTATTCGTAGAGTGGAAGAATTGAGGCGCACCTATGGCGTTGGGGGGGGCCTTGCTGGCAGCAAAAGCTCCCAGCAAGGCATGGCCGTACTTACAATGCGATCCTAAAGAATTATGGCAAGTTGCTGGAGGGGAACAGGCCACAAACAGGTGACAGTCAGGACCCAGGGTGGTACTGACAGGCTACCACAATGGCCTTGTGTGTTGAACCGGAAGGAAACAATCAAGGGCAGAGCCTGTGGCCCGGAAGAAGTTGGTGTAGAGGTGACTAGGTCAACTGGAAATGAAGGGTGGAAACGTTCACCTAGGATATCAGTTCATTCTTGGGCTGGAAGCTGACGCTTGCTCGGATTGAAATGAATAGTGATACCGGAAGTGAATGGTCACCGGGTGGGCTGGAAGCAGACGCTTGCCCGAAAAGAAGGTGTGGTGGTGCCGGAAGTGAAAGGTCACCCGGCTGGGTTGGAAGCAGACGCTTACCCGGAAGGAACTGAGTGGATGCACCGGAAGTGAAAGGTCACCCGGTGATAGGGCACCTGGGTCAGACTGGCCAGCGCTGAATGTAGGGCTCAGTGCTTGGGGCCGTGACAAGGAGGGCACAGGCTCGTTCCGGTTGGGGCTGGAAGCAGACGCTTGCCCTGAATGCAAACCAATGGTTACACACCCCAAGGTGATAAGGTACCTGGGGCAGACTGGCCGGCACTGAATGTAGAGCACAGTTCTTGGGAGGCTGATGAAAAGAAGGGCAATAGCTCTTTGAAAAATTGAAAATGGTGGTTGAAGGATCGCTTGTAAGTTGAACATTGCCCAATAAACTGCGGCCTCAATTCTTCCACAAAAGCAAAATTGGTGTGGTCTGAGTTTGTGGGATCCGGGTGGGCGACCAGGTGGGAGGTGCCGCCGCTAAGGGAATTCCACTTATCTGTTAAGAAACCGGCTGTAGTTCCTGGCAGAATGAGTAACTTTCACAGACTCTCTCAGCTGCAGAAATGGTGTACAACACTCACTTTACGAACTGCATTTGCTCCACACACTCAGCTGACAAGAAAATCCTGTGCTCACACATTCAGGTAATGGAGTCTGAACAGTTAAGCTTCCCTGTGCTGTGTTGAGAGTTCAACCAAAGGTCAACAGTAACTTAATTCCCCTAGTGCAGCCTCCCAGTTTAAACACTGAAGAAAGCCCCTTATCTCTTCAGCAGCTGACTCTGTGTCCTGACAGAAAGTGTTGTTCTTTGCTCAGCTGAGGGGCCCCCTGTTCTGTTCAGGTGATTTGTAGCCCGGCTTCAGGGCTTCAATTAAGAACTCCGTTTTAACTGGCATCTCTTACTTCGAAAACAGCTTCAGAGTTATGTTGCTGTTATCACATGTATATTTCCTTTCATTCTGACTCCAAGGAGGCTTTTTGACAGCTGTTTGTGTAATCCTTCTCCCCTCGAGCTTCCGAGCTCTACGTTGAGGCGGCCATTTCAGACGGCAGCCAGATCCGCCCCGGTTTGCGTCACTTTTGATGACTTCATACCTACGCAAAGTGTTGATGAATCTGGCCCAATTGGGCCACAGCTGGTTGGACAGGAGACTACAGTCTACAGCCTTATTTCTATAAAAATAATCAACAGACCGAACTTGTCTGACATTTCCTTTAGTAGCAGACCACGTCACCCAACAGTCCACGTTTTGGCTGTTGTTGTCATTTGAGCTTTAGAAGTTACTGTAGGAAACACCACATGCTAATCCCCCACCAACATCACCTTGGGCTTTAGAAGGTTCATGCAGCGACTGTAAACAACACAACATGATTCTTGTAAGAGTCACCAAGAGGATGGCGTCCGTGGAGTTTTGTGGCCACTATGAGAATAGACCAGGATATTTCATATTACAATGGTGGCTTACCTGTGTGACTGAGGTACTTACATGTACACGCTGCAGTAACAGAATATATCACCAGTTCCCAGGCCCTCCCACCCACCCAAGTAGTGGTGTTGTTTGCATTAACAAGTAATTTAGAAGTGACTTGTTTATACACAAACACATCACGCTAGACTTTGAGAGAACAGGGCATTCTGGCTACCTGTTCATTAAAGGGTTATTCGCCTTAGTGCGTCTTTGAGGCATGGTTCCCAATAAAATGCACATGCAGCGTTATTAAGGGCCTGCCCTGAACACACGTGTTTGCATCCAGGCCGTCTACATGTGAATCTCAAAATGAAAGAAACAGTAAATCTAAAAAATGGTAATGAGTGGACTTTTCACGAATAGCACATTTTCCTTGTGTTTGTCGGCTGTAAACCAGCATGTATATGGGCATTTTAGGAGCACTCTCGCTGCCAAAATCACTTCAAAAACAAGTTGTTTTCTTAATGATTTGTATGTTTGCACTTCTGTTGTCAAGCCGCCTTCTATTTGCTATAATAAGCTCTCTCTCTATGTTGTTGTGCACCGGGGGCAGGTGCACCAATTAGACAGGCCCACTTCAGGGCCTCAGGACGGGGATCATTAAGTAAAACGTAGACAGAGTGTGGTTGTAATTTCTGCCCAATCGCGCCAAACCCCTCGGCAACTTTATTCACTCCGAGTCCTGACGTCAGGACTCTACCATTCGACCCCTGTAGCACGGGGTTACCGCTATTACAGTCATAGCGGCATTTGCTACACCCCTGAGCCATTGGTATACCCCATTCTGAACATAACATTCCTCCTCAGCTCAAAGCTAAAAACACAACAGTATACTTGAAAAACATGAATAGCAACATTATCCAAACTTTCTCTGTAAATCACCTGATAACTTTTCATGTAAAACACGTGATACACAAACTGCAGCTATTTCACCTGAAATACGGTTCCGCTATTAACACACATTGGGGCATATTTATACTCTGTTTGCGCCGAATGTGCGTCCCAAAATTTGACGCACATCCGGTGCAAACCGCGCACCATATTTAAACTCTGACGCCAAGCGTGTGCGTCATTTTTTGGAGGCGGGAATCCCCCTTGCGTTAATCATATGCAAGGTAGGCGTTCCCGTCCAAAAAATGACTCAAACGGCTGTGCGTCATATTTATGCTTCCGGGCAAAAATGACGCATGGCTGGGATGCGGACTCGAAAATTGACGCACAGCCCGATTTGCATAAAAGTTTAACGCCTGGGTCAGGACAGGTGTTAAAATGGGGCAAACATCCCTGTATTTAATCAGAACACACAGAAGCAACAGCAGAGCAGCAAAAGGGAGACATGGAGGTGCTTCTTATCCTGCATGCACGTAGACACAGAGCACAGCAACAACAACAGCAGCTACCACAACACCAGCAGGGACCCCAAAGGCAGCGCAGAAGGCAGGAGAGGATATTCCGCACCAGAACAACCATTCATGGCCTCAGGGAACATGACATCATCCAGAGGTACAGGTTGAACTGGCAAGCCATACAGCACCTGCTGCGCAACATTGAGCCACAGTTGGCACCCATCTTGCTGACACCCGCACCATGCCAACACAAACCAAGCTGCTTGCTGTACTCCACATGCTGGCAAGTGGCTCTTTTCAATAACTGGTGCCCTGGTTGCCAGAATATCACAGCCATCATTCTTTGCCTTCTTGCCCAAAGTACTGGATGCCATCATCGGACTCACACCCCACCACATCTGCTTCCCTAACACACTGCAGAAGCATCAGGAAACAAAACAGGGGTTCTATCTCATTAGTGGCTTCCCACACGTCCTTGGTGCAATCGACTGCACACATGTACGCCTTGTGCCACCTGCTGCAACTGAACACCTCTATCGCAACAGGAAGCACACACATTCCATCAATGCGCAGGCTATTGTCAATCACCAAGGAATGATCATCAACATTGTGGCTAAATATCCTGGGATTGTCCATGACTCATTCATCTTTCGTCACAGCACCATCAATCAACACTTCCAGGATGGACGGTATGGCAATGGACTACTTGTTGGTAAGTACTAAAACCTACTAATATACACACTGCACAGCAACCCTCTAGGACACACAACACATACACCACAACTGCAACATGTCGACAAGAACACACAGGTTGTGACATCGCTAGCCATGTTTCATTGGTCACCATTGAACCTGTCACACATCTGACAATACTGTACAGCCTAATGTTAAGACGTCTGTGGTCACAACGTTTTTAGTGGGTTGGCTAAATGTCACCTGCAAATAGTAAGCACCTCAATCATGTTTGCAACAATCCATTGCATAAGTCTAAAGGTATGGGATGTACATGGTTCATTGATATGAATGTGTGAACAACACTGTCAAATTTAACCTGTGTATGGGACTATCATCTCACCCCCAATGAAGACACAGGGACACCTGTATCACAAGTCACAGTGCAAGGGAGGGCACACGGTACTGCAAATTCCTAAACATACTGCTGACAACCACTCACCAGCCAAACACTCGTTCAGCCAAGGAAACAACACAATGCAGATGGTACATCCTACAAGCCTAGGATGCAACACAATAACACAAAAGAGTCACAGACAACACAAGACAACTACTGCCATGCAAGCTGATATAAATGGTCCAAGCTACATCTAAATGATCCCATTCACTTTCTCTTTCAGCTGATCAGGGGTATGGGATCCAGCCATGGATCATGACACCATTTGGCAACCCAAGTTCCACAGCAGAGCGTGCCTACAATGACACACATAGGATGACTTGCAGCATAGTCGAGAGGACCTTCGGCATCCTCAAGTCGAGATTCAGGTGCCTCGACATCACTGGTGGTATATTCCCCTGAAATGGTCTGTAAGATCATCCTAACATGTGCCATCCTGCACAACATTTGCATAAGAAGGAACATTCCCCTCCTGGACCCAGACCCACACATGCCTGAAGTGGAGGAAGATGAGGATTCTGGCCTGCAACATGAGGGGGAACAACAAAACAGGGCTGCTGGATTGCGTAGGCGCCAACATATCGTTAACAATTTCTTTTAAATATAATCACCATCACCACTTTATGAACTAATGTAAATAAACACTGATAATAAACACCACATCATGGTCTGGCTAATCATGCAATTTCGTAAGCACATGTATCAAGCATTTCCTATTTGCAAATTGGGCATTTAGGAAATGCAATTACCACCAACAAAAGTTTGGTGGTAACCATGTGCAAATTACAAAAAGAATTTTTTAAAATTATTTTTACAATTGACATGTAGCGCACACATGCCCCTAAGGGATGTGTGTGCTTCACGTGTCCGTAAAAATATTTTACACGCGCACCAAGTGATGCAGCACCTTTCCCCACCGGACTTTTCGCGCCTCAGTTTGATACCCCTGTATCACCCTGCCCCCTGCCTCGATTATTAGTGGGAGGAAATGGCACACCAGCCATATAAAGCCCCCCAACTCCTCCTCACCCATCCTGCCAAGACGTGGCCTACCCGACATCTCAGCAGAGAATAGGGGGATTGGTGAGAAAAAAGAAGTAGAAAGGAGAAAAGGGGGAAAGTAGGAGTCCAAAAAAACAAAGTAAACTTAACAACTAAAAGAGCCCAACGATCCACAAACTAGCACCGGGGAAAGGTGCTGCATCACTTGGTGCGCGTGTATGGGAGCCAGAGGAATGACCACCAGCTGAAGCACCGCTGGGCTGACCTCATCTCCAGGGAGCGAGATCTGCTGGACCACCTGGGAAATCATGATTGGTGGCCCTGTTGGTGAGTACAGATCATGTAAATGTGCACAATTAAAAGCTGTCAGATGATTGGTACAATATCTGCCAGCTAAGTTGCTGACTGTGCCCAATGCTGCGGAAACATACAGGGTAATTGATGCACTATGTGAAGGATCACAAATGCTAGCTGTCAGGCAGCTCATGCTCTGCAAACTTGCAGGATGCTTTTTGCTTAATGTAATTTAGTGCCGCCTTTGTGTCAGATAACAAAACAAAAGATGAGGCAACCATGACTCTACAGGTCACAATTGCCAGTGAAGTATAGATGTACTAAAATAATTGCAACATACGTTGACGCTATAGCTAGACTGACTTTGGAAACACTAAATGATGCAGAAAATGAGTGCTGCCTTCACATCAATTGATGATAGCAATGTGGCCCAGACATATGTCTCATGTGTGTCTGGTGAGTGTGTAAGGAAAGCGCTCACGGAAATTCTATGCTTGTTAGGGATTAATGTGCTCCTTCATATTTTTTGGATACATGTCAGATCTGGACTTGAAAACATTGGGAAAAGGAGTAAGGTGCCCTCAGCTAACATCTTAGACTGGTATTTGGTGTTTGTTGTGCCACATTCCGATTAGGGATGGCAGTCCAAAGGTATGCACAAGGGTGCAAATATCTATGTTTGGTGCAAATCACCATTGCTGGGCCACATCAAATGAAGAAACTGTAACAACATGAGGGCTTACAGAAGTCCCTGTCCCTCTGTACATTGTACCTATATGTCATAAATGTGTCATGGCCACATAGCCTGTTTGACAGGTAATGCAGTCCTCAAGTAACCAGCCTTTGGATGTCTCTCTTGGATGCACATGATGAGACGAATACACACCATTATTATTTCTGCTCACTAATGAAGGGGCATGTTTGCCACCACATGATAGTCAGGGCCACTGCATGTGTGTAGATCTGTGTGTAACTGTTGCAGGAGACCCATGCTATGTACATGTTGGCCATGATATATCCGATGCGGTATAAGCATGTCTGAAAGGCATTCATTACTTATGTCAGCTTACACATAGTTTTTGTCTTTGAAATTGTTGGTCAGTGCACAGATTCTGAGCACATTCTTCCTTCCATGCTTTACAGGTGGACTGGCACCCTACACTGTGGGAGAGGTGGCTCGATTTGAGGGCCCGACACCTACAGTAAGTGTTGACATGTCTGTTATGTTTTGTGTTTGCTGGTGATGTGTGATGGACTCCTGTGTGTTGAACACATAGCAAGGTGTGATGCGCTGGCCAATCATTTGTCTTCTTCCATGAGTGGGATTTCAGTTTTTATAG
Organism: Pleurodeles waltl; assembly: GCF_031143425.1. Lineage (NCBI taxonomy): Eukaryota > Metazoa > Chordata > Amphibia > Caudata > Salamandridae > Pleurodeles > Pleurodeles waltl. Next base: position 1,678,128,111 of record NC_090445.1, on the reverse strand, counting down.
AAATTAGACTTGCCCAATGCTTATCCAATTGTATAATCTAGGGATTGTAGTCCATTCCTGTAGGGCCCGCAATGAGTACTGGGGCGAGTCATGTCGATTACACTTGTATCAATAAGAGTCGCACTGGAACTCATCTCCGATTGAGTCTGCATGTCAGACTCAAATTCTCCCAGAATGGTACAGCAAATTGCTTTCCAAAAGACTTCTGCTTCCATATTCACCAATGTACTTATTAAACTGTAGGTTGAACTTTCTGGCAGCATGTACTTCCACATGTAGTACTGCAAGTATGTGGAACTTGAGTACAATGGCCTAGGTGTGCATGCAAATCATGATAATAGGTGTTCTTGCTACTCTGTGTCTGTTGAAAGTCATGCCTCACTGGAAGTATATGATGTGGACCAAGGTCTGCATTTCCTGACATGTGTGTCGCTAGGATTGGTCAAGGGTTTGCAGACTCCTAATTGTTGATAGACCTTACCTGTGGTGTGTGTGTAGAGCCAAACACGTGTTCAGCTTTCTATACACTCCTGGGTGTGCATGTTGTTTGGAATTGTTTGTTGTAACCCCCCCCCCCCAAAACACAGGCCTGGGTTTGTGAATAGGGTACCTAGGACTGATGCTACCAGTATGTTACACATACATGTGAATATTTGAATGTTTGGTTGGAACAGTATACACACTCAGGTATGGCACATGAGTACTGTACTAGCAAGTCCTATTACAACTTGCAGACCATGTGGCTTTTGTTTTTCATCATATACACTGACATACACTGACATATGTAGCCCAGGCATTGGCGGAGGATGCGCAGCATGATTGTTAGCTGACAACTGTCAGAACTCAGATGGCAAGTTATTGCCAGTTGGTACCCATCATGTAGGTTTTGGATGTGCTATGTGTGAGATGACCTTTGTATGCAGGCTTTCCATGTACTTCCTCAGAGACATTCAATGATCTGTATGGTGATATGAGCTGTTACAAGTGCTGTAGATGTATTGTCAGATTGACCACTTGTGCTATTTCACACAATGCAGTTCCTATGGTAAATTGTTGGCCTTTGTCTTCACAGCTGCAAACATGACACCCGTCCAGGTCCATGAGTTTGAGAGGCGGGCCATGAGGTACAGACATATACTGCAGGTACAGTCAGGGTTCAGGAGGATGGCCCGTAGATACCAGGCGGAACGGGCCTCGGAGCATGGTGGGCTTCACCACAGGGTGGCCCAACTTTGCCCACCACAGCCACCACCAGCACAACCGCCTTGGCTCCTCACGCCCACAGACCTCCTCCGCCGGTACCCAGACAGCCCCTGCACCAACTGTTGACCCTGTAGCATTCCAGGAAATGGAAAGGAAGATGGACGGGGTATTGAGGAGGGTCAGCAATCTGAGCCGGGATGTCCGCAACATTAAAAGGCGTGTTAAGTCAATCAAGCGGACACTCCGGAGGGCAAACCTCTAGACTTTTTTTGCAATGGACATAATTCCCTCCCCTCCCTCCTCTTTCCTTGTTCTCATGCTTAGTGGGCTTGGGGGATTAGTGTTAGGTTAGTATAGGCTGTTAGTTTAGTTAGTGTTAGTGGGGGGTGGGGGCTAATGATTCTTTCTACTTTTACTTATTAAGTGTGTTGGGTGGGGGGCAATGTTGGGGTTCTTGTGTGTTTCATAAAATAAAAAAACAAAAAAATACATACAAATAATAAAATATAAAAAATACAAAAAAAAATATATTTGTTTAGGATAGGATAGTATGTGTGTAGGTTAGTATGTGTTGTCCTCCATGTGTCCCGTCTCATAATGGGGGGTGGGGGTGGTTGATGTTTAGAACGATTTGTTACATGTGATAAGTAAGTTTAGCTTAGGTTAGTTAGGGACAGTTGTGGGTAATGTGTAGTCAGGGTAGATTAGGGTAGGTAAGACTTTTCCCTCAGTTTCCTCTTCTGTGATCACCTTTTAATAAATATATATTTACAGTATGTGTTCAATGCTACTTGATCATGGCCTTGGCATTAGTGTACATGAATTTTGTTGTATTACATTTGTGTCCTATGCTACTAACAAATCCAAACTGAGCTGTAAAATGGCAGCTACCCCAGAGCTACCTTGGAAAGATTCCACCATTCGTTTCAACCACTGATCACAGTTAACATGGATCACAAAGTGTTTTTGTCGATGAGTATGTTTTCTACGTCACAAACAGTGCTTCCAGACTTGGTATTGGGGGAACAGTTTTAGGTCTGACTGCAGTGTGATGTTCAGGGACACCCTTATAAGATGAGTTCTCATAAGCACTCTTGCCTTCTTGTCTTCATTACTCACATAGATCATTTGTGACACTGTTCAGCATGATTACCTATTTGGATTTCAACTCAGACAGCTTAATTCATGCTGTTTTTGAAGTGTTTGCTTAGATTTGTGTGCACTGTTATATGTGTTAGTATTGCATGGTGACAACATTTTGCTGCCACTATTTGATGACTTTGATATCCCTTGAGGAAGCATTATTCTGTCCAACACAGCATGATGGTGTGTGGTTTCTCACTTCATCAGATATTACCCTCAGGAAGGGCAGAGTATGATGCAATCCTGGCCACTGTGCAGATTTATCTGACTACATGATATTAGGAAAGTTGATTTGACAAGCTACATAATTTGACAGTAGTCACATTTCAGTTATCTAATGCAAGGTTGATGTGTCACATTACCCAGAGACAGATTTGTTGTGTAAGTGCTATTTATTGAAAAGTGTAGTAGGGTAATATGTGCATTGTCCATGATTGTGAGTCCATTCTGGTGACATCTTACATTGTGATCCTACACAAGGGGTTAAAGTAATGCTTCTGACATGCTGGGGTGATGTTTCAGACAGCGCAGAGGGACAGGATTTGCCTATTAGTAAGAGAGAGACAATCACTGGGCAGGCTGACAAGATATACAGTGGTTAGCAGAACAGCCATTGAGTAGAGTTGTTGTAAGACTGGCATTTGACAAAACACAGGACCTTGGTAATAGTTGGCCATGTGGCAGGGACTAGTGCTTCCGGGCACTCTTCCGTGTGAATTAGATCTGTTCCATGTCTTCTTCTTCTGATGTGTGTGTTGCCTCCTCTGTCCTTGTTGGCGGTGGTTGTGAAAGGGCAACACACACCTCAGTGTTAGAAGACGTGGAGTCAGACATCCCGGTCGCTGCTACCTGTGAAGGTATTAAGGGCAGTACTGCTGCAAGGAGGATCTGCTGATTCTTAAGAATAGCAGCCACATCACAATTGTAGGCAGCCAGGTCGGCCCTGAGGGGGTCATGATTGCATTTGTGCATGCAGTGGAAGGTTTGGGGTGCGAGGTGTTGTGGCAACTTCCTTACTGCAGTGGTGAATTCCTTTACAGTTTGTTGTAGTCCTTGCAGGATGAATGTTAGTGCTTGCATGGCTGCTGCCTGATCTGCAGATGACATCATGGACAAGCGCACCCCCACAAGGCTGGCTGCCATAGTTTGCATCCCCACCCGCACCTCCTTGGCCAGCTCCCGCTGTACTCTTACTACAGTTCGCTCAAAGTTGGTGCCTGTGTCGTCTGAGTCCTCAGCTGTATTGGAGCTGGCAGGTCTTACAATTGGGGTGGTGGGTGGGTCCTCTGTGATGGCTGCTTGTTCTGTGCTCCTCCTTGTGACTGAAGGTGGGGTCTGGAGGGTTCCAAGGACCTCTTGGATGGTCTCCTGGGGAATGTTTATCAGCTCGTCATCCATGTCATCAGGGTATTCTGGGACAGGCATATCCGCAGGAGATCCATCTTTCTCTGCAATGAAACAGGGTACAATTAGTGGGTCTGTGTTATGGCATTAGTGATGTGACATGCCTGCCTTGTGATTAATTCACATTGTGATCTTGTTTCGTGTTCATAGCTCCAGTCTTTCAGATGGACATTCTCCCAGGCCTATTGCCCACCTGCATGTCACATGTATAGTATTAGGTTATTGGACTTTTCTGCATCATCTCCTCTAGTATTGTTTTAGGCCAATTAGTGATTTGCCATCTTCTTGTCCTACTCAACCCTCCGTCTACATCCATTCTCATGGTGAGGCCTATCACTGGCTGTGGGTGTTCTGATGGCACTGGCAGCACACTTAACAATCTGGACCGGCCCCAGTCTCTGATCTTTCACTTCCACTTAAATGTAGTTGACATGTGGCATATCCTATGCATAGCATTGTTGTGGCACGATATGGATGTTGGCATTGGTAATGTGTACAGCTGATGTTGGGAATGTGTGGTACATTGGAATGCCCTGATAATCGTAGCAGTTTCCTATTTCCTGCTCTGACTGTGCAGGTGTATTTCAGTGAGCAGTTACATGTGTCCTCCCCCTCAATGCTGTTGTCTGAGCAGGATGCCATTTGGGATGTTACATTGTGACCCAGGCACAGTATGGATCCTGACATTTGCAACATGGGTATGTCCTTAGCGCTGTGTAGCTCCTATTGTTGTTGACATTGGCTGATGTTAGCGACAACTATGGGCATTGACATTTGACAGTACTGGGGCCTTTGTCATTTTTCAGGGGATTACTGGAGCTGTCATCCCCAACCCTTGGATTTGGGTGTTTATGATCCATGGGGAAGTTACTGATATTGGCTACTTGAGCTACACACAGAGCGGAGGTGTTAGTGGCAACTGTTGTGGCAGTTACATTCCAGTTGTCAGTATGGCTATTGGTTGTTAATAGGGCTCTAGTTAATGTACGGGGTATGGTGGCTGACGTGTCCCAGGATGTCAGTTTGACGCTGTACCCTTCCCTCCTGGCGTGGCTTTCCCTTTGCTCCATCGTTGGCATGTCAGCATGCCCCCATGGGGCTGTTGTTGGTGTAGTGTAATGGTGTGCCCCAGCTTCTGTTTGTGCAGGCCATGCCCCCATGCCATCCCCCTTTGCCCATGCCACTCCATGTATATGGTGACTTCCATGCATTATGTGGTCAGTATCCCCCCCAGTTGTAGTTGACATTAGTGCATGTTTATTCCCCATGCGACTTACCCTGCATTTACGTTGTCTCCTAGTAATCTGAGCTGTCCTGCCCTTGAATCCCTGTGACGATCTCCTCAGGGATGACGGCTGCGACCATCTCCTCCATGTGGTCCAGGGGCTCCTGGTGTGCTGGACTCCCACCTCCAGTCTGCAGTGCTACCTTCCTGTTCCTGGCCATTTTTTCCTTGGTCCTGCGCTTGCAGTCATGCCAGCGTTTCTTGCACTCGATGACTGTTCTGCGTACTACTGCCACACTGTGGATCTTGTTAACAATTTGTTGCCATATGGCCTCTCTCCTACTAATGGGCAATTTTGATGTGACAAACAGTTGGTGCTGGTGTTCCGTCACCTCTTTTACCAGAATTTCCTGCTCCTCTGCACTGAAGCAACACTTTCTTTTCTTCTTATAGGTGTCCTGGTTCTTGTGTGGGTCCTCCTGGCTGGTTCCTGATCTGTTGTCATCTTCCTGGGGTCTGTTGGAGCACCTGGGATCCATTTTGGCTCTCCTCTGCTGAGATGGCTGTGTTTGCGGCGATTTTTGGCGCAATTGCGTGAAAAAACGCCGCATATACGGTGTGCGGGGTCGTAAAGTGAGTTACGTCGCATTTGCATCGTTTTGCTTTCCGACTTGCCGCAGTGGTGTGCTTCAGAAAAAATGATTCCCACCTGTGGTTTGCGCCACCGTGCGTCAAAGTATAAATTTGATGCCCGCACGACGCACAGTAATGGCGTTAGCTCGCATTAAAAAAAATTGCGCAAAACTGCGTTAGCGCAGTTTTGCGTCAAAAAGTATAAATATGGCCCATAGTCTTTGAGTCTCAGGGGTGCATTTATACGAGATCTCAAATTGGATCGGTCCCCACCTCTTTGCAGGGCAACATCCGGCACCACGGCTTCAGGTAGCTCGTCGGACTCTCTTAGGACAACCTCGTGGTTCAACTCACCAGTTCCGGCTGTTCCCGTACCTTCGCGATCCTCTGGTCTGCATTGAGGACCCACTGGGGGACAGATCTCTCTGTGCAGACCAGGCATCAAAACTTCTTCCTGCTCTTCGCAAGTATTCTCAGTCATACCCGTTACCTTAGGTGCCTTTTCATCACAATGGTACTGCTTAAACCATGAAATGTTCCAGGTAACGGTCTCCTCGTTTCTCTTGACGGTCACTAGAGTCCCCTTCACTCCAATAACTGCGCAGGGATGGGGCTCAAACGGAGTCTTGAATTTCCCTCCAGGATGTCGATTCTTTATCAGCACCAGATCTCCCACTCGCATGTCCTTCACACGAGCCCTCCTTTTCTTTGACATCCGGTCATTCTTCTCTTGTCTGTTCCGTATCTTCCTTTCCACTTGATCATGGATCCTAGTTGGAACACAGACCTGAGGAATGGTGTCTCTCACGTCTCTTCTCAAACAAATGGAACTAGGTGCCATTCCAGTCGTGCTGTGTGGCGTCAAAAGGAATTCTCTTAGAAATGTAAAGATCGCGCAGTCTAGGTTCCTTCCCTGTGCTACTGCTATTCGTATCACCTTATTGAGAGTTCGCATAAATCTTTCTGCTTCCCCATTGGCTTGCGGCCATCGGGGGTGATTTTTCAGTGATGGATGGAGTGCGAATCCAGATATCAGGAAAAATCGTGGCTTGAAAACGGGGGACCATTATCCATCCTTAATTCTTGCATGATTCCGTGGGTGGCCATCACTTTCTCCAGGCACGGTATTACTTTTTCCGAGGTCATGGCTCCTAGTAACTCTACCTCTGCGTACTTTGAAAAATCATCAATGACCACCATCATGTGCCGGCCATCCGGTAGACCGCCTAGATCTGCACTTGCCCTCTGCCAAGGAGTGGATGGAATTGGTTCTGTAATGATAATGGAGGGAGGCTCTGCAGGCCCCACCATTTGGCATACATGACACTGCTGTATTGTCTGTTCCACTCGAGAGTCCATATCCGGAAACCACACTTTGCTTCGTAGCCTGGCTTTGGTCTTCACCATCCCTTGATAAGCAGCATGCGCTAGATCAACAGTTCGTTGTCGCAAGATCTCTGGGATGACAAGGCAACTGCCTCGCAAAAGACAGTCTTCTGATGATACTGTCAACTCGTGTCGAACACGGAATAGCGCCTGCAGTGTCATACTTGCATCAGCTGTTCGAAGTGTCAGATTTTGTTTCAAACAATGCCACTTCCCGTCTTGAACACATGACATGGCTAGTTGAACACTTCGTCCCTTTGGGTAGCTTCCTGGATTTCTCTTAACGACATCGGGAGTGGCCTCAATCTCTCCACCACTAGCCGCACATACTCCTTGATGTCCTCTATTTCGTCTCTTTCCTTTTCTGAGGCAGGTCGGGCATGGAGTGATAAGTAATCGGCCGGATACTGGGTGCCTGGCCGATATACCACCGAGAATTGATATCCTTGCAGTTGTAGGATCCATTTCTCGATTCTTGGGGGAAGCTGTGATGTTGTCTTGTTGAATAATGGTATTAGAGGTTTACGGTCTGTGTAGACTAGGAATGGATGACCGTATAGATATAAGTGATAGTGATGACATCCCCAATTTACTGCTAGCGCTTCTTGTTCAATGTGGGCATATCTTTGTTCCATCATGGTCAACGCTCTACTGGCATATGCCACTGGTGCCCACTCACCATCCTTCCCTCGTTGTGACAACACAGTCCCCAGACCAACTTGGCTTGCATCTACCGACAGCTCTGTGTCTCTTGCGGGGTCAAAGTATATTAGTGTGGTCTCTGAGGAGAGTGCTTGTTTTGTTGCCTGAAATGCTGCCTCCTGTGTCCGACTCCATTCCCATGGGGTGTTGGTCTTCGTGAGTTCCCTCAGCGGGGCTGTGAGTGAGGTGAGATTTGGGATGAATCTCCCACAGTAAGTCACCATTCCCAGGAAACTTCGATCACCAGTGACTGAGGTGGGGGCGTGTGCCGATTGTATGTCTGCCACTTTCTCTGGGTCAGGTCGAACACCCCGTTCTTAAAAGTGGTAGCCAAAGAATGCAATGTCCTGTCTTAAAAACTCACACTTTTCTCGGTGTAGAGTTAGTCCATTCACGTGTAGTCGTTGGAAGACAGCCCTGAGTCTTTTTAAATGTGTCTCTATCGTGGGGGCATGTACCAGAATGTCATCACTTACATTGATCACCCCTTCTAGTCCAGCTAGTACTCCTCGTATGGTGTCTTGAAACACTTCTGCCGCGCTGGCAACCCCGAAGCTTAGTCGTTTGTATCGCCTAAGCCCTACATGGGTGGAGAATGTTGTTATTGCTCTCGAATTAGGGACGCATCTAAGGGGACTTAATGACGATATCCCCTGGACCTCCCTATCACCATGAATATACGATGTAGGTTATTCATTATCCATGAATACAACCTCATTCACTTTCCTACTCTTCTCATCATTCTGATGACATTTCAGTTGTTTTTTCTTTTTAGACATTATCCATATTTGTCATTAAGATATCCTGTCTAATATGACACAGCATTTTTATTATTATATATATGCACTATTTTCCTGGATCTGGGAAATTATTTGTATCAATATCTCTTTACAATGGCAAACCCTTTTTTACACTTTCAACCGGCATTCTGCTCCACAAATTACATTTTAGTGGAGTGGATTATCCACATTCCTTTTTGGCTGCCCTCAAACACGAGGGTTTTTATCACACAGTGCTTTGGTGCTCGAATCATCTCTTTTAGAATGACGTGAACTACTAGTGTGATCCCACACCTGTAGCCCATCATCTATCCCCGAGATAATCGAGACCAAGGTGTGGGCCCTTCCACCTTTTCGATGATGTCAGCTTCCTCTAACTTCCGTAATTCAGCCTCCACCTGCGGTCTAAGGTGAAACAATATCCGTCTGTGTTTAAGGGCCACTGGCTCTATGGATTTGTCGATGTGCAGTCTTACTTGACGGTCTTTCAGACAGCCAATCCCTCTGAACAGATCAGTGTATTCTTCCTGCAGGTTGTCCAGTGTTCCTAGGTGTATGCTGAACGCAAATGTCACCAGCTTTAGCTCTTCCACTGTGCGGCAGCTGAGTAGCATTCCTGTCCCTATTTTGGCAACGTATACTTTAGCTTGCACAGTGGCCTCTTCGTGATTGATGTCCGTCATAAACACTCCTGCCAATGCGAGTGGCGTGGTTGAACCAAATGCAAATACTTGCACTGATGTGTGGCGAAGGGTGGGAGGGTGTTGCAGTTGATTAAATACTGATTGAGCTTGAATGTTTATTGAGGCTCCCGTGTCGATCAACGCAGTTACTTGGTGGCCTGCCACTTTTACTTTGCATTTGGGGATTTTGTTTCCTGCCAGATTGCCTGGTCCTGTGGCGTGTATTACATACACTGTCCCATCCGGTTCGACATCATCGTCCATGTCCGGAATTAAGTCCGGTTGCTGGATGGCTTTCACAGCATGACTCACTCTCTGTCTCTCTGTCTTAGGCCTAGCTGTGGAACGACATACTTTCGCAAAGTGATTTAGTTTTTGACAGTTCGTGCATTGTTTTCCTAGGGCAGGGCATGTGCCTTGGTGTGGGAAAATCCCTCCGCACATATAGCATTTTCGGTGATTGGTTGCCGATCTTGACTTGTCCTTTTTTTTTTGTGGTCCCTGAGTTGATGGTGTTTACCTGCTCTGTTTTGATTACTTGCGTAAGTACTGACTCCATTTGTGCCGCTCTCACTTTGGATAGTTCGTTTGACCTGCCCATTGTTAGCATGTCAGCCATCGCCATCCCTGGGATTTGTAGAATGTGCTCCCTCAGTTTTGTAGAGTGACATCCTTGAATAAATTAAGCTCTTATTTCGTCCTCAGGATCTTGCAGTGTGCATGTGCTGGCCAGTTCCCTTAGTCTTGCATAATAAGCATCTACCAATTCCTCGGGTTGTTGTCTGGCCTGTCGGAGAAGAAAACGTTCGTAATCCGGGTTCGCCATGGGTTCAAAATATGCAGTGATTGCCCTTTTTAGAGTTCGGTAATTGAATGGAGGTCCCTCTTCTGCTACTGTTTTGCTGATCCTGTGTGTCATTGCTTCCCCCATGTGTAGGAGCATCGATCTCTGCCTATCTGGGTCTAGCACCATTGCTGCAAAGTAGTTCTCTATGCGCTCCTCCCATGATTTCCACTTCGCCGCTTGAGCTGATGGAGGCCCTTCCATTACAAAAGGCTCTAATGCTGGGAATGTGGCCATGATACTGTATTTCCTGTTTATTCCTCCCTTGTACCTTTTTTTTTCTTTTAGGGATTTGCTGGTTGCTGGGACTATGTTATGAGCTGTTGGTGGTGTTCTTGCTTGCTTTTCACTGATTTCAGGCCAATACAAACACAGTGGCACCTGTGACTATGGTGTATTTACTGAGGGTGTGGCAAACTATTTTCTTACACGTGTCTCCTGGGCTCCCTTTTAATACAGGACACACCCCTCTGTGCTCACTGTCTCGAGCGCCGCCGCGCTCGTGGTGCCGGTAACTTCCTCTTTGTCTTTTTTTTTATTTTTATTTGGAGTGCTGCCTCCACCGATGAACCCGATGGTGCCGCTGCCGCCGTGTGCTCAGGTCCGAGAGGTGCTCTACGGGGCCGCAGCGTGGTGCGCGACTATCTGCTCCCAGGCGGCAAATACGCCCTCGTAAATCACATTCTCACCGTGTTCGTTGGTTCGGCGCTGTCGACGCGGCTCCGCTTGTACAATTCAGAGGCACAGAGAGGAGACAGTGGGTTCTCCATCCTCGTCGCCAGTTTGTTGTGCACCGGGGGCAGATGCACCAATTAGACAGGCCCACTTCAGGTCCTCGGATCGGGGATCATTAAGTAAAACGCAGACACTGAGTATGGATGTAATTTCTGCCCAATCGCGCCAAACCCCTCGGCAACTTTACTCACTCCGTGTCCTGATGTCAGGACTCTACCATTCGACGCCTGTAGCACGGGGTTACCGCTATTACAGTCATAGCAGCATTTGCCACACCCCTGAGCCATTGGTATACCCCGTTCTGAACATAACATATGTCTCCCTCTATATATTTCTCTCTCTCTCCCCTCTCTACTTCTCCCTCTCTCTCTGTCTGCCCCTCGCTCTCACTCTCTTTCTGTCTCTCTCACACACTCTCTCTCTCCCTCTTTACCACTCCCACACACTCTCTCGTTCGCCCTCTTTCCCTCTCGCTCGCTTCCTCTCACACACTCTCTCTCTCTATCCCCCTCCCCCTCTTTACCACTCTCTCACACTCTCTCTCGCTCACTCGCTCTCTCATGATCTGGGGGGGGAATCGGTCCCTCCTGCTCGTAGACCACAATAACGAGACGCATAGTGACAAACAGCACAGCAGCAACAAAGGTTGTCCAGCGCCATATGGAGGTGTCATTTGTCCCTGTAGTGAAATGCTTATTTCAGTCAATGAGTTTGTGAGAAATATGTGAATTTACAGTCTTACAAGTAGTGTGTCTTCACCAATAGGGGTCAAAGGCCACTATAGATTGACACACTTCTGCCAAAAGTCTCACGCTTGCGTCATGCAGATGTAATTTTATTAACTTGCAGAAAGAAGACAAGTGTTTTTCACTGAAATCAATCACGTCAGAGAAAGCTCTTCTCGCACCGGAAGTGGAGTTATTTATGGTCGGACTGGGAACATAAATAGGCCCAGGCAGTAACAAAATATGGGGCATATTTAAACTTGTTTTGCGCCCAATTTGCATCATTTTTTTTACGCAAATTCAGTGCAAAACTAACTCCATATTTATACTTTGGCGCTAGACCCGTCTAGCGCCAAAGTTATGGAGTAAAAGTCATTTTTTGGACGTGGAAACATACCTTGCGTCAATGAGATGCAAGGTAGGCGTTCCTGTGCAAAAAATGACTCTATGGCCTTAGCGCAATATATATCTCCTGTGCTAAAATCACACATGGGGGGGGAGGAGGGCTCAAATAATGGTGCAAAGCTTGCTTTGCACCATTATTTAACACCTGGGTCAGGGCAGGCGTTAGGGGACCTGTGGGCCTATTTCAATGGTGGAACACCATGAATTAAGCCCACAGGTGCCCTCCCCAGGCCCCAGGGACACCCCCACCCACACTAGAGGGACAGCAGAGGATGGGAGACCCCATCACACGTAAGTAAAGGTAGGTAGAGGTAAGTATTTCATTTTATCTTTTAAAGTGCCATTGGGGGCCCTGAAATGTCCCTCCTTCATGGCACTGGGTGCAATGGCCAAATATGTTTGCACACCGCAAATACAATGGGGCCAATTTAAAACTAAAGTAGTAAACCTGCAGCAGTAAGAATTCTTCTACATATAGGTGCTAAACGCAGATTTACGTATTTATGCAATTCACGTATCTGTGTAGTATGCCTGAAAAGCAGTGCCAGACAGAGGTTCCCAGAAGTACTGCTAGGAATGTCGGGTGACATCTCACCCAGGCTTTTACTTCTCCAGCGTTAATTCTACATGAGCCCACTGTGCAAACACCGTTTTTACTTTTTTCTTCCATAGGGAAAAATGTTCCCCTGTCGATAAAACTCTTTCAACTACACCCCCACCACATCTGGGGGCGATCAGTCCCCCTCCCATTCTGAAATGGGAGTTACTCCATCCTTGGGCTGCAGTAATTGTCCAGCCATTCCCAGAATAGGAAATTGTCACGTTCAAGTTTGTGAATGCCCACAAATAAACATGTCTGTGGGTGTTCCCAACTTTTCATCCCTTTCACACCCCTTGTGTGAGATTTGCTATTGTGGATTACTCCACCTGATGCTGTGGTGATGTGCATGGAGGAGGAAGAAGAGGACTTCCTCTTCAAAACTTTCATCAACAGCAAATACATATTCACCTGTCCTTAAAAGGATCCTAAAGTCTGCCAGAGGTAACTCTGTTAGTCCTGTCACAAGGGTGTGTTACTCCAGGGGTGAAACGTGTATAAGGCTCTTCCTCAAGACCCAATTTACATTAGATGGCATGTACAAGCTGACCTCTCTTGTGGTCTGTATGGGAAGCAGACTCTCACTAAAAGTGGTAGCGGAAGGAAGATTGTGGATGTGGACACAATTCAAAGTCCCTTCTTAGCTGATTTTACAGATTTCAGTGGTAGGAGATGGAAGATGTAATAAAGAAACCCAAAGACCCTGAAGGCAAAAGAAGTGATTGTATGAGAGCGCACACCCGTCTTTAATGCAGGTTTTTAAAATATTTTAAATGCAAAATTGCATTCGTCTATCTGTTGAACTTTCTTTTACGTCAACAGACTTTAACTCAGACTCCAATGCTTACCGGATGTACACATGTCCTTGCTAAATTTGCATTTTATTAGCAATTCTTGATTGGACCCAGCACTTTCTAGAAAATTAAGTTATATGCTGAGACACTTAAATTATTATGGCCTTAATATCACAGGCCACAAGGAAGGTGCCCTGCCTCAGGACCACCCAGCATTCACCCAACAGCCAGGATGACAAAGACAACAGTCCTCGCAACACCAACATGACAATTTACTGGCCAGCACTGTATCGCGTACCTGAGGACCTCAACACATAGGACCCCCTCTACCTAACAGTGACTTGGTGGCTGGTCATCATCACGAGGTACCTGCCAAGGGAGTAATGAGGTGCGAAAATAATCTCAGACAGGTGGGTGCTGAATATCACCTTAGAGGATTATTGACTTGAAATTGCCCAGCAACCGAAACATTACTCACCAGGCAAAATCAACATCAGACTAGACATTTCACCAGACCTGTTAGGGGAGTTTGCATCATTGCTAACACCCATCGACCACAGGCATGCGTGCTGTTACATCACCTTGCACCTGGATGATACGGAGATGATGCACTACTCCCATCTGATGTGTTAGATTATAATGCAGTGTTTCCCACACTCTGATTCATGACCTACTGGTGGGTCGCCAACTAATTACTGGTGGGTCAGGAAAGTCCATGCAATAAATAAAGATACTGTTAAATTATGTGCTTATCTTTAACACTTGGTGCTTCAAAGACAGAGTGAAATGATAAGCTATTTGTCTTCTGAAAAACTGCTGTTTATGTGATTGGTTTTTACTTTTCTTTCTCCCACCGCAAAGTGAGAGGAGTTTTTCAAATGGATTACGTGACAATCTTACTGCAGTACAGTAAAGTGTGATATTGTTCTTTCAACACAACAAAATGCAGGCAGGTAGTACCCGGGACTGCGTATCTGCACTTTTTTCAGTTTGAAACAGATAGCACCAGCCTGTCTCCACAGGGGTGCAGTACGCTTTACAAAAGGCTACCATTAATACTCATTAGCAAACAGGTACTCTGGTCTAGTAAGTACCACACTTCTGTACTCTCATGTCAAGCACTGCTATGGGGTCAGTCTGCATCTCAGCTATGTACTCATTTAGGTATTTTCTAATGTAATGGGTTAGCATTATTGAAGATGTGTCTCCTCCGCTAGTAACGCATCCTGTGCAATAACACTGACATACATCGATAAAAATGCAACAGAGACACAGCTATGCTCCCTGCTGTATATATTGTGCAATAAGCTTTGATTAATTACCTCTAAATCTCTGATTGGAGTCCGAAAACATGTCCACCTATTGGCAAAGAATATTAGGTATTTCTAATGTAACCGGTTATGATTCTTTGACTATGTGTCTCCTTCTCTAGTAATAACATCCTTTGCACTGGCACCGACAAATCACAGTAAAATGCATTAACAGAGACCCAGTTATTCTCCTTAGCCTATACATTATATAATAATCATGAACTAATAGCCTTTCCATCTCAGAGTCTGAAGAGGTGTCTAACTATTTCCAGAGTAGAGTTGCTTTGATTCAGAAGGAAAAGGCGTCACATTTCCAAGTCAAGATGATGCACAGCTGTAAGGTTTCTTTTCAAAAGAAGGAGGTGTGCAAAATGTAATGTGCAGTGGTGCCTGGACCAGCGCGGTCAATACTTGGTTACACTGACTTCTTCGGTGTATAAGCTGTGTACCATTCTCCTGGCCATTTTAGTGTTTGTAAGAAGGAGGATGCTGCCTCATCATATGACAGGGCACAGGGCAAGAGAGTCTGTCACCATCAGAGATAATAAAATGTGGTCCCTCACTATTGCTTCAGGTCCTTAGATTTGAACAGGTGTGTGAGCTAGCTGGTAAAACCAAGAGTGAGATGCTGAAGTGCTTTGAAAGTGTAAGCAACTGTCCATACTTAAAGATATAGGGGGTCATTACAACTTTGAAGGAGGTGTTAATCCGTCCCAAAAGTGGTGGTAAAGTGACAGATATACCACCAGCCGTATTACGAGTCCATTATATCCTATGGAACTCGTAATACGGCTGGTGGTATATCCGTCACTTTACTGCCACTTTTGGGACGGAATAACACCTCCTCCAAAGTTGTAATAACCCCCATAATCTGGTCCATGTAAGAAACAACCTGATGGATAGAAGCCCTGTCATGCTAGAATAGAAATAGATCAGCTCGAACAACCCGGAAAGGTCTTCCCTGAATAGGAACACAAGCATCCCGAAACTGGTTTTGATCATTTTGGGCTTATCAGTGAAACGCAGCTTCAGTCCTGAACAAGACCTATGTGTGGGCATGCGCATTGGAATGAGGTCACAATACTGAGAAAACTAACAAGCATTGGCTAACAAGAGGTCTCAGCTTTAAAAGGGGAGCTATTGTCTTTGCCAGTGCTTGTTGGCACTGGCATGCATATAAATCCGATTTCCCCAACCAGTCTATTGTGAGCTACCAGTAGCTCTGAGACACCTTCAGAGTAGCTTGCAGCCTTGAATTCATTTTTAAATAAGCACAGGGTCACATTTGTCTTCTAAGGTTAAGGGAAGGCTGAGTTTACTTTACATTATTATCATCAGGCTGCAGATAGCACAGCAAGCTAGTGAACAGTGCTCATTCGGATTTATGGACCAGGCTGGGGCACAGAGGTGAAGAACTGATACACTGAAGTATTTTACTCTTAAATAAAAGTCCTTGTGGACTCAATATTGGAACCTAATGTTTCTGAATGCTATTAAATGGGAGAACATTAAAATTAAAAGTTACCTTATTGATTAATCTTTTCTTTTTAATTTTCTCTAATTTCAAAGTGTTGCATTTAGAAGCATTAGGCCATTTGCTCCCAGTGGCCACTCCCCAGAAAAATAGTAATTTTTTTAAAGGGAGAAACTTAAAGTAAAGAAATCTTGGCCTATGAAACATTCAGTCTTAATATCTTTCTCCACTTCCAGTTGAGCTAATTATGTCTTATTGTTTTAGGAAAAAACAACAGATGATGGACAGAATGCAAAACAAATCAAACATTCACCCCCAGTCACAGATCTGGGTTTAATCCATCCGTTTTTTGCTTGCCATGCCATTGCAGCTTGGACCCAGTCATATGACTGGGGGTGAATGTTTGATGGGTTCCGCAGTCCGTCCATCATTTGTGTTTGTTTGCTTTTGCTGCCCTAAGTGCGCTTGGTATACCCAGACTTGGGTCCCAGGCTTACCATGCCACTGAACTCAAGCTAACCTGACTGATGAAGAGTGATACTCTGAAACCCGTCCCACGATGCATGTTTCTGGTCTAGGGAGGACCTTGCCTGGCAGTTCAGGTTGGACTGTTCACATTGGGAACAGGATCAAGACTGATTTATATATGGCTGGGTCCAAACTGGGCATGGCCTGGTGAGCAAAAAACACGATGGATTAAACCCAGATCTGTGACTGGGGTGAATGTTTGATTGCTTCTGCATCCTTCCATCATTTGTGTTTGTTTGCTGTTAATGTTTTATGAACCATGTTTCTTCACTTAAAATCCCTTCCCTTTAAACAAATGTATTTTTAAAAAAATAAAAATGGCACCATATCTATAGACCACTGAGAGCAAGATGCCTGGTGTTTGTAAATGGGACAGATGGATATGGGATAAAATGTAAATGATGAGTTTTATGGAATCCATATAACCAAAGTTAACTAATCAGCTTAATGTTCTTGGCAAAGTGCCATATTTATAAGTAAAAAATACAGCCATTGTTTAAAGTAGGAGAAACTTAAAGTGCAGAAAACTGTTTCATATTCTGAACATTTTTGCAGAACATTTTTTTGTACTTTAAATTTCACCCATTTTCAAAAAATGGTTGTATGTTTGTGTTATACCTGTAATGGTGCCACATATGGTGAAAGGTATGCCCTGTGCCACAAATACATATGACAGTCTCTCAAGTCACCCATACATATATGTCCCATTCATATGCACACACTTCCCGCTCCATGGAAATACATGGCAGCCCTGTCATAGTGCCCCTAGTCAAAGAATTTTGTTCAAACCATATTATCTGGATCTATGGACTTTAGGCTTAAGGTCAGTTAAGCTGGGCGTGGGCGCATCTAGTAACAATGCATGGCTGCTTAGCCTTCAGTAGCTCACAATGATTTTGACTGATCAGAAGTAGCTCTCACTACAGAAAAGATTGGGGACCCCTGCTATAGATGTATCAAAACCTATGAACAAGCATGGCCAGCAATGTCGGAAGGGGTTTTCTATTAAAGGAAGCCCATTCCAAGACGGCTGCTAATGGTCATGCATGTGTTGTGAAGCATGCACATGCATGTGTGTCATGAGACATGGCAGCCACTTTTAATTTACCATTCTCACATGGTGGAGATTAAAATGATTGTAAAAGAAAAGGGGTGTGCAAAGCGTGACGAAGATAGTGAGTTGCCTACAGCTGCTGAGCCCTCATAAAACAAAACAAAAATTATTTTTAAAATGTTGCACAACCAGCAGGGTGTGGAGTGGGATGGGCGCAAAAGACGGTGGAATGAAATGACAGCACACAGGTATGCTGTGCATGCATAAAACTCATCCAATCAGAGCACTGTGAGACTGGAATGCTCCTTGGCAGGAAAAGCGCAAGAATAGAGATGAGAAATGTTCGATAAAGAGCAGATAGCTCAGCTAAACAATATGAGCAAGGGGCTTTCCCAACTGAAGAATATGTTATTTATTGGAAACAGGAAGTATGCGTAGCTAAAGCTATCTGCAGCCTAGACCTAAAAATAGGTGCTTGATTAAATACTTGCAGAAGTGACAACCACTAAGATTCAATTGGGTATAGTTCAGGACTTTTGCCCTCAATGCCACTGCAAACAGGGACCAACTTTAAGTCAGACATAGTCCTGCTCCAGTGGGAAGAGTCCGGTCAAACTGCCAGGTGTGCGCATTGCACAGCATTGGATGACAGAATCTAGCGTACATCCCAATACGCCCACATGCAGATCTTCCAGGCCTAATTCGGTGTCTCAGAATCCAAAAACAGACTATGGAGGTAAAAGGGAGCACAGAGGAAAGAGACAAATAAAAACGTCTTCTACAGGATGCTCCAAGCTTTGTGATCAGATGTCCTTTTGTGTACTGCAGGGGGAAGAAATGTCCACAAGATGGTCCTCCTACTGCAGGTATTCTCAAAATTAGATAAAACAAATTACTGCCTCACTATGGGAATGTTGATACAACATAAAATAATACAGATCACGTCTCACAGGTTTATTCAGTTGTGAGACTATAACTACTCCCTGTAGACGTGGAAGTCTCCACAAGCGTGCGAGAGAGAGAGAAGAAGCCACTAGCTGACAATGAAGTTCAGCGGTCAGGTTCAAAGAGCTAATAAGTTCATGGAAACTCAAAAGAACTGACATTGAAGCAAAAAAGGGAGGAAAAACAAAAAATTGCAGTTGATTCAGCCAGGCACAAAATACTTTGCTAGTGGAATGTTCCTATAGCATTGAGTATTGCCAGGCACTCAGTTGTGAATAGAAGATCCTCTTTTGCTGGCAACTTTTAGTGTAACTTGGAAGTGCTAGCGCAACTGCTGTGTCAGCCTGCATGCCAACTCTTCCACCATGCCCCAGCCACCACCCTCCTGTTTGATACCACTACCAGAGTTAGAAGGTATTGAGTTCACCTTGTGGCAGATGAGTGTCTTCTGGAAGATCTGCATCAGCCCAGATCTTCTCTGAATGCAACACAAGCACCCACAGAGTGCTCTCGGTCTTAGCCTCAACAATGAGGTGTAGCTTGAGTCTTCTGCCACAACAAACACATTTGTCATGGCATAGTATTTGGACATAGGGTGCCACAGTGATTAATCACATAGATAGGCTGGTGAGTACAATGCTGGCAAAATTGTCAGCCATTGGCAATTGGTTGGAGTTGCATTCTTGTCTGTTTTCTCCCCACAGGATCCCTACAGACAGGGTGAAACTGCATGCCAATGAGAACTTCATCTTGGTCCATTAGGAACTGTTCAGACCGAACTGCCAAGCCACCTTCTGAACAGGAATACAAAAAGTGCCAGATCAGTTTTGGACACATACAATCCTGTATGTAGCTGGCTGCCGTCTGAAATGGCCGCCTCAATGTAGAGCTCTGAGGCTCGAGGGGAGAAGGATTACCCAAACAGCTGTCAAAAAGCCTCCTTGGAGTCAGAATGAAAGGAAATATGCATGTGATAACCGTGACATAACTCTCAAGTTATTTTCGAAGAGATGCCAGTTAAAAGTTCTTAATTGAAGCCTGGTTACAAATCACCTGAACACGGCCCCTCAGCTGAGCAAAGAACAACACTTTCTGTCAGGACACAGAGGGGGTCATTCTGACCGTGGCGGTCTTAGACCGCCGGGGCCAGGGTCGGCGGGAGCACCGCCGACAGGCCGGCGGTGCCCCGCAGGGCATTCTGACCGCGGCGGTAAAGCCGCGGTCAGACCGGCAACACTGGCGGTCTCCCACCAGTGTACCGCCGCCCCTTTGAATCCTCCAAGGCGGCGCAGCTTGCTGCGCCGCCGAGGGGATTCCGACCCCCCCTACCGCCATCCAGTTCCCGGCGGTCCGCCCGCCGGGAACCGGATGGCGGTAGGGGGAGTCGCGGGGCCCCTGGGGGCCCCTGCAGTGCCCATGCCACTGGCATGGGCACTGCAGGGGCCCCCGTAAGAGGGCCCCTACGAGTATTTCACTGTCTGCTTGGCAGACAGTGAAATACGCGACGGGTGCAACAGCACCCGTCGCACCTTCCCACTCCGCCGGCTCGATTACGAGCCGGCTTCATCGTGGGAAGGACGGTTTCCCCTGGGCTGGCGGGCGGCCTTTTGGAGGCCGCCCGCCAGCCCAGGGGAAACCTCAAAATACCCACCGCGGTCTTCCGACCGCGGTACGGTATTTTGGCGGCTCCCGCCGGGCGCGCAGTGACCGCGCCCGGCGGGAGTCAGAATGACCCCCAGAGTCAGCTGTTGAAGAGATAAGGGGCTTTCTTCCTGTTTAAACTGGGAGGCTGCACCATGTAATTAAATTACTGTTGGCCTTTGGTTGAACTCTCCACACAGCACAGGGAAGCCTCTGACATGTCTCAACTCTGAGGTATTTTCTCTTCACTTAACTGTTCAGACTCCATTACCTGAATGTGTGAGCACAGGATTTTCTTGTCAGCTGAGTGTGTGGAGCAAATGCAGTTCGGAAAGTGAGTGTTGTACACCATTTCTGTAGCTGAGAGAGTCTGTGAAAGTTACTCACTCTGTCAGGAAATACAGCCAGTTTCTTAACAAATAAGTGGAATTCCCTTTCTTGAAAGTTGAAAGGCTGCTGTAGGGGAAACATATGGACTTTCACTTCTGAGGTATTTCTCTTCATTTGACAGTTTAGAGTCTGCTACGCAATTAAGTAAATTCGGGAATTCCTATCAGTAGAGGGTGTAAAGCGAATTTGGATAGGCAGGCAAAACATGTGAGCTATTTCTGATGCACTGATTCTCAGGGACACCTGTCTGAAACCATTCAGTCATTATTTTTTTAAATTATAGAAGTCTATGGCAAAGACTAATTCTGTCAGGAAACAGAGCCAGCCGCTGGTGAGATAAGTGAAAAGGCTGCTGTAAGAGAAGCCTCTGACAACTCTCAACTCGAGGTATTTCTCTTCACTTAACTGTTCAGGATCCATTACGTGATTATGTCAGCGCAGGAATTTCTGGTCTAAAGGTGTGTGGCGTAAATACAGTTTGGCAAGTGAGTGTCTTACACCATTCCTACAGCTGAGAGAGTTTGTGAAAATTACTCATTCTATCAGGAAACACAGACAGTTTCTGAAGAGATATGTGAAATTCCTTTCCTTGAATGTCGAAAGGCAGCTGTATAAGAAGCATATAAACTTTCACTTCTGAGATATTTTTCTAAATTTGCCAATTCAGACTCTACTACGAAATTAAATAAACGCCGGAATTCCTATCAGCAGAGGGGGTAAAGTGAATTTGGGTAGGCAGGCAAAAACTTTACAACATTTCTGATGCACTGTTTCTCAGCGACACCTGCTTGAAAACATATAGCCATAATTTTAAAATCCCAGATGTCTGTCACCATTTACAGTGTTAATATCTACCGACTTTGTGAGTCAATTAGATATCATATTTGATTACTAAGCTGTATTTATTTATTGTCTTCTCTAACATTAAAATATAACAGTAGGGCCAGTGGCAAATCTAATAGAAAGCCTTTGTTTACACAAATAGTAGGGAACACTGTACCTCCAGGCACGTCTACTACTGTCCCACAAGACATTGCTTCTATGGACCTTATTTTAAAAGAGATCTCTGCCATGGGGCAAAGATTGGGATCTATGGATGTAAAGATTTCGGGGCATATTTATACTCCGTTTGCGCCGAATTTGCGTCGTTTTTTTCGACGCAAAACTAACTCCATATTTATACTTTGCCGTTAGACGCGTCTAGCGCCAAAGTTCATGGAGTTAGCGTCATTTTTTTGCGTGAACACCTTCCTTGCGTTAATGATATGCAAGGTAGGCGTTCCCGTCTTAAAAAATGACTCCAATGCATATGCGTCGTATTTATACTCCCGGGCAAAAATGACGCCCGGGAGTGAGAGGGTCTAAAATACCCGCATTAGCGCCGGATTTTAACGCCTGGGTCAGGGCAGGCGTTAAGGAACCTGTGGGCTCAGAATGAGCCCAGAGGTGCCCTCCCCTGCCCCCAGGGACACCCCCTGCCACCCTTGCCCACCCCAGGAGGACACCCAAGGATGGAGGGACCCACCCCAGGGACATTAAGGTAAGTTCAGGTAAGTATTTTTTTTTATTTTTTTTGTGGCATAGGGGGGCCTGATTTGTGCCCCCCTACATGCCACTATGCCCAATGACCATGCCCAGGGGACAGAAGTCCCCTGGGCATGGCCATTGGGCAAGGGGGCATGACTCCTGTCTTAGCTAAGACAGGAGTCATTTCAATGGGGGTTGGGCGTCGTAAAAAAATGGCGCAAATCGGGTTGAGGCGATTTTTTTGCCTCAGCCTGACTTGCACCATTTGTGGACGCCCATACTCCATTTTCCCCCTACGCCGGCGCTGCCTGGTGTACGTCGTTTTTTTTAACGCACACCAGACAGCGCCGGCGGCTAACGTCATTGAATAAATATGGCACCCGCATGGCGCTTCAGAATGGCGTTAGCCGGCGCTAATTTTTTTGGCGCAAAACTGCGTTAGCGCAGTTTTGCGTCAAAAAGTATAAATATGGCCCTTCAGATCTCGCAACAGAAATGAAGACAATACGGATGGATCTAAACTCTTTTCATACCAAAGTGGAAATTTTAGATCAAAGAACCACTTTTTTGGAAGAGAAATTAGATAATGCAGAGTATTGGGGTCTGGATATCTGGCACCTAAAACAAAAAGTTATAGATTTGGAAGACAGGGCCGGAAGAAATAACATTCGTTTTTATGGAATTCCAGAAAAAATGGAAGTCAATAATGATGTGAAGAACTTGCTACTAATGTTAATACCGTGGCTACTGAACATATCTTTTGAGCATCCCCTTGAGTTGCAGAGAGCTCACAGAATTCGATCAAGAACTTCAACTTCAACTTTTGAATCTAGACCTAGATCGATTATAGCATGCCTCTTACGTCATGAACAATTCCGCCAAATATTAACAGCTGCTCGTAAACATGGTCCGTATGACTTGGAAGGCCATAAAGTATTTATTGCTGCAGACTTCTTCACTGAAACCAATGCCAAACTAAAAGCGTTCCTGCAACTTAGGCCAAGACTTCGCAAATGGCATATCAAATATGGTCTTTTAGAACCTCTCTTTTAGAGATGTGTATTCGATTCTCAGGCTGAAAATACTGCGTGTATTGACAGTGGGCGAGGCGTGCTCGCTATTTTTGTGAGGAGGTGTTTATTTAAAGGAAACAGAATAAACACAATTATTGTGACTGTTTTATAGGACACGAGGACACGCTTGACTCCCACTGCGTCAGTTCTTCTGTGGAATATTTTTATTGCGGTCTCTTTGGTGGGGAGGTGGTGCTGAGCCAAACCCCACTTAACACCTGGTGTTTCTGCCTCCTCCCGCGTGTAAAACTGCGAACTAGCAGCTTCTTTGTTTTATAAACTCTAAAATGTTCAATATAAATACCTGGAAACGATTAAAGATCTATTCATCTTTGCTCTTTTAAAATAGATTTAAAACAGTATGCAATATATATATATATATATATATATATATATATATATATATATATATATATATATATATGCTAGTATATACTATTACCACAATATTAAAGGTTATAGATGTGCATATGTAACTTTTAATTTAATAATGTAAATATTTAAGGCTAGTATTGTTCCTAAGTGTCCTCGTTTGCAAACAATTGTAAATGATCGTCATTTTTTTTCGAAAGATGCATAAAATCACGAATTTAATATAGGCTTTATTTTCAAATTAAATAACTTAAGTTTTAATTATCAATGTTCAGGTTTTACTAAAGGAGTGGTTTTTATAAGTGCCTTGTTCGTGTTTTTTGTTTTACCGGGTTCATTTGATTCTGATTTTGTTTTCCTTTTATTTGCATTTTTTTTTTAAATGAGGGGGGTGCGATATGTGTTTTTCTATCCGTGTGTAATGTCTCTAAACCCCACGGTTTTGTCTCCCGACCTTTGCAATCAGTGAAAAGGCACGAGACAACATCGAAAGCCGCAAACCTGTCACAGTGTCTGAGAAGGGGGAGGGAGCTGGGATGAGTCACAGCAGCGAGCTCTTTCCAAGTGACATCTCAGTGAATGAGACACCTTTCAACTCTCGAGACACCTCTCTTGCTGTGTGTCTCTCCACCCGGCCCCTCTCTGTCGACCTCTCTCTCTGTCCCTCTGTGTCCCCTAATGTGTGCATGCAAGTTCATATGTACCAAGTTTTCTAACACATGTAACTGAGCACAGTCTCAAGCAGACCCCCGACTCTCTGCAGAGACTGCGCATGTAGCTGCAGACAGTCTCAGACCCCCACTTGTCTTTAGAGACTTCAGATGTAAGGCAGCTCCCCATGCTCACATCAGCCTGACCCTGGTGTAAAGGGGTCCCCTGCTCATCTGCTAAAGTAATTGGCCCCTCCTGCAAGAACATGATATCTGAGCGGGAGGGGGACCCCCTGGGCCCTGCCATGAGGATGCCTGCTGGAGTGGCAGCCCTGGACGCACACAGTTCATGGAAAGCTTCCCCTAGAAGGGGCGGGGGGCTCTGCCTATGTAAACCAGAGGCAGCCCCAGCCTGGAAACTACAGCTCCCCGCTGAGAAACGTCAATCACGCTCTGTTTGGACAAATCTCAAATCTGCTTCTCTGCTTTTCTGAAATTACCAGCCGGGAGCAGCTTGGAAACCCACTCAGGCTGTATTACAGGGGTCTCGGGGGGACTGGGACTGCATTAAGACATATGTAAATATTCTAGTGCGGTGGCCTTTGCTCTAGCACCGCCATTAGTACTGATGTGAAGGGAGGAATTATGGTTCATTGGGCCATATTTACAAACACTTTTTCCCATAGACACAGAATGGGTAAAAACCTTTGCTACATCTGGCCCATTGTTCCTACTTCAGAGAACGGGTGCTCTGGACCCAGTCATACACCCATCCATCCTTTCATTGATGCATCTTTTCGTCCATCCATCAATTCATTCACCCTTCCTTTCGCTCATCTGTCCATCCTCCATTTAGCTGCATTCATCCATCCAAACTTTCACTTCATCCATCCATTTACCCTTTCACTCATCCACCCATCCTTTCACTCATCCATCCATCCATTCTCTCATCATCCATCTAATCATCCTTTCACTCAGCCCTCCAGTCACACTTTAGCTCATCCACCCATCCTTTCACTCGCTCATCCATCCATCCATCTATTCTCTCATCATCCATCTAATCATCCTTTCACTCAGCCATCCATTCACACGTTAACTC
The DNA here is from genome assembly GCF_031143425.1 of Pleurodeles waltl. Classification (NCBI taxonomy): domain Eukaryota; kingdom Metazoa; phylum Chordata; class Amphibia; order Caudata; family Salamandridae; genus Pleurodeles; species Pleurodeles waltl. The sequence continues at coordinate 1,678,102,789 of NC_090445.1, read as the reverse complement.
ATCCACCCATCCTTTCACTCACTCATCCACCCATCCATTCTCTCATCCATCTATGCATCCTTTCACTCATCCATCCATTAACACCTTCACTCATCCATCTGCATGCTCATTCATTTATTCATCCATCAATCCATCATCCATCCATCCTTTCACTCATCCATTCATCCTTTCACTCATCCATCCATTCTTTCAATCATTCATCCATCCATTCATCCACCCTTTCACTCGTCCATCTACTCTTGTGTATTCATAGGTATTGCTTTCAGTACTTGTATATTGGACTCAGTTGTTGAGATATACAAATAAAAATTGCACGATTGCTGTTACGTTTCACTGCGACTGAACTTCTTTTTCTTTTTGTGTCACGCCTTCATGGCGGCCATAGTGCTTTGAATCGGCTCGCCTATGTCAACTGTTTTACTTTTCATTTTCAAATTTATGTGGCAAGAAAAGTCCAGTTAGGAATTTACAAAGCTTATTGCTCTAACTTGAGCAAACGCGAGACCCAGTGCATTGCAAATCCTTGTTATTATTGTTTTGAGTCATGCTGTTATTAAGACAATTGACATCTCACCCATTAACACTGTTATTTTAAGTAGGACTTACTGTTCACCAATTCAACACTGTTGAATTGGCAGGAATATCTCCATTTGAAATGTTATATGTGTGGATTTGTATGATATTATTATCTCGACTGTCTTCTAACAACCTATAATATATGGTTTAATACATATTGCATAATTCTTTCTTTCCAGATTTTCTGTTATAGGTCTACTTCTAAGATTTAATGCACAGTTGGATGCCTTATAAATAATCTCATATATTGCATTTATTCATATATGTATAATGTTTTTTTGTTTTTTTTGTGTTTAGAAATCTGAGAAGTTAATATTTCATAATATTATTTATATATGGCCATAATTTGATGTATTGTTTCTCTATTTAACACAGTTTGTATATTGACATGTACTTCTCTATAAACATATATATACAAAAAAATCCTGTATGTAATAAATGTAATGTTTGGCGATAAACCCTCTGCTCACAAACCTGTAGCTAGAAAATAATATCCAGCAGGAAGATTTGTTAATTTTATTCAACACCCAATTACACATGAATGTCAGCCACTCTGGGGACGATTAACATAGCTATTTGCACATGTAAGTTTAGCTTCCATGCACAGGTATGCAAATAAGTGTTTAAACTATTTCCCAATTCACAAGTTTGCTTTGGCAACGCTTGTAAAATAATTTATTCAAATAAAGACTTCCCAGGACTTGGGAATGACCCAGTTACTAAGCAGTAATCTTCTTTAAAGATAAAACAGTGAAAGTCTGTAAAAGCCCCTTAATAAACAATTGTGACTTATCAGAAATTTCCCTCTAGACCATTTCCACCATGAAAAAGGTAATATATGTGCTCCTGCCAGGGGGGGTTCGGGGGGGGGGGGGTAGGTGCGAATCGGACTGAAACATTAGAACATTTGTGTCATAGTAGATGTTGGGTTTGCGCAGGTTGAAATACCTCCTGGTGTCAGCAAATGAGAATTCACCAAAGTTTCCAAAGAATAAGCCTTGAGGCCTGTGGCAGTTGTAGATTCCTAGTCCAACATTTGAAAACTTTGGGGAATTCCATTAAGCCAGAAAGCTCCAAACACAGATTTCCAACTTTGGCTGGCATTCAGGCATGAGACAAGGAAGCCCTTTGTGAAAGCGATCAGGTGCATAGACTGTGTACCATGTAAATCTGTCTGTGCAGAGGGTAATTTATACCACTTACCTAAAGTCAGTTACTGATTCCATATAGCATTCAGAGCATGCAGAATTATCATGGAAGGAAAGAATATAGCCTCCGCCAGACTACAAGTTGCCCAGTGTTTCCGCACATGGGTTTACCAGGTAGAAGAACACCAGGCCTGGCCTCCCCATGACCCACTGTAACCCTAGGGGCATAGCACACATTGCAAGACCCTGCCCTGCCCCTGATGCACTCCACTGCAGCCCATGTCCCATACACTCAGATTTACCACCTCCTCAGAGCAGGTGGTAAATCTGAGGGAAACGTCCCTATAATCAGGGATAGACAGCGGAAATAGACCCGCTAATTTGGGGTCAGCTTGGTTATTCCCCATTCTGGAGGTAATATTTTAACGAAGAGATACCACATCTAGCTCCAGTAATAAATCCATCTGGTTCGTAATGAGGTCCTAAGTGTAAGTATTTTTGCAGTTTATGGAAATGTAAACTTTGGTTTAAAAAACCATGGCGTTTGATTGAAAAAAAAACATGAACTGTAGCTTTTGCTAAAAACTGCATGACATCCACTGGTAGTTAAATAAAGCCTTCTGGTAACAATAGTGCCTTGAGCCTCCGGCTTCATGCATTCATGCGATCATGGCACTGGAATTATAAGGCAATGCAAGATAAAATTATGTGGCAGGGTTGAAACAGCAAATTATGTAGCATGGAAAGTCGTGTTGTGCAGCATACGATGTGATTAAATGTATACTTCACTTTCTTTGATGTTATTGCACAGTTTTAATGTTTTGATACACATTTATAGGAAAGGGATAAGAACTACGAAAATACACAAGATTCTTAAGAAAGAAAACTGACCATTCCCTAGGCACTATTCAGCAATTTTTGGTCTATTTTGCATCGAAACAAAGGCGTATCTTGAATTAAAATGGTCTTTTCTAACTTCGAGGATGAAATACCAGGGGTGAAAACATATTCCCTGATACTAGCACGACCTGGGTCAGGTACCCACATTTTTATTGCCTAAACAAAGCAATTAACAGGTGAAAGATAAACAGTTAACCTTTTCTAAGTTTGGGAGCTGAGTTTTGTATGACATATGGAGCATGTTTAGTGAGTTGGTGTCTTTTTGCCCGAAAACATTGTTTTTTTATGAAATCTGCAAAATCTGCTGTGAGTTAACAATCTAATGGCAGTATCGACATGATGTGAGTTTGATTTTATTAGTCATAAAAACACAAAGTTCAGTTCAACAAACACAGTATTTACACTTTTAAGGATATAGTGCAGGTAGAAACATGGGATGGCTTTGGTAAATAATTTAAACTTTATAGAAAATAATAAAATGATAAAAGTGCATTCACTTTTGTGCCACATTTGTCTCATGCGATGTTGCAACTTATGAATGTTCTTCCTGCCTTGAGACATTTGCTCATCGCTTCCTGCGCTTTGTGTTTCAGGAGGCGTTTGGTCTTGAGGTGCCTTTCTTTTTCTTTGCCGTCGTCTGCACAGTGAACCTCATTTTCACGGGATGTTGTGTCCCCGAGACCAAAGGCCGCACCCTGGAGCAGATCGAGTCTTACTTCAGGACCGGAAGAAGGTCCTTCATCAATTGACCACCGCCACCCTCCCCGGAGGTGGGCTCGCTCGCTGCCTCGCAGGCCAGGTTTGGGGGTGACTGGTGGCAGATGCATCTGAGTCCTGAGGTGCAGGGAGAGAGTCTCCCCATAACAGGTGGGATGGAAGGACCAAAGCCACCTTGGTTCAAATCTGTGACATTTGTAGCTGTTCGTGAATTTGGTCCTTATGTTCATGGTGGGTAATCTTAAACTCTTGCGCTAAGTCACAATAGAACAACTGGATGCACACATCTGCTCAAGATCTGAACCCCAAGAAGATGTCTGAGGCTGGCTAGTTTGTGCGTTCACATAATAATGCACCCTGGAAGCACGGACAAACAACACCTGCTTACACCACAAACCCTACGTGTGGAGCAAATGGACCTTCAGTGGCGATGGACTCAGCAAATACTCTGCCACGTGATGACAAAGGTTCAATGAGTGCGACCCCGAAACGCTACACAAGATGTTGATGTTGCCATTGAGTGTTACAGTTGCAAAGACAGTGGCAAGTATCATCAAATTGCAATGCCTCAGAACAAATGCACCAAAAACTTAGAGAATGCTGACATGGGTAGCTAGGTTTGTCTACTTCATACACAAAATGGATGAGGGGCTGCAAACCAAGCAAACCCCACACTGAATCCAATCAGGCAGGTTGCAGTTTGCATGACAGGGGCTTTGCCCACATGCCTCCAATTGGCATGGACTGCAAATCAGCATAAATGAACTCTATTGTTGGTACTCAACTGTATATCATTGTGTTGCAACTGTGTGTTGTATAACTTTTCATGCAGTAAAACGAACTTCCTTGCTAAAATTGTGGTACTGGTTTTAATTTTCTGGTACAACCAGCAATATCTCAACCTGAAGAAGAAGGATGAGTATTTTGAAAGTAATCCACTGTGCTATATGGGGAGTGTATGTGGTGATCCAATGAAAGGTGATGCAGCTTAAACAGAGAAAAAAGTTTCGACATTACCCGCTGTGTCGGAGCACAATTGCCCAACATAGATGCACTTTAACATCTAGGCTGCCTGTAGCTTCTCAACTGTTTCTACAGCGGGGGCTCCTCTGCTAGGGCGGAGGATCGTCGCCCCACTGCTTTATGCAGTGGACAAAAGGGAAAAATAAAAGGATAATAATGTAACATTATTATCATTTTATTTTTCGTCTGGGAGTACGGTTAGGGTGGGGTGGGGCTGGAGGAGGAGGGCTGGAGGCAGAGTGGTGAGTGCACATAAGTGCGCATGACGCTTTGGCCGGCCAAACAGTCATGCGCGCTTTGCATTTCTCCACCCTTCTGTATGGAACAGCAGGGAGGAGAAAGTGCACAGGGCTCTACTCCCCAAATGAGCGCCGAAGCAGGGCACTCAGACCAATCACGATGCTGCTGTCATGCTGTTGACAGCAGCGTCATGATTGGAGGGGAGCCTGGAGGCCTTGTGCTTCCGGGAATCCGAGGAGGACAGAGAGACTGAACCGTTTCTCCCAACACAGAGGTAAGTTTTTTTTGTTTTGTTTTTATTAATACCCTACCCCCACCCTGGCACCCACCTTTACAAGCGGCCACCACTGTGTTTGAAAGGCAGAAGAAGAGAGCTGGATGAAAGTCCAAACTACATTGTGCTTCACAAGGAGATGAAGACATCAACGGGCAGATGTACCAATATCTCATGCAAAGCAGGAACCCTTATGTGCTGTGCTGCATTAAGTGAGAGAGAGAGAGCAGGACAGCGCCATATCTTTTTTTTAAATGGCACAGCTGCTGTACTCCTAGGTGATGGTGCACAATGTAGATGCCTTGCAAAGGTGTCTGTGTGAGTTCAGCATAGGTTTTGTACTGGAAGGGCACCCTTAGACTACTAAATACTATGCTGAGATTTTCTTTAATAATTTCACCCTTTGTATATTTGCTGCACAGTAAAGCAAACGTAAAGTTAGAAAAGTTTGCAGGAAAGAAACCCTTTTTCCTTATTTATGCATACGCGATGTAGTTTTTTAGTGATACACTCTATCTACAAATGTTAGTAGATAGTGCTCTGTGGGTGGTTCGATGGGAACACCCATGTACATCCCATGGCACGCTGTCTTGACACAAAGTAGCACAAAGTACCACATAGCGCTACTTTGCCTTACTTTTAGACCATTTTCAAATACAAAACATGTTTTGGTCTGGAAAGTAAATCCCAAACCGACACGATGAGCAGGTTTGCGGCACTTTGATGAGTTTACACCTACGCAAAGTGTTGATAAATCTGGCCCAATGTGTGCCATTGCTGGGTTCGCCAGGAGCCTGCAGCCTATGCCCTTATTTATATAAAAATAATCAACAGACTGAACTTGTCTGACAACTGCCTCAATAGCAGACCACGCCACCCAACAGTCCACGTTTTGGTGTTTGTTGTGATTTGAGCTTTAGAGGTGACTGTAGGAAACACCACATGCTAAGCCCCCACCAACATCACCTTGGCCTTAAGAAGCTTCATGCAGCGACTATAAACAACAGCACGTGATGCTTGCAAGAGTCACCAAGAGGATGGCGTCCGTGAAGTTTTGTGGCCACTATGAGGAAAGACCAGGGTATTTCATATCCCGATGGTGGCATACCTGTGTGACCGAGGTACTTACATGTACACGCTGCAGAAACAGCTTATAGCACCAGCCCCCATGCCCTCCCACCCACCCGAGCAGTGGGGTTGTTTGCATTAACTAGTAACGTGGAAGTGACTTGTTTATACACAAACGCATCATATTAAACTTTGAGCGAACAGGGCGTTCCGGGGATTATTCGCATCAGTGTGTCTGTTAGGCGTGGTTCCCACTAAAATGCACGTGAAGCGTTATGAACACACGTGTTTGCATCCTGGCGTGAACTTCGAAATGAAAGAAACAGTAAATATAAAAAATGCTAATGAGTGGACTTTTCACGAATAGCACATTTTCCTTGTGTTTGTCGGCCCTAAATCAGCATGAATATGGGCATTTTAGGAGCACTCTCGCTGCCAAAATCACTTCAAAAACGTGTTGTTTTCTTAATGATTTCTTTGTTTGCCCTTCTGTTGTCACGCCGCCTTCTATTTACTATAATAAGCTCTCTCTATGTCTCCGTCTATATATTTCTCTCACTCTCACTCTTTCTCTCTCTATCTCACTCTCTCCCCCTCTCTATTTCTCCCTCCTCCTCTCTCTCTCTGTTTCCCCCTCGCTCTCACTCTTTCGGTCTCTCACTTTCTCTCACTCTTTCTCTCCCCCCCCCCCTCACTCACTCTCTCACACTCTCTTTCGCTCGCTTCCTCTCACACACACTCTCTCTCGCTCTCATGATCTCGGGGGGATCGGTCCCTCCTGCTCCTAGACCACAATAACGAGACGCATAGTGACAAACTGCACAGCAGCAACAAAGGTTGTGTAGCGCCAAAAGGAGGTCAGTTGTCCCTGTAGTGAAATGCTTATTTCAGTCAATGAGTTTGTGAGAAATATGTGAATTTACAGACTTACAATTAGTGTGTCTTCACCAATAGGGGTCAAAGGCTACTATAGATTGACACTCTTCTGCCAATAGTCTCACGCTTGCGTCATGCAGATGTAATGTTATTAACTTGCAGAAGGAAGACACGTGTTTGTCACTGAAACCAAACGCGCCAGAGGAAGCTCTTCTCGCAGCAGAAGTGCAGTTATCCATGGTCGGTTATTCATGGTGGGACTGGGAACAAAATAGGCCCAGGGAGTACCAAAATATGGGGCATATTTACACTTGTTTTGAGCCGAAATTGCGTAATTTTTTACACAAATGTTGTGCAAAAATAACCCCATATTTATACTTTGGCACTAGACCCGTCTAGCGCCAAAGTTATGGAGTTAAAGTCATTTTTTGGACGTGGAAATGTACCTTGCATCAATGAGATGCAAGGTAGGTGTTCCCATGCAAAAAATTACTCTATGGCCTTATTTATTCTCCTGTGCTAAGATCACGCGGGAGGAGGGGTCAAACAATGGTGCAAAGCTTGCTCTGCACCATTATTTAATGCCTGGGTCAGGGCAGGTTTTAGGGGACCTGTGGGCCTATTTCCATGGTGGAACACCATGGAATAAGCTCACAGGTGCCCTCTCCAGGCTCCAGGGACACCCCCACCCACACTAAAGGGACAGCAGAGGATGGGGGACCCCATCCCATGTAAGTAAAGGTAGGTAGAGGTAAGTATTTCCTTTTATCTTTTAAAGTGCCATTGGGGGCCATGAAATGGGCCCCCCTACTGGGCACTGGGTGCAATGGCCATGCCCAGGGGACACTGGTCCCCTGTGCTGGCCATTGGGGTGGTGGGCATGGCTCCTGTCTTTTCTAAGACAGGAGTTCTATGTGGTATGGATGGTTTTGCGTCAGAAAATGACGCTAGGCTGGTTAGAGTCATTTTTTTTTTTACTCTAACCTGCCTAATGTCATTTTTTGGTGCAAAACCCCCTTCACCCATACCACCACCCCCACTCAACTAACGTAATTGTTTTTAATGCTAGCCCACCCTCTGCACCGACTTGCACCATTCCATAAATATGGTGCCCGGCTGGTGCTCAGGAATGGTGCAAATCAGTGCAAAACATTTTGATGCAAAACTGCGTTAGTGCATTTTTGCACCAAAATGTATAAATATGTCCCTTTGTGTCCACATTTGCGATGCGTAACATTTTGCTCACGTTGCCTGGTTAGTATGCGGGAAAGCTTCAGACAGGTTAATGATGTGTCCAGAGAGGATGTACAGCAGGACTGGGGTGTGTAGTAGAGGAAGGAGCATGTGCAGAACCCTCATACCACTGCAGGGGTAGCTTCCTGCACATAAACAATCCAAAGAGGAAATAACGAGGAGAAAAATAACTTTTCTCCTTGTACCGGGTTCACGCAATCTCAGTTTTACAAAATTTATAAATCAGGAATTGTGTAAAGTCCATGGGAACTCCCATGCTGTACCCTTGGAATAGTTCACAGCTTAAAATGTAAGAGAAAGCTGTGGCTTGCGCTGCATTGCACAGCATTTCTTTACAAAGCCATGCAAGGTCGCGCAGTTAGCCCCTAGCGTGTCTTTGCAAATGATGCAAGGACAACACAAAAGCTTAGTAAATCTGGGAGAGTTCATTGTACGCCAAGAAAATGACAGTCCATCCTCTCTATTAAGAGTCCTACTGGTGCTGCCAAAGAGAAAATAAACCATGATGCCAAAACCCTGTGAGAAAACTGCGAGGTGGTCAGGCTCATTATTTTTTTATTTTGCAAAAACTAACTCCCACTTTAGAGGTTTGTTTTTGCACAACAAAAAGTTTGCTCAGCAGTCACTTGAAACATGGTGGCTGCTCAACCAACTTTCAGTGGAGTAGTGGCAGCTCCTATGAAGGCATAAAGAAGTTATTACCTCCACTCTACTGGCAGATGGTGGGTCACACACTGAACTCTAAGAACCATATTTATTAACAGATTTTCTTGTTGCAAACCCTGTAATTCGATAAATTGCAAGGTATTAACAATAAAATGTGATTTTCGAATGTTCTAAACTCATTTAGCGATTCAGTAACATGTTACCGAATCGCTAAATGACTTTAGTAAATCCTAAGAAATCGCCATTTGGCAGGAGAATTTCCAGGACGTCCCTCTCAAATAGTGATTCCTTATGGTATGGTGTTAATGTTTTGCAACTGAAATACGGTCACAAAACATTATTTATTTTACTACCACCTCAAAGGAAGTGGTAACCCGTTCCCTTTGTGAATGGTTCAAAACACATTTTTAGGAGCATGCACTGCCTACACTTAAAAAGTAGTTTTACTAACTTTTCTCAGTTAAGGAATACCAGTTGCATTTTAACAAAAAAAACTGCTTTGTTTTAAAGCAATCACAGGCATGGTGTTTGTGATGGCTGCGATTCACAGTGGCTCACAATTTGAAACCCACTGCAAGATTTAAGAGAAAATGATGGTGCACGTCGCTGTGTCAAATTTGGCAGTGTCACGCATCTTCATTTTCAAAATGCAGGAAGTGACGCATTTACTAGAATATGGTGCACCCGGTGCTTCCTTCTGTGCTGGCTCTAAATATGCTGCAGTGCGCCAACGCAGCAACCCTTGTACCATAGTGCAAGGATGGATGCATTGAGGCGGGGATTGTTTTTGTGCAGGAAGGAGCACCTTGCTGCACAAAAACAATCTTAAATGGCGATTTGCTCTTTCTATGTGTGCTGCAGAATGCAGCACACATAGAAAGAGCAAAAAACGAGGAGAAATTAAAACATTCCTCCTCGTTGCGCCATGCTAACGCCACCCCTGACGTGGCAATAGATTTTGGTGCTGCCTCATGTTTACGAAAACTCGTAAATACAGGTCAGCATCAAAATGGCAATGGGTGGTGTTGTGGCATGCCTACAGCAATACCCATTGCACACCTCTTCCACACAAAGTGCTGTGTGTGAAGAGGCTGTATTTACAAGGTGGCGTTAAGCCAAATACGGTGCAGTGCATAGCACCACCTGAGAGTCACTAAAAGTGGTGCTAGGGGCTCTTAAATATACCCTTTAATTCCTTAATATTCATGAGGTAGTTCCAATTGCAACTGTAATGAATTGGGTGTTTGGTTGAGGGGGTGAATCTTCACACAAGCAACAGCCAGGATCCTCGCCAGGGTGAACAACAAAAAGGCGGTCATTACAACATTGGCGGTAAAGCCGCTTACCACCGCGCAGAAGACCGCCAACACACCGCCGCGGAATTCCGCCACAGCTATTATGACCCACAGCATGGAATCCGCCAATATTCAGACACCCACACAAGTCCGCCACACCAAAGGTCAGTGATAAAATGGCGAAAACAAAACCTCCACAATCATGCTAACAGAAATACACCCACACTATCACGACCCACGAATCCACGCGGCGGTCATTCAATCACGGTATTCCATTGGCGGTACATACCGCCACACTCAAAATACACACCAACTTACAAAACACTGCTACATTGGACGATTCGAAATACACACACCTGATACACATACACACACCACTCCCACACACATATAGAATATAAAACACACACCTACATCACCCGCAAACCCCTACGACCACAATTGAGAAAGAAGCAGAGAGAGAAACACCACCATCAACAATACTAGCATCCACAGACACACAACACCATCACCCACATAACTTCCACGCACCTCACACAATACACCACTACATATCAGCACACTTATCACCACACACACCACCCCACACACCACCCACACCACCCCATGGCACGGCAAAGACACCCCAGGTTCTCAGAGGAGGAGCTCAGGTTCATGGTGGAGGAAATCGTCCGGGTAGAGCCGCAGCTATTCGGATCACAGGTGCAGCACACCTCCATTGCAAGGAAGATGGAGCTATGGCGGAGAAAAGTGGACAGGGTCAATGCAGTGGGACAGCACCCAAGAAATCGGGATGACATCAGGAAGAGGTGGAACGACCTACGGGGGAAGGTGCGTTCCGTGGCCTCAAGACACCACCTTGCGGTTCAGCGGACTGGCGGCGGACCCCCACCTCCTCCCCCACAACTAACAACATGGGAGGAGCAAGTCTTAGCGATTCTGCATCCTGAGAGCCTCGCAGGAGTAGGTGGAGGAATGGACTCTGGTAAGTCAAATCTTAACTATTACATCCCCCACCCTACCTGCATGCCATCACATACCCCCACCCTCACCCTCACCCCCATCAATCTAACTCCTCACAAATGTCCCAACATCACAAACCACACATCCTAACACCAAGCCCTGCATGCAACAACAAAGCGTGGACACCCATCACTAAAGCATGTCCACTGCACATACCCATACACCCCCCTAAACCATCATCACACAAGGTCCCACACAGGAATGCATAACTGGGGTACACAGTCACCCACCCATTGCACGCCATGGCACACACAGATGTAATAAACATCCTTTTATACCCCTGCAGGACCCCTACCCAATGTCACCAGACAGGAGGGTCCACACATGTCCACACCACCAACAGAAGAGGCCCACAGTGATGACAGCACCTCTGTCCAACAGGATCTAGATGACAAGCACGGCCCATCGGGGATCTCTGGACAGTCGGTTCCCATCACACAGTCACAGGCCACTACAGAGCTTCCCCCCTCTGGAAACACCAGCACAGCACCCACCCAGCGTGCCCATACCTCCGTCCCCAGGACACGTCAATCAGCAGTGTGTCCACCACTACAGGGAACCCAGGATAACCCACCACCCCAACAACAACAGGGACCTGGGGGCAGTGGCAAGGGGCACACGGTCCAGGGGACGGATGCCCAGGAACACAGGGGGACTGGGAGAGCTGCTGTGTGACAGGGGGAGGACAGGCCAAGGGAACCCACTCTCCACGAGGCCCTCTCCAACATCATGGGAGCCTACCACCACTCCCAGGAGACAATGGCAACGGTACTGGCCAAGTTTCAGGAGACCCAGCGCCTGCAGGAGGAACAGTATTTGGGCTTCAGGGAGGAACTCAGAGCTATCAATTCCACCCTGGGCACCATTGTAGGGGTGCTGAAGGAAGTACTCAACACCAGGAGGGACACTGTGGCACTACAAGGGGTCCCTGACACTTGCCTGGACGATGAACTGCCCACCACCTCCGCCGGCGCTAGTGGACAGGAGGCACCGCCACAGGACCACCACACCAGCACCCCACCCCCTGCAGAGGGAGAACCACCTCGCAAACGGTCCCTGAGATCCAGGACAAAGACAGAGAATGATGCCAAGACCCCCGCCAAGAAATGAGACCACCCTGAATGTCATCCTTCTGTCCCCCTTTTTCACCCTGTCCATCCTTAAACTGCCCCAGCCCCACTTCCTATGCCCATTTGGGCAATGCACCTGTGAGACTAATAGACTGGACTCTGCCATGGACATTCCTCCACCATCACCCCTCACCATTTTGCTACCCCCTCCAATATGGAGCGCCCCCCTGAAAAAATATATTTGGCGTGCCATCGCCAAGGACATTCGCCGCTGGAGCAAGAAGACGGCGGAGGCTCAGCTGGGGATGGCCTCCCAACGTGGGAGGGGTGCCCTTCGCACCATGACCCCCTTGATGTTCAGGATCCTGGCGGTGGCGTACCTGGAGTTGGATGGGCGCTTGAGGGCATCACAGCAGCCACAAGGGAGTGAGTACACTCTCATCCTGCTGATTTTGCGCGCAGTGGAGGTGTCTGGGTGGGGGAGGTGGGCTGTGGGTTTCCCTAGGCCAGGGCGAGTTTCGTAGGCAAGGTCCCTCCATAAGGCAGGCCATGTGGCACCCCACCCCACCGCTGTAGAGTGCCAAGTACACCTAGTCATGCCCCTGTGTCATCCATGTGTGCAGATGTCGTCCATAGCCTAGTAGGCCATTTCCCAGGGATTACACAGTGGAGCCCAAGAGCGCGGCGTAATGCAGGGGGCCTCTGTGTCTGTCGTGTCCGCCAACGGTAGCGGTAATGCATGCACTCAACATGTCTTTCTTCTGTCGTCCCCCCCCTTTTTGTGGTCTCCCTGTTCTTGTGTGCATTAGCATCATCAGGCGGAGGAGCAGTAGCACCAGAGCACAAGGGGGCTGCATCCCACATGGCCATGGAGGGCCACACTATGGACTCGGACTTCACCAGTGGGAAGGAGGGCGAGGGGAGCTCCACGGCGGGGACAGGAGCTGAGACCAGCGACATGGACTCGTCCTCTGATGCAAGCTCCCTTGTGGTGGCGGCAACATCTGTGCCCCCCATCTACAGGTACAGCTGCCACCCCTCCTTCCAGCACCACCCTCCCAGCAGCCCCTCAGCCTTTGTCCCGTGTCGGCTCACCCGGGAGGTGGGCATCACCTTCGCCCCAGGCACCTCAGCCCCTGCCCCAGTCACCCCTGCTGCCCTCAGTGAGGAGGCCATTGACCTCCTCAGGTCCCTCACTTTTGGACAGTCTGCCATTTTGAATGCCATCCAGGGTGTTGAAAGGCAGTTGCAACAAACAAATGCATTCGTGGAGGGCATTCATTTTGGTCAGGCGGCCCTTCAGCGAGCTTTTCCGACTCTGGCCTCAGCACTGTTGGCAGCCATTGTCCCTGTCTCTAGCCTCCCTCCTCCCACTTCCTCCACCCAGACCCAAACACTGTACCGAAGCCTATCACAAGCACACCTACAGACCAGCATGCACACACGTCAACACACAAGGGAAGCTCAGGCAAACATAAGCACCACACATCCCACAGGCCCTCACGCAACCAACACACACATGCAGACACACCAACATCCACTGCCTCCACTGTGTCCCCCCTCCTCCTCGTCTCCCTCCTCCCTCCCAGTCTCGTCTACATTCACACCTGCATGCACTACATCTACAGCCACTACTGCCATCACTAGCACACCCACCACCACACCCCGCTCACGTGCAGTCACCTCCCCCACTACCATTCACACTTCCCATGTGTCCTCTCCCAGTGTGTCTGTGACGCCACCTCCCAAGATACACAAACGCAGGCACACACCCACCCAACAGCCATCCACCTCACGACAGCCTCCAGCCCATGCACCTTCAGCCAAAGTCAGCAAACGAACACCTCCTACAACCACAACCTCTTCCTCCACTCCCAAACCCCCTCCAGCTACCCATCCCAGTGTCTCCAAAAAACTTTGCCTGTCCAACCTCGACCTCTTTCCCACACCTCCCCCACCCCGTCCGTCTACTAGGTCCCGAACTAGCACCTCAGCCACAACTTCTCCGGGACCAGTGGTGCCTGTAGTCACTGGAATCTGGAGGGCACCGGCCACCAGGGCAGCCAGTGTGGTACGGAGCCACAGCACGGACAGTCCCCCACCTGTGAAGCATCAAAAGTTGGCCAGTGCCCGGCGGGAGAGGGGGAAGACTCCAGCTACCAAAGCCGCTCCCAGGGGTCCCTGTGGGAGTGTGGAGTCAGCTGCGACACCTTCAAAGGTGGGGAAGGGCCACAAGAAACCAGGAAAGTCTGGGAAGAGCAGCACGGCGGAGGAGACCGCCATCATCCCTGCTGGCCAGGAGGCCACAGCCATCATCCCCGCTGCCCAGGAGGCCACCGCCGTCATCCCCGCTGCCCAGGAGGCCACCACCATCATCCCCACTGGGACAGAGAGGACCACCAGCACAAGCCCCGCTGGGCTAGAGAGGACCGCCAGCACAAGCCCCGCTGGGACAGAGAGGACCGCCAGCACAAGCCTCGCTGGGACAGAGAGGACCGCCAGCACAAGCCCCGCTGGGGCAGAGAGGACCGCCAGCAGCTGAGTCACTGCAAAGGAGTCTGCCGCCTCAAGCACCGCTGAACAGGGAACGGCCGCTTCAAGCACCGCTGAACAGGGCACCGCCGCCTCAAGCACTGCTGAACAGGGCACCGCCGGTCCAAGCATCACTGAACAGGGTACCGCCGCCTCAAGCACTGCTGAACAGGGCACCGCTGCCTCAAGCACCGCTGAACAGAGCACCGCCACTCCAAGCACCGCTGAACAGGGCACTGCCGCCTCAAGCACCGCTGAACAGGGCACCGCCGCCTCAAGCATCGCCGAACAGGACACCGCCGCCTCAAGCACCGCTGAACAGGGCACCGCCACCTCAAGCACGGCTGGCCCATGAGTGCCAAGGGCACTGACGCTACTGAGCAGGATGAAGCACTCTGGGCACAGAGCCCCCTCCAGAACCAGTGGAGACTGTCATCCACTACCTCTGTCCTTAGCAGGATGAAGCACTCTGGGCACCAGGCCCCCTCCAGAACCAGTGGAGAGATACATCCACTACCTCTGTCCTTGGCAGGATGAAGCACTCTGGGCACCAGGCCCCCTCCAGAACCAGTGGAGAGATACATCCACTACCTCTGTCCTTAGCAGGATGAAGCACTCTGGGCACCAGGCCCCCTCCAGAACCAGTGGAGAGATACATCCACTACCTCTGTCCTTAGCAGGATGAAGCACTCTGGGCACCATGCCCCCTCCAGAACCAGTGGAGAGATACATCCACTACCTCTGTACTTAGCAGGATGAAGCACTCTGGGCACAAGGCCCCCTCCAGAACCAGTGGAGAGATACATCCACTACCTCTGTCCTTAGCAGGATGAAGCACTCTGGGCACAGAGCCCCCTCCAGAACCAGTGGAGACTGTCATCCACTTGAGAGACTGTGGTTTTGCACTCCCCAGGATGGAACAGTGGGCAAACCACCCACTGTAGAGACTTGAGAGACTGTGGCTTTACACTCCCCAGGATGGAACAATGGGCAACCCACCCACTGGAGGGACTTGAGAGACTGTGGCTTTGCACTCCCCAGGATGGAACAGTGGGCAAACCACCCACTGGAGAGACTTGAGAGACTGTAGCTTTGCACTCCCCAGGATGGAACAGTGGGCAAACCACACACTGGAGAGACTTGAGAGACTGTGGCTTTGCACTCCCCAGGATGGAACAGTGGGCAAACGACCCACAGTATAGACTTGAGAGACTGTGGTTTTGCACTCCCCCGGACTGAACAGTGGGCAACCGACCCACTGTAGAGACTTGAGAGACTGTGGCTTTGCACTCCCCAGGATGGAACAGTGGGCATGTGGCCCTCTCGTGGATTTGGCGTTGTGCACTCAACCGGCTGAGGTGCCCCCCCCTTTCCCTCTCCCTGAGGTGCCTGTTTTCTTGCTCTCTGATGACCCTGCAGTGTTCTCTCCTTCATGGTCGGGGATCTTGTTTGGGCCTCGCCCATACCGTGTGGTCCCAGTGTTCCATGGACTTCATTGGAGCACTACCTGGACTACTAAGCTTGGTGTATATTTTGTTTATGGTGTATACATATATTTTTGCGTACTTGATTTTAATATATTACAATGGTTACACTCATTTTCTTTTGTCTTTGCATTCTTCTGGGGGGGTTGGGGGTGTAACTATCATGTATCACTATGTATTAGTGTATGTGTTGTAGTGGGTGAGGGTGGGGGTGTTGCATGTGTGTGTCCCTGCTTTTTCCCTCCTCCCTCCCCTGTGTCGTAGGAGCAGTACTCACCGTGGTCTTCGCCACCGGCGTTCGTGCTCCTGGTAGAGGAGCATGAAGCCTATCGCAGGGAGAATTTGGAGTTCCGGCTCCATGGTGTCCTGGTTCCTCGTGGGGTGTGTAGAGGTGAGCGCTTTCCTTTCGAAATCCTGTTTCTGCCGTGTTTTTATCCGCAGTGAATCCGCCCCGGAAAAGGTGGCGGATTGGTAGGTTGTGATACTGTGGGCGTTACTTTGTCTTCCGCCTGTCTGTTGGCGGTGACCGCCAAGCTGTTTGTCTGTACCGCCGTGGCGGTCGGAGTGTTAAAGTGGCTGTCTTTGTAGGCGGTCTTACTGCCGCTTTAACACCAACTGCCAGGGTTATAATGACCACCAAAGTCTCTAAATTAACCTGTGTTTAACCACCTGGTAGCTTAGCATAAAAGCAGTCAGGCTTAATTTAGAGGTAATGTGTAAAGTATTTATGCAGCACTCGGGCAGTCATAAAGTGAAATCACAACACAAGAAAAATCCCATACCAATTTAGAACAAGCATTGGTAAATGCATTAGGTTTTGCCTATGTAATTAATATTAGCTTGTTTTCCCTAAGTTTTAGCTTGGTGAGTGGTTGTGCAATATTAGTTAAAGAAACTCCGTAAGAGTGTTCTGACTTTTTTTTACTGAAAAAGGCAATATATTGTGCAGTAATTGGTGTTACTATAAAGGGGGTGGGTAAAACAAAGAGCAGGGAGGAGGACATGGCAGGTTAAAAGACATTCATTTTTCAGCCAGTGGGCATTGGGTAGAACAGGTGGTGAGCTTGCTTGTGGGATTTCACCATAGTCATTGCCTCCCACATTTCTCACTTAACACAAAGGTTTGCAATGGCAGTACTAAACAAAAGTATTATTAACCAAAATTCGGAAAACCATGTGTTCATTTCAACAATCTTTCATTTATGCTGGAATGCCTCTTTGATTACTATATGTATATGTCGAGGTCTGCATGCTTACACTCTCACTGCATCATATTTGTACAAGGACTGTAAATAAGAAAAACACATGAAAGAAATGTACTCATTTTATAAAAATGGAAAAAAATAGAATCTCTGGCACTTGGACATAAAATTGTATTGGAATACCAAACTCTCCTTGTGTATTTTTGTTGTTAAAATAAGAACATTGTTCTTTCTTACATTTTCAATTTGTGCAATGCCCTGAATGAGTAAGGGAGCATTAAAAGCACTTGCATTATAAATCAGTTATTCCTCTGTATCACAAACGAACGCCACAATGTGCACTACGTCAGATGCTTGGAATTTATTTTTATTTTTTGTCCTCATATTTCTCATAGTACTTCCAGTATGACCAGACCGAATATATGCTCAAATCCCTTTTGAACCAAGTAAACGACCAGCCGTATCCGGAAGACACATAGCGGAGGGGTGGTAGTAACTATATACTACCCGTACTTTAAAAAGAAAATAATCATTGGAAAATATACTCAAGAATTAGTATTAGTATTAGTGTTTGGAGAAAACCAATTCACCCAGGATTGCCATAACTCTTTAACATCATTGGATCCAGTTCTACAAAGATCTAGTTGACAGATTGTCATTACAGCATCCACCCATTCCCACCAAGTTGGGGGCGGGGGGGTAGGAGAAATCCAATGTCTACAAACCTCCCATCTTGCCAAGAGTATTAAATAAAATAACGAATTACTCTGAGCGCTTGAAAGGTTTATCGATTCTAAAGTGCCACCGAATAAAACTAAAGCTGGGGAGGCCACCAGTGGGACCTGTATCACAGAAGATAAAGGGGGTATGACCGCCAGGGCCAATGACCGCGAAGCACCGCCAACAGGCTGGCGGTGCTTCCGGGGGCATTCTGACCGCGGCGGTAAAGCTGCGGTCAGAAAAGGGAAGCCGGCGGTTTCCCGCGGGCTTCCCGCTGCCCCAGGGAATCCTCCACGGCGGCTCTGCAAGCAGCGCCGCCATGGGGATTCCGACCCCCTTCCCGCCATCCTGTTTCTGGCGGTTTTCACCGCCAGAAACAGGATGGCGGTAACGGGTGTCGTGGGGCCCCTGGGGGCCCCTGCAGTGCCCATGCCACTGGCATGGGCACTGCAGGGGCCCCCTAACAAGGCCCCATTGAGATTTTCAGTGTCTGCTTGGCAGACACTGAAAATCGCGACGGGTGCAACTGCACCCGTCGCACACCAGCAACTCCGCCGGCTCCTTTCGGAGCCGGCATCCTCGTTGCTGGTGCTTTCCCGCTGGGCGGGCGGGCGGCCTTTTGGCGGTCGCCCGCCAGCCCAGCGGGAAAGTTAGAATGACCACCGCAGTCTTTTGACCGCGGTACGGTCTTCTGGCGGTTCCCGCCAGGCCGGCGGCTTCCGCCGCCGGCGGGGGTCAGAATGACCCCCAAAACGTCTCAAGCACATCCCTCCAGAAATTCGAAATCCGAGAACATAACATCAACATATGAATATCATCTGCCCCCATTAACCCACACTTTTTACAGGCTGCATAGGCATTTTTGTTAAACCTATTTAACTTCTTTGGAGTATAATATGCTCTGTGCAAAACAAATAGATGATTCTTTCTAAGAGCAGCATCCTTGACCACTCTATAGATACGTTGCCAAGAGCCTACCCATAATGTATTGATCTCCTCCTTACTAGCCAACTCCTCCCATAAGGAGCCTGGGAAATTCTGCTCCTCATCTGAAATATCTAAACACTCCAAGAATATTCTATAATAGGCAGCGGCTTCCTTCTTACACGGTTGATTCTTATGTAACAACTCCACTAACTCATTGGTCTCCTTTTCCACTGTCCTTAAAGATCTTACCCATGCCTGTAATTGATAGTATTTAAATCTAGACATCAAACAATGGCTAGTGACAAATGATCCCCAAGGCTTCAATCCCCCCTCCTATAGTACTTGTCCCCATTCCCTAATGCCTGCCTCCTTCAAAGGGTGAGCCAAGGCATCTTGCAAGCACTCTGGGGTTCCAGGGGAGTCCCAAACGGGAGCGAGAGTACTGTAATACGATAAATTAGTGACTTTCCTGATTCTTGCCCACAAAGAGGCCGCCGCCTTTAGTGATTTCAGTCGTACTTTTTGGTAAAACCTTGGGTGACCGAATTTATACAAGAAGTTACGCTCCCCTTCCCCACTGAGCATAGCCTTCTTTTGTGGGGAGATCTCCTCTGCTACTAATAAATCTTTAACATTCTTCAACTGAAATGCCCATACATATAACTGGATATCCGGGAGGGTAATCCATCCCTTAAAATAACTTCTACGTAGCTTCTTCCTAGCAATCCTGATTCCCTTAAGGGCCCAAATAAAACTATCTTTGATTGTATGACCTGTATTCATTTTTCCGCAAATTCCAAGGGGATCATATTGAAGAGAAAAGTGAGATTCTGGAGAATAAATTTTTTAACTAAATTCGCCCTCCCGTATAGGGTTAAAGGAAGATGTACCCAACTTAATAACAGTTTATTTATCTGATGCATCAAATGTTTCAGGTTTACCAACAATGTTTTCTCCAAGTTTTGTGGAATCTTAACTCCAAGGTATCTTATCTCTTCCTTTATTAACTTATGGTATTCATATTCCATGTCATGATTTCCGTCTTTGACATATTGACTTGATACCCTGATATCAGGCCAAAATTTTGTGTTATCCCTTCCAATCTATCTAACGCCGCAGGGAGGTCTGTAGTATAAATGATAATGTAATCTGCATACAAAGATAACTTTTTTACCCACCCAATATAGATAAAGGGTTTTATTAGAACATCCTTTTTGATCATACAAGCAAGCGGCTCTATATACACATCAAAGAGCAGAGGGGAGAGAGGACAACCCTGTCTAGTCCCTCGAGTGATAAAAAACGGAGAAGTTAAACTCCCATTTATCAAAACTCTTGCTGATATATTGGTGTAAATACTTTTGATTGCCCCCAAAAACCTTGGCCCGAAATTCAGCTGTGTTAGAATATAAATTAAATAGTCCCAATTCACTCGGTTGGACGCCTCAGTAGTATCAAGGGTAATAACCGCCAAAGGGATGCCCGATGCTGATGCCATGTCAATTGCCCCAATTAATTCGTGGGATAATTGATACATATGCCTATTCTTTAAAACCCCCTTTTAATCTTCATGAATCAGAGGCACGATGCCCTGCCCTAATCTGCTAGCAAGTATGCTTGTGAATAATTTATAGTCATTATTCAATAGGGAAATTGGCCGATATGATTCACAAAGCAAAGCATCTTTCCCAAGTTTTAATATTACAGTTATTATTGCTTCATTCCAAGACCCTGGTAGTTGAGACTCCCCCCTCCAAATTGCATTAAAAAGCTCTTTGAGTAGAGGGGATAAAATACTACCTAATTTTACATAAAACTCTGCAGGTAAGCCATCTGGGCCTGCTGCCTTCCCTTTTTTCGCTTTGGCAATAGCCTGTACTATTTCCACCTCTGACAATTCCTCCTCCAAAAGAGACACCCCTTCCTCATCAAGTCTCCCTGACATTAATTCTTCTACCTTTGGAATCTCGTCTTCCACCACTTCTGGTAAATCTTCTTTATATAAAGCTTCAAAAAAACTCTGAAATGCCCTTTGAATTGCTAAGGAGTCTGTTACAACTGCCCCTGTACCAGGGTCCCTTATCTCTGAGATTTGGTTTCTAATGAGATCAGACTTCGTTTTCCACGCCAATAACTTCCCCGCACATTCCCCATACTCAAAATTTGCGAATTTGCTTGCCTCCCATTTTTCTCTTGCTAGCGTCTCTAAAAATGCTGAGAATGCTGCTCGCTTGGTCACCAATTCTAGCATGGTCGATCATCCGCTCTCCCACCCGAATGAGCCTCAACCAGTTTTTTGTCTAAGCTCTTCAATTCATTCTCAATATCCTGAATGCCTGACCTGTACTCCCTATTTGTCCGGGTGGAGATGGAGATCAAAACCCCCCTAATAAAAGCTTTATTTGCATCCCACACCACATGAGGTGCTGCTGAGTTCGCATTATCTTAAAAAAACCATCTAGTTTCCCTCGATAAACATTCCACCACCTCTATATTAGCTAATAGGGAACGATCTAACGTCCACCTCTAAGCTGGGCGTAGGCCATCTTCATTAAGAGTCAACATGACTGCGGCATGATCAGATAGATTGGCAGGGATATGCTGTACGTCCACCACACATGCCCTTAGAATCTTGGCTAGTAGGAAATAATCGATCCTGGAATAATGCCGAAATGTTTTATTATTGAAGGTAAAACTACGCAAATGACGTGCAATTCTCTCCAAATGTCAACCAAAGCATACTGCTCCATCATCACTTTGATATATGCCAAAGATTTTCGAGATCCTCAGGCCTTACTACCAGAAGACTTTTCGAACACATAGTTTAAGACCACATTAAAATCACCTGCTATTATTATTCGGTACTGGATTTCCAGGAGTGCATTACATATTTCCTGTAGGAAGGTTGTATCGTCCACATTAGGACCGTAATAGGATACGAGAGCATAAATGGCCTGATTGATTTTAACATCCGCCATGACCCATCTGCCTTTTGTGTCTGATTTAGTGGACATGATCAGGGCATTGGCGGCTCGCTTAACCAGGATTACTACTCCCTTTGAATGCGATGTATTATTAGAACAAGTCACTTCACTAACCCAAATCTGGGACTTAAATATCTCATATACTTCTACAGATGGCAAGTGAGACTCCTGAATCATTATAATTTGTGCCGGGGAGTCCTTAATATACTGCAAGACATAACTTCTCCTCTCTTTCACTCTCAATCCATTCACATTCCATGAGAGAATCTGGAGATTACCTGTAGCCATCCTTCTTATATATTCTTTCAGAGATAATGAACATTCTAATAAACAATACTATGGGTCGAACCATTTTATGATGAGGACATTTTTCGCTGTGCCTTATCGATCCCCACCAGTCAAAACCCTGCCTCCCACCTTCCCAACCCCCTTCCCTGTACCCTCCCTCTCACCTCCCTGGGGAACCCCCCCCCCCCCAATTATTTTGGCTATCCAGCCTTTTGGCACTGCTAGACCCCCACCAAAAAAAAAAAAAAAAAAAAGGAAGGAGTATCTCATCGTGATTTAGTTATTCTTAAATTTCTCAAGGAGAGAGTCTGCTTCATGGGGATCCCGTATGTTATACATCCGATTTTCTCTCATCACCCTCAAAGTCGCAGGAAATTCTAACTGGGCCATGGCCCCCACTTTCCTAAACTCTTCCAACCTCTTGCAAAGTTCCCATTGTTGGTTGGAGGTCTTCCGCGATACATCAGATCTTACTTCAAAAGAAACACCATTCGCATTCAAAGTTCCGGTTTTCAGCGCCCTAGAGAGGATCTTTTCCTTAATAGCATAGATGAGAAAATTCACCAGTATCCTTCTTGGCTTGGCGGCATTTGGTGATTTCCGAAAAGGGTCCCTGTGGGCCCTCTGAATATCTTGGGATAGCAAATCTTCAGGCCCTTCCCACACCCCACCTTGACTCAGAAGACCTACCACAAACAATTTAATATTGTCCCCCTCGACTCCCTCCGGGACATTCATTATTTTAATGTTATTCCTCCTGGCGTTATTTTCTAACACTTCAAGACGCTCAGTATTCTGCTTTCCCGTTATCTTTAATACTTCAATATAATTTGTATTTTTCTCCATCGTTTCATTAAGTTGAGTCACTTGATTTTCCAAAATCTGAGTTCGCTGTGTTAGAATATCCATCTTCGCCACCAAAGCTTCACAAACATCTTGAATCCCTTTCTGGTTATTCTGTGATACCACAAATCCCTGCCTAACTTCCTTAGACAGAGAGTGCAGCATGGATTCCACCGATGGCTGAATATTTGTAGAATTCGACTCCGGTAAAGGATC
The DNA here is from genome assembly GCF_031143425.1 of Pleurodeles waltl. Taxonomy (NCBI): domain Eukaryota; kingdom Metazoa; phylum Chordata; class Amphibia; order Caudata; family Salamandridae; genus Pleurodeles; species Pleurodeles waltl. Next base: position 1,678,079,463 of record NC_090445.1, on the reverse strand, counting down.
ATGCTGGGAACCCAAGGGGTCTGAGGTCCATCCCTCTGAAGTGTTGCTTCTTTGTTGCAGGGGGGTGTCCTCTCCTATACCCGGAGCGGTCTGCTTCTGTACTAACACACTGGCGTCTGATACCCCCACCTCGCTTGAAGGGGGTGCAGATGAGACAGAAAAATTACACTCCTGCACTTCAGCTTGCTCGCCCTTCTCACATTCAGACCATAAGGTCTTATTAGAACTGGCCATGACTTTGTCTAAGCTCTTGGCTTTGAAATATGCCCTCAGTGAGGGGGTTATTCTCTGCTGAGAGAGGGGGGAGGGCTGTTTTCTCCTCCCCTCAGATTTCTTCTTTTGTTGTGGCAGTATTACCCCCTTTTCACCCAATAGAGTATCCATAGGGCTTTCAAGGCCACTAATCATGTCCTTACTGCCCTGGCATGAAAACATAGGATGAGAGCCTCCCTCCCATAAGTTATTAAGGTCCAGAGGCTCCACATGGCCTCCCCCATCCCCCAGTATCACCACAGTGTCCTCCATACCACTTTGAGGCAGATTCAAGGGCCCGAGTGTTGAAGGGGAGAGGACGTCCTTCCTCCATACATGGGGTAGTAATTCACCAGACCTGCCTTCCATGCTGCATGAACGTCCTGTGCTGCCCCTGCCTGGTCTGCCTCCAGTCGCTCCCCTCAGCGGGACCCTGGAGGTGAGAGCAGCGCGCTCCCAGCTTCCGCCACTTTCTCTTCCCGCTGTCATGGATCCCACTGCCGGCGTCTTGACCCGCGTCGGTATGTGGTCTCGTAACTTTTGAGACGGCATGCTGCTATCAGGTAAGTAAACGAGAGGAATTTCCGTCCCCCGTATCGATTTTCCTGTCCTTCTCCCTTCCTTCCTTTCGCGCTCTAACTTCACGCCTGGTGCTTGGTGGGGGGGTCGAGCAGCGCCGTGGCTTTTCTAGCAGCGTGAGCGCTGCAGACCTACAGCAGCCATTTCCCCCCCTCCGCTGTCAGATACGTTGTTCTTGGAGTTTTTTCTTGCTTCAACAAATGAAAGAGCGAGCTGAGTGAGAACCAACAGAATCTTCACTTGACGCTGTCGATAATCGGTGCATTCTCGGTAGCTCTGTGTATCCCATGAGATACTTTTAGAAATCGAGGAGTAGAAGAAAATGATTTGCTGCATTTCTTCTGTCTGCCAGTGGGTGGTTGCAAGAAATCAGTTAACATAAGTTACAGCTTTAACTTTGTTCATGTAATTAACCACAAAACAAACTGTTTAAAGCCTGAATTTACAATCTGCTGAAAAAAGAAACTGGCGATAACTCTAACTGCCCTGTTTATATGAGCAGAAGGACTCAGAATGTTGTGTGTTTTTTGTCTTGCTACTTTGTTCAGAATAAGTGTTAGTAGAAGTAGCAATGTCTTTGGCATTTGTGAGGAACAATATATTATATGACACCAGTTCCTTCACCGCTGGTCTGTGTAATGTCAGATGCTAGTTTTGTTTAATTCGTTGACTTTACGATGTTAAACGGAAAGTAGCTGCTAGGGGTGTACACCTTAGCTCTAAAACAAGAAATGCAAATGCAATGGCAGCCTCTGAGAAGACGGAACCGAACCCTTATGTATCCTATGTAAAAACAAGAAGAATTTACACGTGAGTTGGGAAAGAAACTCCAAAAGAAAAATTAAGTAAGAACGGACAAGGTCCAGAATCTACAACCTAAAACCTACTTGTAGCACAAATGATCACAGAGATTAAGTTGTGTGGTCGGAATTCACACTAAACCACCACGGCAATTGTACGAACAAACAGAGCCCATCCAGCAATAGCGGCATTTAAATAAAGAAAGAAGTGTATGGTGGAGACAGAATAGCCAATCAATCGACCCCTTCTGTAGAAACCGGGAATTCTGGGGTCTGTTGTCGCACATAAGTAAATGAAAACATAATTGTTTTAAACACACACAGCCCAAATTACCCCAGACAGTGGGGTGACAGGGTGCTCTGATGGTGAGAGAACAGTATAATGAGGGGCTAAATTAGGGGGAAAAGGATGTTTGTAACAACGATCTCTGGTGGACGGAAGAATGTAAAGCACGTCTGCTTGTGAAAGTAAATCCGGATCGCAACCTCCCTGACAGTGCAGGTAAATTAATACAAACAAAACCAAAACAAAAGACTCAGATACCTAGTATTCCAACAAGCATCAATACAATGTTGCAGCAAATCACCCCCAAAGGACAACAGGATTAAAGAAATGGGTGTTTTTTTTAGGGTCGCTAGTGATTCCTCTTGAGGCTTACTTTGGAGCCAAGATGCGTGGTGTAGCTTGCGCCACCGGCTCCAGGGCACCAGTGGGTGCCCATGAGAGAGCCAATAGACAAATGTAGGGCTACAAACAAACGCACCTGAAAGGGAGAAGTTTCACATGCAGCAGATGCCGTGAAATACATGCAGACAACAAATGCATGCATGGAGGGAAAGATGAAGTGGTTTGCCCAGAATCACTTCCTATGCAGCTGTAGTAATGAAGCAGAAGGCAAAGAATGTAGCACAGCATCACTTTTCTGCGGTTGTTAGCAATTGGCAGTAAAGGATCTTTGGGTCGGAGTCCCATGTGACACAATAACAGAAACACGACAAGCCAGGCATACATACACTTCTCTCTTACACTTATCATTTACTTATTTGTTTACTCCGCAGTGAGCCTGCTGCAGGCACAGAACGTACTTTTGGATGATCGTTCGCTTTTCTTCCTTCCCGTTACATGAGGTCCTGTTCACGCCCACTCAGGAAGCGGTGGACTTATGACAGTGTAGAGACTGGATGGTTCGTTATAAGCCGTGTGCTTTCTGCAATGATTTTCAGGTATCTGAGGTCTGACCGCCGGTTCTCGTTAGCGTGATGTCAGATCAGACACACAGAGGGGCATATTTATACTCTGTTTGCGACAAATGTGCGTAAAAAATGTTGATGCACATTCGGCACAAACCGTGCACCATATTTAAACTTTGACGCCCAAACCAGCAGACGTCAAAATTCCTCTGTGTGCTTCATTTTTTGGATGCGGGAAACTGCCTTGCGTTAATGACATGCAAGGTAGGCGTTCCCGCCCAAAAAATGACTTTAAGGCCTGCCTTATTTATACTCCGCGTCATTTTGATGCACAGGAGGGGGCGGGCCTTAAAAAAATGACGCACAGCCAGTTGTGCGCCGTTTTTTAATGCCTGGGTGAGGGCAGGCGTTAAGGGACCTGTGGGCTCACTTCCATGGTCTGTGACCATAGAAGGAGTCCAGAGGTGCTCTTCCCTGCCCCCAGGGACACCCCCTGCCACCCTCGCCCACCCCTGGAGGACACCCATGGATGGGGGGACCCATCCCAGGTAAGTACACGTAAGTTGAGATACGTATTTTTTTAAGTTGTTTTTAAAGTGGCATAGGGGGGGGCCTAATTTGGGCCCCCCTACATGCCATTGTGCCCAATGACCTTGCCCAGGAGACTTCTTTCCCCTGGGCATGACCATTGGGCAAGGGGGCATGACTCCTGTCTTTGCTAAGACAGGAGTCATTTTAATGGGGGTTGTGCGTCAAAAAATGGCGCAAGTTCGGTCTGAGGCATGATTTTTGCCTCAAACCTGACTTGCACCATTTTTTGACGCACAACCCCCATTTTCCCCTATGCCGGCGCTGCCTGGTTTGAGTCATTTTTTTGTACACTGACCAGTCCGAAGCGCCGGCTAACGTCAATTCTTAAATAAGGCGCCCGCATGGTGCGTATGAATGGCGTTAGCCGGCGGTAAATTTTTTGATGCAAACCAGCGCCGGCGCTGGTTTGCGTCAAAAAGTATAAATATGGGCCAAAGTGCGTATACTCTGAAAGATAAGGGAGGAAAGCATCTTTGATTGCATGCCACTGACTCATATGATATGCATGTAGTGAGCAAGCCTGACCACTGCAAAGGGGGTCAAGACGTTGGAACAAAAGAAAAACTGAGCTGAAAAACATGCTTGAAATGTGTGCAGCCAGAATGTTAGGCAAGCAAGCACAATGCAAGTGCTGTGCAGGGGAGATTAGGCAAACAAGCACAGAGCAAATGATGTGCAGGCAAAACATTAAAAAAAGTCCCCCAAAGGTGTATGGAAACAGTACTTCTGGAAACTGAAAAGCGAAGCACAGCTGGAACAACACAAGAAACAACAGGAAACAGTATACTGCAGCCATTAAAAACAGAGGAAAAGTAAGTGGCTAGCACAGGAACCAATGAAAAGCAAGAGGGTGGGATAGAAGCCCCTTTAAGTTTTATATTGAATATAATAGATTTCACAAGCACAGCTCAAGCGCTGTGTAGGCAAAACTTAGAAGTAGAGTAAAATGTAATCAATTATTTCACAGCAAAATGACAAAAACACAATCGGTAGAGCTGGAGATGTGCAATTTCAAAGATTTAAGGTAAGTATAGTGCCTAAAAAGAAAGAAACCCACTCTTGGTTATCTGGACATGTGACACCAAGTGAAAGTCACCTGGCCTCCCAACATGGACTGTGGGTGGGATACAGGGACCAGGGTAGTCCCGGTAAAAAAGTTAGGGGCATATTTATACTCTGTTTGTGCCGAATGTGCGTCAAAATTTTTGACGCACATTCCGCGCAAACACTGCCCCATATTTATACTTTGACGTCCGACCCCGCGGGCGTCAAAGTTCCACCATGTGCGTCATTTTTTAGAAGGGTGAACCAGCCTTGCATTAATTATATGCAAGGTAGGCGTTCCCTTCTAAAAAATGACTTTAAGGCCTGTGCCCCATATTTATACTGTGACGTCATTTTGACGCACAGGAGGGGGCAGGCCTTAAAAAACGGCGCCCAGCCTGATGGGTGCAGTTTTTTAACGCCTGGGTCAGTGCAGGCGTTAAGGGTCCTGTGGGCTCAGAAGGAGCCCAGAGGTGCCCTCCCATGCCCCCAGGAACACCCCCTGCCACCCTTGTCCACCCCAGGAGGACACCAAAGTATGGAGGGACCCATCCCAGGGAAGTTAAGGTAAGTTCAGGTAAGTATATTTTTTCGATTTTTTTTGTGGCATGGGGGGCCTGATTGGTGCCCCCCTACATGCCACTATGCCCAATGACCATGCCCAGGGGACATAAGTCCCCTGGGCATGGCCATTGGGCAAGGGGGCATGACTCCTGTCTTTGCTAAGACAGGAGTCATTTCAATGAGGGTTGGGCGTCAAAAAAAATGGCGCAAATCGGGTTGAGGCCAAAATTTTGCCTCAGACCTGACTTGCCCCATTTTTTGACGCCCAAGCTCCATTTTCCCCTACGCTGGCGCTGCCTGGTGTGAGTCATTTTTTTTGACGCACACCAGTCCGCAGCGCCGGCTAACGTCATCCAATAAATAAGGCGCCCGCATGGCGCTTTGGAATGGCGTTAGCCGGCGTTAACATTTTTGACGCACAACTGCGTTGGTGCAGTTGTGTGTCAAAAAGTATAAATATGGGCCTTACTTTCTAAAGTCCAGAACAAAGTGTTCAGTTCCCAGTGGAGGGGGCTGCAAGGAGCAAGGACAGATTAGCAAATGTATGTTGTAGCGCAAAGAGCAGGCCTGGTATTGCAGACGGTAAACAATGTATTGTGAATAACCTGTCGGGCATCGCAGAAGGTCTTTGCTGGAGCTTCCCATTGGCTCGAATGGGCCCAATTGCAGTTGCGAAGCGCCCACAAACTTCAGAATTTCTTCTTTTCTTCAAGGAAGAGCTCAGTTAATGCCACACCATTGGTCTAGAATGTAAGAGACACCTCTTAGGGATCAGGAACACACTCCAGCAGATGCCCTCAGACAGGTCCAGTTGCAGCTCCAGACAGGTCTGATGTAGCACGCCAGCTGGGCATTTGCAGAGGGGCCTCAGGAACTTGTTGTGTCCCTGTTGCTCTGAACAGGAGGTCAATAAACTGACCGTTTGTGTTACTTCAACTTGGGATTGACGGTGTAAGTCCAATCTTCTTTCTCAGACACACATGGCAGGTGTCAAGCAGAAGGCCAGCGTGGCAGTCCTTCTTCTGTAGAATCTACAGATCCAAGAGTGTACCGAAAAGTGGCTCTGAAGGTCCCATTTTCATTCCTAAAACCCTCTTTGAAGTGGGAAAAGCTTCTGAAGTTTTACCCTTACAGAAGTGTCTGAAAGTTCCTGCATCCTTGCCCTGGTCCCAGTCTTTCTGTTGGTACAATATACTATTGTAAAGTTCTTTGTGAGTGTGATGGACCAGTGCGTTTGAAGTGTTGGTGTGGTAAGTGACAGCTCTACCCCCACACCTCCAATAACTGAGGATGGACCATCCTGCCAACTCCTATACCCTATATTGTGGTAATGTCTAGGAGGAATGCACAAAGGCCAACTACTCCTATTCTTATAGCCCAGGATACCGACCGCAGGCACTAAATGGTTAGGAGAAGAAAATGTCAACTTTCTAAAACTGGTATATTCAGAACTGTGATTTAATATCCTACTTTACCATTAAAGAGGGTTTTAAATAACAGCCCCACAGACACCAGATACTCCTATTTGCTCCTAAACAAAAGTTATCACTTATTGAACGTAATAAGGTAACCCAATGTTATTCTGTGGGAGAAGTAGGCCTTCCAATCGTGAATAAGAAATTTTAGAGTTTTTCACTACCAGGACATTTAAAACTGAAAAGTACATGTCCAATTTTTTTAATGCAATGCATCCATGATATGGTCTGTCTAGGGCCTACCTTATGGGTGACTTACATGTATTAAGAAAAGCTTGGGTCTGGCAAAAGGTTTATTTTGCCAGGTCGAAATGGCAGCTTACAGCTGCGCACACAGACTGAAATGGCAGGCCTGAGACAAGCTTTACTGGGCTACTTAGGTCATTGGCACAATAAGTGCTTCAGGCCTACTAGTAGCCTTCAATTTACCAGCCCTGTGTATATGGTATACAAGGGACTTACAAGTAAATTAGGTATGCCATATGAGTGTAAGACAATTTTACCATGTTTACAGGAGTGACCAGAAGCACATTAGTACTGGGTAGCAGTGGTAAAATGCGCAAAATCCTAGAGCCAACAAAAACACATTTAGCAAAACAGGAGGCGTGAATGAAAAAAGTTTGGAGGAAAACCACGCCAAAAATGTCAGGTCTAACAGTGGCCCACTCCTAATCGAGTTTTTGAGATCTGACCTACTACTATATAGGTCGGTTCGCAAAAACAAAATGGATTTAGTAAAAGCCAGTGTGCAATTTGCAACCACTTTTACTGAATCAACTATTAGTACATCTGGCCCTAAGTGAAGGACTTTTTTCTGAAAAGTGGACTATTTGGTGTATCTACTTGAAAATTGTATTAATAAATATAACCTCACATAGACAGTGTAGCTGAAAGGAGCAAACTAACTAACCTATATAGAAGATTTATTGTGGTTCATTCACAGTTGTCGGAGGGGTAATTCTCAACTCCCACCTACTTGTAAGAGAACATATCTGAGCAGACAAGGGAATTGCCACCATCATGGTCCAGGGTTAATCACGCCAGCTCTGCACTAGGTCACATATGCTTGTGCCTCACTCTTCTTTGTATGCCCATGTCTGCTTCATAGCCCTTAGCCTTTCAAAGTTTTATTGAGTGACCTTGTAAGAAATTGGGTAATTGGTTCAGGGGGTGAAACCCTACTCAAGCAACAAGCACAATCCTTGTCAGAGTGAAGCCACAAGCAAACTCCAAATTAGCCAGTGCGCAACCCTCTGGCAACTTGGCACAGAGCTGTCAGGCTTAATTTAAAGGCAATGTGTAAAGTATTTATGCAGCACTTCAAACAGTAATATAGTAAAAACACAACACAAGAAAAATCCTGGGCTCCAGGCAAACTACAGAGGGTATACAATTCTTTGTGTTAAGCAAGGACACAGCCTATTCAGGTGTAAGTGGGGCTGTGCCTAACTGCGCCCTCCCATCCTGCCAGTGATGACTCATCAAGTCACACCTACGCTCTCCTCTTTATCTTGTGCGGCTGTCTTCAAGAAATAGACAAAGTTCAACTGCCAGCTACACCACTTCGATGTAAGGAATCTTAATATATGCAGCCATCTACATGGCTAAATATGCTGGCTATGTGGCCATCTGCTAACAAGGCTCAGTGGATTAAGGTACCCTTAGTCGAGTTTTTTGTCTAGCTAGAAGGTCTCACTTTTGACTACTGGCACAATACCTCAAGGTTACAGGTTTGAGTTGTAGTCCTAATACACTGCTCAGTGAGTTCATTCATTTGTTGCAGAGATCTGGGTGTAACCTACACGTTACCAGATCCAGTTAGTGTAAAATAGTTCAGTGAGTAATGCACACAATGTGAATTCGTGTTGCACCAGGTTAAGTTGCAATGCTTCTGAGGGTGATAAACTGAGCACAATTGAGTCATGTACTAACTGAGATACTTTAAGGCGCCCATAGATCATTTTTTTTGTTTGCTACATGCTTGTACATTTTGCACATCTCTGATGGCTCTTGCTACACCTTTATCCAGACCACCATCAGACTGTAGACTACAATAACTAGAACCCCTCCTACCACTAGTTGACTGTTTGCTTTTCTATAACCATGTAAAGCACTCAGCTGCCTTTTTTGGTTAGGTACACACTATACAACTACTACATGCATAGATACTTCACCTATCACTAAAGTACATTACATGTATAATGTATTCAGGGAACATGTTATTAGTGGCAACGGCTCTGAAAGGAGAGCGAAGCACCATTTCAGCAATGTCTGTTGTCTGTTGTTACCCTGCATATTTGTGTTAGCTTATATGAAGATGATCGTTTGTCATTTCAGAAGACACGAAAATATATGACAGTACAATCTCTCTTCGGCTCTTACTGTAAAGGGTAGAGGGTTGGAGAGAAACTATAGCAGCGAAAATAAAACTTTCAGAGTGTCAGCTGGAGGTCATCAGATCGAGGATCATAGAGAGGCCTCCAGCTGTCTGTAGTTTAATCAGTCCCACAATCCTTTTGTTGGGAGAGAAAGCATGAGCATGGCTGGTGCAACACCATAGCACCCTAGGGATCCTTAGCCCTGCCTGAGTCCCACAAAGTACCTGTTCATAGCCCTCTGACGCCCTTTAACCTGGACTGGAAAAGAGCTAAGCGCATCTTATTTCTGCATCTCCATAATCCAGCAGAGGAGCAAGCACTGGCACAGCTAGGCCACTGATACTATCACCATCATTACATAAACAGACCCACTTCCCAGGTGTAGTTAAAACCAGGTTTAGGATGTGCCTCTTCCCACTACCTCTACTTGTTCCCAAAATCCAAAATAGATCATGTGAGTCCGAATGCCATACTTTGGAAACACTCCATGGTGGATGCGGAGCCCCACACAGTACCACCCTTACTTCTTGACTTCTGTGGTGCCCTCCCTACCCACCAGGTTCTTGTACCCCTTGAGCACCCCGGGAGAGTGACTGGCGGCACGCCATGTGGCCTGGTGTCCAGCCTGGTTCTGGTCCAGAAGCCTGGGGGGGTCTCTTGGACAGCAGGTTGAGACACGCTATCTCCCCTCTCCCACTCAGTGGAGCCCCCCATGTACTGTGGCCCCGTGAGACTGTGTCCTCCCCTGAAGTGTTCCTGCTTCCCCTTTCTACCCTTCTACCTGCCACTTGCCTTCGGCCCACATCTGACCACCCAGCACTGTCTCTGCACCCGTCCCTCGATGTTGCGATTAGCTGGCCCTGGGCCCGCCTTACAGCCTGGAGCACGCGGCCATCCTCCCCAAAGCAGCCTTGGTCGGGGCATAGAAGTGCCCTATAATATGGACTCCCTGAGGCTGAGGCTGAGGCTGGTGACAACCCCACATGGACACTGCCCAGCCAAGTGGAGGTAGTCCCCCGTTCGGAGCTTGGAACTTGGGGCCTCAAGCACCACAGCTGATCCTTGCTCCCGCCGCATCAGCAGAAGGAGACCATTTTTAAACCACATGAGACCCGCTCCAGACCCGCCAGGCTGGATTGACAGCTTATTGATGCCATCCAGCAAGTCAACCCAGCAGCTGCTCTTCATGGAGGTCGTCTCACACCCTCGCCCTCTGACTGCGCCACCTGCGATGTCCACTGCCTCGATCGCTAGGGCCTAATCTTGTCCACCCCCAGACTGCACGGTGGATCGGATTGTCCAAGAGATCTCTGTGGTTGGCTGCTGTCTGGAGGGACTGGATGCCAAGATGTCAGATTTCACTGGGAAATCAAAATCTATCTGGGCCGACATAGCAGGCTTTCAGGGCAAAGTGGAGGAGATAGAGCACTGCCTTTTGACAGAGGAAGAGTGACTCAATTGTCTTCCAGATTGGAACAAGGAGCTCTGGAAAAAAAATCACAGAGCTGGAAGACCGGAGCCACAAAGACAATGTCCTTTTTTCAGCTTCCTTGTGCATGCCAATGGCTCGGATGTTTGGAGCTTCCTCTGAGATCTTCTCCCCATGCTCACCGGGCTGACTTTCTCTCCCCTCTTGGAAATCCAGAGGGCCACACATCTAGGCCCACCATGCTCGGGCATCAGAGGGGTGCCCCCCCACCATCACCTGTTTCTTCCACCACAAGGAGATATGGCAGCTCCTGACTGCATCCCGATCCCATGGCCCATATGACTTTGAGGGGCATGTAATCTGCTTTGCTGAAGACTTTTCCTGAAAGACCAATGATAGGAGGAAAGACTTCCTGGCTCTACAACCCCAACTGCAGAAGCTGGACATCAAATTATGGATATCCGAACCAGCACATATGTGGATCATGAAGGACGGCAGGTCCGGGTACTTCCTTAACCTAGAAGAACTGCTCTCGTTCCTGGATGGCCTCATGGAACACAGGAGGGACATCGCACCTCTGGCCTCCCCGCTTGTGCCCTACCAGTCGGGGCCACCACAGAGACAGACTGCAGGACCGTTCAGCTTGTTCACAGGATGGCAAAGACATGGTCATCAAAGTGGTGGCTGACCTTACAAACAACCATGACCATGATAAGTCCTGATCCCTGCTAAAACCCAGCCCGCTCGAGGACTGCAGCACGTGCCTCACCGCTCCAGCTCTTGCTCTGGCTACTACTCCACAGGACATTCAGCATCCTCCGGATGGACGGCTGAGTATATCCTTGTTGCATAAATGCCTATCCCCTGCAATGGGGCTCTGATGTGCTTCACTATACCCCCACATGTTTTGCACAGTTTTACAATGTTCTGCAGTGTTTTGCAATGTTTTCTTATGTCTTGCCATGTATTGTGATGTCTTGCAATGTTTGGCTATGTTTTGCCATGCCTTTGCAATCCCTTATTATGTATGGCTGTGCTTGGCAGTTTGTTGTCAAGGTTACTGCTGCTGCTGCACTTTCCCCCACCTGTTAAACAGGGGCAACTGCTGATAAGAGGGGTGGGTCCTAGTTCTGTAGCCAATACTGTTCCTCCTGCCTTCTCCTGCTCTCCTAATACCCCCCCCTGTACCCAGGGCTACATGCTAGCATCCCTGACTCACCCTCCCCCCCTCCCTCATCCCACCCCCGTGCTGAATGCGATCACCCACCCCAGGCCCTGAGACCCTGTCTCTTTTTGGACCCGGGTTCTTCCACCCACCTGGCAACTCATCCCTCTGCTCTCTCTCTCTCTCCCCTTCTTCGGACCACAGGTGCGCATGGACTTCCAGGTTTAGTCTTGTGGCACACAGTTTCTGGCTCCCACTGAGTACCCTGACCTCAGCTCCGCGCCAGCTTACCTTCTTTTTTCCCTATCACTCAACCCACTCTCACACTCTCTGGTCACGCCCATACACCTTAGTCTCTTCCCAGCCTCTACTCCTTACCCTGTCTACCACGTTCCCCCTCTTTCTTTTCTTTCCTCTTTCTTCCCCTCCCGTTGCCTGCCCTTATTCCCCCCTCGCCCAAGCGTTCCTTTCTTTCTTGTTCACTCTCTTTCTCCCACTCTCCCTCTTTACCCTTCTTCCCCTCTCTCTTTCTTTCTCTCCTAGCGCACCCCCCACTTTAGCATTCCTGTGTCGTGATGGACGCCACCACCCCCAGACCCTCTTGCCCTGACAAGCAATCTCATGAAAAGTCGATGGTCTTACATACTTCATTATATGCATAAAAATATTGACCTACCTCCAGTCTAAACATGTAAATGTTGCCTTACTACAGGAGAGACACCTCTCCCAGGAGGAATCAGAGAAACTGCGAATCAATTGGTTGGGGAGGGCGATTCCATAGCAGTTGTCGAGCTGTGACGGCTGAAGGACCTGGGCACCCTAGGAAATGTAATGTAGCAATTCTGTTATGCAAGTCCTTACCCTGAACTGTCCTCCAGGCCTGGATCGATCCCGAAGGCACCTTGCTTTTGTGAAATTCGATTGGTGGGCGGACACTCTCAGTGTACCCACAAATAGGACCCAAGTGCCAGTTTTTCCTCTGACTCAAGTGCATTCTCAGAGAAATCGGGGCCACCCACTGGCTCATAGGTGGGGTATTGGAACCTAACCCAGGATGTGGCCCTCGATTGCACCACCCCAATGAACATAGACAACAACGCAGATCAGGCCCTCCTGGGGCATATCATATCAGACCACAGACTTGTGGATCTCTGGTGCCTCTCGCACCCTGAAGACCGGGAATGCACTTTTTTATCACCGGAACATGGCACCTAATCCCACTTTGACTACTTCCTGGTCTCCTGGCAGTGGTCATCCTTTCCTGGGAGACACGGATTTTGGAGGGCACAATCTCAGACCATGCCCGACAACCCTCTCCCTGGACTTGGGGTTATCTTCCCCCGGCCTCAAAAACTCGTGCTTCAACATCTCACGTTATCGTTCCCCCAGGGCAAGTCTCAATTATGGTCCCACATCTCCTCATACATATAACAAAGTGTCTGTCACCTGCTCTCAAAACCTGTGGGTGCCCACCAAAGTGACCATCCAAGGCCAGCTGATAAGAGATGCTGCCCTCGCCAACCCCAGAGAGCAACAGAAAGCTCTTGAGGATGACATTGCGCCCCTCTCCTCCCTCTATACTACCAACCCCTAAACCCTGCTCTGGTACCACCTGGAGAAGGTCCACATGGACCTTAATGCACTGTACACCTCTAAGGCTGAGTACGCCCTCCAGCAGTTGAAGGGCTGTTATGATCAGGCCGAGAATGCGGGGAGGCTACTGGCAGCTCAAGTGCACCAGCAGGAGGCGGCACTGGCCATTCTGGCCATCAAATAAACAGATGCCACTATCCTCAACCAGCCATAAGATATTGTGAATGCATTCACAACCTTCTACTGGGCCCTCTACACCCCAGAGGTGGCGGCCAAACCTGCTCGTCTGGAGGCCTTCTTTGACAACGTGCGCCTTCCTTGGCTCAAAGAGTCAGGCAGTGAACTGCTCCAGGGGAAATCACTAAAACAGAAATTACACAGGTCATCTCTCGGCTTCCACACCACAAAGCGCCCTGGAGACACCGCTTCCCTGTAGAGTTTTACAAATGGATGGGCGAGGAGGTGGTGGAACTCCTCTATGAGGCCTTCTGAGAGTCTGAACACATGGGCTCCCTTGGCTTAATCTCAAATAGAGGTGTCATTGCGGTTCTCCCCAAACCCGGTATAGACCCCCTACTCTGAGAGAGCTACACACAGATTTTCCTGCTCAACAGGGACATTAAAATCCTTGCCAGGCTCCTAGCGGCCTGCCTTCCGGTGGGGATCCCATCCCTGATTCATCACACACAGGTTGGGGTTCGTCGCCAGACACTCCTCCAGGAACCACCTCCGGACAGTTGCTCACACCCTGTGGTCAGCCAAGGACAAGTATGAAGATGCACTCACTCTTCCTGGATGCCGAGATGGCATTTGACAGGATCGAGTGAGAATATCTGTTTGAGACTCTCCAGAGATTCGGCCTGGGAGAGGACTTTATCACTAAGGTCTGATAACTATATGATTCACCCACCGCCCGGTTTAGCTGCAGGAGCTTCCTCTAGGACCCGTTCCCGGTTCGTCTGGGGACCCAGCAAGGTTGCCCACTGTGACCCCTCCTTTTCCTTTTCGCATGGAACCTCTTCCGGCCTCTCTTCGGCTGACTGACATCCCAATCCCCGGCGGGACGTTGACCATTTATCTCTACACCGACAACACTCTCTGACTTATCCCGCTCCCTCCCTGCGCTCTTGAAAGTAATATTTGACTTTGATGCGCTTTCAGGTTAGCAGATCATTTGTGAAAAAAGGGAGGTACTACCAATGTCTCGGGTGACCACCGAGCCGGGGTCTCTAACTACCATTTTCATTTGAAGGCCTCATGCCTAAAGTACCTGGAGCGCAACATCAACCAAGGGCTGGACCATATGGTAGCAGACAACCTCGACCCTCTGATGGTGTCCATGAAACTGGACTTTGAAAAGTGGGCCCACCTCTGCCTCTCGCCAGAGGGCAGGATGCAGACAGTCAGGATGGTGACACTGCCACAGTACACCTATGTCCTTGGCATGCACCTTTCACTGCTGCAGCAAGTGGTCATTGGTATACGTTTTTTCATCTGGGGTCATCCTGCCCCCTGTTGGCCAGCGGCAAACTCATGGCCCATTGATGAAGTGGAGGCCTGGGTCTCCTTTTGGATGGACATTACGCCCTGGCCCTTCTTTTGGCACAGCTCTTCCACATGCTCCCCAAGATGATGGGCCCACTGCTGTGGGTAATGGTGAAATGAACCCTGTTGCACTTCCTACAGGGCTATACCCCCAATACAGGAGTTGTGTCCTTACACTGGGTCCCAAGCATCCGATCATCCATGCAGTAGCCTCATAATGGCAGAGGGCTCACTGCTTCTTCGAGGTGGACGCTCACCTCCATGACCATGTGCCTCTGTGGGGTAACTCTGATCTCTGCCTAAGCAATAAAGTTCTGAAATAGGTGTGTGGTGCACTGCGGGCATCCACACCCTACAATAAATGCTTCAGCAAGATGCCCACAAATTCTTTGCAATGCTCCACAAGGAGTTTGGCCTCCCATCCCACCAATCGTACCTGTATCTTCAGCTGTAGCATTGCCTCACTCATGCACCTTGGCACGAACCCACCAGTCCTCCCCCGTGATTTCCTACCATAGAGCATGGGGTCGCTTCTGGGGGGTGATGTCGGGCTTTGAGTCGCCATGTATTCTCCTTACCCCTACTGAACAATCTCTGCATCAAATAGCAAACAAGGCTCCAGACAGAATATGAACCGAAGGACCAGGCGGAATTCAGGATGGCCTGGATCGTGGTGCCAGAGATGCACGGTTGAAGCTGTGCCTCTTTAAGTCCCTACATGACTGCCAGTGGACCCTGTTGCAACTGAGGGTGGTAGGCCTGCTGCCTGGGGACTGCTGGCATTGTGATAGTGACCACTGTGAACTGTTCCCAGAGACCTTTTTTCCCTCTGGTCCTAACCAAGGAAATGTTATCTGTCCCAGGCTATCTCTATAGAAAGTGTCAATTGGATTACCAAACTAACTGAAGAATGCTGGCAAATTCAAGTACTACCATGAGAGAATCTTTGAATGTATTTGAATGTAGTAAAATGTTACTTATTGCTTGTTCTCTATTGGTGTATATCCTAAGAATCATGTACATACGTAGAATGTATGTAGATATTTGCCTAAAGTCCTATCTAAGGATGTGTAGATTTCTATTTGGAGGAGACCCTTTTTTCCCCACCTTTAGAGGCAAATCTGTGCTGGATTTCACTTAGAACTCTATTGAGTTCTTCGCTCTTATTGTTTGTGTGCCTTGCTACTAAAAGGTTACGTACACCATGTTCTTTGTAATCTGCTTGTTAATTATTTTATTAGAACTGAAGCGACAACCCTTGTCTGTCATTCTTATGAGAATGTTTATCACCTGCTACTACACTAAATTAATTTAACAGAAGTGACAACTCCGGTGTGGGAGCACCAAAGTCTATCTTAGCAAAACCACTTCCATTAGACCCAAATACGGATCTTATCCCTTCCCAGGCACCTGTCTCTCTTAATGTGGTTAGTTCATGCATAATATTCGTAATGTTAACAACATAACTATTAAGCTGGTTAGCTATTGTCGGAATAAAGGCGTAATATTCCCTGGCATGGATTACAGTACAAACTCTGCCTTTTTCACAAGAAGCAAATGTAATGCAAGGCGGTTCTGCAAGATAATAGCTCCCATAGCAAGGAATTCTTGTTTAATGGTGGTTAGAGCTCCTTATGTATATGTTTCAAGTCTGTCCACTAAAGTTGATAGATTTCAGATCCTAACATCATTTAATGCAACTCCTACTGAGGGTATGAGCACTTCAAAGATGCTGCTAAGGATCTGACTAAGTCTCAGCTTACTCTGTTTTATGTAGCAATCAAGGGGGGAATCTAACTCATTAGAACGATAGATTCTGGGGAAAACAAAAGCTGTCTAACTATTACCTACCCAGTTATGCAGTAACTGGAAATGAGCTGACTTACCTCATACATAGCAGATACTCTTGATAATCAATTGACACTTTCTGTACAGATAGCCTGGGACAGATAACATTTCCTTGGTTAGGACCAGAGGGAAAAAAGGTATCTGGGAACATTTCTCAATATGTTAGTGTGAGTTTTGCATTTCTATACTTAGAAGAAGAACAACAGTGATCTTGGTGATGTTAGCACAAGATGGAGGACATTGTAAACAGAACCTATATTAGCGTAAGCCCCAATTAGCGATGGTGTTTAAGGTGTAAAAAAATCAGCTCTCACAGAAGCATAGGTGGAGGAATATTGAAACTGCTCTCAACTTCTCTTTTGATTATGCTAATTGGTGTTGCATGTGTGCTTCTTTCCCTAAAATTCTGCAAATTAATTTAATTCAGCAATGGGCTACACTGTGGGCTCAAGAAGCTTTCACAAAACAAAAGAAGAAAAAGAAAGAAAAATGATGTAAACGTTGAAGAGATGCACAGCAATCTCGACGACATCATGAAAGACTTGGGACAATCTGAAGAAAGGAACCCAAAGATGATAAATGCTGTATTATAACAAAGATGTAGAAGTGATGATTTGAGAATCATCAGCTGAGGGGTTGTGGGAGCTGTTTTTCCCTTGTCTTAGCTTTAAATGTATTATAAACCAAATTTGAGCTAACATGAATTGGATTTAACCTTCCTCCATCTCAAATTGATGTTGTAGTACACCATATGATTATTGCTGTTGTTGCTTCACTGCTTTAATAAAGAATTCCGAGCTGCACACTAAAAGATGAAGAGCACCACAATTATCTTCTAACTGTATTCTGTAGTAAAATGTTTTTTATTGATTGTCCCTCTTTGGTGCATATCTTGAGAACCATGTACTTGTGTAGTAATGTATGAAATCCTTTCTCGAAAGTTCTATAAAAGGACACTGTTTAACGGAACTCCCCTTCCCAGACCTGCCAAGTATCAGGCATCAGGTGTTAGACTAACACATTTTTGTGCTGTACGCATTCCAGCACTAAAATGAATTAGTCATGCATAACAATGCCCCTGGAAAAAGTGGTTAAAAGGCACTAAACACTCCGGGCAGCAATTCACAATAGCAGCCAGCACACTTTCAGCTTGCTGTGGTAATAGGGCTTCTACTCTGTGCAGCACTGCTGGAAAGCCTCTGACACATTTTTTCCAAAGATTTCAGGCACCGGACTGGGAGGGGTGACCAGTGGCTGTTCATGTTGTTTTTTGGTCTAGCCTAGGCAGCGCGCATGCGCTTTCTGCAAGACCTGCTGTATTCAGTAAAAGGACTTTGATCCCACTTGATGCTTACCACAGGTTGAATCCAGTGTCGCTCTTCTTTGCTGCCTCCTAATTGGTTTGCGCACCCGATACGTAACTCCAGTTTTCAACTGAGGGACTCGCATCAAGCACAGATTAATTCTGTTTGATTAGTGGCTGTCCACTGTGATGCAGATACTATGTCTTCTACCCATGAGCCACGGCGAAAGTATTTAAACACCAACAATTTATAAACTTGGCTTTTATCGTACTGGTGTGCAACTTTGGGCAGCAGTAAAAAGGGAGCGGATATAATAGCCTGAGAGGTTAGAATGGACAGAGCAATTGTTAGGTCCAGACCAGCAGTCTGTGGAAAGCTACTAGCAGTTCTGCCAGAAGCTCATATGTGTTTCTACCTGACATGGGGCTGAACCTTGCACAGCCAGCTCAGTGACAGCGGCTGAAATAATCGTGTTTGTGATCCTGGTTAGACATCTCAGTGGGTTAAAGCTGCAGAGTATGCTCCAGGTAACCGACTCCAATCATGGTTATATAACTTGGTGTCTTATTGTTTCTGTGAATAACTTTACTGGTACTCAATTCCAACTTGTTATCCACAGATCTCCGCATGTGTTTGTGGTAGAGCTAAGCCCACTAAGCCATCCTGCCTGGTCACCTCAGAGCTTGCAATGGCCAATATAAAGGCAGATGTGGTGATGGGACTGGGTTACTTTTTTTTCAGGAAGATAAAATAGTGTGTGCTGCAAGCAGTAGCATAACCCTTTAGTCAAAGGACAATGAATATCAGGGAGATGTGGAAGAGTCACGGGATCTTCCTTCACATCACATTCTGCAGGAGAGCGCCATCATTTTGTGCTTGGAATTTAGCCTGTGGCAAATACTGCCTCGGTTTTCAAAGCCAGGAGAGATGAACTTTAATAATCCCAGTTGTGCAAAGGGGGTAGCACCATGCAGTCAAACCTAAGATCTGCGAGGCTCTTCAGTATTGAGCACGTAACACACTGAGCTATCTTTCTGTTCCATGCATTAAGTGTGACCTGAAACTTATGTATTGAAATCTGGTGGGGCTAACAATCTTTCCTATTTCCAAAGTTGGTAAATGGGCACCCTGAAACCGAACTATGGTAGAGCTTCTTAAACAGCTGTGCTGGCTTGGGCTACGAAAATGCATAGTTTTTTAATACCTGAGCTGGAATTGTCTGTTTGTCTCATTAGACTGCAGAGTCCAGGACGGTGCCCTACAGTGAGAGGTTAACTGTATGATGGCCAACGCAGCCCTAGGCGGTGGTTAGAGTCACTCCCCTCTTTTTCTAGTAACTAAGGGTAAATTTTCAAGGCCCTTGCACCTCCTTGTGCCACACTAGCATCACTTTTTTACAATAATGTGGCGTTAAGGAGGCCATTTCCCCATGCCATATTTACAAATTGGCACAATGCTAGTATTATGCCACTTTGTAACCTCTTCGCCATATTATACCTGCGCCAGGTATAATGTATGCAAGGTGAGCATTCCCACGCAGAGAGGTGGCAAAAAATGGCACAGTGAAATCTACAAGATTTCACAGCTACATTTTTTCCATCATTTTTAACGCCTGCTCAGGGAAGGCATTAAAGTGACGGGCCCATAGTAATCTATGGGCCTCACTAGTGCTTTGCTGCACTAGCACCATCATTTATGGTGCTATTCCAGCAAAGTGCCACAGTAGCATCATAAAGTATGACACTATTGTGGAAATGAGTGCCATTGAGCGCCGTGTTGTAAATACAGTGCAAACGTGGTGTAGCTAAGGGGGACAGGGGTGGCACTAAGGAGCAGATTTACAGGCCTCTTGCGGCACCTTAGTGCACCCATAGTGTCATTTTTTTTAAGATAAGGTGACGCTCATGTGGCCATTCTCCCGCGCCATATTTCCAAAGTGGAGCAAAGTATGCATTGCGCCACTTTGTAACACCTTACGCCACATTATGCCTGTGTCAGGCATATTGTATGCAGGGGGGGGGGCTTCCCATGCAGGGAGGCCCAACAAAATGGGCAACTGAAATTTACAATTTTTTCCTTCATCGTAAAAAAGACGCACCCATATTACCTTTTGGGCCTCCCTGTGCTTTGCTGCACTAGCGTCAACATTTTCTACTCTAGGTCAGCAAAGCGCCACAATAGGTTTAAATAAATGTATTCTATTGTGCTAATGACCGCCATGGTGCTCTGTATTGAAAATTCAGCGCAACCATGCTCTTATTAGGTGGTGGTATGGGGGCGCCAGAGAGTGGTCCAATGCGCCACTTTCCTGTAAATATGCCCCTAAAGCTTTAAAAAGGCTCATCACTAGCATGGCTATACAGTGCAGGAACACTTGCCACTCATGTTGTTGTTGTTTTAAGGTGCTCTAAACAGTGGGAGCCCAATTAGGTGTTATCCTGCAGCAGGATTCTCCGACAAGTAGTTTGCGAGCTATTGGTAGTTCTCCAGCTACCTGAAAGTAGCTCTCCTGAGTGCAGACCAGCCTACTAAATTAGAAACTCTTGCCAGGTTGAATTAATATACGTACTCCAAAAATGAAATTTTCTCTATTGGTGTATATCCTAAGAATCATGTACATATGTAGAATGTATGTAGATATTTGCCTAAATTCCTATCTAAGGATATGTAGATTTCTATCTGGAGGAGACCCTTTTTTCCCCACCTTTAGAGGCAAGCTGGATTCAGTTAGAACTCTTTCGAGTTCTTCGCATTTATTGTTTGTGTGCTTTGCTACTAAAAGGTTACGTACACCATGTTCTTTGTAATCAGCTTGTTAATTCTTTTATTAGCACTGAAACGACAACCCTTGTCTGTTATTCTTATGAGAATGTTTATCACCTGCTACTACACTAAATTGATTTAACAGAAGTGACAACTCCGGTGTGGGAGCACCAAAGTCTATCTTAGCAAAACCACTTCCATTAGATTCAAATACGGACCTTATCCCTTCCCAGGCACCTGTCTCTCTTAATATGGTTAGTTCATGCATAATATTTGTAATGTTAACAACATGACTATTCAGCTGGTTAGCTATTGTCGAAATAAAGGCGTAATATTCCCTGGCATGGATTACAGTACAAACTCTGCCTTTTTCACAAGAAGCAAATCTAATGCAAGGCGGTTCTGCAAGATAATAGCTCCCATAGCAAGGAATTCTTGTTTAATGGTGGTTAGAGCTCCTTATGTATTTGTTTCAAGTCTGTCCACTAAAGTTGATAGATTTCAGATCCTAACATCATTTAATACAACTCCTACTGAGTGTATGAGCACTTCAAAGATGTTGCTAAGGATCTGACTAAGTCTCAGCTTACTCTGTTTTATGTAGCAATCAAGGGGAGAATCTGACTCATTAGAACGATTGTAGGAAAGTACCATCTTGCCTGGCATGTTACCCCCATATTTCACTGTATATATGTTGTTTTAGTCTATGTGTCACTGGGACCCTGCCAGGCAGGGCCCCAGTGCTCATAAGTGTGCCCTGTATGTGTTCCCTGTGTGATGACTAACTGTCTCACTGAGGCTCTGCTAACCAGAACCTCAGTGGTTATGCTCTCTCTGCTTTCCAAATTGTCACTAACAGGCTAGTGACCAATTTCACCAATTCACATTGGCATACTGGAACACCCTTATAATTCCCTAGTATATGGTACTGAGGTACCCAGGGTATTGGGGTTCCAGGAGATCCCTATGGGCTGCAGCATTTCTTTTGCCACCCATAGGGAGATCTGACAATTCTTACACAGGCCTGCCAGTGCAGCCTGAGTGAAATAACGTCCACGTTATTTCACAGCCATTTACCACTGCACTTAAGTAACTTATAAGTCACCTATATGTCTTACCTTCACCTGGTGAAGGTTGGGTGCAAAGTTACTTAGTGTGTGGGCACCCTGGCACTAGCCAAGGTGCCCCCACATCGTTCAGGGCAAATTCCCCGGACTTTGTGAGTGCGGGGACACCATTACACGCGTGCACTATACATAGGTCACTACCTATGTATAGCGTCACAATGGTAACTCCGAACATGGCCATGTAACATGTCTAAGATCATGGAATTGTCTCCCCAATGCCATTCTGGCATTGGGGAGACAATTCCATGATCCCCCGGGTCTCTAGCACAGAACCCGGGTACTGCCAAACTGCCTTTCCTGGGTCTCTACTGCAGCTGCTGCCAACCCCTCAGACAGGTTTCTGCCCTCCTGGGGTCCAGGCAGCTCTGGCCCAGGAAGGCAGAACAAAGGATTTCCTCTGAGAGAGGGTGTGACACCCTCTCCCTTTGGAAATAGGTGTGATGGCAGGGGAGGAGTAGCCTCCCCCAGCCTCTGGAAAAACTTTGATGGGCACATATGCTGCCCATCTCTGCCTAAGCCAGTCTATACCGGTTTAGGGATCCCACAGCCCTGCTCTGGCGCGAAACTGGACAAAGGAAAGGGGAGTGACCACTCCCCTGATCTGCACCTCCCAGGGGAGGTGCCCAGAGCTCCTCCAGTGTGCCCCAGGCCTCTGCCATCTTGGAAACAGAGGTGTTGCTGGCACACTGGACTGCTCTGAGTGGCCAGTGCCAGCAGGTGACGTCAGAGACTCTTTCTGATAGGCTCTTACCTTTCTTACTAGCCTATCCTCCTTTTAGGTAGCCAAACCTCCTTTTCTGGCTATTTAGGGTCTCTGCTTGGGGAATTCTTCAGATAACGAATGCAAGAGCTCTCCAGAGTTCCTCTGCATCTCCCTCTTCACCTTCTGCCAAAGGATCGACCGCTGACTGCTCAGGACGCCTGCAAAACCGCAACAAAGAAGCAAGGCGACTACTAGCAACCTTGTATCACTTCATCCTGCCGGCTTTCTCGATTGTTTCTTGGTGGTGCATGCTCTGGGGGTAGCCTGCCTCCTTTCTGCACCAGGACCTCTGAAGAAATCTCCTGTGGGTCGACGGAATCTTCCCCCTGCAACCGCAGGCAACAAAAGATTGCATCACCGGTCCTCTGGGTCCCCTCTCAGCACGACAAGCGTGGTCCCTGGAATTCAGCAACTCTGTCCAAGTGACTCCCACAGACCAGTGACTCTTCAGTCCAAGTTTGGTGGAGGTAAGTCCTTGCCTCCCCACGCTAGACTGCATTTCTGGGTACCGCGTGATTTGCAGCTGCTCCGGCTCCTGTGCACTCTTCCAGGATTTCCTTCATGCACAGCCAAGCCTGGGTTCCTGACACTCTAACCTGCAGTGCACAACCTTCTGAGTTGTCCTCCGGCGTTGTGGGACTCAATTTTGTGACTTCGGGTGGACTCCGGTTCACTCCTCTTCTAAGTGCCTGTTCTTGTACTTCTGTGGGTGCTGCCTGCTTCTGTGAGGGCTCCCTGACTTGCTGGGTGCCTCTTCTGTCTCCTCTTCCAAGTGGCGACATCCTGGTCCCTCCGGGGCCACAGCAGCATCCGAAAACCCTAACCACAACCCTTGCAGCTAGCAAGGCTTGTTTAAGATCTTTCTGCGTGCGAACACCTCTGCAAGCTTCTTCACGATGTGGGACATCCATCCTCCAAATGGGAAGTTCCTAGTCCTCTTCGTTCTTGCAAAACACCAAGCTTCTTCCATCCAGTGGCAGCTTCCTTGCACCCTCAGCTGGCATTTCCTGGGCTCCTGCCCACTCTCGACACTGTCGCGACTCTTGGACTTGGTCTCCTTGTCTTACAGGTACTCAGGTCTGGAAATCCACTGTTGTTGCATTGCTGGTGTTGGTTTTCCTTGCAGAATCCCCCTATCATGACTTCTGTGCTCTCTGGGGGTTGTAGGTGCACTTTACACCTACCTTACAGGGTCTTGGGGTGGGCTATTTTTCTAACCCTCACTGTTTTCTTACAGCCCTAGCGACCCTCTACAAGCTCACATAGGTTTGGGGTCTATTCATGGTTCGCATTCCACTTTTGGAGTATATGGTTTGTGTTGCTCCCATACCTATGTGCTCCTATTGCAATCTATTCTAACTTTACACTGCTTGCATTACTTCCTTTTACTATTACTGCATAATTTTGGTATTGTGTACATATATCTTGTGTATATTTGGCATCCTCATACTGAGGGTACTCACTGAGATACTTTTGGCATATGGTCATAAAAATAAAGCACCTTTATTTTTAGTATATCTGTGTATTGTGTTTTCTTATGATATTGTGCATATGACACCAGTGGTATAGTAGGAGCTTTACATGTCTCCTAGTTCAGCCTAAGCTGCTTTGCCATAGCTACCTTCTATCAGCCTTAGCTGCTAGAAACACCTCTTGTACACTAATAGGGGACAACTGGACCTCGCACAAGGTGTAAGTACCTCTGGTACCCACTACAAGCCAGGCCAGCCTCCTACAACGATAGATTCTGGGGAAAACAAAAGCTGCCTAACTATTACCTACCCAGTTATGCAGTAACTGGAAATGAGCTGACTTACCTCATACATAGTAGATACTCTTGATACACAATTGACACTTTCTATAGAGATAGCCTGGGACAGATAACATTTCCTTGGTTAGGACCAGAGGGAAAAAAGGTCTCTGGGAACATTTCCCAATATGTTAGTGTGAGTTTTGCATTTCTATACTTAGAAGAAGAACAACAGTGATCTTGGTGATGTTAGCACAAGATGGAGGACATTTTAAACAGAACCTAAATTAGCGTAAGCCCCAATTAACGATGGTGTTTAAGGTGTAAAAAAATCAGCTCTCACAGAAGCATAGGAGGAGCAATATTGAAACTGCTCTCAACTTCTCTTTTGATTATGCTAATTGTTGTTGCATGTGTGCTTCTTTCCCTAAAATTCTGCAAATGAATTTAATTAAGCAATGGGCTACACTGTAGGCTCAAGAAGCTTCCACAAAACAAAAGAAGAAAAAGAAAGAAAAATTATGTAAATGTTGAAGAGATGCATAGCAATCTCTATGACATCATGAAAGACTTGGGACAATCTGAAGAAAGGAACCCAAAGATGATATATGCTGTATTATAACAAAGATGTAGAAGTGATGATTTGAGAATCATCAGCTGAGGGGTTGTGGGAGCTGTTTTTCCCTTGTCTTAGCTT
Source organism: Pleurodeles waltl (assembly GCF_031143425.1). Lineage (NCBI taxonomy): Eukaryota > Metazoa > Chordata > Amphibia > Caudata > Salamandridae > Pleurodeles > Pleurodeles waltl. Next base: position 1,678,054,605 of record NC_090445.1, on the reverse strand, counting down.
TAAATGTATTAGAAACCAAATTTGAGCTAACATGAATTGGATTTAACCTTCCTCCATCTCAAATTGATGTTGTCGTACACCATATGATTATTGCTGTTGTTGTTTCACTGCTTTAATAAAGAATTCCGAGCTGCACACTAAAAGATGGAGAGCACCACAATTATCTTCTCACTGTATTCTGTAGTAAAATGTTTTTTATTGATTGTTCCTCTTTGGTGCATATCCTGAGAACCATGTACTTGTGTAGTAATGTATGAAATCCTTTCTCGAAAGTTCTATAAAAGGACACTGTTTAACGGAACTCCCCTTCCCAGACCTGCCAAGTACCAGGCATCAAGTGTTAGACTAACACATTTTTGTGCTGTACGCATTCCAGCACTAAAATGAATTAGTCATGCATAACAATACCCCTGGAAAAAGTGGTTAAAAGGCACTAAACACTCCGGGCAGCAATTCACAATAGCAGCCAGCACACTTTCAGCTTGCTGTGGTAATAGGGTCTTCTACTCTGTGCAGCACTGCTGGAAAGCCTCTGACACATTTTTTCCAAAGATTTCAGGCACCGAAGTGGGAGGGGTGAGCAGTGGCTGTTCATGTTGTTTTTTGGTCTAGCCTAGGCAGCGCGCATGCGCTTTCTGCAAGACCTGCTGTATTCAGTAAAAGGACTTTGATCCCACTTGATGCTTACCACAGGTTGAATCCAGTGTCGCTCTTCTTTGCTGCCTCCTAATTGGTTTGCGCACCCGATACGTAACTCCAGTTTTCAACCGAGGGACTCCCATCAAGCACAGATTAATTCTGTTTGATTAGTGGCTGTCCACTGTGATGCAGGTACTATGTCTTCTACCCATGAGCCATGGCGAAAGTATTTAAACACCGATAATTTATAAACTTGGCTTTTATCGTACTGGTGTGCAACTTTGGGCAGCAGTAAAAAGGGAGCGGATATAATAGCCTGAGAGGTTAGAATGGACAGAGCAATTGTTAGGTCCAGACCAGCAGTCTGTGGAAAGCTACTAGCAGTTCTGCCAGAAGCTCATATGTGTTTCTACCTGACATGGGGCTGAACCTTGCACCGCCAGCTCAGTGACAGCGGCTGAAATAATCGTGTTTGTGATCCTGGTTAGACATCTTGGTGGGTTAAAGCTGCAGAGTATGCTCCAGGTAACCGACTCCAACCATGGTTATATAACTTGGTGTCTTATTGTTTCTGTTAATAACTTTACTGGTACTCAATTCGAACTTGTTACCCACAGATTTCCGCATATGTTTGTGGTGGAGCTAAACCCACTAAGCCATCCTGCCTGGTCACCTCAGATCTTGCAATGGCCAATATAAAGGCAGATGTGGTGATGGGACTGGGTTAGTTTTTTTCAGGAAGATAAAATAGTGTGTGCTGCAAACAGTAGCAAAACCCTTTAGTCCAAGGACAACGAATATCAGGGAGATGTGGGAGAGTCACAGGATCTTCCTTCACATCACATTCTGCAGGAGAGTGCCATCATTTTGTGCTTGGAATTTAGCCTGTGGCAAATACTGCCTCGGTTTTCAAAGCCAGGAGAGATGAACTTTAATAACCCCAGTTGTGCAAAGGGGGCAGCACCATGCAGTCAAACCTAAGATCTGCGAGGCTCTTCAGTATTGAGCATGTAACACACTGAGCTATCTTTCTGTTCCATGCATTAAGTGTGACCTGAAACTTATGTATTGAAATCTGGTGGGGCTAACAATCCTTCCTATTTCTAAATTTGGCAAATGGGCACCCTGAAACCGAACTATGTTAGAGCTTCTTAAACAGCTGTGCTGGCTTGGGCTACGAAAATGCATATTTTTTTAATACCTGAGCTGGAGATGCCTGTTTGTCTCATTAGACTGCAGGGTCCAGGACGGAGCACTAAAGTGAGAGGTTAACTGCATGATGGCCAACGCAGCCCTATGCGGTGGTTAGGAGTCACTCCCCTCTTTTAAAAAAAAAACTAAGGGCAGATTTACAAGGCCCTTGCATCTCCTTGTGCCACACTAGCATAATTTTTTTATGATAATGTGGCATTAAGGAGGCCATTTCCCCACGCCATATTTACAAAGTGGTGCAATGCTAGCACTGCGCCACTTTGTAACCTCTTCGGCCATATTATACCGGTGCCAGGTATAATGTATGCAAGGGGGCGTTCCCACGCAGGGAGGCCACAAAAAATGGCACAGTGAAATCTACAAGATTTCACTGCGACATTTTGTCTATCATTTTTAACGCCTGCTCAGGGAAGGTATTGAAGTGACGGGCCCATAGTAACCTATGGGCCTCACTAGTGCTTTGCTGCACTAGCCTCATAATTTATAGCGCTAATCCAGCAAAATGCCACAATAGGATCATAAATTATGACGCTATTGTGGGAACAAGTGCCATTGTGCACCGTTTAGTAAATACAGCGCAACCATGGTGTAGCTAGGGGGGCAGGGGCGGCACTAAGGGGCAGATTTACAGGCCTCTTGCGGCACCTTATGCACCGATAGTGTAATTGTTTTGAAGATAAGGCGTTGCTCATGTGGCGATTCCCCTGCAACATATTTCCAAAGTGGAGCAAAGGATGCACTGCGCCACTTTGTAACCTCTTACGCCACATTATGCCTGTGTCAGGCATATTGTATGCAAGGGTGGGGCTTGCATCGTGAAAATGACGCACCCATATTACCTTTTGGGCCCCCCTGTGCTTTGCTGCACTAGCGTCAACATTTTTGACTCTAGGTCAGCAAAGCACCACAATAGCTTCAAAAAAATGTATTCTATTGTGCTAATGACCGCCACGGTGCTCTGTATTATAAATTCAGGGCAACCATGCTGTTATTAGGTGGTGGTATGGGGGCGCCAGAAAGCGGTGCATCAGGACCAATGTGCCACTTTCTTGTAAATATGCCCCTAAACTTTAAAAAGGCTCATCACTAGCAGGGTTATACAGTGCAGGAACACTGGACACGTATGCTGTTGTTGCTTTAAGGTGCTCTAAACAATGGGAGCCCAATTAGGTGTTATCCTGCAGCAGGATTCCCTGACAAGTAGTTTGCGAGCTATTGGTAGTTCTCCAGCTACCTGAAAGTAGCTCTCCTGAGTGCAGACCAGCCTACTAAATTAGAAACTCTTGCCAGGTTGAATTAATATACATACTCCAAAAATTAAATGTGTATTTGAGATGAAAATATACCAATTTTCAGAACACTACATGGTATATTTAGAGACGGTGGTTTAGTGCAACGCCCATGTGTTTACTCCGGTGAGTGAGGTAAGGAAAGATCGATTTAGTAATAAACCTATTTGTAAAGGTGCAGTAATACTGATGTGAAAGAATCCAAATAACTTTTCTTGTGATAATGTTTTCTGTGTCATTAAAGAAGCAAACTTCATGTTTGAGACGTGAGGAGATAGTAATGCCCAACAAAACCAACATAAGTTGTAGCAACGTTGTAGCCTGCCAAAACACATAACAAGTTTTATGAGTTCGGACAGCTCTAGCATCACACTGACATATATTATATTTGTATGTATGTTTGGAGTATTTGTAGGACGTGACAACGTTGTATAAAAAACATGTGGCTCGTGACTACAATCCACATAATTCAACATCACACCATGCCACATATTTCCACTGCACAACTCCACACCACACTATTCCACACCACACAATTGCACCATAAACAATTCCAGTACAACCCATCTCTACATCGCACTTCCACCAACCCTGTCACCTCTCCACAGCAACCAAGGTTAAAAATATCCCCACCCCTTAATGACGATAGGTGCGCTGTGTGTGCTGACGTAATTACAAGGGACAATAAAAGTGAAAATTAGCCGATCTACCCCACAGGGAGGGCAGAAAAGCCACCAGACACCAGGGATTATTTTTTTAAAGAGGTGCTCAGTCTGCTGAAAATGGGCATGGCAATGCCCCAACCTCCAAAAGTAGGCACAGTCATACTGCCCCCAGGGGGCAGATGGGTGTTATTACCCCTATTCTGCCCCCGGTGGGGCAGAAATCCCACATGACACCAGGAATTATTTTTTTCCAAAAAGTCTAGGGGTGGGGGCTGCCCCGAATGGGAACCCAATGCACCCACCCCCCTGAAAAATAGGCAGAGTCTTTCTACCACCCCGGGAGCAGATTGGGTGTTATTACCCCTAATCGTCCCCGGGGGTGGGGGAGGCAGAAAGCCCACTAGACACCAGTTTTTATTTTTTATTTTTTATAAAAGAGGGGTGGGGACTGCCCACCATGGGCATAGACAGTCTTTCTGCCAGCTTGGGGCCAGATGGAGGTAAATCCCCCCGATCAGCCACCCCGGAGGGCAGACAGCCCACTAGATGCCAGGGAATAAAACAAAATAGAGGGGTGTGGCCATGGTTATACCCTCACCCCAACTTAAGTGGGCAATGGTCTTTCTGCTCCCCCGCCACCCCTTGGACTAAAGCGTCTCATCCCAATGGCAAGCAAGAGGACATTTGACTTTTGTGGGTATTGATTTTACATATGGGCGAGGAGAGTGTGGAAAACTTCCAAAATCATTCCACTTGCAATGGTAACCACTTTTTGGACTTTGGTACGCTGTCGCCTGGAAAAACCTACCAGACTCAGACACTTCTGAAAACCAACCATCCAGAGGAGTCCAGGGCGGTGTGCTTCATATGTACCCCACACCATTTTCTTACCCACAATGCCCTGCAAACCTCCAAACCTTCAACTTTGCCTGAAATCACGCATTTTCCATATGTTTCTTTGATGTAAACTTCCGGATTCCACAGAAAATCTACAAAATTCCTACCACCCAGCATTGCCCCATCTGTACTGATAAAAATTCTGTCTGGGTGCACAAAGCAGAGTCAGCCTAAAAATGTATTTAAAAAACTGCCCTTTTTGACCCACTTTGGTTCCCCCTCAATGTTTACACATTGTGGCCCTTCCCGGTCGCAGGCACTTGGCCCACCTACACAAGTGAATTATCATTCTTATCTGGAGATCGAAGGGAACACTGGGCGGTACAAAATTTGCGGCTCCCCGCAAATTCCAGTACTTTCCATCATGGAAATGTGAGATAAATGTGTTTTTTATACAATGTTTGTGGTTTGCAAGAGATTCTGGGTAACAGAACCTGGTGAGAGCCACTCAAGCCATTCCATCCTGGATTCCCCTGGGTGTATAGTTTTAAAAAATTTGCTATGTTTCCTTAGGTGCCGGCTGAGCTAGGACCCAAAATCCAAAGCTAGGCACACTGCAAAAAAGGTTTTCAGTGGAGAAATGTTCTGTGTCCATGTTGCATTTTGGGCTGTTTCCTTTCACGGGCACTAGGCCTACCCAAATAAGTGAGGTACCATTTTTATCAGGAGACTTGGGGTAATGCTGGATAGAAGTAAGTTTGTGGCTCCCCTCTTGTTCCAGAACTTTCCATCACAGAAATATGAGTTCAAGTGTTTTTAGACATCTTTTGTGGTTTGCAAAGGTTCCGGGTAACAGAATCTGGTGAAAGCCGCACAAGTCACTCCATCCTGGATTCCCCTGGGTGTCTAGTTTAAAAAAATGTACAGGTTTGCCAGGTTTCCTTCGGTGCCGGTTGAGCTAGGACCCAAAAATCCACAGCTAGGCACATTGCACAAAAAAAACACTCAATTTTCAGTGGAGAAATGTTCTGTGTCTATGTTGCATTTTAGGCCATTTCCTGTCACAGGCATTGGGCCTACCCACTGGTCCTACCCACACAAGTGAGGTACCATTTTTATCCAGAGACTAGGGGAACACAGAATAGTAGAACCAGTGTTATTACCAATTGTCTTTCTCTGTATTTGTGCCTTCCAAATGTAAGACAGTGTGTAAGAAAGAAATGCCCTCTTATTCACATGCTAGTATGGGTATCCCCAAATTCAGAAATGTTCAAATAACCACTGCTTCTAAACTCCATATCTCGTGCCCATTTCAGAAATACATTGGTTTCCTTGATTTCTATTTTTCACTCTTTATGTTTTACCAAATGAATTTCTGCACACTCGTTACACAATGAAAAACCATTGCAAGGTGCAGCTCAGTTATTGGCTCTGGGTACATAGGGTTCTGGGCAAAACCACAAGCCCTAAAAATCCCCACAACCAGAGGATCCACCGGACGTAATGGTATATTGCTTTAGAATATCTATCATAGGGAGAAGAAGTTACAGATGAAAACGGAGACACAAATGGCTGTTTTCTTCAACTCAATTTCAATATTGTTTTAATTCAACTGTTACGTTCTATAGGAAATCCATGAAGGATCTACAAAAACGACCCTTGCTGAATTAGGAATTTTGTTTACTTTTCAGAAATGTATAGCTTTCTGGGATCCACCCTTGGTATTACAGCCATTTCTACCACTAATTGGAAGGAGGTTGAAAGCACAAAAAGTAGGAAAAATTGGCTGCGTCTCAGTAAAATGCTAAAACTGTGTTGAAAAATATGTTTTTTTGATTCAAGGCTGCCTGTTACTGAAAGCTGGGATATTAGTACCACAAAATTTTCATTGATGCTGTTTGCAGGGAAAAAACTGACGCTTTCTTCTGCAGCACTTTTTCCCAGGAGGGAAAAGGGGCAGGGCAGCACGTGAAGTGGGGGCCAAAAAAATAAAAAAATAAAAATAAATACAACTTACCTTTTTCCGTGCCGCGCCACTCCATCTGCCCTGCTCTGTTCCGTCTTCCATTGCAGGCACAGGCTCCCGGCATGTCCTGCGTCCAATCCTACAGCTGCTTTTATTCTGCTGGCAGCATGAAAGCAGTGGTAGGTTTAGATGGAGCACCCAGCCAGGGCACTCGGAAGCCTCTGCCTGCTCTCTTCAACCCAGCAATGCAGTGGCAGGTTGGAGACAGCCTAGTGCGCATGTATGTTTGGCCGGCCTGAGACTTCCGGCCAAACATACATGCGCACTGAGGGGGAGTGCTGTGCTCTCTTCCTCTGTCCCTGTCACGCCCGTGGCCCCACCCCTTTTATAGTAAGAAACATAGTTTATTATGTTTTTACTATAACATTTTCCAGCTGCTGCTTACGAGGGGGTGAGCCGTCCCTGCTTTTTCCCAAAAAAAACAGAATGCAGCTGTATTCTGGCTAATTTCTCCCTCCTTTCAGGGAAATCCACAAACCCTGGGTACCTTCAGATTCCCCGGGATGTTGGAAAAAGGACGCAGATTTGGTGTAGATACCTTATGTAAACAACAAGTTATGAGGGTTAAAATGAAAACTATCCCAAATAGCCCCAAAAAAGGCCTATCAGCGGGGTTGAAAAGTTCTAGCAGAGAATGGGTTAAATTGGCCTGCCTTTGCACATTGCACTTGTAAACTCAAAATGTAATTGGGATTACAAATCCGAGGACTGGACTCCAGAAAACCAAGGAGCATCTGGAGGAGGGAGCATCTTCCCTGATTTCAATGGTCACTAACATGGTCATATGTTTCCAGACTCTTCATTGCGACTTTTATGTCATTGCCTCGCATTTTGCTGGTCCAAAGCATGTTTCTTTTTTCTTTTTAATTGGCATCATTTTCCACATTGGACATGCAAATTCAAACTTTCAATTGAAACTACGAGTTGTAGAATATAACGTGATGTTGGTTTAAGCCAGAGCTCCCCGACGTCTCACGAGTCATGTGGCAGAGAAACATAAAATAGAACGCCTTTTACATTTTAAAAGATAAAGGGAGAGGAGGAGTAGGGGTGAGGGCATGAGAGAGATAAAAGGAAGGATTATGATGAGAAGGGAGGGGCAAAGGAAAGAGAGAAATCTAGAAACAAATGAAAAGGGTTGAGCGTGACAAAGGTATAACGTGTAAAGTGAGGGGAGGAAAGGCAGAAGGAGGTGGGAAGGGGGTGGAATTCACGGAAGAAAAGACAAAGGGAAGAGGGAGGGGAGAGAGAGAGAGAGAGAGGTGGGAAATGAGGAGTGTGTGGAGAAGAGAGGTGATGAGGAAGAGGAGTTTGATGGAAAGAGAGAAACACCAAAGCAAAAGGGAACATGGAAGGAAGAGACACAATGAGATGTTGAAGAGGCCAGAGGAGGGAAAGACTGATTTCCACAATACAGTGTAACAGATATGTACCAAGCTTTCTCTGTCTATCGGTGTCTTCCTCATCATAAATTTGGGATTTTCACTCTCTTCATTTTTCTTTCATCACTTTTCTTGACACTAACATACTTTCAGACACTAAGTAACAATCTTTGGTATCGTGGTTTCTGTTTGTGTTACACACCTAAGATTCGGAAATATATATTGGTGGTATCATGGTGGTTTTTACACTCTTAAGACATAAACACTGTCATGACTATGCCAATCTATTACGAGACACTTCCTATTTTTATAGGCATATCATCTCGGACTCAAATGATATTAGGGGCAAAAACAAATTGTTTGAACTTTTGTCTTTTATCAGCCTTGATAAAGTCCCTTAGAGGACGAAACACGTGTCGGCTGAACTTGGATGAACTGAACTATCCTTCTATCAATTGGATGAAGACATTATCTTTCAGCTTTTCAATCTTCCAAGTGGACAATTTCATTCCTTTCATCAATCTATGGGACTGTATATGTTCTCTTTTTAGGGGATGAATCACCCGATGGTTGATGTGACATGTATTTTTGTTGGTGCATCCACTTAATTTACGAATAGGCTTTGTGATATGGAACTATAGTGATACTGTTCAACACTTTTTTATAAATTATTGTATAATAACTTTCTATGTCCACATTAAATCCTGTATTTATGATTTATTCAATTACTTAACTATGATCTTCTGCAATTTTCTAATGAATACTTATTACATTGATACCACCTTGATGGGAATTTACACCATGTTTCTTTCATATACTCAACGAGCCATAACCATCTGAAACATTATTCATAGAATGACATTACTATTCGTGTGCTCCATTCTTTCTTCTAACAGAAAAACAGAGTGAGACTGGAAAAAGAAAAAGGTGGGAGGAGGAAGAGAATAGTGAAAAAGATGGAACCAAGAGGAAGAAAATGAGTGATTTTAACGGAATGGGAGCGCAAGCTATTGGAAAAGATAGTGTAAGTATGAGAGTGGGAAGTCAAAGTATAGAGGAAAGCGACTACAAAGGGAGAGACGGAGGAGTAAATGGCAAATGATGGTCCAGAGAGGAAGGCAATGGAATGCTAGGAGTGTCCTGGGGTGTAAAGAGGAAAAGGATGGATAGTCTTTTTGTCAGTGACACCGGATCCTCAGGGTTTGCGCCTGTTCCCAATATGTCCACCTCTTGGCAGCTCCAAACTCTACTAGCCGTTATAGCACAGAGTTAAAGAAGGGCCAAGCGGGGGATGGGGTTTAGGTTGGGAACAGCGGGGAAGGAAACCTGTGGAAGCAAGAGTTAAGAACACAATAGCAAGGTCATTCACATTATTCTTCATGAACTTTGTTTTAACTCTTTATGCTCTAATAACATGAGAGATCAAGAACTTTTCAGTAACGTGACCTTTTTTTAATCATATACTCTGAACATTGAACTTTCTCAAGTTAATCCTTAGAATATCAATTGCATCACAACAAGAGTCAATGAGTACGTTCGCTCCCAAAGAATTAACTGCTATAGGATTCATGAATTATACTGTGGAATAGGCAAACTGACTAAACTTGTTTTGTCTAGAAAGATCACACTCTGTTTGATCTAAGTTTCAAGATTCAATTGCCCAGAAATTATTACACACCTTAGTGCCAGAGTGCGCATCAAGACTCAAGTACTTGGAATGATCGCACGCTCAGCCGATCTGAGCTGCAAGGGTTAATTACCAAGAACGAATCACACACAGTGTTGCTGATTCAACCATCAAGATTTAAATGCTTTGAAATGATTGCGCACTCTGCCGATCTGAACTGCAAGGGTTAATTACCAAGAATGAATTGTACACATTGTTGCCGATTCAACCATCAAGATTCAAATGCCTTGAAATGATCGCGCACTCTGCCGATCCGAACTGCAAGGGTTAAGTGTCAAGAGTAAATCGCACACGTGGTAAATCACAAACCCCAAAACTCAAATGTTTCTAGAAAACAGAGTCGAGGGCCTTCCCCGAACTCCGCCTTACCGCCCTGTTTGAAGATCAGCAAGGTAATAAGGACAGGGCAAGGAAATGTCCAAGTAGGCCTCCGGAATAGGAGTTCTGGAAAATGCTGCTGCTCTGCACCGGGACCTCTGAATAGTGAGCACTTGGAGCTGGGCTGGGTTCCTTAAATAGACCCAAGCCCCGCCCATCTGCCACACCCAGCCACATCCCACCAGGCTGCAGGAAAGGCTTGAAAATGAACCATACATTGCAAACCGTATTAATGACATTTCAAGATAAATACCTGCAATGCAAAAAGTTAATATGCAATATCAGCACACAATGCATGAATTATTACATTGCATAAGATTTGTCATTTTTCATTATGTTGCCTGTAGAGCGCGCAATGTCCTGGTGTTGACAGTTTTATACATAGTACCTTCTTTTTCTTGTGGTCTAGCAGTCTAGGAGGTTGAGGTAGGTAATTGTAGCAGGATCCACCAATTCTGAGGAAGTGCTAAATCTGGAGCTAATACACCAGTGGAATGTCCTTCACCATAGGAATAAAATGGTTGAAGAAACACTACCATAGACTGCCAGTGGTGGCTTGGGCTATTCTGTGTTCATGTGGCCAGCTGCTCTAAGCTGCCTCCAGCCTCGTCCCTTGGACCTGGCTCTTAACAGATAGAGATTCAGCAAGAAAGTTCCCACTTTCGGTTTACGCATGCACTGCTGCCCTCTTGCCCATGGCACCTACAGCTTTGACATGCCACTATTTCTCACTGAGCAACTGTCCCAGCATACTGAGGCCCTCTTGAGACCCTTCTAGACCATTACATTTCGGAAAACAGTAATTTGATAATAATCTTGTTACACAAATACACAAACCCAATTGCTTTGTATTCCACTCACAATAAAGTGTCACCCAAAGTGTTACAAATCAGGCATTGAAATGTCAAACATAAATGTACTGAAAATATGGCAATGTCAACGATAAGCAACTGAAAACGTGTGAGAGGGCGTAATTTAGTGTTGACTAATGGTGTGAACTAATGAGAATTAATACAAGTATTAATTGATGTGACTTTTGTGATGACATATTTAGTCATCAGAGGAGGGATTGAGAGAATGTAATTTAGTGTTGACTGATTGTGTTATTAATTAAATAAACTGATGTATGTTTAAACAGTGCACAAATGAACTTACATGAGCACAGTTTTTAAATGTGGCCTACACTTTACTAATGAAGGCACAATGTTACACAAATGTATTTCTGAAATAAACACACTGTAAAATGTATTTCGTATTTTACTAGCTCTGCCCAATGTTTAACTAATGATTTTATGAAATGAAAATGTTTTAGTTGAGAGACTGTGAAACGTTTACACTGCACATTTTAAATGCGTGTTTTCTTTCAGCTGAAAGCCACGTAGGGTTCAGTTAGTTGGACATATAGAGCAAAGTTTAGAATTTATGATGTGAAGGGGAGAAGTTATCTCATTCTTTCCCAGAGCTTTGCACAGCACATGAGAAATGTTCCTTAAGCTGCAACATATTTGTAACTTTCTTAGCTGATAACGTGCTGGGGAAAAACAATGGCATATGGTCTGCATTTTGTGAACACCGTGAGAAGCAGTTGGTGAAAATCTTTTTGTGTGAACAGGAGCCTGAAAGATGCCACATAAGAAAGCTGATACATTGTAGAACTTGTAGGAATTGTAATTGGTCCTTTCCTAGTCACCTTAGCAACTGTCTAATGGTAGACAATTTAGATATTTTCTGAGACATTAATAAAAAATCTCAAGTGATGAGGAGGCAAGTTCAGTCAGCAGATCAGTCTCTCTCACTCTGTCTCTTGCATGCTCAGCTTTCCCTTCAGTTGCTCTTTAGATTCTTTTCTGTTTCTTTTGTATTTCAGTTGCTTTACAATTCTTTTGCAGTCTTTTCTGTTCTGTTCTTGATGTTTACCGTTAGCTTACTGCTATTGATGGGTCAAGTACTTAAAGCCCACTTTTTACTGAACCATTTCCCTTATGTCACTGCCCATCTGAAGCTGACCATGAAGATCCTCTGCTGAAGAAAAACCTTGCTGCCTGCTGAAATCCAATTAAGGACAGGTAAAAAGGTGTATCTGTTTTTCTTGCAGTTTTTTAATGTTTTCCCATCTAGAAGCAAACCGGGGATTTTTGTTAGTGCCATATGTAGATGTATTCCAAATTATATTTTGGCCTGATTTTTCCTTTTGAACGAAGCCCAAACACGCGTAATCTGATTATGGTAGTAGATCAGTGTGCCAAAGATCCCAAATTTGACTGTTGTTTAAAGCTGATTGTTATTGATTTATCTGCCATAACTCAATGTATTCTGTTTCAATTATTCATTTGATATTGTTGCTATTCTGTACGATTATTCCTGAGTGCTTAGTAATTTTAGTTTTGCAGAAGCTCAATTTCTTTAGGAGATTTGGACAGCCCATGTTATTTGTGTATCTATATCATATTTGTCTGCGCTTGATTTACGTGACCTTAGCATTATTAATCTAGGGAAATAAATGTTTTGAACTTTACTAAACTGGTGTGGTGATTCGTGGCCACATAGGTCGTAGTGCGTTCAAGTTACTGACTCCCTATATGAATTTGTGATATCATTGATTGAAATTTTTATTGACGAGCTGTTTTGAGACCATACCCTTTCTCACTGTCAAAGTCCGAAGGTCCATGCGACCTCCCCCAAAGTGCCCCCTTATAGAATAAAATATCAACAGAAACATAAGTTCTAAAGGACGCCCCAGCAGTTTTGGTAGCCAGAGGATGGTTTTGTCTTTATAGTGAGAGGGTTTTGGTCCTCTCTTGGTAAGAGTTGGTTTTACCAATGCTTGTTTGAAAATGTGAAAATGTGAAATTTGGATTTGCCAATGCTTTTTGCGAAAAACTTGGACCTGCCAATGCTTGTTTGAAATGTTGCTCAGCGTTCCTATTGTGATTTTATGAATGGACTAGTATTTGCGCTTGCACAGTTTAAGCAAATTGTATGTGAATTGTGAAATTTGTGAGAACTAGGGAGTTTGCGTACTAAAACATAGTTTGTTAGGGAGTGTGCGTACTACAAAAGGTGTATGTAGGAAAGTCGTCGAACTACATTTGAGAGTGGCGCTTTGTGCTAAAAAATTACCCACATGGTTGTTGATGTAAGGACCCTGCGATGGTCTAAGACTCCGGAGTATTACAAATATATGAGATACTTGGTTGTTGTCGTAATTTGTCTGTTTTAGTAGGTCAAACGGTGTGGTTGACAAAAATTCCTGAGTTTGTGAGTTTTGAAGGGAGTGATAGTTTGACTCATATCAGTAATTCCTGAGGGCCCAAGGAGGATCTGGTATTGGTCAAGGGAAAAATATTCTGGTCGAATTTTACATGTGAGTCAGAGAAAGCTTCAGAATAAGTAGTTGCCAGAGCTAAATGCCGCAATCGAACCTTCTGTGAGTCTTCCAAAGTGATTGTGTTTGTTCCCTACCTGTAGTAAGCGGACAAATTGGTGTGTTTGTTTTTATTAATGCTCGCAATATTCCGCATTTAGTTTTGTAAGATTTTGAGTATCGGGAGGACAAGCCGCCAGACTTTGTCAGCTCGTGTACATGTGAGTGACCTCACATAGGTCTGCGCTGAGATAGGTTGGGTGGTGAAAAGTCTCACAAACGGATTGGTGGACAACCTTGAGAGACAACTGGTCTAGGGAGACAAGGGAAAAGGATTTTGGGATTGAATTACTTCCTGTTTTAAAATTAAAATTTGTCGTTTTGAGTCACATTTAAGCAAAACATGACATTTTTCAAAGCATTAAAGAATGCGCTAAGGGGAGATGAGAATATTCCAGCTAGAGTAGGAGAAATTTGACTGCCAGAAAGTACTCCAGCATACATCGTATTTGCGGAGAAAGGTACCAGAGCATGTCTTTGGGGAAAACATTGGTGCAAAATCACAGAGGAAGGGAGTTTAGCATTTCCTGTATATGGAACCTTTAACTTGAGAATATTACAGAATGTGAGACAAGTGCTGTATGATTTAAAACCTTTGCCGAGACCAGCACAATTTGAAGCTTTAGCCATTTGGAAATTAGTGGCCAGACAACAAGAGAAATTAAAATTTGAGAGAAGGGTGAGAAAAGTGGAAAAAACTTTAGCAGAAGCTAGATGGGACAACTAGTTAAAATGTTGGAGAACTGAAACTTTACAGGGAATTAAAATGTTTCCTGCAATTACACAGGAGACAGACAGCTGTGTCAAACAGAGGGCTAAAACAAAGAACAGAGTCTCTTCAGAGGAGGAGGGGTTAAAGTCAGCTGAGGCTAGAAAATCATTGACTTACGATGAGTCAGACAATGAGGAGTTCATATTACAGCTGATGAGGAATCGTCTTCCACCATATGCAGAACAAGAACCACTGTAAAGTATTAGTACTGATCCTTGTGCCCCAATGTCACTGCCGCTTGAGGGTATGCAGAGTCAAGTTCAAATAATTTACCCAAGAAATGAGAATGTTCAGACAAGTCCAGAAACATTAACAGTAGCAGTAGCAATTGGTCTAGTTGTTCTGTTGTTTTCCCAGGGAAATAATGAAAATAGCATACAGAGTATATTTACATCAAATGCACATATGGAGAGATTGAATGTTCATACAGGAGTCATAGCTCCACAGAACCAGACCCCAATGATCCCAACCCCCATGATCCAAACTCCAGCAAACCAAGCTTTTGACAGAACAGGTCCACTGATTGATTTGAGCTGCTCCAGGTCTTCGCAGATTCTGGAAACACCGAGAACCACACCTCAAAATATATCCGGGGTAGACAGTAATGACATTTCATTACAGGGGATGACAGCCCAACAATTGACAGATTGGCTAGAAAAGTTGAGCGAAACAAGGACGAGGACACTTACTGAAGGGGAGAAATCAATGAACGTACAATGCTTAAATTTGAGTTAGATGAAATAATTCAAGGAGGGATCGATGTACGTAGGATAGATACATACACTGAAGATGAACTACGTTACGCATGCAGAGTGATAACACACAAGGCAGGACTGACTCACTGAAAATTACACATCTGGCAGAGGAATATGTTGTAGATCTTGACAAAATGAGGCAGGTGAGGAGAAGGTAACAATTAGAATTTTACTCAAAGGATTTCGAGAACATGAGAATATCAGGAATGAAAATTCATATTAGGGAATTAATTCAATGTTTCCAACTATGGGGAGCATTAGATAAATGGGAAGAGATGGGTGAAGAAGAGAGACAAAAGGAAAGGGGAGCCGGTAAACAAGAATACTCCCTCGAATTTGAATGTACAACAAGCAGATAATAATTCAGTTAGGGCGTTTCCAATGAGAGAAATTACAGGAGGAAATTTTGTACATGTCCCTTGGAGCAGAATTGATATTTTGTCATTTACAAATGACTACCTGAGATTGAGAGAGAAGCCAGTGGAGTGGTACCAGAAAACAGATAGGTCTGTGAAACTTGCAAAGTTTCTGTGGGAGGACCTAAATACATTATTAGAGATTGTGGTTCCAGCCCACCTGGTGGTCGTATGTAAAAGGAGTGTAGATTGGCCAACAAAAGAGTCTCCACGAGATCCAGGCACAGGTGCGCCGTCATCTGAGGTAATGAAGTCGTACTCCAAAGTGATTGAGTTCCTGAAAAAAGGAATTTCCCTCAAGAGCATTGATTGGCAGAGAATCAATAGGATAGCACAGGAAGCGAAAAAATCAATTTATGCTTACTTTGAGAGATTGCTGAAAGTGTTTAAACATTATAGGGGAGCAGAGACAATTGAGCCGAAAGACATGATTCACTTGTGTTTATATTTGTTAAAGGTCTCAGACCTGAAATTAGCCAGATGCTTAAGAGTCATTAGATTTGTTGGAAAGCAAAACCGGTTGATGAGGTGCTGCAGTTCTCGAAATACTGTAGTGATGAGAATGATATGAAGCAGAAGAAATTGAAGGAAAAGGCAATGGTGATGCAGATCAAAGTGGCACAATCAGGGATGCAGGGAAATCTTTCACAGTAGCAAGAATTTACCCTCAGCAACAGGGAAACATGTTGTTTCAGAATCAGTCAAGAGGTAGAGGTCATGGTGGAAATGGAGGTGGTGATCGCGTCAATTCGAATGTGATGGTTAAGTCAGGTGACATGCAGGCAATGAAAAGGATGTTACCTTGTCACAGTTGTGGAAATTTCGGGCATTGGAAGCGTGAATGTCTGATGATGGTGCAGGATGGTGTAGTTACGCAGATGAATAAAAACAATCTTTTCACAAATTCGAAAGGTCCAAGAATGAGGGGTCAAAATGTTAATGTCCAAAGTAATCAGTTACAGATTCCTCAGCAAATGCAAAGTCCCCAACAGATGCAACCAATGCAACAACTGCAGATGCCACATTATCAGATGCCACAGACACAGTTAATGCAGCCTCAGGTACAAATGGCACCGAAGCAGCAAATGCAGATACTTCAAGATTCTATGGTCCAGCAGCGGACGATGATTCCTCATCAGTACATAGGTCAAAAGTTAAATCACAGAAATCAAACTGTAAAACAGTTTACACTTCACAGTGAGGATGAGTCGAATGATGAAGGGACGGGTGAGAGTTCAGATGAAGAAGAATGTGTGTTGGCAGCTTCATAAAGAGTGCATTAGAAGGGTCCCTATGTAAAAGGAAAGGTAATATTTCTAGTTGATACAGGAGCGCCACGCTCTACAGTAAGAACAGCAGAAGTCCTGAATGTACCACTTTCTGGGAAAAAGATCCAGATTGTAGGAGTAGCAAATCTGTACCAGTAACCCATAACGAACCCGATTATTGAACCTGTCCCTGTTAAAATTGGAAACTTGGAGTGAATGCATAAATTTGTAGTTTGTGACTCAAGTCCGGTCTCTTTGCTAGGAAGAGATTTAGGGGCATATTTATACTCTGTTTGTGCCAAATGTGCGTTCGGTGCAAACTGTGCACCATATTTAAACTTTGACGCCCGAGCCTGCGGACGTCAAAATTCCTCCGTGTGCATCATTTTTTGGATGCGGGAACCCGCCTTGCGTTAATGACATGCAAGGTAGGCGATCCCACCCAAAAAATGACTTTAAGGCCTGTGCTCCTTATTTATACTCCTGCATCATTTTGACGCACAGGATGGGGCGGGCTTTAAAAAACAGCACACAGCCTGATGTGCACCGTTTTTCAACGCCTGGGTGAGGGCAGGCATTAAGGGACCTGTGGGCTCACTTCCATGTTCTCTGACCATGGAAGGAGTCCAGAGATGCCCTTCCCTACCCCCAGGGACACCCCCTGCCACCCTCGCCCAACCCTGGAGGACACCCATGGATGGGGGGACCCATCCCAGGTAAGTACAGGTAAGTTGAGGTAAGTATTTTTTTGTTTTTTTTAAAGTGCCATGGAGGGCCTAATTCGCCCCCCCCCCCACATGCCACTGTGCCCAATGACCATGCCCAGGGTACAGAAGTCCCCTGGGAATGGCCATTGGGCAAGGGGCATGACTCCTGTCTTTGCTAAGACAGGAATCATTTCAATGGGGGTTGTGCGTCAAAAAATGGCAGAAGTAAGGTTTGAGGCATGATTTTTGCCTCAAACCTGACTTGCACCATTTTTTTACATACAACCCCCATTTTCCCCTACACCGGCGCTGCCTGGTTTGAGTCTTTTTTTTTTACTCTGACCAGTCCGCAGCGCCGGCTAAGGTCATTCCTTAAAAAAGGCACCAGCATGGCGCGTTGGAATGGCGTTAGCCGGCGGTAAAAGTTTTGACGCAAACCAGCGCCCGCGCTGGTTTGCGTCAAAAAGTATAAATATGGGCCTTATTGTGCAAAATGAAATTCTCAATCACCTGTTCAAATGGTGGGATTGCTATTCAGACAAATAGTGATGATGAGAATGATTCATCAGTGCAAACCGAATAAGATTCAGTTAATGAAGAGTTTCCACTGATTAGTTTCTATCCTGCTTTAACAGTAAAGAATTTTCCAACTGATTTACAGGCTACAGTCAATTTGAAAGTGTGGGACCTGTCTCAAAAAGATATTGGTCTGATCAAAGGACTTGATCCAGTCAAAGTCGTAGTCAAGCCTAATGCAGTTTTTCCACAAACCCTGCAACATCACATGGCACTAGATGTAGTAGGAGTAACTCCTGCAATTGAGGATTTTGAGAAACAGGGAGTTCTAAGAGAAGTGCTGAGCAGCCCATGTAATTTGCCTATTATGGATTTGCAAAAACAAAGGAGCAAATTCAGAATTGTTCAAGATTTGAGGAAAAAAAATGAAATAGTAATGAAATGTTGTCCAGTGGTACAGAACCCAACAGTGATTCTGTTTCAGATTCCATGTGATGCCGAATGGTTCACAGTGGTGGATCTTTCACAAGCATTCTTTTCTTTTCTTTTCTTCATGAGGATAGCCAATTTCTTTTCAGCTTTAAATTCTGTAATAAATTCTACTGTTGGTGTGGGATCCCACAAGGATTTTCAGAGTCACCGTCATTATTTAATCAGGTGTTGAAAAAGAATTTGGAACCATTTGAAATGCCTTTCCAATCAGCATTAATTCAGTACATTGATGATCGTTTGGTTGCTTCAAAGACGAGAGAAGCATGCAGGCAAGATACAATTGCTTCGTTGAATCATTTGGGAGAGAACAGACGTTAATTGTCCCCAGAGAAAATATAGGCCCGCATTACGAGCCTGGCGGTTGGTGATAAAGTGGCAGTAATACCGCTAACAGGCTGGTGGTAACTACCGTCAAATTATGACCATGGCGGTGATATCTCTGAAAGACAGCCAATGTACCACACCGACCGCCAGGGCAGAAACTACAGCCACCACGGTGGTAGCCACCTACAGCCAGACCGAAGAGAAAGTTCCGCCCACCACATAATGACATAGCAAACCGCCACCTTCTCTGGGGCGGTACCAACGCCATCAAAAGCCTGGCAGAAACAGAGCACAGAATTCAAAGGACTCACAATTGGAGACACAGGGAAGAACTAGGCTGCCTTGGAACCAGAACTGAAAGTATTTCCGATGATCTTCTACGTCATGCTCCTTCACGAACACCGACGCCAGTGAAGATGACGACGGTGAGCACAGCCTCCTAGCACACAAGGGAGGGGGGGAGGAAAACGACAGTGACACACACACGCACAATACCCACCCCACACACATTCACCATACACACAGCCAGCTGCACAAGAAAATAATTTGTCCCGGATAATTGGCTGAAAAATGCAAGGACAACAGGAATTGACTAAAGTGATTGTAATAAGATCAACATCAAAATTAATAAGTCGATGTGGGAATGTAACAGATATGTACAAATGTACAAAAAAGGGACACTGCCCAGTCCACAGTTCACAAGGGCCACATGACCACAGGGCGAAGTCCAAGGCCCGACTCAATCCCTGCACCAATAACACGGAGAGAACACTGCAGGGGCATCAGTTGGCAAAAGGCAGGCACCACGGGGGCACCTCAGCTGGATGCGGAAACAAGGCCACTGGGTTTGGAGGCGGCAACATGCCCATTGCTTTGTCCTGGGGAGTGCAAGGCCACAGTCTCTCAAGTGGGTGTCTTTCCCACTGGTTCTGGAGGGGGCAACATTCCCATTGCTTTGTCCTGGGGAGTGCAGGGCCACAGTCTCTCAAGTCAGTGTCTTTCCCACTGTTTCTGGAGGGGGCACCATGCCCTGTGCTTGGTCCTGGGGAGTGCAAGGCCGCAGTCTCTCAAGTGAGTGTCTTTCCCACTGGTTCTGGAGGGGGCAGCATGCACATTGCTTTGTCCTGGGGAGTGCAAGGCCACAGTCTCTCAATTGGGTGTCTTTCCCACTGGTTCTGGAGGGGGCAAAATGCCTTGTGCTTAGTCCTAGGGAGTGCAAGGCCACAGTCTCTTGAGTGTGTGACTTGCCCACTGGTTCTGGTGGTGGTAGGCCGCACAGCAGCCCATGGAGGCTGGATCATATGTCCACCTTTGGTGGTGGTTGTGGGAGGCTCCTGCTCAGCCCCTACACCCTCTGATGGCTGCACTGTGGTGGTGGTTGGGGGAGACTCCTGCTTAGCTCCTGCACCCTCCAATGGCTGCACTGTGGTGGTGGTTGTGGGAGGCTCCCACTCAGCCCCTGCACCCTCCGATGGCTGCACTGTGGTGGTGGTCATAGGAGTCTCCTGCTCAGCCGCTGCATTCTCTGACGGCTGCACAACCACTGGCTGGTGGTGGGGGCTCTGTTGCAGGCTCCTTACCATTCTTGCTGGCTGGTGCAGGCTCCTTCCCCTTCTTGCTGGCTGGTGCAGACTTCTCCCCCTTCTTGCTGGCTGGTGCAGGTTCTTTCCCCTTCTTGCTGGCTGGTACAGGCTCCTTCCCCTTATTGCTGGCTGGTGCAGGCTCATTCCCCTTCTTGCTTTCTGGTGCAGGCTCCTTCCTCTTCTTGGTGGCTGGTTCAGGCTCCTTCCCCTTCGTGCTGGCTGGTGCAGGCTCCTTCCTCTTCAGTATTTTTGGCCTGGAATCCTTTCCACCACGAGTAGATGCTGCTGAAACAGGGCCCTTGGACTGTTTGACTGAGGTGCTTGGCTGGGTCTTTGATACCCTGGTCATACGTGCAGGACGGTTGGAGGGGTAGGGAAGAGATCAATTGTGGAAAGGAAAGGCTTTCTAGGGACATTGGGGCGGGAAGAGGGAGAACTAATGGGAGTGGATGATGAGGGAGTGGTTGTTGGAGGTGTTTGCTGGATTTGGGTGCAGGTGCATGCGTGGTATGCTGTTAGTGGATGATGATGTAGTGCATGCAGATGTGAGTGTGGACGTAACTGAGTGGGAGGTGGAGGAGGAGGGGGAGACAGTGGGAATAGTGCATGTTGTTGTGCCTGCAAATGAATGGTGTTTATGTGAGTGCCTTTGGGATGAAGTGTGGTGCTTGTGTTTGCCTGTGACACTCTTGGGTGTTGTCTTGTGTGCATGCTTGTCTTGCCTTGTGCTTGGGATGGGTTGGGGTTGAGGAGAATGGGACTGGGAAGTGGCCTGACTGGGGCAGGGCCTGAAGGTGCCTGGGGCGAAGGAGATGCCCACCCTCCTGGGTGAGCGGGCATGGGCAACTCGCTGAGGGGCTGCTGGGAGGGCGGTGCTGGTACGGGCGTTGTGGCTGTACCTGTAGCTGGGGTGGTCACAGAAGTGTCCACCACAACCAGGGAGATCCCATGGGAGGAGGTCTGTGAGTCTGTATTGTCCCCTCCAGTCTCTGCCGTGGTGCTCCCCTCCGTCCCACTGGTGCCCTCAGCATCGGTGGACTCTGCCTACTGGGTCCTATGGGATGCAGCTCCCTCCATAGACAAAACAAGAAAGGGGGGGAGACAAAGGATACACTGGGTCAATGACTGCACCAACACCACCATTGGCGTACACAGCACCCTCACACACAGGGAACAGGCCTACGCACTATGCATTGCACTACCAGTGATATTGCTAGCCACCAAGGCATGAGGAGGAGCACACACCTCCAACTGCAGCACACCTGGGACCCACGCAGCCCTGTCCAGTAGTGGATGCTAACAAGCTAGGTAGGCAGTATTTCCCCTTCAGACCCTTACCCACCAGAGGACCTAAGCTGCAATGTCTGGCCTGGTCCAGGGGCACCAACTGACACCCACCCACCACCCGGATACCACCCCTACAGCGTTTCCTTCAGTGATGGCCACTGTACTCACCCACTTGTGGCTGCTGTGTTGCCCTCAAGCGCCCATCCAGCTCTTGTTATGCCACTGCCAGTATGCGGGCCATCAGAGGTGTCAGGGTCCAACGGGCACCCCTTCCTCATTGGGAAGCCATCCACAGCTGGACCTTTGCGGTCTTCCATGGCCAGCGTCTGAAGTCCTCCCACCGTTTGCAACAGTTGGTGCTGTGCCTGCCATAAACAACCAGGGTCCGCACCTCCTTGGCGATGACATGCCATATACCCTTCTTTTGATGGGTGCTGACCTGTAGAGGCAATACAGACAGGAGAACACCATTAAAAAAAACAGTCCAGCCAGTAACACAAATGACCCACCATACCTGTTTCCATCACTATTGGCACACACTCAACCCAGCCAAGAGGGCATCCCTCCCCCTTACACGATGCCTTCACGCACACCTCCATGCATCCATGCCACATGCATTGTGCCCACAGTGTACTCACCTGTTGGTTTGGAGGCCCATACAGCAGTCCGTACTGGGGTAAGGCCCCATCCACCAGTCTCTCCAATTCCTCTGAAATGAAGGCTGGGACCCTTTCCCCGGTCACACGGGCCAAGGTAGGTTCCAGATACAGGTCACATCAGCACATGCAGTGTAGGTCCTCTCCTATGGAAGGTCAGGAAACAAGTGAGGAATCAGATAGAAAATGGCGGTCACGTCCATGGCGGTGCATACCGTCACCACCGGCGTAGATCCCCATTAGCCACTGTACCCCATAGGGCCCAATAATAACCAATGAGGAATTGCACGGTGGTTCACGACCGCCTACCATCATGGCGCACAACGTCTGTGGCATTACCTCATTTCCACCTGTCCCTCCAAGGTACAGAAATAGGCATATACTTGACAAATTGCACTGTCCCATTACATGTTTACAGATTGCGGACTACTGTTGTAGCTCCATTGTTCAGTTTGTGACAGCCTCCTCACTCTTTTGCCCCTTAGATACCTACCACTGTGGATGAATAGGAGATGGAGACATACCCCTGTGCATAGACCCCTGGTGGACTTGGCTACAATGGAGGACAGGCACATAATACTCACCTGTAGATTGGACAGGGCCACAATCACAGAGCTGTGTGCACAATTGAAGCCAGACCTAATATCTGCTATCCGTCACCCCATTGGGATCCCCCCTCTTGTGCAAGTGCTATCAGTGCTCCATTTCCTGGCAACTGGTGCTTTTCACTTGACAGTGGGCTTGGCAGCAGGAACGTCACAGCCAATGTTCTCAATAGTGCTGACAAGAGTGTTGTCTACCCTGATAAAACACATGTGCAACTACATTGCATTCCCCTAGGTTGAGGATTTAGCCACTGTGAAGGCCAGGTTTTATGCAATGGGACATATCCCCATTATAATTGGGGCGATTGAAGGAACACATATAGCATTTGTCGCCCCCCTCCAGAATGAACAGGTGTTCAGGAATCGTAAGAGTTTCCACTCTATGAATGTGCAGATGGTGTGTTTGGTCGACCAGATCATTGATTCTATGTTGATTCTATGTACAGTTCATTTGCACTGGTTGTACCTGTTTCAATCAATACATATTTGAAATACATGACATACTCAAGATTGAGTTATATCAGAGGGTGTTTATTGTAGTGCTAATATATTTAGAGGGGGAAGTGCAATGGGAGGGGTGATGATGGAGGAAAGTCCAGGGTATTGTTCCAGTCTTTTCGTAGCACAGGTGCATTGTCCAAGGGGACATAGGAAGGGGAGCAATGGCAGTTCAAGGTGGACAGGGTGACTGAGTGGGACACAAGGGGACAATCCGGAGAGTCTCATTTCCTGGCAGGGGTCTTGGCAAGTGTCTCTGGCTTCTGTCTGGATCACAGGGAATGTTTGCGGGATGGTTCATCTTCTGCAGGGGGAGGAGTGCTGGTGGCCTGTGAGTCCTGTGGCGGGCCTCCTGGCCACTAGTGGCAGCGGAAGTGGAAGGCTGTTCAGATGACTGGCTAGTGGCAGGGGCCCGCTGGTGTGACACTGCCTACCTCATAATGTTGGCCATGTCTGTCAGCACCCCTGCTATGGAGATCAGGGTGTTGTTGATGGCCTGCAAGTCCTCCCTGATCCCCTGATACTGTCCCTCCTGCAGTCACCTGTTCTCCTTCACGTTGTCTAGGATCTGGCCCATTGTGCCCTGGGAATGTTGATAGGCTCCCAGGATCTCAGAGAGCACCTCCTGGAGAGTTAGTTCCCTGGTCCTGTCCTCCCCCTGCCACACAGCAGTCCTCCCAGTGTCCCTGTTGGTCTGTGCCTCTGTCCCCTGAACCGTGTGCCCACTGCCACTGACCCCAGTTCCCTGATTGTCTTGGGGGTGAAGTGTGGCCTGGGGTCCCTGGACAGGTGGGCACACTGCTGATTGACTTGTCCTGGGGACAGAGGTTTGGGTACGCTGGGTGGGTGCTGTGGTGTTGTTTCCTGATGGGGAGGCTCTGTGGTGGTCTGTGACTGGGATTGGGTAACCGGCTGTCCAGTGGTCCCTGATGGGCTAGGTAGATCGTCCACATCCTGAAAACCAGAGTTACTGTCACCACTGTGAGCCTCTTCAGTTGGGGGACTGGATAGTGCTGGCACCTCCTCTCCGGTGACATTGGCAGGGGTACCTGTGGGGATGTAAATGATGTATTATGTTTCATGTGTATAACATATTGGAGTTGCCCTGCCAGCTTTTACTTGTGTATGTTAGTGTATGGTGGGATTGTTAGTTCTCTATGCTGTGCATGCTTTTGTGATGAGTGTCCATGCAGGGCTGTGAGGGGTGTCCATGCATTGGTACAGCGTGCAGGGTTGGCATTGGGATTAAAGAGATGTGATGGTGGAGTGTGTGGGATGTAGTGGAGTGATGGGAGTGAAGGTGAGGGTATGTGATGGCATGCAGATAGGGGGGTGATAATTGTTGAAAGTTGACTTACCAGAGTCCAGTCCTCCTCCGACTCCGGCCAGGCCTTCAGGATGCAGTATTGCCAAGACTTGCTCCTCCCATGCTGTGAGTTGTGGGGGAGACGTTTGGGGTCCACCACCAGTCCTTCGGATAGCGAGCTGGTGTCTTGCTGCTATGGAATGTACCTTCCCCCGTAGGTAGTTCCAACTCTTCCTAATGTCATCCCTGGTTCTGGGGTGCTGTCCCACGGCGTTGACCCTGTCCACGATTCTCCGCCATAGCTCCATCTTCCTGGTTATTTATATCTGTTCACCTGTGCTCCAGATAGCTGTGGCTCTACCATGACATTTTTCTCCTCAGTGAAACCAGGGTGCCTTTGTGGTGCCATGGGTGTTCTGTGATGTGTGTTGGTGAAGGTGTGTTTGGTAATGCACTGGGGTGTGTGAAGTGGGATGCGTGAGGGATGTATGGGTGTATGTGGTGTGTGTATGTAGTTTTGACAGTGGTCTTGGTGTCAGTCTCGTGGCAATGATTTGTAATCGTAAAGGGTTGTGGGTAATGTGGGTGTGTGTTTTATTGTGGTGTGGATGTGGTGCATATGCGTGTCAGGTGTGTGTTGTTTGAATTGTCCAATGTGGTGGTGTTTTGTCTGTGGATGTCCATTGTGAGCGCAGCGGTATGTACCGCCAATGGTTTACCGCCGTTGAATGCCTGCCGTGGTGATTCATGTGTCATGATGTGGTGGGCGTTGTTCTGTTGGCGTAACGGTGTGGGTTTTGATACCGCCACTTTATCACTGACCTTTGGGCTGGTGGATTTGTGTCTGTGGCTGTATTCTGTCGGATTGGTGTGTGTGTGTCATAATATGGTGAACAGATATCTGCTGCCATGGTGGTAAGCTGGCGGCCGTCAGCGTGGTGGGAAGCAGGATTTACCGCCTGGGTCATAATGAGGGCCATAGTAATGTCAGAAAGAAGTGGAATATTTGGGACACCAATTAGAAAACGGTGCAAGGAAAGTTTCCAGCCATCTTACAAATGAATCCCCTGATTACTTAGCGAAATGTCAGGATGTTTCTGGAAGTGGTGAGCTATTGCCGACAGTGGATTCCTAATTTCTCTTTGATTTCGAAGCCTTTGCAAAGATTGGCACAGAAAGATGTCCCAGAACCAGTCCCATTCAATGAAGCTTGCATGAAAGCCTTTACTGAGTTGAGAAGAGAATTTGTACAGAGCACCTGCTTTGGGAATGCCTGACTACACGAAACCATTTATGGGTTTTTTCATGAGAGATTTTTGCACACTTTCTGTCCTTGTACAGGCACATGATGGAGTAAGCCGCCCAGTAGCATATTTTTTTGCTACTCTGGATCCAGTCGCATCAGCTTTACCTGGCTGTTTGCGATCTGTTTCAGTGGTTTGTGTTTCATCGTCCCAATGAGAAGGCATAGTAATGGGACATCCCATTACAGTTTTGGTCTCTCACTCTGTTGAAATCTTGCTAACCTGTACAAAACCCAACACCTGACTAACGTCAGGTAAACCAAATATAAGTCCCTTATACTGGGCTCACCCAATGTCACTCTGAAAAGATGTACAGTACTTAACCCAGCAATATTAGGCCCCATCAAAAATGTTGAGCCTGAAAATTTGCAAGAAAACAAACATGATTGTTCAGAGGTGACTGAATTGTGCGCGAAACCCAGACCTGATATTCAAGACAGCCTTTTAGAAGGGAATGACGATGGCTCCTGTTTAAGGGATAATACAGGTAACCTGGGAGCTGGATGTGCTGTGCGCACATTTTCTGGTATACTCAAAGCTTTATGGCTTAAAAGATTATTTTCTGCACAAGTTACTGAATTAGTCACCCTTACAAGAGCCTGTTGTGTCAGTGCACGAGTCAAAGTTACAGTTTTACTGACAGCCAATATGGTTTCGGAATAGTGCACAACTTTCGCCAGCTGTGGTCGCAGAGAGATTTCATTACCTCCTCTGGTGTCAGAAATGGCGATAGAATTCGTGATTTGTTACAAGCCCTACAGTTACCCGAGATAATTGCTGTGGTTAAATGCAGTGCACATCAGAGATCCACTGATGTAATTTCAAGAGGAAATGCCTACGCTGATCAAGTAGCTAGATATCCTGCCCCAAACTGTGTAACTATTACTGAAGAATGTCAGAAAATTGAGAATAATAAGGAAAATGCTCATTACCTATCAGCCACAGTTGACACATGGGATGAAATAAAAAATTTGCCAACAACTGATGTGCAGTCTCAAGAGGCAAAGAAAGAGACTATAGAGACGGAGACAGACAGTGCAAAACGGTGAAGATCCAGGAACACCTCTGAGAGATGAAATAGAGGTTCCTGAAGTTGCTGGAGAATCAGCAAATGTAGCAGCAGAGTTCAGTCAGAGGAGAACTCTCTCAGAAGCAGGCAAGTGGGAAGATCAGTTGAGACGTATTACGTTTCCTGAAGTGGCTGATGAAGGAGTTGATTTGGATCAAAGTCATACCGATTTGACTCCTCCGGATTTGGCAGATGGTGCAGGTACATCACGTCAATGTGTAAGGCCTGCAGAAGAAGTAAGTCCAGTTTCGCAAGAGACACTGGCCCTCATTACGACTCCGGCGGGCGGCGGAGGCCGCCCGCCAGAATTCCGCCCTCCGTAATACCGCTCCGCGGTCAGAAGACCGCGGAGGGTATTATGAGTTTTTCCCTGGGCTGGCGGGCGGTCTCCAAAAGACCGCCTGCCAGCCCAGGGAAAAACTCCCTTCCCACGAGGATGCCGGCTCGTAATAGAGCCGGCGGAGTGGGAAGGTGCGACGGGTGCTGTTGCACCCGTCGCGTATTTCACTGTCTGCAAGGCAGACAGTGAAATACATTTTGAGGCCCTCTTACGGGGGCCCCTGCAGTGCCCATGCCTTTGCATGCCATGCCCCAGGGGCCCCGTGACTCCCCCTCCCGCCATCCGGTTCCCGGCGGGAGAACCGCCAGGAACTGGATGGTGGGAGGGGGAGTCGGAATCCCCAAGCCGGCGCAGCAAGCTGCGCCGGCTTGGAGGATTCCTTGGGGGCAGCGGGAAACCGGCGGGAGACCGCCGGTTTCCCTTCTCTGACCGTGGCTAAGCCGCCGCGGTCAGAATGCCCCGCGGGGCACCGCCGGCCTGTCGGCGGTGCCTCCGCGTCCAGCGGCCCTGTCGGTTACAAACCGCCAGGGTCGTAATGAGGGCCACTGTCTGACAAATCACTGAAAGAAGACAAGTGGCCTAAGAATGAAAAAGTTCCTGATGTACTGCAGACAATAAGTGAAGAGCCAGACGCAACATCAAGAGCAAATACAGGTGATGATCTGAGTGAAGAAGAAGTACTTGCAAATAGAAGAAAGAAAAGGAAGAATGTTGTAAATAGAAAGTAACCGGGTCCAGAATGGGCGTATTGGACAACAGATGAGTGGCAACAAGAATTTGCCTTTGTGTTTTGATCATGACTTTCCAGATCGGGATTTTGGAACTTGAATTTGCCTTTGAGTTGAAATTTTAAACTAAAGTACCAGCTGAACAAGAAGAACATTACATGATACAGGTGCAAATGAAGGTCATTGTTTGAAAGACTATGATCTATTGAAAGAGATTTTGAAACCTGATTTTGAAACCTGATTTTGACAAGTTGAAACCGACTTTGACAAGCTGCTGAACTGATTTTTGACAGCAGCCCAGAAAAAGAACTGAAAGCTGGGAGCTGTAAATATTCGTAAAGTAAATATTTTTGTTTTAGATTTTTGCTGCATTGCTGTTTTGCTTTACTGTTGACAGAGCTGAAATACACACACACTGAAAAGAATCTCTGGAATGCACCTCTTAATCTAGAGAATACATTTATTAAATCATTCTGCAAGGCTCGTAAAGGAAGGTCAGTACAACTGAAAGTGCACGTTTAAAATGTGCACAATAATGAAATGAAAACATGTACAAAGAATCTTCAATCTATAAACAACAAATATATATATATATATACATATATATATAAACACAAAGATACAAATACATATATATATATATATATATATATATATATATATATATATATATATATATATATATATATATATATTCATACACAATGCAAAGCAAATAATTAGTAAATATTCATCACCATGGGGCATAGTTGCTCCTTCATCTTTCTCTAAGTAGCTTCAAGTCGTAGACCCCCAAGATCAACTGTGAAGAGAAAAAAGATCTACCCTCACGAGACGACAGGCGTCAGCGTCCTGACCTTGAACACAGGTCTCTGAATCTCCCCACCATCAATCCTGGGTCTCTTATATACCTTAAACAAGCCAGAGAGGAGATTTCCAGAAACCTCCCCCCGCGCTGTGCAATTTGTTGTTAAAAAATGCTGGCTACTTCAAGTCAGTTTTTAAAGAAACACGTTGGAACTGCCCAAAAATCCCAAGGTGCCTCTCCCAAAACCAAACCGTTCCCTGCCGTACCATAAACAAGATCCTAGCACATTCTTATCAGCCTAACTCCCCCATGTTATGCCTTAGCTCTTGATGAGAAAGAACACGCACACACAGAATAAAAACATGAGCAAAAACATGTTGCATAACATGGGCATGGAAAAATACTTGCAGCTTTTAACATAGCGGTGAAGCTAAGGTTAAATTAAATACAAAATGGAGTCTGCCGCTGGTGACCTCTAATGTGACGGTGGTCAAGCTAAGCTAAGTGCAACGTGGTGCAACATGGAGTCAGTGATCAAAACACAAATATCATTACACTCCACCCTTTGACCAATGACTTGAATACCCTATAGGTCTAAAATCAACTTTTTTCAGTCTTAATATTGCAAGCAAATTAGGAATACGTTGTACACAGCAACATAATGATATAATAAGAACTATTACCGTAAGAATTCGACCCAAAATCTTGCGCAATCGCCCAAAATCAGGTAACCACTGAAACAACCAGTCCCACCACCCTTGATCCACATTCTATTTTACTCCATTCACTAGTGTATGTAGTGTATTGAGGTGGGCCTGGATAGATTGAGAGTGGTCTTAAAGGTTAAAAGAACACATGCCTCCAAATTCTGCACACCTGTGATTATGTTTTAACAACAGATAGTTTATGGCGGCCCCGTTTTGTAATGCAGCTTTTCTAGTACTGCGTACATCCAGTAAAAAGTCTTATAAAGCAATATAAGTGTGATTAATATTTTTAACTATTAGACATGCTAAACTGTTGTTCAGTCTAGTATTATATACAGCTAAACCAGGCACGCCTACTATAGAAAGCCTTAAGCTAATATATTCGGATTTCGATAAAAATTGAATATCTGAATCACAATCTTCACTTCCATAGTGACTCTAGGATAACAAGTATGTATAGAGTTAGATGGAAACAACATGAGTCATAGGTGTGCAAAAGTACATGGTCCGCCTGTTATGTTGGCTGGAAGTAGGTAAAAGTGAGGTTCCCACAGGAGAACAGCCAACCAACTGGCAACTTGACATGTTTAATGAGACTGGCAGCAGTCACCAAATGATGACAAGCCATGTGATTGGACATTAATTTGCAATGTTAATGTTGATCCATTTGGTAAAAGCACAAAACTTTGTGTTCCCACGGCATGTCTTGAAAATTTGATGTTTT
Organism: Pleurodeles waltl; assembly: GCF_031143425.1. NCBI lineage: Eukaryota > Metazoa > Chordata > Amphibia > Caudata > Salamandridae > Pleurodeles > Pleurodeles waltl. The sequence goes on along the minus strand of NC_090445.1, from coordinate 1,678,024,201 downwards.
CTTTTCTAAATGCAATTGAATGGATTTCCCAACATCACTAGGATTGCAGGACATGCAGTAACTCAAGTCACCGGAAGTAATGATGTATGTAATTATCTGAGTGAGATTGTCCCACTTCTCATCGATTGCTTCTTGACAGTCCCTGCAGTACTCATAGGGACCGAAATGAGCTTCCACATCGTGTTCTTGCACATCTTTATCCTGGTTAGTGGCATTGAAAATTTCTAACAAGATGCTTGTTAGTGTTGGTATGGCAATTAAACAGCTCGACGAAACATCCACAGTACGTCTCATGGTGCCCATGCAGAAATCAGATCTGTTGAGCGCGGTCTGCACCAAATGAATCTATATGTTGTCATTCAGATGCAGAAGGGATGTTCTGTGATGTGATTGATCGATCAAGTTGAAGTTGGGGGTGTTGGGTCCCTCTCGGCCCCACACGCACATGCCCGAAAGGAGACCACATGGCACACTCACGGCAAAGGCAAGCTGTAGTATGATCTGTAAAAGAAACAAGCATGATCATTCTCAGAAATAACATTTGTCAGCTGGGATATGTTCCCATTTTTCCTTTCCTGGTTTCATGATCAGCAGGACATTATTGAGGCTCTTTGCTATATATTCTGCAGGTTCTGGAGGGCCATTTGGGGATTCTACCCAAACTTTAGCACCAGATTCTTTGTTAGTTGAACCAAAACCTCCCTCCCCATGTACAGTAAGAAGGGCTGGGGGGAGTCCCCTTCCTCACCAATCCTCCATACACTGGAATTATGACAAGTTGGGAAATTCTGTCTCCGATCTGTATGAATAAATCAGCTTCCCCGCTATTCAACAGAATAGCTTTGATTTCTCTTTAGTATCAATCACTCCCCCAAAACCTGAATACCTTTGAGGGCCAACCCAGATCTGGGAGCAATCAATCCGAAATGCTCTGGGGGAATCTGTATTCCAACACCTGTCTCACACAGTGCCATCTCTCGTGGTTTCAGTCTGTCAGCTTGTAAAGCATGTAAGTCAAGACCTGCAGATTCGGGTGTGGCTTTGTAAGGAGCTAAGGCTCCTGGTTTTATTTCCCAGTACGTGATGGTGTTGGTGGCCACATGTGGTTGTCTCTCAAAGCTTGGGTTATGATTCGCATCAGTGGTGTTTCAGCATTTGTTAATGGTCTGTAATTTAGAATCTGGAGGGCTTCATTAAAATGCTCTCTCCAGTTTTTCAAAGTCCCATCAGATAATTTTCAAACTGAGCTTTCAGTAAGCCATTCATTCTCTCAATCAGTCCTGAGGTTTGTGGATAATACGGGATATGATATATCCACTCAATATTGTGCTGATACCAGTAGTCTTGCACCAATTTTCCTTTGAAGTGGGACCCATTGTCACTCTAGACCTGGAGTGGTACTCCATAGTATAACATTACCAAGTCCAAAGTTCTGATGGTGTTGTGCTGAGTGGCACGTTTACAAGGGACATCAATCAAGTATCCAGAGTAAGTGTCCACTACGTCCACTACGGTGCAGGCGTATTGACACCTGCAACTAATTGGTAGTGGTCTAATGTAATCAATCTGCCATATCTGTCCAGGCAACCTTCCTCTCCACAATTTACCTTTAACAGTTTGCGGGACAGATCTCTGTTGTGTGTCCTGACAAACAGGACATAGCAAAATCACAGATTTTAGCAAATCTAAGGGAATGTGCTTCCCTCTAATCTCTGCCCACCTGTAAGTGGCTTTTTCTCCCAGGTGTCCACATTTTTGGTGCGCCCATTTAGCCATCCCCACCAAGTCAGAATCCTGTGTTGCCACTTCTGCCTCTGAGATTTTGGCTTTGTCATCTGCAAGGGAATTGAACCAGCGTTCTAGTGTTTCAACTGGCCTATTAGCATCTACATGATATACAGTAACAATACTTTGCTTTAGCATTTCCCAAATTTCTTGCCACAACTCTTTGCCTCACACATCCTTTGAGTGGATGAACCAGTTATGTGCATGCCATGTGGGAAGCCAAGTGTCTAACCCATTGGCATTGGACCAAGAATCAGTGTAAATATGACAATTTCCAGTCAGCTCTTGCTTTAGAGCCAGATACACAGCGTACAACGCTGCATATGGTTACTTTTACCTTCTCCCGTAGTGGTCAACAACTTTTTGGTGACTGGATTATATGACACCGCTTTCCAATGTCTTTTGGTACCCACATATTTGGATGAACCATCAGTAAACCATGCATGCTTCCTATCCTCAGGGGATAAGGATTCAAATGGCATATCCCATCACACTGTGACTCTTTTACCTGTGGTACCTCCTGCACCCTCTCCTCATCCTGTACAGGAGCTTGTGATACCTGTTCATGTAGGGCCACAGTGCCTGTTGGTCCTATGCGAGCCCTGTCTTGTATGTACCATTTCGAATGAATGATACTTGCTTCTTGTGCATGTCCTATACGGTGAGATTTAGGTGAACTCATCACCCACTGCATTATTGGTATCTCAGGTCTCAGAATTACATTATGACCTAGTGTTAATTGCGCAGTATCTACTAGAGCCCAATAACAGGCCAAAAGATGTTTTTCAAAGGGAGTATAGCGCTCTCCAGAGTCAGGTAGTTTCTTAGTCCAGAACCCCAGGGGCACCCTCGTCCTTCCTTGTTTTTGCCACATACTCCAATTTGCATATTGTCCCTGAACAGTTACATGCAACTCAATGTCTCCCTCCTACACTGGCCACAAGTCTAAAGCCTGTTGAATTGCTTCTTTTGCCAAATCAAAAGCACAATGCTGCTCTTCACCCCATTCAAACTCATGTTTCTTCCTCATCACTTTGTACAGAGGGGCCAAAATCTGACTCAAATGAGGGATATGTTGTCTCCAAAAACAATCCAATTAATCTCTGTGTCTCCTGCTTAGTGCGAGGAGTGGCAAACTCAAGAATCTTTTGCTTTGCTTGCGGCAACACCTCTCTCTGCCCCTGGTTCCACTGAATCCCTAGAAACTTCACTTTGTGAGAGGGTCCTTGTGTCGTGTCTGAGTTAATCATCCACCCTTTACTCAGCAAGAGTTCCATCACCTACTCCAACTGAGTCTGCACCTATTCTTCTGTCTCTCCCTGAATCATCACATCATCAATTTAATGGGCCAATTGCACGCCTGGAATGACAGATACTTCATCCAGGTGCTCTGCCATCAGCCGGTGACAGATGGTGGGACTATGTATGTACCCCATTGGCAAAGATAGCATCCGGAGTTGTCTGTCGGCATGGGACAGCAAGAATTGTTCTGACATGCTGACGGCAAAGGTATGGGGAAGAACGCATTGGTGATATCAATGGTGGCGTACCATGTCCCTTTATGTTTCTGTATTCCTTCAATTAAAGTGATGGTGTCTGGAGCTACGGCTGTCAAAGGGGGTCTATGTTTATTCAGCTTGCGGTAATCAATTGTCATTCTATACTGCCTGTTATGTTTACGCACGGGCCATAGGGGATTGTTCCATTCAGTAGTAGTTGGAGCTATTACACCAACTATTACACCAGCCTCAAACATGTCTTTTATGGTTTCATGTATTTCATTATGCCCTCCCGTAATGCAATACTGTTTCAAATGAATTACCTTGATTGCCCGGGGCATCTTTACTGTGGGTTTCTTCAAATGACCTACTCTCATGGCTGCCACTGAAATGTATCTCTTTGTTCCAAATTGATAACAACTATCATCCAGATACAAAGTAATTCCTTTCAAAATGTCAGTGTACACTAAAAGAGGCACAACCAAAACAGTATATTCTCTTTTTAGTGTTCTTCCTATTTTTATTTGTACTGTAGTTTGCACAGTGGGGGCCTGCCTTCCCCCCAACCCTCTGATGGTGTTATGCTGTCCATTCAACTTCCCAGGGTTTCTATAAATCAAATAGTCCGCAGCCGGGTGTCAACTAAGGCTCGAACTTTTTGCACATTTTTATGTTTCCAATGTAGTTCTAAATCAACATGAGGTCTGTTATCTCTATGAGTCCAACTTTGTATCGGAGCTTGGCCAGTTTTCTAATCTGATATAAACCGGTCAATTTTTGCCCAAGTGAGGTCTGGACATATGCTTTCCTATTTGCAAGCAGGATCGCCTCCGTCCCTGTTCTCAAAAGTTAACCAGTCACTGTCCAGATTTTCCTCTCTCTCTCTCGCGAGGAAACACTTCTATCGCTTTCTTTGCCTTCCTCTGGTAACAGTGGCTGTCTTTGTGTTCTACGTTTAGTATCTTGCTTGTTTACCTTTCTACTACCTTCCTTACAATCCAAACCCCTTTTATGGTACATCTCCCACAAGCTTTTGGTATCTATCCCATCAATCTGCTCTTTGCTGACACCATCTTTTAGTAATGCCATAACATGTCTCTCCTGGACACTCTGGCCCTCATTACAATCCGAGCCGAGATACCGTGACCGCGGCGGTAATCCGCCACAGGTATTATGACCCACACAGAGAATACCGCCATAATACGGACACCCACAAAGTCCGCCACACCAAAGGTCAGTGATAAAATGGCGATAGCAAAACCCACACCGCTACGCCAAGAGGAATACGCCCACAGTATCACGATCCACGAATCACCACGGCGGTCTTTCAACACGGTAAATCATTGGCGGTACGCACCGGCACGCTCAAAATACACACACACTTACAAAACTACACAACATTGGACAATTCAAAATACACACACCTGACACACATACACACACCACACCCTCACACTCATACCACTATAAAACACACACCCACACTACCCACAACCCCTTACAACAAAAAAAGAGACCAAACACAGAGAGACAAGCAAAGAGCACACACTCAAAAGAGGCACAGAACACCATCACCCATACACCATCCACGCACATCACAGTATACACCCCAACACCTCACCCCACACATCACCTCACACATCCACACACATATCACTCAGACCACATCCATGGCACCCCAAAGACACACCAGGTTTTCTGAGGAGGAGCTAAGGGTCATGGTGGAGGAAATTATCCGGGTAGAGCCACAGCTAATCACAGGTGCAGCAGACGTCTATTGCTAGGAAGATGGAGCTATGGCGGAGAATCATGGACAGGGTCAACGCCGTGGGACAGCATCCAAGATCCAGGGATGACATCAGGAAGAGGTGGAACGACCTACAGGGGAAGGTGCGTTCCCTGGTATCCAGACACCAGATTGCTGTACAGAGGACTGGCGGTGGACCCCTACCACCTCCCCCACAACTAACAACATGGGAGGAGCAAGTCTTGGCGATCATGCATCCTGAGGGCCTCGCAGGAGTAGCAGGAGGACTGTACTCTGGTAAGTCAAATCTTTACTACTATATCCCCCACCCTACCTGCATCCTATCACATACCCCCACCGTACTCTCACTCCCATCACTCCTCACCTCACATATACCTCACCATCACAACCCACCCATCCCAATACCAAGCCCTGCATGCAACAACAATGCATGGACATCCATCACAGACCTGCATGGACACACATCACCACAGCATGCCCAGTAGAGAGACTCACCCAGCCCACACAATCAGCACTCACACAAGGCCAAGGCGACAGGGAAAGCACAATTATAGAGGGAAACACACCCATTGCCCAAGCTGGCACACACAGATACAATAACAATGCATTTGCATCCCAACAGGACCCCTACCCAACGTCACTGGAGAGTGGGTGCCACCAACAACCAGCCCCCCCCCAGAAGAGGCCCACAATGATGACAGCAGCTCTGCACGCCTGGATCACGATGACCAACCTGGCCCATCAGGGTCCTCTGGACAGTCGGTTTCCCTGCCACAGTCCCAACCCACCACAGAGTCTCCCCCCTCAGGAAACACCAGCACAGCACCCACCCAGCAGGCACATGCTACTGTCCCCAGGACACGTCACTCAGCAGTGTGTCCACCACCCCGTACAGGGACCCCAGGCAACCCCACTAACACAGGACGATCAGGGACCTGGGGTCAGTGGCAGTGGACACACGGTTTAGGGGACAGAGGCACAGGACAGCAGGGAAGCTGGGAGGACTGCTGTGCGACAGGGGGAGGACAGGCCCAGGGAATCCACCCTCCACAAGGCACTTTCCAACATCATGGGAGCATACCACCATTCCCAGGAGACCATGGGCATGGTACGGGGTGCTGGCTGACATGGGCAAGACCATGAGGGAGGCAGTGACACAACAAATACTGATACTAGCCAAACCGAGGAACAGCCTTCCACCTCTGCCGGCGCTAGTGGACAGGATGCCCCTCCACAGGACCAACAGGCCACCAGCACCCCACCCCCTGCACAAGGAGAACCACCCCACAAACGGTCCCTGCGATCCAGGCACAAGACAGAGAACATTGCCAAGAACCCAGCCAGGAAATAAGACTCTCCTGATAGTCACCCTTCTGTCCCACTCTGTTACCCTGTCTAATTTGGACTGCCATTGCTCCCCTTCCTATGCCCCCTTGGACAATGCACCTGTGATACCAAGAGACTGGACTCTACCATGGACTTTCCTCCACCATCACCCCAGCCCCTTGCACTTACCCCCATTCTATTTTGCACAAAAAATATACACCATTCAAATATAAACCATACTGGAGTCAGTGTAATGATTGGAAAGATGTATTCTTACAACATTCTCAAAGCATTGCAATGTCTATGTTCATTGAATTTTACCAATGTATGACAGTAGGTGGGCAGCAGTACATATAGCAGGAGCCAGAATGGGGTACACCGATCTGAAAAAAGTGAATCAAAAGGGAACAGTCAGTGACCATAGACAGAGGGTAAGAGGCTGGCATGTACAATGTCTAAAAGTATACTGAAATGTAAAGTTGAGTTACAGTATCTTACCTGTGTGTCACTGGAAGTACTGCTGTATAATGTTTGTTCTGTTGTCCACATCTTCTTCATCTGCCTCCACTTCCTCACTGTCCACAGGCTCCACCGCTGCCACAAGACCATCACCAGGCTCATCCTCCAGTAGAAAAGGCACCTGGCGTTTCAAGGCCAGGTTGTGCAACATGCAGCATGCCACGATGATCTGGCACACCTTCTTCGGTGAGTAGTACAGGGATCCACCTGTCAGATGGAGGCACCAGAACCTGGCCTTCAGGAGACCGAAGGTCCTCTCAATAATCCTCCTTGTTCGCCCATCTGCCTCATTGTAACGTTCCTCTGCCCCTGTCCTGGGATTCCACACTGGGGTCAGTAGCCATGAGAGGTTGGGGTAACCAGAGTCACCTGCAAATATTGAAGGACACCTGTGAGACACACACTAACCCTTAGGGACAACCACATACTCAGACCCCTACTGATACTGTGTGGGGACCTTGGGCTCACCTATTAGCCACACCCGGTGCCTCTGGAGTTGCCCCATCACATAAGGGATGCTGCTATTCCTCAAGAAATAGGCGTCATGCACTGAGCCAGGATATTTAGCGTTCACATGGGAGATGTACTGGTCTGCCAAACTGACCATTTGCACATTCATCGAATGATAGCTTTTTCTATTGCTGTAGACCTGTTTATTTCTGCAGGGGGGGACAAATGCCACATGTGTACCATCAATGGCACCAATGATGTTGGGGATAAGTCCCAGGGCATAGAAGCCAGTTTTCACTGTGGCCAAATCCTCCACCTGGGGGAAGACGATGTAGCTGCGCATGTGTTTCAGCAGGGCAGAATACACTGGTCAACACGTTGGAGAACATTGGCTGAGACATCCCTGATGCCATGGCCACTGTAGTTTGAAAGGAACCACTTACCAGGAAATGGAGCACTGACAGGACCTGCACTAGAGGGGGTATTCCTGTGGGCTGGCGGATAGCTGACATCAGGTCTGGCTCCAATTGGGCATACAGTTCTTGGATTGTGGCACGATCAAGTCTGTATGTGATGATAATGTGTCTGACCTCCATTGTCGACAGGTCCACCAGGGGTCTGAACACCAGAGGATGCCGCCATCTCATCATCTGCGGTTGTAGCCTATGGAGGAGAACGGTGAGCAGAAGGTCATTTTCCACATAGATAGCACAACTGTTTTTGAATTAATGCCACAGAAGCAGTGTGTGAATTCCAGAGTCAGTATATGTGCCAATATGTGCTGTGACTCAGTTAGGTGCCATGCCATGTGCCCCCCTGAAATGGCGGCTGCCTAACTTGTGAGGAGGGACAAGGGGAAATGAGGTAACTGCACTGGCGTTGTGCTGCACCGCGGTAGGCGGTCGATGACCGCCGCGCAACTCCGCATTGGTTATCATTGGGCCCTATGGGTCCCAGGAGCCAATGGCCATATACGCCGGCGGTGACGGTACGCACAGCCGCAGACGTCACTGCCATTTTCTATCTATTCACTCACTTGCTACCTGACCATCAACAGGAGAGGACCTACATTGCAAGTGCTGCTGTGACCTGAGTCTGGAAGCGACAATGGCTAGAGTGTCTGGGGAAAAGGCCCCTGCCTTCACTGTGGAGGAGTTGGAGAAACTGGTGGATGGGTTCCTCCCCCACTACACGTTACTCTACGGTCCTCCAGACAAACAGGTGAGTACACTGTGAGCATGATGTGTGGGCAATGCCTGTTTGGAGTGGTGTGGATGTAAGCCACATGTTGGGGGGTGGTAAGGCGTCCTGGCCTGAATGCTGCATGAGAGGTAGTCAGTGTATGTGCTTCAGGGCATGGGTGGGAACTGGTGGGAAATGAGTATGACGGTCCGGACGGGTGAGTAATTACATTTTCCGCTGTCTTTTCCCTCTAGGTCAGCGCCCACCAGATGAAGGGTATTTGGCGTGCCATGGCCAAGGAGGTGCGGACCCTTGGGGTCTATCACAGGCGGAGCACCCACTGCCGCAAGAGATGGGAGGACCTGCGCCGCTGGACCAAGAAGATGGCGAAGGCCCAGCTGGGGCTGGCCTCCCAACGTGGAAGGGGTGCCCGTCGCACCATGACCCCTCTGATGTTCCGCATCCTGGCGGTGGCCTATCTGGAGTTGGATGGGTGCTTGAGGGAATCACAGCAGCCACAAGGGGGTGAGTACAGATTCAGAAAGCTGACTTGAGGTAGCTGGGTGGGGGATGTGGGCTGTGGGTGCCCCTAGGTCAGGGCGATCATGGCAGGGTAGGTCCCTTGTTTGCAGGCTCTGAAGCACTCCTACCCCAATGGTACAAGTGGCCAACTACTACTGGGCAGGGTCCTGTGGGTGTCAGGTGTGCAGATGCCGGTGTTCGGCATTGTACCTCAAGGGCTGGTGACTAACTTACTGACTGGTTGGGCATGGCCTAGTGCTTAGGGCAGCTCAGTGTGTGTTGTGTACGCCAACTGTAGTGTTGTTGCTGGCATTGACCAAGTGTATCCTCTGTCTCCCCCCCTTCTTGTATTGTCACCCTGTCCTTGAGTGCATTAGCATCATCTGGCGGAGGAGCAGAGGCACCAGCGACGGAGGGAGCTGTATCCCACATGGCCCAGGAGGGTGAATCCACTGAGGGTGAAGGCACCAGTATGACGTAGAGCGAGGGGAGCTCCATGACGGGGACACAAGGGGATACCAGTGACAGACTCCTCCTCCGATGGAAGCTCCCTGTCGGTGGCAGACACTTCCGTGCCCACCGAACAACAGATACAGCCGCCAACCCCCTACCAGCACCGCCCTCCTAGCAGCCCCTCAGCGTGGTTCCCGTGCCTGCTCACCCAGGAGGGTCGGCATCTCCTTCACCTCAGGCACCGCCCCTGTCAGCCCTGCTGCCCTCAGTGAGGAGGCTATTGACCTCCTGAGATCCCTCACTGTTGCGCAGTCAACCATTCTGAATGCCATCCAGGGTGTCGAGAGGCATTTGCAACAAACAAATGCATACCAGGAGGTCATTCATTCTGGCATGGCGGCCCAACAGAGAGCATTTCAGGCTCTGGCCTCAGTACTGATGGCAGCCATTGTCCCTGTGTCCAGCCTCACCCCTCCAACCTCCACTACCCCGACCCAAACCCCTCTACCTCACCCTATCCCAAGCACACCTTCAGACCAGCATGCACACACACAAAAGTGGCTCAGGAAAACATAAGCACCACACATCATCACACAGGCACTCACACAAGCACCATACCCATGCACACATACCAACATCCACTTCCTCCACTGTGTCCCCCTTCTCCTCTTCGTCCACCTCCTTCCTAGTAGCATCTCGACTCACACCTGCATGCACTACATCATCAGCCACTGCCTCCATCACCAGCACGCCCATCACAACACACCCCTCATGAGCAATCACCACCCCCACAACCATGCACACGTCCCCTCTGTCCTCTCCCAGTGTGTCTGTGACCCCTCCTCCCAAAGTACACAAACGCAAGCACACACCCACTCAACAGCCATCCACCTCACAACAGCCTCCATCCCATGCACCTTCACCCAAACTCAGCAAACTCAGCAGACGTATACCTCCTACAACCACTACCTCTTCCTCCACTCCCACACCCCCTCCATCACCCCATCTCAGAGTGTCTAAAATACATTTACTGGCTGACATTGACCTCTTCCTTACGCCTTCCCCCCCGTCCTTCCCCTAGGGCCAGGATGTCTAGATCCCAGGCCAGCACCTCAGCCACCAAGTCGGCATCCGCTGTGGTCCCTGCAAGTCTGAGAGGATCGAAGGTGGCTCCTGTCAGGGCTGGCAGTGTGCCACCTACCAGTGCAAAAGATCAACCGATTCCGCCACCTGCCACGGTTAAGAAGGGGCCGGCATGCAGCACGGACAAGACGCACAACCCACCCAGTAAGGCCTCATCCAAAACAAAAGAGGACAGTGCCAAGGTCCCAGCAGCATCTACCAAGGTGGGGAAGGGACAGAAAAGCAAAGGCAAGGCACTTCTGGGCTCGGAGCCTCTAGGTGAGAGACCATTTGTCCTGACAGGCCAGCAACCTGTACCACGGTAAGCACCGCCGAAACGACCACCACCTGCACCGCCACCTGCCCCGCCATCTGCACCATCTTCTGCACAGCCTTCTGCACCGCCCCATGCACCGCCGCTGCCACAACAACAGTCACCAGCATCATCCCCAGTGGGCAGCCGTCCGAAGCTGCTGGAGACGGCCTGGTGTCTCCCTCCACTACTACCAGCACCTGCACCATGGGCAGCACCAGCAGCATCTCCGCCGCAGACACCGCCACCTGCACCACCACCTGCACCGCCATATGCACCGCCACATGCCCAGCCGGTGCCACTACATCGGACATCAGCAGCATCCCCAGTGGGCAGCCGTCCGAGGCTGCAGGAGATGTCTTGGATGCTACACCCACCACTTGAGGCACCACCACCAGCACTGGCACTACCAGCAGTTTGCAGCCTAAGTCGCCGCAGGATGGAGTGTGGCTCTGCCTCCATGGAGTATCATGCTACCTGTTCCCTGCACATCTTGGGCCTCAAACATCCAGGTGAGGGAATGTGAACTGTCACACCCCAGGTGCAGCATTACTGGGCACAAGGCCCCCTCCAGAACCAGTGGAGAAAGGCATCCAGTCACCCTATCCTTGGCAGGATAAAGCAGACTGCCCACAAACCCCCTCCAGAACCAGTGGAGAAAGGCATCCACTCACCCTATCCATGGCAGGATGAAGTAGACTGGGCACAAAGCCCCCTCCAGAACCAGTGGAGAAAGGCATCCACTCACCCTATCCTTGGCAGGATGAAACAGACTGGGCACAAAGCCCCCTCCAGAACCAGTGTAACATGTCACCCACTTGAGAGACTGTGGCCTTGCACTCCCCAGGACCAAGCAGTGGGCAAACCACCCACTTTAGAGACTTGAGAGCCTGTGGCTTTGCACTCCTGAGGAGCAAGCAGTGGGCAAACCACCCACTTGAGAGACTGTGGCCTTGCACTCCCCAGGACACCGATGTGGGCATGTTGCCCCCTCGAGGAGCAGTGGCATAGTACCATCTTCAGGCTGAGGTGCCCCCCCTCCCCTTCCGCCTGAGGTGCCTGTTCTTTTTTCGATCTGATGCCCCTGCAGTGTTCTCTCTGTTTTGAGGCAGGAGTCAAGTGTGGGCTTCGTCCATGATTTTTTGGGCCACAAGTTCACGGACATTTGCAATGGACAGTGTACGGCCCTCTGTAAATATTGTACATATTTGTATAAACTGTTGTTTACAGTAGTTAACATTATATGCATTTTCTAAATATCACATATTTGACTCAATTCTTTTTGTCCTTGCGTTCTTTCAGGGGGTTACGGGGTGTATCTATAATGTTGTTGGATCTGTTAGTGTGTATGGTGTTGTGGGTGAGGGTGAGGGTGGGGGATGGGAGTGTTGCGTGTGTGTGTCACTCTCTTTTTCCTCCCCCCCTCCCCTGTGTGCTAGGTATAGTACTCACTGTTGTCGTCGCCGCTGCCTTCTTTCAAATTCCTGGTGTATTAGCAGATACACCAGCAAAGGGAGGACCTGCAGTTCGGGCTCCATGGCGTTGTGGTTCTTCGTTGAGTGTCGAAAGGTGAGTGGTTCCCCTTCAGTATACTGTTTCCGCCGTGCTTTTGATGGCGTTGGTACAGCCCAGGAAAAGCTGGCGGATTGGTGCCTTGTAATACGGTGGGTGGTACACTGTCTTCCACCTGTCTGTTGGCGGTGACCGCCGCAGTGTTTGTTGATAACGCTCTGGCCGTCGGAGTGTTAAAGTGGCTGTCTATGTTGGCGGTTTCCGCCGTGGTCGTGATTCTATTTTTTTGCCCGCCGGCCTGTTGGCGGTATTACTGCCGCTTTAACACCGACTGCCAGGGTTGTAACGAGGGCCTCTGTTGTTACCTGTGAGACCCTCAGATCTTGAAGATCTCTCGGGTTTCTCCCATTGTCCTAAATCACTTAGCTCTCTGACAGCCTCTAGCACATCTTTCAAAGCCTGTCCTGTCTGGTTCATTAGGAGAGTCATGATTACTTGTTTGTAGGGTGGCGGAGCAAGGCGAATAATTCTGTTGCCCACTGAAACAGCGAGTGGCCCATCTAACAGATGGTGTGCATTATTCAGGAAAATTGCAGTTTTCATACTTTCCTCTTTATGTCTCTGCATTGCACCTCTTAAGGTGTACCAGGGCTTATCATTAGGTCTCCAATCTGATTCTGTAGGGTACTTATAGTTACATTCCTCAGAGGCTAACTGCAGCAGGGTGATTTGGTGTGGACCCTGAAAACTTCTAAACTGTTCTTGTATGAGGTGGTCTGAGCTAAGAGTGCAGAATTTGGAAGAGTCTCCTATACCAAGCATTACCCCCGAAGCACCACAATCGAACAACCACATGATCCAGGTAAGTACTGATTCTCCCAGCCGTTACTTAAATCTGTCTATAATATCATTGACTTCTTGCTGTGTGTAATTGCAGGAGCAAACATTTCACTAATGATTTTATGAATTAATAATGTACTGATCATTGCTGAACTAATATGTGAAAAACTGGTGACTTTTGTAAATGGCCACCATAATTCAATTTGTTTTTTGCTTAGGCTAACTTTAGCCAAAATTTGCAGGTGTTTTTCATTGCTCAATGCTTACTTAAAAGAGTGTGATTAATAGCTTATAGACTTATAGACAGCTACACCTACGGGGATTTTGTGTTATGTCTTACAAGGTCAGATTTATTAGGTCATTGCTCGAGTTTGACTGTCCTATTGTTTAGAAAATTGTCACTAAGGTGTGGTTTCTTCCTGGAGGATGGAAGTAGATGTTACATTGTAAGACCTTTCTTCCTGAACATGAAGTCTTGACGAGTTGGAACAAAGATCCACAGACGAGAAGGAAGAGAAGAAATTGTAATAAATTGAGTCTAGCTAATGATTAAGTAAATGAAATGTTGTTGAATAAGAATTCAGTGTATTATGAATGTGTAACTTTTAGGTATCTAACTTTAGTTTTATTGGCTGAATGTATACCTCCCCATGTCCTGACCAATCGTGAGCTTTGTAAAGATTAATATAACATTCTGTCACTTATTCTTTGAGAGAGACGGAGAGTGAGAGCTATTGGCAGACTTTACACGATTTTCCAGTGATATGTCAGTTATGCAGGCTTGAGGGATTTATAGATCGCCCTACTGATGGCTTCCTTGTGCTGAAGTGATCTTCTTGTTGTTGTTCTATGGGTAATGTATAAAATTGTATATTGTTATATGTGTCTTTTGTTTTGCAGGTACCAGCTGCAACTCATTAATTAATTGCTGCAAAATGATATTATTTTTGTTATAACCCGAGCTAGTTTATTTTTCTAAATTTGTGTTTCTAAATCTTTTACATGAACCCCAACATGTTAATGCTAATTAGTGGTTAGTGAGGGAATTTGTCGTTACCTGCTCATGATTCACATTGAGGTTCTTTGATCTATTGCTTAAATGTATTCTATTTCACTGTTGCAAATATTGGTGTTATTAAGTTGTGTTATAATACTTGAGTTAATTTGTTTACCTGTTTTGATTAAACTCAGATATATAAGGCATTCTAATCAACCGTTGATGATTCTATATGCTTATCATTTATGTTTGAGAATTATTTTCGTGACTTTAGCATTGTTAATATAGGGAAATAAATGTATAATCCTTGCCTAATAAATTGGTATGGTTACTTCATAGTGATTAGATTATTGATTTAGTGTTTATTGATGCTTATTACGACATGCACTCTTGACATCCTCTCAAATCAATGTTGTGTCGATCTATTGGCCTAAGCCGTGAAATCCACTATTTAGTTTGAAGTAATAGCTGGGATTTCTCTGCGCTGGAGCATAATCTTCTAAGGAATTCATTTCAATCCCTGCCAGGTTTTGTGGTGTGTGCTGCAATTTTTGTCTAAATATTGGCTGTGCATGCACTACATTCTGCTTCTCTAGGTCACCTTGGCCCCCACCTCTTTTTCTTTCCTCATAACATGAGTTTGAAAGGTCACTGCCGGTCTAAATGCTGGTATCCCAAGACAAATCTGGGCTCCAGTCCAAGCCAGCGCTAGCAGTGATTAAATTAACCTTTTTCTGATTTGTCCTTCCTCTACGTTTACAATATTTATTTTGAGCCACTTTGATTGCGGCACATTCTGCTATGGTTTGGCATGTGTCTGCCTTATCTTGCAATAATTTAGTCTGACCGGACAACATGGTTGCAGTATTTTTTGAGTCAACAAGTTGCTTTTCTTATTGCTAATTCTCCTTCTCTAACTGTTCACATTTTTCATGCATTTTTCTGTCAACAGACTAAAGTATTCACCCCCGTCTGCCAAGAACTGAAAGATCATTCCATTCAACAGGTATTTTTTTTAAACAAACTAGCACATCGTTTGGTTCTGCTTCATTTGAACATTCATCCCAACTCTCCGATAAACCAGCCAAATGTGAAAATTAATTAGCTAATGTATTATAAGGTTCCAGGCCCCATCCAGGAATTTGAGAAACACCCTGTTCACACACGCTTTTAGAAGCAGATGCTTTTTACTTTTTGTCAAACATATTTTCACTTTTAAACATACACTTTCAACTTTTAATTCCTTCCTCCAAGCCGACCAACGCCAAAGTATTTTGCTTTACAGCTGACAGAGCTGTAATATACATGCTCACAGAACTGAAAAGAATCCCCGGAATGCACCTCTGAGTCTAGAGAATACATTTATTAAATTACTCGGCAAGGCTCGTAAAGGAAGGTCAGTACAACCGAAAGCACACATTTAGAATGTGCGCAATAATGAAATGAAAACATGTACAAAGAATCTTCAATCTATAAACAGCAAATATATATATATATATATATATATATATATATATATATATATATATATATATACATATATATAAATATATAAAGATACAAATAGCTCTATATATACTCATACACAATGCAAAGCAAATAATTAGTTAATATTAATCACTATTAAGCACAGTTGCTCCTTCATCTTTCTCTCAGTAGCTTCAAGTTATAGACCCCCAAGATCGACTGTGAAGAGAAAGAGAGATCTACACTCACGGGACGACAGGTTTCAGAGTCCTGACCTTGGACAGAGGTCTCTAAATCTCCCCACCGTCAATCCTGGGTCTCTTATATACCTTAAACAAGGCAGAGAGGAGATTTCTACAACCCCCCCCCCTTGCTCAGCAATTTGTTGTTAAAAAATGCTGGCTACTTCAGGTCAGTTTTGAAAGCAACACGTTGGAATTGGCCAAAGTCCCAAGGTGCCTCTCCCAAAACCAAACCGTTCCCTGCCGTACCACAAACATCAGTCTAGCACATTCTTATCAGCCTAACTCCCCCATGTTTTGCCTTAGCTCTTGATGAGAAAGAAAACGCAGACACATAGAATAAAAACATGAGCGAAAACATGTTGCATAACATGGGCATGGAAACATACTTGCAGCTTTTAATCTAGCGGTGAAGCTAAGCTAAATATAAAATGAAGTCTGCAGCTTGTGACCGCTAATGTGACGTGGACAAGCTACGTTAAGTGCAACGTGGAACAACATGGAGTCAGTGGTCAAAACAGAAATATCATTACAATATCATACATTTTTCTCTTTTTATTACTTCAACTTTCTGATTCATTTCAGGATGGATCACAAACCAACTAGATTAAAACCTAAAGGGTGTTGTAAGTGTGTGTGTATTGCTTTGGGAATTGTGTTAGTGTGCTTATTAATAATTGTAAGTATGACTGTTCATTACACCCCAGAGAATAGTTATATTATTCCTACCAAAACTACTACTACACTTTCAGAGATAGGGAAGTTTAACAGGGATAAGAGACACTTACAGGTAGACAACGAACAAGGAGATCTTTCTTCTAACCTTTTCTATTACTTGCTGTTTGAATATGTTGAAACAATGGATGCGAGAAAGCGTTATGTGAGCAAGCAAATTCTTTCTTCTGTCCAGGAAGGAGTTACCTATCACAGTCTTCCTTTAACGTATAGCATTAGTTGCAGTCTTTCACTAAGAAGATTCTATAATCAGGAATATATTCAGTATTTCTACTCTAACCTAGACTTAGGGGGTCATTACAACCCTGGCGGACGGTGTTAAAGCGGCGGTAAAACCGCCAACAGGCTGGCGGTCTTTTTTTGGAATTATGACCATGGCGGTTACCACCATGGTCATACGCTGCTTCTCCGTTCCGCCCGCTGGGCTGGAGACCTGGGTCTCCAGCCCAGCTGCCGTGACAATACCACCGGTATTGTGACCCGGCTTACCGCCGTGGATTTCCAGCGGTAGGAACCGCCATGAAGTCCATGGCGGTAAGCACTATCAGTGCCAGGGAATTCCTTCCCTGGCATTGATAGGGGTCTACCCCACCACCGCCACCCCCAAAGGTGGCAGGGCCCCCCTCCCCACCCCCGACATTACCTTACACATACACACCCGACACTCACGCAGGCACCACCAACACACATACACGCACACACACCGACACACATGCCAACATCCACACACACAGTCAGACACGCACACCCACATTCAAACATACACGCGCACATCCATACAGACATACCTACAGACATACACGCACTCATTCCCAAAACACGCATCACCCCGGCAAGCATACACGCACTCACACACCCCCTCTACATACACCCACGCACACCCCATGCACGCGCACAACACACAACACCCCCCGCCCCCCTCCCCTCACAGACGATCGACTTACCTGTTCCGTCGATCCTCCGGGAGGGAACAGGAGCCATGGGGGCAGCTCCGCCGACACCACACCACCAACAGAACACCACCGCGCAGTATCAGAGGACGTGATTCGCTGGGCGGTGTTCTGTTGGCATGGCGGTGGAGCAACCTCCACTTCCCCGCCGCTCGTCACTATGGCTGTTGGCGGCTCTCCATCGGAAAAACGACGTAGAGCTGCCAACAGTCATAATACGCCAAGCGGAAAACCGCCACCACTGGCGGTCTTCAGCACGGCAGTCCCTCAGCGGTCTTGTAAAAAGACCGCCGAGGTTGTAATGACCCCCTTAGTGCTTTCCTATGTTCCACTTAACTTGCATTTGAGTAAAATGGCCAATGCGAAGAAGATAAATATAGTGAGAGGTTTCTTTGAGCCATCGCAAACATTAGGGACCGCCTATGCACATAGAAACAACCTGACGTGCTTGCTTTTGCCAGTAGAAAAGGCTTTCTTAAATCACACTGACAACAGGATAAAGCATTGAAGGAGAAGATAGAGAAGGGATTAGTGTTGAGACCCTATCAGAATGATTTTGCTTATTTTGAAGTCAAAATGCAAGGGACGCTTGCTTTGGATGCCCTACACATAGGAAAGCTGTGTATATTTAGACTACAGTTGAAGAATTATAGTAACTTTGCTGGAACGAGTGAGTGCGGACATGAATTCCTTTTTAAGAATATATGGGACTTTATGCTTAATGGTTAGGATCCAGCTGTTCCCGGTGTTTAATATATTTGTGGGAAAAATGCCTATTATCATCTTCCTAAAGGATGGTATGGGACTTGTTACCTGGGAATTGTTTTCCCAAATATATATGAAGTTGACAAAACAGATGACAAACCAAATTTGAAGGAAATCCCGAAACTAAGATCAAAAAGGGACAGTACTTCTGGGATAGTTGGAGATATATTTAGAGCAATAATTCCCTCTGTATAAGTTGTTCTGAATTCCATAAAGATTAGAAAGTTGTCTACTATTGTGGATAACATGTTGACGAAAATTACTGGAGCTGAAACGTTGATAAATACTGAAATAACCACGGTACGAGCAATGGTTCTTCAGAACCGCCTTGCGTTAGACATCCTTTTATCAAAGGAAGGCGGAGTCTGCAAATTTTTTAAATCCGGACAAAGCTGTACATATATCCCTGACAATAGTTAGGGGATTGCGAATTTTATTAAGAACCTGACAAATTTAAGTACCAGCTTAAAGGATCTGAAAGAGCATGGGGTTTGAGAGAAAATTGGAAAAGGTGTTGTAAATGTGAAAAATTGACTAAGCAATCTTAGAAAGGGATTCTTAGGGAAAATACTGACCCTATTCTTGAATGTGATTGCATGTGTCATCTGTGCTACAGGATCTTATTATCTTTTCAAATTGATTAAAAGAAAGTGGGCGAGAAATGATTTGAAAAGCGAACATTAACGCGATTTGAGACTTAACGACAGAAAGCTGAATAAAAGAAATAATGGAGATTTAAGAGAATCTTCATTTTAAACTAATGAGCATTAATACAAGTATTAGTTGATGTGACTTTTGGGATGACATATTTAGTCATCAGAGGAGGGATTGAGAGAGCGTAATTTAGTGTTGACTGATTGTGTGATTAATTTACTAAACTGATGTATGTTTAAACAGTGCACAAATGAAATAACATGAGCACGCATTATAAATGTGGCCTACACTTTACTAATAAATGCACAATGTTAAACAAACGTATTTCTGAAATAAACACACTGAAATGTATTTTGTATTTTACTAACTCTGCACAATGATTAACTAATGATTTTATGAAATGAAAATGTTTTAGTTTAGAGCTTGTGAAATGTTTACCCTGCACAATTTAAATGCATGTTTTCTTTTAGCTGGAAGCCACGTAGGGTTCAGTTAGTTGGACATGTAAAGCAAGGTTTAGAATTTATCATGTGAAGGGGAGAAGTTATCTCATTCTTTCCCAGAGCTTCATGCAACACATGAGAAGTGTTTCTTAAGCTGCAACATTTTTGTAACTTTCTTAGCTAATAACGTGCTGGGGAAGAACAATGGCGTATAGTCTGCATTTTATGCATACCGTGAGAAGCAGTTGGTGAAAATCTCTGCGTGTGAACAGGAGCCTGAAAGATGCCACACAAGAAAGCTGTTACATTGTGGAACGAGTAGGAATTTTAATTGGTCCTTTCCCAGTCACCTTAGTAACTGTCCAATGGCAGACAATTTAGATATTTTCTGAGACTTTAATAAAAATCCTCAAGTGATGAGAAGGCACGTTCAGTCAGCAGATCAGTCTTTCTCACTCTGTCTCTTGCATGCTCAGCTTTCTATTCAGTTGCTCTTTAGATTCTTTTCTGTTTCTTTCCTATATCAGTTGCTATACAATTGTTTTGCAGTCTTTTCTGTTTTGTTCTTGATGCTTAACTTTAGCTTGATTGGTTCAAGTACTTTAAGCCCACTTTTTACTGAACCATTTCCTTTATGTCACTGCCCATCTGAAGCTGACCATGAAGATGCTCTGCTGAAGAAAACTCTCGCTGCCTGCTGAAACCCAATTAAGGACAGGAAAAAAGGTGTATCTGTATTTCTTGCAGGTTTTTATGTTTTCCCATCTAGAAGCAAACCACTGTTTTTTGTTAGCGCCATATGTAGATGTTTTCCAAATTATATTTTGGCCTGATTTTTTCTTTTGCATGAAGCCCAAACATGCGCAATCTGATTAGGGTAATAGATCAGGGTGCCACACATCCCAAATGTGACTGTTGTTTGAAACTGATTGTTATTGATTCATCTGCCATAACTCAATGTATTCTTTTTCAATTATTCATTTGATATTGTTGCTATTCTGTATGATTATTTTTGAGTGCTTAATAAATTTAGTTTTGCAGAAGCTGAATTTCTGTAGGGAATTTGGACAGTCCATGTTATTTGTGAATCTACATCACATTGTTCTGCGTTTGATTTACGTGACCTTAGCATTGTTAATCTAGGGAAATAGATGTTTAAACTTTACTAAACTGGTGTAGTGATTCGTGGCCACATAGGTCATTGCGCATTCAAGTTACTGACGTCCTGTCTGAATTTGTGATAATATTGATTGAAATGTTTATTGATGAGTTGTTTTGAGACCATACCCTTTCTCACTGTCAAAGTCCAAAGGTGCATGCGATCTTCCCCAACGTGTTACCTTGTGAAATAAAATAACAACAGAAATATAAGGTCTAAAGGAAGCGCCAGCAAGTGACAGCTATGCTTTTCCCATTCTTTCAAGGCAAATCTGAGCTGAATTTTCCATTGAACTTTACTGGGTTCTTTGGACTTGTGATTTTCAAGCATTGTTGCTAGCTTCATTGATAGCATATTTCATGTATTCTGCCATAATTATTCTTTATATAAACCTTCAAAATTCTGACATATGTATGTCATTCTTACTGAGAATGTTACAGTTCTGATTCTTGATTTGACTTTACATGCAATGGAGACCAATTGGGTGGTACCAAAGTCCTGTATGAGGATTGCACAGCTCCCAGTTCGAACCTCTGGCACAATCTTGGTAAGGTAATGACAGAAAGGTTTGTGTGCTGACAACTCTGCATTTTGAATGATTTACGAAAATGGATAGGGAAGATATTTGAGAACTCTTAGAAATTGTGTTGTCATTTAAGCTTATTAGAGCACTAACCATACCTTATATGACAAAAAACCTTCGTTTTTTTCATTTACTGCACTATCCTTTGTAGGGAATTCCCTTCACTTTTCACAGCTTAGATTCTATCAAAATGGCATTCAGGTGTTCCGCACTTTTGTCAGAAATTCAGATTGTTAGTTCTCCAGTTGCTCATTAGAACATTGTGATGAAGATGCAGTTGATCTCTAGGAAGTTAACATAAATCTGCTCCTGGAATTGGAAGAGAATGTTTCTATCTGAATTTCAGAATGTTTTATCACATGCCATTAGACCCAATTCAGGGGGAAGGCTCCCAATTTTTTAAGGCAAAAATGGCTTTATTTTGGCTGTCTCTCGTCTGAAATTGCCTTTCCTGCAATAGAAGTGGGGAAATGTATTCTCCAAATTACTGTTTTAAATATTTCACCTTGCTCTTCTCAAATGTTGACGTGTATGGTTTTACTGACATGGATAAGGATGATATTTGAGAACTCAGAGCAAATGTGTCCTTATTTTAGCTTTATGGCGCACTAAGTATACCGTATTTTCCGGCGTATAAGACGACTGGGCGTATAAGACGACCCCCTACTTTTCATGTTAAAATATAGGGTTTGGGCTATACTCGCTGTATAAGACTACCCCTCTTCCAACGCACACCAAATAAAAATTTAAAAACATCAGATTTGATTTTAACATGGTAATTTTAATTCTAATGCTTATGACATGCAGGTACTTAGTAGGAAAACTGTCACTTATAAACAGAAGGCTATTTGTCATCAAACATGTAAACATAAAACAGTGCAAGTGGAATAGCCTGGAGCACATGCAGGAATACGTGCCTGTCCAGACAACTGCCAGCGAGGATTGCGGCACACGGTAAGGACAGCTCAACTCACGGTTGACCAATCAGCTCTGTGTCCACAAGTAGCTGAATCTTGTGGGATGCGGAACCCATCATACGCTTGGAATCGATTTCCAAATGCAACGCAGGGTGGCTCAGCTACAGGGCGCCTGTCCCTGAAGTTTCAGCACACCGTATACCGGCGTATAAGACGACCCCCGACTTTTGAGGAGATTTTCAGGGGTTAAAAAGTCGTCTTATACGCCGGAAAATACGGTAATTTCCATGACAGCGAATCCTCTCATTGTGCTCCTTTACTGCAACCACCTCTCTAGAAAGTGCATTCAGTTTTACAGTATCATAAGGTGTGCCACAGTTTTGTCACAAAATCAGGATGTTAGCGCTCTATTTGTTCTTATGAGCACGTTAGAAAGCTGCAGTAGAACACTGATTTAATAATCTAGCATGCTGCTGCTGCGGTTGGACATACGTTTTACTCTGCATGTCAGAATGCTTTGAGGAAGATAATCAAGAACGTATAGAAAATATGTTCTCATTTTAGGTTTCTAGATCGCTAACCACAATTCCTTTGGCAAAAAGAGCCTCCTCACTTTTTTGATGCAGAACCAAAATGTATTATGGTTTACATCACAGTTTTGTCATAATCCTGAATATCAGTGCTCTAGTTGTTTATTAAAATACTGTATTGTTTACTAGGAAGTTAACTTGAAAGACAGCTGCTAGTGTTGGAAATACACATTTCACTCTGCATGTCAGAATGTTTTCCTGACATGGATGGAAAAGATAATTGAGAACTCATAGAAGATGTGCCCTCATTTTACATTTCTAGAGCACTAACCATAATTTCTATGACAAATAGAACCACCTCATTTTCTTCATTACTGAAGGGAATGCTTCAAGATGGCTTCGGGTGTGCCACACGTTTGTCATAACTACAGATTGTTAGCCCCCTAGTTGTTGTTTAGAACACACTGGGCGGCTGCAGTGGAGCACAGTAGAATACAGTTGAATCAGCTGACAGGATGCTTCTACTGTAAGTACATGTTTTATCCAGAATGTCAGTCTTTATTCTCACATGCCTGAGGAGATAGTGGGCATTTATAGAAAATGTGGCCTTATTTTAGCTGCTATAAGAACTTCCATAACATCTATAAGAAAATTATGAAAGAAAACAGTTTTCACCGTTCATAAAGTCCCAGAAGAGAGTCAACATTTGTCACAGGGTACAATTAGCTTAAGGCATACCACAATTCCTAAAATGAGTATGGAACTACCAACCAATGATTTGGATTTTAACTAAATTCAGTTATCATACTTTATATCATCTCCTTTTTGTGACCCTAAAAAATACAGTTTTCTTACAATCATTTCAATAGGGCCCATGCCCAGGGGTCCTTTACTGGCTGCTACAACTTAGTTTCCATGTTGTGGCCAACCCATCAAATGGTGATACTTTTGGGTGTTCCCAACCTGCCCCCTTATTTTTTTAATTCATTTGCAGGATAGAGGGACCATGTCCCTGAGTCCTGTGCTGTCACAATATATTGTTTAAGTTGTTGCCAAATAATCAAGATTGTCTAGTCCCTTTTAAAGTAGCCAAACAGTGCATTTCTGCATACTATCGATCCATGTATACCTTTATTTTTAATTCCTTAATGCCCAGCCTGATCCCTTCTTTAAATGCTAATTTTTCAAAAACAGCTTAAGGGCTTTACACCAAATCACAAAAAGTATGATTTCAGCGTGAAGTTATTAACTTTTGCCAAATTTAATATAATTCCATTTCGCTATTTTCTGTAACTTTGACAGAACTTGTCTATGGGAATTAACCTGGGAAATCAATGTTTTGCCTCCCCCCTATTTTTCTTAGCTCCTGTTTCATGGATCAGTGCAAAACATTTCAAGAAGGAGCTGAGGTGGAAGAACTCTAGGCTTGATTTAGAGTTTGGCAGAGGGGCAAAACCATCACAAACATGGTAGATATCCTGTCTGCCATATTACAAGTTCCATTCGCTATAATAGAATTGTAACAGGGCGGACAGGATTTCTATCACGTTTGTGACAAAATAACCCACTGTGCAAAACTAAATCAGGCCCTTTGTTTTTTTAAAGTTTCATGTAAATTCGCCAAAAGGCTTCACATTTATTAACCAAACAAAAAAACTCTTCCTATGGAAACTGCCCAAACTGTAACAACATAGTGAGTCTGACACCGTGTGTGTGTATGTGTGGGTGTGTGTTGTACTTTTTTTGCTTATGCAGGGTCATCCCCAATCTTTTTGCCTCCTGCCTCCTCTTTTTTCTGACCTGTTGTTCGTTTCTGGACTCTGAGCATTTTACCACTGCTAACCAGTGCTAAAGTGCATAAGAGCTCTCTGTGCAAATTGTATGGTTGATTGGTTTATCCATGATTGGCATATTTGATTTACTGGTAAGTCCCTAGTACAGTGCACTAGAGGTGCCCAGGGCCTGTAAATGAAGTGCTAGTAGTGGGCCTGCAGCACTGGTTGTACCACCCAAATTAGTAGCCCTGTAAACATGGCTCAGACCTGGCACTGAAGTGTCTGTGTGGGCAGATTTTAACTGCCAATTCGACTTGGCAAGTGTGCTCACTTGCCAGGCCTAAATCTTCCCTTTTCTTACATGTAAGACACCCCTAAGGTAGGCCCTAGGTAGCCCCATGGGCTGGATGCAGTGTATGTTTAAGGTAGGACATATACTAATGTGTTTTATATGTCCTGACAGTGAAATACTGCCAAATTAGTTCTTTACCTGTTGCAAGGCCTATCTCTCTCATAGGTTAACATGGGGCAGCCTTTAAACATGATTAAAGTATAGATTCCCTTTGGGAGCAGATAGGCATGTGGAGTTTGGGGTCCCTGAGCACACAATTTAAAAATACATCTTTTAGTAAAGTTGGTTTTAAGATTGTATGTTTGAAAATGCCACTTTTAGAAAGTGGGCATTTTCTTGCTTAACCCATTCTGTGACCCTGCCTGTTTGTGGATTCCCTGTCTGGGTCAGTTTGACAGTTGGCCTGTTTGCACCTCTCTTTATACAGTGACACAAAGGGAGCTGGGGTGTAGCCTGCATATCGTGATGAGCCATCTGTGCTAGGAGGAAGGGGAGGAGTGGTCACTTACACCTGAAAGGGATGTGCCTGCCCTCACACAATGCAGTCTCCAACCCCCTGGTGTGTGTCTGGGGCCTGGCCTGGACAAGGCAGGTTTTCACAAACAAGAGAGACTTTCCATTGAAATAAGCCTACTTCAAAGGTCGTAATGGGTATAAAAAGAGCACCCAAAACTACAGACTATAGATCAATTCTGGAATTCAAGAGGAACCTCTGCCTGGAGAAAAGCTGAAGAGCTGAGGAGAAGTGTTGCCCTGCCTGTGACTGTGCTTTGTGGAGCTATCCTGCAGTGGCTGCTTTTGCCTGTGCAAAGGGACAAAGACTGGACTTTGTTGTGCATTCCTGCTTGTGAAGAAATCGCCAAGGGCTTGCCCTGAGCTTGCCTCCTGTTGTTGAAGTCTCAAGGCCATCAAAGAATTCTCCTGCCAGCACCTGAACTCTCTGATGAAAACCCTGCCCTGCCAAGTGGTGACCTATCCAGTTCCTGGGGCCTTGGAAGGTGAAAGGCAGACCAAGACTGGGCCTTCCGAGACGCAGGTGAAAAACGACGTGCCGCCGGCTTCGCGGCAGAAATCGATGCTCCACTGGCATCGCGGCTGGAAAATCGATGCATGGAGCTGGAAGAACGACGTGCAACACCCGCTGATGGAGGCTGTTAACGTCCCAACCCACATTGAGCGGTTTTCTTGATACCGTGCGGCAGGATTTTTGATGCAAACCTTGCTGGGTGCATAAAAACGAACAACGCCTGCCCGTCCCGAGTGCTGCCTGGATCGATGCATCCCTCCCCTGCGGGGAGGAAAAACGACACACCCCATCCCTACCGGAGAAGGCGAAACAATGCACGTCCCGCTTGCGAGTGAAAAAAGTGAAACATTGACTCACTGCTTACCTTTTTCGTGTTGTGTGTGTTATTTTGACGCTACCCAGGTACTTTTCAATGCTAACAGTGTTTTACCTGTTTTCTCAAGGATTTAAGACTCTTTTTGCTTTTTAATTAATAACTTGTGTATGTTGGATTTTTGTTGTTTTGGTCTTCTTTTGATTAGATAAATATTTCATATTTTTCTAAACCTGTGCTGTGTCCTTTAGTAATGTTTTCACTGAGTTACTGTGTGTGTTGGTACAAATACTTTACACCTAGATTCTGAAGTTAAGCCTGCCTGCTCGTGCCAAGCTGCCAAGGGGGTGAGCTGTGATTAGCTGAGGGTGATTCTCCTTTACCCTGACTAGAGTGAGGGTCCTTGCTTGGACAGGGGGTAACCTGACTGCCAACCAAAGACCCAGGTCCGTATTTATACTTTTTGACGCTAAACTGCACTAACGCAGTTTAGCGTCAAAAAAATTAGCGCCGTCTAACGCCATTCTGAAGCGCCATGCGGGCGCCGTATTTATAGAATGGCGTTAGCCGGCGTTAGCCGACCGGCGCTGCCTGGTGTGCGTGAAAAAAAAACACGTACACCAGGCAGCGCCGGCGTAGGGGAAAATGGCGTATGGGCGTCTCAAAATGGGGCAAGTCAGGCTGAGGCAAAAAAATCGTCTTAACCCGATTTGCGCCATTTTTTTTTGGCGCCCATCCCCCATTAACATGACTCCTGTCTTAGCAAAGACAGGAGTCATGCCCCCTTGCCCAATGGCCATGCCCAGGGGACTTATGTCCCCTGGGCATGGTCATTGGGCATAGTGGCATGTAGGGGGGCACAAATCAGGCCCCCCTATGCCACAAAAAAAAAAAAAGAAATACGTACCACAACTTACCTTTTCTTCCCTGAGATGGGTCCCTCCATCCTTGGGTGTCCTCCTGGGGTGGGCAAGGGTGGCAGGGGGTGTCCCTGGGGGCAGGGGAGGGCACCTCTGGGCTCATTCTGTGCCCACAGGTCCCTTAACGCCTGCCCTGACCCAGGCGTTAAAAAGAGGCGCAAATGCAGGGTTTTTTGCCCCGCCCACTCCCGGGCGTCATTTTTGCCCGTGAGTATAAATACCACGCACATGCCTGGGAGTCATTTTTTAAGACGGGAACGCCTCCCTTGCATCTCATTAACGCAAGGAAGGTGTTCACGCCAAAAAATGACGCTAACTCCATGAACTTTGGCGCTAGACGCGTCTAACACCAAAGTATAAATATGGAGTTAGTTTCGCGTCGAATTTGCGTCGAAAAAAACGACGCAAATTCGGCGCAAACGGAGTATAAATATGTCCCCCAATTTCTAACAGTGTTTACTTGATTGATAGATAGATAGATAGATAGATAGATAGATAGATAGATAGATAGATAGATAGATAGATAGATAGGT
Source organism: Pleurodeles waltl (assembly GCF_031143425.1). Lineage (NCBI taxonomy): Eukaryota > Metazoa > Chordata > Amphibia > Caudata > Salamandridae > Pleurodeles > Pleurodeles waltl. Next base: position 1,677,996,548 of record NC_090445.1, on the reverse strand, counting down.
AGATAGATAGATATTACTATTCACTAAAAAAAACGCTAAAGTGACATTTAAAAGAAAAAAAACACTGAAATTCACCTGTTATACTTTACTTACCTGAAAAACTATAACTTGCGCCTCTGCCATGCACAGTTGTTATCAATGATGTAGTCATAGAATATGTCATGAGTGATGCAGTATAGTAGGTAACAAACAGTGCATGTCGAGGGCGTGAGTTACAGTAACTTCAGTAACTATAATTGGTGAATTTCAACTCTTCTTAAGTTTAAAATGTCTTTTTTTAACACACTACAGCTCACAAAATGCAGCAATAGAATCTTTCCACAAGGGGTCTCTGCACTGCTACACTATAAAGCAAAGGCTCCAGCACTGGGGTACTTTTAAAATAATGTAAAACTCCCCTGTGTCGTGAATTCAACGAAACAGGAGACTTTTGGGTTCTTTTTATAACCATTTCTAAGGTGCTGCCGTGCATTCAGCAGCCCCTCACAACACTTCAGCACTACCAAAGTAAAGTAGTTCCATAACCCTACCCAGGGCACACAAGGAGTGAGAATAGCCCCAGAAGCCCTTGCAGGACAATATGGGATGCTTCCTCGCTGGGTCAGTGAATATCAGAGCAGGTTTATCTGGCTGCCCTTTGTGAATCCGACTACACGCCTTGTGCTTTTTTCATTTTATTTTGTTCTAAGTACCTCATCCTACTTGGAGCACCCAGAGTCCTTGTTGATGCTAGGGTAGCACGAGGAGCCCACTCCTGTGCTGTCCAACTGGCTCCCCATCCAGATGGCACCACTGTTTCCGAGTGAGAGAGCCAGCATCTTTATTCTCTCTGACCACTCCATCAGAACAGGGTTCCTCTACTACGGTGGAAGCCACGCTCCTCCTGGAAATGGGCATGAGATGCTGGTTGGCATACTGCCACTGTGCTGCTGCAACGGTGCACACTTTGCTCACTCCTAACACTGGGGCCTGATGATGGGGTCCTTGGCCTCAATAAAAAATGCTGGACCCTGAGGGATGGTGTCCCTAAGTTGCTCAGAGAGGAGGCATATGCATGCTTGCCTTCCCATCTGTGTAAAAAAAAGAAAATGAACCGACCTCGGGGGAAAGTTCCCAGGGATGGGCAATTATAATGTAAAAGGCATGTCCTGTCCTTTTCTCTTTTTTTATTCTGCTGTACCGTTGTGAGTATACTGTACTGCGGTGCTTTCACAGTACTGAAAGGACATTTTTTGTACATTTTGGCCCCAAGGTATTCATTCCGGCCTATAGTGTCAGGGTATACCTACCCTGCCCCAATTCAAGTTTCCTTATGTTTTTTCAGGACAAGGAGAGAGAGGCCCATGAGTCCTAAAATAGCTGTGAAACAACTTTTTGATGTGATGTAGCAGCCAATCAGATCACATCTTTTAATCTACTGGTCCTTTGGTAGTCCCACTTCTCTAGATAGCTATACATTTTGAATCTTAATTTCATAAAAACTTCTAAACGAGCCTACACTGAATAAAAAAAAACATTCTGGGTAAAGATATAGGCCTTCAATATAACATTGGAGGTAATAACTGCCTACCGCCGCAATGACGGCCTCACACATACCATCGCATCGGTAACCATCCGTCCGCCAGATTATGAGCACTGCCTGACTTCCGCCACAATAAGGGAGGAAATCTGGCAGTGTTCATACTGGCAGACGGTGGTGACCTGGCACTGCTAACACCAGCACGGCCCCACCAGTAGAACGCCGCCAGCCATATTTTGAGCAGAAATACAGCCTGGCGGTGTTCTGCTGGCGTGCCGCTGCTGGCGGTAGCAGTGCCCCTTCCCGTTCCCTGCCGGATGACCTCCTTGCCCAAGGTTGTGTGTGTGTGTATGAGTGTGTGAGTGCGTGTGTGACTACGTCTGTATGTGTTGCGTTGTATGCATGGTTGTATGCGTGTGGGTGAATGCATGTAAGAGTGATGAATTGAGTGCGTGTCTTCATGTCAGTGTCTCTGTGTGTAAGAGTATGTGTGAGTATGTCTTGACGAATGCGTATGTGAATGCGTGTATGCCAGTGCATGTGAATGGGTGTATATGTTGTGCATGTGGGTGTCTGTGTGCGTTCATGGGGAAGAGGGGGATGAATGCGTGTATAGGGGGTGTTTGGATGGAGGGAGGTCGAAGGGGGTGTTTGGATGGAGCTGAGGTTGTGTGGATGGAGGTAGGGTGGGGGGTATCAGGTGAGTGTTGGGGGGATGGGGCGCCACCTACTGGTGACAGGGAAGGAATTCCATGTCAGCGGTAGGGCCTGCTGCCATGGTTTTCTTGGCGTTGCTAACACCACGGAAACCACGGTGGTAGGCCGGCTCATAATTCTCTGCCGGTACTCTGTGGTATGAATGGAGAAGTGGTGGGTTGGCTAAGGCCAACCCACCACACTCATAATGTGGCGGAATGTACCGCCAGTCTGTTGGCGGTAATACCTCCACATTAACCCTGGCGGTCAGAAGACCACCAGGGTCATAATGAGGGCCATAGCTTTCTGCCAAATTTAGTGTAATTCTGTTCAGCCATTTTGGTTGTAGCTTTGCCTAAATTTCCTGTGGAAAATTGCATGAGTAAAATGCTTTTTGGGACCTCCTCTTTTTTTCAGCTCCCCACTTGATGGATCACCCTCAAACCTTCTAGGAAGGGGCAGGGGAGGATGAACATTTTTATGGGAATGGTGCAGTAGTTATCAGCGAACGAAAAAATCAATTTCCTATGTAAACGTATGCCCCTTGGTTATTTTAATTCTATTTCCTAACTATAACGTCGCTGTAACCTTCGTTTTTCTTCAGTGAATTTCTATTTTTTTTTCACATAAAGTAATTTTCATTACTATACACGGGCGTGTACGGCCTTCGGCCAACCCCTATAATAACCTAACCCTGTGCTGCCCACGGCCAAAGACTTGCAGCCAACCCCTATAAACACCCAACCCCATGCTGCGCATGGCCTTTGGCCGTGCACAGCGGGGGTTGGCAACAGGGCCTGCAGCCAGGCTATGTGGTCAATCCCTATAACCACCCAAACCTGCGCTGCGTACTGCCATTGCCCGTCTGTCTGGGTTTGTGAATAGGCGTGAGAGGGTGCATCTGGGTGTAAGAGTGGGTGTGAGAGTAGGTGCATCAGTGTCTTAGTGGTTCTGTGAGTGGGTGCTTCAGTGTCTGTAGGGGTCTGTGAGTGGGCGCGTGAGGGTTTCAGCGGGTCTTAGTGGGTGTGTGAGAGTCTGAGTGGTTCTGTAAGTGGGTATGTGAGGGTCTGAGTAGGACTGTGAGTGGGTGCACAAGGGTCTGAGTGTGTCTGTGAATGGGTGCTTTAGCATCTGAGTCGGTGCATAAGGGTCTGAGTGGGTGTGTGAGAGGAAGAAAGAGATTGAAAAAGAGAAATTGAGGGAGAGAGAGAGAGTGAGAGGGAGAGAGATAGAGAGTTTTTCAGGCTTTGATGAATGATCTACTTAGAATCAGATATTTCAAAACACAAGTAAATAAACAAACATATTGCCTAGCGATACTAGGATTTGAACCTTCAGCCTACTGAGTGACAGCACAATACCTTGACCATTAGCCCAACAGTGACTCTGTTCCACTTGGCATCCAAATATAACTATAACATTCGTGCCAGACATCTTGCTCGTCTTACTCTTGGAAGTCATTGTGTGGAGAGACCATTGTAATGACAATCTGGACAATGGAAGAGAGACAGTGGTGGGACCGTGGGGGACCCTCAAGGCCACTGCAGTCCTAGCTATCTCCATGCATCCTGAGGAAGTCAGCATTGCTCCCAGAAGCAGGGAGCTGCTTTGAAAAGCACCTCCCTGCTTGTGGGAGCAATGTTTTCATCAGTTCTGGTTTCTGCCAGCAGGAGCTGTTTGACAGCTCCGCTGGCGGAAAATGGACTTTATCTGCTTTTGCTTGGTGGGAGCTGTCAGCTCCCACTAAGAAAACACAAACATCTATGTCCCTGGGACATGGCAGGAGCCGGCCGTGGGGGGTGGTGGTCCCCAGGGCCATTATTGGATCTACAGTCACCAGGGCAGTATTGGGCATTATTGGCTCTGCAATGGGATCACACTGCCCCCCTCCAAGGTAACCTAGTCCCTGGGAGGTGGTGGTACCCAGAGCTCAGGGGTACACACCGGACCTCCTCCATTCTTTTATTGCAGCACTGGGGAGATGGAGGTCCCCGGGGCTGCGAGGGGGCTGTGCGCCCTGAATTGTATTTGTTTAAAACCTCAGGGAGGTGGCAGTCCCCATGGCTGCAGGGGGGCCACACAGCCCCCCCTGCACTGTATCTCTTTAAAGCCCTGGGGGGGCTGCGGTCCCAAGGCTGCAGGGGGCTCACGCAGCCCCCACCTGCACTGTATCTCTCTATATCCCCAGGGAGGTGGCGGTCCCCAAGTCTGTGAAGGGGCTGCACAACCCCTCACATTATATTTGTTTAAAGCCTGGGGAGGTGGCGGACCTCCTTCATTCTTTAATTGTAGCCCCGGGGAGGGGGTGGTCCCCGGGGCTGTGAGGGGGCCGTACGCCCCACATTGTATTTGTTTAAAGCCCCAGGAAGTGGTGGTTCCTGGGGCTGTTGGGAGACCGCGCAGGCCCCAGCATGTATCTCTTTAAAGCCTCTGGGGAAGTTGGCTGTCCTTGAGAATGAGGGGGATGCACGCCCCCCCTGCACATTATCTCTTTAAAGCCCCAGGGAGGTGGCAGTCCCCAGGGCTGCAGGGGGGCTGGGTGGCCCTCCCTCATTAAAAATGTCAATGCCCCCGGGACCTGGCCCTTTGGGTTTATTAAAAACAAGCACGGCAGCCGGTGCTTGATTTTTCTTTCCAGTGAATTTGCAACGTCATCGCCAAATTGCAACAACACTTTTTTTAAGTGTTTTTCAGGCCGGGGAGAGTGTGGGGGGGGTTCCCTCTGGCACCCCAGCACTAGAACTTAGTGGGCAGGGTGATTTTACCCTGGCCCCTTGTCTTATTTTTTAATCTTTTTTTTAGGTTAAAATCTTTGTATTCAGTTTTATCAAGGTTTGTAATGTCATACAAACTCTCACCCACAACCACAGACCAAAAGAAAGAGGTAACAGTAGGTGAAGGCAGAAAAAGAGAAAAGAAATGCCCATATTATTGAGTGGCTGAATACAATTGTACTGCTATTGTGGGATTCATGCTGTATAGTCCTCCAGGATCCTTGTCTATAGTAATGGGAACTAGGTTAATATCAGGTCTTTGGGGGTGAGACAGAGTAGTCGTAAGTATGTAAGTTCTATAAATTCCTGTGAAAGATATGTCAGACAGGGTCCCCAAGTTTTGTCAAATCGGGGGAGTCTTTGTTCCGCTGTGGCAGTCAATTTCTCCATGCTGAGCAGGACCCATAGTTTATGAAGCCAGTCTAAATGAGTCGGTATGGTTTCTGTGCCCCAACATGCCAACAACACTTGTTTAGCTGCACAGATGGCTAACGTAACAGCCCGTCCCCTTAAGGATGACAGGGGATAATGTAGAACATCCGGTAAGCCCATGAAGACATAACTCAGATATCTTGGTATCTGTACATTATACTTCCTATCAAGGGCATCTAAGACCTCAGAACAGTCACAATGGAGTTTCGGACATTTCCAGAGAAGGTGAATTAAAGTCTCTGCCAGCAATGTGCCTCCCTATCTCCCCTCCACTTAGCTACTCTGGCCGGTGTATAATACCAGTAATGCACAACTTTTAATAAGGTTTCCTTCCCCATTACACTACAGGCTTAGGAGGTGGCCCGTAGAAGGATATCTGACCACTCCGTAGGTGTAAAGGAGTGCTCACATTCCTTTTCCCACCAACACTGTGCCAAAGATTTACAGGGAGGCTGCATATTATTGAGAAAGGCATGGATATCAGAAAGAATGCATTTGTCAGTGCCTCTAGTCAGGAGCCATTTCTCAAATGGGATCAGAGGACGACTCACGTGGGGCTTAATTGAGGGTTGTGTGACCCAATGACTAATAGCTAGATACTGCCATCAGGCAGTTTCGGGAAGACCATAGTGCTGCTGGATTTGAGGAAAGGTCAGCACGCCTGATTCATCAAAGAAATCACCGATCCTTTTACAATTTAGTTGCAGCTATGCTAAATAACTGGAGCCCTGGGGAGCTGGGGGAAGTCTGGATGATTCATGATGGGAGTGAGGGAGGAAATTCATCTGGAGAGCTTCTTATTCATCTGTATTCTATCCCACACACCCATTGTGGCTCTCAGAATAGGAGAGATATACACTCCTGGTCCATATGATTTAGGAAGCCATGGTATCTTCTATATATGGATGTCTGCAACAGCCTGATCTATGAAGCACCAATGTTTTTCTATGTGGGACCTGCTCCCCTTCACTAAATATCACAGTTGAGCTAATTGGTAAGAGTGGGTAAGGTGAGGGATCCCCAAGCACCCATCTTCATCAGTAAGTAAGTCTGTTTCTTGGCAATACGTGCCTTCTTTACCTCCCAAATTAACTCCTCACTGTGACGCTGTAGCTTATCTAAAATCTGTGGAGATGGAGCTAGAGGCAGCGTCTGCATCACATATAGAATTTTGGGTAGTAAAGTCATTTTTACTGCTGTGATACGGCCCAACCAGGAAAGTGTGTGGTTCTTCCATTTGTGTAAGTCCCCCCATGTTTTTGCTAATAAAGCACCAAAGCCGAAAATGATAGTTTGAACAGTAGTAGAGTGAATGTTAAGTCCCAAGTATCCCACTCCCCCTGCAGTCCAATCAAATGGAAATTGTTGTTGCAGAATAGTCAGTGTTAATGCTGGGACTGTTAAATTTTGTATATTCACTTTAAAATCAGAAGTTCTCCCAAAGAGCTCTAGCTCTTCCATCACTGGAGGCAAGGAACGGAGGGCATCCGCATATAGTGCTAGTTTATGATCTCGAACCCTGCATGTAATACCTGTTATCAAGGGGTTTTGTCTAATACGCTATGCCATGGGTTCAATATACAGTGCAAAAAGTAATGGAGACAGCCGGCAGCCCTGTCTAGTGCCTCTAGTCACCGGGATTGGGGATGACAATAACCCGTTAACCCCAACCATTGCCTGTGGTCCATTGTAAATACTGTGTATCCAGTTAATAAATCTCTTGCCCATTCCCACCCACGGCAATACTGCAAACAAGTATGGCCAATGTACCTGGTCAAATGCCTTTTCAGCATCTATAGAGAGCTTCCATGCCGGTATTTGAGAGCACTGGGATTTATCCAGTAGGTGGCATATGGATCATGTCTTATTGCTACAATTGCATTCAGGGATGAACCCGGCCTGAACCGGGTCTATAATGACTTGCAAGTCGATTCGCCAATATAGATGTGAAGATCTTGGCGTCCACCTTGATTAATGAAGTTGGTCTGTATGATGAGCAACATAATGGGTCTTTACCCGGCTTGGGCAGGACTGTAATGAAGGCGAGTTTCATAGAGGGTGAAAGGGAGCCCATATCCCCAAATAAATTGTACATACGTGTTACTATTGGGGCCAATTGCTTAGAGAATAATTTACAAAATTCAACGGAATAGCTATCCCTCCCAGAGCCTTCCCAGGTTGGAGCTGGGAGATCGCTGACAGTACCTCAACTAACTGTCATTTCGGAGATGTGTGTTTCACTGGTAAGGAGTCGGAGGTTAAGATGACAAGAACACTGCTGTGTGGTCGGTTTGGGGGAAGAGGTTGTCACATGGAGTGGGGCATGATCCAAGAGAGCAGCTGTGCCTATATTAGCCTGCATGATCTATTGTGGAAAGTGAGGTATAGCTAGATGGAGATCAACCCGTGCATATGTTTTCCGAGCTGCTGAATAAAAAGTGTAATCTTTCTCTTTAGGGTGACGATGCCACCAAACATCTGTAAACCCATAATCTGCTAATTTCTCCAGCGTCTGCATTGAGAATGCCCCTGTCTGTCCCACTCGCAGCACCGACCGATCCAGTCCAGTATCAGGCACCAAATTAAAGTCCCCTACAATGAGCACAGCCCTACCCATGGTGGCCATCACTTTATCTAGGCCCTCTAGTATAAACACCTCCTGATGTTCGTTAGGTGCATACAGTGCAGCTAGGGTGAATGTATGCAAATGTAGTGTAATGCGAACTGATAATAATTTGCCAGGAATGTCAGCCTGAATCTGTGTCACCCTACCTGGAAAATGGGTAGCCAGTAGAATAGCCACACACCTGCTTTTTTCCCTTTACCCGAAGAGAGGTATTGCCTGTCAAACCACTTGGATAGAAATGCCAACCCCTTTGCGGGTGCATTAGGCCCCCAGATGTTGTAACTAATAATGCGTACCATTGTGGGTTCAGGGTGTAATTACATATCTGTGAATCGTGTCCCTGTATGTTTGAGGGTAGCCACTGAATTTCCCATATGTAGCTATGTCATGCCACTGAGAACTCGTACTGCGTAGGATGTAGATGGAAAGGTAGAAAGAGATAATATGAAGAGACAAACATATAAACCAAAACAAGAGCCATTGTGGCTTTCCTCAGTATCGCTTCAATCCAATAGGATGGGGTCCAGGGCCAGGCATCCCAGTCTCTGCACAGTTCCCTTCCATGAGGTCAAGGACCCCGGCGGATCATGTCTTCTCAGCGATCGGAGATGGCCTCCCCAGCCCTTTATCGTGGAGTGCCATCAGAGAGGAGGAATGCTCATATGAGGACTCAAATCAATGCCTATGCCAATCATTTATCTATCAGTCATTGTCCATTTCAGAGGTGTGCTCCTGAGGTTTCAACTGTCTGAGTAGATCTGCCCCTTCACTACGGCTTTCAATTGCAGTAGGTCTACCGTCTTTCCCTTCTTCTGACTTGTTGGGCGTTTGCGAGGTGCCAATGAGTCCATTGAACTTAGTTGCAATGGATGTAGTTCTTCCTCATTTTGGGGTTTAGTTAAGGGTAACACTATTTGCACTTCTCCAGGGTGCTTACACTGTGGGTCTCTGACTTCCATACAAATGTGTGTCTGAAGGGGTGGCCCCAGAGGTAGCATACTCCTCTCTTTTTAAAGGAATTCTGTAGCTTGTTGTAGTTGGTGGCACCCTGTAGTGTTATGGGTGAAAGGTCCTGATACAGCCAGAGTTTATTACCCTCAAAGTCAATGTGGTTGCAATCTCGTGCTGCCGCCATGATGATTTCCTTTTGTCTGTAGTAATGCTTGCAAGTTAAAATGACTTATGGGTGCCTTGAGGATGTCGCGAGTCTCCCTGCTCTGAAAACCCTGTCTATAATAATCTCTTGTGGCACGAGATCCGGTGCAATATGGTGGTATGGTCTGCAATTGTACTCCTCCAGATTCCCTCCCGCTGCTTACAACAGAACCCCTTTAATCCTTATGTTGGCTCTCCTAGAACGATTTTCCAGGTCGTCCACCTGGTATCGGAGGTCCGCATTCCTATCTTGCAGTTCCAGTATTTCACGCTGGTGGGTGTCCAGTTTTTCTCCTTGCGTGTCAGCAGTGCATTTGAGAGTGTCTACACGATCCCCTAATTCGTTCATGTCCTTTGTGAGGCCTTTAACATCTCTTGTAAGGTCCTGTTTAAGTGTAGCTATATCTGAGCGTAATGCTCCAAAGAGGGATTCCAGGAAAGTCCGATGAATTGCGGGGCCGCCATGTTCTCTTGACTGCAGAACTTCTTCACCGCATTGCTGATTAACAGTTCACCACTGGTAGCACGATATTGTCATGTTACCCTCGCTGTTTCCAGGTGTATGGGGGTTTCCTGGGTGGTCCCCCCAAGATAGCTGATTCATTTAGGGCCTGGGCACCCGTGTGTCGATCTTGGGCTCGCACTTGCATAGGTCCTGTGGCCGGGGGCTGCCAGCCGCCTTCCCCAGATGTATTGTTTCTCCGCATAGTTGCTTAAAGGTGTCCTCTCACCAACTGCTGGTGGGTAGCCCCAGCGCTCAGCAAGCTTGTTCATGGGGCTATCCATCAATGGTCGCATTCTCCTTTCTGCGCTATTGCTGGTCGTACCACGCCCCCTCCGCATTTCCCAAAATAGGCCTCAACTCCATCATGTGGCGTCCACTGTCGTCCAGGGCCTGCATCATGAATATCCCAGGGCTTGTTCTCTGCAAGATCGCCTTACCCTCTGCATGCAGACTGCTTTGCTGAAGGTTGGAGCTGTGGCGAGCATGAGAAGTAGAGGTAGCCCCTCAGGTAAGGCATCTCAATGCATGTATCTGGCCTCTGATCACGCTTACAGTCAGGCAGCCGCCTCTGTCGGCCCACTAAGCGGGCCTGAGGCGCCTAATCCATTGTCCTTCTCACTCTTCCCGTACTCAGAGATGATTCGGGGCACCTCTCCTGTCTAAATGGGAGCCGAGGAGGCCCGATCTTCAGTGAATTCTGTCGTCCACCGGCAGAGCTCAGAAAAATTAACTCCGGCTCAGACACTATCTTGGCCACGCCCCTTTTTTTATGGGACTCGGCTGAAGCCGAGTCCCAAGATGGCTGCCAAAACTTCCTGGTTGAAGTGTTGGCAGCCAATCAGACCTCTGCATTTCCCTTCATGAGCTCGTCATTATTTGCAGAGGTGGTGCAGCCAGAGATATACACATTTGTATTTCCTTTAATATCTCAAAAACTCCTGAATGGAATTACACCAAATAACTGAAAGCACAATCTGCGTACCCACAGCTACCTTTTTGCCAAATTTGGTGTTATTCCATCCAGTGGTTCAGACTGTAGTTGTATTCAAAGCTCCTATGGGAATTAAAATGGGAAACGCACATTTTTTGACCCCACCTTTTTCTTGGCCCCGGCTTGCAGGATCACCCTGAAACTTTCCATGTGCAACAAGAATCACCTGCATACCTTTTTTGGGAGAAAATTGTGTGAAGATTTGTCAAATGGTGCCAAAGATATAGGCAAGTCGAAAACTCTTTTCCTCTTGAAACACGGTCCTAACTCTAATTACCTAGTAGCGACATTCACTAGGTAATCCATCTATCTATCTATCTATCTATCTATCTATCTATCTATCTATCTATCTATCTATCTATCTATCTATCTATCTATCTATCTATCTATCTATCTATCTATCTATGTATCTATCTATCTATCTATCTATCTATCTATCTATCTATCTATCTATCTATCTATCTATCTATCTATCTATCCATCTATCTATCTATATTTTTTCAATAAAAAAAAACAAGGGTTAAAAAGGTAAGGCTTAGTTATAGCTAGGAAAACATATTTTCCCCATACAAACCAAGTGTAAACTACACAAACTTTAAAAAACCTAAAGTTATAGTTATAACTTTCATTTACAATTTATCCACCATCTTCAAATTAGTGCGAGTAGTGGACCTCGTTACACACTCTTTTCAGCTCACTAACCAGACAACACTAACTATAACTCGCCACTCTACCAAGCACCGTGTTGTGACAAATAATGTAATTTGAGAAGTTATAAAGGCTGTGATTAATGCCATGATTCCACATGCTATAAGTGATGTAGTAAGCAAGGGTATAAACAATTCATGGAAAAGGCATGAATTACAGTTACTGTAGTGTTGTAAGTGAGGTGATCAGACTGTGTCCGGAGGTGTGCGACTTATAGTGATTTGAAGTTTGTACATAAATTATAAATAGAAGGTATAGTTCTAACTTCACAATTTTAATGTTTGTGTATTGTGAGTTAAGTTTTTATTGAAGAATACATAATATATTTTCAACTAGAAATCATCCTTTACCTTTTTTTTATTGTATGTTAATGATTTTTATTTTTTAATAAAAGTGTATTTAAAATGACAGTGTAGAGTGTCATTGATTGGAGTGTTGTAAAGTGGAGTCTAGGACAGTACAGTGAAGGAGAGCATTGTAGAGTCTAGTGTCAGGAAGTGGAGTATTGTAGAGTGGAATAGAATTGAGTCAACTAGGGTGAAGTAGTGTAGTGTACAGTGGAGTAAAGTGTTATAGAGTGGAGTGGAGTGGTGTGGTGTGTCATCTCGTGGAGAAGTGTATGATAGAGTGGAATGGCGTGTTGAACGGTGTAGTGGCATGTTGTACAGTAGAGCTGAATGTTGTACAGAGGAGTGTTATCGACCTGAGTGCCATGAAATGGAGTTTGATGGAGTGGAGTGTTGTTGAGTAAAGTATCAGTGTAGTGGAATAAAGTGGAGTTTGGTGGAGTAGAGTGTCATATAGCTCAGTGTTGTCAAGTGTAGTTTCGTTTAGTAGAGTGGCAGAGAGTCTTGTACAGTGAATTGTACATTAGAGTATCATTATTTGTGAGAACACAGTGGATGGTAGAGTGGCAAATTATAGTCAATGTTGTCTGGTTAGTGAGCTGATAAAAGAGTGTATAACCCAACCACTACTTATACTAATTTGAAGGTGGTGGATATATTGTAAATGAAAATTATAACTATTATTTTAGAATTTTAAATGTTTGTGTAACCTAGTTTGTATAGGGAAAATATGTTTCCTAACAGTGATTAAGCTTTAATCTTTGTTTTTTTCATTGAATTTCAATGATTTAAAAAAAAAGAATTAATACAAATGTGTTTCAAATCGCAGAGTCCAGTGTTGCAAATGGAGAGCTGTTATGTGTAGTGTTGAACAATACAGTGGAGAAGAGTGTTGTAAAGTCTATTGTCATAAACAGGAGTATTGTAGATTGGAATTGAATGGAGTAGAGTGTAGAAGCGTATCATACAGCGTTGTAAAGTGTTATATAGTTTAGTGGAATGGTGTCTCATAGAGTTGAGTCAAGTATCATAGACTGGAGCAGCTAGTTGTGCAGTGAAATGGTGTGGCAAACAGAAGAGTAGGGGGTAATAGACTATTATAGAGTGGAGTAGAGTGTGTTAGAGTGGAGTAGGGTGAAATAGGGTGTCAGAGTGGAGTGCCTTCAAGCGGAGGAGAGTGGAAGAGAGTGTTATAGAGTGGAGTGCCATCTCATAAAGTGGAGTGGCATATCATAGAGAGGTGTTGAGTGGCATCTTGTCAAGTGCCATACAGTATAGTAGAGTGGCCCAGAGTGGATGGGCATAGAGTAGAGTAGTGTGTCATTGAGTGGCATAGAGTGTACAGTGGAATTGCATACAGTGGGGTAGAGTGTTGGACAGTGGAGTCCCATAGAGCGGAGAATAGTACAGTGGAATAGAGTGGGATAAAGTGTAGCAGAGTGGAGAATAGCGGAGTGGAGTACACTGGAGTGGAGTAGTATAGAGTGGAATAAAATGAAATAGAGTGGAGTGGCGTGTTGTAGACCATAGTGGTGTGGAGTGCAGTAGAGGGGAGTGGGCTAGCATACAGTCAACTAAAGTGTCAAAAATTGGAGTAACATTTTGTACAGAAGAGTATAGTGGAGTGTCATACAGTATTTGAAAGTGATGTAGACTACTGTAGAGTGGCGTGCAGTCTAGTTTATTTTTGTAGAGTGGAGTGGTGTACATGACAGTGTTGTGAAGTGTGGTATAGTGGATTGGCATATAGGCCCTCATTACAACCCTGACGGTAAATCCCTCTTTCTGCCGTGCTGAAGACCGCCAACATACCGTTGCAGCGGCGGAATACTGCTACAGGTATTAGGACTCACAGCTCGGAATCTGCCACAATACAGACACCCACACAAGTCCGCCACACCAAAGGTCAGTGATAAACTGGCAATACCAAAACCCACACCGTCACGCCAACAGAACTACACCCACACTATCACAACCCACGTATCAACGCGGTGGTCATTCGACCGTGGTAATCCATTGGCGGTACACACCACCGCGCTCAAAATACACACACATTTACAAAACACAACCACATTGGACAATTCAAAATACACACACCTGAAAAACATACACATACACACACCACACCCACACACTCACACCACTATAAAACAAACACCCACAAACCCTTACAACGACATTTTTGGAAGAAGGCCAGAGAGAGAGATTAGCTAACACAACACCAGCATCCACAGACACACAACACCATCACCCATACAACACCCACGCACCTTAAACAACACACACCAACACATCCCCTCACACATCACAACAGACAGCACCTCACACATCACCCGCATCACATCATGACACCTCAAAGACACCCCAGGTTTTCAGAGGTGGAGCTCAGGGTCATGGTGGAGGAAATCATCCTGGTAGAGCCACAGCTATTCGGATCACAGGTGCAGCAGGCCTCCATTGCCAGGAAGATGTAGCTATGGCGGAGAATCGTCGACAGGGTCAACGCAGTGGGACAGCATCCAAGAACACGGGATGACATCAGGAAGAGGTGGAACGACCTACGGGGGAAGGTACGTTCCGTGGTATCCAGACACCAGATTGCTGTACAGAGGACTGGCTGTGGTCCCCCACCTCCTCCCCCACAACTAACAACATGGGAGGAGCAAGTCTTGGCAATACTGCATCCTGAGGGCCTCGCAGGAGTAGCAGGAGGACAGGACTCTGGTAAGTCATATCTTAACTACTTCATCCCCCCCACCCCACCTGCATGCCATCACATACCTCCACCCTTACCCTCACCCCCATCACACCATCATCTCCATATGTCCCACCATCACAACCTACACATCTCAATACCAAGGCCCTGCATGCAACACCTATGCATGGACCACCGTCACCAAAGCATGTCCAGTACAGAAACCAACACAGACCCCAAAACAACTATCACAAAAGGGCAAACACAATTATGCAAGCACAGGAATAGAGGGTACCTCACACAATGCACAAAATAGCACACAGCTACTAAAACTATGCATTTACACCCCAACAGGACCCCTACCCAACGTCACCAGACAGGAGCTGCCTGACAAATCCAGTCCCCCCGCAGAAGAGGCCCAAAGTGATGACAGCAGCTCTGCACGCCTGGATCAAGATGACCAGCCCGGCCCATCAGGGACCTCGGGACAGCCGGTTCCCCTGACACAGTCACAAACCACCACAGAGCCTCCCCCCTCAGGACACACCAGCACAGCACCCACCCAGCAGGCCCATCTTTCTGTCCCCAGGACACGTCAATCAGAAGTGTGTCCACCACTACAGGGAACCCAGGCAAACCCACCAATCCAAGAAAATCAGGGACCTGGGGTCAGTGGCAGTGAGCACACGGTTCAGGGGACAGAGGCACAGGATAACAGGGGAGCTGGGAGGACTGCTGTGCGACAGGGAGAGGACAGGCCCAGGGAACCCACTCTCCACGAGGCACTCTCCAACATCATAGGAGCATACCATCATTCCCAGAAGACAATGGGCAACGGTACTGGCCAAGTTTCAGGAGACCCAGCGGCTGCAGGAGGAACACTACCTGGGGATCAGGGAGGACTTGAAGTCCATTAACACCACCCTGGTCACCATTGCAGGGGTGCTGGCAGACCTTGTCAGCACCATGAGGGACACAGTGGCACACTAACGGGCCCCTGACACTAGCCTGGACGATGAACAGCCCTCCAGCTCCACCGGCGCTAGTGGACAGGAGGCACCGCCACAGGAACACCAGGCCGCCAGCACCCCATACCCTGAGGAAGGAGAACCAGCCCGCAAACGGTCCCTGAGATCCAGGAACAAGACAGAGAACATTTCCAAGACCCCTGCCAGGAAATAAGACCCCCCTGAATGTCACCCTTCTGTCCCACTTTGTCACCCTGTCCACCTTAAACTGCCATTGTTCCACGTCCTATGCCCCATTGGACAATGCACCTGTGATACAAATAGACTGGACTCTGCCATGGACATTCCTCCACCATCACCCCAGACCATTTCACACCCCCCTCCACTTATTTGCACAGAAATAAACACCCTTGAATCACAAAACAATCTGGAGTCAGTCTGTGCTTTCACAAATGTGTAATTGCAATACCTCTGGAATATAGCAATGTCAATGTACTTGTTCACATACCAATGTTACACAGCTGTAGGCCAGCAGTAAACATAGAAGAGGGCACAAAGTGGGACCCAGATCTGTGAAATGGAAAGGCAAAGTAACAAGTCAAGGTCCATACAAAGAGTGAAAATGGCAGACTTATGCTAGCTCCATCAATAGTATGAGATGTGGGAAGCAGTTCCATCTTCTTACCTGTGTCTCACTGGAAGTATTGCATGATGATGTTGTTACGGTTGTCCACATCTTCTTCTTCTGCCTCCTCTTCTTCACTGTCCACAGGCTCCACAGCTGCCACAAGAACATCATCAGGCCCATCCTCCTGCAGAAAAGGCACCTGGCATCGCAAAGCCAGGTTGTGCAACATAGAGCAGGCCACGATGATCTGGCACACCTTCTTCAGTGAGTAGTATAGGGATCCACCTGTAAGATGGAGGGACCGGAATCTGGCCTTCAGGAGCCCTAAGGTGCGTTCTATAATCCTCCTAGTTCGCCCATGTGCCTCATTGTAGCGTTCCTCTGCCCTTGTCCTGGGAATCCTCACTGGGGTCAGTAGCCATGACAGGTTGGGCTAACCAGAGTCACCTGCAAATATCAAGGGACAAGTGTTAGACATCCTCCAAACGTTAGGGAATCTCCCATACCCAGACAGCAAATGAAACTGTGTGGGGACTTTAGGCTCACCTATTAGCCACACACGGTGCCTCTGGAGTTGCCCCATCACATAAGGGATGCTGCTATTCCTCAAAATGTAAATGTACTGAGCCAGGATACTTGGCATTCACATGGGAGATGTACTGGTCTGCCAAACACACCATCTGCACATTCATTGAATGTTGGCTTTTCCGGTTTCTGTACACCTGTTCATTCCTGCGGGGGGGGGGACAAATGCCACATGTGTACCATCAATGGCACCAATGATGTTGGGGATTTGTCCCAGGGCATAAAAGTCACCTTTCTCTGTGGGCAAATCCTCCACCTGAGGGAAAACGTTGTAGCTGTGCATGTGTTTCAGCAGGGCAGACAACACTCTGGACAACACGTTAGAGAACATTGGCTGGGACATCTCTGATGCCATGGCCACTATTGTTTCATAAGACCCACTGGCCAGGAAATGGAGTACAAACAGAATCTGCACTAGAGGGGGATTCCTGTGGGTTGGCAGATAGCTGACATCAGGTCTGGCTCCAACTGGGCACACAGTTCCAGGATTTTTGCACAATCAAGTCTGTAAGTGATAATGATGTGTCTCTCTTCCATTGTCGACAGGTCCACCAGTGGTCTGTACACCGGAGGATGCCACCATCTCATCACCTGATCCAGCAGACGTCCCCTATGGAGGAGAACAGTGAGCAGTGGGTCATCCACCACTTAGGTATCACAATGTGTTATTTGCTAAAACTTTAGAAATTAGCTATGTGCCTTTATCTGGCTGTATTCCAGGCCTAAATAGTTGTGACGCTGTTTTCTTCCCTGCCATGTGGCCCCCTGAAATGGTAGTTGCCTGACCTGTAAGGAGGGACAAGGGAAAATGAGGTAACTGCGCTGGCGTAGTGCACCGTCGCAGTAGGCGTTCGAAGACCGCGGCGCAATTCAGCATTGGTTAACAGGTGAGTACACTGTGAGCATGGTGGATGGCACATGATTGTATGGAGTGTCGTGGATGGAAGAGGGTGGGGAAGGGGACAGGCCAGCATGTCAGGATAGTGTGTGTGTATGTATGTATGGCCCAGGGTGGGAGGTGTTTGGCAATCCGTGAGATGAAATGTACAGGATAGTAACACTGATTCTTACTTCACTTTTCCTCTAGGTCAGCGCCCACCAGAAGAAGGGGATTTGGCGGGCCTTCGCCAAGGATGTCCGGACCCTGGGGGTCTACCATAGACGGAGCACCCACTGCAGGAAAAGATGGGAGGACCTGCGCCGCTGGAGCAGAAAGACGGTGGAGGCCCAGCTGGAGATGGCCTCACAACGTGGAAGGGGTGCCCGTCGCACCCTGACCCCCCTGATATACCGGATCCTGGCGGTGGCCTATCCGGAGTTGGATAGGCGCTTGAGGGCATCACAGCAGCCACAAGGGGGTAAGTACACTCTCATTAGGCTGACTCTGCGTGCTTGACGAGGTGTCTGGCTGGGGGAAGTGGGCTGTGGGTTCCCCTAGGCCAGGGCGAACTTGGTAGTCTAGGTCCCTTGTTAGGCAGGCTCTCTGGCAACCCAACCCCACTACTGGTAATAGCCATCTACACCTAGTCTGGCTCCTTTGGCTTCCAGGTGTGCAGTGATTGGACTTAGGCATCGTCCCCTAATGGGCATGTGAATTTCCTAAGAACTGTTAGTGCATGGCTTAGTGCATAGGGCTGCTCCCTGTGTGTTGTGTCTGCCAACGGAAGTGGTGTTGCATGCACTGAACACGTGTTTCTTCTGTCTCCCCCCCCCCTTTTTGTTTTGTTACCCTGTTCTTGCGTGCATTAGCATCATCTGGCGGAGGAGCAGTGGCACCGGAGCAGGAGGGAGCTGCATCCCACATGGCCCTGGAGGGTGAATTAACGGAGTCTGAAGCCACCAGTGGGACGGAGATTGAGGGGAGCACGACGACGGGGACAGGAGCATACACCTGCGACTCCTCCTCAGATGGGAGTTCCCTTGCGGTGACCACCGCATCAACAGGTACAGCCGCCACCCCCCCTACCAGCACTGCCCTCCCAGCAGCCCCTCAGCGTGTGTCCCGTGCCCGCTCTCCCAGGAGGGTGGGCATCTCCTTCGCCCCAGGCACCTCAGCCCCTGCCCCAGTCAGCCAGGCTACCCTCAGTGAGCTATTACCTCCTGACATCCCTCACTGTTGGGCAATCTACCATTTTGAATGCCATCCAGGGTGTTGAGAGGCATTTGCAAAAAACAAATGCATACCTGGAGGGCATTCATTCTGGGCAGGAGGCCCAACAGAGAGCATTTCAAGCTCTGGCCTCAGCACTGATGGCAGCCATTGTCCCTGTGTCTAGCCTCCTCCCTCCAACTTCCTCCACCCAGACCCAATCCCCTGTACCTCAGCCTATCCCAAGCACACCATCAGACCAGCATGCTGTCAAAGCCCAGCTCACCTGAGTTCTTGTTCAGTTCTGATGGAGGTTGAAGACAATCCGACCCCACCCTGAAACTGCTTGTTCCAGCACACTAGTTTTTAAAACAGTGCACTAAGAACAGAAGCTCAAGGGAAGGGGGGAAGTGGATAAAATAAAAAAGAGAGACAACACCGTTCTTGCGTTTCCACTGTTGAAGTGCTGCACAAATCTGCGGCCCTTTCTGACTTCTGTAGAAACTGGTGCCTAATGAAACATAAACAAAGAACAGATAAGTGCAACCTATTCCTAAATGGGTTCCTGACTATCCCTTTATTTATTAGAAATTCTCTTCTAAAAGTACCTCTTGGATCCTGGTCTCTAGTTTCCAGGTTTGGAATGTGTTACTGCTCTGGGATGTGTTTTCTATTACTGTAAAGCTTCTAAAACATTAAACAAATACCGTTATCAGAATTACCAATATCAAACATTCATCATAATATAACTAAAGCCTAAATTCCCAATAGCAGACTCACTTTTCCCATATTTCCAGAATCTTTTATAAAACAAATACTGTACTTTTACATCAAAATACAGCATGTAATTTGTGCAAGTCCTTGATTTACTGTTTGCCTTGCTGTTAATGGTTTCCACTGTTCGATTCTTAAAAGTTCCATGGGAAAAAACAATGTTTGCTTCACAAAGTTCTGCAAAATATTCTTGTAACAAAGAGTTTGAATCACAATGTTCGTGGAAGGTATTTCGTTTCAAATTGTCTATACACGAATCCAGAAATTGTTGTCAAAGTTCTTTCAGGTAATAAAAGGTTTTGCACTTACTTGTTGCTGGCAAGAGATACTGATCAGTCTAACCTTGTCTTCTTTCTCTTTTGCAGGTTACTCATAGGAGAGAGGCTGAAGCAAGGAGGAACTGGAAACCGGAAGAAGGAAGAGCCAGAAGCTGCACCCATTGAAGTCAATGAAAGTCTGTAAAGAGCAGGAGTGCCAGCGCCGAGGGATCTGTTCTCAGGTAAGCGGGAGGTAGACGAGCACAAGCACTGGGTGAGGCTCGGGGATGCCTTTTATAGACAGGGCTGGGTGTGGTTTGAAGGGCTGGGTGTGGTCCTCACATGCTGCACATGTTCTTGGAAGGTGTGCAGAGCTGGGTGTGGTTTGAAGAGCTGGGTGTGGTCCTCACATGCTGCACATGTTCTTGAAAGGTGTGCAGAGTTTCAGTTATTATACAAATGAGTTGGATTAACACATGGCCTAGGGAGGAGTATTTTAAAGAAGCCTTGGTAAAAGCAAGGCCCAATGTGTAAACAAAACAGCACATTAAACAACATACTCAGAAGCCTGGGGGGGGAAGGTGAGATAACAAGAAAGGCTTTCAATAGTAAGTTTAAAAGGGAGCTATTACAGAACCCACTAGTGCAGTGAGAGGGGACATGCTCTTTGCTGTGTACAAACCCTAACAGTTGCCCCCCTCAAAGGCCCTCCTACAGGACGGGGTTTTCCTGGATTTTTTAAATAAAACCGTCTAATCAGCTGTGGGGCATGTACATATGATGCTGGTTCCCATGAATTCTCAGATTCATCATATCCTTTCCATTCTACTAAATAAAACAGACGTCCACTAATTCTTTTTGAGTCTTTTATGCTTTTCACTTCATATTCCAGATTTCCCTTAATTGGTATGGGTGGAGGTGGTGGTTCAGGTCGGGTTTTTGAGTTGTACGGCTTAAGCAAGGACACATGGAATGTAGTATGTACTGGATATTCTTTTGGTAAATCTAATTTTACTGTTACCGGGTTTACTATGGCAGTTATACTAAAGGGTCCAATGAAACGTGGTTGCAGCTTTCGGGATCCCTCTATGTTTAGGTTCTTTGTGGAGAGCCATACCTTGTCACCAATTTTATACATTGGGGCCTCAGACCTGTGTTTGTCTGCTTGTCTTTTCATGCTTTCCTTGTACTTTAATAAATGTTTCCTGGCTTTGTCTTGTATGTCACCTAACCTCGTTAGTCTATCCGTTACTGTAGGCAACAGGGAATCTTCTAACAAAATGGGTATAGCTCTGGATGATACCCCTGCAAGAAATAGAATGGTGAGCAAAGTAGAGCTGAATGCTCAGTATTATTATAAACAAACTCTGCTACAGGGAGAGCTTCCAACCATTCACTAGAATAATCAGCCAATAAACAACGTAGCGTTTGAAGTAAGGTTTGGTTCAGTCGTTCAGTCTGTCCATCTGTCTCTGGGTGGAAAGCAGTGGATAAGGCCACATCTATTTTCAGTTTTTCACATAATTTTTTCCAAAATCTGGAGTTGAACTGGCTCCCTCGGTCTGACACCACTTTGCTTGGCAAACCATGTAAACGCACAATTTCCCTTATAAAAATATCAGCAAATTCTGCCGCCGTGGGTAATTTCCGTAATGGTACAAAATGTGCCATTTTAGATAAAAAATCCACTATAACCAACACTGTTGTGAAGGATTTTACAGGTGGTAAACCTACAATAAAGTCTACGCTCACAGTGTGCCAAGGTTGTTTGGGTGTTGGCATTGGTATTAACAAGCCATCAGGATCCTTATGAGAAGATTTATGTCTTGCACAAATTGGACAGGTAGTGACAAATTGCTTAATGTCCTTTCTTATAGTGTCCCACCAAAAGTGTTTTTGCACATTTTCCAGGGTTTTTACCCAACCAGGATGACCTGCCAACGGTGAGGCGTGATGCCAAATTATCACCTGTGTTTGTAATTCAGAGGTGGGCACTAACAGCATGTTGTCGTGATACAATAAACCTCGTTGTATTGTGTTATGGGAATCCTTTAACCAATCCTGAGGTGCTATTTGCATGTGTGCATTATATAGATCTGTGATGAAATCCTTCTGTTATACTGGTGCCAACAACTTTTGGGGAGGAATAATGGGTTCTCCTATTTTATCTTGTTTCATGTCTGAGGTATGTCCGTATCTAGATAACACATCAGATTGAATTTGTTGTGCACCTGGTCTATAGGTTATAACAAAGTCAAATGTGCTAAAAAAAATTAACCAGCGCATCTGACGTGGTGTTAGTGCTTTAAGTGATCCAAAAAACTGTAGGTTCTTATGGTCAGAAAAGATTGTAACTGGGTACTTGGCTCCCATTAAATGGTGCCTCCATTCTGAAAAGGCTACTTTGATAGCTAGTAGTTCCCTTTCAGCCACAGTGTAATTTTGTTCAGCTGGCAATAACTTTTTAGAATAGAAGGCTATAGGATGTAACTGGCCATCTACTGCATCTCGTTGAGAGAGAACTCCTCCTAAAGCTACTTGTGAAGCATCCGCTTCAACAAAAAAGGGCAAGTCAGGATCAGGATGTTTCAGAATTGGGGCTGAAGTGAACTTTTGTTTTAGGAGTTGAAAGGCGTGTGCCGCCTCATCAGTCCAAAGAAATCGTTGCCCTTTCCGCAACAAGGTAGTTATTGGGGCCGCAATGTCTGCAAAATGTGCAATAAACCTCCTATAAAAATTGGCGAAACCCAGAAATTTCTGAATATCTTTTACAGAGGATGGTTCTGGCCAATCAGCAATAGCACTGATTTTCTTTACATCCATAGTTATTCCTTGAGGTGACAGGCAGTATCCTAAAAAGTCCACCTTGTTGACATTAAAAGTACACTTTTCTAACTTAGCAAAAAGATGATTTTCTTTTAACTTTGATAATACTGCACGAACATGTTGGGTATGTTCTTCTGAGTTCTTAGAGTAAATGAGGATGTCGTCTATGTATACTATGACACAAACGTCCAGGAATTCGTGTAGGACCTCATTTATAAAGAACTGAAAGGCCGCAGGGGCAATACATAACCCAAAGGGCATTACTGTGTACTCAAATAAACCAAACTTTGTCTTGAAAGCTGTCTTCCACTCATCCCCCTCTTTTACTCGGACCAGGTGGTAAGCTCCCCGCAGATCTAGTTTAGTGTATACAGTAGAATGTCTTAATTGATCCAACAACACAGGTATTAGAGGAAGAGGATATTTATTCTTTATTGTAGCCTTATTTAGTCCTCTATAATCGATACACGCGCGCAGGGATTTATCCGGCTTCGGGATAAAAAAGAGTGGAGATGACACCGGAAATGTGGAATGACGGATGAACCCAGACTGTAGTAGGTCATCTAGGTAGGTTCTTAAGTATTTGGTTTCTTCGTCAGTCAAAGCGTATACTCTGTTATTAGGTAAAGGGGCCCCTGGGATAAGATCTATACGGCAGTCATAAGACCGATGTGGGGGCAGCACACTAGCCTTTACTGGATCAAAGACGTCTTTAAAGTCAGAATATTCAGGAGGGAGACTTGGTTCATCTTGTGTAACACTAGCACAGTGTAATACTGTGCTCTGTTCTGTACCTGCTTCCTGATAGCAATTGGTTCTACAGAAAGAGGAATCCAAAGTAACAGTTCTATTCACCCAATCAATTTTTGGGTTATGAGTTGTTAACCAGGGTACCCCGAGAATCAAACCAAAATTAGGAGTATCTATCAGATCAAAGCTAATCACCTCTGTGTGCCCGTTCTGACAGACCATAACAAGTGGACTTGTTTGTTTTGTGATTAATCCAGAGGTCAATTCTGACCCATCCACTGCACATACTGCTTCTGGACAAGGCTTTAGGCACATAGGAAGTCCTAAGATTTCAGCTAACTTATTATCCACAAAATTTCCTGTCGCGCCTGAGTCCAGTAGGACAGGGAGAGAATGCCTCACTTGGGTAGTAACAATTAAAACGACCTGAATTATGAAATGTCTAGGTATGTGCGGTACCCTGAAGGCTGCAGCATTAGAGGTTTGATTAAGATGTTTTCTCGAACAAGTAACCTCTCCCCTTGTCGAGCTTAATCGTTTCCCGATTCAGTTGAGGAGGTGGAGGAAACAGCACCCTTTCGTGGAGTTTTAGGCTTTACTGGACATTCTCTGGCAAAGTGACCTGCCCTGCCACAATATAAACATAATTGAAATTTTCTCCTTCTTTCTTTTTCCTCTGATGTGAGTGGACCTCTGAGTGTCCCTATTTGCATAGGCTCTGGTTCAGGGAGTTTATTATCTGTGTCTTTCTTCTCGTGTCTAATAAAAGTTAACCGTGATTCCAGTTTGTATTTATCTCCCTTTCTTTCTCCTAGTCTATGTTCTAATTTCACAACTAAGGCCCTCATTCTGACCTTGGCGGTCTTTTCGCAAGACCGCTGAGTTACCGCCGCGGTGAAGACCGCCGACCGCGGCGGTGTGCCGCTGTGCGCATTCTGACCGCTGGGAGCGTTCCGCCGGAAAACCGCCAGCAGCCACACTGGCGGTCGGCGGGAAAGTGGAGACTGGTCAACCTCCACCGCCACGCCAGCAGAACACCGCCCACAGAATTACGACCCACATTTCCGTGTGGCGGTCTTCTGTTGGCGGTCTTCTGTTGGCGGTCACGTCCCTATGGCTCCCGTCGCCTCCCGGAGGACCAACGCACAAGGTAAGGTGTTGTGTGATGTGGGCGTGCATGGGGGTGTGCGTGTGAGTGTGTAGAGGGGGTGTGTGAGTGCGTGTATGCGGGCGGGGGGTGCTGCTGTGTCTATGGGTAATGTGTGCTGTTCGGCAGGTGCGCATGTCGGCATGTATGTGTGCGGGTATGTGTCCCCGTTGTGTATGTGTGTGTAGGGGGTGTGTATATGTGCATGTTGGGGGTGTGTGCATGTCGGGGTGCATGTATGTGCATGTCGGGGTGGGGGTGGGGAGGGGGTTCGTACCACCTCTGGGGGGTGGCAGGGGGGTGGAGGGTGTGGGGGGAGGACTCGGGTGGGTAGTGGGGGGTGGGGGAGACCCCTATCAGTGCCAGGGAAGGAATTCCCTGGCCCCGATAGTGCTTACCGCCATGGTTCGCACGGCGGTTCCCGCCCGCAAGAAACCGCGGCGGTAGGCAGGGTCATAATACCCTTGGCGGTCTTGGGACGACCGCCGGGCCGGAGTGCGCAAACTCCAGCCCCGCGGTCATGACCGCCGTGGCGGTCGGAGTGGAGAAGTAGCGGTCGGTCGCGGCGGGGACCGCCGCGGTCAGAATGCCATTTTTAATACCGCCGGTCTGTTCGCGGTCCGACCGCCGTCTCTCCGCCGACCGCCAGGGTCAGAATGAGGGCCTAAATCTACAAAGTCCGAATAGTCTTTTGGCAAATCAACGATATGAGCCAGCGCGTCTTTTAACTCGTCTCTCAAACCTTTATAAAAAAGGGAGACACGCTTTTCTTCTGGCCACTGTGTCTCGGTGAGTAAACGATTAAAACTAGTGAGATAGGTCAATAAATCCTTGTTATCTTGTTTAAGATTTAAAAGCTCATTATCACTTGCCTGCATGAAAGTATGTTTTGCAAAAAGGCTGGTCATGGTACGTTTAAATTGATTCCCATTATGGAGGATGGAATCATCTCTATCCACGAAAGGAATTGACCAATTGGCTGCTGTGCCACCCAAATAAGACAAGACGAATGCCACTTTCGTATCATCAGTAGGGAACTGTTGTGGCTTACAAATGAAGTGTAATTGACATTGATTGATAAAAACATGGAATTTGTTACTATCTCCATGAAAACGTTCAGGTGCTGCTAAGGGCACAACATTAGGAACATTAACAGTAACCTCAACTGGGGAAGGCAAAGTTGTATGTTTTGATGGCGCCCCTGTCTCTGAGGAGGTTTTAAACAAAGGCGTAGAAGCTGTGTTCCACTGAGATCCCCTAAATTTATACCTGCTTAAATCCTGTTTTAAAGAGGTATTCTCCATCTTTAATCTCTCTATTTCCTCTTGCATATGTTGCAAGATGCCAGACACTGACTCATTATGAGCCAAGTCCTCATTTAGGGCCTGCGCCATATCCGTGACGTCAATGCCCTCTATTTCTTCCCCGGTATTCATCGTCCACCAGAACTGAAATTTTTTAAGGCTTGTGCTTCTGTCAAAGCCCAGCTCACCTGAGTTCTTGTTCAGTTCTGATGGAGGTTGAAGACAATCCGACCCCACCCTGAAACTGCTTGTTCCAGCACACTAGTTTTTAAAACAGTGCACTCAGAACAGAAGCTCAAGGGAAGGGGGGAAGTGGATAAAATAAAAAAGAGAGACAACACCGTTCTTGCGTTTCCACTGTTGAAGTGCTGCCCAAATCTGCGGCCCTTTCTGACTTCTGTAGAAACTGGTGCCTAATGAAACATAAACAAAGAACAGATAAGTGCAACCTATTCCTAAATGGGTTCCTGACTATCCCTTTATTTATTAGAAATTCTCTTCTAAAAGTACCTCTTGGATCCTGGTCTCTAGTTTCCAGGTTTGGAATGTGTTACTGCTCTGGGATGTGTTTTCTATTACTGTAAAGCTTCTAAAACATTAAACAAATACCGTTATCAGAATTACCAATATCAAACATTCATCATAATATAACTAAAGCCTAAATTCCCAATAGCAGACTCACTTTTCCCATATTTCCAGAATCTTTTATAAAACAAATACTGTACTTTTACATCAAAATACAGCATGTAATTTGTGCAAGTCCTTGATTTACTGTTTGCCTTGCTGTTAATGGTTTCCACTGTTCGATTCTTAAAAGTTCCATGAGAAAAAACAATGTTTGCTTCACAAAGTTCTGCAAAATATTCTTGTAACAAAGAGTTTGAATCACAATGTTCGTGGAAGGTATTTCGTTTCAAATTGTCTATACACGAATCCAGAAATTGTTGTCAAAGTTCTTTCAGGTAATAAAAGGTTTTGCACTTACTTGTTGCTGGCAAGAGATACTGATCAGTCTAACCTTGTCTTCTTTCTCTTTTGCAGGTTACTCATAGGAGAGAGGCTGAAGCAAGGAGGAACCGGAAACCGGAAGAAGGAAGAGCCAGAAGCTGCACCCATTGAAGTCAATGAAAGTCTGTAAAGAGCAGGAGTGCCAGCGCCGAGGGATCTGTTCTCAGGTAAGCGGGAGGTAGACGAGCACAAGCACTGGGTGAGGCTCGGGGGATGCCTTTTACAGACAGGGCTGGGTGTGGTTTGAAGGGCTGGGTGTGGTCCTCACATGCTGCACATGTTCTTGGAAGGTGTGCAGAGCTGGGTGTGGTTTGAAGAGCTGGGTGTGGTCCTCACATGCTGCACATGTTCTTGAAAGGTGTGCAGAGTTTCAGTTATTATACAAATGAGTTGGATTAACACATGGCCTAGGGAGGAGTATTTTAAAGAAGCCTTGGTAAAAGCAAGGCCCAATGTGTAAACAAAACAGCACATTAAACAACATACACAGAAGCCTGGGGGGGGGAAGGTGAGATAACAAGAAAGGCTTTCAATAGTAAGTTTAAAAGGGAGCTATTACAGAACCCACTAGTGCAGTGAGAGGGGACATGCTCTTTGCTGTGTACAAACCCTAACACATGCACACTAATCAACACACAAGAGTGGACATGGCAAACATAAGCACCACACATCCCACAGGCACTCACACAAGCACCATCCACATGCAGACACAGCAACATCCACTGCCTCCACTGTGTCCCTCTCCTCCACGTCCTCCTCCTCCCTCCCTGTCTCGTCTCCACTCACACCTGCATGCACTACATCCTCAGCCACTACCTCCATCACCAGCTCGCCCATCACCACACACCACTCACGTGCAATCACCACCCGCACTACCATTCACACATCCCCTGTGTCCTCTCCCAGTGTGTCTGAGAGCCCTCCTCCCAAAGTACACAAACACAGGCACACACCCACCCAACAGCCATCCACCTCACAACAGCCTCCGGCCCATGTACCTTCACCCAAATTCAGCAAACGTACACCTCCTATAACCACTACTTCTTCCTCCACACCCAAACCCCCTCCATCTTCCTGTCCCTGTGTGTCTAAAAAACTTTTCCTGGCAAACTTTGACCTCTTCCCTTCACCTCCCCCCCGTCCTTCCCCTAGGGCCAGGCTTTCCAGGTCCCAGCCCAGCACCTCAGCCACCAAATCCCCAGGCACATTGGTGCCAGCAACTACGGTCTCGTCGAGTGCGCAACCCGTCAGGGCTGCCAGTGTGCCACCTACCGAGGCCAAGGACATTCCGCCACCTGCCAAGGTGAAGAAGGTGCCCACATCCCAGCGGGAGAAGCCGCACCTACCAGCCACCAAGGGCTCCTCCAAACCAAAAGGGGACAGTGGCAAGACACCTGCGCCAACATTAAAGGTGGGGGAAGGGACACAAGCCGAAGAGCAGGTCAGGACAGGGCACGGTGGCTCTGACTGAGGGACTAGAGTCACCCCTTCAGTCAACCACTACACCAACCTGTACGTCGGTGGACACCGCCACCTGCACCGTCACCAGCACCACCACCTGCACCCCCAACAGCACCGCCACCAGCACCGCCACCTGCACTGCCACCTGCACCGCCACCTGCATGTCTGCAGCCTCAGCCACAGTCCCCAGCATCATCCCCAGTGGACAGCCATCCGAGGCTGCAGGAGACGTCCTGCTGTGTCCCTCAACAGGTGCTGACACATGCACCACCGCCAGCACCTCCGCCACAGACACCGCCGCAAGCACTGCCACCAGCCTGCGGCGTGCTCAGACAGTGCCACTACATCTGACATGGCTATCATCCCCAGTGGGCAGCCGTCTGAGGCTGGAGGAGACTTCCTGGACCCTGGCCAGCTTCCATGAGGCATGACTCTCCTCACTGTTTGCACCTGCAGGTGACAGGCGGAGCCGCAGCAGGGTGTAGTATGTCTCTGCCTCCATGGCGTATCATGCTACCTGTTCCTAGGCAATCTCATGGCACACAAACCCATGTGAGATAATGGGACCAGCCACACTGCATGTGAAGGACTCTGGGCACCAAGCCCCCTCCAGAACCAGTGGAAATTGACATCCACTACCTCAGTCCTTGGCAGGATGATGCACTATGGGCACCAAGCCCCCTCCAGAACCAGTGGAGATTGACATCCACTACCTCAGTCCTTGGCAGGATGAAGCACTCTGGGCACCAAGCCCCCTCCAGAACCAGTGGAGATTGACATCCACTTGAGAGACTGTGGCTTTGCACTCCCCAGGATACAGCAGGAGGCAAACCACCCACTGGAAAGACTTGAGAGACTGTGGCTTTGCACTCCCCAGGATACAGCAGTCGGCAAACCACCCACTGGAGAGTCGCCAATAGGGGTAGCACATGGTTAATGAGGCTTATGAAGGCAGGGCGGATTCCCTAGGCCATTTCCCCAATTTGCCCAGTGCACTCATGGGGAGAATCATGAGACTCACCCCAATTACACAAACTGTTTGAATTATAACAAGATATGTATTATTAAAATGAACTACTTAAAAACAAATAAAACCTACCCTATCCTAAACTAACCTATACTAACTATACTTATCATACAACTAAATCTATCTAACCTATACTAAACTTAACTTTCACATAAAACACCACACTCTAAACATTGGCCGCCCAACCTCTTAAGAAACAAGAAACAAGTAGGACCACAATTACTATAATTACCCATGTATTAACGAATCCTATGGCCTAAACAAATATATATTATTTTGTATTTCTTTTTTTTTAAATAGAAACACACATAAACCCCAACATGACCCCCCACCCAACAACCCACCAATAAAAAACAAAGAATAGAGACCCTTGCCCCAACTACACTTATCCTAACTAATGGCTACACGACTCTAACCTACCACTAACTACATAGAACCCAAACTAAAATATGGTACAACTTTAAAAGGAAGGGGAAGGAACTGTGAGGTAGTCCATCACAATCCAAGTTCACTTCCGTGACCTTTTCACCTTCTTCTTGATATACTTTGTATATAGTTTGCGGTCTGCAGCCAGATCCTCCTCTAACTTGTGCACATGCTGGAGTATCAGGTTGATGTCCTGATGTAAGTCCTGTTTGACCTGTGATACCCCAGCGGCTGGTGGTGGCAAAACTGGTGTGGGTGTGGCGACTGGTGAGGGTGTGGGGACTGGCACTACAGATGTGGATGAGGTGGGTGCAGCTGGAAACCCCTGCATCTTTGATGTACCTGCTCCAGCCTTTGTCTTGGGTGAGTGAGTGGGTCCCCCATGTGGGAATGTATGCCATCCCCTAGATGCTTTTTTGGCACGGAAACAGCGTGCCATGCGGCGGTATCCTGAGTGCACCTTCAGTATGTGGTAGTAGCATTCGGACCTCCGGTTGAACATCATTGGTCATGTTGGCAGCTGTAAAATGAGGACAAGCAACCATCAGTATCAGCATTGGGTGGAGTATGTACAGATTTGTAACTTGCACTGCTGCAGCTGATTACACATACAGTCCTACACACATTCCTCAAAAAAATGAATTGCTCCTTATCTGCTTCTATATCCAACCATACATCACTAGTGTCCTGTTCATGTCAGTGGGATGACGTCAATCCATTGCAAATCAAGAGGGGCCACAGCTGATAGGAACTAACAATGGACTGCTCAACATCACTCACATCTACACTGTGAGCATCATGTGACTCAACAAGTTTAGATTTCCTGTCTCACTGAGCAGAAGGGGGGTTGGGCATTGCATCCATCAGATCAACGCCCCTGGTGATGTACCAAGGCCTGAGCCTCGTCAGGAGTTTGGTTGTGAGCCAATTGTTAGGGGGGGCTGCTAACTACAAAGCTGGTATTCTGTTTTGCAGTACATCTACATTCATGTGACCAGGTGTAAAACTTGGCCTGAGCCTACTTTACTAGGGTCCAGCTGCATTTTCCATGCTGTGGCCACATGCACAGCTGATGATATCTTGCCATGAGAAAGGTTGGGCAAACTCTGACCTGCACATCGCTGTTGTCAACACATGACAGCACTGGAGCCCCCTACCCTGTGCCATGTAGTCCTACGTGTGTTCAATAGCACACACATGGCGGCTGCATGGATGCCCTGAAGGCTACAGTAATTGTGTCACAGCTTTGGGTGCTGCAACTGTATCCAGGAGCGTCTCACATCATCAGCAGATGCATGTCAGATATCCTCACAGCACCTGCTACACACACAGCATTGCCTCTTATGCATCTGTGATGTGACATACATCAATCCCAATTTACATGGTGGCTGAACCATATTGGTTACACTGCTGACATCTGGTGTTAGGAGATTAACAGACTTTGACCTGAAACATCTTGAGTGGAGTTGTCCACACATTGTGTACACTGATTACTGCAGTTCTGGACATTGTGGCTCTTTGCTGTACCACTACCTCATCATCACCTGTGGTGTGTGTATGTCTCCTACATAATCCCCCTAGACAGTAATGCAGTTGAACCCTACATCTGTGCCATCTTGTCAACAAGTGTGAGCTATGTGTGGCACACATTGCTGATTATGGTGCTGTGACTAGGTTGTCCACAACAGGCAGGCACGTACATATAGAGCTGGCCTGTGACCTATGATGGCACACATCCATAAATATGTGGTCAGCCATTAATATTCCTTTTACACACAGTTCCATGCCAGCACATGTTGCTCTTAGAACTACATGCAAGCCAATCTCATTGCCCAACCCCACAACATACATGATGGGAATGTGAGGGAGCACCATGCTGATGACAATTGGCAGCACAGCACTCCACCATATTCACAATGCAGGGATGCGCTGTATTGAATAGGAGAGGGTGCATAACAGTGTTGTCTCCTACGCTGGCGCTAATCTCGCTTCCAGTACTTGACCCCACCACCCTTACCCCATGGTGCATAGCTGGCTGCGTAGAGGGGAAGATAGTCATTGTGCATGGAGGGACACCTTCCTACACAAAGACAATCTTCAAAAGGACTTTGCACTTTTGATGTGTGCTGCCAAATGCAGCAACCATTGAAAGAGGTAAATATGGAGGGTACAACAACACATATGTTAGCTTATTGTGGCCTGCTAAAGCTACACCATGGTGTGTTTTCAGGATTTGCTACAGTCTCTAGTGTAAGAAAATATGTAGATCTGGGACACCGTCTAATTGCTATGGATGTTGCTATGGCTCAGCCACAGCAACACCCATTGCATGCTCCTTCCACACAAAGTACTACATGTGAAGAGGCCTTCTTTACAAGTTTATGTGAAGCCACAAAATGTGTCCTAAGCCCACCTTGTATACATGGTGCAGGGCATAGGGTCCCCCGAGCCTCACAAATATTGAAGCTCCGGTGGTGCTTGGGCCTCTTACACATGCCCCATGATGCCACCGTCCATCCTCCTATGATTTCTGATCATTGGCCCTGAAAACTACATCATTTATTGCATTTCACACTTCTGACTGACTCACGGCAAACCCTGGAGTAGCTAACAGGAGCCACAATATGACACTAAGTGGATGCATCGGGGTCTTCAAATCTCGCCACCTCTCCGCTGGTGTATGGGGCAGGTCCACCTGTAAGACATGAATGTTGAACATTGCTTAGTGTAAATCCTAGTTAATACAAATGGACAACATAGTTCAGTGTAAAGTTATTAGGCTGTGTGAGGAAGTCATCCTAATGGAAGATCAGTGAATATGACAGACAACTATGATCACTCCTCTACAAACCATCACTGTCCACGACACTCCTGTGTTGCATATCACAACACCATCTCTACATATCATTGTCATGCAGCTGTTTGTTAGCACAACACCTCCATTACCGTTTAGGACAGCTTGGACATGTATATCCCACCTGAGATCCATGCTATGTTTGTTGCAGTTGCGGGCCCATTATCACACACATAGCATGTCAGCCTCCATCAGATGTAGTATACATCTATATCATGATCATTGCAAACTGATTAACTGCTACCCTGGGTTTGTGTGGGTTTTCCAAGGTGTTGAGGATTGACATCATACATCCTTCAGTGAAGTAAGTGTAATGTGTGTGCCATCACAAGACAGTCACACAATGAAAATTGCAATGGGAGTGGACTCATGTGAAGACAGTTGTAACTACCTGCACATTGACTGATCTGAAACATGGATGTATTGCCAGTGGTGTGTGCCCTGCATTAGCATACCATTGTTGAACCAGTGAGGGATGAGTACATGGGCATAGGAATATGGCTCAACACAGACACACTTGCTCAGTGGTCAGAGGATGCATCTGGTGTTGCAGGTTAGTGAGTGATGTGCCAGTGATGGAGCTAAAGCAGTTCAGCCCCATACTGTCAGTGAGGAGCAGCCGGTCAATGAAACTAACCCAGCACACGTGTGTGGGCATGGAGACCGTATAGGCTGACTTTGATACACAATGCACACGTCAAATGGAACTGCCAGTAGTCTGGACCTAGTGCATGGTCAGGCTCCCTAACATGGCCTTGCATAATGACACCAAGAGGCCTATAGGACTACACTATTGCAGCACCTATTGCATCTATACTGTCCTTGTGAACCTTAGTGCACCCCTTACTCACATCCATGTGTGTGTGCAGTCATAATAAAGTCACCACATGATGGCAGTGTGGGCCAATATCATGTATACATCTGAAGGCCAATGATGCACTCAGCAGGAGATGCTACAGATCATGGAAACATCTGCTGAGTACATAGGGGCCCTTCTCAATCATTTCTATGCACAAATTTCACACCTTCACTCAGAAGCCCTACAGAGCATTTGGAGGTTATACTTTGGAACATTTGTTGTGACACTGAGGTCTGGAGTTTGCCCTCCCTAACTAATTTTTACATACCCTTTCAGGCCTGTTTCATGGCATAGGCGTCATTCCTAGCTGTATATTTACAAATTAACACTGTGCATGCATCATTACACTTGGGGCCATATATATGGAAGTGGTGCAGGACCTAGTGCTGGGCCTGTTGAAGTGCGGGCCCTAGCACACTCCTGATACCACCATGTGTGCGCCGCCCCAGTAGACAGTGCACCATGGGGAGGTAGGGTCAAAATTGTTTAGCAGTAGTCTGGCGCTTTGCAGGATTAGCATCATAATGTTTTCCCGAGTCCTGCTAAGCACCCAGGGGCCCATTGATCATGATGGGAGCATATTGTTAACACCTGCAAAGAGCAGGCATTAAGAAATCCACCACAAATGGGGTGCATCAGTATCATTGATTTCTTTGATATCTTTGATTTCATGTGATAATTTGGAGGGCCCCTTTGTGCTAGAACGGCCCCCTTGCATACATTGTGGCTGGCACGGCCATGATGTGTGCCAAGCCTTACCAAAGTGGTGCAATGCATGCATTGTGCCACTTTGTAAAGACTACGCAGGGTAAATGGCAGGTTAGCGCTGCCATACTGTCAATCAAATGACACTATGGCAGCGCAAAGGTTGCGCTAGGGGCAATATGCCCCTTCATGATGGTTGTGCAGGGTTCATCATACATGTGTCCTGCATTGGCTAAATTGTACGACATTTGAACTGCAGGCCTCATGTTGTGCAGAGACTCCTCACACAGGTTGCATACGACTTGTTCACAACCATTACAAGCAGCACTCAGACTTATCTGCAACTGTCAGTCACATGCTAAATGCAACCAATTGTATGGCAATGGGAGACTTACCAACAGTTCAGCCGATTTCTATTCCCAAAAGATCCAGAAGATCCTGCTCCCTTGCCACCAGATCTACCCACTGATTCTTGAGCTGGTGATCATTGTGTCAGGTCTTGAATATTCTTGCCAGATAGTACACAACTTTGATCCACCGCAGCCGGATTGCCTCAGTGGGGTAGCCCAGGATCATCCGGCCACCCAGTTGCAGCATCAGGGGCAGGTAATGGGCCACCAACCATATAAACTCCCCCAGTTCATCAGGCGACATTCTTCCCATCCTACCCTTCCCAGACATTACAAAAGGGTACAGGACATCATCCAAAATAATATAAAAAGGAAACTTAAACCCAAAACTTACCCCAAACTCCCCAAACTACCCCAACAATTAAACAACCTCACACAGACACCCCACAATACAATGACAAAAACAGTACACTATAAATACAAATTACAAATAAATAGTCAATTTAGACACCAGAAGTACAGGACACCCCACAAGGTATACAACAAGACCTCCAAACACACCACAAATCCACCAGCACCTCCAAAACACAACCACAAACAGTCACAGGGGAACAGACTGTGAAGTGAAAGTGTAACTACACTTACTGCACCATGCTTTCAAGCAGGATATCCTTGTACATCACTTCCTGGCTGTGTGCGTCACGTTTTTAACATAATTTGTGGTTTTTTTTACGCATGAGAGTCAAGCGTTGATTTTTCTCCATGGTGCACTGAGAATAGTGGTAACTTTGAATTGCTGCTCAGGGCCCAGGTGTAATTTTTGCAACATTGCAGTGTGGTGTTGATGCATTTGCCTCATTTTTGTACGCATATTGGAATAGCATAATTTTTTCCATTGTAGCCCTTGAATGCACCCTGATTCATTTCACATGTTACATGGGCTGTTCTACTATGTGGTATATGTTTTTTGGCTACATGTGCAAGTCTATGCATGAATGTCATTGGGGTGTCATTGTTAGGTGCATCCAATACTTGTCCTCATGACTCAGCTGTAGGCACTCACTCATACTTTCTGCATATGTGCATGTGTCCTACACTGTGTCCACATATATGTTGCCACATGTGTGCTATGTGTTTACATATGTCTATGACTAGTGAGTAGCAGGTGGAGTACATAGTTATGTCTGTGGGCAATATGGGGGTCATTACAACATTGGCGGTAAAAGCCGCTTACCGCTGTGCAGAAGACCGCCAACACACCGCTGCGGCTGCAGAATTCCGCAACAGCCATTATGACCCACAGCTCGGAACCCGCCAAAATCTAGACACCAACACAAGTCTGCCACACCAAAGGTCAGTGATAAACTGGCAATAACAAAACCGACACCAACACGCCAACAGGAATACGCCCACACTATCACGACCCACTAATCCACGTGGCAGTCTTTCAACCGCGGTATTCCATTGGCGGTATACACCGCTGCGTTCAAAATAAACACACATTTACAAAACACTACCACATTGGACAAATCGAAATACACACACCTGATACACATACACACACCACTCCCACACACCCAATATAATATAAAACACACACCCACATCACCCACAAACCCCTACGACAACAATTGCGACAGAAGGCTAGAGAGAGACACCATCAGAAACAACACTAGCATCCACAGGCAGTCAACTCCATCACTCACACAACACACCTCTAAATATCTCCCCACACATCACAACACACACCACACCACACATCGCCCACACCACCCCATGGCACCGCAAAGACACCCCAGGTTTTATGAGGAGGAGCTCAGGGTCATGGTGGAGGAAATCATCCGGGTAGAGCCACAGCTTTTCGGATCACAGGTGCAGTACACCACCATAGTTAGGACGATGGAGCTATAGCGAACAATCGTGGACACGGTCAACGCAGTGGGACAGCACCCAAGAACTAGGGATGATATCAGGAAGAGGTGGAACGACCTACAGGGGAAGGTGCGTTCCGTGGTCTCAAGACACCAGATTGCGGTTCAGAGGACTGGCGGCGGACGCCCACCTCCTCCCCCAGAACTTACAACATGGGAGGAGCAGGTCTTGTCTATACTGCATCCTGAGGGCCTCGCAGGAGTAGCTGGAGGAATGGACTCTGGTAAGTCAAACCTTAAACTACCATACCCCCACCCTACCTGCATGCTATCACATACCCCCACCCTCGCCCTCACCCCCATCACTCCAACTCCCCACACATGTCCCACTATCACAAACCACACATCCCAAACCCAAGCCCTGCATGCAACACCAAAGCATGGACACCCATCACCAAAGCATGTCCACTGCACATACCCATACACCCCCCTAAACCATTATCACAGAAGGTTCCACACAAGAATGGAAGCACTGGGGTACAGGGAGACCCATCCATTGCACACCATGGCACATACAGATGCAATAATCATGCCTTTACACCCCTGCAGGAACCCTACCCAAAGTCACCGGACAGGAGGGTCCAGACATGTCCACTCCACCCACAGAAGAGGCCCACAGTGATGACACAAGCTCTGTCCAACTGGATCAAGATGACCAGCCCGGCCCATCTGGGACCTTGGACAGTCGATTCCCCTCATACTGGCACAGGCCACTACAGAGCTTCCCCCCTCTGGAAACACCAGCACAGCACCCACCCCAATGGCCCATACCTCTGTCCCCAGGACACGTCAAGCAGCAGTGTGTCCAACACTACAGGGAACCCAGGCTAACCCACCACCCCAACAACACCAGGGACCTGGGGGCAGTGGTAGTGGGCACACGGTTCAGGGGACAGAGGCCCAGGAACACAGGGGAACTGGGAGGGCTGCTGTGCGACAGGGGGAGGACAGGCCCAGGGAACCCACTCTCCACGAGGCCCTCTTTAACATCATGAGAGCCTACCACCATTCCCAGGAGACAATGGCAACGGTACTGGCCAAGTTTCCGGAGACCCAGCGGCTGCAGGAGGAACAGTATTTGGGGTTCAGGGAGGAACTAAAATCCATCAATTCCACCCTCGGCACCATTGTAGGGGTGCTGAAGGAACTCGTCAACACCAGGAGGGACACTGTGGCACAACAAGGGGCCCCTGACACTAGCCTGGACTATGAACTGCCCACCACCTCCGCTGACGCTAGTGGACAGGAGGCTCCGCCACAGGACCACGACACCAGCACCCCACCCCCTGCAGATGGAGAACCACCCCGAAAGCAGTCACTGAGATCCAGGACAAAGAAAGAGAACAATGCCAGGACCCCCGCCAAGAAATGAGACCACCCTGATTGTCATCCTTCTGTCCCACTTTGTCACCCTGTCCATACTTAAACTGCCCTAGCTCCACTTCCTATGCCCATTTGGACAAAGCACCTGTGAGACTAATAGACTGGACTCTGCCATGGACATTCCTTCACCATCACCCCTGACCATTTTACAACCCCCTCCACTATTTGGCACTTAAATAAACCCCCTTAAATCACAAAACAATCTGGAGTCAGTCTGTGCTTTCGAAAATGTGTATTTGCAATAACCGTGGAAAAATGCTATATCCAATGTAATGTCAACATACCTATGTCACACAGCTCTAGTCCATGCGGAAACAAAGCAGAGGTCACACAGTGGGACCCACATCTGTGAAATCAAAAGGGAAAGTGACAACTCAGTGTCCATACACTGGGTGAAAATGACAGACAGATGAGAGGTAGAAGAATCAAATCAGATATAGCAGGCAGTGTTGTCGTCGCAAAGCCAAGTTGTGAAGCATACAGCAGGCCACGATGATCTGGCACACCTACTTCGGTGAGTAGAATAGGGAACCACCTGTCATATAGAGACACCGGAACTTGGCCTTCAGGAGGCCAAAGGTCCTCTCTATAATCCTCCTAGTTTGCCCCTGGGCCTCATTGTAGCGTTCCTCTGCCCTTGTCTGGGATTCCTCACTGGGGTCAGTAGCCATGACAGGTTGGGGTAACCAGAGTCACCTGCAAATGTCGAGGGACAACTGTTAGACATACACTAACTCTTAGGGACATCCCCAGACCCAGACACCTAGTCACACTGTATTGGGTCCATGTCCTCACCTAATAGCCACACACGGTGCCTCTGGAGGTGCCCCATCACATAAGGGATGCTGCTATTCCGCAGAATGTAAGCGTCATGCACTGAGCCAGGAAACTTGGCATTTACATGGGAGATGTACTGGTCATCCAAAAACACCATATGCACATTCATAGAATGGCAACTCTTCCGGTTTCTGTACACTTGTTCACTCGTGCGGGGGGGGCAAGGCCACATGTGTTCCATCAATGGCACCTATGATGTTGGGGATATGTCCCAGGGCATAGAAGTCACCTTGCACTGTAGGCAAATCCTCGATCCGAGGGAAAACGATGTAGCTGCGCATCTGTTTCAGCAGGGCAGACAACACTCTGGACAACACGTTGGAGAACATAGGCTGGGACATCCCTGATGCAATGGTCACTGTTGTTTGAAAAGACCCACTTGCTAGGAAATGGAGTACTGACAGCACCTGCACTAGAGGGGGTATTCCTGTGGGATGGCGGATAGCTGACATCAAGTCTGGCTCCAACTGGGCACACAGTTCCAGGATTGTGGTACGATCAAGTCTGTAGGTGACAATTACATGTCGCTCCTCCATTGTCGACAGGTCCACCAGCGGTCTGTACACCGGTGGATGCCACCATCTCCTCACCTGCCCCAGCGGACGTGCTCTATGGCGGAGAACAGCGACCAGAGAGTCAACCAACACTGAGGTACGTAAACACAAATTTATAGCAAAATGTTTGAAAATCGATATATGGCTGTATTAGTGTTTAAGCAGGCCTAGATATGTGTGATGCAGTCAAAATTAATGCCATGTGGCCCCCTGAAATGGCGGCTGCCTGACCTGTAATGTGGGACAAGGGGATATGAGGTAACTGCGCTGGCGTTGTACACCGTTGCGGTAGGCTGTCGAAGACCGCAGTGCAATCCTGCATTGGTTAACATTGGACCCTGTGGGTCCCAGGAGCCAATGACGATGTACGCCGGCGGTGACGGTACGCACCGCCGCGGACGTGACCGCCATTTTCTCTATGTTCAATCACTTGATACCTGATCTTTGACAGGAGAGGACCTACACTGCAATTGCTGCTGTGGCCTCAGTCTGGAACAGACAATGGCTTGTGTGTCTGGGGAAAAGGCTCCTGCCTTCAGCACGGAGGAGTTGGAGAAACTAGTGGATGGGGTCCTCCCCCAGTACACGCTACTCTACGGTCCTCCAGACAAACAGGTGAGTACACTGTGAGCATGCTGTATGGGCAATGCCTGTTTGGAGTGGTGTTGATGAAAGATAGTGGGGGGGAGAATGAGGCGTGCATGATATGACGGTGAGTGCATTTGCGTCATGGCAAGGGTAGGGATGCAGGCCAATGACTGTGACGGTGCGGACGGTTATATCTTCTCCTTTTCCCCTGTACTATTCTTGTAGGTCAGTGCCCACCAGAAGAAGGATATTTGGCGTGCCATCGCAAAGGAAATCCGGACCCTTGGGGTCCACCACAGATGGAGCACCCACTTCCGTAAAAGATGGGAGGACATTCGCCGCTGGAGCAAGAAGACGGCGGAGGCCCAGCTGGTGATGGCCTCCCAATGTGGGAGGGGTGCCTGTTGCACCATGACCCCCCAGGTGTTCCGGATCCTCGCGGTGGCGTATCCAGAGTTGGATGGGCGCTTGAGGGCATCACAGCAGCCACAAGGGGGTGAGTACACTATCATTCTGCTTATTCAGTGCGTATTGTAGGTGTCTGGATGGGGGAGGTGGGCTGTGGGTTCCCCTAGGCCAGGGCAAGTTTAGTAGGCAAGGTCCCTTCTTAAGGCAGGCCCTGTGGCACTCCACCCCACCTGTGTTCAGAGCCACCTACACCTAGTCAGGCTCCTGTGACTTCCATGTGTGCAGCAATCGGGCATAGGCCTTGTAACCCATGTCCCTGTGATTAATTAGGGAACTTTAAGTGCACGGCGTAGTGCAGGGGGCTTCTGTGTCTGTAGTGTCCGCCAACGGTAGCGGTATTGGATGCACTCAATATGTCTTTCTTCTGTCTCCCCCCCCCCCTATTTGTTGTCTCCCTGTTCTTGTGTGCATTAGCATCATCAGGCGGAGGAGCAGTGCCACTGGAGCAGGAGGGAGCTGCATCCCACATGGCCCTGGAGTGCGACACAACGGAGTCAGAAGCCACCAGTGGGACGGAGGGCGAGGGGAGCTCCACGGTGGGGACAGGAGCTGATACCAGCGACACGGACTCCTCCTCTGATGGGAGCTCCCTTGTGGTGGCGGGCCCCTCTCTGCCCCCCCATCTACAGGTACAGCTGCCACCCCCCCTACCAGCACCGCCCTCCCAGCAGTCCCTCAGCGTGTGCCCCGTGGCCGCTCACTCAGGAGGGTGGGCGTCTCCTTCGCCCCAGGCACCTCAGGCCCTGCCCCAGCCAGCCCTGCTGCCCTCAGTGAGGAGGCCATTGACCTCCTCAGGTCCCTCACTGTTGGACAGTCTACCATTTTGAATGCCATCCAGGGTGTAGAGAGGCAGTTGCAACAGACCAATGCATACCTGGAGGGCATTCATTCTGGTCAGGCAGCCCAACAGCGAGCTTTTCAGACTCTGGCCTCAGCACTGATGGCGGCCATTGTCCCTGTCTCTAGCCTCCCCCCTCCAACTTCCTCCACCCAGACCCAAACCCCTGTACCTCAGCCTATCCCAAGCACACCATCAGACCAGCATGCACACACGTCAACACACAAGGGAAGCTCAGGCAAACATAAGCACCACACATCCCACAGGCACTCACGCAAGCATCACACACATGCAGACATACTAACAGACACTGCCTCCACTGTGTCCCCCTCCTCCTCGTCTCCCTCCTCCCTCCCAGTCTTGTCTCCACTCACACCTGCATGCACTACATCTTCAGCCACTATCTCCATCACCAGCACACCCACCACCACACCCCGCTCACGTGCAGTCACCACCCCCACTACCATTCACACATCCCCTGTGTCCTCTCCCAGTGTGTCTATGAGCCCCCCCTCCCAAGGTACACAAATGCAGCCACACACCCACCCAACAGCCTTCCACCTCACGACAGCCTCCAGCCCATGCACCTTCTCCCAAAGTCAGCAAACGTACACCTCCTACAACCACTACCTCTTCCTCCACTCCCAAACCCCCTCCATCTACCCGTCCCAGTGTGTCCAAAAAACTTTTCCTGTCCAACCTTGACCTCTTCCCCTCACCTCCCCCACCCCTTCAGTCTCCTAGGGCCCGCCTTTCCAGGTCCCAACCCAGCACCCCAGCCACAACATCTGCGGGAACAGTGGTGCCAGTAGTAACCGGCTTCTGGAGTGCGCCAGGCAGCAGGGCAGCCAGTGTGCCAAGGAGCCAGACCACGAACAGTCCCCCACCACAAAAGCACAAAAAGTTGGCCAGTGCCCAGCGGGAGAGAGGCAAAACATCTACCACCAAAGCCTCTCCCAGGGGTACAGTTGGGAGTGTGAAGACAGAGGCGCCACCATCCAAGGTGGGGAAGGGGCACAGAAAAACAGGCAAGTCTGCGAAAACCTGCACCGCGGACAAGACCGCCACCAGCACCGCTGAACAGCACACCGCCGCCACAAGCACTGCTGCCAAGGACACCGCCGCCACAAGCACCGCTGCCAAGGACACCGCCGCCACCAGCATCCCTGAACAGGACGCTACTGAGGCCACCACGAGCGGGATGAAGCACTCTGGGCACAAAGCCCCCTCCAGAACCAGTGGAGTAAGGCATCCACTTCCTCTGTCCTTGGCAGGATGAAGCACTATGGGCACAAAGCCCCCTTCAGAACCAGTGGAGTAAGGCATCCACTACCTCTGTCCTTGGCAGGATGAAGCACTCTGGGCACAAAGCCCTCTCCAGAACCAGTGGAAAAAGACATCCACTTGAGAGACTGTGGCTTTGCACTCCCCAGGATGCAGCAGTGGGCAACCCACCCACTGTAAAGACTTGTGAGACTGTGGCTTTGCACTCCCCAGGATGCAGCAGTGGGCAAACCACCCACTGTAAAGACTTGTGAGACTGTGGCTTTGCACTTCCCAGGATGCAGCAGTGGGCAACCCACCCACTGTAAAGACTTGTGAGACTGTGGCTCTCCACTCCCCAGGATGCAGCAGTGGGCAAACCACCCACTGTTAAGACTTGTGAGACTGTGGCTTTGCACTCCCCAGGTTGCAGCAGTGGGCAAACTACCCACTGAAAAGACTTGTGAGACTGTGTCTTTGCACTCCCCACGATGCAACAGTGGGCATGGAGCCCCCTCGTGGATCTGGCTTCGTGCACTCATCCGGCTGAGGTGCCCCCCCCTCTTCCCTTCCCCCTGAGGTGCCTGTTGTATTTCTATCTGATGCCCCAGCAGTGTTCTCTCCGTTTTGATCGGGTATTGAGTGTGGGCCTCACCCATGCATTTTGGGCCCAGTGGTCCACAGACTATGATGGTGGAATACCTCGGACTTGTATTCTTGGTGTATATATTTGTTTATAGTGTAAATACATATAAATATATATATATTTTTTGATTACTGTATTTGAATAGATTACAAATGTTCCACTCATTTCCATTTGTCCTTGCATTCTTCCAGGGGGGTTGGGGGTTGTAAATGTAATGTATCTACATGTATTTGTGTGTGTGTTGTAGTGGGTGAGGGTGGGGGTGGGAGTGTTGCGTGTGTGTGTGTCACTCTTTTTTCCCTCCCCCTCCCCTGTGTCGTAGGTGCAGTACTCACTGTGGTGTTTGCCGCCGTCTTTGTTGTTCCTGGTAGAGGAGCAGGAAGATAAAGGCTGGGAGTATCTGGAGCTCGGGTTCCATGGCGTCCTGGTTCCTTGTGGGGTGTGTAGAGGTGAGCGTTTTCCCTTCCAAGTCCTGTTTCCGCCGTGTTTTTGTTCGCGGTGAATCCCCCCCGGAAAAGGTGGCGGATTGGACTGTTGTAATACAGTGGGCGGAACCTTGTCTTCCGCCTGTCTGTTGGCGGTAACCGCTGCAGTGTTTGTTTGTACCGCCTTGGCGGTCGGAGTGTTAAAGTGGCTGTCTATGTTAGCGGTTTCCGCCACGGTCGTGATTCCATTTTTTTTACCTCCGGCCTGTTGCCAGTTTTACCGCCGCTTTAACACTGACCACCAGGGTTGTAATGACCACCTACATGTCTACATATCTACAAACATATTTGTATTTAGGCCCTGTGTCAAACACATGCTAAGGCATGTGTAAACCATTACATTTTGTACTCAGAGTATGCAGTGGACTGGGACTGCATTGACATCACGCATCAAGTTGAGTGTGCATGTGTGTCTACTCACTGGTTAGTTATCGTATTTAACTAGTTATAGGTCAGCTACACATGCGCCATGGAGTTTCCCATGCATCTTAGTTGCTGCAGATTTTATGAACATGTGTGCTGGTGAACAATGCTATGTGCCATGGGTCTGTATAAACTTGTGTTGTGTCATTTGTGTCATACATCATGGCATTGCTATGTCAAGGGGATGTGCAAGCTCACATTGACATCTTCCTGCATAGACAGAAGTTGTCTTTTTTACTATTGCCTGTGTAGTCACACCACTGGCACCTATGTTCTGTATGTCAGTACACAATTGATAAAAACATTTTTACTCTCACAGGTTTTGTGACACCTATGCCATTTTGTTGCTGCTAGGTTAGCTTTTGCACTGAATCCATTCACATTACCATGGCTGGCCCATTATGGTGGTACATGTGTGCAGAGATCTTTGGGATATGTGTGCCTGCCTCCAAATGTATATTCAGATCTGTTAACATCATGTCAGTCATGACTGCCATATACAATGCCGTACCATTGTGTTGCAGTGTGGCATAGATTGCAGGCCTACCCATCTTCATCAATGTGTGAGTTTGTGTTGCAACACAAACCCATGGTTGCATGTGAAGGTGCAAGTTAATGGTGCTCCCCTTCACTTTGCCCCCTGTGCATGTGCATCAAGCATCTGACATTATCATACGTTGATGTTCTCAGAGCAGAAGTGCATGGTTTTATTGAGCTGGGATCTCTCTGCCATTTATGATAGCTAATTTCCAGCCTGTGCACACTCCCCAGTAGATGGAGACATGCACAGATGTGGTCATACAGACCTGGTTGTAATGAATTCCAATGCAGTACTTGATGTCAGCCTTCCCCTCTCAGGTACAGAGGTTGTGCACTTACACATGTAGGACATGTATGCTTAGGGGTTGCAAAACTGTTGTGATGTAAAGGTTGGACAAATGACATGGTACAGATGGAGTTGTATGTGACTGTCTCCTGTTCTGGTACCATGCGAACGGCA
This sequence comes from Pleurodeles waltl, assembly GCF_031143425.1. Taxonomy (NCBI): domain Eukaryota; kingdom Metazoa; phylum Chordata; class Amphibia; order Caudata; family Salamandridae; genus Pleurodeles; species Pleurodeles waltl. The sequence goes on along the minus strand of NC_090445.1, from coordinate 1,677,951,666 downwards.
AATACCATGGTATGCTAGTGGCAAACATGTTGGGTCATGCACCTCTCTGTGCATCAGTTAAAGTTTGGCATGTAGACATTGGTGTCTTACAGTGTCTGTTTTGGTGTTTGTCTGATCATTATCCCTTTTATCTGCCACTACTGGTGAGGTATGTTTGTGTCCTCCATTGCTCCCAGTCTTTTGTCTGTTAGCACCTTTTACACATCTTCTACAGCAACATTGTCAGGTGTTATAGGGACAGGATACAACATGTGACTTGTGTAGTGTGGAGATATTCCCTTCTCCTACAGCTGTCAACTTAGTAGTTGATGTCCCATTGGTGATATTAGTGATAAGTAATGAGTGCCAGACACACATGACATTACACATGCCACAGCATTTGAGTAGTCTCCATGTAACATGGTGTGTTGTATCAGCAAGAATCTGTGGGAATCTCAGAGCTGTACATCCACATCCACTGTTGAACATGGCAATACAATTCTCCCAGCATGCCACAACCTATCTGACTCTCACCATGACTGACTGATGTTGTGGTGTATTATCTTCTTAGTGCTATATTTATCCTTTGCCAGATGCTAACAATATGGCTGTGTCTATTCCCACTCAGCGTGATGTGGGTCTCTGACAGTATAGGACAATGCTGCACATGTTTGAACATGCCACACATGATTGTGATATTGAAGGCCAGTACATGTATGTGCTATTATATTACATTTGGTAACATGCATGGATCTGTCATGTCAGTGACAAAGAGTGGTTTGTATTGCTCTGTGCTGTGTAATGTTGTTATACAGGGCATACTGTGTAGATGTGCAGACACAGGTCAGTCATTGTGGATAATGGCATACCCGTTGATACCTAGGATGGACACCCACACATTAGTCTTCATGTATTTCTCATTATTAGCAATATGCATGTGTGAATCAAGCCTATATGTGTGACAGGTGTGCCTCCTATGTAGATAAGGTGTGTTACACACTCTGGCTACATTCCAGAATGACTATCATTTGGCTGATGCATTCTACCACTTCAAATCATAGGCCACACAATCTATTATGTATTTGTATATTGATTCAACACCCCTATCTGCTTTATGTCACTGCCAAACCATTGACCATTCCCCAGCCAATGTATATGTGCCATACATGATTTACAGTCCTTTATGTGTTAGGGATGTGGCCAATTGCAGTGCCAGGACATATTCACATGGACACACTGTGCAGGCTCAGCTTCCAACATTTACTAAATTCCATGGGCAATTACTGAATAAGCATTGTTACCCATGATGTCCCCCACTTGACACACATGTACTGTGCAGGCAAAGCTACACTCACACAGAGTAGTGACAGTGTTCAGTTCTAACATTACTTAACCTCCATTTCTTGACAGCCCCTACCTTATGTGTACCCCCCTTGCATGCAACCTGTTGGGCACCCATGGTTTCATGTGAAGGTGCAGGTTAATTGTGCTCTACTTCACTCTGCCCCCTTACGTGTGGCCCCCTTGCAGGCACCATGTTTGGCATGGTGTTGTGGGGTGAATGGCCTATGAAATTGCACATTGCCCACATGATGTTACAAAATGTGTATGGGTGCATAGATATTGGCCTTCAGGATTCACATGCCAGCGATTTGGGTGTCACTGATATGTGAGATGGAGTCTGTAGAACCCCCTACATCACCAAGGATGTGTTCACCATACTTGTTGTTTTTGTGTTTCAGACACACTCCCTGAGGTTAGATTCACATTCTAATGGTGTATGTATTGGACAATTAATAGACCAAGGATTATGTTGTTAAACAAAATTTATTGGAGGTACTTACAAAGAACTTTTTTGGTTGACTAGGTATAAAAGTTGTCAACAATTGTCTGTCTCCTGCGAACTCCTGCCGCTGTGTTTGGTTGTTCCCCCCTCTAGGACCTCATCCCCATCATCCCCCTGCTCCTCATTGTGGACATCTACTTGTCCATCCCAGTGGACAATGTTGCTGACACACATGTTGTGCAGGATAGCACATACCAGTATGATCTTGCACACCAGCTGTGGAGTATACAGGAGGCTTCCTCCTGTCATGTCCAGGCACCTGAACCTGGATTTGAGAAGTCCGAAGGTCCTCTCCACCACATTGTATGTTTTCTGGTTTGCTTCATTGTAGGGACGTTGTTCAATGGTAGTTGGATTTGCAAATGGGGTAATGACCCACGGCTATATGCCATAACTTTGGTCAGCTGCAAAGATAAGAGGGAGAAATTTAGTGAAGACTTGAGAGGATCTGGAATATTCCATGGCAGTAGTTGATTGCAGTTTGAGTAATCAATCAGAGGTGTTTGTGGTGTTGTGTATGTTCCAGGTCTTGTAATATGGTTCAATTTGACTGTGTTGATGTACATGACATTCTTGAGTACTGACTCAAGGACCTGTATATGACAATCAGAATTCCAATATGTATACTCATCATGCACCCCAGATTTGCTGGGGTGCGACGGGTGCAGTGGCACCCGTCGCGATTTTCAGTGTCTGCTTTGCAGACACTGAAAATCTTAATGGGGCCCTGTTAGGGGGCCCCTGCAGTGCCCATGGCATGGCATGGCAGTGCCATTGGCATGGGCACTGCAGGGGCCCCCAGGGCCCCCACGACACCCCTCACCGCCATCCTGTTCCTGGCGGGCAAACCGCCAGGAACAGGATGGCGGTGAAGGGGTCGGAATCCCCCATGGCGGCGCAGCCATGGGGGATTCCCAGGGCAGCGGAAAACCGGTTTTCCTGGTCTGACCGCGGCCAAACCGCCGCGGTCAGAATGCCCTGTGGGGCACCGCCAGCCTGTTGGCGGTGCTCCCGCATCCCCGGCCGCATCCCCGGCCCCGGCGGTCCTTGACCGCCGGGGTCGGAATGACCCCCTTGGTTACCTGCTGTCCACAGCAGGCCACCATCCTGTGATTGGAGCCATTCACAGAGGGTTCCAAATTGTGACCTTTCTCATGAATATTGATGAGGCAGGTCCCTTTGCGACCCTATGCGAATCGCTGACAGTGTTGAAGACACTGTTGTACATTTGATATTGTGACCCACAATTTGCGAATCGCAAATAATTCCCAAATTGCAGTACCAAATGGTCGTAAATCTGGCCCCTAGAGTACTAATCCCTCATTAAGTAACAGCTCTTAATTACATCTTGGCAGCAGATGTAGTTTGTATCGATGATTCTTTCCCGTTCCATCATTTATAAGACCAAAATTACAATAAATGGAACTTGACTAAAAAGCATAATGCAATGGATTTCTAACGTGTCAGTGTATAAATTGAGTACAGATCATTGGACAGATTAATATACCAATTCATGGGACAGGACTGAAATACATATATGCAATAGATTCCTAAAGTGGAAGTGCAAAACTTAAGTACAAAACTTTGGCAACCAGAGTCCATTGCACATCCTGTCACTTAACCACAAATTCTTACATCCTAAGTGCCAGGATAATAGGTATTACAAAGATTAGCCATACAGTACAGTCACTTCTTAAGATTCTAATGGTAGTCTTCAAGTGTCTCATGGAAAGAATACAACAAATTGGAAGAAAGCAAGCTCTCCTAATAGCAGTGTATCTAGTGAAAAAAAACAATTCTGCTTCACTGCTAGCCTCACACGATGGACACTTTTGGGAAATATTGCGACCATTCCATCTAGTGCAAAAACCAATAACTGGCAATAAACCAAACCTGAATTTCAGATACAAAGACTTTGGTTTGAGGGGGTTCCATTTGGTTCAGAAATTCCTCTCAGTGCATTTGGTCTTAAAAATCCAAGAATCTACCTGTGAGGTCCCCAACAGTACTGTGATTCAACCAAAGTCTATTAATATAAAGCCAGGGTCTTATTTTGAGGTACTTCAACGTATTTCTTTGCATATGGCCAGGGTTATACCAAATGTCACTCAAGCCCAATCTGAATAAACATTCTTTAACATATTTGAACAAAGGTATACTCCCCTTATTATGAAGTGTAAGTATCTCAGAAAAGGATTGCCTTAGGGGTAGGGGCGAGTTATTAGACAAAACTTGGATCCAATAGGCTAGCAGTCTAAATACTACCGCATGCACTATGTTTTTGAGAAAAAGGTCCAAGTGGATGGTCATTAGTGGTGCATTCCTAGGTAGCCCGAGGACCGATCTCATAAAGGTAATCTCTGCTTTATCAATAACCCCTACATTGTTGAATAACCAAATCTCTGCATCAAACAATGCAGCTCCAATATCTTTAGCCTGACAAATCTCAATAGCTGGAGTGACTGGCCTAAATTGAGATGACTTCAGTTTTGACACTAGGGCTGAGCTTATATGTTGGAGTGACAACCGACTCTTTATGATTTGCGGACCCCAGGTTAGTGTGTTCTAAACCTAACCACCAAGCAATCAAACTGCTTTACTTGTACTAAAAGGGTGTCACCCAATCTCACCTTGCGTTTAAATGACCTATGCGGATAGAATCCATAAATTTGGTCTTGGCGACATTCACTTCCAATCCAAAATTCCTACATGATAACTCAATTCATTCATAAGATTCTGTAATCCCATTGGGGACTTGGAAACAAGTATAAAATTGTCAGCAAACAGCAAGGATGCAACTGGATGACCAGAAATCTTAGGGGCGTCACCATTACAGTCAACTAGAGTCTCAATCAGGTTTTAATGTAAAGAGTGAACATAGTCAGAGCCAAAAAGCATCCTTGCCTCAAGCCTCAGCTCACCTTTGTACATTCTGTTAGTTCACCCCTACTTCCCCATTTTATCTGGGCATAGTTATCTGTGTGGAGCCTAATTATAGTATCTAATAAGTACTTTAGAGCCCCTAACTACTCCAAAAATGCCCACATTGATGTATTATACGCTATTTTGATTGTTCATCTTGATATTTTTGTGTTCCCGTCTCAGTGTCGATTCTCCGCCTGGAGTACGGAGATTCCACTCAAGTGTGGAGAATGTGCTCCAAGTGCAGAGAATGTGGGCTGAGTGTGGACATAAAGATACTACTCATAAGTGTCCTTTGTGAATACTGAAAGTCGTAAATTTAGATTTTTGGTCTAAGTTTAGACCAAAAGTCTAAGTTTACCTTTGTGAATCGGGCCCATGGTATTGCTGTTTCGCGAACATAGCCAAATAAGTTATTGTGATTACATTAATTTCTTTTCTCCAGTTGTGCTTTTTGTGCTGCAATAAGAGCTATGTTTTGTTGTATCCAGAAAATGATGAAAAGGTGTAAAAAAAATATTAATAATTCAAAGGGCTCCCGGTTTTATGGTGTTTATGTTTTTTTACTTTTCCATCTGCATTTATCCATATTTATTTTTTGCTAATTTTATCTGTACTTGTCCATATTCATTTTGGGTTCTGTGAAAAAACAAAGCCAAAACTAGTATATTTCCATGTTTATTTAATCGAAAAATGTCTGCTCTTAATTAAATGCCTGACAGGTTCAATGGCATGACTACCCACAGATGATAAATCAGTACACTTATATGTAGAAAGGAACATTTTAGTATCAACCTGGTGCCTATCTGCAGCTGTTAGAACATCATTACTTCTGATCCTCCATTTTTTTATCCCCTTTACCTGTCAATCCGCACAGCTACTGGTTGGCAGTCCTTTAGAATCACTCAAAAAAACCACCTAATTTCTGGTTTTATTTGCATTTAAAAATAAATACAGACAGGAAAATAAATAGTTATCTGTCTGCATTTATCTGTAAAAGTCAGTAAAAATGGGAAACAGGGAGCTATAATAATTGGGCACCAACATGCATCCGTTCCAGAGGGAAATGTAAGTAGCTCCAGCGTGTTATCCATGCTGGTTTTCACCCCTGGTTCATAAAGCAGTCTTTGGTTTAGGTACCTCTTTGGATTTGTTAGTGTTTACAAATCTTCAGGGTTTCTAGATTATGCCTAGGTTACCAGATGGCCCCATTGTTATCAGATTACTCTTGTTACCAGATGACCCCATTGTCAACAGATCTCAATTGTTAACAGATGACGCCATTGTTACCAGATGGCTCCTTGGTTACCAGATGACTCCATTGTTAACAGGTTACTCCTTTGTTAACAGATCTCCATTATTAACAGAAGACTCCATGGTTACCAGGGAGTCTCCATAATCTTCATAGTTACCGAATGACTCTGGGTCACATAGGATTCATTGCACCGGTTATGGACCATAAACTTGCTAGGAACTCGATACTGTAACACCTTTTCATCCAATTAGTTAAACGGGAGGGAAATGAGCATTTCGTTGTAAAAAAAAAAAAAAAACTCGGACCCAGACTTTTTATTAAATGTACATTTCGGAAAGATGCCCTGCAAAAAATACCTAGGGTAGATCTTTTTTTCTTGATTCTAAATTACATAAACGTTGCCTTATTAAGTCAGAAAAAACACATGGAATTTGAAAACCACTGTGCATGCCTCTAATAAAATAAGGTGTAGTAGTTTGTAAAGTAGGCATGTTATAAACAGTTCATAGTGAATGTTATATTTATCCACGTATGTTTTATTTCTTAACAGTTCATAGTGAATGTTATATTTATCCACGTTTGTTTTATTTCCTTTTGTTTTATTTCCTTGTGCGTGCGTCTGTGCACGAGAGCATTCCTTTGTATTCTATTTGGAATGCATTGTTTGATTTACGAGTCAGTTGCTTCTCTATGCTTGCTCCTGTCAACCAGCCTCTCCGTTGCTGGGAACTTTACTAAGAATAAACAAAACCTTTTTCCACCTTGCTTTTGGAACTTCATTACAACATTTTGGCGACGAGCGTTCCCAGCAGTGCCAGTCACATCGGAGGAAAATTACGAGTTGATTGAATTAACTACTCATTTTGTTTTCTACAACTACAGGACTTTGGCTTCTCTTCGGTCAGTCGGGAGGAAATGGATGTTTGTTATCTTCAGCTGTCTCCCTGATTTATTGATTTGTTCAGCGTGGGTCAGCAATTAACCCCTTCGCTGCCAGGCCTTTTCCCCCTCCTGTGCCAGGCCTTTTTTTGCCTATTTGGGGCAGTTCGCGCTTAGGCCCTCATAACTTTTTGTCCACATAAGCTAACCAAGCCAAATTTGCGTCCTTTTTTTCCAACATCCTAGGGATTCTAGAGGTACCCAGACTTTGTGGGTTCCCCTGAAGGAGGCCAAGAAATTTGCCAAAATACAGTGAAAATTTCGTTTTTTTCAAAAAAATTGGAAAAAGTGGCTGCAGAAGAAGGCTTGTGGTTTTTCCCCTGAAAATGGCATCAACAAAGGCTTTGCGATGCTAAACTCAGCTGTTTCCCAGCTTTCAGGAACAGGCAGACTTGAATCAGAAAACCCAATTTTTCAACACAATTTTGGCATTTTACTGGGGCATACCCCATTTGTGCAATTTTTTGTGCTTTCAGCCTCCTTCCAGTCAGTGACAGGAATGGTCATGAAACCAATGCTGGATCCCAGAAACCTAAACATTTCTGAAAAGTAGACAAAATTCTGAATTCAGCAAGGGGTCCTTTGTGTAGATCCTACAAGGGTTTCCTACAGAAAATAACAGCTGAAAAAGAAAAATATTGAAATTGAGGTGAAAAAAACATCAATTTTTCTCTACGTTTTACTCTGTAACTTTTCCCTGCAATGTCAGATTATCGAAAGCAATATACCGTTACGTCTGCTGGACTCCTCTGGTTGCGGGGATATATAGGGTTTGTAGGTTCATCAAGAACCCGAGGATCCCAGAGCCAATAAATGAGCTGCACCCTGCAGTGCGTTTTCATTCTATACCGGGTATACAGCAATTCATTTGCTGAAATATAAGGAGTAAAAAATTGCTATCAAGAAAACCTTTGCATTTCCAAAAAGGGCACAAGATAAGGTGTTGAGGAGCAGTGGTTATTTGCACATCTCTGAATTCCGGGGTGACCATAGTAGCACGTGAATTACAGGGAATTTCTCAAATAGATGTCTTTTTTACACACACTCCTATATTTGGAAGGAAAAAATGTAGAGAAAGACAAGGGGCAATAGTACTTGTTTTGCTAATCTATGTTCCCCCAAGTCTCCCGATAAAAATGGTACCTCACTTGTGTGGGTAGGCCTAGCACCCGCGACAGGATATGCCCCAAAACACAACGTGGACACATCACAGAAAACAGAGCTGTTTTTAGCAAAGTGACTACCTGTAGATTTTGGCCTCTAGCTCAGCCGCCACCTAGGGAAACCTACCAAACCTGTGCATTTCTGAAAACTAGAGACCTAGGGGAATCCAAGGAGGGGTGACTTGTGTGGCTCGGACCAGGTTCTGTTACCCAGAATCCTTTGCAAACTTCAAAATTTGGCTAAAAAAACACATGTTCCTCACATTTCTGTGGCAGAAAGTTCTGGAATCTGAGAGGAGCCACAAATTTCCTTCCACCCAGTGTTCCCCCACGTCTCCCGATAAAAATGATACCTCACTTGTGTGGGTAGGCCTAGCACCCGCGACAGGATATGCCCCAAAACACAACGTGGACACATCACAGAAAACAGAGCTGTTTTTAGCAAAGTGACTACCTGTAGATTTTGGCCTCTAGCTCAGCCGCCACCTAGGGAAACCTACCAAACCTGTGCATTTCTGAAAACTAGAGACCTAGGGGAATCCAAGGAGGGGTGACTTGTGTGGCTCGGACCAGGTTCTGTTACCCAGAATCCTTTGCAAACCTCAAAATTTGGCTAAAAAAACACATGTTCCTCACATTTCTGTGGCAGAAAGTTCTGGAATCTGAGAGGAGCCACAAATTTCCTTCCACCCAGCGTTCCCCCATGTCTCCCGATAACAATTATACCTCACTTGTGTGGGTAGGCCTAGCGCCCGCGACAGGATATGCCCCAAAACACAACGTGGACATATCACAGAAAACAGAGCTGTTTTTAGCAAAGTGACTACCTGTAGATTTTGGACTCTAGCTCAGCCGCCACCTAGGGAAACCTACCAAACGTGTGCATTTCTGAAAACTAGAGACCTAGGGGAATCCAAGGAGGGGTGACTTGCGGGGCTCGGACCAGGTTCTGTTACCCAGAATCCTTTGCAAATCTCAAAATTTGGCTAAAAAAACACATGTTCCTCACATTTCTGTGGCAGAAAGTTCTGGAATCTGAGAGGAGCCACAAATTTCCTTCCACCCAGCGTTCCCCCACGTCTCCCGATAAAAATGATACCTCACTTGTGTGGGTAGGCCTAGCGCCCGCGACAGGATATGCCCCAAAACACAACGTGGACATATCACAGAAAACAGAGCTGTTTTTAGCAAAGTGACTACCTGTAGATTTTGGCCTCTAGCTCAGCCGCCACCTAGGGAAACCTACCAAACCTGTGCATTTCTGAAAACTAGAGACCTAGGGGAATCCAAGGAGGGGTGACTTGCGGGGCTCGGACCAGGTTCTGTTACCCAGAATCCTTTGCAAACCTCAAAATTTGGCCAAAAAAACACATGTTCCTCACATTTCTGTGGCAGAAAGTTCTGGAATCTGAGAGGAGCCACAAATTTCCTTCCACCCAGCGTTCCCCCACGTCTCCCGATAAAAATGATACCTCACTTGTGTGGGTAGGCCTAGCGCCCGCGAAAGGATATGCCCCAAAACACAACGTGGACATATCACAGAAAACAGAGCTGTTTTTAGCAAAGTGACTACCTGTAGATTTTGGCCTCTAGCTCAGCCGCCACCTAGGGAAACCTACCAAACCTGTGCATTTCTGAAAACTAGAGACCTAGGGGAATCCAAGGAGGGGTGACTTGCGGGGCTCGGACCAGGTTCTGTTACCCAGAATCCTTTGCAAATCTCAAAATTTGGCTAAAAAAACACATGTTCCTCACATTTCTGTGGCAGAAAGTTCTGGAATCTGAGAGGAGCCACAAATTTCCTTCCACCCAGCGTTCCCCCACGTCTCCCGATAAAAATGATACCTCACTTGTGTGGGTAGGCCTAGCGCCCGCGACAGGATATGCCCCAAAACACAACGTGGACATATCACAGAAAACAGAGCTGTTTTTAGCAAAGTGACTACCTGTAGATTTTGGCCTCTAGCTCAGCCGCCACCTAGGGAAACCTACCAAACCTGTGCATTTCTGAAAACTAGAGACCTAGGGGAATCCAAGGAGGGGTGACTTGCGGGGCTCGGACCAGGTTCTGTTACCCAGAATCCTTTGCAAACCTCAAAATTTGGCTAAAAATACACATGTTACTCACATTTCTGTGGCAGAAAGTTCTGGAATCTGAGAGGAGCCACAAATTTCCTCCTACCCAGCGTTCCCCCAAGTCTCCCGATAAAAATGATACCTCACTTGCGTGGGTAGGCCTAGCGCCGGCGACAGGAAACACCCCAAAGCGCAACGTGGACACATCCTAAATTTTGGAAAAAAACAGAGGTGTTTTTTGCGAAGTGCCTACTTGTAGATTTTGGCCTCTAGCTCAGCCGGCACCGAGGGAAACCTACCAAACCTGTGCATTTCTGAAAACTAGAGACCTAGGGGAATCCAAGGAGGGGTGACTTGCGGGGCTCGGACCAGGTTCTGTTACCCAGAATCCTTTGCAAACCTCAAAATTGGGCTAAAAAAACACATCTCCCTCACATTTCTGTGGCAGAAAGTTCTGGAATCTGAGAGGAGCTACAAATTTCCTTCCACCCAGCGTTCCCCCAAGTCTCCCGATAAAAATGATACCTCACTTGCGTGGGTAGGCCTAGCGCCGGCGACAGGAAACACCCCAAAGCGCAACGTGGACACATCCTAAATTTTGGAAAAAAACAGAGGTGTTTTTTGTGAAGTGCCTACCTGTAGATTTTGGCCTCTAGCTCAGCCGGCACCTAGGGAAACCTACCAAACCTGTGCATTTCCGAAAACTAGAGACCTAGGGGAATCCAAGGAGGGGTGACTTGCGGGGCTCGGACCAGGTTCTGTTACCCAGAATCCTTTGCAAACCTCAAAATTTGGCTAAAAATACACATGTTACTCACATTTCTGTGGCAGAAAGTTCTGGAATCTGAGAGGAGCCACAAATTTCCTTCTACCCAGCGTTCCCCCAAGTCTCCCGATAAAAATGATACCTCACTTGTGTGGGTAGGACTAGCGCCCACGAAAGGAAAGGGCCCAAAACACAACGTGGACACATCACATTTTTTTATAAAAAGCAGTGCCTACCTGTGAATTTTGGCCTGTAGCTCAGCCGACACCTGAGGAAACCTAGCAAACCTGTACATTTTTGAAAACTAGAGACCTAGGGGAATCCAAGATGGGGTGACTCGCGGGGCTCTGACCAGGTTCTGTTACCCAGAATCCTTTGCAAACCTCAAAAAGTGGCTAAAAAAACAAGTTTTCCTCACATTTCGGTGACAGAAAGTTCTGGAATCTGAGAGGAGCCACAAATTTCCTTCCACCCAGCGTTCCCCTAAGTCTCTCAATAAAAATGGTACATCACTTCTGTGGGTAGGCCTAGCGCCCACAAAAGGAAATGGCCCAAAACACAACGTGGACACAACATATTTTTTCACAGAAAACAGAGGTGTTTTTTGCAAGGTGCCTACCTGTGGTGTTTGGCCTGTAGCTCAGCCGGCCCCAGGGGGGGGGGCAGAAATGCCCTAAAATAAATTTGCCCCTCCAACCACCACCCACCCCCCCCGGAGCGACCCTTGCCTACGGGGTCGCTCCCCCTGCGTGACATTGGCGCCAAAAAACAAATCCCCGGTGCCTAGTGATTTCTGCCCCCTTGGGGGCAGATTGACCTAAAATTGGCCAATCTGCCCCCAGGGGGGCAGAAATGGTCTAAATACAATTTGCCCCCCCAGGGGAGCGACCCTTGCCTGATGGGTCGCTCCCCATCTCTAAAAAAAGAAACAACAAAAAAAAAAAACACAAAAAAAAAATTGCTCTGGCGCCTAGAGTGTTCTGCCCCCCCCCCCGGGGGCAGTTCGGCCTAATAATAGGCCGATCTGTCCCCCGGGGGGGCAGAAATGGCCTAAAATAAATTTGCCCCCCCAACCCCCACCCCCCCCCCGGGAGCGACCCTTGCCTACGGGGTCGCTCCCCCTGCGTGACATTGGCGCCAAAAAACAAATCCCCGGTGCCTAGTGGTTTCTGCCCCCTTGGGGGCAGATTGACCTAAAATTGGCCAATCTGCCCCCAGGGGGGCAGAAATGGTCTAAATACAATTTGCCCCCCCAGGGGAGCGACCCTTGCCTGATGGGTCGCTCCCCATCTCTAAAAAAAGAAACAAAAAAAAAAAAAACACAAAAAAAAAATTGCCCTGGCGCCTAGAGTGTTCTGCCCCCCCCCTGGGGGCAGTTCGGCCTAATAATAGGCCGATCTGTCCCCCGGGGGGGCAGAAATGGCCTAAAATAAATTTGCCCCCCCAACCCCCACCCCCCCCCCGGGAGCGACCCTTGGCTACGGGGTCGCTCCCCCTGCGTGACATTGGCGCCAAAAAACAAATCCCCGGTGCCTAGTGGTTTCTGCCCCCTTGGGGGCAGATTGACCTAAAATTGGCCAATCTGCCCCCAGGGGGGCAGAAATGGTCTAAATACAATTTGCCCCCCCAGGGGAGCGACCCTTGCCTGATGGGTCGCTCCCCATCTCTAAAAAAAGAAACAAAAAAAAAAAAAAACACAAAAAAAAAATTGCCCTGGCGCCTAGAGTGTTCTGCCCCCCCCCCCCCCCGGGGGCAGTTCGGCCTAATAATAGGCCGATCTGTCCCCCGGGGGGGCAGAAATGGCCTAAAAAAATGTGCCCCCCCAACCCCCACCGCCCCCCCCCGGGAGCGACCCTTGCCTACGGGGTCGCTCCCCCTGCGTGACATTGGCGCCAAAAAACAAATCCCCGGTGCCTAGTGGTTTCTGCCCCCTTGGGGGCAGATTGACCTAAAATCGGCCAATCTGCCCCCAGGGGGGCAGAAATGGTCTAAATACAATTTGCCCCCCAGGGGAGCGACCCTTGCCTGAAGGGTCGCTACCCATCTCTAAAAAAATAAAAAGAACAAAAAAAAAAAACACAAAAAAAAAATTTGCCCTGGCGCCTAGAGGTTTCTTCCCCCCCTGGCCTAAAATAAATTCCCCTCCCCCCCAGGGAGCGACCCTTGCCTAAGTGGTCGCTCCCTTTGCGTGAAATTCACGCAAAGAAAAAACTCCCTGGTGTCTAGTGGTTTCTACCCCCCTTGGGGGCAGATTGGCCTCATCAAAATAGGCCAATCTGCCCCCAAGGGGGGCAGAAATGGGCAAAATATAATTTTCCCCCATTGGGAGCGACCCTTGCCTAAGGGGTCGCTCCCCACCAAAAAAAAAAAAATGAAAAAAAAAAAAAAAAAATGGTCCCTGGTGCCTAGAGGTTTCTGCCCCCCCTGGGGGCAGATCGGCCTAATAGTAGGCCGATCTGCCCCCAGGGGGGGCAGAAAAGGCCTTCCCGAAAATATGCCCCCCTGGGAGCGACCCTTGCCCAAGGGGTCGCTCCCTTTTGTCAATAACAATAAAAAAAAAAAAAAATCCCTGGTGTCTAGTGGTTTCTACCCCCCTTGGGGGCAGATTGGCCTCATCAAAATAGGCCAATCTGCCCCCAAGGGGGGCAGAAATGGCCAAAATATAATTTTCCCCCAAGGGGAACGACCCTTGCCTAAGGGGTCGCTCCCCACCTCAATAAAAAAAAATGAAACAAAAAAATAAAAATGGTCCCTGGTGCCTAGAGGTTTCTGCCCCCCCTGGGGGCAGAAAAGGCCTTTTCAAAAAAATGCCCCCCCTGGGAGCGACCCTTGCCCAAGGGGTCGCTCCCTTTTGTCAATTTCTAAGAAAAAGAAAAAAAATCCCTGGTTTCTAGTGGGGTTTCAAAAGCCGGATTGCAAGCAATCCGGCTTTTGAAACCCTCGGAGGGACTTCAAAGGGAAGGAAATACTTTTCCTTCCCTTTGAAGCCCCTCCGGGCCTCCCAAGTGATTGAAAAAGAAATGCTTTTGCATTTCTTTTTCAATCGCGCTGGAAGCAGAGCTTCCAGCGCGACGAGGGAGGCCCCTGTGACACATCAGCGCGCGCGCGCGCGCTGACGTCACAGGGGGGGGTGGGGGGGGTCGGGGGTGGAAGGGGAAGGTCTTCCCCTTCCATCCCCGACTTGGGGGGGGAAGGGGGTGCACGGGGGGCGCGCTAGCGCGCCCCCAAGTTCCCCTGTGCCATGGACGAGATGATCTCGTCCAAGGCACAGGGGAACTGTAGCCTTGGACGAGATTATCTCGTCCAAGGCACAGAAGAGGTTAAGGCTGTTCTCAGCTTGTAGCTTTCCTTCTAAGCTACTGTTTACATTTCAAATTCGGAGCCCTGGCAGCACCTATTTAACAGCCAGTCTTCAGCTGGAACTTAACTTATGTGAGCCCATTTTGTTTTCTTTTCATTGTATTCTTCAAATTAGTCACACATAACCTGACTTGAGTTTCCTTTTGCTCAAGATATCAGCAACCTAATTTCATTTTTAATCTGTCAAAAACTGAGTATCAGCTCCTATTTTTTTTTGTTTTGTTTCTGATTTGATTATTTAAATATATATATATATATATTTATATATATTTATTCGTATTTAACAATGCAACAGTGTTATAATCCACCTCCGCCACTACAACAAAATCCAGGGGACGTACCCATGAAGTGGAGCAAATGGCATGGTTTATTTAATAATTTTATGATTGCCATTGATGGAAATTCGTTTTCAGCGACTAGAAAAAAAGGGCTTCTATTAAACGTTATTGGCACAGAAGCTCAGGAAATATTTGATCATTTACCTCCACATTAACCACCTGAAGGAACTGATATAAATGATTATGATGTTTTTTCTGAAGCTTTGGACAGATTACAATTACATTTCACAGTTGAACCAAATGTAGTTACAGAACGTTTTAACTTTTATTCACAGCACCAATTTTCCACAGAACCTGTTGAAGGATATGTGGCTGCTCTTTGCATTTTGGCTTCAACTTGTGATTTTGGTGTCATTACTGATCAATATATTCGGGATCAAGTTATTATGCACTGTTATAACAAAAAAATTCAAGAACAACTTTTGAGACACAAAAATCCATCACTCAAAGAAGTAATAGAAGTTGTTAAAGGTATTGAAAGGTCAATACGATCGTGTAAGACATTAAGGTGGTCATTCTGACCCTGGCGGTCTTTGACCGCCAGGGCGGAGGACCGCGGGAGCACCGCCGACAGGCCGGCGGTGCTCCAATGGGGATTCCGACCGCGGCGGTAAAGCCGCGGTCGGACCGGCACCACTGGCGGGGTCCCGCCAGTGTACCGCGGCCCCATTGAATCCTCCGCGGCGGCGCAGCTTGCTGCACCGCCGCGGGGATTCCGACCCCCCCTACCGCCATCCAGATCCCGGCGGTCGGACCGCCGAGATCCGGATGGCGGTAGGGGGGGTCGCGGGGCCCCTGGGGGCCCCTGCAGTGCCCATGCCACTGGCATGGGCATTGCAGGGGCCCCCGTAAGAGGGCCCCTACATGTATTTCACTGTCTGCTGCGCAGACAGTGAAATACGCGACGGGTGCAACTGCACCCGTCGCACAGCTTCCACTCCGCCGGCTCGATTCCGAGCCGGCTTCATCGTGGAAGCCTCTTTCCCGCTGGGCTGGCTGGCGGTCTGAAGGCGACCGCCCGCCAGCCCAGCGGGAAAGTCAGAATTACCGCCGCGGTCTTTCGACCGCGGAACGGTAACCTGACGGCGGGACTTTGGCGGGCGGCCTCCGCCGCCCGCCAAGGTCAGAATGAGGGCCTAAATGATGACAAAGATAATCATCTTGAAGTAGCTGCCATACGCAATGTCAACAAAAATAAGTACAGCAAAGGGTACAACAAAAATAATCTAAACAAATTAAAATGTATGCGATGTGGATCAAATTTGCATACCAACAAATCAACCTGTCCTGCCTTATTTAAAGAGTGTTTCAAATGTGGTAAAACTGGACATTTTTCGACAGTTTGCAGATCTCAAAGGAATGTTAATTCGATTGTTGGAAAACAATTGGAGTCTGAACATTGTATCCAAGATGTTGAAAGTGTAGTCTTGATGATTACAGAAGATAAGCCAAAGCAACATAATATTTGTAACACTGACATTGACAACCAGATATATTTTCCTCCAAGGTGCGAAGTTATCATTGATTGATTCTCAACTATAATGCTAGTGGATTCTGGATCACCTTTTTCTATCATATCTGAGGCATTTTTCAACAAAAACTGGTCTGGACGGAAGTTGGAGAGCAATGACATTAAAGCTTATGGTTACAGTCAGACAATAATTAATATTTTAGGTTACTTTGTAGCTTCTATTTCTTGTCATGATCACAATATCTTAGGTAAAATTTATGTAGTTGACAAAGGACAGCATGTTTTGGGATGGAGACATCAAGGTAATCTTGGAATGGTTTTGGATCCATCTGCTGATGTTCCGGTGTATTGCATGACCATACAGCAAGGTATTGAAGTGATTATTTCAGAGTGCAAGAATGTCTTTAGAAAAGAATTGGGTACTGTTAAAGAATTCACACATAACATTTAGTGTCAGGAAAGAACTTAGTATTTTGCTTGATCAATTACTTAAGGATGGTGTCATTGAACCAGTAGACTCCTCTGAATGGGTTTCTCCCATAGTTTTAGTTAAAAAAAAAAGTGGGTCTTTGAGATTATGTGCAGATTTGAGATCATTAAATAAACAAATTATTATTGATTGCCATCCCCTACCAAAGATTCAAGAACTTTTTGCACTTTTGGGTGGAGCAAAATTCTTTACATCTCTTGATCTCAAATCAGCATATCATCAGATTACTCTTGATGAGGAATGCAGACATTTAACTACATTTATAACTCCAGAAGGGGCTTTCAGATATACCCGCATGCCGTTTGGGTTGGCATCCGCTGCATCCATATTCCAAAAGCTTATGCATAGGCTATTTACAAACATGGATGGAGTTATGGCTTTTCAAGGCGACATCCTAATTTTTGCTGATACCATTGATTCTCATAATATGAGATTGTCAAAAGTACTGTCAGTTTTACAAGAAAAAGGGAGGACACTACAAATGGAAAAATTTAAATTTTTAACACAGGAGGTAGAGTATTTAGAACACACCATATCTTCGAAGGGTATAGCTCCTAAAGCTTGTTTGTTACAAGCTATAAAAGAGATGGGCATACCCTCTGATAAAGATTAATTAAGATCTTACCTGGGCTTGTGTGAATTTTACTCTACGTTTCTGTTTCATTTTTCCCAAATAGCGTTACCTTTAAGAAATTTACTTAAGAAAGGAGTCAAATTTACATGGTTGAGTGAACATCAGGAGGCGTATGATAAACTTTAAAAAAGCATTATTGAGGCGGCACCATTGTCTCAGTTCAATCAAAATTTATGTTGTGCTGTTTACGTTGATGCCAGCTCCGAAGGGTTAGGGGCAATACTTACTCAGAAAAATCATGTCACAGAAAATAGTGTGGCTTTCGCTTCAAGACCTCTTTCAGTTTCTGAATCTAAGTATTCAACTATTGAGAGAGAAGCTTTAGCATGCACATGGGCAGTGGAACATTTAAAAACTTATTTGTGGGGCAGAGAATTTACCATTAAAACAGATCACAAACCCTTATTAGCGTTACTAAACAGTAACAGTACTGGTAGAGCATCTTCCCGTCTAGTCAGGATTTTATCAAAAATATATGAGTATAATTTCAAAGCAGTACATATTCAAGGAATTCTCAATTGTGTGGCTGACTGTCTATCTAGATTACCTGACAATTCTGTTAAATTGTTTCCTGAGACATTAGAAGAATGTGTGGTTGCTACTATAGATGATATTTTACCCCTATGTAAGGATGAGTTTTCCAAGGATGCCTGGTGTAAGAGTTGTAGTGAGGATGAAGAATTACAAAACATTCAAAAATTTTGTAACACAGAATGGCCTCGTGAAAGGGTGTTGTCACCATCTATGCAGATATGTTGGAAGGTCAGAAATTCAATTTCAGTATCAGGGGATTTAATCTTTAAAGATGATTGTGTGATTCCCCCTAAGGTGCTTCGCCCCAATATTATTAAGTTAGCTCACGCAGGACACTTAGGGGAAACCTTAACTAAAAATAAAATAAGAGAAATGTTTTGGTGGCCTTATATGGATAGGCAAATTTCAGGATTTGTCAAACAATGTGTCATTTGCTCTAATTCTGATAAGTCTCTTGTCACCAGTAAATGTGTACCTGTTAAATCTGAGTTCCATCAAGACCATGGAACAAAGTAGCATTGGATATTTTGGGACCATATGATAATCTAGCTAGGTGCAAGATGTATATCATTATACTTATTGATTACTTTTCTAAATGGGCAGAGGTCAAATGGATTGCCCAACCCACCACTGACAGTGTTATAAGATTTTTAAGAGAATGTTTTTTTAAGGAGGGGTTACCATCTAGCATTGTCACCGACAATGGTAAACAGTTCACATCCTTTAAGTTTCAGGAATTCATGAAAGTCAATAATATTTTGCATTTAAAAACTTCGCTTTATGTTCCAAATATGAATGGCCTTGTGGAAAGATTTAATAGGGTTATTGTGGAGGCTGTACAATCGGCCATAATCAATAGGTTTAATGTCAAAGAATTTGTTGAAGAAAAGATTTGGGCATACCATTCGTCCCCCAATTTGACAACTGGGTTTTCACCATTTTCCATGCTCAAAGGGCGTGTTCCACGCACCACTTTATCCCCTTCTTGGTTGAGAAAAGAATTGCCCATTATTGACCTTAGAAAAATGTATTTTGAGGCTAAAACAAAAGTTGACAAGAAAAATAAAGGAGAATTAGACAAAAATAATATTGATAATACTAAGGTGAAAATTGGAGATTGTGTCAGAATCAAACTTCCTTATCGAGTGAGAAAGGGTGAGTCAAAGTTTTCAAAAGCATTCAAGGTTGTATGTGTGGGAAAAACCTCAGTCAAGTTGAATAATGGATCATGGTGGAGTCTAAGCAGAGTTGCTAAAGTCACTAATAGTACTGAAAAACATGATCCTAATTCATATATGGATTTGTCCTCAGAGGTGATGAAGAACATTTGTATGGATAAATCGCAATACTTTTCTCTTTCAGATTTTGAACGTGACAGTAACACAGAAAGATCTCAGTTGACACCTGGTATTGTGGCTAATGAGGAGACTCCTATTGATTGCAATGAGGACTTTGAGATTATTGATTCCACTTTTGTGCCTATAGTGCCAAATGGCAATCAGCAGGATAATGTACAAGTCAAAGATTATGTCCATGAAAGAGTCAACAATGATAGTGTAGATCTTCCTAAAAGAATATCTGTACTACCCAAAAAATATGCTGATTTTGTTTTGTGCTAAGTTATTTATTTATTATTTTTATTATAATATTGAAGAGAGGAGATATGTAGTAGTTTGTAAAGTAGGCATGTTATAAACAGTTCATAGTGAATGTTATATTTATCCACGTTTGTTTTATTTCCTTTTGTTTTATTTCCTCGTGCGTGCGTCTGTGCACAAGAGCATTCCTTTGTATTCTATTTGGAATGCATTGTTTGATTTACGAGTCAGTTGCTTCTCTATGCTTGCTCCTGTCAACCAGCCTCTCCGTTGCTGGGAACTTTACGAAGAATAAACAAAACCTTTTTCCACCTTGCTTTTGGAACTTCATTACAACATAAGGCATATAAAATCAAGTTAAAATCTAAAATGTGACAAAGAATAATGTGAGAAAGTTAGAAAGACCAGGAAGAAAAGGTTGCCTCCCCACTGTTATTTGTTTGTATTTGACAAATGCCCTAATATTTATAGAATTCCTAAAGAACCTAAAGATAACCTGGCAGGACCAAGCCCTCCATCCCTCTTTATCACTCAACTTGACTGATCAAAGTTTCCTCCTTGCAGAGTCTTCCTGGATTTTTTAAAAATGATTGCAACTTTTCCTTTTCAAATAAATATTCACAAAGACAATAGTTTTGCATATGCTTAGTTTCAGTGTTGATCTTAGATGCCTTAGGGCCTGATTTAAAGTTTGGTGGAGGGGTTACCCATTATCCCGCCCACCGTATTACAAGTTCCAGAGGCTATAATGGAATCGCAATACAGCGCACAGGATATCTGTCATGTTTGTAATGGAGTAACCCCCTCACCAAACTCTAAATCAGGCCCATTATTTGGTCATCAGTGTTTCCCTCATTATCACCCAACTTTGGAAAGTTGTTTCTGTGATGAATTGTGACTCATTAAGCACAAATCAACTGTTATCTACTTGTGAACGCACAATGGTATGTCACACTTATTTATGGGAAAAAGTTTAGTGTACCACATCCTTTATTTGAACATTGGCAACATAAAGTTGGTTTTCTACAGACTCACTTGCCAATACCAATTTTGTGACTGCAACCCTCACCTTCTGTCCAGGCACCTCCCCCACCTGTATATATAACCCACCCACACCCCTGTACAGCCACACTCACCCACCTGCAGGCACCTCCAACACCTCTACAGGTAGAGGCACAACACCCACCCACCCATCAGCTCCAACACATTAAACACACTTACTCACAGAGATCCTCACCACAACAATTGCAAAGTTACAAGAGAGATCACTCATGATCACTGTAATATATGTTTTCACTACACTTTGTAAATAAAACATATCTTCCACATTTCAATTGATTTGAGTAATAGTTGATGATGGTAATTTGGTTAATCTGGCCATATATGTATTGATAGATATGTGTATATTAGTAGAACCATCTGTGTAGAAAGGTATCATGTTGAGAGCATAGCTAAAAATCTACCGATCTAACTTCAATAGTTGGAATACAGCAAATATAATGAAACACATAACACAGGGATGTATATTTTTTAAAATGTATCTGAGATATTATATAAAAAAATATCCAATGGAAAGGGAGAAATGTAATCAAATAGAATCTTAAGTAAGATTGGGCAAGGGGACTTGGCGGGGGGAGGACAAAATAAATATAATACGTCAGGAAGCATCAGGGGAACCAGTCTATGTGCAAGGGGTTGAAAACAAAAGTCTCTAGTACAAACAATGTTCAGTCACTGGCCACCCTCATTGTCCTTGACAACAATGTTCAAGTCTTCTGCTCCTGTGGACTTTTCTTGGCTGGCTTGTGCAGAACCAGACACACCACAGGACCGGCAACATGAAGGATATGAGGGACTGCAGGGGAAACAGAGAGGGAAGACACTCAGTGGTGAGCCATATGTCCGGATTGTGCCTCTTGGAACACACGGAGTTCATCTCTTATCTCCTGTAAGATTCGAGAGGACATATTCCCCTCAAACTCAGATACCAGCACCAGTTCTTGGGATGCAGCCCTAGGAATCATAGTATATAGAGGGATCTGGATCAAGCAACAGGGATGTGGGTGTTGGGGGCAGGTGCCTTCCTCAGCTCTTCTGGGTGGGCACATGAAAGGGGAGTAGTGACAGAGGCGTGCAGCTGGAGGCCCTGATAGAATGGGGGCCTCAGGAGTTAAGGAAGGGTCGGTGGCAGGCACAGATGCTGATGATGGGGCCTGTCCTGGGAACAACACATCTAAATTAAGTTCTTCTGGGCCAGAGGGAGACCCACATCCACCCGCCTAAGCTGGTAGTGTCCTTCTCAACGTCACCCCCTTCAATGTCAGCAGCCTCTGCCCGAGCTGATGGTGTTGTTATTGTAACTTCTGTCCAGGTGGGTGGACTTCCCCTACCTTTATGTTCATCTCCATCCTCCTCCTCACTGGTGGTATCGAGAGGTCTTCCTGCCTGCCTACGAGCTGCGGTTCCACTCTCCGGCTCCTGGGTGGATGTACCTTGGCCAGCCAGGTCCACTAAAATAGAAGGCAAACAATTACACAGTTGGTGTACAAATCATAAAGAAGCTCACAACAACATTAACCAAGTGCTGACTTTGTATTCCTTTGATCTCACTAAGCAATGTAATATTATTGGAACCTAAAAGTATGCACATTTTTACTGTAATGTCCTGATATTACACACACAAAAACATCTGTCTCAAGTTTGCTCTGTATCTCTTCAGCATTTAGTAACCCTCACCTTCAGCATTGGTGTGATGTGAGTTTCGTCACATTGAAACAGTTGTCTTCCAATGTAAAAGTTTACAAGTGGGGACAGGACACGGTCCAGATGGATACAAACACACCTAAAAGTGGATCCAGGATTATCCTTTAATGTGCAATCTCAACAGGCATACTCTTAGTATCAAATGTCATCTGTTATATAGCATACGGAAGTACTACATAGCTATGAAATAGGGTGTATAGATACAAATAAGGCCTTTAATATTACCTTGTCGAAGATATGATTCAAAATATTGGAATATCCCAAGTGCCTCATTTAGCATGTCAAGCCAGCTTTGCCTTTGCTGTATACTGGTAACCACATGTGCATAGTGAGGACTTTGACCTAGAAATTCTAAATGACATACGTGCCACTGCATTAAAGATGTGTGTATGTCCTCTTCAATACGTTTATCATTTTGAGAAAGACAAGTATCACAAAGTCAGTCTTTACTTCATTATTTCAAAATACATATAAACAAATACACACAAAAGGATACATGAGACAGCATCCAACACCCAAATCCCTCACAAATCAAAAATAGACATTGTGCAAGCCCTTCCTTCCCCATTGGATACAACAGTTATGAGGTCCTTTGTAGACTAGTCCTAAATTTGTATGTGCATTTATTTATTAAAACTGAACTGTAAATAAATTTTTCCTCAGTTGTGTTTACTACACTACAAGTCCCAGAATGCCCTCACAAAGCTATCTTTCAATTGCTCTAAGGAGACATAAACTTCATAAATACTGTAACTGTTAGACTTGGCATCCTTGGTGTAGTCTCCTCTAACTTTTTGCCTCTGTTCCCCAGGTTGTTGATGTGTGCTGGACTCTTTTTTTGCCGTTTATGTTACTCTGGGTCCTTTACCACTGCTATCCAGTGCTAAAGTGCAAGTGCTCCCACATAAAATGTGTATTTAATTGGCTTTCCATGATTGCCATATTTGATTTACCAGTAAGTCCCTGGTACAGAGCACTAGAGGTGCACAGGGCCTGTAAATCAAATGCTACTAGTGGGCCTGCAGCACTGGTTGTGCCACCCATATTAGTTAACTGTAAACATGGCTCAGACCTGCCACTGCAGTGTCTGAGAGTGTAGATTCAAACTGCCAATTCGACTGGCAAGTATATCCACTTGCCAGGCCTAAACCTTCCTTTTTTATACATGTAAGACACCACTAAGGTAGGCCCTAGGTAGCCCCAGGGGCAGGGTGCACTGTATGTAAAAGGTGGGACATGTACTTATGTGTATTACATGTCCTGACAGTGAAATACTGCCAAATTCGGTTTTCACTGTTCCAAGGCCTATCACTCTCATAGGTTAACAAAGGGACTGCCTTTAAATGTTATTAAAGCGCAAATTCCCTTTTTGAGTAGATAGACATTGGAGTTTAGGATCTCTGAACTCACAATTTAAAAATACATATTTTAGTAAAGTTGTTTTTTAGATTGTGTGTTTGAAAATGCCACTTTTAGAAAGTAGGCATTTTCTTGCTTAAACCATACTGTGTGTTTTGTGGATTCCCTGTCTGGGTCAGTTTTACAGTTGGGGTATTTGCACCTCTCTCTAGACAGTGACACAAAGGGGGTTGGGGTGTAGCCTGCATATTCTGATGAGCCATCTGTGCTAGAGGGGAAGGGAGGAGTGGGCATTCACAACTAGCTGGGCTGTGCCTGCCCCCTCACAATGCGGTCTCCAACCTCCTGGTGTGTGGCTGGGGCCTGGCCTGGACAAGAACGGATTTCACAGACACTTCAGACATTACTACTTCAAAGGTAGAAAGGGTATACGAAGAGCACCACAAACCCCAGACTTTAGATGACTTCATGGATTCAAGAGGAACCTCTGTCTGGAGAAGAGCTGAAGAGCTGAGGAGCAGTGCTGCCCTGCCTGTGACTGTGCTTTGTGGAGCTATCCTGCAGTTGCTGTTTCTGCCTGTGCAAGGGGACAGAGACTGGACTTTGTTGCATTCCTGCTTGAGAAGTGACTCCAAGGGAATGAAGTAGAGCTTGCCTCCTGTTGTGAAGCCTCAGGGACAGAAAAGGCTTCACCAACCAGACCTGAGTCTACTTGCTGTGGACTCTAGCTTGCCAGAGGGTGCCATTCCAGTTCCTGGACCCCCTGGAAGTGAATTCCTCAAGAAAAACCAGTCTAGCGACACCGGATGACACCATTTGACTTGGTAAAGGAATCCGCTGCCTGGAACCCCAAAGCTGCTTGCCCCGAGGCTGTGGAACTCACTGAATGTGAATCCGATGACCCTGTGAGCTGACGCCGCTCCCTGGAACTGCGATGCTGCCTGCCCCAAGGCAGTGGACCTCATAGAAGTCCGCCGACCCAGTAGGCCTTGCAGCGCTGCAACTGCTGATCCTGCCCGACTTCGCTGACACAGGAGTGTCGTAAGTCCAATGTCCGTGACGATCCAACACCATTGCACCGCCTGCGTAACCCTATGACGTCATCGCGACCCCGTGAGGTCACCCCAAAGCATTGTAACCCCGCCAAACTTCGCATCTGCTGGAACCAAGGGGCCGACTTTACATGTGACGTCACCTCACCTCCACCGCCCTGTAGAGAGAACCCGATGCTACTGCATGACGTCGCAGTCCTTTTGCCCCGTGGTACCGGAACCGATGCTGCATCCTACCCAGCGAAGCCGCTGTCCCCGACTTCGTGCACCGGCCTGTTTTCTACTTGTTCTGAAGGTACTGTCCCTGTGGTCTACCGACTTCGTGAATACGCCATTGGTGTCGCATTGTAGGAAACAACTTTGCTATGACGCCATGTTTTACCAACTTGCTGTCTTTTCACCTCAAATCACTGTTTTCTTGCTTTTAAGTGCTAAACTCGTATTTTTAAATGTACATAGTGGATTCTTATCGTATTTGGTCTTATTTATTTAGATAAAATATTTACTATCCTTCTAGACCTGTGTTGTGTCATTTTGTAGTGGTTCACTATATTACTGTGTGTGTTTGTACAAATACTTAACACATTGGGGGTCATTACAACATTGGCGGTAAAAGACGCTTACCGCCGTGCAGAAGACCGCCAATACACCACGGCGGCGGCGGTATTCCGCCACAGCTATTATGACCCACTTCTTGGAACCCGCCAAAATTCAGACACCCACACAACACCGCCACACCAAAGGTCAGTGATAAACTGGCGGAAACAAATCCGCCACCTCCACGCCAACAGAAACACGCCCATGCTATTTCGACCCACGAATCCACGCGGCGGTCTTTCAACCGCGGTATTCCATTGGCGGTACACACCGCCGCGCTCAAAATACACACACATCTCCAAAACATCGCCACATTGGACAATTCAAAATACACACACCTGATACACATACAAACACCACTCCCACACACCCAACACAATATAAAACACACACCCACATCACCCACAAACTGCTACGACAAAAAAATCACGAACGAAGGCCAGAAAGAGAGCACAGAATAGACAACTCCATCACACAGAGGCACACAACACCATCACCCACACAACATCCACGCACAAAACACCACACACCACTACACTCACCACACTCATCACCACATAGACCACCCCACACATCACCTAAACCACCCCATGGCACGCCAAAGACACCCCCGCTTCTCCGAGGAGGAGCTGAGGGTCATGGTGGAGGAAATCGTCCGGGTAGAGCCACAGCTATTTGGCTCACAGGTACAGCACACATCAATAGCCAGGAAGATGGAGATATGGCGCAGAATAGTGGACAGGGTCAACGCAGTGGGACAGCACCCAAGAAATAGGGAGGACATCAGGAAGAGGTGGAACGACCTACGGGGGAAGGTGCGTTCAACGGTCTCCAGGCACAACATCGTGGTACAGCGGACTGGCGGCGGACCCCCACCTCCTCCCCCACAACTAACAACATGGGAGGAGCAAGTCTTGACCATCATGCATCCTGAGGGCCTCGGAGGAGTCGTGGAGGATGGGACACTGGTAAGTCAAATCATAACTATCAGATCCCCCACCCTGCATGCTATCACACACCCCCACCCTCACACCCTCCCCTATCACTCCAAATCCTCACTAATCTACCCATAACACAAACCACACATCCCAACACCAAGTCCTGCATGACACAACTAAGCATGGACACCCCTCACTAAAGCATGCCCACTGCATATACCCAGAACACCCCCCCAACCATCATCACACAAATCCACACACAGGAATGCTTGCACTGGGGTACACAAACACCCACCCATTGCACACCATTACACACACACATGCAATAATCATGCTCTTATGCCCCTGCAGGAACCCGAAGGACCGTCACCACACCAGAGGGACCAGACAACACCACTCCACCCCCAGAAGAGGCCCACAGTGACGAGAGCAGCTCTGCCCTACTGGATCCTGATGACCAGCCCAGACCATTGTGGGCCTCGGGACAGTCGGTTCCCCTTGCACAGGCACAGCCTAACACTGACCTTACATCCTCTGGTAACACCAGCACAGCACCCACCCAGCGGGCCCAAACTCCCTACCCAGGACAGGTCAATCAGCGGTGTGTCCACCACTACAGGGAACCCAGGATAACCAGCCGCCCCAACAACAACAGGGACCTGGGGGCAGTGGTACTGGGCACACGGTCCAGGGTACGGAGACACAGGAACACAGGGGAACTGGGAGGGCTGCTGTGCGACAGGGGGCGGACAGGCCAAGGGAACCCACTCTCCATGAGGCCCTATCCTCCATCATGGGAGCATACCACCACTCCCAGGAGACGATGGCCACAGTCCTGGACAAGTTGCAGGAGACCCTGCGCCTGCAGGACGAACTGTATTTGGGGTTCAGGGAGGAGCGCAGGACCATCAGCTCCACCCTGGGCACCATCGTAGGGGTGCTGAAGGACATACAGCAGACCTTGAGGGACACCGTGGAACTCCAAGGGGCCCCTGACACTAGCCAGGACGATGAAATGCCCACCACCTCCGCCGGCGCTAGTGGACAGGACGCCCCGCCACAGGACCAGCACCCCACCCCCTGCAGACGGACAACCACCACGTAAGCGGTCCCTGAGATCCAGGAACAGGACAGAGCAAGATGGCAAGACCCCCACCAGGAAATGAGACCACCCTGATTGTCCTCCCACTGTCCAACTTTGTTACCCTGTCCATACTTAAACTGCCCCAGCTCCACTTCCTATGCCCAGATAGGTAGTGCACCTGTGAGACTAATAGACTGGACTCTGCCATGACCATTCCTCCGCCATCACCCATCACCATTTTACAACCCCCTCTAATTCTGAGCACTTAAATAAACACCCTTGAAGCACAAAACAATCTGGAGTCAGTCTGTGATTTAGAAAATATGTATTATCAATGACAGTGACATAATGGGTTTACCATTGTAAGGCTAACATACCTATGTCACACATCACAAGCCCTTGAAGGATGCAAGCAGTTGACACGTAGGTAACCACACCTCTGAAACCATAATGGAAGGGTACAACTCAGTTACCAAATAGTGATTTAAATCGAGAAACAGGACAGAGGTAGATGTGTGAAAGTTAAGGCTAATGCTAAAAATGAAGATTTTCTCACCTGTGTCTCACTGGAAATATTGCTGTATGACTGACTCCCTGTTGTCGTTGTCTTCTTCCTCAGCTTCATCCTCATTACTGTCCACAGGCTCCACAGACTCCACAGCTGCTACAACACCGTCATCTGGATCATCCTCCTGCAGAAAAGGCACCTGGCGTCGCAAAGCCAAATTATGGAGCATGGAGCAGGCGATGATGATGTGGCACACCTTCTTCGGTGAGTAGAATAGGGATCCACCTGTCATATGGAGGCACCTGAACCTGGCCTTCAGGAGGCCGAAGGTGCGTTTGACCACCCTCCTAGTCCGCCCATGGGCCTCATTGTACCGTTCCTCTGCCATGGTCCTGGGATTCCTCACTGGGGTCAATAGCCAGGAAAGGTTGGGGTAACCAGAGTCCCCCAATAGCCATACACGGTGCCTCTGGAGTTGACCCATCATGTCAGGGATGCTGCTGTTCCGCAGGATGTAGGCGTCATGCACTGAGCCAGGGAACATAGCATTTACCTGCGAGATGTACTGGTTTGCCAAACAGACCATCTGGACATTCATTGAATGATAACTCTTCCTGTTCCTGTACACCCGTTCAATCCTGTGGGTGGGGACCAGAGCTACATGGGTCCCGTCAATGGCACCTATGACGTTGGGGATATGTCCAAGGGCATAGAAGTCACCTTTCACTGTAGGCAAATCCTCCACCTGAGGGAAAATGATGTATCTCCTTACGTGTTTCAGCAGGGAAGACAACACTCTGGACAACACGTTGGAAAACATAGGCTGGGACATCCCTGATGCCATGGCCACAGTTGTCTGAAAAGACCCACTTGCAAGGAAATGGAGCACTGACAGCACCTGCACGTCAGGGGGATTCCAGTCGGATGGCGGATTGGTGACATCAGGTCTGGCTCCAACTGGGTACATAGTTCCTGGATTGTGGCACGGTCAAACCGGTAGGTGACGATGACATGTCTCTCTTCCATTGTCAACAGGTCCACCAGCGGTCGGTACACCGGAAGATTCCGCCGTCTTCTCATATGTCGCAGCTGACGGTGTCTACGAAGGACAACAGCGAAGAACCAGTCATTATTCCTCCAGGTATGTACCCACAGTTACACACAAGACTACACCACTCACAAAACCCTTCCTGTATGTGTGTTGAGTGTAGGCCTAGCTATGTGTGACGCAGAGGTAAATTAAGCCATGTGGGCCCCTGAAATGGCGGCTGCCTGACCTCTAAACTGGGACAATGGGATTGTGGGGTAACTGCGCTGGCGTTGCACACCTTCGCGGTAGGCGGTCGTAGACCGCGGCGCAATTCTGCATTGGTTAACATTGGACCCTATGGGTCCCAGGAGCCAATGAACAGGTGCGCTGGCGGTGATGATGCGCACTGCCGCGGACGTCACCGCCATTTTCTATCTGTTCAATCACTAGATACCTGACCTTCGACAGGAGAGGACCTACACTGCTAGGGCTGCTGTGACCTCGGTCTGGATGCGAGGATGGCTGCTGCGTCTGGGGAAAGGGCCCCTGCCTTCACTGCACAGGAGTTGGAGAAACTGATTGACAGGGTCCTCGCCCAGTACACGCTACTCTACGGTCCTCCAGACCAACAGGTTAGTACACAGGGAGCACGTTGTATGGGCTAGGCCTGGGTGGAGAGGGCTGGTTGGAAGAGGGAAGGGGGCAGAGTTCATAGAACAACAATGCATGGGAATGAATGGGCCACATGGCCAGAATAGGGAGGGGGAAACTCACAACGACGGTGCAGTTGGTAATGACTGTTCCTCTTCCCTTATGCATGTCATGTAGGTCAGCGCCCACCAGAAGAGGGACATATGGCGTGCCATCGCCAAGGAGGTCCGGACCCTGGGGGCCCACCAGAGACGGGGCACCCACTGCCATAAGAGATGGGAGGACATTCGCCGCTGCAGCAAGAAGACGGTGGAGGCTCAGCTGGTGATGGCCTCCCAACGTGGGAGGGGTGCCCGTCGCACCCTGACCCCCCTGATGTTCCGGATCCTTGCGGTGGCCTACCCGGAGTTGGATGGGCGCTTGACGGCATCACATCAGACACAAGGGGGTGAGTACAACCTCATTCAGCTGACTTTGCGTGCAGTGGAGGTGTCTGGGTGGGGAAGGTGGGCTGTGGGTGTCACTAGGCCAGGGCGAGTTAGGTAGGCAAGGCCCCTCCGTAATGTAGGCCATGTGGCACTCTACTACCCCACCTCAGCAGAGTGCCAAGTCGAGGTACAGTTGTCCCTGTGGCATACATGTGCGCAGATGTCCACCATTGCCATGTTGGCCATATCCCAGAAATTGCATGTGCAGAGGGCAGGAGCACGACGTAATGCAGGGGGCTGCTGCGTCTGTCTTGTCTGCCAACGGTAGCGGTAATCCATGCACTAAAACTCTCTTTCTTCTGTCTCCCCCCCTTTTTCTGCTCTCCCTGTCCTTTTGTACATCAGCATCAAAAGGCGGAGGCACAGTGGCACCGGAGCACGAGGGAGCTGCATCCCACATGGCCATGGAGGGCCACACCACGGACTCTGAATGCACCAGTGGGACGGAGAGCGAGGGGAGCTCCACGTCGGCCACCGGATCACCGATGGGGGCTCCCTTGTGGTGGCGGCACCATCTGTGCCCCCCACCTCTACAGGTACAGCCGCCACCTCCCCTACCAGCACCGCCCTCCCAGCAGCCCCTCAGCGTTCGCTCCGTGCCCGCTCACCCAGGAGGGTGGGCATAATTTTCGCCCCAGGCACCTCAGGCCCTGCCCCAGTCACCCCTGCTGCCCTCAGAGAGGAGGCCATTGACCTCCTCAGGTCACTCACTGTTGGGCAGTGTACCATTGTGAATGCCATCCAGGGTGCAGAACGAGAGTTGCAACACGGTAATGCATTGCTGGAGGGCATTCATTCTGGTCAGGCTGTCCTTCAGCGAACCCTGCAATCTCTGGCCTCAGCACTGATGGGAGCCATTGTCCCTGTGTCTAGCCTCCCCCCTCCAACTTCCTCCACCCAGACCCAATCTCCTGTACCCCAGCCAATCCCAAGCACACCTACAGACCAGCATGCACACAAGTCAACACACACAAGTAGCTCAAGCAAACATAGGCACCACACACACCACAGGCACTCACGCAAGCCTCACCCACGTACAGACACAGCAACATCCAATGCCTCCACTGTGTCCCCCTCCTCCTCTTCTCCCTCCTCCCTCCCAGTCTCGTCTACACACACACCTGCGTGCACCACATCTACAGGCACCATGAATCGTACAAGGACACCCAGCGCCACACGCCGCTCACCTGCACTCACCACCTCCTCTGCCATTTACACGTCCCCTGTGTCCTCTCCCAGTGTGTCTGTGACGCCCCCTCCCAAAGTACACAAATGCCGGCAATCACTCACCCAACATCCATCCACCTCACGACAGCCTCCAGTACCTGCACCTGCACCCAAAACACCTAAAGTGACACCTCCTACAACCACCTCCTCTTCCACCACTCCCAGTCCCCCTCCAGCTACCCATCCCAGTGTTCGTCAGAAACTGTCCTGTTGACCTTTTTGCCCCCACCCCACCCCCTCCAATTCATCAGTCCCGTTTTAGCGCCTCAGCCAAAAATCCTCCAATACCAGTGGTGCCTGTTCAAGGTTTGTGGAGTGCACCGGCCACCAGGGCAGGCAGTAGGACCCGGAGCCAAGGCACTGGCAGCCCACCCCCTGTAAAGGCTCTGAAATTGGAGAGTGGACGACGGGACCGTGTTAAGACTCCTGGTGGGAAAACAACTGACATGGGTTCCAAGGGGATTGGAGAGTCAGCTGTGACTCCACCAAAGGTGGGGAAGGGCCTGAGGAAGTTTGTCCAGCCTGTTGTGAGTGTCACGGCGGAGAAGTGCGCCATCATTTCCGGCGGTTGACATCACAACCGCCAGCACCATCGTCACTGGTCCAGAGACCACCGCCA
This sequence comes from Pleurodeles waltl, assembly GCF_031143425.1. Lineage (NCBI taxonomy): Eukaryota > Metazoa > Chordata > Amphibia > Caudata > Salamandridae > Pleurodeles > Pleurodeles waltl. The sequence goes on along the minus strand of NC_090445.1, from coordinate 1,677,919,979 downwards.
GAGTCACAGCCCAGGAGGGCCCGAGTATCGTCACTGGTCCAGAGACCACCTCCAGAGTCACAGCTCAGGAGGGCCCGAGTATCATCACTGGTCAGGAGACCACCGCCGGAGTCACAGCCCAGGAGGGCACAAGTATCGTCACTGGTCCAGAGACCACTGCCGGAGTCACAGCCCAGGAGGGCACAAGTGTCGTCACTGGTCCAGAGACCACCGCCGGAGTCACAGCCCAGCAGGGCCCAAGTATCGTCACTGGTCCAGAGACCACCGCCAGAGTCACAGCCCAGGAGGGCACAAGTATCGTCACTGGTCCAGAGACCACCGCCAGAGTCACAGCCCAGGAGGGCCCGAGTATCGTCACTGGTCAGGAGACCACCGCCGGAGTCACAGCCCAGGAGGGCACAAGTATCGTCACTGGTCCAGAGACCACCGCCAGAGTCACAGCCCAGGAGGGCACAAATATCGTCACTGGTCCAGAGACCACCGCCAGAGTCACAGCCCAGGAGGGCCCGAGTATCGTCACTGGTCAGGAGACCACCGCCACCGCCGGAGTCAGTGCCCTGGAGGGCCCGGATGCCACAGCCCCACTGGGCAATGATGGAACGTCATGCCACACACCAATGCCCAGTGTAGAGAACGTCATGCCACACACCAATGTCCGTATCAGAACCGCCATGTCAAGGCACTGCTGAACAGGGCAAAGACCGCCATGGCAAAGCACCGCTGAACAGTCCAGAACCGCCATGGCAAGGCATCGCTGAACAGTCCAGAACCGCCATGGCAAAGCACCGCTGAACAGTCCAGATCCGCCAAGGCAAAGCACCGCTGAACAGGGCAAAGACCGCCATGGCAAAGCACCGCTGAACAGTCCAGAACCGCCATGGCAAGGCACCGCTGAACAGTCCAGAACCGCCATGGCAAAGCACCGCTGAACAGTCCAGAACCGCCATGGCAAAGCACCGCTGAACAGGGCAAAGACCGTCATGGCAAGGCACCGCTGAACAGGGCAAAGACCGCCATGGCAAAGCACCGCTGAACAGTCCAGAACCGCCATGGCTAAGCACCGCTGAACAGGGCAAAGACCGCCATGGCAAAGCACCGCTGAACAGTCCAGGACCACCATGGCAAAGCACCGCTGAACAGTCCGGAACCGCAATGGCAATGCACCGCTGAACAGTCCAGAACCGCCATGGCAAAGCACCGCTGAACAGGGCAAAGACCGCCACGGCAAAACACTGCTGAACAGTCCAGGACCGCCATGGCAAAGCACCGCTGAACAGTCCAGAACCGCCATGGCAAAGCACCGCTGAACAGTCCAGAACCGCCATGGCAAAGCACCGCTGAACAGGGCAAAGACCGCCATAGAAAGGCACCGCTGAACAGGGCAAAGACAGACATGGCAAAGCACTGCTGAACAGGGCAAGCACCGGGTAGGAATGAATGGGTCGCCACATCAGGCATCCTTATCCCATGTGCAGCTGGGACAGTGACAGGACAGGAACTTTCACGGGGAGACTCATCCAGTCTGGGCAGCAGTCCCCCCCAGTACCAGTAGATACCTGCATCTACTTGAGAGACTGTGGCTTTGCACTCCCCAGGACTGAACAGTGGGCAAGCCACCCACTGTAGAGACTTGTGAGACTGTGGCTTTGCACTCCCCAGGATGTAACAGTGGGCAACCCACCCACTGTAGAGACTTGAGAGACTGTGGCTTTGCACTCTCGAGGATGTAACAGTGGGCAACCCACCCACTGTAGAGACTTGAGAGACTGGCTTTGCACTCCCCAGGATGTAACAGTGGGCAACCCACTCACTGTAGAGACTTGAGAGACTGGCTTTGCACTCCCCAGGATGCATCAATGGACATGGAGCCCCGTCGTGGATCTGGCTTTGCAGTCATCCGGCTGAGGTGCCCCCCTTCCCTTCCCCCTGAGGTGCCTGTAGTATTTCAATCTGATGCCCGGCAGTGTTCTCTCCGATTTTGGTCAGGTATCCTTTGTGGGCCTCGCCCATGCATTTTTGGACTGTTGGTGCACGGACATTGTAATTTACATATCTGCACCACTTCTCGTATTGTATATATTTATGACTGATTTTCAAAAACATATCTGAGTATTTTTTTATGACATGTTTATTGCCACATTACAATGTTTGACCGAATTTCGCATTGTCTTTTCATTCTTCCGGTGGGATTGTGGGTTGTTACTGTGATTTTTGTGAATGCATTGGTGTGTATGTTGTAATATGCGAGGGTGGGGGTGTTTGGTGGGTGTCCCCCTAACTTTTGCCTCCCCTCTCCCCCGTGTCGTAGGTGCAGTACTCACCGTTGTCTTCGGCGCCTACGTAGCTGTTGGTCATGGAGGAGCAGAAACACAAGGGCAGGGAGTATTTGGAGTTCCGGCTCCATGGAGTCGTCGTTCCTCGTGGGATGTGTTCAGGTGAGCGTTTTCCCATAGAAAAAGCTGTTTCCACCGTGCTTTTATCCACGGTGAATCCGCCCCGGAAAAGGTGGTGGATTGGTGGGTTGTAATACTGTGGGCGGTACATTGTCTTCCGCCAGTCTGTTGGCGGTGACCGCCGATCTGCTTGTTTGCACCGCCGTGGTGGGCGGTGTGTTAAAGTGGCTGTCTTTGTTGGCGGTTTCCGCCAGGGTCATAATTCCCTTTTTTTGTCCGCCGGATTGTTTGCGGTATTTCCACAGCTTTAACACCGTCCGCCAATATTGTAATGACCCCCATTGTCTCTGAAGTTAAGCCTACCTTCTCGTGCTAAGCTACCAATGGGGTGAGCGGGGGTTAACTGTGTGTGATTCTCCTTTACCCTGACTAGAATGAGGGTCCTTGCTTGGACAGGGGGTAACCTGACTGCCAACCAAAGACCCCATTTCTAACAGTAACCATTACACACATAGGGTGAAAGCTGACAAATAAACATGAAGCAACAGCTCTCTCACCACTCACATCATACTACCAGACACATAAAGCAGTTTGTGCCCCTACCAGGTCTCTGATTCCCATACTCCTCCAGCTGAGCATGAAGGGTTAGCCATACTACTCTTGGGACCCTTCGATACAGCGGGCTGAGGCAGGCCTATGCACGTTTGGCTGGAAGGACAGGCCCAATAGTTCCTGATCCTAGACTCCAGCCCAGCGTTGCAGGTCCTCCCATCACTTCTTATACATTTTGACCCTTTCATTGGTAAAAACCCACTGCAGTGTAGCACGCTGTGATGTTTTCCCAGAATCTAGAGTGTGATGCATTACACAGCTGTTGCCCTGGGTCCCCACAAAGCTAAGGGTACTTATCAACACCACCTCAGCTAAGATGTTTTATTCAGTCTCATTGAAAGGGGGTGCCTTGTCATCAAGTCTCCCAGCCATGACGGGATGGATTTGGTATGCAGAACAGCAGGATGGATCTTGTTAGTAGGTTCGGATGGCACAGAATGACTAGAAAATGGCTGCCTGCAGTTCCCAGTTATGAACTTCCTGCTGTTTATTTCCTGTTTGTTATATCCTGTATGATATTACGGGGTTCTTGCCAGAGTTCAGGTTCTTTGCTCGGTGTGCAGAGTCTCGGCTCCATGTACGGAGAGCACGCGCTCAGGGCAGAGAGTCAACACATGAGCTGCAAAACAATGATTTACTGATGAAAATGACACACAGATAGCAAAAAGCAAAAAATACAGTATCTAACGATACACACTGCCATTTAAAAATGTTATGAGCCATCCTCACTACTAACAAAAGGATGCAACTATCTTGCAGCTGAAATAAGCAGGGTAATTTTAGAAGCATATGTATGAGAGCATTGCATCAAATTAGCACCACCCAAAGTGATACATGCATGACACATAACTCATTCTCAGATATAAGAAGCAGCACAAAGCCAATTTAAGTGGCTGTGAGTGGCCTCATAAATCAGGAGAAGCAGTACATTGTGCAAGTTGCTGCGTTATCCGACTGTGCCCTAGCTTTCGTGGTTATTCCCATGCAACACCCATGGATTTTGGGACATCCCCACATATAGAAGGCCAAGTAAACTTGGAAAAATGCAAAAACCGCACACCTCACCAGGTGAGGTGCAATGAGGAGCCAATTCACAATTTCTCCACATAGAAAGAAGCAAAAGCCATCCAGATTTGTTTATGTGCAGGAAGGTGTCTCTTCCTCCACAAATACAATCACACGTGCAACACAGTAGTGCAAGGGTGCTGGCATTGGCACTAGGCACCTCATTTCGCACCAGCGTAGGGGTAGAGTTCAGGAATTCACCATATGCCTTAGATATGGCACTCTCCTGGCATTTCCCAATGATGCAACTCAACGAGGTGACTTGCTGCGCAGCACTGCACCGTATTTTAGTAAATATCCCCCAAGCTCACAACACTGTCTGACACCCCCCATGTCACACGTGTATTAGGGCCATTCTTCAATGTACAGTCTTCATGCTGCCAACCACCTCTAAACAATGGGAAAGGTGTGCTTGTTTAGAGTGTACATATTTCAAAAATCTAATTTTGACATTTACTTGTACAATTTTCAATTTCGATTTTAAATATAATTTTGCTTCTTGTACACAGTGCAAACGTAAATTACCCAATGCATATACATCATTCATTGTGACACTTGGGGGCATACTTTGGGGGATTTCGGCAGGTATGTGCACCTACCCAAAAGGCAGCGCTGGCTTGCGTCATTGTGAAATGAAAGGAATGTGCTGTATCTATAGCATACAGTGCATTTCAGTCATTTCAGCAGCACTGGCAGACAATAGGTTGCCTAGCGCCAACACAGGAACCCATGCACCATTGTGCAAGGGTGTCTGCGTTGCCTTCAGGATCGTTTTTGTGCAGTAAGGGGCACCTTTTTGCAGAAAAGCAATCCTAGGAGGCTTTTCCCAAAAAGGAAGGGGTCAAAAAGCTATTTTCTCCTTCTTGCACCTCCCCTAGGGAGGCATAAAGTTTGCGTGCATCCCCAGGTATACAATGTTTTGTATATCTGGAGATGTATCTACATGCATGGGTGTTGGGTGGGATCCTGGTAGGCCTCCTTTGCGCACAGTAAGGCAATGCAGCAATTTGTGCTCCCTTGCCTTACTCCCTACGAGGCCATTCAAAGCCACACAGTGATATGGTTGCAAGCTCTGCACCACCGTCACAAAAGGTGATGTTACAGTGGCACAAAGGGCTCATAAATATGGTGAAAGTTTAAGATGTATGTTGTCCAGGAAATTCACACAAAGAAATTGACATGTCCTCCCCTTAGGCAATGGAGTCATTTGCAACTTTGACAACACTATGCACTGTCATGGACACAAAATCAGTGCCAGGAACTTTTTGCTCTTGAAAATTTTTTTTATTGACAAACTATGTGTATGGCCTACAGAGAAGTCTCAGGATGGAATGTATGGACAGAGTGTTAAATGTTCACCAATCATCATTGACAACAGCCTGTGCAACCACATAACGTCCGTAACTAGTGGCTCCAGAGAACAAAAGTCTCAACCAGCTGGACACGCACCTGCATACCCTGCCTTCTGATAGATACAATGGTCCTATTCTCTGGATTCAAACAGAGGTGCAGGTTCAGAGGTATCTGTAAGCCCTAACATAGTGCAAGTTGTGTGAGACACAACAGGCTACCACGATCTTGCACACAACTGTGGAATGAGCCAGTGGAAAAGAAATGGAGAGCTGCTACGATCTTGCACACAACTCCAGGGGAGTACAGCAGCATGTCCCCTCTACAGTCAAGCCATCTGAGACACAACTTTCGGAGTACAAAGTATGCTCGATTATGGCTCGTATGGGTCGTATATTTGCCCTATTGTATCTCTGCTGCATCAAAACTGACTTGCCTGTGAAATGGCCACAAAGTCACTGGACACCCTGAGGAATGAGCCAGTGGAAAAGAAATGGAGAGTTGCTATGATGTTGACATGGGCTGGGATGGCCTGGGAGAGGCAGGTCACAGAATCAAGATTGTGCTCCCACTCGGAAACCATCTCCAAGATGACATAAGGGGGAAAACAGAATCTGGAGCTGACATCTTCGCTGGACATCTCAAATAGATTAATCCTTTGCCTGAAGATTCTGTCTGCTCTCCTCCTCCTTCTCCTCACATCATTCTGTCGCATGACCAGGGGCAAACCAACAAACACAATCAGGAACATGTTGTAATATCCAAAAGGGTTTGTGTAAGGCAGCTCGGCTTTTATGTCTGCAGCCAGGCTGTGATTGGCTAACGAGTTCCAGCTGGAGCTGGATGGGGGTTGGTAAGCATTGCACAGGTGTGTGTGTCTGCTGTGTTTGGGGAAAACTTAGGATTCTGATGTTTGTTCATAGAATTAGAGTGGTATATTACATTTACAAATTGACTGTTTGTGGAAGACTTTACATGACCCATGATTATGGGTTAAATGTGAAACTGTGGAGGAGATTTTTGAATGAATTTATGCAGTTTTTCAACATACTTGCAGTGTTGTGTAGTTTTGTGGAAACGTTTACCACTGCAATACACACCCTACACATCCATATGTAACTTCCCAGTGCCTACATGCAGTTATTTCATATTGTCAGTGATGTAGTAGTAGAATTATTTATTTGGTTTGTACGAAAAGCATAATAGTGCACATAAATATAATAAAACATACAATAAAATCTATCCAGAGTTAATACCATATGCAACAAATGTCCAGTTAAAAATATTTAAGGAACTTCAGACCTAAATAGCACCTATCAAGTGCTCTTGTGACAAAAGACACCTAGGACCAGATGTACAAAGCTTTTTTCTGTGTGCAAGCTGCCCAATTCGCAGAATTGGGCTGTTTGCACACAGAAAAAAGAATTTTGGTAAGTACAAATGCTATTTTCAAATTCGGTAATCTATTTACCGAATCATAAAATAGGTGTACGATTCGCACTTAGGAAGGGGCATGCCTAGGGTGTCCCTTCCTAATTGCAAGTCGCAGTGAAATGTATGCTTGTTTAGCAGCCATGAATGCGGTCGCAAAACAATCGCAGTTACCACCAACTTCAATTTGGAGGCAACCCTTTCCCTTTGCAAATGGGGGCGCAAAAAGTTTTCAAGAAAACTTTTCAGTTTTCTATTTGCGATGTATCCTGTTTTGTTTGAAGGAAAACTGGCTACATTACAAAAAAAGATTTCTTCATTTAAAAGTAAACGCAGATATGGTGGTCTGCTGTCCCCAGCAGGCCACCACCCCTGTGATTGTGGCCATTCACAGAAGGTTGCAAATTGCGACGTGCCTCAGGTATATTGATGAGGCAGGTCCCTTTGCGACCTCTCTGCAAATCACTAACAGTGTTAAAGATACTGTTGAACATATGGTATTTTGACTCGCAATCGCATTACCAAATGGTTGCACATCTAGCCCCTTAGGTACAAACCCCGCTTTAAGTAACAGCACTTAATTACATCTTGGCAGCAGAAGTACTTTGCATCATTAATTATTCCCTGTTCCATTATTTATAAGATCAATATTACAATTCATGGATCTGGACTAAAATGCATAATGCAATGGATACCAAAAGTGTGAGTGCACAAATTGAGTACAGATCATTGGACAGATCAATAAAACAATGCATGGAACAGAACTGAAATACACATATGCAATAGATTCCTAAAAAGCAAATGCAAACAATAAGTACAAAACATTGGCAATCCTGGCACTTAACTACAAATTATTACTAAGCTTCAGACATGTACTAGGTATTGCGAAGATTAGCCTTTCTGTACAGCCACTTCTTAGGATTCTAATGGCAGTCTTCCAGTGTTTCAAGTGTCTCATGGAAAGAATACGACAAATCAGGATAAGCGTAGTTCTTCTTATAGCAGTTTATCTAGTGAAAGAAATCTATATATATTCTGTTTCACAGCTAACCTCACATGATGGGCATTTTGGGGAATTATTGTGACCATTCCATCTACTGCAAAAACCAGTTACTGGCAATATACCAAATCTGAATTTCAGAATCAAAGACTTTTCTTGAAGAGTTTCATTTGTTCAGAAATTCCTCACAGTGCATTAGGGGACATATTTAAGAGCCCCTAGTGCCTTCTAGTGCTACATTAGCACCATTTTTTTTTTTTTAGGCTAATGTGGCCCAACAAGGCCAAAATCGCTGCGCCAAATGTTGTCACTTGTAACCGTTTGCACCACAATATGCCTGAGCCAGGCATAATATATGCAAGGGTGACGTTGTCGCGTGGGCTCTCATTATTCTAAATGAGACTACTGGATTTCTAGGTAGCAGGATCTATAACGGTGTGGGGGACTGAGTCTGACCCACGTGTAAAGAACTCTGTCACCCTAAATCCGGTTTTTGCTCCGGCTAACAAGCAGTGCCTCATTTCTCCCATGTGGAAGAAATGATTTGGCAGCCGAGCGCATGACATCTTTGGAACTTCTCAGGGAAGTCGTGGTTACTCAGATCCAAACCAACTCTCTTATTTCCAATATGATCTCATATACAAATGACAAAGACAGTATAAGTTTTATATAATGTTTTTAATAAAACAACTGTATTTTAGATATTAAGGCGTGAGCCGCAATAACCAGAACGATACAACACAGTAGGATTGAAATAGTCACCAGGAGAGTAAAACATAAGAACAAAGCTATCATATTGTCTAACAGTTTCTACTCTCCCTCTGCTTGTTCTATTTAGAGCACAGCATGTTAAGCTTCTAGCTTGCCTATTAGAATCACCGTGGAGACATCAGCCCTCATACCTGAGCAAAGACCTGTGATCTTGGTTCAGCATCTGCAACGAGGCAGTCAGCGTCTAGTTGTGGTTCCCTGGTCGGAATCTCCCTCTTGCGTGTATTGGGACAAGGAAGTGATTTTATAACTAACATGTCATCGTGATCACAAAATGTCCCTACGCTGGAATGCCAAGTCTAAACTCCTACCACGTCTATCGGCAATGTACCAGACTGTATCCTTGACTGAAGCACAGAGTAAATATGTTATGGAGAACTCCAGTGCAGAAGTAGGCAAAACAGTGTGATATGAATAAAAAACAACACCTTCGAACTGGCTATTTGAAAAATAACAGTACGAAGCCTAATAAAAAGCATGTAGAGCAAAGTGCACAGAGGCTCTAAGCCGTCAGCAAATGAATAAAATATATTCAGGGCAAAGTGCACAAAGGCCTAAAGCCTGAAGCTAAAGCGCAATGAATACGTAAAACTAACCACACTACACCCTCCCCTTGTCGGTAGCAAGTGGTTCCAATAATATAAAAGGATGCCCCAAATATAAACAATACCGAAAACAATTATTTCGACAAGGTGAGAAGACAACAAAGTCATAAATTTAGGTAACATGTGACCATAAAGCCAAATTCAATATAGTGTCAATTTCGTAAAAATCCAATCGTCAGATAGAAGCAATAGAACGCAGGAGTTCCTCCACTTCGATATATATGTCAATATCGGAAGATCCACGCCACAAAGTACCATGGAGCAGGTGTGATCCAAAGCCCCAAAACCATTCAGGGCGGCACCCCGTGCAGGGCCTATGAAAGAGACAATACCATCTTCCTCCAGGAAGGGAATCTCATAAACTGCCTCACGAAGCAAGAGCATCCGTAGTACACAAGTCTGGGAATGAGCCCAAATCGGGAACATCAACAGATCAGTATCGACCATTGGAGGGCGCTGCAATGAGAGACAGAGAGCCAGTGCATGTTCAAACGAACACCAAAGGCATCGAAACACGGGTTGCACACAATCCAAAACCGGTCTGAATGACAGAGACCAGTCACACTCCAAATGTCCCAGGAGTGTCGCTCCAAAATGCTGCATCATGCGTTCACGACACAGCTGCGCTGACGGGAGCAGCAATACAGGATCTCGTCGTGACGGGACAGCCATTGCGAAAAAACAGCAACAACAGCAAGACTCCAGCCAATAAAGCCAAAGTAATAAGGAAACCCCCAAAAATGCTTCCGAAAATAGAATGTATAGCCGAAGGTATCAAACCGAATATGGAAGAGAAGGTATGGGCAAACCCAACACCAACGACTTTGAAAAAATGTGCAATACCAGCAGTGCTGGATGCATTAAATATACGTCCCACAAGTTCACCGAAGTGATTTGGAAAGTTAGTATTCAAAAGGGACTGTATCTCCGCCGATGACCTTGCCACTTGAAGTGCGTAGGTCTCGCTAGCAGATGTAAGGGCCACATGCTTTTGAAACAATAAAGCTTTTAGCCGACTCAACTTGTCGAAATCAACCTTGGAAGTAGCAATATGAGGCCAGATGTCCGCTACCTCCCTAAATTGAGTGGGGGGAAACAACACATTCCCGCAGCACGTAACGCCCTTGTTGACAACAACGATGTAAACTATTCCGGCACGCAGGCCACAGCAGCGTTCGCTGTTAAGAACAATGTAACTGCCGTTAGAAAGCACCTGGAAAGTGTTTTTAATAACCGGGACTGGAACTCCCTTCAAATAACAAGCTAAGTTAGCAATCGAAGCGTTACACGCCCCGTGCAAGGACAGCTGTTTACAAACCATTGAATGGCTGACAGAAGCTTCGCATTCACTGCCGCTAAGAAAAACCTCCTTCAAACCATTAACACATCTGTATTGAAAGGGAAGGTCTCACACCTCGTGTATGTAACTGTCTCCCAATAGTTCATATCTACCCAACGGAATGTGCTTCAAACAAGAAGTAAATTGCAAAGTAGAGATAGGCAAATTAATAACCCCATGTATCAACCATTCAGCTGACGGAATCTCAGCTACAGTGAAAGGCAGTTTCTCTAATTTCTCAATATTTAACATAACATATGTTGCTTCCTTTTTAGCCATCAGTTGTTGTTGACGAGTCAAATTAAAAGAGATAAAGATCTCTCTGGCACGAACGTGCTGCCATGGAACGCGACCCGCCTTCAAGGTCTGAAAAGTCCAACCCAGCTGCATGATGGACCGCGTCTGACTCTGCCCATGATATAAAGAAGACATGTCCGATTTAATAATGTCAATGGCAGAGGAAACAATGCTGTCAATCGTGTAAACACGGTCAGAAAGAGTATGCATGCCATTATCAACAACAGACAAAGGCCCTCATTCTGACCTTGGCGGTCTTTTCGCAAGACCGCCGAGTTACCGCCGCGGTGAAGACCGCCGACCGCGGCGGTATGCCGCTGCGCGTATTCCGACCGCTGGGAGCGTTCCGCCGGAATACCGCCAGCAGCCACACTGGCGGTCGGCGGGAAAGTGGAGACTGGTCAACCTCCACCGCCACGCCAGCAGAACACCGCCCCCAGAATTACGACCCACATTTCTGTGTGGCGGTCTTCTGTTGGCGGTCTTCTGTTGGCGGTCACGTCCCTATGGCTCCCGTCGCCTCCCGGAGGACCAACGCACAAGGTAAGTTGATCGTCCGTGAGGGGAGGGGGTGGGGGGGTGTTGTGTGATGTGTGCGTGCATGGGGGTGTGCGTGCATGGGGGTGTGCGTGTGAGTGTGCAGAGGGGGTGTGTGAGTGCGTGCATGCGGGCGGGGAGTGCTGCTGTGCCTATGGGCAATGTGTTTAGTTCGGCGGGTGTGCATGTCGGCATGTATGTGTGCGGGTATGTGTCCCCGTTGTGTATGTGTGTGTAGGGGGTGTGTATATGTGCATGTTGGGGGTGTGTGCATGTCGGGGTGCATGTATGTGCATGTCGGGGTGGGGGTGGGGAGGGGGTTCGTACCACCTCTGGGGGGTGGCAGGGGGGTGGAGGGTGTGGGGGGAGGACTCGGGTGGGTAGTGGGGGGTGGGGGAGACCCCTATCAGTGCCAGGGAAGGAATTCCCTGGCCCCGATAGTGCTTACCGCCATGGTTCGCACGGCGGTTCCCGCCCGCAAGAAACCGCGGCGGTAGGCAGGGTCATAATACCCTTGGCGGTCTTGGGACGACCGCCGGGCCGGAGTGCGCAAACTCCAGCCCCGCGGTCATGACCGCCGCGGCGGTCGGAGTGGAGAAGTGGCGGTCGGTCGCGGCGGGGACCGCCGCGGTCGGAATGCCATTTTTAATACCGCCGGTCTGTTCGCGGTCCGACCGCCGTCTCTCCGCCGACCGCCAGGGTCAGAATGAGGGCCAAAGTCTGCATCAGATTTTCCTGATCAATCTGCCTCAACCGGGCTGCAGCCTCTTGTTGTGAAAGCTTCCAAATCTCATTATAAACCTCGTATAAGAACCTTTTCTTCCGTGGTACTTTGGGACCTGATAAAAAATCTTGTAAATCAGTATCATTAGACAGTAACGTGAGATGTGATTTAACTGCATCCAGCGTGGATGACTTCAACCATTGCTGACAAAGCTTCCCCACACTGTATGTAGTTATAATATCAGCATGTTCTGGTGATACATAACGAGGGTCTGCCCTACTAGTCCTGAACCCCCCTGAAGAGGTGACAAAACGTTCATGACACATATTAGTGTCTACAGGCCATAATAACCACCCGCCTGGATGTAACGATGAAGTGTTAAGCGTACCATTCTGGACCCAATGTGTAAAGTCACTAAAAGTAGCATTCACATAGTGCTGCCAATTTTTTTAATTTAGAAGGGACAGGTATACTAGGCAAAGTCAACTCCCTAATTGTCGCTAAGCCCAAACAGCTAGTCTGTTGTACTGTGTCATTGAGGAAAATCATCTGCACAGGGATAATACATGCTCTAAATAACGTGTCCCTGCCTTGCATTTGCCAATTTTTCGAACCCCAAACACTTTTCAAGTCAACAGTTTTAAATCAGTATTCATATCCCTCGACCGAAAGTTTAGATACAAACAAATTGGAATACAGTAATTTAGTATCGGTCAATAACATTTGCTTATTAGAATACGGTGCAACTTTAAAATAGTAGGACTTAGCATTACGTTGATCATGCCCAGAAAAATATGCAAATTTATCATAATACGTTTTCGAACTCCCCTGTGGAGGAGTGGAGCAATGTTCCCATTGCACATAATTAAACATGGGCCTAGGGCTACTAGCTTTATGAATAAAGTGGTGTCCATAATAGTTGTAACAAAACATGTCACCATGATTATCTCTAAACTGGTAAGCATCATCATCATCATAGACAGTATAATATTGCAAATCCGTTAGCATAGAATCTACTGTCTTCACATCCCAATCATCAGAAACAATGCCAGGTATAACAATATCATTCATTGATAATTTGAGGACATACAGTATTTGAATCAATTCAGTGGGACCATATATATCAAACATTACTTTATCCCACACAATTCCATCCGGAACTGGTATTGCAGAAATGTTTACAGTGGACAAGTCTCTTCGAACCATATGAGACGAAAAATGCGGTTTTAACACAGTCTCCACGTGCTCAATGTCAGATCGATCAGGAAGAAAATGACCATGTATTATCAGAAAAAAAGTAACCACAAATCCCAACCATAATAAAAAAGTTATCACAGCCAAAAACAGCCAAAAATAGTTCCAAGGAAAAACAAAATATGTGCGTTTAAGCCAACCCAGCAGCCGTTGTGGACCGTGGACAGAAGACATCGAGGACGAGGAGCCGGACACATCATTATCAGCGTCGTTGAAGCAGCCAGAAGCAGTTCTAGCAAAAGGTGCAACTGTGAACAAAGAAGCATTGGAGGCTCTCGCCGTGGCACGCTATAAACCACATGTTCAGAAACGTCAGTAGAACGTACAGCAATTTGATCACAAGATTCCATATTAATCGCCGTCGGTGGAACAATCGCAAGATCATCATCCACCCTCCCCAAGCTCGGAGAGGAAACAGTGTCGGTGAAAATCACCTGCAGCGGGACTTCTTCCCCAGTAGTGAGAGGGATTCCGGAACTACTGGGTGTCCCTCTTGGTCTGCTGTGCAGAATCGGCCACATGTTGTAACTTGACATTATCAATGGAAACAAAGCGATTTCCTTTGGCCCCTCGCAGCGGCGGTAAAATCACAGTTCTCGTGCCGCTCACCCCCAACACAGGGACAGGTTCTCGATAAGAAGGACCAAATTCTTTTTTAACTGCGACCTTTTCACGCACTAGATCCCCAATCCTGGGTATCCAACCAGTAGGTGTTACTGGCTCATCCTTTATTCCTGAGGAGGCAGCACTGGCAGAAGAGTTATCTTCACGGAATTGCTGTAAATCCTGCAAAACAGTGACACGATCATTTATGTCAAAGGGCGTATCTGCCGCCTCCCCACCAGGACCATCTAGATCAGGAACATACATTTGTGTTCCAAACAGGCACTCATATGAAGTACGACCCCCCAGTGACCTTCTAGGCAAGTTATTAAGTGCTCTCTGTACTCCTTATAGGTGGGCTAGCCAACCACGACCCGTACCTATAACTCTGGCCGTTAAGGACTGCTTTAAATCACGATTTAAACGCTCCACAACAGAATTTCCCTCAGGATGAAATGGAGACGAGAATTGGAGTTGGACCCCCAACGAAGCCATGGTGTCCCTGAATGCCTTAAAGGCAAAAGCAGGGCCCTGGTCCGAATGAAAAGCCGCAACTGCAAATGTATCGACAAAGATGCGCAAATCTTTAATAACAGTTCGAGCGTCAGCCGAGCGTTGTGGCCATACCCACACAAATCTGGAGCACGAATCTACAGCAACCAATATATATTTGTATGCACTATCTGGTGTCAGCGGACCACAATGATCCAAGTACACACATTGTAATGGTTTATTTGAAATCAAAAGGGGCGTCTGCTGCGGGCGTCTAGCCGACGATGCTTTAATTTGTTGACAAACATCACAACAAAGGACATATTGCTTCGTCTCTTTATAGAGACCAGGCCACCAGTAACGAGCCTGTAAAAGTGAAATCGTGGCAGCCACACCAGCATGTGCAGAGGCCACCCCCTCATGTGCTGCAGAAATTAATCTAGGTCTCTCAATTTTATTGGGAATTTCCCGTACACCAATGCCTGGAATTGTAACAGTAGCATTCAGCGCACCATTCAAGCAGTAACTATATTTTGAAGGAAATCCTTTAGGAAAGGGCGTGCCATCAACCGTAGCCTTTATGGCAGCCGAAATTTCTGTGTCTGGTTTGGAACTCGAACGAGTCACTGTGGCCACAGTGGCGACAGCCACTGCCGATTTTGCGGCTTCATCAGCCAAAGTATTCCCAGCAACGTGTATTCCAACGCGCTGGTGTCCAAGTGTATGCACAACATGGACTTTAGGAAGCGTTTCCTTCAGATCCGCAACCTTACCCCACAACATTTTATGTTTAATGGTGTTGCCTTTAGAATCTCTGAACCCATTCATCTTCCAATAGTGTAGATATTCATTGAAAGACTGAACACAGTAGTAGGAGTCACAGACCAGCAAGGTTAAAGTCGCGGGATCCACGTGCTCCAATGCTAACAATAGAGCTTTGAGCTCAGCCAGCTATGCCGTGCAATCTCCCAAGGTTTTAGTATAAGTATGTCGGGGGCAGAACACGTCCCCCTCCATAGTGCTGCTCACCACCGCACATGCAGCAGAATACTGTTGTTTAGTCCCAACCGCTGGTTGCGCAGAGCCATCAGTATACATGACCACCTGATATTGGTCAATAGGCAACGTACCAGCAGGAACAGGGTATTCCATCTCATATTGAAGAAATGCTTGAGTCTGCAGTTTAGGGTCAAATATATAATCTACATCAGTGGCTGTCAAAGACGTAGCCCATTGTATCCATCGCGGGTGTAAAGCTTTCGAATTTGGAACACTCGCTTTGGTAACAGCCTGTAAGGCCGGAATCGGGGAAATGACAACAATGCGTTGACCCTGGGCCAGAGGTCTTTCTTTAATAACAGCCATCTGAACTGCCGTGAGAATTTTCTCAGTCTGTGCAAAACGTTGTTCTGCAGCAGAATACAAGTGAGACTTGTATGCAATCAGGACTGTCTCCCCCTCATTAAAGGTGACATAAGTAAACCCAACAGCCCCAGGTATCACCCTGATGACCAAATGTGTCTTATTGTCCCGTGTGTGTAAGTGTTTAACTGCTAAGAGATCACTTTGTAATTCTCGTAGTATGTGTGTATGTTCAATCGTCCAAAATCTACTCGAAAAATTCGGGCGAATCAACTCGTATAAGGGTTTTATACGCGTCGCATAATCAGGAATGTAAGTTCTGCCAAAATTCAGAAACCCCAACAATGAATGGAGCTTCCGAACCGTATTAGGAGGCTGCAATAAAGCACATTTCTCCCAAAAATGTGGCGCTAAGCTCTTGCCCTCACTCGACAACTCATATCCCAGGAAAATGACGCTGAGGAAGGCAATCTTTGATTTCTTAAAATTAAACTGATAGCCAATATCAGCAAACCCCACAACAATGCGCTATACACGCCTTAGATGTTGCAGAATCTCATCGTCTGTCAAATATATGTCATCAACATATGACAACGCTTCAGGGTCGAACTCATGCAGCATTTCAGTTACACGAGCTGAAAACAGTCCTGGGCTATTCTTATATCCCTGAGGCAAACGACAAAAATTTTTCTGAGAGCCAAACGCACTGAAACAGGTATAGTCCCGACTCTCGGGCGCTATATTCTGGCAGAAAAATCCATTCGAGATATCTAATGTTGTCTTGTATTTTTTACGCACTATATTATTCATAAGCGCTGCGCTGTGTGAATTCTGTATTGCATATGTGCGTGTATGACTATTCAAATGTCTATAATCCACCACTATCCTATATGAATGGTCCGGTTTAGCAACCGGAAATAAGGGATTATTCATCGGCGAGACACAGGGCTCAATCACACCCTGATATTCCAATTGTGTAAGAATTTTTCTAACCGATGCCCTTGCTTCAAATTTGATAGGATACTGCGGTTGTGGCTGAGGTTCACCCTTTATCGGAATTACATGATAAGGTGATTGTCTGCCCCACCCCACGTTATTTCTATACAAGGTGGGAGCCTGTGCTAGAGCCCATGATTCACTATAGGACTCCACTAGTTCTCTCGGAACAAGTGGTGAGAAGGAAGGTGTAATAACCTCCTCCCCAACTGGACAGTCGCGCACAAAGTCAGGTGGCCAATCCTGTTCGGCCAGCAGAACATCATATGATTTTACCACATGGTCCCAAAAAATGGCGTTTATAATACGGTCAATGTCCCCTTCCAATCGTAGAGTCACTGCATATACTCTATCAGGATCAGAGACTCGCATGTCCGCCGTCTCGACTTGTATGAAGTCATCAGTTGCTTTCACCTCCAGATGCTC
Organism: Pleurodeles waltl; assembly: GCF_031143425.1. Classification (NCBI taxonomy): domain Eukaryota; kingdom Metazoa; phylum Chordata; class Amphibia; order Caudata; family Salamandridae; genus Pleurodeles; species Pleurodeles waltl. Next base: position 1,677,902,722 of record NC_090445.1, on the reverse strand, counting down.
TAGAAGACTCCGGCGAACTATTGTGACCTCTGCCGCGCTGTCTAACAGTGCTAACGCCCATGTCTTGTTCGTCAAGAGAACTCTCTTCTTGAGCGGCATGTCTAACTGCTGCCACTTTCTTCTTTTTAAATTGCTGTTTTTGTTGCAGCGGTTTCTCTTCTTGTTTAATAGAAACCTCCGCCGAGCGTTGTGAATCCTGTCTCGGTTTCACGTACTCCGTCCTCCGCTCTGACCGCCCACCTCTCTCACTTCTCTTTTCCGAGGAGTCCTGAAAGGAACGAGATTGGCGGGTATCAGTATATTGATATCTATCAGGCGTCTTCAAAGTATCCCTATTCCTGAGATTATACTTATTCTGTGGGGTCTCCGGTTGCGGAGACTGTCCACCATCTTTCTTAGGTGTTTGCTGTTTCTTTTCCCAGCGCTTTTTCGAACCCTCAGGTTGTTGCTGTTTAGCATTATCTTTATTATTTTTACCCTGTAACTGGGGTTTTTGTGGTCTAGCCCCTAGGCTATCACAACCAATACTAGAATATGTTTCCGCTATTATTCTCGAAAGCTCCCGCTCCTGATTAAGCAAGGGAACATCCCGAAGACGCATTCGCACTGCCAGTGCTACTGCCTCTCCTTTGAGATTACTCAAAATAATAGAAGAAACTGTGGCAAAATTGCCCAGCAACTGCATACCCAAATCTAAGGCAGGGGCAGCCCCATATTCATCCTGAATCTGTTTAAGCACGTCCGGTAAATTAGCTAATGTCGGTGTACCATGTGCCGTAGTGTAGAGCGCGGCAAACACCGTGCCCCAGGTATTACAAAGGTCCACCGGAGGAACGATCCCATACGGCAAACACATCGTCAAAATTCTATGTTTATCCTGAGGTCCCGTATGGGGAAATACTGCTTCCAGCGTATTCATTTTTTGCGCCAGCCAAAATGGAGTCTCCTCTCGTTTAGCCGGTACCTTACCCATAACTGAGTGTACAGTGGCCGGATTAATACCCGGAACCACAGCCTGTGGGTGAGCTGGAGCAGCACGCGCTGCATTCGTATTTAGTGTCTGCATTACAAACTGAACTAATCGTCTATATGTAGCCGTTAATTTTGTATATAAACGACGAACTTCAACCACTGCCAATTGAGCAACCGCAGGATGAGGTGTATATGTAGCCAGTAAAGGCCAGGTAGGACCATCATTACTCAGCGGACCTAACCTAACTTGTGCTACTGTGTGTGGGAGGGCGCCATCAAGCCAATTATGGTGTTCTTGATAAGATAGAGGTATTTCTAAATAAGCGTAAGCCCTGTATTGACCAGGGACATTCGCAAAAGTGTATTCGTGAAAAGTATTTGTTCCCCCATCCACTGCTGGAAATCCGACCCAAGAATAAAAAAGTTCCGTTCTACAGGCTGCATGGGCGTCCACCACAAAAGTGACTGGACCCCCCTGGACTGTCAGTCCATGTGTCAATAGATGTCCCGTGAGCGGGTGACGCATATTAATTGCTATATTCACTACATTAGGATTCGCCATTTTATAAAAAATTGCTCCAGGTCAGAGAAGGCACACCAATATTGGGGTTTTCCTTTCAAAGTTCAAGCTTGAACAACCAACCACTAAGCAATAGGAGGCACCTATGCCGTGGCGGCGGAAACCCTCAGCCCCACGGACGTCTCCGTATACGGAACCGAGGAGTCAAAATATATATGAGACCAAGAGAGTCAGTCGGACCCAATCATTAGTGCCAGACCAAACGTTGGCGGCGCCATGTCGTGTAGGCTCTCATTATTCTAAATGAGACTACTGGATTTCTAGGTAGCAGGATCTATAACGGTGTGGGGGACTGAGTCTGACCCACGTGTAAAGAACTCTGTCACCCTAAATCCATTTTTTGCTCCGGCTAACTAGCAGTGCCTCATTTCTCCCATGTGGAAGAAATGATTTGGCAGCCGAGCGCATGACATCTTTGGAACTTCTCAGGGAAGTCGTGGTTACTCAGATCCAAACCAACTCTCTTATTTCCAATATGATCTCATATACAAATGACAAAGACAGTATAAGTTTTATAATGTTTTTAATAAAACAACTGTATTTTAGATATTAAGGCGTGAGCTGCAATAACCAGAACGATACAACACAGTAGGATTGAAATAGTCACCAGGAGAGTAAAACATAAGAACAAAGCTATCATATTGTCTAACAGTTTCTACTCTCCCTCTGCTTGTTCTATTTAGAGCACAGCATGTTAAGCTTCTAGCTTGCCTATTAGAATCACCGTGGAGACATCAGCCCTCATACCTGAGCAAAGACCTGTGATCTTGGTTCAGCATCTGCAACGAGGCAGTCAGCGTCTAGTTGTGGTTCCCTGGTCAGAATCTCCCTCTTGCGTGTATTGGGACAAGGAAGTGATTTCATAACTAACATGTCATCGTGATCACAAAATGTCCCTACGCAGGAATGCCAAGTCTAAACTCCTACCACGTCTATCGGCAATGTACCAGACTGTATCCTTGACTGAAGCACAGAGTAAATATGTTATGGAGAACTCCAGTGCAGAAGTAGGCAAAACAGTGTGATATGAATAAAAAACAACACCGTAGAACTGGCTATTTGAAAAATAACAGTACGAAGCCTAATAAAAAGCATGTAGAGCAAAGTGCACAGAGGCTCTATGCCGTCAGCAAATGAATAAAATATATTCAGGGCAAAGTGCACAAAGGCCTAAAGCCTGAAGCTTAGGCGCAATGAATACGTAAAACTAACCACACTACAACGTTCCCCTGTTAGTGGGGGGATCGAAAAAATTAAGTAAAGAAATCTGAAAGATTTCTTTGTGTCATTATTTTTCTGCATTTTTAATACCTGTTCCGAGCAGGTGTTAACAGGGGGCATGCCATTGTTTACAATGGGCCCCAAGTACTATTCAGCATTAGCACCAAAATGTTGTCACTAACCCTAAACAATACATCAATAGCATCAGAAATTCTGATGCTATTGCCCCCTACCCTGCACCATGGTGCAACATCTTTTAAATGCGGTGCACCCTTGGTGGCGGTGGGGGGGGGTGTGCAAGGGGCTGCAAAAAAAGTGGCTCTACATGTATTGTAGCACCACTTTTCTTAAATCTGGCTCTTGGTTTTTAAATTCCAAGAACCACCCTGTTAGCTCCCCAACAGTGCTGTGATTCAACCAAAGTCCACTGACATAAAGCCAGTGTCTTGCTTTGAGGTACTTCAACGTATTTCTTTGTAGTCAGGGTTAGGCCAAATACCACTCAAGCCCAATCTGAATAACCATTCTTTAACATATTTGAACCAAGGTGTAGTCCCCTTAGTATGAAGTGTAAGTATCTCAGGAAAAGATTACCTTAGGAGGAGTGGTGAGTTATTAGACCAAACTCGGATCCAATAGGCAAGCTGTCTAAATCTGCACATGCACTATGTTTTTGAGAAAAAGGTCCAAGCGGATGAGGATTAGTGGTACATTCCTAGGCAGCCCGAGTACCAATTTCATAAAGGTATACTCAGTTTTTTCAATAACCCCTACATTGTTGAATTCCCAAATCTCTGCACCATACTATGCAGCTCCAATACAATTAGCCCAATAGATCTCAATAGATGGAGTGACTGGCCTAAATTAAATAACTTCAGTTTTGTCACTAGGGCTGAGCTTACATGTTGGAGTGACAACTGACTCTTTAAGATTTGCAGACCCAGGTTAGTGTGCTGTAAACCTAACCGGCAAGTAATCAAATTGCTTTAATTGTTTTTAAAGGGTGTCACCTAATTTGACCATGCCTTTCAATGACCTGTAAGTATGGAATACCATAAATTTGGTCTTAGCGACATTCATTTCCAATCCAAAGTTCCCACATGATAACACAAATTGAGCCAGAAGATTCTGTTATCCCACTGGGGACTTGTTGTCTGATTAGTGAGCTGAAAAGAGTGTATAACCAGGACTACTACTTATACTAATTTGAAGGCGGTGGATACATTGTAAATGAAAGTTATAATTATAACTTTAGAATTTTAAACGTTTGTGTAGTTAAACTTGGTTTGTATAGGGAAAATATGTTTTCCTAACTATAATTAAGCTTTAATCTTTGTTTTTTTCATTGAATTTCAATGATTTAAAAAAAAAAACTAAATTAATAAAAATATGTTTCAAACCGCGGAGTCCAGTGTTGCAAATGGAGAGCTGTTATGTGTAGTGTCAAACAGTACAGTGGAGAAGAGAGTTGTACGGTCTATTGTCATAAACGTGATTATTGTAGATTGGAATCGAATGAAATGGAGTGTAGAAACATATCATACAGCGTAGTAAAGTGTTAAATAGTCTTATGGCATGGTGTCTCATTTAATGGCAGTGGAGTCAAGTATCTTAGACTGGAGCAGCTAGTTGGAGAAGAGAGTTGTAGGGTCTATTGCCATAAACTTGATTATTGTAGATTGGAATCAAATGAAATGGAGTGTAGAAACATATCATACAGCGTAGTAAAGTGTAAAATAGTCTTATGGCATGGTGTCTCATTTAATGGCAGTGTAGTCAAGTATCTTAGACTGAAGCAGCTAGTTGTACCGTGAAATGGCATGGCAAACAGGTGCGTAGGGGGTCATAGACTGTTATAGAGTGGAGTAGAGTGTTTTAGAGTGGAGTAGGGTGAAATAGAGTGTCAGAGTGGAGTGTCATCAAGTGGATTAGAGTGGAAGAGAGTGTTGTAGAGTGGACTGCCGTCTCATAGAGTGGAGTGGCTTATCATAGAGAGAAGATGAGTGGCATGTTGTCAAGTATTATACAGTGTAGTAGAGTGGCCTAGAGTGAATGGGCATAGAGTGGAGTAGTGTGTCATTGAGTGGTACAGAGTGTAGTACCATTGTACACAGTGGAGTAGCATACCATGGAGTAGAGTGTTGGACGGTGGAGACCCATCGTTGTACAGTGCCGTAGAATGGAATAAAGTGTAGTAGAGTGGAGAATAGCGAAGTAGAGTACACTGGAGTGGGGTATTGTAAAGTGGAATAAAGTGTTATAGAGTAGAGTGGCATGTTGTAGATCATAGTGGTGTGGAGTGCAGTAGAGGGGAGTGGTGTAGAATACAGTCGAGTAGTGTCCTAAATTGGAGTAATGTTTTGTACAGAAGAGTATAGTGGAGTGTTGTATTGGAAACTGATGTAGGCTACAGTAGAGTAGAGTGGCATGCAGTCTAGTTGATTTTTGTATAGTGGAGTGGTGTACAGTACAATGTTGTGGAGTGTGGTACAGTGGATTGGCATACAGTGTTTGAGAGTGTTGTGTAGCCATTCTAATTATAGTTTTATACACGTTATTTTAGCAAACTTGGCCTGCGGCTCTGCACTTTAACCTAGATATGTTTTATTTTGGCTTTGTTATATTATTTTAACAGTAGCTATATTTGTGGTCTTGTTTTATTCTTTCTATCTAGCTGTTCTTCACCTAGATCAGCACTGCGTTCTTAAACAAGACATTTCTTTCACTATGTGCTTTTCTCAAGGCTGCAGTAAGATAGGTTGCCGGCAAAAGTGGTACTCTGTCTCCAATGTTCACAGAAACATACACACTCTTACATAGAGATCCTTTCTTGGAACATCAGCTGTTTTATTATGAAAACACTACTTTGACCCATGTACGTTAGAGGGAGATCCCAGCCAGATGACCACGACTGTATGCTGATTGCTTCACTGCAGCTGCTTATGTAGACTACAGGCCACTTGCTCAGGTATGAGGAATGATGTCTCTCCAAGGGGAACATGGAAGGGAGAATTAGGGCTTAACATGCTGTGCTCTAACATAGCTTAGGTAGGAACTGTCCTTAAAGACCTTAGTGACAACATGGTAATGTTATTTTTGTGTTTTACTCTCCTTGTCACAATTTTAATCCTATTGTGCTTCATCATCCTAGTTATTGCAACACATGCCTTATTATCTAAGATGAAGTTACTTCAATAAAACCTTATTGAACTATACGCTGCCTCTGACTGTCCCTGCATGTGTGAGACTAATGTAACTGAGAGATATGGATGAGATCTGAGTGACCACGAGTCCCGTGAGGAGTCATTTATGTCATGCGCCTGGTTGCCCCAATCATCCCTGCTCTTGGCTGGAGATGTGGCACTGCTAGTTAGCCGGAATAAACCCAGATTAGGCCGACAGGTGTCACATGGTGAGGGATCGGACTCAGTCCCCTGCAGTACAGGTGATTCTGCCACCCGAATCCAGGAGTCTCATTAGGATAATGAGAACCTATATGACATGGCGCCTCCAACGTTTGGTCAGGCACTCATTTTCGGGTCCTCCTGAGTATCTCTGTCTCACTACATGTAACGACGCCTCAGCACTATTTACGGAGACGTCTGTGGTATTGAGGATTTTCCTCCTCAGCTAAGTAGGGAGTGCCTAACTAACACTGTTGGTTGTTCAAGCTTGAACTCTAAAAGGATAATCCACATTTGTTGTGCTTATCTCTGAACAAAATTTACCATTCACCATGGAGAACCCGCAACGGCTAGCAATTGCAGTTAATATGCTACCACCCCTTACTGCACATTTATTGGCACATGGCCTAAAGGCCCAGGGGGGGTCCAGTTACATTTGTTGTTGAGGCTCATCCAGCTTATAGAACAGAAATGTTCTATTCTTGGGTCACATTTCCAACAGCCAATGGGAACACAAATACATTTCACCATTACACATCTGCTAACATACCTGCACAATATAGAGCACATGCATATCTAGAAATACTTCTATCTTATTAAGACCATAATAATTAGCTTGATGGCGCCCTACCACATACAAGCCTACATGTTAGATTAGGTCCTCTAAGTAATGATGGTCATACCTGGCCTTTATTGGCCACATATACTCCCCACCCTGATGCAGCGACCTTGATGGTAGCTGAGGTTTGCCGCTTATATACTGAGCTTACGGAAATATAAAGACTATTAGTACAGTTCGTAATGCAAACATTAAATACAAACCCAGCACGTGCTGCCCCGATGCAACCACATGCAGCAACGCCAGGCATTAATCCTGCGACTGTACATTTGATCATGGGTAAGGTACCCGCCAAACGGGAAGAGATTCTGTTTTGGTTAGCTTAAAAAAATGCACTGGAAGCAGTATTTCTCCATATGGGACCTCAGGATAAGCACAGAATATTAACTATGTGCTTGCCATTTAGGATGGTTCCCACAGTAAATAACTGCAATACTTGGGGCACGGTATTTGCCACGCTCTATACTTGTCACAAACTACTCATCATTTAAGACTCAGGCCAACTGGAGCTGCAGAGTCTTCTCGATCCTTGGAGGTTCTGCCTTGACCAAGGTAAGGATGGCCCTTTCTGGTAGCCACGGTGCTGCTGACAATGGAACGTCAAAAGGCAGTCTGTGCTCTCCAGAAGGAGTCCCAGAGGAAAAAAACCCAAAGGGAAAAACCTCTATAGCTGGAACTCCCTGGAACAAAAAATGAGCATAAAAAAAAGGTAAGTCTTCCATTAAAGAAACCAAATATTGAAAGAAACTGGAACAGGTGAAGCAAAAAAGCTGGAGGAAAACAACCCGAGTGTGATCACCACCAAAGGAAGTGTTGCAGCGCAAGGAGAGCAAGAATCTCATTTCTTATATACCCTAAAACAGGAAGTGACAGACAGGAAGAAAAAAAGACACCATGTTGGATTGGGAAAGGACCACAGAAGAATATAGAGGAAGGTGCCATCTTGAAAAGGATCCTAATGCATGCAGGCAAAAGGGTAGAAGAAAGGCATGCTGGGAGAAAGAAGAACATGGCTCCTATGTGTAAAAAGAAAAGAAAGAAGAAAAGGAGAAAGAAGAAAAGAACAGGCATCACCGGGTAAGTGAGGGGTTGAGGGGGTGCCCATCTCTAATGTCGAGGGCGCGCCGTGCCGCGCCCGAACACGCCGAGGCCCGGTGCCATATGTAGGGCCTTGCGTGAGAAAATAACTGTAAGAAGGGACGCGGCACGCCCTTCAGTTTAGCAAATGAACCGCGGCTCCAGCCGCGGCTGAGGGGAACGGTCGTGCCAGGTTGCGGCGCGACAATACTACCGCACACGGTGCACCGACACTTGCCAATCTACCGGAAATGTTAAAACTAATTCAAGGTGAACACGAGGCTGCCCTGGCCCTAGACTTAGGGATACAACTCATGGGCAATTTCGACACTGTATCTTCAGTTATATTAAGTAACCTTAAAGGGGAAGCAATTGCACAAGCAGTGTGTATGCGGCTCAGGGACGTTCCTCTACAAGATCAAGGACGGGAGCTGCAAAAGATTATCGCGGAGATGTACTCTAGTATTGGTCAAGATAGTCTGGGGGCCAGACCCACAAAACCACAGTTTCAGTGTAAATCTAATAAAGATTCTACTAAACAAGCACCTGAGGGTTCTAAAAAATGCTGGGATAAAAAACAACAAACACCTAAAAAAGAAAGGGGAGAATCTCCGCATACGGAGACCCCTCAGAATAGATATAATCTCAGAAATAGAGATAGTATAAAAATGCCTGACTGATATCAATATACTGATACACGCCTTTCAGGACACACCGGAAAAACGCAGTGAGAGAGGTGGGCGGTCAGAGCGAAGAACTGAGTATGTGAAACTGAGACAGGAATCACAACGCTCTTCAGATGTTTCTATTAAAAAAGAAGAGAAACTTCCCCAACACAAACCTCAATTTAAAAAGAAAAAAGTGGCAGCAGTTGTGATTCGTCATGCCACTTAAGAAGAGGGCTCTATTGAAGAACAAGACATGGGCACTAGCTCTGCTAGACAGCAGCAGCAGAGGTCACAATAATTTGCCGGAATCTTCAAGAGCATCTGGAGGTGAAAGCAACTGATGACTTCTAACAAGTTGAAACTGCGGACCGCGTGTCTCCACGCCTGACAGGGTGTACTAAGTAACGATACAGTTAGAAGGAGACATTGAATGCACAATAGATGCAATCTTTTGGGACTGCATCGTAAATGTTTATGATATTTTACTGGCCGAAAGGGATTGGCCACCTGAATTTGTCTGTACTTGCCCATATGGGGAAGAGGTTATCAAGCCTTCTTTCTTGCCCCTTGTTTCCGATGAGCTCGCAGAATTCTACGCCATTGATTGGGCATTGGCGAAGGCACCCGCGTTATATCGCAATCACGTAGGGTGGGATAAAGATACCCCCTATCATGTAATTCCAATTAAAAATCAACTCCAACCTCAACCCCAGTAGCCAATAAAACATAATGCTAAAGCAATTGTGAGGAAAATCTCACATAATTAGATTACCAGGGCGTAATCGTACCCTGTGTCTCCCCAATAAATAATCTTCTATTCCCTGTAGCTAAACCGGACCATTCATACAGAATAGTCTTAGACTACATACACTTAAACAGTCATACACACTCATATGCTATACAAATCTCTCATAGCACGGCCCTTATGAACAACATAGTGCCCAAAAAATACAGTACAACACTGGATATTTCCAATGGCTTCTTCTGCCAAAATATAGCGCCTGAGAGTAGAGGCCTAACAAGTTTCAGCGCAGTAGGCTCCCAGAAAAAAATATGTTGTTTACCACAGAGGTACAGGAACAGTCCAGGACTGTTCGCGGATCGTATAACTTCAATAGTGCATGACATTGACCCCAAAGTATTGTCCTATGTTGATATCTACCTTAAGGACGATGATTTACTGCAACATCTAAGGCGGGTAGCCTGCATTGTTGTAGGATTTGCAGAGTTCTGCTATAAATTCAACTTAAAAAAAACAAAAATAGCCTTTCTTAGTGTCCTGTTTCTGGGATATGAATTATCAAGTGAAGAAAAGAGCCTAACGCCACAATTCTTAGAAAAATACGCACAGTTACAACCTCCAAATACCATTAAAAAACTCCAATCACTATTGGGTTTTTGAAATTTTGGTGGAACATACATTCCAGATTATGCATCACGCATCAAACCCTTACCTGATGCATCCTGACTTTTCCAGAAAATTTTGGACAGTTGAACACACATACATTCTCAGAGCATTACAACAAGACATGGTTGCAGCACAACATTTACACACAAGGGACAATAAAAAACATTTGCTCATCAGAGTAATTGCTGGTGCCATTGGTTTCACCTATGTAACATTCAATGAGGGTGAGACAGTCCAGATTGCATACAAACCACATTTGTACTCGACAGCAGAAAAACATTTTGCTCCCACAGAGAAAATTCTCACTGCTGTTCAGACGGCTGTCATTAGAGAAAGACCACTAGCCCAGGGGAAACGCATTGTTGTTGTAACTCCAATCCCAGCCCTCGAGGCTGTTACCAAAGCCAGCGTTCCAAACGCTAAAGCATTACATCCACTTTGGATCCAATGGGCAAAGTCTCTGACAGCCACTGATGCTGACTATATTTTCAACCCAAAATTACAAACTCAAGAATATTTGCAATATGAACTAGAATACCCAGTTCCGGCAAATACACTGCCTATTGATCAATACCAAAGAGTCATGTATACCGATAGCTCAGCACAACCTGCAAAACGCACAAAACATCAATACTCTTCTGCTTGCGCAGTTGTAAGAGGCTATATGGAAGGTAGTAAATTGTTGTAATGCCCACAACATACCTTTACGCAAACCCTAGGGGATTGCACGGCACAACTAGCAGAGCTAGCAGAGCTAAAGGCTCTGGTGATGGCACTGGAACATACGGATCGTGACCAGCTAACGCTGATTGTCTGTGATTTGTACTATTGAGCACAGTCCTTCAATGAATATCTGCATTACAGGCTCCAGAATGGGTTCAGAGATTCCAAAGGGAACACCATCAAACACAGACTTCTGTGGGATAAGGTAGCGGATCTGAAGGAAACACTACCACATGTCCATGTTGTACATATACTTGGACACAAGCGTGTTGGAATCCACTTTGCTGGAAACACATTGGCTGATGAAGCAGCCAAATCAGAGGTAGCTACGGCTTTAACTCATTCTAGAACAAAACCGGATGATGAAATACTGGCTGCCTTGCAAGCCTCGGCTGACGGCACACCCTTACCTAAAGGATATCCGATTAAATATTCCTACCAGATGGGAGGCTTCCTTGACACAGAAGTAAAAATACCAGGAGTGGGAGTTGGAGTAATTCCCAATAAAGACCTAAGACCAGAGTTTAATAAAGCAGCACATGAGGGGGTTGCCTCTGCCCATGCTGGTGTGGCAGCTACAATATCATTATTGCAGGCTCGTTATTGGTGGCCAGGTCTTTACATACAGACCAAGCAATATGTACTTTGTTGTGATATCTGCCAACACATTAAGGGGTCCACCGTCAAACGCTCACCGCAGACACCCCTCCTAATTTCTAACAAAGCATTACAATGTGTGTACTTGGACCATTGTGGTCCCCTGACAGTGCATACAAATACATCTTATTCGCTGTTGACTCCTGCTCCAGATTTCTATGGGTGTGGCCACAATGCTCGGCTAACGCTCGGACTGTTATTAAAGATTTGCAAGTGTTTATCAGCACATATGCAGTTGCGGCTTTCCACTCGGACCACGGGCCTACTTTCGCCTCAAGTGCAATCAGGGACGCCATGGCTTTGTTAGGGGTCCAACTCCATTACTCGTCTCCATTTCATCCTGAGGTAAATAGTGGAGTGGAGTGACAAAACTCAGCTTTAAAGCAATTCTTAACAGCCAGTATTAGGTATGGGTCGTAGTTGGCTTAACCACCTCTATGGACTCCAGAGAACACTTAAAAATCTGCCTAGAAGGTGCCTGGGTGGGTTGTACTTCATACGAGTGCCTGTTTGGAACTCATATGTATGTTCCAGATGTTGATGATTCTGGCATAGAGGCAGCAGAAACACCCTTTGACATAAATGAACGTGTCACTGTCTTGCAGGAATTACAACAGTTCTGTGAGAACAATGCTTCTGCCAGTGCTGCCTCCATAGGAATTAAGGATGTACCAATAACATCTACCGGCTGAATTCCAAAGGTTGGGGATGTAGTACGTGAAAACGTTGCTGTGAAAAAGGAGTTTGGCCTTCCTATCGTGCACCGGTTCCAGTCCTGGGAATACATGGTATCAGAACTGTTATTCTACCACGCCTGCATGGTTCTAAAGAAAACCGCTTTGTCAATGTCAGGTTACACCATGTGGCCGATCCTGCACAGCAGACCAAGAGGAACAACCAGTAGTACCCGAATCCCTCTCACTACTGGTCAGGAGGTCCCTCTACATGTTTTGAGCAGCAACGCTGACACCTCTCCGAGCTTGGGGAGGGTGGAAAATGATCTTGCACTAGTTCCACTACCACCTATTGCAACGGGCAATACAGAAATTGCTGATCGATTTGATTCGACCTCTACATAAACAGTTGGCATCATTTATTGTAAACCACAGCGGGAGACTTCTACCAGTCCTCCTCTTTCAAATACGGCTCCAGTTTTTGCATGAACTGCTTCTGGATACGTTGCCAACATCAATGACACCTTTTCAGACTCATCTGCCTTTTCTGCATCTGAACTGTCAAAAACACTTAAGCTGATAAATTGACTTAAAACAATTTACTTTACTTTCCCATGGAACTATTTGTGGCTTTCCTTGACCGTATTAGCTTTCCTTCATTGGATTGGCTTTGTTATTGCTTTCTTTCTATTAATACATGGTCATTACCTTCCTGAACGATCAACAGTTGAACTGGTAGATGAGGTCCTAAAACCCAATTTTTCTTCTCACAAGGTCAGCAGAGACTTGTCTTACTTTAACATTTCCGCTATACCAATTCCTGATGGGATTGTTTGGGATAAAGTCACATTTGATATATGTGGCCCGATGGAGGTCATTCAAATACCATATGTGTTTAAACTTTCTATGAATGATGTAATAATACCTGGAGTTGTTTCTGATGACTGGGATGTGAAAACAGTTGATTCTATGATGACTGAGTTGCAGTATTTTACTGTATTTGAAAGTGAGGATGTTTACAATCCAAAGAAAATTATGGAGACATGTTCTGCTATAATTATTATGGACACCATTTCATTCACAGAGCATGTACCCCAAAGACTATTTTTAATGACACACAATGTGAACATTGTCCAACTCCACCACAAGGGAGTTCTGAAATATATTCTGAAAAATGTACATATTTTTCTACGCACAATGTTAAAAGTGCTGAGTCATATTATTTCAAATTGCCACCTATGGAAAATGTACATATATTATTGACAGATACAACATTCATGTATTTGGATTCCTTTGTTTCCCGGTTGGCTATAGAAGGCTATGAATATTGGCTGAAGTCGATTGACTTAAAAAGTGTGTGGGGAACAACAAATTGGCAAATAAGGGGAAAGAAAGCCTTGTTTAGAGCATACCTGATACCTGTTCAAATTATATTTTTAAATGAAACAGTACAAAAGACAAATTGTTTAGGCTTAGCAAAAAGTAAGGATTTGAATACGCCTGGTATTCCAGCCCCTGCTAAATTTTACAAATGGCAAAGTTTATCAATGCAACAGAAGATCAGCTCGATGAATGGGTCAAAAACGGCACATTTATTGCTTCACTTTCACATCCTGATGAGTGGTTATTGTGGCCAATAGAAACCAATGAGTGTCATAAACATCTTGTAAACTCCATGGGGGGGTTTTAGAACGAGTAGGCCTGACCCTCACTATGTGTCATCAGAACACGCAGGTATAGAAACAACAGACAAAGTAGGGAAACTATACCAGCAATGGTTGAAGAATTCCTCACTAGATGCACCTCAGTCTCCTGTCTAAGAATACTGACTTACAGGATTTCCTGTTAGGCCCCAGAAAACAACACAGAAAACGCTTCTTATATTATGTCTATTATGAAATTTGGAAGCTTTCTCAACAAGAAGCTGCTGCCCGGTTAAGGCAAATAAATCAGGAAAATTTACAGAAGGCATTAGCTGTTGTAGATAATGGGAATAATACCCTGTCCAACTGAATATAAAACCTTAAACAACATCGTTTCTCCTGCAATAGACATAGTACAAAGTGACATGTCCTCTTTCCACCATGGACAGAGCCAACTAAGATCCATTATGCAGTTAGGTTGGACACTACAAACACTGAAGGCAGGTCACGTTCCCTGCAACACATCAGCGCGAGGGACATAGTTTCCACATTTAATTTAACATGACAACAACAGCTAATGGCTAAAAAAGATGCAACTTATGTCATGTTAAATATTGAGAAATTAGAAAAGTTGCCTTTTATTGTGGGTGAAATACCATCTGCTGAGTGGTTAATACACAGGGTCATCAACCTGCCTATTTCAACACTTCAATTCACATCCTGCTTAAAACACATTCCAGTGGGCAGAAATGAAAAGCTAGGAGATAGTTACATCCACGAGGTGTGGGAGCTACTCTTCTCGCATAAATGTCTCAGTGGCATGAAGGAGGTCTTTGTTAGTGGTAGTGAATGCGAGACTTCTGGTTTGTAAACAGCTGTCCTTGCACGGGGCATGTAACGCTTCGGCAGCGAACTTGGCTTGTTATCTGAAGGGAGTCGCAGTCCCCTTGATTAGTCCTGCATTCCAGGAGCTCTCGAATGGCAGCTATGTGCTCCTCAATAGTGAGAGCTGTTGTGGAATGCGAGCCGGGATAGTTTATGTCGTTTTGGTCTCCAAAATTGTTATATGCTCTGGGAAGGTACTTTTTCTTCCTACACGACAGAGGGAAGTAGCTAAGATTTGGCCGTATATCGCTACTTCAAATGTGAATTTTGACAAGTTGAGCAGACTCAAGGCTTTATTGTTTCAAAAACATGTGGTGCTTACATCGGCACACAAGACCTCTGTGCTTCAGGTTGCGAGGTCATCTGCAGAGATACAGTCCCTTTTAAGTACTAACTTTCCAAGACACTTTGGTGAGCTCGTAGGACTGATATTTAATGCATCCAGTACTACTGGATTCGCTAATTTCTTGAAGGCTGTTGGTTCTGGTTTCATTCACACCTTCTCCTCTATATTTGGCTTATTACCTTCAGCCATCCACTCAAAATTCTCCAGAATTTTCAAGGCATTTCAGATAACTTTGGCTAAAATAGGTGGCATCTTGCTATTGCTACTTTTTCTGCACAATGGCTGCCCCCGTTACAACAAGGAGGACTGAAAGCGCTTCCACCAGCGCAGATGTGTTGTGAACCCATGATGCAGTATTTTGGAGCATCACTCCTGGAGCAGCTGGAGTACGACTAGTCTCTGTTATTCAGACTGGTTTTGCATTGTGTGCAGCCCGTGTTTCGGTTCCTCTGGTGCCCTTTCGAATATGTACTGAAGGTTTGCCTTTCTACGCAGCACTTGCTTTCATTGGACGCTGATCTGTTGATGTTCTCGTTGAGGGCTCATTACTAGACATGCGCGTTGAGGGTGCGTTTGGTACAGGAAGCTGTCTATGAGTTGCCCTTTGTGGATCAAGCCGCTCTCGACTCATTGTTGGGCACACCATGGAATGCTGCTGCCTCGGCTGGAGCTCAGGCATTGAAACACAAATGGTCCTTAGTTTTCCTTGGTGATGAACTTCATACTTTACCACCTGCCGAAGTGGACGAGTTCCTGTCTTCAATTATCCCAGATTCAATTGGCGACTTTTAAAATTACTCTGACTTTTGAAATTCGGCTTTTCTTGACACCACAATTGACATTTAAAAGTGTCCTTTTAATACATGCTCATGTGCCTTTTATCTTGTCATTATTGACATTCCCATATACATACATATGCCTTAGGATGAATGTTAGTAGATTTTTGATATATAATTAGGATTTGAACCACCTTCGAACCGGCAAGGGGAAGGTGTTGTGTAGCCATTATAGTTACAGTTTTATACACATTATTTTAGCAAACTGGGGCTGCCACTGTGCACTTTAACTTAGATATGTTTTATTTTGGCTTCCTTATATAATTTTAACAGTAGCCATATATGAGGTCTTGTTTTATTTTTTCTATCTAGCTGATCTTCACCTAGGTCAGCATTGTGTTCATAAACAAAATATTTATTTCACTATGTGCTTTTCTCCAGGCTGCAGTAAGATAGGTTGCCAGCAAAAGTGGTACGTTTTGTCTCCAGTGTTCACAGAAACATACACCCTCTTACATGGGGATCCTTTTTTGGAACATCAGCTGTTTTATTATGAAAACACTACTTTGACCCAGGTACGTTAGAAGGAGATTCCAGCCAGATGACCACAACTGTATGCTGATTGCTTCGCTGCAGCTGCTTATTTAGACTACAGGCCTCTTGCTCAGGTATGAGGGATGACGTCTCTCCAGGGGAAACCTGAAAGGCAGAATTAGAGCTTAACATTGCTGTGCTCTAACATAGCTTAGTTAGGAACTATCCTTAAAGACGTTAGAGACAACATGGTAGCATTATTTTTGTGTTTTACTCTCCTTGTCACAATTGTAATCCTCTTGTGCTTCATCGTACTAGTTATTGCAATACATGCCTTATTATCTAAGATGCAGTTACTTCAATAAAACCTTATTGAACTATACTCTGCCTCTGACTGTCCTTGCATGTGTGAGACTAATGTAACTGAGAGATACGGATGAGATCTGAGTGATCACGATTCCCCTGAGGAGTCATTTATGTCATGCGCTCGGTTTCCCCAATCATCCCTGCTCTTGGGTGGAGATGTGGCACTGCTAGTTAGCTGGAATAAACCCGGATTAGGCCAACAGGTGTCACATGGTGCGAGATCAGACTCAGTCCCCCGCCGTACAGGTGATTCTGCCGCCCGAATCCAGTAGTCTCATTAGGGTAATGAGAACCTATGTGACAAGAGTGCAATGGCATTGAGTGGCATAGAGTGAAGTGGCGTGCAGTGGAGTAGTGGAGTAGAGTGGAGTACTGTGGCAGAAGAAAGTGGAGTAAAGTGGGGTGAAGTGGCATACAAAGAGTTGTGTACAGTGTCATATAGTGAACTAGATTATCGTAGAGTGGAGTGGTATTGTACAGTGGCATACAGTATAGCACAGTGTTATACAGTGGAGTGAAGGGGTATAGGGAGGAGTAAAGTGTCAGAGAGTGGCATACAGTGTAGTACAGTGTAGTAGAGTACAGTAGTGTATGGCACAGTGGAGCTGTGTAGAGTGGATTGTTGCATAGTAGAGTAGAGTGAGGTAAAGTCCCATACAGTGGAGTAGAGTTGAGAGGAGTGCTGTAACATAGTATTGAATAATCTACAATAGAGCCTATTGGTGTCTCAGAGAGTACAGTGGCGTGGAGTGTACTGGTATATCGCAGGTAGTAAACTGTTATAAATTGGAGTGGGGCCTTGAACAGTAGAGTGGAGTGCTGTGTCGTATAGAAATTTGTCGTATAGTGGAATACAGTGTTGTACGCTGGAGTGTACAGGCATAGCTTGGGATATAGAGTAGGACAGGGGAGTATACGGGGATAAAGTGGAGTAGCATGTCACAGAGTGGCCATGAACTGTGGTAGACTTTTAAGGAGTGGCGTTATATAGAGTGGAGAAGAGTGTCCTACAATGGAGTGGCGTAGAGTGAAGTTGTGTACACTGTGGTGGCGTAGAGTAGATTACCATAAAGTGGAGTAGCATACAGTGGAATAGCATACAGTGGAATACTGTACAGTAGAGTGTAGAAGAGTGGAGTGGCGCAGAGTGGGATAGCATAGAGTGGAGTAGTGTACAGTGGAGTGGTGTATAGTGGCGTAGTGGACAGTGGCTTAGCATAGAGTGGGGTGACATACATTGAAGTGGCATAACGTAGAGTCAAGGAAACTGTAATCAACTGGAGTGTCATCTCATACAGTGAAGCAAAGTGCTGTGTCGTACAGTGTTGGAAACTGTCATAGAGTGGAGTAGAATGTTGTACATTAGAATCTATGCCCATAGAGTTGAGTGCAAATTTGGACAGTGGATTGTACGGGAGTAGAGTGGAGTAGAGTCTAGTAGAGTGGCATAGAGTGTAGAAGATTTTGTACAGTGGAGTTATACAGAGTGGAGGAGAGTATACTGGATTAGTGTAGAGTGGAGCCACGTATAGTCGAGTGGCATACGTGGAAAAGCGTAGAGTGGAGTAGCATAGACTGGAGAGGCATATAGGCGTAGAGTTTAATAGAATATAGTATAGTAGCATACAGTGGAGTGGCATACAGTGAAGTGGGTTAGTTGGAGTGGTGTTTTGTGGGGTGGGGTAGGGTGTAATAGCATACAGCAGAGTGGCGTACAGTTGAGTGGGGTAGAGTGAAATACCATGCAGTAGAGGGGCAATGATTGAAGCTACGTACAATGTAATAGCAAAGAATGGAGTGGCATGCAGTAGAATAGTGTAGAGTGAATTACAGAGGAGTGGCGTAGAGTAGAATACAGTAGAGTGGAATAACAGAGTAGAATAGCGTAGAGTAGAGTGCCGTATAGTGGAGTGGTGTAGACTGGAGTGGTGAACAGCGGAGTGGGTTAGAGTGAAACAGCACATAGTGGAGTGGCATAGAGTGTAGTGGTGTCCAATGGACTAGCATAGAATGGAGTGGCATAAAGTGGAGTGGTGTACACTGGAATGGGGTAGAGTGTGATAGCATACAGTGGATTGGCGTGCAGTGGAATAGCAAAGAATGGAGTGGGGTAGAGTGAAGTGGCATACACTGGAATGGCGTAGAATGGAGTATCATACAGTGGAATGGCATAAAGTGGAATAGCATTGAGTGGAGTGGCATACAGCGGAATGGCGTAGAATGAAATAGCATATACTGGAGTAGTGTACAGCAGAATCTCATACTGTGAAGTGCCATACACTGAAGAGGCATAAAGTGGAGTTGCATACAGTGTAATACTGTAGAATGGACTGCCTGTGAGAAAGTAGCCTCTTTCTAGCCTTGTTACCCCCACTTTTGGCCTGTTTGTGAGTGTATGTCAGGGTGTTTTCACTGTCTCACTGGGATCCTGCTAGCCAGGGCCCAGTGCTCATAGTGAAAACCCTATGTTTTCAGTATGTTTGTTATGTGTCACTGGGACCCTGCTAGTCAGGACCCCAGTGCTCATAAGTTTGTGACCTATAGGTATGTGTTCCCTGTGTGATGCCTAACTGTCTCACTGAGGCTCTGCTAATCAGAACCTCAGTGGTTATGCTCTCTCATTTCTTTCAAATTGTCACTAACAGGCTAGTGACCAATTTTACCAATTTATATTGGATTACTGGAACACCCTTATAATTCCCTAGTATATGGTACTAAGGTACCCAGGGTATTGGGGTTCCAGGAGATCCCTATGGGCTGCAGCATTTCTTTTGCCACCCATAGGGAGCTCTGACAATTCTTACACATGCCTGCCACTGCAGCCTGAGTGAAATAACGTCCACGTTATTTCACAGCCATTTTACACTGCACTTAAGTAACTTATAAGTCACCTATATGTCTAACCTTTACCTGGTAAAGGTTGGGTGCTAAGTTACTTAGTGTGTGGGCACCCTGGCACTAGCCAAGGTGCCCCCACATTGTTCAGGGCCAATTCCCCGGACTTTGTGAGTGCGGGGACACCATTACACGCGTGCACTACATATAGGTCACTACCTATATGTAGCTTCACAATGGTAACTCCGAATATGGCCATGTAACATGTCTATGATCATGGAATTGCCCCCTCTATACCATCCTGGCATAGTTGGCACAATTCCATGATCCCAGTGGTCTGTAGCACAGACCCTGGTACTGCCAAACTGCCTTTCCCAGGGTTTCACTGCAGCTGCTGCTGCTGCCAACCCCTCAGACAGGCTTCTGCCCTCCTGGGGTCCAGCCAGGCCTGGCCCAGGATGGCAGAACAAAGGACTTCCTCTGAGAGAGGGTGTTACACCCTCTCCCTTTGGAAAATGGTGTGAAGGCAGGGGAAGAGTAGCCTCCCCCAGCCTCTGGAAATGCTTTCATGGGCACATTTGGTGCCCATTTTTTGCATAAGCCAGTCTACACCGGTTCAGGGACCCCTTAGCCCTGCTCTGGCGCGAAACTGGACAAAGGAAAGGGGAGTGACCACTCCCCTGACCTGTACCTCCCCTGGGAGGTGCCCAGAGCTCCTCCAGTGTGCTCCAGACCTCTGCCATCTTGGAAACAGAGGTGCTGCTGGCACACCGAACTGCTCTGAGTGGCCAGTGCCACCAGGTGACGTCAGAGACTCCTTCTGATAGGCTCCTTCAGGTGTTGCTAGCCTATCCTCTCTCCTAGGTAGCCAAACCCTCTTTTCTGGCTATTTAGGGTCTCTGTCTCTTGGGATTCCTTAGATAACGAATGCAAGCGCTCATCCGAGTTCCTCTGCATCTCTCTCTTCACCTTCTGCCAAGGAATCGACTGCTGACCGCGCTGGAAGCCTGCAAAACTGCAACATAGTAGCAAAGACGACTACTGCAACTCTGTAACGCTGATCCAGCCGCCTTCTTGACTGCTTTCCTGGTGGTGCATGCTGTGGGGGTAGTCTGCCTCCTCTCTGCACTAGAAGCTGTGAAGAAATCTCCTGTGGGTCGACGGAATCATCCCCCTGCAACCGCAGGCACCAAAGAACTGCATCACCGGTACCCTGGGTCTCCTCTCAGCACGACGAGCGAGGTCCCTTGAATCCAGCAACTCTGTCCAAGTGACTCCCACAGTCCAGTTACTCTTCAGTCCAAGTTTGGTGGAGGTAAGTCCTTGCCTCCCCACGCCAGACTGCATTGCTGGGAACCGCGGCTTTTGCAGCTACTCCGGCCTCCATGCACTTCCGGCAGAAATCCTTTGTGCACAGTCCAGCCTGGGTCCACGGCACTCTAACCTGCATTGCACGACCTCCTAAGTTGTTCTCCGGCGACATGGGACTCCTTTGTGCGACTTCGGGTGAGCACCGTTTCACGCATCCTAATAGTGCCTTTTTCTGGCACTTCTGCGGGTGCTGCCTGCTGCTGAGAGGGCTCCTTGTCTTGCTCGATGTCCCCTCTGTCCCCTGACACAATTGGCGACATCCTGGTCCTACCTGGGCCACAGCAGCATCCAAAAACCCTTACCGCATGATTTGCAGCTAGCAAGGCTTGTTGGCGGTCTTTCGGCGGGAAAACACTTCTGCACAACTCTCCACGGCGTGTGGGATCCGTCCTCCAAAGGGGAAGTCTCTAGCCCTTGTCGTTCTTGCAGAAACCTACGCTTCTACTGTCCAGTAGCAGCATCATTGCACCCACAGCTGGCATTTCCTGGGCATCTGCCCATCTCCGACTTACTTGTGACTTTTGGACTTGGTCCCCTTGTTCCACAGGTACCCTCAACTGGAAATCCATCGTTGTTGCATTGCTGGTTTGTGTCGTTCCTGCAGAATTCCCCTATCACGACTTCTATGTCCTTTGGGGAACTTTAGTGCACTTTGCACTCACTTTTCAGGGTCTTGGGGTGGGCTATTTTTCTAACTCTTACTAGTTTCTAATAGTCCCAGCGACCCTCTACAAGGTCACATAGGTTTGGGGTCCATTCGTAGTTCGCATTCCACTTTTGGAGTATATGGTTTGTGCTGCCCCTATCCCTATGTGTCTCCATTGCATCCTATTGTAACTATACATTGTTTGCACTGTTTTCTAATACTATTACTGCATATTTTGGTATTGTGTACATATATCTTGTGTATATTTGCTATCCTCATACTGAGGGTACTCACTGAGATACTTTTGGCATATTGTCATAAAAATAAAGTACCTTTATTTTTAGTATATCTGTGTATTGTGTTTTCTTATGATATTGTGCATATGACACTAGTGGTACTGTAGGAGCTTCACTCGTCTCCTAGTTCAGCCTAAGCTGCTCTGCTAAGCTACCATTATCTATCAGCCTATGCTGCTAGACACCCTATACACTAATAAGGGATAACTGGGCCTGGTGCAAGGTGCAAGTACCCCTTGGTACTCACTACAAGTCAGTCCAGCCTCCTACACTGCCATAGTAAACAGATGTGCACAGTGAATAGAGTAGAATGGAGTGACGCAGAGAGGATTGTTGTACTGTGAAGTGGTGTAGACTGGTGTAGTACATAGAGGAGTAATGTACAGTGGAGTGGCTTACAAGGGAATGGTGTAGACTGGAGTGGCGTACAGTGGTATGGGGTACAGTGTAATAGCATACAGTTGAGTGGCGTACATTGGAGTGGGATCCAATCGTATAGCGTAGAATGAAGTGGCGTAGAGTAGAGTGCCACACATTACAGTGGTGTACAGTGGAGTAGCATACAGTGCAGTGGCATACAGTGAAATAGCATACAGTGGAGTGTTGTAGAGTGGAGTGACATACTGTGGAATAGAGTAGAGTGGACTGGAGCACAGTGGAATGGCGTAGAATGGAATAGAGTATAGTAGAGTAGCGTCCACTAGAGGGATGTATCTTGGGGGTATGGAGTGCCAGCAAAACCACAAGTACCACAAACCGCCGCATAGCAGAGTTTTTTTATCACATGCAGCTCACCAACATTAAGTTGGCAAGCACGAGTGAGAATTTGCATCCCCTAGCATGATTTCCAGGTGCTAGAATGCTTGCAGGAGCGATTTCTCATCATTAGTGGCCGCACAGGGCGTGACTGTGTGCGTTGAGAAAGCTGCCACTCGAGTAGAAAATCTACTCGAACAGCAGAAAGAAGCAGCACCCTCTGGAGCACCACATGGTGCAGTTTGCGCTGATTTTCCAGCGTCAAAGAAACTTCCTGCACTAAATATCAGCAAAAGCAGTGTGACGTGCCCGATTCCACCGTTTCTGGGAACTCTGCGGAATCTCACAGAGTTTTGGAGAAACTCTGTAGAATTCCATGGAGGGAAACTCCGTGAGTTCTGTCCAGGGTTATAAAAAAACCTCTGACCTGTTTGCTGCAAACAGGTACCACATAAGTAAATATAGAGGGCACGTGTCCAATACTATTGTTGCAAAGGATTTGTCACATAAATAAATAAATTATATTTTTTAAATATATAAGGATTTTTTGGTTTTCCAATAACTTTGCTGCCATTTGACAAAGTTTCAGAAAACTTTAAAAAAAGAAGGTTTGTCCACCTCAGCTACTCATGAAACGTTTCATGGTGATCTGTCAAACTGGTGCCAATTAGAGTGGGGTGTCCGAAAACACATTCTCCCCATGCACTTTCTTGTAGGAATTTTGAAAAGCACTATGGAATAACTGCTGAAAGGAATGTATTAAAATTGACTGAAGGCTGGATTTTTAACCAGAAAGTGTGATTTTCTGTGATTAGCTATAAATCCATTTTGACGTTTTTGAGAAGTTAAGGTTCAAAATGTATAGATATTTCAAGTTGCAGCAGTACCACCAGACCGGCTGGTCAAAAGCTAGGATTTGCTTGGGTGCCATCAACATCTACAAGGATGTTTGGCTGCCATTTCAAAACTCCAGGATGTAGTCCCCATGTTGTGCCATAGTAAGTAAAAAGAAAAAACATATCAGGGGCATAGAATGGATACCCTGACCTTGTGAAGTGTCACAGAGGAACATCTCCTGGGCCAAAAATGGGAGAGAAAAAAAATTCTGGTATCAAGATACCGAAGTAGTACCACCGTAATCCAGTAGAACAATGTTTAAAAACAGCTTCGGCCCTTTTTAAGAATCAGCCCTGTGGGTTGGGCCAGGGCATAGTAGGACAGCACATACCCTTTAAAAAAAAAGGTTTTAAGATATGGGGAGCAAGGCATGAGTCAGACCCCCTACAGAGCCATGTTTTGGCCCACAGCACTTCATCCTCTGGAGGAGGAAATATTTATAAAAAATCATTATATTGGTGAGGCAGACCTATGTTTGGCCCCCCTCCTTGAGCCATGTGTTGTCCCCAGGGACCCCATTCCCAGGGAGGGTCAGGCATTACCATTATTGTGCCCACATCTAATAGAAGAAGAAATGCCTCCACCGAGCTGAAGCAGAAACCAAATTCCCTGCCTGCAAAAGCATGGGCAGGGAACAGTAAATATATTCCCAGTGCTGAGCACAAATTAAAGCTGCTTGTAGTGGCCATGCACTGCCAGAAGAAGAACTCCACAGCCACATGTTGGTACTCATAAATATACAGATTT
Source organism: Pleurodeles waltl (assembly GCF_031143425.1). NCBI lineage: Eukaryota > Metazoa > Chordata > Amphibia > Caudata > Salamandridae > Pleurodeles > Pleurodeles waltl. The sequence continues at coordinate 1,677,878,621 of NC_090445.1, read as the reverse complement.
TAATAGGAATAAAGTGGTGATGGTGAGCCTGTCATGCACCAACCACCAACTGGCAGAGCCAACTGCCAGGGCTTCAGAGTGCAGAATGCAGGGAAAAGCTGGAAGATGCACTGCAATAACATTCTAATAAGAGGGAAGAACAACATAGGAGAGGTAATGCATGGTACAACAAGAAAAGAAACAAAGGAAATTGCAGATGTACAGAATACAACACTGCTCCCACCAGGTGAGAGCACATTCACTGTTGCAGGCTCCCACCAGCACCGAGGATAGCTGCTGGGTGGGGAGCTGGCAGGGTCGCCGAAGGCTTGGGCCTCCTAAGTCCCCCTCTGGGACCCTTACTTGTTGGGTGAACTGGATGGGACGAGGGCATCCAGGATAAAATTAAAAGCCTGTTCTCAGAAGCCCATAGAACGGGTGCTGGCTGGGGAAGTGTCAGGGCGGCAGGTGGATTGGGCCTCAGCCTACAGCCCCCAAGGTTTGGTGGGTGACGGAGGTGGAACAAGAAATAAAAGATAAAAAATCGACAAGAATATGAAATGAGCGGAGTAGCCGTTCATGTAAAAAAAACTCAGAAATACACTGAAAAAACAAAAGTAAAGTGATGTTATAGTTAGACGAAAATGTCAGTAACAATGTAGCATTTTAAAATTAAAAAAACATTAACATTCACCAGTTATAGTTAACTGAAGTAACTGTAATTCATGTCCTCGCAATGCACTGCTTATAAACTCACATATTACATCACTCACAACATGTTCTATGATATAAAATCACTGTTGACAACTGAAATTACATCAGAGATAACTTCACTGTGCATGGCAGGGGTGTGAATAATAATGACTTCAGTTAACTATAGTTTGTGAATTTCAGTGTTTTTTTAATGTAAAATCTTACACTTTAACTGACATTTTGACCTACCTATAATGTTATGTTAACCTTTGTTTTTTTAGTGAAAATATGTATATAAACACACATATATAAACACAAATATGCATATATGCACACATTGATATATAAATAAATAAAAAACATTTTAAAATAGCTACTTATACAAAAATGACAATGTATTCAAAAATTTCAAACATCAATGTGTGCGTATATATGTATATATATATCTGTATAAATATGTAATATTTATATTTAAAGTAAATATATATTGTGAATATGCACATTTATTATATATATATATAAAATATATTTATATAAATTGTAAAATAAACAATTATATAATAGTAAAGCAAATTTTGCAAAACATTATTCAGCTATCACTACCCCTTCGACACCGAGCAGGTTCATCAGGTCCTGCGTAAGGTCCAGAAGCCCAGTGGTGCGTTACTTGCTGCTGGGTGTGGGAGCTCAGTGTGGTGGCACATGTTGCACTGCACTCTCCCCACTGCAGCCGTCGCTCTGCTATGCCATAGCCCTTACCAGGCCTACTGCCTGTCAAGGGTGTGTTGGTGCATATTGGACAGCATTCTCACACCCCGCCATTGTTGCCCCACCATGCCATAGCCCTTGCTGGGCCTGCTGGCAGAATGAAGGGGAAGTGGTGCTGGGAAAAAAAATGGTGTCAATAGCTCTGCCTCATACAAAATGTGGCGGGACGTCAACCCCTCGAGTTACCATAGTCCACAGGGGGGTGCAGGACTCTGCGGTGGTGCTGCCTGGCACAGAGGATATGGATACCATGGATACAGAAAAAGAGAATAAAAGACTAAATCAGGGAATAAAAATGTAAAGTAAACACACAGGGGAGTGAGAAACTAATAAAATGTGAAAATAACGTTAAAAAAGGTTAGAGGCAGAACAAAATGGAGTGGATTGGGTTGGGTGGGTTCTAGATTGCAGAAAACATGAGGAGATGGCTAGGCAGAAGTAGGCTGGAATAAACCGAATGGCCGAGTGCATGTAGACCACAAAGCATACTTTGAGTGATTTTTAGATGCAAAATGCGCAACCAGCATTGTTCTTACAGAACATGCCAAAGATTTATTTCACATAATTACTTCAAATTTTTATGTAATTTTGGGTATTTACGCAAGAGCAAATTATGCAACTTAAGGACACTCCTAGATGGAAGCTACCATAATTATGATGATAAAACATGACAAGAGCCCTGCTGCCTCAAGCGGTTATGAACCCATGATGATAAACAAGGACAAGCAAATATTATCTGAAGCTTTAGCAAATAGACTACTCTGAGTTATTTCTTCCTGGTAAATAAAGATCAATATAGCTTCAACTCCGGACAAAACACACTCCTTAAACTCAGAAGACTCACATGTGTGTTACATATCACAGATAAATCAGAGACAAATAGCACACAGGTCATGTTAGATATCAAAAAGCATTTAATACGTTTCCCACTATTAGAGTAGGACATCATTTTGGCCCGAGAGAATAAGTCTCGGTCTCAATTTTCTTTGTTGAATGAGATTGATGTATACAGAACCTACTGCTCGGGTAAGATTCATGGTACTTTCCCTGCCTTGGTCTTCATCTCCCTCCTCCTCCTCCTCACTGGTGGTATCGCAAGGTCTTCCTGCCTGCCTATGAGCTGCAGTTACACGCTCCTGCTCCTGGTCCTGGGTGGATGTCCCTTGGCCAGCCGGGTCCACTGAAATAGAAGGCAAACAATTATGTAGATGGTGTACAAATCATAAAGAAGCTCACAACCACATAAACCAAGTGTTGACTTTCTGATCCTTTGAGCTCACTTTGCAATGTAATGTTTTTGGAACCCAAAATATTTGCATTTTCATTGTAATGTCCTGATATTACTCACACAATAACATCTGTCTCAGGTTTGCTGTGTATCCTCTTCAGTATTTAGCAACGCTCAACTTCAGCATTGGTGCAATGTGAGTTTCTGGACATTGAAACATAGCTATCTTCCAATGTAAAAGGTTACAAGTGGGGATAGGACACAGTAAGGATAGATATATCCACACCTAAAGGTGGATCCAGGATTATCCTGTAATGTGCAGTCTCAACAGTCATACTCTTAGTATCAAATGTCAACTGTTGTATCGCATACGGAAATACTACATAGCTGCAAAATCGGGTCTACAGATACAAATTAGACTTTGGACATGACCTTGTCAAAGATGTGATTATAAATATCGGAATATCCCCAGAGAACATCAGTCAGTGTACATGGCAAGTGCCTCATTTAGCATGTCAAGACAGCTTTGTCTATGCTGTATACTGGCACAGTAACTGTGGTTGCATTTGGATAGTGGATAGTTAGGACTTTGACCTAGAAATTCTAAATGACATACGTGCCACTGCATTGAAGATGTGTGTATCTACTCTTCGATATGTTTATCATTTTGAGAAAGAAAAGTATCACAAAGTCAGCCTTTATTTCATTATCCCATAATGTGTATAAACAAATACACACAAAGGGATACATGAGAAAGCATCCAACACCCAAATCCCTCCCAGTCCAACACTAGACATTGTGCAAGCCATTCCTTTCCCATTGGATACAACAGTTATGAGGTCATTTGTAGACTAGTCCTAAATGTGTATGTGCATTTATTCATTAAAACTCAACTGTAAGTGAAATTTTCCTCAGTTGTGTTTACTGCACTACAAGTCCCAGAATGCCCTTATAATACAGCCTTCCAATTGCTCTAAGGAGACATAGACTTCATAAACACTGCAACCATAGGACACATGGGGTGAAAGCTGACAAATAATTATGAAGTAACAGCTCTCTCACCACTCACATCATACTACAAGACACATAAAGCAGCTCATGTGCTTACCAGGGCTCTGATTCCCATACTCCTCCAGCTGAGCATGAAGGGTCAGCCAGGCTGTACTCAGGACCCTTTGATACAATGGGCTGAGGCGGGCCTGTGCATGTGTGGCTGCGAGGACAGGCCCAATAATTCCTGGTCCTTGATTGGCCCAGCCTTGCAGGTCCTCCCAGTGCTTCTTATACATTTTGATCCGCCGGTGGTAAACAGTGCGCTGCAGTACTCAGCTGTTGCCCAGGTCCCCACAAAGCTAAGGGTACTTATCAAGCTCCCCCTCAGCCAAGATGTTTAATTCAGCCTTGCTGAAAGGGGGTGCCTTGTCATCATGTCCCTCAGCCATGTTGGGGATGGATTTGGTGAACAGAGCTGCAGGATGACAGAGGATGTTGTTAGTAGGTTAGGATGGGGGGAGGAACCAAAATGGCGGCCGGGACGGTCGCTTGATCTGAGCGCTCCGTCCCCGGCTGGATGAAAACATCCTGAAAGGCGCCCCCCGTAGCCTTGTTGGAGTGGCTGGGACGGCGGTTCGACTGGGGAGGACCGGAGCGTCCGCTGTGTGTAGCGGGCTCCGCGCACCGGAGCCGTGTTTCACGGGCTCGCGCCGGGTGCTGTGAGGAGCGGGAGGGGTTGCTCCTGCGGCCCCGGTCGCGCTCTCGCGTTGCTCGGCCGCCTCTCACTCTTGTGCGTGCAGGCGCCCGGGGGGGCTGTGGCGCCGCGGCCGAGCGGGACGCACTGAGAAATTTTTGTAATTTTTTATTTTTATTTTTTATTTATTTTGTTTTCGAGGCGCCCGAGGCGCGCGAGGCGGGTGCCGGCCCGAGGGGCCAGAGCGCCATCTTGGACGTGTATAAGCCAGAGGAGCACAGAGAAGGGGCATCCCTGCACAGGAGTGAAGATTCATCGCTATGGCAAATTAAAAGGACGCAGGAGGTATAAAGAAGGAGCGAGAGGAATGAGGTGAGGAGGGCATCTGGGGGGGTGAAAAAATGCTGCGGGGAAGCTCCTGGACTATTGGACATACCCCCCCACCCCACCTCACCATTAATTCAGGGGCGCAAGACCGGTGTGGCCCGCGTGCCCCCAAGAGCTTGGATCTGGTAATCAGCGCGGTGCGGACGGCTGGTGCACGAAGCGGGCGCGTGGCCTGCGCTAGACCCCCCTGCGCTGGGCACCTGACATGACTGTCCTCCACTAAATGAAGCCCATCCGCTGCGCCTGTCGTTTATCCTGTGTTGCGGTCTTTCCCACGCGGTGCCGCCTCCCCCGGCCCTCAAATACGCTCCCCCTACATTAGGGGGAACCTCTGGCACCAAGCCCAGCCATCATACAAGTGGGAGAGAGTGCTCCCCGCCAGCTCCTACGCTCCCCGCACGCCCCGGTGGGTCCTGCAGACAGTCCCACGAGAACCCAGCGCCGGACCACTAAATTAATCAATGGCTGCAGCGCCTGTTTATGGCTACAAGGCCCCAGGCAACCCACACGCCTGAATAAGGCTCCAGCATCCCTTGGCATTGCTGGTCAATCTCACGCTCTTAACAACGAATGTGTACACCACACCCAGGTCTCTCAGTAAGAGTTTAAAATAACGAACTAAGTGGACTAAAAGCGCGAACTCATTGTAGATTGAGAGGAGATCTCGAAACAGCCAAAATGGCCGGCAGAGCCAAAGCAACTAAGAATTCAGACCGAACCACTCAAGGATTAACGTCGGCCGACCAACAATCTAACCCATCCCTACAGTCACTGGAGGGTACACTTCTTGCGCATTCTGCTCAGTTTGAGAAAGTACTGCAGGCAATATTGGACACTAAGGCCCTCATTCTGACCCTGGCGGTTCTCTACCGCCAGGGCCAACGGGGGCGGGAGCACCGCCGACAGGCCGGCGGTGCTCCCTTGGTCATTCTGACCGCGGCGCTTTGGCCGCGGTCAGAACGGGAAAACCGGCGGTCTCCCGCCGGTTTTCCACTGACCTTAGAATCCTCCAAGGCGGCGCAGCTCGCTGCGCCGCCGAGGGGATTCTGACCCCCCCTACCGCCATCCTGTTCATGGAGGGAAAGCCGCCATGAACAGGATGGCGGTAGGGGGGGGTCGCGGGGCCCCTGGGGGCCCCTGCCGTGCCCATGCCAATGGCATGGGCACGGCAGGGGCCCCCGTAAGAGGGCCCCGCAAAGTATTTCAGTGTCTGCCTTGCAGACACTGAAATACGCGACGGGTGCCACTGCACCCGTCGCACCTTCCCACTCCGCCGGCTCGATTACGAGCCGGCATCCTCGTGGGAAGGGAGTTTTTCCCTGGGCTGGCGGGCGGTCTTTTGGAGACCGCCCGCCAGCCCAGGGAAAAACTCATAATACCCTCCGCGGTCTTCTGACCGCGGAGCGGTATAATGGAGGGCGGGATCCTGGCGGGCGGCCTCCGCCGCCCGCCAGGGTCATAATGAGGCCCTAAGTCATCTCTGGAGAGCAAAATAGACGCAGTTGCGCAGGACTTGAACCTTCTGCGAGTGGACCACCGAAGCCTAGCTGAAAAAGTGAAAACAACAGAAGCTGATATAGCCGACTTAACTCCAATAGCGCAAGGAAATCAAAAGCAGATCCAGCGCATGGATGAGGAGCTGAAGGTACTTAGGAGGAGATCAGAGGAAATGGAGAGCAGGGCGCGTCGCAATAACGTGAGGTTTCTGGGTTTCCCAGAAAGCATGCGACAACCGGAATCAGAAATTTCCCTACAGCAGTGGCTAATCAAGGAGGTGTTAAATGGGGCTCCATCTAAGTTTTTTTCAGTTGAAAGGGCTTACAGAATTCCGGGTAGATCCCCCGGCCCCCGGCCAGTCCCCCAGGCCATTGATTGCTAGGTTCTTGAACTACAGAGATCGAGATGCAATATTGCAACAATTCCGCAGAAAAGGACCATTCAAATATGAAGATTCGAACATTAACGCATACCCAGACTTTACACAAGAGGTGCAGAACCAACGCAATTCTTTAATCAAAATTAAGCAACGCCTACGGGAACATAACATAAAATACGCCCTGCTCTTCCCTGCCAAACTAAGGGTAGTAATGGAGGACCGCACCCATTTATTCACAAACCCCGAAGATGCCTGGACATGGCTCCATGCCAAGGGCCTAGCACACCCCCGGGAAGACAAGGAAGGGGATGAGAAATGGCAAACTCTTGCTGCAAGAAAGCGATCCAAAAGACGCACCCGGGGCCAGCCCAATGACTGGCAAGCAGCAGAAGAAAGAGCAAAAGTGCTAAAAGAGACGCCGTTACACATGCAAAGTCACAGTGCAATAGCTAGAAAACCCCCAGAGCTGGGATCGGACTCAGACACAGCCAGCTCCACATCCACGTTAACAGGAGAACTAGGTGGCCCAAAGGTCACCCCCAGAACTGCTGACGAACTTTAAAACTATACGCACACTCCCAGTGAGACCACCAGCGATGATGCTTGAAACCCGTAACTCTGCAGAGACTTTGTGGTACCGCCGAGGTGTGGGGACAAGTTGCCTCCAACAATATGTATCTTTGACATAAACGCTAGATTAAGGGATAGGGGGCGCACAGGGTCGGAATATGATTGGCGGGCGGGGCCAGAGGGAACAAATTCATACCTAGGTGGGGCGCCTGACGAAATCAGCGGACTAAGGGGGTCATTTTGACCTTGGCGGACGGCGGAGGCCGTCCGCCAAGGTACCGGCGCTGAATGACCGCACCGCGGTCAAAAGACCGCGGCGGCCATTCAGACATTTCCTCTGGGCCGGCGGGCGCTCTCCAAAAGAGCGCCCGCCGGCCCAGAGGAAATGCCCCTGCAACGAGGACGCCGGCTCAGAATTGAGCCGGCGTAGTTGCAGGGGTGCGACGGGTGCAGTTGCACCCGTCGCTTATTTCAGTGTCTGCTTAGCAGACACTGAAATACTTTGCGGGGCCCTCTTACGGGGGCCCCTGCAGTGCCCATGCCATGGGCATGGGCACTGCAGGGGCCCCCAGGGGCCCCGCGGCACCCCCTACCGCCATCCTGTTCCTGGCGGGAGACCCGCCAGGAACAGGATGGCGGTAGGGGGTGTCAGAATCCCCATGGCTGCGGAGCGCGCTCCGCAGCCATGAGGATTCTGAAGGGCAGTGGTAAACCGGCGGGAGACCGCCGGTTTACCCTTTCTGACCGCGGCTGAACCGCCGCGGTCAGAATGCCCTCGGGAGCACCGCCAGCCTGTTGGCGGTGCTCCCGTGGTCGGTGGCCCTGGCGGCCACCGGCCGCCAGGGTCAGAATGACCCCCTAAGTCTGCGGAAAGATGTGAGCCCCCTATAAGAGCCACATCTGAACGATATGAGAATCCCACTATGCAAATCCAACCGGATATGGGTTATTTCAAGTTTTTTTAAGTTTAGTAGTTTCACAGTAGTTGAAAGTAGTGTAGGGGGTTTAATAAGGGAAGTAGGGGTTGATAGCCCAGTAGAAACGCAAGCTCCAGAATCACTTAATGCACAAGTTGAACACCTGCGCCCGCTATATTTAAATACCAGCTACAGAATGGCAGTGACCAGGTGGGCCAATCCTAGACCCCAGATCCGTAACACAGCAATGCACCCTCAGAATCCCAAATGATGTCTTCCCGCAATAACACTAAAAACCAGTATATCATAGTAACATGGAATATTAGGGGTCTTGGGGCGCTGAGTAAACGGGCCAGAGTGCATGCACGACTCAAACGACTAGGAGTACATATAGCTATTTTGCAAGAGACACACATGTTAGAGGGGGACCTACGCGACCTGCGCACGAAATGGGGAGGTCAGCTGATAGGCACAACATACTCGGCATTCGCAAGGGGGGTGTTGATCTGGATGGCGGCAGGAGTTCCATTCCTCTTGACAGCACACAAGATAGATCAGGGTGGGAGATACGTAGTGGTGGAAGGTAGACTAGATGGCAGACAAATGGCGATGGTCGGGGTATACGCTCCAAACAGTGGCATCACGGGTTTTCTTTCCACTCTCACTCCAACATTGCTGTCCCACCCCATGGCCTTAACCATCTGGGGCGGCGATTTTAATAGTACCCCATCTGCAGTATTGGATAGAACCAGTACCTATTCAAGCTCACAAACCAATAGGAAACCTACAGGTCCCCTGCAAGAATGGGCAAACGTTATGGGACTCCATGACATATGGCGACTAGGTCATCCAGAACAAAAAGAGTATTCATTTTACTCAGTACCACACAACACCCATACTAGAATAGACATAATATGGGGCACTCGCGAAATAGGGGCACTGGTCACCGAATCTGAATATTTAGCAAAGACGCTCTCGGATCATGCGCCTCTGAGAGTAATACTGAACTGGGGTAGGGCACGTCAGGCAGTCCCCACTTGGAGATTTCAGGCGGAGGCCTTACAAGACCAAGCATTCACCGAAATATTGGGGAAGTCTATAAGCCAATACTGGGAAATAAAAGCTATGTCTGCAACAACTCGGGCGACAGAGTGGGACGCCCATAAAGTAGTAACACGCGGAGTATGCATATCCACTACGTGGGGAGTGAGACGCTCCCTACAGGCAGAGATTAGCAAACTAGAGAAGGAGCTAAGAACAGCGGAAAAAGCGGTAGCACTAGGGGAAATTTCCAACACCATCCTCAAAGAAAAGCGCTCAAAATATAATGATGTAGACAACAGACTTCGCTGTCACGACTATAACTACTACTTAACTAGACTGCATACGGAAGGAGATAGATCAAGCAGAATGCTAGCTTGGCTACTCCGCGAAGATAGACAGCAAGCCCCGATAGGTGCCATTCGCGCGGGCGCGCAAGCGATGGCTACCACACAAGTAGAAATAAACGAGACATTTAGGAATTATTACTCAAACTTATACACTAAACGCACCTCGTGCACAGCTACACAATTTGAGGCTTTTCTTGCGGACTCCCTCCTGCCCCAACTATCACAAACAGATAGAGACATAATCGAATCCCCCATAACAACAGAAGAAATAGAACTAGCCCTTGCGCAGTTGCCTAGGAACAAAGCACCCGGGTCAGATGGCCTCCCCTCGGAATATTATAAAGCTTATCTACCCAGCCTGAAACCCCATCTGCTAGGAGTGTTCACAGAGGCGTGGACTAAAAAAAGCCTACCTATATCCCAAAGGGAAGCTATGATAGTGGTACTCCCTAAACAGGGCAGAGATCATACGGACGTCAAATCCTATAGACCACTGTCGCTTCTAAATACCGACTGCAAAATATTGGGCAAAATATTAGCTAATAGATTGGCCCCCCACATGCACTCAGTGATACATACGGACCAAAATGGCTTCATTCCAAAGCGTAACACCTTCCTAAATATTCGCAGACTGTTGAGTATAATGGGGGACACCCCCCGTGATGCACAGGAGGAAATGGTGCTCTCACTAGACATAGAAAAGGCCTTTGATACTCTGGAGTGGGATTTCTTGTTGGCAACGATGGCGCGCATGGGAATAGGCCCTAATTTCATCCGTTGGGTCCGGACATTGTATTCCAATCCAAGTGCGAGGGTGAAGACGGGCGGGGTGATTTCCGATAGTTTCCCGATTTCCCGGGGTACACGGCAGGGCTGCCCCCTATCCCCGCTATTGTTTGCCATAGCAATGGAGCCATTAGTGGCGAGAATACGCCTCATGGAACACGAATGGGGAATAATTAGAAACGGGTTATACCACACGGTGTCATTATACTTAGATGATGCTTTAATATATATCAGAAATGGATGTGCAGTTATTCCCTCTGTAATATCCTTATTGGCTGAATTCGGAAGCCTGTCAGGCCTTGTGGTAAACTGGGAGAAGTCCAGTGTGTTTCCCCTGGCGAAGAGGACTCCCAACAATCAGGATGCCCCTAGGCTAGGGCACCTAAAGTGGTGCCAGACAACATTTAAATATCTTGGGATAAACATATATCATAGCACAGAAGATTTGAGAGACGGGAATTTGGGGAGGGCGCTAATCTCCATAAAAGGCTCCCTGCAATTCTGGAATAAGCTCCCGCTCTCGCCACCCGGCAAGGTGGCGATTGCCAACATGTTGATCCTACCTAGACTGCTATATTATTTTGCGGCCCTGCCGATACTGATTCCCATAAGCTTTTTTGGCAATTTAAACACAGCTCTACTGCGGCTCATCTGGGGTGGAGGCAGAGCACGGGTGGCACTAACCACGCTACAGCGCCCGCTAGATAATGGCGGCCTGGGAACCCCTAATTTTGAAAGATACTATGCAGCCGCGCAACTTCAGTGGGTCCAACATTGGATCCACAGACCAGAGCAGGCAGAACCCATGAGCTTAGAGCCTCGGCGGAACGGGACCCCTCTCATAAATTGGCTGTCATCTAAGCCCCCCAAAACGGAACAGGTCAACCCATTGCTTGCAGTTGCACACGTGTGTTGGGCTAAATATGTGCAAAAAGGAGCGGATAAGTTTCGCTACTCCCCACACATACCACTCAACTACTTATTGGTGGGGACAGCAGCCGGAATGCAAGCTGCGAGGGTGTGGAGTGAAGCAGGAATACAGACAGTAGGAGACTGCTTTGAGGATGGCAAATTAATGTCGTTTGAGGCTCTCCAGGCCCTCACGGAGATAAGCCCGGGTCAGTTCCTGACATACCACGCTGTATGCCACGAAATAAGGAAAATATGGGGGGCAGGAATTTTGGAACCAGCGATTTCCCCAGTAATTCACCAGCTTTTACAATATAATGACCAAACAAAAATAATATCCAACTTATACAAAACACTTAACAAGACTCCTGAACCACAGGCGGGGAAAGCCTGGGGGAGTTGGAACGCAGTACTCCCCACACCGATCCCACAGGCAGATTGGCCAGAAGTCTTATCCCACACCCGCGGTGTGTCAAGGAATCCCAGATTTAGGTACACTCAATTCAATTTCATGCATCAAACATATCTCTCACCAGCCAGGATAAAGCGTATGTTTCCCGATTCTGAGCCAGTATGCCCAAGATGCAAAACACCGTCAGCACCATTCTACCATATGGTATGGGATTGCCCTAAAATACAAACGGCCTGGGTGGAGGTGGTAGGGGAGGTATCCGAGCTAACGGGGCTTGCATTGATAGCAGAACCCAGGTCCTGCCTACTGGGTCTGAGAAAGAGACCAAAAAAACAAAGATACCTACACAAGTTTATAGACTTAGCCTTTTTAATGTATAAAAGACTAATAGCGATACACTGGAAAGCCCCCAAGGCTCCCGACCTGAAATCCTGGCACTCTCTAATACTACGCTGGGCTCGTACTGAACACCAGGTACTAAAACGTATGGTACGCGAGGGGAGACAACACACAGGGTGCACCACCTGGGACGATCTGGTAACAAACTTGGAGGCCAAAAACGATGAGATGCCCCCTTGAATGTGGGAACACACACTTGCAATAACTACGACACAAATTACCCTGCATCTCCCACTACCAAAATAAAACCCAGAGGACACCCAGGCTCTACAGCATATGCGCATCACCCCTATCCCCCTCTCTCATAGCAACATACCGTCAAATCCCCGTTACTGTAGCACCAGCGATACACGAGGAGTAGGAAACATGGGCAACTGCCCGCATTTATTATTTTGAATGGTGCCCCCGTTAATCAGCCAGGGAACTAACGCATGCAAAACATGGCCCACACTGGTCACGGGCGAATACCTTCATAAGATAAATAGCAAGGGTAAACTCATGGCGGGTGTAGTTAGAAATGATACTGTAAAATTGGAAGTGATCCGTCTTGTGATTATTGGGGGGTTTGTGATTGTTAAATGGTTTAGTTACCAGATATTGTACTGGGTTATCCTGTGGTTGAAAATTGAACAATTTGTATTACATGACTGGAACATAAAATCAATAAAAATATATTTTTTTAAAAATAATAATAAAAAAAAAAAAAGGATGGCTCAGAATGACTGTAAAATGGCTGCCAGCAGCTTCCAGTTATGAACTTTCTGCTCTTTAGTCCCTGTTTGTCATATACTGTATGATATTGTGGGGTTCCCGCCAGACTTCGGATTCTCCACTCGATGTGCATAGTATCTCCTCCGTGTACGGAGAACATGAGCTCGGGGTGGAGACTTCGCAGTCGGGGCGGACAGTCCACACATGAGCTGCAAAACAATGATTTACTGACAAAAATGACACAAAAGCAACAAAAAAGCAGAAAATACAGTTTCTAATGATACACACAGGCATTTTAAGATTTTATGAGCCATCCTCACACCAACAAAAGAGTGCAACTATCCTGCAGCTGAATTAAGTGGGCAGATTTTAAGAAGCAAATGTATAAGAGCGTTGCATCATGTTAGCACTTTGGTCTCTGAACTTTTTAATGCCTCGCCCCCCTCAGTTGAAAAATAAAAATCATTGGGCCCCCCTTCAGAATTTTTCACAATTGTTAGTTAAAGATGGCAATGTTTAAATATGTCTACACATATTTAAACATTGCAGTTAAGTATTGTTACCTTTTAAAAAATGCAATAACATGTTTCTGCTTAAAACAAAACACGGTTATCTGTTTAAAGCTTCTTTTGGCCAGAGACTGGCCTGCCCCCAGTTTGAAGACCCCTGCTAGCACCACCAAAAGTGGTACATGCATAATGCAAGTCTCATTGTCATATATATGAAGCAACACAATGACAATCTAAGTGGCTTTGAGTGGCGTCATCAATCAGAGGTAGCAGTACATTGTGCAAGTTGCTGTGTTACACTACTGTGCCCTGGTTTGCATGGTTATTCCCAAGAAACACCCATGGATTTCGACACATCCCCAGATATAAAAGGCCATGTAACCGGGGGAAAGTAAAAAACCCTATACCTCACCAGGTGAGGAGCAATGAGGAGCCAATTCACTGTTTCTCCCCTGCAGCACACATATAAAGAAGCAAAAGCCATCCAGGTTTATTTACAATAATGCATAAAGCACCACGATGCAAGGGTGCCGGCATTGGCACCAGGCACCCCATTTTGCACCAGCATATGGGTAGCGTACAGGACTTCACCATATGCCTTAAATATGGCACTTTACTGACATTTCCCAATGACCCAACGCAGCAAGGTGACTTGCTGCGCAGCACTACACCACTTTCTAGTAAATATCCCCCAAGCTCACAACACTGTCTCACACCCCGCATATCACATGTGTTTTAGGGCCATTCTCCACTGTACAGTCTCCCACGCAGCAAAACTCCTCTAAACAATGGGCCTCTTCAATCCATTTAAGGCCACTCCCTGCCCCTTCAGCTCATGCTTGCAGCTTTCTGCTTACTCCCATTGCGACGCTTTTTCTCTTCCTCCGGTTTTCCCATATGTGTCTTTTGCTCACAGTAAATGCTTGAGGCAGAAAAATAAGTGCCGGCCCTCAAAAATAAGTGCCAGTGCTCCGCACAAGAAACAGCAAGCACAAATTGAGCACTGGTGGAGGGGTTACTTCCTCACAAATGTGACCGATGTCCCATCAACTGTATTAAAAGTTCCGTAGGCTATAATGGAATCGCAATACAATGTACTGGATATCCTACACATTTGTAGCGGAGTAACCCCCTTCGCCAAATTCCAAATCAGGCCCATTATCTTGTCATCAGTCTTTTCCTCATAATCACCCAAATTTGGAAAGTTATTTCTGTGAGGAATTGTGACTTATTAAGCACAAATAAACTGTTTCTTCATTGTGAACGCACAAGAGTATGTCACACTTATTCATGGGAAAATGTCTAGTGCACCAGAGCATTTATTTGAACATTGGCAATACAAGGTTGGTTTACTTCAGACTCACTCGCCAATACCTATTTTGTGACTGCAGGTGGTACGAGTATGATGTGTCATTTTTCAAAGAGGGTTGAAAATTCAGTTTTACTCCATTCAGGCAGGTGAAATGTAGATGTTAGCCATTAATATTATTTACCATGTGAATTGATATAATTTTCTTCTACCTATACACATTTAATACCTTTCGTGTCACAGTTCTCTGTATTCTTTCCTCTGCTTTGCCCTCTCTAGTCTTCCCTCCTGTTTTTCTTATTTGCAGCACTAGTCAACAGTACCCCTCCATCTTATCTCCCCTCTACTATGTATCCCTCTCACTACTCTTGTTAGAAGTGTTTCCTTACCATAGTAAATGACCCCTTTCTAGGCCCTAGTTCCTCTGCCCCTACCTTTACCTTAGTATTTGTACCCCGACATATATCTTAGTCCCAAACACCAAACTATATCACACTTTGTCTACTCCTACCTTCAGCCTAGAACCTTTTGCCCCACCTATGCCATCATCCCTATAGTCTCATGTATATCATACTACCTCTGCCTAGCCTCTAGTCCTTCTACTCCTACCTAAAACCTTATATCTATATCCTCATATGAATTCCAATACCTCTAACTCTGCCTAGGCTCTAATACTACTACCCCTGCATATACCTAATCCCAATATCCTCACATATATATCCTCGTGCCTCTACCTCTGACAAGCCTTTAGTCCTTTCACCACTACCTATACCCTCTTATCTAGATCCTCATATATATTCTAATACCTCTACTTCTGCCTAGGCTCTAATCCTTCTACCCCTACCTATACCTTAGTTCCTATATCCTCACATATATATTCTAGTACCTCTACCTCTGCCTAGACTTTTGTCATTTTACCCCAACCTATACCTTAGTTGCTCTGTCCTCCTATATAGCCTAGAGCCTCTACCTCTGCCTAAGTTCTAATCCTTCTATGCCTACCTATACCATAGTTCCTATATCCTCATAAATACACCCTAGACTCTTTAGTAATGTCTAAGCTCTAGTCTGTGTTCCTCTACCTATACTCTAGAACCACTACCCCCACCTATTCCCTCATACATAGACCTCTAGCTACACCCAAGAATATCTACCCTTCTATGTATTGTTGACTTTTCCTTCCATGTTAAACCTTGTGAGCTTCCATACTTGGGAGTTCTTTTAATGATGTAATAAAGAATGTGGTGCAGAAAGGATCGAACAGAGAGAAGAGCTGTGTTGTGTTTATAATCGAACGTGTTCCAACGTTGCTATGCACGGGAGGAACGCAATGTGGAAAAAGGAACGGGGAAGCAGTTGGAGTAGTCGCTCTTCCCGTAGACTCCAGGCAATAAAGTGATTTTCACCCAAATTGTTGTCGGTGAATTCACTACAACTGGCGACGAGTGCGTAGAGCCAAGGACTACGCGCGCCGTGGGGAGTTCTGCGGTGCTGGGCAGCATTCCTTCAGGGCCGGCAACGGAGTGATTATTATTACATTTTAGATTTGTGCTTTGCCGATTCCTTTGACGGCCGGACTTTGTTTTTTTCAGTCGTCACCTTCTCACTGGATCTCACAAAGGAGGTTGTGTCGGCCGTGGGCCACGGTAGTTTGACGCAAAGCTCGTGCATCAATGTTGCCATGACAACCTGATCATATGCTGTGTGTTCGGTGCCGGCAGCCATTTTGAAGGATCCTGTGGCATTGTGTAGTTGCTTAGCAACGAAGATTAACAGGCCGTGAGCTTGGAAGGTTACTTTGCGGATATCCTGAAAGTCGTACTGATTTCCTTGAGTGCTGGAATTCATACGTGCGAGTTTTGACAGTGATTCAATGGGCGCTGCTTTATATTACATCTATTTCCTTTGGAAACAACGTATCTGGTTACAGTGACAAGCCCCAAATTTACTTTGAAGACAACCTAATGTGTGTTTAGCAGCCATCTTTAGCAGTTTGGAAAATCTTCATGGAAACCATGGATAACTAGTTGCATTAGTATTTTTCTTCATATATTTTTTTTATTTTTGTTTATATTGAAATGGCAACAAAGAATTTCCGCATTTCTCCACCACATGCTTTTTGGCCAACAGGTTTGGAACCATCTATTAAGTGGTTAGAGTGGAAGGAGTACTTTATAAATTACATTGATGCATTGGGTGATTCTGGCAACATGTCAGCTGAGCAACAAAACGTATTTTGTTACATTCTTTAGGACCTTATGGGTTAAAAGTATATAACCAAATGTTAAAGGCTCCTGTAGTAGGAGAACAGAATGTTTTTGAGGCGGCATTGAAAGATTTTGATACTTATTTTGCGCTGGAAGTTTGTATAGGCATTACTAGGAATACAATTATTCAGCGTAAGCACAATGAGAATGAGTCAGTGGATAATTATGTCGCTGAACTTAAAAAATTTGTAATTGATTGAGCGTTTAGAGCATTACAAACTGAGTTAATTAGGGATCAATTAGTTATGCATGTTAATAATCAAAGTATTCAAGAACGTTTATGGGTGAATGGTGATTCATCACTTGAGGAGGTTATGAACATTGTGCGTAAAGCAGAGATGTCAGGTAGATGTGCGAAGGAGTTATTGTCATGAGTTAAAGAGTTGGAGGTGGTTTGCAAAATAAACTCCAAACCTGCCAGTAAGTCTTACAGTGTCACCCAACCTTCCAGTAAGTCTTTCAATACCCAATCAAAATCCTTTCCTAAAGAAAAGAATAGATGTTACAGGTGTGGTAGTAAGGATCACCTAGCGTGTAACAATAATTGCCCAGCCATCCAAAGGAAATGTGGTAATTGCGGTTTAATTGGTCATTTTGTGAAGGTTTGCAGGAAAAAAGAAGGTAACGTGAAGTGTGTGTTGGAAAATTCTGAACAGGAAGATGAAGAGGATGGAAGGTGTGATGTGTTTGGGAATGATAGTGTCATATGCTCTACAACTAATTTGATTCTAAATGTCAATGGAGTGCCAGGAAAAAACAAGCTGGAGTGTCAAATAAACATTGGTGGAGTTATAATGAAAATGTTTGCTGATTCGGGTTCACCATAAACCATTATGAATGAAGAGGTATGGAGAGATAAATTAGTGGGGAAAATTGTTATGGAGTTATGTGAACCTGATATACAACTGCAAGATTATATTGGTGAGAAGATTGACATGTTAGGTTATAGATGGTTAACCTTTAGATTTAAAAACAGAGCCACTCGAGCTAAGTTGTATATAAGTAAGACAAGACCACCAGTTCTTGGCTGGGTTGATCAGGGTAAATTGCACATTGTCCTGGATCCCAACAGTGAAAAACAAGTGAAGGTGGTGGATGAAGAGCTGGATTATCCAAGGATATGTAAATTTCCTTTGGTGTTTGACACAAACTTGGGAAATTTAAAGGGTTTTGAACCCCCCATTATGTTGAAGGCTAATGCGGTTCCGAAGGTACACAAGGTTAGGAATGTTCCTATTTTGATTAGAGACAAAGTTTCAAAGGAACTTGAAAGATTGGTGGTGTTAAGAGAAATACAACCAATTGAAGCGCCGGAATGGATTTCTCCATTGGTGGTTGCCAGACGTAGTAATGGAAAGATTCATCTATGTGTGGACCTACGCCATTTGAACGATAATATTGTTATTGATCATTTTCCTTTACCTAGGATTAATGAAATGGTTCTCTCCTTAAAGATGCAAAAATATTCTCCATAATAGATTTATCTGCTGTGTGTCATCAGATTTCCCTTACTGCTGACTCCAAAAAGTACACAGCATCTATTACACCTGTCGGGTGTTTCCAATTTAACAGGATGCCTTTTGGGTTAGCATCTGTAGCTGCAGTGTTCCAAAGACATATGTTTCAGTTATTTGGAAATAAATCCGGAGTAAAATTCTTCCAGGATGACATTCTAATCTATGGGAAGAACAATATCGAACATGATTCAAGACTGAAGGAGGTGATGAACATATTGGAGAAAAGTGGTTTAACTGTGGAACTCTCAAAATGCAAATTTACAAGGGACAGCGTTACTTATTGGGATCATGACATTGGAGCCCATGGTGTCAGACCTAAGGAGTCTCTTGTGAATGCTATCAAAGATGCTCCGCTTCCAAGTTCTAAAGACGATATCAGGTCCTCTTTAGGACTAGTTGAATACTGTGCTAAATTTATTCCACAATTTGCTGACAAAAGATTCCATTTGAGACAGCTGTTGAAAAAAAGAGTCAAGTTTGAATAGTCTAAGGTATGCCAGGAAGAATTCAATCGCATCACTTCAGAAATTGATAAAGTCCAAGGCTTGCAATGTTTTGATCTTAACCTGGATAATTGTATCACAATGGATGCCAGTGGTAAAGGTTTGGTTGTGTTATTAAGCCAGAAGGATAAGGATGGGAAGGAATTTATAATGTCCTTTGCTTTTAGAGCTTTATCGCCAACAGAGGAAAAGTATCCCATGTGCGTGGGCTGTGGATCATTTCAAAGTTTTTGTGTGGGGAAAACCAGTAACAATTTTTTGTGATCATAAACTGTTGGTGAAATTATTGATAACGGAGGGAACTGTTAATGCTTCTTCGAGGATTGCAAGATTGTCAATAAGGATGCAGGATTATGTATGTAAACTGATATATTTATCTGGCAAGGATAATCTAGTAGCGGACTTTCTATCAAGAATGCCTACTAAATTGGAAGAGTGTGTGGATGAAAGTTGGCATAATTTTCAAGTAGCCTTTTTTACATGCCAATGGTAGTAATGCTGTGTGCAGGGAAGAATGGACATCTGCATATGATAAGGATACAGTACTAATTGATATCAGGAAATGTTTGCAAGGAAATCGGCCTGATAAAAGCAAATTGCAGGAAGAGGTTAAGCCTTTTTGGGAAGTGAGATCGCAGATAGCTATGGAGAATGGTACAACCATGAGGGGTGAGCAGATTATTCCTCCCAAGAGTTTGAGGGAAGTAATTTTGGATTTATGTCACGAAGGACATTTTGGCATTGTTGAAACAAAGGGTGTTGTAAGAAGTTTATTTTGGTGGCCTAATGTGGATATTGAGTTTGAAAGTTTTGTGAGGAATTGTTCCAAGTGTTCAAAAGCTGACAAGACGTTACGAACATTCAGACCGCCAATGAATGAAAATGTTTTGCCGAAACAACCATAGGAATGTCTGGCAATTGACTTTGCGTGACCGTTTGGTGTTGAACAAAAATATGCAATAGCGTTGATGGATGGCATGTTGTAGAAATTGTTGAGAGGGTAGACACGAGATGTGTTTTGGAATTTTTAGATAAGGTTTTTGTGTCTGAAGGTTTACCTAAGGTGGTACTAAGTGACAATGGTGTTCGGTTCTTGTCCAAGGCATCGAAAGATTATGTAAAAAGAATTGGCGTACAACATAAAACTACTTCCCTTTATAATCCTAGTTGCAATGGCATGGTGGAAAGGTTCAACAGGGTGGTTAAGGGAGTTATTCAATCAGCCTGTGCTAGTGGTATGGATTGGGAAGTACAGTTACACAAAGCTGTATGGGCTTACAGAGTGATGAAGAATGTGGTAAGGAAATTGACACCTTTTGCGATAATGAGAGGGCGGGAGCCTAGGACCAAGTACAGTTTAAATTGGTTGCATCAGAGTAATGTGGTGCAATGGTCTTCAGAATCCTTCAGAATAGGATGAAAGAAAAACATGCTGTTTTGAAAAAACATTATGATGAGCAGCACAGTACTAAACCAGTTGACATTGTGGTTGGTGATTGGGTTCGTGTTAGGAAACCGGTTAAGGTTATAAAAGGACATAGTCAATTTTATGAAACAGAAGAAGTTGTAGAAGTTTTGAACAATGCAGTCAGGTTGAGCAATGGAAAAGTATGGAACCTTAAACGGGTGGCCAAGGTGTGTATCGAAGTTAGGAGTCATAATCCATCTACGTCGGATTTTAGATGGTTGGAAGGGGAAGTAGGTGATACTGTAAGTAGTGAAGGACTATTTATGGAGAGTGGTGGAAGTGAGAATAGTGTTGAAGTGAATGAGGAGATTGGTGGAAATGAGGTTAGTGCTGAAGCAATCAAAGAGGTTGAAGGTGGTGTTAGTGAGGTTTTAGATGGAGGGAGAGTGAGGAAGCCACCCGGTTGGCTTAAGGATTTTGTGTGTGGGGAGAAGGTTTTCTTGAGTTAATCAAGCAACTTATAGGAGCGGTATGAACGTATAGGAGTCATATGTACATAATATATTTTAAGTACAGCTGCTAGAACTACTGTTAAATTTCAATGTTTGGTGAGCTGTATGTATATAATATATTTTAAGTACAGCTGTTAGAACTACTGTTAAATTTAAGTACAGCTGCTGGAACTACTGTTAAATTTCAATGTTTGGTTATGTTTATTTCAATTATTTATTTTCTTTATTTTCTTTATTATATGTTTTTATCTTTGTACTTGAAAGGAAGGGGATGTGTTGTGTTTATAATTGAACGCGTTCCACAGTTGCTATGCATGGGTGGAACGCGTGTCTGAAAAAACGAAAGGGGAAGCAGTTGGAGTAGTCGCTCTTCCCGTAGGCTCCAGGCAATAAAGTGATTTTCACCCAAATTGTTATCGGTGAATTCACTACAAGCTGGATGGCTATATCAGCTCTGTGTACTCGCATTGTACCAGGGTCATTTTTTCTACAATAAACCTCTTTGGAACTCATCTGAGTACAGTCTCCTTACATGTATCTCACCACAATTATAGTCTAGTATCTTTACCACTGAAGTTTCAAAATAGAGTTCTGCCTGCCTGTAGTTTTTCCATACATTTTTACATGAAGTAAAACTGTAATAGTCCTGGTAAATGCGATGTCAGAAAGATCCAACAGGAATACTATTTCATGATTACAGAATGTTTAAATATCATCTGAAATGCGTTGCATTATCTAGAATTAACAATCAAAATAGTACTGTGCCACCCATAAAATTGTGCTATGGGACTATGCTCCTGAAAATATTGACCCCAGCCATTGACCACAGATTACTGGTCACAAAATATGGTTACAGAATATTTTTCAGAAGAATGAAGTCCTCATTACAATTGTCCTCTAAAATAAAGTTGTATAGCAGTAATTGCAATTTAGGCTGAAAGTATGTCTCAGGGAGGTGAACATTCACTGATGACAAACACAATGTTTTGGATAACATGACTTTGATTTCTGGCAGGGCAGACTACACTTTCCGTGCTTCTGGGGAGGTTCAATTTAGTACTGTATAATTGATAGTCACAACATCTGTTATGTTCAGTATTTAGAAATGGAAGAAGTGTGGGATTTAGAATTAGGGGCAGAGGTAATAAGCATTTTTACAGTAGTAAACACTGAGCGCAAAAATGCTTTTTCAACTGTACTAATCCCATTCTAGATGTCGTAAAAGTTTTTCTGACTCCTTAAATTGGATTGCCTATAGATATCAAGTAAGTTTCTGGAGGGGATGTGTTGAAGCAGATAAGTTAATTAGAAATTATTAATGAGTGTTTTGATTACCAAGAAAATAATAGAAAAAGTAAATATAGAAAAATTAATGTGTACGTTTGAAAATGTGCCCACGAAGAGTGGCTACCAAAATACACGAGTTGTACTAAAAATGACTAAACTTCATGTGAAAGGTTGAAAATGTATAATAATAATGTAGTAATATGTCAAATTAAGATGTATAATGTATGCTTTGCATTATATTGTAGAGCTAACTTAGCTGACGTTGTGGGCTAGTATTGCCAGGTCTCATGCAGCAGCAGAATAATCATGCAATGAGGAGAAGCCTAAAGTCTGCTTAGCTAGAATTTTCTGCAATGTACCGACGGACAGGAGATGAGGGAATGAAATTTGCAACATATGCTGTGTAGAGCAGAGGAGATATACTTTCCCAGGACTCGAACAATAGAGACACTGACTTGAGAAGAAGATGCAACATTTTTGATACCTGATGAGCCGGATGATGAGGACATCGTACTGTGAACCAATCGACAAGCTGAGAGCGACGAAATATTAGAATTCATAGATTTGTAGAATAAAATTTAATGGATAGAGTCATGTCGGGTGACTAATTGACCAATTATGAATTAGGGGATAGACTGGACAACTTTGATATAAAGTTGTGACAAAGGGGGAAAACTTTAGATGATGTAGAGGGAGGACTGATGCGGATATTAGATGTCGGAGGTTAGGCGTGGATATATTCGAAGAGATTCAAGACTTTGTCATTGGGCTCATGCTCTGAGAGCCTGGTGCCTTGCTGATCAATTGATGACCTGAAGACGAAGACTGACTTTGTTGCTGATCCATTCCCTGGACAGGTAGCTATGACAATGTGACTGATTAACCTTTGTGCCTTTCTTACTGGGTACCAACTGCGCAGTTTAAAAGTTTTTCTCCTAGCTAGGTGTTTTTCCAAATTCATGTTCTAAATTGTGTTTGCATGAAGTCCCACATACTACTGCTAATCTTGGTTAGGTAAGGTTCCTTTGGGTGACGCTGACAGTGACAAATGATTGACAAACTGGTTGCTGAACTTTGCTACTAATGTCGATATATTCATCTTTGTTGGCTTATGCTGAAGCATTAGAACGTATGTTTTCTCAAGTTCTGATTAGATTATGTTATTGGTGGTCACTAATGAACTCATTCTGAGATGATTAAATAAAGTTTGAATTAACCATATGGATTAGTATTGTAACTAATAGGGAAATAAAAATTGTTATAACATATTATTGAGTTGTGGTTTTTCTCGAAATGTCGACACTATTGACTAATGATTAATGTTTCTCTTAGTGGTTATTGATTTATATATTGATTATTGATGAACATTGGTTACTACATAGCTAAGATACTCCATGCAAATCAAAAGGTTCATCAGCCTATATGCGTACCCTTGTAAGTTTACTTACTAAGGACCAGGAGTGCTAGCAGTTTTTGGTAGCAGCTTGATGGTTAGTTTCCTTGGAGAACTAGTTATGTGGTGACTAATGGTTATGGTGGTAGTTTGAGTTAGGGTTAGTTGTTCATTATCGTTGTGATTTGGATTTTATTTCTCGTAATTGGCAATTGTAGCAAGCATGATGTCCCCTTAAGCCCAAAAATGACTTTCCCAGATCCTGGATCCCGCTAGTAGAGTTGGGTATGTTCTCGGCGTTCTAGTGATAGTGTGAAAGTGGGAGGTTGTGCTTGAAAAGGCTTATGCAGATCGCAGGTGATTTGGTATGTATGTGAGAAAAGTAGGCAGTTTGCGTACTCCAGTTGAGGTTTAGTAGGCGTGTGCGTACTCCGCAGTATGAGAGTAGGGAAGTCATTGAACTTCATATGTGTGTGACGCTTTGTGCTCACAAATTGTCCACGTGGTTGTTGGTGATGTACGGACCCTGCGTGGTCTAAGACTCCAGAGTATATTGACAAGTGTAGGGGAC
The DNA here is from genome assembly GCF_031143425.1 of Pleurodeles waltl. Classification (NCBI taxonomy): domain Eukaryota; kingdom Metazoa; phylum Chordata; class Amphibia; order Caudata; family Salamandridae; genus Pleurodeles; species Pleurodeles waltl. The sequence goes on along the minus strand of NC_090445.1, from coordinate 1,677,854,632 downwards.
ACTTGGGGCCATATGTACGAACACATTTTCCCATTGACAGAGAATGGGTAAATCCCTTTGATACATCTGGCCCTCGGTTACATGTTGTAATCTGTCTGGTTTAGTAGGTTGATCGGGCGTGGTCAACAAGTCGGTGTGTGAGTTAACTGAGTAAGGGAAATTTTCGACTGAGATTTGGTGAGTCCTATGTGCACCAGGACATACCTATTGATCAGTTGAGAGTGACATTCGCGGGTCGAATTTTGCTTGCGAATGTGGGAGACTGAGAAAGAGGAATAACTACATGAGCAAAAGGGCCATCAGTGAAAATTCGTAAGGTCTCTGAAGCGATTGCGTACCTTCCTGTAGTAAACCAGCAGGTTTGTTTTTTGGTTATTGTTTTTTGGTTAGTGCTCGCAATAATTTTGCATTAGTTTTGGGTGAGTTGAAGATCGGGAGGACAAGGTGCAACACTTTGTCAGCCGCAATGTGTTAGTGTGACGTCAGAGTGAGCAGCACTGGGATAGGTTGGTTAGTGCGAAGAGTTGTGAGCAAATTGGCAGCCGTCCGTGAGAGACAATTGGTTGAGAAAGTGGGTGAAAGAAATCTTGGGAGAAAAAGTAATTTCCTTCTTAAATCAAATACACAAAAGATAGAAAAGATGAAGTTTTTCAAAGCGTTCAGGCGACAGTGGGGTAGCCTACCCCACCAGAAACTTATCTGGCATTTATTGTGATGGGGGAGTGAGGTGTCGCCCCATGCCTTTGGTTAAAGCAGTGGTGCAAACTGACAGAGAAACAGGGAGCTTTAGTGTTTTCAGAGCATGGAACATTTAATTTGAGAATTTTGGATCAGTTGCGAATGACACTGTATGAGAGGAAGTCACTTCCGAGACCGGCACAGTTTGAGGCATTAATGGTTTGGGAGCTCATAGCCATACAACAGCAAGAAATTAGATTCCAGAGGAGAATAAGGAAGGTAGAGAAGTCCTTAGCAGAGGCGAGGTAGGATTGGGAACAGAAAAAGTGGAGAATGGCGACATTGCAGGGTGTTAAGTTGTTTACTGTTATTGCAGAGGAAGATGAGTCAGGAGATAAAGAGGATACTAGCAAGAGTGATAAGAGTTCATCGGGGGTAAGAAGAAGAAAAAGACCTATGTAGAAGAAGAAGATTCAGATGTTGAGGATCTTATTACTCAGGTGTTGAGAGACCGACCTCCACAATATGCGATACATGAAGGGGGTCCAAGTACTAGTTCTGCTCCAACTGCCCCAGCTCAAGTGTCGGGGACAGTGGGACCAGTGCAGAGAGATAATGGACAGGTACAGGGGGTAGTGCAGAGTACTCCCAATGCAGTGACTACTTTGGTGGTCCAAGTGCAGATGCATCCACCACCGCTACAGAGAATTTATCCAGAAGTACCAATTCTTGAGACAACTTCAAATTTAGTGGTTCCTATGGAGCAAGTGGTTCCGAGGCCAATACTAGTTCAGACTGAGCCGACTCCAGTGTTGTTGCCTCATGCACAGCCACAGGGTTTGCCGAAGTTCACACCAATGAGAGGGACACAGTCAGATGTGACACCAGTGATGAATCAGAGTATGGGAGTAGCCCTTCCACAAAATGCGGGTGTCAGAGCGGCACCAGATGCAATATCATTGCCAATTACTGCTGGTCCAGTGGTACCATTATTTGTGCAAAAGAAGACGATTGCAGGAGAACAGGGTGAAATGTCACAGAGCCTCGTGAGGTGGGGGATGAAAGAACATGTGCAGGTAATATCATCTATTGGGCAGCCTTTTGATGGATCTAGTCGTTTAATGGACCTTAGTCCACTTTTTGCACTTCCAGATGCAGTAAATGGCCCGAGTGTAAGTCAGAGCTTGAAGTTTTTGACACCCCAGACTCCAGGTGCAATGGTACAACATGTGCCAATGCGGAATGCAAGTAACATCTCTTTACAGGGATTAACAGCACAGCAGTTAAATGAGTGGTTATTGTGTTCGAGAATTACGAGAGAAGTGGGCAAGATACATCAGAAATTGGCATACCTGGCAGATAAACATGACATAGAATTTGAGAAAGCAAAGCATTTGAAAAGGAGTTACAGGTTAGATTTTGAAGCAAAGGATTTTGAATACATGAGGTCAGCTGGGATGAAAGCGCATCTTAAAAAACTATTGCAGAGTGCTCAGATTTGGGAAGCATTAGAGAAGTGGGAAGGCAGATGGGCGAAGAAGAAGGATAAGCAGAAACGAGATTCACAAGAAGGGTCTGAAAGTGTGCAGAAAGAGAAGGATCCAGTAAAAATCCTACCTATGAGAGAAATTCCAGGAGGACAATTTGTTCATGTTCCTTGGCACAGGAGTGATATTCTGTCATTTACAAATGAAACTGAGAGAGAAACCGGTTGAGTGGTGCCAGCAGATGGATAGATTTGTAAAACTCTCTAAATGTCTGTGGGAAGACTTGAATACACTGTTGGAGATAGTGGTTCCAGCTGATTTGTGGGTTGAGTGCAAGAGAGCAGTGGATTGGCCGACGAGTGAACCGGAAAGAGATAGAGGTACAGGTGCACCATCAACTAAAGTGATGAAACATTATTATAAGGTGATTGAGTTCCTGAAAACGAGAATTTCTCATAAAAATATTGAGTGACAGAGGATTGACAGGACAGTGCAGGAAGTAAAAGAGTCGACACATACCTACTATGAGAGATTGCTGAAAGCTTTCAAGGAGTGTAGTTGTAAAGAAGCGATTGAGCCGAAAGACATGTTGCACTTTGTATTCAGGTTCATGGAAGGATTGAGACCTGAAGTAGGTCATATGATTAAGAGTCATTTGATTTGTTGGCAAGCAAAACCGATTGATTAGGTGTTGCAGTATGCGAAATACTGTAGTGATGAGATTGAGTTGAAACAGAAAAAGTTGAAGGAGAAGGAGAAGACAATGGTGATGCAAATTAAGGCAGATCAAAAAGGAGTGCAGGGAGCTTTGGTGCAGCAGATACCACAGCAGCAGGGAACTGTTATGTTCCAACCCCAGGTGAGAGGTAGGGGTCGTGGAGCCAGTATGAATCGTAGTCCAGATTTGAGTACTGTAGTGGTTCAGAATGATGTGCAAGGGATGAAGAAGATGGTGTTGGGTCATCTTTGCGGAAACGTGGGACACTGGAAGCGGGAGTATCAGTTGATGGTGCAAGATGGTGTTGTTCAGCAAAGTGGCGATGTCAATACATTTCAAACTGTGAAAGTCCCTAGAATGAGAGGACTTAGTCCAAATTTTCAGAATAACATGAATCAAGTGCAGAATTTTCAACCCATGCAGCAGGTGCAAATTCCTTGTGCACAATTGACACAGTTGCAACCAATGCAGCAGCAGGTTCCTATGGCACCTAGACAGCAAATGCAGATACCTCAAGCCCCAATGGAACAACAACAGATGATGCTTACTCAGCAGGTCACAGGTCAGAGACAAGACAGAAGTAGTGACACAGTGCACCAATTCCCATTACATAGTGAGAATGAAATAAACGATGAATGGATGAGTATTAGTTTGGATGAAGAGCCATGTATGCTTGCAGCTTCATTAGAAGTAGATCAACGAGGACCCTTTGTATAAGGAAAGGTGATGAGTCATAGGGTATCATTCTTAGCGGACACAGGAGCTACACGCTCTACAGTGAGGAGTGCAGAAGTTTCAAACTTACCTCTTTCAGGCAGAACAGTTCAGGTTATGGGGGTAGTGAATAGACAGTTAATAAATCCAATCACAGATCCAGTACAGGTTGAGATTGGCAACTTCAAGGGACTACATAAATTTGTAGTTTGTGACTCGAGTCCAGTATCTCTACTGGGAAGGGACTTAGGGCCAGATGTATGAAAGCATTTTGCATTCGCAAACGGTGCGAATGCAAAATGCCATTTCAGAATGTATGAAATACATTCTGAACGCAATTTTAAGGAATCGCTAAAATAGCGATTCCTCAAAATTGCGACTCTCTAAATTAGAAATCGCAAATAAGGATTCCTTATTTGCGATTTCTTAGCACATGTATGGAGCAATTCCTAAATGCGGCTTTGGCATTTAGGAATCGCTAATTACCACCAAGTTGAACTTGGTGGTAACCATGTGTAAAATGTAAAAATGCATTTAAAATGCATTTTTTAATTGTACATGTAAAGCACACATGCACTTTTTGCATGTGTGCACCTAACATGTCCCCCCAAAACGTTTTGGGGTGCAGCAGGGGGGGCCTTAGCTCCCCAGCACCCTGGGGTTTTGCATTTCCAAAATTGTGATTTCTGGTTCAGAAATCGCAATTTTGGAAATGCAAAAAATTTGCAGATATGGCCAACAGGCCCATAGGTGCGAATGCGGCCAGTATCACAATTTGCGATTCGGTAATAGCATTTGCGATTTTTAAGAAATCGCTATTACCGATTTGCAAATGTGATATGCAGCACTTTGCGAGTCGGAAATATCGATTTCTTATAAATCGCTATTTCCGAATCGCAAATGGCCGTGATGATACATCTGGCCCCAATTGTGCAAGACCAGATGTTCGTTTAATTGTTCAACTGCTGGAATAGCGGTTTAGACAAATAGTGATGATAAGGAAGAACAAACTCCTGAAACTGAGAACGAAAACATTAATGAAGAATACCCGTTGATTAAATTTTACTGTGAAAGAATTGCATGCAGACTTGCTGGAACAGTACAGGAAAATGTGTGGGACCTGACAGGTAAAGAAGTGGGTTTGATCAAGGGAGTGGAGACGATTAAGGTCACTTTGAAGCCGAATGTAGTGTTTCCGCAGCTTCCACAATATAACATGGCACAGGATGTTCTGATGAAAGTTGCCAGATAATTGGAGATTTTCTGAAACAAGGGGTCTTGAAAGAAGTGTTGAGCAGTCCATGTAATTCACCGTTAATGGGCTTGAAGAAGCCTTGTGGGAAAGTGCGCATTGTGCAGGACTTGCAAAAAGTGAATGGCATGGTGGTCAAGTGTTGTCCTGTAGTGCCGAACACAGCAGTAATATTGTTTCAGATTACATGTGATGCAGAGTGGTTCACAGTGGTTGATTTGTCACAAGCTTTCTTTTCTGTGCCTCTTCATGAGGATAGTCAGTTTCTTTTTAGTTTCAAACTTCTAGACAGAGTCTACAGCTGGTGCAGGCTTCCTCAAGGGGACATGGAGTCACCGTCTCTGTTCAATCAGATCTTGAAAAAGAATCTGGAGTCATTGAAACTACGTACCAATCGACTCTAGTGCAGTATATTGATGACTTACTGATTGCGTCCAAGACAAGTGTAAGTACAACTCGATTGCCCTGTTAAATCATTTGGGAAAATGTGGACATAAAGGGGGTCATTACAACCCTGGCGGACAGTGTTAAAGCGGCGATAAGACCGCCAACAGGCTGGCGGTCTTTTTTTGAGTATTATGACCATGGCGGTTACCGCCATGGTCATCCGCCGCTTCTCCGTTCCGCCCACCAGGGCGGAGACGACCGCTGGGCTGGAGACCTGGGTCTCCAGCCCGGTGGCCGTCACAATACTGCCGCCGGTATTTTGACCCGGCTTACCACCGTGGATTTCCAGCGGTAGGAACCGCCATGAAATCCATGGCGGTAAGCACTATCAGTGCCAGGGAATTCCTTCCCTGGCACTGATAGGGGTCTCCCCACTCCCACCCGACTCCCTCCCCTACACCCCCCACTACCCCTGCCACCCCCCAAAGGTGGCAGGACCCCCCTCCCCACCCATTACCTTACACATACACACCCGACACGCACGCAGGCACCACCAACACACATACACGCACACACACCGACATACATGCCAACATCCACACACACAGTCAGACACGCACACCCACATTCAAACATACACGCACACATCCATACAGACATACCTACAGACATACATGCACTCATTCCCAAAACACGCAACACCCCCGCAAGCATACACGCACTCACACACCCCCTCTACATACACTGACGCACACCCCCATGCACCCACACAACACACAACACCTCCCCACCCCCCTCCCCTAACAGACGATCGACTTACCTGTTCCGTCGATCCTCCGGGAGGGGACGGGAGCCATGGGGGCAGCTCCGCCGACACCACACCGCCAACAGAACACCGCCGCGCCAAATCACAGGACGTGATTCGCTGGCCGGTGTTCTGTTGGCGTGGCGGTGGAGGTGGAGCAACCTCCACTTCCCCGCCGCCCGCCAGTATGGCTGTTGGTGGCTCTCCATCGGAAAAACGATGGAGGGCAGCCAACAGTCATAATACGGCGAGCGGCAAACCGCCACTACTGGCGGTCTTCTGCACGGCGGTCCCTCAGCGGTCTTGTTAGAAGACCGCCGAGGTTGTAATGACCCCCAAAGTGTCAACTTTGAAATTGCAGTACTGTCAGAGTTGATACCACGTTTCGGGTTCCCGATCTCTTTAGAATCAGATAGGGGGACTCACTTCAATAACAAGGTGATTAAACTATGTGCAGCACTAAACATCGAGCAAAAGTTGCATTGTAGCTATCGAAGCATCAGGACTAGTGGAACAGATGAATGGTACCTTGAAATCAAGAATTGCAAAGATATGTGCAGCTACGAATTTGAAATGGCCAGATGCATTGCCTTTGGTGTTGATGTTGAAGAGGAATACACCTGACAGGAAGACAGGGCTGTCGCCCCATGAGGTCCTTATGGGCAGAGCAATGAGATTGCCAGCAGTTCCAGCCAATGCACTTGTAAATATTACAGATGATATGGTGTTGGACTACTGCAAGGGTCTGGCTGATATGGTTCGCTCTTTCTCTCAGCAGGTGCAGGCCACCACCCTGCCAGCCATCCACGATCCATGGCACCATCTGAGAGCCGGTGACTGGGTCGTTGTTCGAAAACATGTTTGCAAGACGTTTTTGGAGCCATGCTGGAGAGGTCCTTACCAGGAGGTCCTGACGACTACGAAAGTGTGCAGGACTCCCGAACTGGATACACGTGAGTCATATGAAGAGAGTGGTATGTCCGCAGGATCATGAAGAAGTGTTGTTGAGAGCACCAACAGCAGCAAAACAGGTTACTGCGCTTGAACCAAAAAAAGAGCCAAGAGAGCCTGAAGTTGAACCAGAGCTGGTGGAAGATGGTTCTATTACCCCTGTAAGAGACAAAAGTGAAGAATTACAGGAGGGTGCAGAAGAATCAATCTCAACGGATACAGCAGGAGAGCCCAGCTCAGCAGAGGTTCTCCCAGAAGCAGATGGTGCTGAAAAGCCGACCAACAGGGGGAAAGAGTTGAGACGGATCAAAGCCAAAGTGATCCAGCTCCTCCTGAGCTCATTGCAGGTCCATCAAGAGAAAACATAATAGAGAAAGAAAAGGAGAAGAATTCAATCCTGAGAAGAATATTGACAGAAGGATCAAGAAAATGGGTTAATTGGCCTGAAAAGGAGTTAATTGGCCTGAGAAAGGAATTGGTCATAAATGAAACAACAGAGGAAGAAGTAGATACCACGAGAAAAGAAGAATTGATTGAAGGAGAAGGGAGTGGTGATCGAAAGTTGAAAAGGACGAGAATAGCAAGTCAGCGTTATGCAGGTCCTGAATGGGCGTATGCAAACACAAAAGAATGGCAACAAAAGTTTATGGGGGTCATTCTGACCCTGGCGGTCCAAGACCGCCAGGGCCACGGATGACTGAAGCACCGCCAACAGGCTGGCGGTGCTTCATTGCCCATTCCGACCGCGGCTGTAAAGAAACACCAGCACAGCACCCACCCAGCGGGCCCATACCTCTGCCCCCAGGACACGTCAGTCAGCAGTGTGTCCACCACTACACGGAACCCAGGCTAACTCACCACCCCAACAACAACAGGGACCTGGGGGCAGTGGCAGTGGGCACACGGTCCAGGGAACGGAGGCCCTGGAACACAGGGGAACTGGGAGGGCTGCTTGCGACAGGGGGAGGACAGGCCAAGGGAACCTACTCTTCACGAGGCCCTCTCCACCATCAAGGGAGCCTACCACCATTCCCAGGAGACAATGGCAATGGTACTGGCCAAATTTCAGGAGACCCAGCGCCTGCAGGAGCAACAGTATTTGGGCTTCAGGGAGGAACTCAGATCCATCAATTCCACCCTGGGCACCATCATAGGGGTGCTGCAGGAAGTACTACACACCAAGAGGGACACTGTGGCACAACAAGGGGCCCCTGACACTAGCCTGGCCGATGAACTGCCCACCACCTCCGCCGGCACTAGTGGACAGGAGGAACCGCCACAGGACCATCACACCAGCCCCCTGGGAGAGACAGGACCGCCAGCAGCAGCCCCGCTGGGACAGACAGGACCGTCAGCACCAGCCCCGCTGGGACAGACAGGACCGCCAGCAGCTGAGTCACTGGGACAGACAGGATTGCCAGCAGCTGAGTCACTGGCAAGGACACCGCCACCACAAGCACCGCTGAACAGGACACCGCCGCCACAAGCACCGCTGAACAGGACACCGCCCCAACAAGCACCGCTGCCAAGGACACCGCCGCAACAAGCACCGCTGGCCCATGAGCGCCAAGGGCACTGACGCTACTGAGTCCGTCACGAGCAGGATGAAGCACTCTGGGCACAATACCCCCTCCAGAACCAGTGGAGAAAGGCATCCACTACCTCTGTCCTTGGGAGGATGAAGCACTCTGGGCACAAGGCCCCCTCCAGTACCAGTGGAGAAAGGCATCCACTACCTCTGTCCTTGGCAGGATGAAGCACTATGGGCACAAGGCCCCCTCCAGAACCAGTGGAGAGATACATCCACTACCTCTGTCTTTGGCAGGATGAAGCACTCTGGGCACAAGACCCCCTCCAGAACCAGTGGAGAAAGGCATCTACTACCTCTGTCCTTGGCAGGATGAAGCACTCTGGGCACAAAGCCCCCCTCCAGAACCAGTGGAGAAAGGCATCCACCTGAGAGACTGTGGCTTTGCACTCCCCAGGATATGGCAGTGGGCAACCCACCCACTGTAGAGACTTGAGAGACTGTGACTTTGCACTCCCCAGGATATGGCAGTGGGCAACCCACCCACTGTAAAGAATTGAGAGACTGTGGCTATGCACTCCCCAGGATATGGCAGTGGCCAACCCACCCACTGTAGAGACTTGAGAGATTGTGTATTTTCACTCCCCAGGATTGAACAGTGGGCATGTGGCCCCCTTGTGGATTTGGCATCATGCACTCAACTGGCTGAGGTGCCCCCCCTTTCCCTTCCCCCTGAGGTGCCTGTTTTATTGCTATCTGATGCCCGTGCAGTGTTCTCTCCGTCATGGTCGGGGATTGAGTGTGGGCCTCACCCATGCCGTGTGGGCCCAGTGTTCCACGGACTTCAATGGAGCACTACCTGGACTACTATTCTTAGTGTAAATATTTGTTAATGGTGTATATATATTTTTGCGTCCTGGATTTTAATAGATTACATTGGTTACACTCAATTGCTTTTGTCTTTGCATTCTTCTGGGGGCTTGGGGGGGGGTGTAACTGTATTGTATGATGCTGTATTAGTGTGTGTGTTGTAGTGAGTGAGGGTGGGGGTGTTGCGTGTGTGTGTCCCTGTTTTTTCCCTCCCCCTCCCCTGTGTCGTAGGTGCAGTACTCACCGTTGTCTTCGCCGCCGGCGTTCGTGCTCCTGGTAGAGGAGCAAGAAGATGAGGGCTGGCAGGATGTGGAGCTTGGGTTCCATGGCGTCCGGATTCCTCGTGGGGTGTGTAGAGGTGAGCGTTTTCCCTTCGGAGTCCTGTTTCCATCGTGTTTTTGTCCACAGTGAATCCGCCCCGGAAAAGGTGGCGGATTGGTAGGTTGTGATACTGTGGGCGGTACATTGTCCTCCGCCTGTCTGTTGGCGGTGACCGCCAAGCCTTTTGTTTTTACCGCCGTGGTGGTCAGAGTGTTAAAGTGGCTGTCTTTGTTGGCGGTTTCCGCCACGGTTGTACTTCCATTTTTTTGTACCGCCAGCCTGTTGGCGGTCTTACTGCCGCTTTAACACCGTCCGCCAGGGTTGTAATGACCACCATAGTATTAGTTAGAGGATTCTTTGAGCCTACACTAACATTTGGAACTGCACATGCAAACAGAAATAATCTTACGTGCTTGCTTGCACCTTTAGAAAAGAGCTTCACAGGGCATACCGATGACAGGAGAAAAGCATTAAAAGAAAAATTAGATAAAGGTTTAGAGAAAAGGACTTATAAGAATGATTATGCTTACACTGCAATTAAAACGCAAGGAAAATTAGCATTAGATGCATTACATGTAGGGAAGCTTTGTATATATAGGCCAAAATCCCGCACTGACACTTTACTTGTGGGAACAAGTGAATGTAGACATGTGTTTTTGTTTCAGAGTAAGTGGACTTTTATATTGAATGGTCAGGACCCTGCGATTCCTGGGATCTATTATATTTGTGGACTTAATGCTTATTACCGTCTTCCAAGAGGATGGTATGGGACGTGTTATTTGGGGATAGTTTTCCCAAAGATTTATCAGATAAATGACTTAAAGAAGTTTCCGAAATTGACTGAATTACATCATAAGCGACAGAGGAGGGAAACCTCTTCTGCAGTTGTGGAAGATATCTTTGGTGCGGTGATTCCTTCAGTGGGAGTCATCCTGAATTCGATCAAGATACGAAAGTTATCTACTATTGTGGATAACATGCTGACAAATTTTACAGGAGCAATATTCCTGATAGATACTGAATAAGCCGCGGATAGAGCTATGATGCTTCAGAATCGCCTTGCTTTAGGCATCCTTTTAGCGAAGGGCGGCAGAGTCCATAAAATGATTAACTCTACGCATTGTTGTTCTTACATTACTAACAATAGTAAGGAGGTAAGAGACTTACTCACTAACCTGACTAACTCAAGTAAGGATTTGAAAGAATTGAAGGAACCAGGTGTTTGGGAAAAGGTTGGAAAAGGATTTGCTTCAGTGGGAAATTGGCTTAGTAATATTTGGAATGGGGTATTATTAAAAATCATACAGGGAATATTAATTGCGATTGCTTGTATATTAGGATCATGGGGTGCATGTAAATTGTGTCAAAAGATTAAATTGAGAAGATCTAAAAATAATCAGAGGAGGGAAGAATGAAACAGGGAAAGAATCTATAGAGAAGATTTGAAAAGTAGATAAAATACAGAAGAGATAGAAATGTGAAATGATAGCAAAGGTAGTGTGATGATATATTTATTCATCAGAGGAGGGACTGTTGAAGCAGATATGTTAATTAGAAATTATTAATGAGTGTATATGTGTTTTGATTAACAAGAAAATAATAGAAAAAGTAAATATAGAACAATTAATGTGTACGTTTCAAAATGTGCCCATGAAGAGTGGCTACCAAAATACACGAGTTGTACTAAAAATTACTAAAATTCATGTGAAAGGTTGACAATGTGTAATAATAATGTAGTAATATGTCATATTAAGATGTATAACGTATGTTTTGCATTATTTTGTAAAGCTAACTAAGCCGAAGTTGTGGCCTAGTATTGCCAGGCCTCATGCAGGAGCAGAATAATCATGCAATGTAGAGAAGCCAACGTACCGAACTGACCCTGAACTATTCGCTGTTAATAAAGTCTGCTTAGCTAGAATTTTCTGCGATGTACCGACGGACAGGAGATGAGGGAATTAAATTTGCAACAGATGCTGTGCAGAGTAGATGAGATGTACTTTCCCAGGACTCGAACAATAGAGACTCTGACTGGAGACGAAGATGCAACATTTTCGATACCTGATGAGCCGGATGATGAGGACATCGTACTGTGAACCAAACGACAACCTGAGAGCGACGAAATATTACAATTCATAGATTTGTAGAATAAAATGTATTGGATAGAGTCATGTCGGGTGACTAATTGACCAATTAGGAATTAGGGGATGGACTGGGCAACTTTGATATAATGTTGTGACAAAGGGGGAAAACTTCAGATGATGTAGAGAAAGAACTGATGTGGATGTTAGATGTCGGAGGTTAGGCGTGGATATTCGAAGAGATTCAAGACTTTGGGGGTTATTACAACTTTGGAGGAGGTGTTAATCCATCCCAAATGTGACGGATATACCACCAGCCGTATTACGAATTCCATAGAATATAATGGACTTGTAATACGGCTGGTGGTATATCCGTCACTTTACCGTCACTTTTGGGACGGATTAACACCTCCTCCAAAGTTGTAATAACCCCCTTTGTCATTGGGCTCATGCTCTTGAGAGCATGATGCCTTGCTGAGCAATTGATGACCTGAAGACAAAGACTAACTTTGTTGCTGATCCATTCCGTGGATAGGTAGTTATGACAATGTGACTAATTAACCTTTGTGCCTTTATTTCTAGGTACTAACTGTGCTGCTTAAAGGTTTTTCTCTTAGCTAGAAGTTTTTCCAAATTCATGTTCTAAATTGTTTTTGCATGAAGTCCCACATGCTAATGCTAATCTGGGTTAGGTAAGGTTCCTTTGGGTGACACTGACAGTGACAAATGATTGACAAACTGGTTGCTAAACTTTGCTATTAATGTTGATAGCTTGGCTTATGCTGAAGCATTAGAACATATGTTTTCTCAAGTTCTGATTAGATTATGTTATTGGTGGTCACTAATGAACTAATTCTGAGCTGATAAAATAAAGTTTGAATTAACCATATGGATTAGTATTGTAACTAATAGGGAAATAAAAAAGTTTAAAACGTATTATTGACTTGTGGTTATTCATGAAATGTCTACACTATTGACTAATGATTAATGTTTTTCTTAGTGGTTATTGATTTATATATTGATTATTGATGAACATTGGGTACTACATAGCTAGGATAACCATGCGAATCAAAAGGTTCATCAGCCTATTCCCTTCCCCTTGTAAGTTCACTTACTAAGGACCAGGCGTACTAACAGAGGTGTTGTCGGCGTGCCTTCAAAATACAGAATCAGTATATCAATGTTTTGTGACAGAAATCTTGTTGCAAAACATTGGAAAATTACCAAGACCTGTAAGGAGGAGGTAACCCATGTCTTTGTGAATTGAGACATAAGTCACTTCCAACTCTCAGTTTCCAACCCTAGCTCATAAATACTCATGAGGTGTGTTGCATCGCGACCCACTACTATTTGGAGTTTTACAAACTGACCTTTTACTACCTATGTCCGTTTTGAATTTTTTTGCTGTTCGCAAAAATACTATTGGGAATTTGCAATGAGTATTTTGAAGCAAGTTACGCAAACATCTAGCTTCAGTGCTCTAAATCACCAGTATTATTATTATAGTAACATAAGCCTTAACAGATTACCCTTGTTACCTGTATGAATTTAAAGACATAGGGCCTGATTACGACCTTGGTGGATGGGATACTCTGTCACAAACATGACGGATATCCTGCCCGCCGTATTACAACTTCTATAATATCCTATGGAACTTGTAAAACAGCGGGCGGATTATCCATAACGTTTGTGACGGAGCACCCATCCGCCAAGGTTGTAAACAGGCCCATAGTGAGCATCAGCATGTTTTGTGAGGATGTTTCTACAAACAGTAGATTCCTTGTATTCTGAATGTGAATTTTGCCTACCCTGCCTCAGACCAAATAAACTCGGCTAAATTCAGCAGAGTGCGCTGTGTGATATGCTGGTTCCTTTGCAAATACTTGGAAATTGCTTTGTTGTATATGGCTTAATTGGAAGCCTTTAGCATGAATATCAGTATTGTGATCGGCTTATACCCTGCTGTGACATCACAAAAGTGGTTTTGCGGAATGGCAGTTTGGGGTCTCACTCATGTCTCCTGTCTTTCCTGGTTCTCCACAGAACCAAAGGAGATGGGAGTACATGGGCGGCTCTGTACCTGCACCAAAGCCTGGTTAGGGCTGTGAGGCGGCGGGCATGCGCAGATGGCAGGAGACCAGGTTAATTTATTTCAGTTTAGCGGCGGGGGTGAAAAAGGTTTCTGTGCAAAGGTTAGAAGGATGAGTGACAGGAGGACGGGTATTGATTTTTTATGGGGAAAAGAAGGTGATATTAAGAGTGGCGCGGTAGGTGCCCAGAGGCCAGTTTTGTTTTCCTTTCTTAGAATTCATACAGTATATGTTGCCCCCAACACTCCTCTGCCCCTACTTACAAGTAGGAAATGGGGCAGATGAGTTGGGAGGCCATCTACAACATAAAAGTACAGATGGGTAAAATGTGAATACCAGGGATATTATTCACCTCGGGTTCTGAGTGATATCATAAACAACTTAATCATCAACCTTATGGTCTGTCTGCTGTCCCTTTGAACCATGCTGTGAATTACAATGCTGATATTCACAGTATTTAAAGTGGATAATTCCTCCACACTTTTGTGAAATAATCGTGGGTGTGATTTAATTTTTTGTCTTTATTTGTTACTAATGAAAAACCCAATATATGTATGTATGTATCTATTTATGTGTGTGGTATTTCCATAGAGTGAACATAACCAAAAGGCAGTGAAACGTTCTGCAGGGTCAAAGATAAGCGTATATGAGGGATAGGAAAGGTACCTGGTGTGTGGATTAATACTGCGGTGTGAGGTAGTGTTCTTTAAAAAGGTTCATCTTCATCTGTTTCTTAAATTTGAGCAGTGTTGGGGCTGTCCTGGTGGGTACCGGGATATTGTTCCGCATCCTAGGTGCGTGGATGGCAAAGACCTGCAGCCTTGTTCATTCAACAATAAAGAAGTATAAAAACACTTTTAGAATCACTTGTAACTCCACTGTTGAGCAAATATGACTCAATGACACCAGTGATCTTAAAACTCTCCAGAATCTCTCAGACATCTGCTATTGGTAATATTTAGAGTCAATCATGCCTTTGATGTTGATATTCGCTTCAGGTTAACCTAGCATTAGTTTAGCAAGTGCAAAGGGCCAGGGGCCTGGGAGTTTGAGGGTCTGACTGTACCCAGGTTCTATCATTTAGTACTCAACCAGGATGCAGAGGACCCTATATTCCTTACTTGCATTAGGGCCCTGGAAGTTTTACCAGGCCACGGTCCTTAGTAAAGGAGAGACTCTTTCATATGTTTAAAAGAGGTGGGATAAAATGTGATTACAGTTGCTTCTATAATTGACTGTAAAGTATCTATCATAATCAAATAACTAATGTGTGGGCATGTAGGAAAACTGAGCTTCTTGCTGAAAAGTGTTTTTAAAAATAATTATTTATTCTTCTCTTATCAAATATTAGAGAATAGAGACTCCTAAAAGCATGGTTCATTTGATAAATAGTATATGTGTTCATATTATAATAAATTGTGCTAAATTGTGCAATCTAAACATTGTGAAGGCATATTTTTATTTTAAATACTATATAAATGTAATACACCACTATGAAGGGTATCAGGAAATAAGCCCGGTGCTAAATGTCCCAGATCTGTGGTTCCTCTTCCAGATAGGTATCCATATGGAATAACAGTACAATGTGATCTGAGAATAACACTGCTGAACATGTGGAGTTCCAAAAACTTTTATTCTCTTTCCAACCAGAAGTAATTTTTCTTTGTAGAATAAAGAAAATAACACAAAAAGAGCCACAGGCAACACGTTTTTCTCATCACAGACACTTCTTCAGGGTTGTCAGAGCAAAAAAAAAAAGAAAGAATAATACAAGAATCCAAAGAAACATCACATTTACACATATATGTCCATAACCTGACAAAACCTGTTATTTTGTTGATTGTGCATACTCTTTTAGAACTTGTGGTCCCAACTGATTTATGGATTGAATGCAGCAGGAGTGTTGACTGGCCAACGAGAGAACCTCCATGAGATCCAGTTACACATGTGCTGTCTCTTGAAGTAATAAAAAGCTATTACAAAGTGACTGAATTTTTTAAAACGAGAATTTCTCCTAAAGATATTGATGGGCAGATAATTGATAGAACAGCTCAGGAAGCAAAGGAGTCAATACATGCATGTTATGAAAGGTTGTTGCAGGCATTCAAGCATCACAGTGGTACAGAGTCAATTGAGCCTGAAGACATGATTCATTTTGTGTTCTGGTTCGTGCTGGGATTGAGACCTGAAATTGGTAACATACTTAAGAGTAATTTGATTTGCTGGCAAGCAAAACCGGTTGATGAGGTATTGCAGTTTACTAAATATTGCAGTGATGAAATTGACATGAAAGAGATTGAGGGACATTTTCAGGTACCACAACAGCAAATGCAACAGCAGATGCAAATGATGCCACAGCAACAGCAAGTGCACATACCTCAAGCTCCAATGACACATCAGCAGGTAGTGGTTCCTCAGCAGAACATGGGACAAAGGTTAAGTCAAAATGAATAGTCAACAATCGATTACACAATATCCCTTACACAGTAAGGATGAGTTGAGTGATCAAATTATGAGTGAGAGTACTGATGAGGAATAATGTGTGCTAGCAGCTTTATTAGAGATGGATCAGAGTGGTCCCTAAGTAAATGGAACAGTTATGGCTCATGAAGTTTCATTTCTGGTTGACACAGGACCTACACGCTTGACTGTCAGAACTGCAGATGTTCCCAATGTGGCACTTTCTGGGAGAACAGTACAGGTTGTAGGAGTTGCAATTCATTACCTGACAAATCCGATTACTGAACTGATTCCTTTCAAAATTGATACTTCTGAAGGCATGCACAAATATTTGGTCTGTGGCTCAAGTCCAGCATGCCTGCTGGGAAGTGACTTATTGTGCAAACTAAGATGTTCAATTACTTGCATGAATGTTGGAACTGCCATTCAAATACATAGTGATGAGAAAGAGTCATGCATGTCAGTTGGCTGTAATCTAATTAATGAAGAATTGCCATTGATTACTATTTTCTCTGAATTTACAGTATAGGACCTGCTAAGAGACCTACAAGATAAGGTTATTCTAAAAGTGTTGGATCTTTTTGGACGAGATATTGGTCAAATTAAAGGAGTGGAACAAGTAAAAGTCACAGTTAAACCTAATGCAGTGTTCCTGGAAACTCCCCAATATCACATGGCACCAGATGCAATTGAAGGAGTTACTCCTGTAATTGCAGATTTTGCTGAGCAAGTGGTTTTGAAATAAGTGTTGAGCAGCCCATGTAACTCACCTATTATGGGTTTGCGAAAACCTAGTGGGAAATTTCACATAGTTCAGCATTTGAGAAAAATAAATGACAAAGTGGTCAAATGTTGTCCAGTGGTACCTGATCCAGCAGTGATTCTGTTACAAATTCCATGTGATGCAGAATGGGTTACAGTAAAGGACTCAGAAGCATTTTTCTCAGTGCTGCTACGTGGGGACAGCCAGTTTCTCTTTTGTTTTAAATTCAGCTATCATGCGTACTCCTGGTGTAGAATTCCACAAGGATTTTCAGAATCCTGTCAATTTTTCATCTGGTTTTGAAGAAGAATTTAGAATAATTGGAAATGCCTTTCCAATCTGCATTGGTCCAGTACATTGATGACTTCATAGATGCTTCGAAGTCACGAGAAGAATGCAGGCAAGATGCTATTGCCTTACTAAATCATTTGTTTGAAAATGGACGTAACGTGTTTCCAGCAAAATTCAAGTATTGTAAAAAAAAAAAGTAAAGTATTTGGGACATCAAAAAGAAAAAGGTGCAAGGAAAGTGTCCAGAGAAAGGGTTACAGCTATATTACAAATGAACCCTCCCGTTACTCAAAGAGATGTCAGGATGTTTAGGGGAACGGTGAGTTACTGTCACCGATTGATTAAAAAATGTTCTGTTATTACCAAGCCTCTACAGAGATTGACCCACAAAGATATTACTGACCTGGTGCCCATTGATGAAACTTGTATGAAAGCTTTTACTGAGCTGAGAGAGAGTCTGTGGAAATCACCAGTTCTGGGAATGCCTCACTAAACAAAATAATTTTCATGGTTTTGTCATGAACATGATTGTTGTGCTCTATCTGTCCTGACACAGATACATGATGGTGTAAATCGTTCTGTCGCATATTTTTCAGCTACATTTAATCCAGTTGCCGCTGCTTTACCAGATTGTTGAAGCAGGTGGCTGCGGTTGGTGTTAGTCTTGCCCAAAGTGAGAGAATTGTGTTGGGACATCCTTTAACTGTTTTGGTCCCTCATTCAGTTGTGGTCTTGCTTACCAGGATCAGGACAAATGCTTGATTTAATAGATACTAATTATTGATTCTGGGGTCCTTTAATATTACCCTGAGAATGTGCGGAGTACTTAACGTTGCAACTTTATTACTATAGGAACTGCTGAAAATGTAAATGAAGTGGAACATGGCTGCATGGATGTTACTGAACTATCCGCCAAACCCAGACCTGATGTTCAGAATATTCCATTAGAGAAAAATTACCAATGTTGATGGTTCCTATTTAAGAGACAATGTTTGAACATTGAGAGCTGGTTATGCTGTTTGCACTATCTCTGGTGAATTCAAAGCTTCATGGATCCAAGGAGTATTTTCTGCACAAGTGGCTGAATTGGTTGCTCTTACTTGAGCATGCTCTATTTCATCACAGCTCAACATTACGATTTTTACAGACAGCCAATATGGATTTGGTGTTGTACATGACATCGGGCATTTGGGGTCACAAAGGGGTTTTATGACCTCTTCTGGCTCACCCATTAAAAATGGTGCTAAGATTCTTGATTTGGTGAAAACTTTCAAATTACCTGAGAAAGTCGTAGTTGTGAAGTGCACCGCGCATCACAAAGCAAATGATTTTATCACTATGGGTAATACATATGCTGATCAAGTTGCTACATATTGTGCACTTCATTGTGCCACTTTCAATGGAGAGTGGAAAAATGTAACTGAAAAAAAGTAGGTACTGATGAGACAAGTCAAAGTTTTCTGTTGACAGTGTTTGACACTTGGGAAGAAATAAAAAGGTTGCAAGATGAAGTACCAGAAGATGAAAAAGGAAGCTGGATAAATTGGGTTGTAACCAAAGAGAAATTGATGAAATCTGGGTTTCAAATGAAGGACAGATAGTTTTGCCAAACTGTCCACTGACGCAAATGGCTAGATATTATCATGGTCTAACTCAGATTGGCAGAGAGGCAATGATTCTAACATTTGAGCAAACCTGGTTCAATCCAAAATTTAGACAGATTGCAGAAGCAATTTGTCACAGATGCATTACATTCCAGCACATAAACGTGGGAACGAGAACTGTTGTCAATTTCAGTGCCACATTGGAAGATCAGGTGGTCCATTTAACAGAATGCAAATGGATTTCATTGAGATGCCTCAGTGTGGTGGTTTGAGATATGTATTGGTGACTATTTGTATATTTAGTCATTGAATCAAATCTTACCGTACATGTAGAAATTATAGTCTCACAGTAGTAAAGCTGTTACTTAGGGTGCTTATCCCAAACTTTGGGTTTCCGGCCTCTTTAGAATCAGATAGAGGAAGTCACTTTAATAATGAGGTGATAAAAATGCTATGTTGAGCCTTAAACATTGAGCAGAAGCGGCACTCTAATTACCGTCCTGAGGCCTTTGGATTAGTGGAACAAATGAATGGTACTCTGAAAGCTCGATTGGCAAAGATGTGTGCATCTACTAATGTGAAATGGCCTGATGCTTTGGTTCTGATGAGCATGTGAAGTACACCTAACAGGAAGACTGGACCCTCCCCGCATGAGATATTAATAGGCAGAGCCATGAGATTGCCAGCAGTTTCTGCAAATGTGCTTGTAATCTTAACAGATGACTTGGTGGATTACTGCAAGTGTCTAGCTGATGTGGTTTGCTCTATGTCTCACAAGGTGGGAACAACAACCGTGCCACACAGACTATGGGCTGGTGATTGGGTGGTGATCAAGAAGCATGTGTGGAAGACTTGCTTGGAGCCTAGATGGAAGGGTACTTTTCAGTTCATGCTGGTGACGATGACTGCTGAGAAGTGTGCTGGAGTTTCAAAATGAATTCATGAAAATCATGTTTGTAAAGTGCCATATCCTTTGGATGATGAAGATCCAGTGTACCTGAATGCACCAGCAGAAACTGTGCAGTCTCAAGAGGAGCAAGTGACAGAAACAAAGCAAGAGACTGCAGAAGTAAAGATGGTGGAAGGAGATAAATGGCCTTCCTCCCATGCATCTGATAAAGTTTCTGATGTGGTGTCAAGCGTAAATGAAGAAGCAGAAAGAAGCAGAAGGAACAGATCTGAGTGAAGGAGAAAGAAGAGCTAGTTGAAAATCAAAAAGGAAAAGTGTTGCAAGCCGAAGATACACAGGTCCTGAATAGGTCTGGGAGGAGTTTGTGTAGCCGCGCTACACAGAACTCTGCGAAGTCATAAAAAATTCTGTCACGCTATGTGGAGTTCCGCTAGCGGGCGGAGATTCTTGCCATGCCCATTCGCCTGACTTTTAATATTACTGGCAATGTGAAGTACATCCTCTCGTTGAAATTCTTGTGCGAACGGCACCACGCAGTTTGTATGTGAGCAGCCATCTTGGTTTTTTTGCTTGTTATGGTGCTGGGGCCTAGTTTATACCCTCTCTATATCTCTCCCATCCCCCACTTTTAAAACCTACTTTCCCTAGTTTATTTTTATTATATTACCTTTTCTCTTTTTATATTTTAACTTTTCTCCTATTTTTTTTATTGAAACATTTTTGCTTTTACATTTTTTTGCTTATTTTTTCCCCCCTTCCTTCTTCCTAATACGCCTATCTCTTCCCCTCCGCCCAAGTCCCCAGTGCCATGGCCAGGCACCCAAATGCAAGCGCCAGCCACCTTCCTTGCAGGCGGCGGCGGTGTGAAAGGGTGCAGTCCCAGGTCTGGGTATGGCCTTCGGGAGAGCCAGCAATGCTGGGAGAGTGTGCGCCGGGCTGTGCGGCGCAACTTTGGGGTCCGGCGCACCCAGCCGCGCACTCAGCTACGGCTGATGCACTTGCGGGCCGACATCCTAGATCGGGAGAGGGACCTGCTCGACCTGCTAGACGTCGAGGTTGCGGGGCTCAGTGAGTAATAATTAATTATTAATTGTGTTCTCTGTTAATAGTTCTTTCCCAAATAGAAGCATGCTGGTGGTTACATGCAGGTAAGTTAACTTTATGTTAAAAATATAATATTATGTGATCAACATCTAGACAGGTGCTCCGGGCTACCTAATTGTACTTGTTTTTGGCGCTTGCTTGGGTTAATTAAGAAGTAATGCAGAGACTCCTCCTGTGCCCTATTTAAGAAAGATAGTCATCGTTAATATATTAGTATTAGTGAGTTTGCATGTTCTCTCACCTCTCTGTGCCTTTATTTTTTGTAGCTCATACAGTGCCAACTGCCAAGCAATTTCCCAGTGATGTGTAATAGCTTTGCATGATTCCAATCTATGCATTGAGAGATTGAGAATGAGATGAGAACTGTAGAAATCATGCATTGCACTTTATTAGTAATTCCAAAATTTAGTTTAGGAAATATGGAATAGGGTTAGGAAATTTGGAGTAGGATAGTCCATGATATTAGTATTATTATTGTACAGACGCTCTGAACCTCTAATGTAGAAATGTTACTGTGTTTGCTTTTCATTAAAAACAAAAAATATTCTTGGAGAGATTATTTATTAACAGTACCACTAATCTTTTCTATTTTATTTTCTCACATCATCCAGAGGCAGGAAGAGGGCTGGTGGTGATGAGGCAGGCGAGGCAGCTGAGGGTGTTCCCTCCACAAGTGCCAGGGCAGATGGCTCTGCTGGCCCCAGTTGGTCCTCCTGTTGTTGTGAATATTAATATTTATTTCCCTAATTTTTACAGCTCTATGCTTAGAATTATTTTCTACCTTTTTACTGAGCCTGTCTCCTAATTTCTTTCCATCTCCACTTCAATTTATCTGTTTCATAAACTCTTCTTATCTCTGCATTATCCTATTTACCTATTTTCTATAGTTCAAGTTTCTTTACTCCAAACTGTCTGGATGTACTAGTCTGTCTGTAGCTTCCTTCCTTCTGCTTTATCAGTGAGCTTTCCCTCTCCCCTTATGCATCTTATCTTGTGGAATGGTGGTAAGGCTCAGAGAACACATGTATTGAAGGTTGCATGCCTATGTAAGGTATTCTACGCATGTTTTGTGAGAAGGCTTTCTTTTTCTTCGTCCAGCTCAATCATTGAAGAAATAAAAGTAGTTTTTGAACATGGTCATGTATGTGTTTGTACCCTCCAATGTTGTGCATGTATTATGAGTATACTAGCAGTCGATGATCATGCACTATGGTTGGAAGCTTGAGGAGGATGGGAAACACCCGGAACAACGACTCCGAAACCACAAAGTTGTGAAAAACCAAAGCGAAACAACGCTTTCGTTTTCTCCGACTTCATGGTTTTGGTACCTTAACCACACATGTCTGAACCACGTACATGCGTGGTTAAGGTACAGAAGAAGGTAGTCGGAGTCGATGCAGTGAAGGAGGAGGTAAGTTGGGGTGGGACTGGGGCTGGGTTTTTTTAGGGGGTGGGGTGGCGGGTTCCGGGTGATTAGGGTTTAGGGGGGTGTCAGGGTTTAGGTTTAAGGGGTGGGTTGGGGGTTGGGGTGTTTAGGTTTTAGGGGTGGGGGTGGAGACTCGGGGTATTTTTTGTTTTTGGGGTGGGGGCTGGGGGTGATTAGGGTTTGGGGGAGGGGGGTCAGGGTTTAGGTTTAAGGGGTGGGTTGGGGTGTTTAGGCTTTAGGGGAGGGGTTGGGGTTGTGGTAATTTTGGGGGTGGTGGTTGGTGTAGTTGTGGGGATGGGGGGTCGCGGTAATTTTTGGGGATGGGGGTTAGTGGGAAGCATGCTGGAACCGTGCATGCTGATCGCTAATGCCTTTACAAGGAATGCGTTTACAACAGAAAAATCGTTGTAAACGCATTCGTGGTAAAGGCATTAGTGATTAGAACGAGGTTGTTGTTCCGACCTCGTTGTTGAGCCATGGGTGCTTGAAGCACTCTTGGTTCCAACATATAACCGAGGAGGACGGCCCCATTACATTAGCCAACGAAGACCATATGTCCTTCATCGACCAATTCTTGCACCATTCTATTTCTCTAGAAAAATCAGATTCATCAAAGCTAGTTCTGCCTCTCAATTACCAATTTTTGTTTTTTTACTTGACTACCTGGCTTTAAAAAAATTGCCAACCAACAAAATGCCCATCTGATATTTTGATAAAAGAGAATCTGTAACCGAAATATAGTGATGTATTGCGGTTGTATTTTGCTATTACAAAATAACAATAGGGGAAGGCGTATGTGGCATCTAAATTGTGTAATGTTTTTTCTAGCTGCACGGCTCACCAGTGCCGGGGCCAGCGCCTACGCCAATGCGGCTGTGGAAGCAGATGAGGGTGGAGTCTCTGTGGCGGCAGTGGCGGGTGGTGGTAAGTCCTAAGGCTTGCTCATTGACAATTAGTAATATAGTCATTACAAGGGTGTACTAGTGTTGTTGACCCTGTTTTTGCAGATGCAGCAGGAGTAAACTAAGTATTGGCTTCTTCTATCTGCAACTCAGCAGACTGAGGTTTATAAAATGAACTTGAACTATAATGTGTTTTGGAAAATTGAAAGAAGGATGCAAGTAGAATGGATGGGTGAAAAATAATATGAGTGAAAGGACATGTGTGTGGATGAAAGGGTGCATAATAATAATCATGTAGGTGGGTGATGAGGAGGATGATAGGATGCATGGGTGAGTGAAGGCTGAATGAAAGGGTATATGGGTGAAGGATGCCAGCCCAGGTGGGTGAAAGGGTATGGGTGAAAGGATTCCATGCCTGGATGGGTGAAGAGACTCCTCTGGCGGGTTTGATCTGTTGGATGGGTGAATGGGTGAAAGGATGCAAGGGTGGTCATTGGCTAAATGGATGTTGGTGAAAGGTTAGTAGAGAGCCATATTTGGAATTTGGATGGTTTTAAATGGCGAAGTATTGGATGAGAGAATGTAAGGCTTAGCTTAAATGGTGTAAGCCAAGGGTGAAGAATGAGTACTAGAAGAACACATTTGAAATGATGAATAGATAAATGCTTGCAATGAAGAGACAAGGGAGCTCTTATGGATGGGGGCATTCTTTTCATCTACGTTACTTGCCTCAAATGGTTTTTATTAAAGGTTTGATACAAAGATTTGGATGGTATTTCTGAATATTCCCTTGACTCACAGGATTTTTCAAGCGAGGCAGGTAATATGTATCCCAGCATCCATTTACCATCGCCTTCCTCCCTCGTTATGGCCTTTCACCAGTGCCACCCATGATGACCTAACAGTTGCATGGTTCAATTTGGCAGAATCAGCAATGCAATGTTGGCTGTGCAATGTGCATCTGTCAGCTTAAGTTAAGTTAATGTGTCAAACACTTTTCAATGCATAGCAATTCACAAACAAGGTGTGTTTCCCTTTCCTCCCAGTCCCCACTGTGTCAGTTACTTCCTATTACTTCACTCCTTTAATCTTTCTTAAGTTCTGTCTCAGACTTCCGAATTATTTGAAAAATCCAATATTTGCTTGCAACACATTTTTCAGTGACGAATATAATTCATTATAGGTTCCATAATTGATTTACTACTGTTCTAATTTTTCCCTTTCAACATTTGCCAACCACAGAGGTTACACTAGCCAAACCTTAGGCATATGATGAAGATGATGAGGAATTGATTGACCTGTAAAATGTGTACTCTGCCTACTCATCCTAATTCCCTCTACCTTACCCTTCAGTTGACTACTTTAAGAAGATTCCTTTCCTTACTGCAAAGCAAATGCATTATTTTGGAAAAAAATAGTTATTACAAAGTGTGGTGGAGGAGGGGCATGAGGACAGTGAGTAAAGTGCCTTGATTTTCCTGAATGGGATAGTCGGTGGCAATGTGAATGTGCCAAATACAATCTACATCCCATTCCTTAATCCTTTCCCTGTACTGCAGTGCATTGGTTTTCCCACCGCCTACTTATGGCAGACAGGATGTCTGCATGACTGATTATATTATACTATGTGGCGTGTTTCATTCTTAGTATTCATCGGCCTTGTAGTCCAGGTACAAAGAAGAACAGGGCTAGTGAATAAAAAGAAATTGTAGTACAGCTACACCAGCTGCAGACAGTAACGAGTATGACTAGGGCACCAGCTGAGCTAGCAATACCACCATTAATTAAGCACAACACAAGAGAGCAGAATACTTGTACTCCATAATGCATATGATGGCTGTGACAGTTATCACCTTAAAATTGAATGTCCTGAGGTTACCACCAAATGTACTGCTACTGTGCCAATACACTACATGATTTTAAAGAAGTGTTTTGCTCAGAGCGCTGTTTGCAATTTCTCTTTTTTCATTCATGATATAGCTATTCCTGCTGGACCACCATGACTGTAGCATATAGCAGCCCATCTGCGGCAGACAAATCTGGAGGCCATACGGGCCGAGTACCAGTGGCTGGTGATCCTTGATGAAGAGGAGGTTGAGGCGGCAGCAGTTGATGCCAGTACTAAGGGTCCCAGCCAGGCCCCAGCACCTCCAGCTGCCCCACCTCAGAGACCATGTTCCAACGCCGCATACTTCGGAGGCTGGCACAGTTAGAGGCCCACCAGACACGTGTGGAGGGGCTCCTCAGAAGAATCCTGGCCCACCTTTAGTGCCCTCGTCTGCCCCTTTTTTAACCTTTGATTTTGGTGGGTGGGACTTCTCGTGGGTGGAGAGGGTGGTAATGGGTTTTTGCATTTTTATATCTAAAAAATGTTCAGTCGCCTACGTTTGCAAAATAGTACATATTAATCTTGGGGTGAAACTAAAACACTCAGGGGCATATTTATACTTTTTGGTTTAAAACTGCACTAACACAGTTTTGCATCAAAAAGTTTTGCACCGGCTTGCAACATTCTTGAGCGCCAGCTGGGCACCATATTTATGGAATGGTGGAAGCCGACGCAAAGAATAGGCTAGTGTAAAAAAAATGACGCTAGCCGGGTGGGGGTGGCACTATAGGAAAAGGGGGTATTGCACAAAAAAATTACGTTAGGCAGGTTAGAGTAAACAAAAATGATTCTAACCAGCCTAGCGTCATTTTCAGACGCAAAACCATCCATATCACATGACTCCTGTCTTAGAAAAGACAGGAGTCATGCCCACCACTCCAATGGCCAGCACAGGGGACCAGGGTCCCTGGGCATGGCCATTGCACCCAATGCCATGTAGGGGAGTTCATTTCAGGGTCCCAATGGCACTTAAAAAAATATATTTACCTGTACTTACCTATACTTACCTGGGATGGGGTAACCCATCCTCCGCTGTCCATCTGGTGTGGGTGGGGGTGTCCTCGGTCCTGGGAAGGGCACCTGTGGGATGATTCCATGGTGTCCCACCATGGAAATAGGCTCACAGGTCCCCTAACACCTGTCCTGACCCTGGCATTAAATAATGGTGCAAAGCAAGCTTTGCACCATTATTTGACCCTTCCTCCCCCCATGCGTGATTTTAGCACAAGAATAAATATGGCTCTTAGGCCATAGAGTCATTTTTTGCACAGGAACGCCTACCTTGCATCTCATTGATGCAAGGTAGGTTTACACGTCCAAAAAATGACTTTAACTCCATAACTTTGGCGCCAAATGGGTCTGGTGCCAAAGTATAAATATGGAGTTAATTTTGCATTGAATTTGCGTAAAAAATTACGCAAATTTGGCGCAAAACAAGCATAAATATGCCCCTCAGTTCTAAAAAGAATATTGAAAGAAAAATGATACTAGTCTGTATTGCCAAATCGGGTGGTGCATCTGCAGTCTTCTTGGATTGCCCTGTCAATCTTCTTGGGTGCCTGCCTGAAGTGGTGCGATAAGGTAAGCATAAGTGTTATGATTCAGGAGAAGAGAAGGCCTGTGGATTGTAAAGCAGAAACGATTATCGTGATATTGTAGAATCAAGAAGGATGGAATGGAAGGTAAGCTTCATGAGGAGTAGTGTACCAAGAAGACTCAGAGGTGGCAGAGCAAGAGAAAAGACCTTTGCGATCATCTACCAACAATCACAGACAAGTGTCAACTTGTATCGGGATGATAAAACTCGCAACTGTCATGCTGATCATAACATTGAGCCTAGAGCACCTCATAAAATGACAGTATCAACCACCACATGTCTGTCTCCTCCAGTTTCCTACACATAGTTTCAGGTTTGAGCCAGCCAGCATATACACACAGCAGCATTGCATTTCCCAAATCAAGTAATTGATGCACCTCTCACCACCAGTCCACTGATTGGAGGAGGCCTCTTAGACTCATCCTCACATCACCCATGTTGATTTATATGAAGTTGATAACCTTCTTCTTCTGGCAGTTGTTTAAGTTGACAAATCACGCTCTGATTCTTTCCATCATCCTTCAGACTCTGATTAAAGATTATTATGTTCAACTCCATACCAACTGCTTCCGAGAGTCACAGTCTCATGACCCAATTTAGATAGAGTGAACTCTAACTATTTAACAACAAGAGAAACATTGAGTATTTTTTTTTCTGGACTAGAATTTTGTTTCTTAGCTAAATGGACTGGTCAGGTCTTCTTTGACAAATGCGAATCAGAAAGCAAAGCACTAGAAAACAAAGCAGTGTGAAAATTCTGACAAATTTCAGTAAGTGTCATTGAGGAAAGGGAAAAAAATCACCTTGAGGAAAAAAATTATCACCCAATATTATTTTTATCAATCACGACACAAACACAAGTCAGCGTAATATATTTAAACAATTTAAACACCCACTCTCACTATCTGCCGCCACTAGACATGAGTCACACAAACCATCTCAATTCTCAAAATTGAAATAAGTATCCTTCATATCAACTGTTGAGGCATTTAGTATTACTTACCTGTTCCAAATCAAGCATACTGGCACATTGCTGATCCTCTTCGATTCAGGAAACGAAACACACATTGGCCAGTAAGTTGTAAATCAAATATCTGGGGCAGTCCTGCTAGGGAACAAAAGAAAGGTTAGGCACAAAATGGAGGCAGGCATTGCCTCTCAAATCCCCTTGAAATGCTTACAGGGGCTTGGGGGGGTTCTTCAAAGTACACTGGTCCAACTACAATTTGGCCATACATGTGCCTAAAACATTTGCGGTTCAATAGTCTTTCAGACAGAAACAAATAAAATACAATAATAAGGTTCCCACAGCTAGCTACTTTATTTTCTCAAAGCAGTTCATAGCAGAATGTAGAAAGTTCTATGGTGCCCCAGGTCTAGTCAGGGAAGTAGAGTTTGGCCTCAAACCAGGTGGTTCACCCAGAATTTGGTCAACTAACGCACTACCATGACCTGAGTCTGACCAATCATCAGCCTCATCCTCCTGTTGAGCTTCAGGTATGCTGTAATTTGGTGGTTTAAAGTGTGGATTCATTTTGATCATGGTCAATCTCTCAATGTTTTGAGGCTAGAGACTAGTCCTTCTCACTGTCACAACTGCACCAACTGCACTGAACACATGCTCTGCTGAGCCCTGTCCATTGGCGCCTCTTCCCATACCAATACACCAATGGGTTTTGATCCAAATAGACCTCCGTTGGGTCGTCCAGGTAGGCCTGGACCATCTGCTCAATTGTCATTGGTGCTCCAACTTGCTCAAGCTCTTTTGCCTTTGCCTCTGCAGTGGACTTAAACCCTTCCTTTAGAAACCAATCAAATGCAGGTTTTGGGGTTGCTGCACCAGTGTTAGAAAGTTGTTCTCCCCAGTTTGGAACTTCTTTATGGTTAGTGAAAAGGAGCCAAACATTGCCATATGCTCCACTCGCTGAGCGGGGTAAGCTTGCTACAAACTATGAAACCAGAGGCCAAACAACTCATTTGAGAAAGCACCACGCAGTCCGCCTGGAGGCACACCTACCGGCCAAAAGGAAAAGCCTGCCAGTGGTGTTAGTGAAGGTGTTGAAAGCTGTGAATCTGCTCCGATAATGCTGGAAGGTGAAGGTAAAGAAGAGGGTGATATTTTTGTTACACAAATCAGCCCTGTCCCCAGCAGTGTACTAATATTGTCATCCACATTAGCAACATAGCAATAGCATGGCACAGGAACATTCAGAGTCAGAGTCACCAAGGTAAGAACCTCCAGTGGCTGCCCCTCTGAGACGCACATTGAGCCTACCCCACCTTCTAAGTCACCTGCATCAGTGGTACCAGCAAAGAAAAAAATCCAGGGTACTATTACTGCCATGTTTAGGCAGGAGTGGCAGTACGAACGCAACCTCCCAACGGCACGTTTGTACAATGGGAAGCCGTCTAAAATGTTAGCATTGGACCTCCACCCTTTTTCTTTTGTGGAAGGAGTGTGCTTTCTAGAATTTGTGATGGCTATCTGCCCGAAATGGAAGGTTCCCAGCCAGATGTATTTTGCCAGAGTTACTGTTCCAGCGCTACCTCATGATGTCCTGGAACTGGTTTGACAAGCTTTCCAGCAGAGTGCTGTCCAAACAATTCCCCTGACGACAGACATGTGGACCAGTTGCCAACCCACTGAATACATTTGCATCACTGCACACTGGATCTCTTTTGTGGGTCTTAGATGATGTCACAGCTAAATATTTCAATGGTGCTCAGAAGCATGCAACAGTAGCTATGTTTGCATGGAGAAATCCCATTTTGGATGACTTTCACAACAAGGTCTTTGACCGGCTGTGCCCCAGAGGGCTTAACATTTGATTTGTTGCCACAGACAATGTCAGTAATATAGTTAGGGCCATGTCAGATGGTAGCTATTTCAGGGTCCTGTGCTTGGCGCACTGCATAAAAATCATTGTATAGGACTTCCTCAAAAAAGAACCCCGAGTCAGTAACTTACTGTCCACATGCCGAAGAATCTGCACTCATTTTAGCCATTCTTTGAAAGCCCACAAGCTGTGGAGGATTATTCAGCCTTACAATAGAATACCAGTTAAAGCTCTCATACAGGAGTTGTCAACATGCTGGAATTCTATGTATTACATGTTACAACATCTGTTGAGCAGTACAGACTGATCAATAAATGGCATGGGCACTGCAGGGGCCCCCGTAAGAGGGCCCCACTGTGTATTTCAGTGTCTGCAATGCAGACACTGAAATACGCGACGGGTGCAAACTGCACCCGTCGCACATACCCACTCCGCCGGCTCCATTCAGAGCCGGCTTCCTCGTGGGGAGGGGTTTCCCGCTGGGCTGGCGGGCGGCCTCCTGGCGGTCGCCTGCCAGCCCAGCGGGAAAGCCTGAATGGCCTCCGCGGTCTTTCGACCGCGGAGCGGCCATATGGCGGTTCCCGCGAGGCGGGCGGCTACCGCCGCCCACCTCTATCGGAATCACCCCCTTGGTGTCTTCCAAACATTACATCTGTGCCACAATTCTTGACACATGGTACAAACAATTACTGGCCACTTTCATTTCTTTTTCAGCTGGGGATGTTTCAACCCACAAGACATGGATTGCTGAGCAAGCCAGAGACCTACAAAAAGAACGTCTGGAAATTAGAGGCCCACTCACGGCAGAAGTTCTGGGGTGCAGCCTCCCAGTTCCTCAGAGCCTGCAGACAGTGCTATTGGGTCACAGCAACCAAAATCAACACCAGCAACAACAACAGGAACATGTCTTTGCCGAAACAAAGGTCTGGGGTGACATACCAGTGGTGGGAAGCTCCTTCTTATCACTGGATGCTTTCTTGGTAGCCACTTTTTTTGGGGCCATCTTGAAGCTGTCAGTTGCCAGTAGGACATAGCTTCACAAGCTGAAGAGATGCATAAGAGTGTGGTCATGCGTCATGTCGGGCACAGGCCTTCTGTCTGGCAGTATTGTGGGTGATGTCTCTTTGTCTTCGTGCACCTAAAAGCAAACATGCAAGAAGGATCAGTGAAACGTGGCATTGTTGTTGCAGTGGCATTAGTAGTAGAAACAAACAATATCATAGAATGGTTACTTAAATAAACTTATAAATAATTATGAAATACAGTGTATCCATTCATAAAAACAACACACCGACACTACCTTTCATTATCATGTACACACACGAAGAATAAGAAAGAGAAACAAGTAGAACATACAGATTGTAACTGTTAGATTTATCTGTCTGCATCAAGTTGGCACGTGGCACTCAGGAAGGTGCTGGTGACAAATGGTATAACAATAACCTATGAATAATGTAATGTTATGTAATGTAGTGCCCATGGCAGACATGGGGCTGTTGGGGAAAATGGAGGAAATGGGAAATTCTTTTAATATATTTAAACACATTAAAAAGCAAGAAAAAAGTTTAAAAAAATACTTCAATATTTTTATTATTAGATTCATAATTAGAAACAAGGATAAATGTTTTTTTTAAATAGATTTCAATTGCTGATGTACTAGGGGAATGGGGCTAGCATGAAAAGCCACAGGGATTAAGGTGGCAAGGAGTGGTGGAGGTGACAAATGCAAACAAAACGTATATAATAAGATATAAAAAAACTGCTCATGCAGTACAGTTAATAATAAGCATTGACCTACTAGGCCTGAATAAACACACAAAATGGCCGCCAGCCACATGGTCAAACAACAACCAGCAAGGAGGCACGGCCACCACAACAAAGAAGAACACATGCAGGCCTAAGCACACTGGCTGTATACAAAAAATAGCTGCCAGCCACATAGGCAAACAACAAACAGCAAGGAGGCATGGCCACCACAATAAAGAAGAACACATGCAGGCCTAAGCACACTGGCTGTCTACACAAAATAGCCGCCAGCCACATGGTCAAACAACAACCAGCAAGGAGGCATGGCCATCACAACAAAGAAGAGCACATGCAGTCCTAAAGCGCACTGGTTGACTATACAAAATGGCCACCAGCCACATGGTCAAACAACAAACAGCAAGGAGGCATGGCCACCACAACAAAGAAGAACACATGCAAGAATACTGCCTGCCTAAACAAAATGCCCACCAGCCACATCAAACAACAAGCAGGATGAATAGAAAACAAGAAACACATATAGGTTAAGGACTATAATTTTGACTACACAAAAAGGGCCCCTGACCACATGGCCTAGGGAACAAAGACAAATGGTGGCCTATGACAAACACTCTCATGCACTGGACAAAGAAAGCATTGGTACAAAAGAAAAAACAGCATTACATTAGAATTAGTAATTCCCAAAACTACAATTAAAGGGGATAACAATTTTACAACAACAACACACATCATAGAAAGGCATCAACTACTATAACCCCACCATACACTGGTGGCAGAAAATAAAATGTGAAATACCGCCAAACAACATTTTGTTATCTTTATTTCCAATGACATTTATGGGGTTTCAGTTCCACAGGCATCACAAACAGTGATTTTTTCATCATGCACCCTTGACTAGTACTGGGCCTACAACTGGAAGGCCTATTCCATTAGCAGGCTACGCCACTGAACATTAACACTCAATTTAATTACTATTGCAAATTTGCAAAACAAAACATGGAGAAAATGTAGTGAACTGTTAAACATTTTTCCTTTGTAGAACAAAAAATACAAGTAAAACTATAACTAGACCCCAAATGCAGTCCACCCACCACAATACATTTAAAAAATCTAAGAAAAATACAGATAAATCCTGGTGCATGTCTCCTAGCAAACAAACAAGTTATAGAACATCTTTATACGAGTGTTTTTTAACCTACTTGTGAAATCTCAAATACAACAAAGTCCTTAAATCTAATGATATATCCTAGAGACAAAGAAAGTGATCCTTCCAGCTGAAAATCCAAATGGAAAGTGACCAGGAGAAGGACAAAGCAGTGGGAGAATCCTGCTGGACAGTAACAGGAAGTTGGAGTCTCTGGGGCAATTCCTGTGGTTGGAAACAAAATAAAATAAATAGTCCTTGCACAACAATATCTACGCAAACGGTCAATTAGAGAAGATTTTTCACTCAAATTTGTAGATTTTAGCTGCTTCAGCTTTGCTAGGTTGCAGCAGCAGTCGATCGCCCTCACTCGCGCTCTCCTACGTCAAAAAAGATGGCACCAACTCTTGTGAGCAGGCAAAAAATCTTGTTTGTGCTTGCAAGAGAGTGGAAGTCTTTTGTCTCCCTAGTAGCACGTGCAAAATGGCAGAAAAGTGCGCGCCAACGGGGAAAAACAGAAAAAAACTTTGTTGCGGAGTGCAGAGTCTATCAGTAACTCCGTGTTCTCTGCGGAATGCAGAGTTGCCGAAT
Organism: Pleurodeles waltl; assembly: GCF_031143425.1. Taxonomy (NCBI): domain Eukaryota; kingdom Metazoa; phylum Chordata; class Amphibia; order Caudata; family Salamandridae; genus Pleurodeles; species Pleurodeles waltl. The sequence goes on along the minus strand of NC_090445.1, from coordinate 1,677,821,469 downwards.
TCCGCAAATGTATCTGTTGGATTGGCAGTTGTATGTGTTGTTAAAATGTTGTTGATAATAAACATGAGTATTTCTAATAAAGCTGACACTACTTACACGCCTTCTTCAATATTAGAGGTTACTACATTGTCTGAGTTAAACAATTTCAATAAAGATGAGAGTTACTTACACTTAGACAGCTCACAAGGGGTTCTTTCTTCTAATGTTTACTATTGTTTTCTGTATGAATATGTTGAGACCACGGATGCGTGAGGATGTTATGTGTGTACACAAATTCCTTCCTCTGTACAAGAAGGGATTACATATCATAGCTCAACACTAACATATGGGATCAGTTGTAGTCTTTTGTTCACAAGGCTTTATAATCAGGAATATATATTCAGCATTTGTATTCAAATTTTGATCCGGTCTTTTCTTTTGTTCCTATTAACCAACACTTGAGTAGTATTTCTAATGCTAGAAACATAGACATTGTAGGAGGTTTCTTTGAGCCTACTCTGATATTTGGTACAGCTTATGCACACAGGAATAATTTAACATGTATCCTTTCACCAGCTGAGAAAAGTTTACTGAATCAGGCTGATAATAGAAGAAAGGCAATGAGGGAGAAAATAGAGAAGGGCTTAATAAAACGCAATTATAAGAATGAGCATGCACATAGCGTAACTAACACGCAAGGAAAGCTTGCTTTAGATTACCAGCATGTAGGGAAGCTTTGTATTTCAAGACCTCAATCCAGAACTGATACCAAGGGGCATATTTAAGAGGTCCAGCGCCATTTGAACGCCACATCAGCATAATTTATTTAACATTAATGTGGCTTTAGAAGGCTAAAAACAGTATGCCATATTTACAAATTGGCGCAGTGCATGCATTGTGCCAATTTGTAACCCTTTGCGCTACATTATGCCTGTGCCAGGCATAATGTATGCAAAGGGGGGGGTTCCCGGGTTGGGGGTGCCAAAATAATGGCGCAAGGAAATATAAGAGATTTCTTTGCATTATTTTTTTTGCACTTTTAACACCTGCTCAGAGAAGGCATTAAAAGGGGGCATGCCATAGAATACAATGGGCCCCTGTGTACTCTGCAGGAGTAGCACCAACATTTTGGCGCTACTCCAGAGTACATCAATAGCGCAAATAAAAAACAGATGCTATTGCCCCCTACCCTGTGCCATGGTGCGCCATATTTTGATACGGCGCACACATGGGGAGGTAGGGGGCGCTAAGGGGTGCAAGTACAGTGGCACTGCACTATGTGCAGCACCACTTTTCTTGAATATGCCCCTAAGTTTGTGGGAATGAGTGAATGCAGACATGTATTTCTTTTTAGGAATTTTTAAGACTTTAGGCTAAATGGACAAGATCCTGTGTTTCCTGGTGTATATTATATTTGTGGGCAAAATGCCTTTTATCGTCTCCCTCGGGGATGGTATGGACTTGTTATGTGGGAGTGGTTATCCCTAAAATGTACCAGATTGACAACATAAATGATACTAATGACAAATCAAGTCCAAGAACAAAAAGGGCAATCTATTCAGAAATAATTGGAGATATATTTGGAGCAATTATTCCTTCTGTAGTAGTTGTTCTGAATTACATGAAAATTAGGAAATTCTCCACCATTGTGGACAAAATGTTAACAGATTTTCCCCGAGCGATACCTCTCATGAATACAGAAATGGTTGCAGTCCGTTCATTGGTTCTTCAGAACCGTCTTGCATTAGACATCCTTTTAGCAAAAGAGGGCGGAGTCTGTCAGATGCTTAAGGTGCAACATTGTTGCACTTTCATTCCAGACAACAATAAAGAAATTAGAAGCTACATTAGAAATTTGAAAAATTTGAATTCTGACTTAAAGTACCTCAAACAACCAAATGTGTAGGAAAATATATTTAAAAGTTCTACAAAAATGGGGAATTGGTTTAGAAATCTTGGTCAGGGTGTTTTGGGAACGATACTGAAACCGCGATTAATAGTGGCTGTGTGTCTTATTTGTATAATTGGGTTTTACAAACTGTAGATATGCATACAATTGCAAAAGGCAAAAAATAAACAGAGGAGGGAAAAAGCACATATGGAAAAGATGAGAAGTAGGTACTTTTGTGATTAGAGAAATTTAGAAAATTTGTGAAAACCTAAAAGTAGACATACTAAACAAAATAAGCTTTGAGTTGTCTCATTGATGAAATGTTTTATATGACAGCACATATTGCTGTCAGAGGAGGGATTATTAGAGAGCAAACATTAATAATAAAATATGAGTGAGCAAATTGTATAAATAACGTGTACTAAAAATCTTAGTCAGAAAAAACTTGTGCTGGAAATGTAAACCGTGCATATTTGAAATGTGGTTAACATGGTGTCCGCCATCTCACGTTCTATGTAAAATAATAAATAATGTTGAAATTGTATTTTGATGAATCATAACCACTCCTACGGACAAAGATGAATTAATATTGATGAATATAACTAATGATTTGAAATTAATATTGACTGATTAAATAAGGCACTAAGGTGGTCATTACAACCTCGGCGGTCTTTATACAAGACCGCAGAGGGACCGCCGTGCGGAAGACCGCCAGTGGTGGCGGTTTGCCGCTTGGCGTATTATGACTGTTGGCTGCTCTCCGCCCTTTTTCGGACGGAGAGCCGCCAACAGCCATACTGGCGGGCGGCGGGGAAGTGGAGGTTGCTCCACCTCCACCGCCACGCCAACAGAACACCGCCCACCGAATCACGCCCTGTGATTCGGCGTAGCGGTGTTCTGTTGGCGGTGTGGTGTCGGCGGAGCAGCCCCCATGGCTCCCGTCCTTTCCCGGAGGATCGACGGACCAGGTAAGTCGATCGTCCGTTAGGGGAGGGGGTGGGTGGGTGTTGTGTGTGGTGTGCGTGCATGGGGGTGTGCGTCTGTGTATGTAGAGGGGGTGTGTGAGTGCGTGTATGTCTGTGGGTATGTCTGTATGGATGTGTGCGTGTATGTTTGAATGTGGGTGTGCATGTCTGACAGTGTGTGTGGATGTTGGCATGTATGTCGGTGTGTGTGCGTGTGTGTGTTGGTGGTGCCTGCATGCGTGTCATGTGTGTGTAAGTTATGTGATGTTGGGGGTCAGGGTGTGGAGGGGGACCCTGCCACCTTTGGGGGGTGGCAAGGGTGGTAGGGGGTGTAGGGGAGGGAGTCGGGGTGGGGGAGACCCCTATCAGTGCCAGGGAAGGAATTCCCTGGCACTGCTAGTGCTTACCGCCATGGATTTCATGGCGGTTTCAAACCCCATGAAATCCATGGCGGTCAGCCGGGTCAAAATACCGCCAGCGGTATAGTGACGTCCGTCGGGCTGGAGACCCAGGTCTCCAGCCCGGCGGGCGGAACGGAGAACCGGCGGATGACCATGGCGGTAACCGCCATGGTCATAATACAAAAAAAAAGACCGCCAGCCTGTTGGCGGCCTTACCACCGCTTCTCCGCCTTCCGCCAGGGTCATAATGACCCCCTAAATATGGTTTGGATATTAAACATTTTTATTCTTTATGTATCAGCATTAGTCAAAAGGCCTAACCTTTACTGTTTTTCCACAGGTATGGTGTTGGGATGTTACGCTGACTTTATTGAAATTCTTTTGCAAACATTGTTTATTAGCTGTTCAATTGAAAGCTCAAAGTGGATATCTACTGCTTTTTCACTCTGCTCATTCTGTACTTCCTTGTGATAACTATTGAAAGTTTTAACAATGGGTTTTAGTTTCCAGTAGGAAGTAATGTTAGTTAAAATGTCATGTTCTGTGCTGTTTTTCACAATGTTAATATTCTGTGGAAACTGCTGACTGGAGAGGAGTGTCAACATGGGCCTATCTTGAAGAAGAGTCAAGAGAAAGGTACAAACTGGAGTAGAGGTGTAATTCAGTTGGTTGCTCACTGTCACAACGCATAGTTTTCTCCAATAGTAGTTTCACTAGTGATTTTTGGGACTTTAATTTAGCAAAGTTTCAGATGATGTAGTTCAGTTGATGAGAAGTGTTGTTATATTTATAATTCTAATAGTTCAGTTACCTTAGACCCAGCTTTACTGAACTGTTGCCCTTTTCCATGTTCCTGATGCTGATCGTTGAAGACTTGCTGTTTCTGTGGTATGCTGACAAAGACTCTGCTAACTGCTGTCACTCTTACGAGAGGTATAACCCATCTGTATTTGTTTTTCTCTTATAGGTTACCCCTTAGAAATCCAATCACAATTTTACAAGTGCCAAAGATAGATGTTTTCCAAATAAATGTTTGCCTTTTTTTAATTTTTGCATGTGACAAAGCCCAGCCCCACACATGAATTTTTTATTAGAATTTGGTAGCAATGATGCCAGACCCAATAATTGAAATGTTTGTTTATTAATTGATTATGACTGATTCAACTGCACAACTAATTAAATCTGTTGCTATTACTCAAATAATTATGTTGTTATTCTGTATAACACTATTGGAGAGTTTAATGGTGATTGCTCTTATCAGACTTAGACCCTCATTATGACCATGGCGGTGTTGCACCGCCAGGGCCAACGGGGGCGGGAGCACCGCCGACAGGCCGGCGGTGCTCCCTTGGGCATTCTGACCGCGGCGCTTTGGCCGCGGTCAGAAATGGAAAACCGGCGGTCTCCCGCCGGTTTTCCGTTGCCCATTTGAATCCCCCATGGCGGCGCAGCTCGCTGCGCCGCCATGGGGGATTCTGACACCCCCTACCGCCATCCTGTTCCTGGCAGTTCGCCCGCCAGGAACAGGATGGCGGTAGGGGGGTGTCGCGGGGCCCCTGGGGGCCCTGCAGTGCCCATGCCAATGGCATGGGCACTGCAGGGGCCCCCGTAAGAGGGCCCCGCTAGTATTTCACTGTCTGCATAGCAGACAGTGAAATACGCGACGGGTGCAACAGCACCCGTCGCACCTTCCCACTCCGCCGGCTCGATTACGAGCCGGCATCCTCGTGGGAAGGGAGTTTTTCCCTGGGCTGGCGGGCGGTCTTTTGGCGACCGCCCGCCAGCCCAGGGAAAAACCTAGAATACCCTCCGCGGTCTTTCGACCGCGGAGCGGTATTTCGGAGGGGGAAGTCTGGCGGGCGGCCTCCGCCGCCCGCCAGACTTAGAATGACCCCCTAAGACTCTTCAGACGTTTTGGAAAACCTCTGTTATTCCTATATCACTATCATTTGGTTTTGTGTATTATTTACGTGGCTTTAGCATTTTTAATATCAGGGCAATAAATGTTTAAACTTTACTAAATTGGTGTGGTGATTCATCACCACATAAGTCACGGTGAGTGTAAATTACCGACTACTTATTGCAATTTGTTGTTGTTTATGGCTATTGGTTCTTATTGTTGGATTTGATGATCTTATTATTCCTTCTGAGTCAAAAGATTTGAGTTGTTCTCTGAGGGTAGTAGATGTAACTGCCCTATTATGTGTCACCTATGCCTAATTTAGGAGGTCACACGCCCACACTGCCTATTGTCAACAAGACTGATACAATACGTCTGTGGTGCTCAATGTGATGGTACTGTTAATCACTTCAGTGGGGATGATCAAATATATCTAGTTCACTCAGTGTATCAGACTGCCTATTGTCAGCAGGACTGAAAAAATATGTCAGGAGAGCTCAGTGTACCAGGACTGCCTACTATCAGCAGGACAGATAACATATTTGAGCTATTAAATGCCTTGTTTACCTATTGTCTACAGGACTGATAAAATATATCTAGGACGCTCACTGTCCCAGGACTGCTCATTGTCCGCAGGACAGATACAATAGGTCTGGGTTGCTCAATGTCCCAGAACTTATCATAGTGTCAGCGGGGATGGTAAAAGATATCTAGGCTGCTCAAAGTACCATTACTGCTTATCGTCAAAGCACAACTGATAAAATGTAGCTAGGCTGCTCAATGTACCAGGATGGCCTATTGTGTCAGCAGGACTGATAAAATATGACTGGGCTGCTCAATGTACCAGGACTGCCTATTTTGTCAATAGTACTGACAAAATATGTCTAGAGTGTTCAGTGTATCAGGACTCCTCAATGTGTCAGCGGGGATGTTAACATATATCCAGGCCAACCAATGTACCAGGACTACCTATTGTGTAAGATATACTGATAAAATATCTCTGTGCCACGCAGTGTACCATAGCTGCCTGTTGTCACCGGGCAGATACAATGCGTCTGGGCTGTTCACTGTGTTTTTCTCTTTCATCATGTCACTGGGGGTGATAAAGTATACTTAGGCTGCTCAGTGTACCAGGACTTCTTACTGTCAACAGAACTGATCAAATATGTCTGGGCTCCTTAATGTACCAGGACTCCCTATTGTATCAGCAGGACTGATAAAATATGCCTTGGCTGCTCAATGTACAGGAATGTCTGTTGTGTCAAGCGGACTCACACAATATGTTGAGGCTGCTCAATGTGGCTATATTGCTCATGGTTTACGCCTGGATGATAAAATATCTCCATGGTGCTCAATATCCCAGAACTGTCTATTGTGTCAACAGGGCAGATAAAATATGTGTGGACTTCTCAATGTACTAGAACTGCCAATTTTGTCAGCAGTACTGACAAACTATGCCTGAGCTGTTCCGTGTAGCAGAACTGCTCATGGTGTCAGTGGGGATGTTAAAATATAAAACATTGGGACTGCTTATAATGTAAGAATGACTAACATAGTATGTATATATGAGCTGCTCAGTGGACCAGGGCTGACTACTGTCAGATGGATGGATGAAATATGCCTTGGCAGTTTGATGTACCAGGACTGCCTATTGTGTCAGAGGGGTTATATCTATGCTGCTCAAGGTACCAGGACTGCCTATTGTCAGCAGGACTGACAAAATATATCTAGGCTCCTCAATGTAACATAACTACTCATGGAATTAGCAGGGCTAATAAAGTATGGTTGGGCTCTTCAGTGTGCTAGTACTGCCTTTTGTCAGCAGGACTGATATAATAGGTCCCGCGTGCTCAATGTGGTGGTACTGCTCATGGTGTCAGCGTGGATGATAAAATATATCTTGGCTGATCAGTGTATCAGACTGCCTAGTGTCATCAAGACTTATAAACTATATCTGCCTGTTAAACGTACCAGGGCTCCTGGTTTTATGTGCCAGTGTCACCCACCTCAATGGGGCTGCTTGGTTTTTGCCAGAGCATGTAAACATTTAACTTGCATGCTTACAGGACTGGATTATCTAATATTGATCAGTGTTCTCAATGTTTCCTATTATATGTGTGAGTTGCTCATGGAAACCAGCTGTTTTCTTTGCGTTTTGGTACTTGTAGCATAAATTCATAACATGATAAACAAGAATACAAATACCAGATGGCAAGATAAAAGCTTGAGTCTAGATTAGCTACTCACACATGAAATTACAAGACCTGAGAGTTCTTGTTACATGTAAACCATTTTAGTCAGTTATGCTGCTTCTGGTAGGGAGTCACCAGTGGAAAATAAGGGACAAGTACAAAAAGACTAATCACAAAAAGTAGCTGCAAATTGTCTTTAATTTTGTGATGCAACCTATGTACTAATGGGTTTATCAAAAAATGTCCAGCCACAGGGGCTGCAGAAAGCCTGCCCAAAATATGTAATTGAATCATACAAAAGAGCTTCAGTTAATCTTGGTAACTGGTAATTATTCATTGTTAGAAACGGGGTCTTTGTTTGGCAGTCAGATCATCCCCCTGTCCAAGCAAGGACCCTTACTCTAGTCAGGACAAAGGAGAAACACCTGTGGTTAACTCCCACTCACTCACTTGGTAGCATGGTACGAGCAAGCAGGCTTAACTCAGAAGCAATGTGTAAAGTATGTGTACCAACAGGCAATATTTATATAAATCCAACAAGATCAAAACAACAAAAATCCAACATGCACAAGTCAAGATATGAATTTTCAAAAGAATAAGAGTACTCCATAGAAACTAATAGAAAGGTTGATTCTGCTCAAAGTACCTGGCTAGCATAAAAAATAAAGCCGAATGGGTGACCGTGCTTTTGAAAAGGCTGAGATTCTTTGATTCCTTCCTCGCAAGGGAGGCTATGCGTTGTTTCTTTTCCGGTTGGTGATGTGTTGTTTTTCTCCCTCGCAAGAGAGCGATGCGTCGATTTCCGGAAGGAGCACCTGGGATCCGCGCATGGTAAGGATGACTTTGACGCCCAGGGTTGATGCGTGAGAAATCTGGTTTCACGGTGTTAGAAAACCGCGCTGCATGGGGTTTACGTCATTATCAGCAGCCGCAAGCAGTTGTTGCGTGTCGTTTCTCCAGCCATGATGCATTGATCTCCGAGCTGCGATGCAGATGGAACATCGATTTTAGCCACAAAGCCGGCGGCGCAATGTTTATCAGCAGCATTGCAGAGGTGCATCGAAAATTTCCCTGCACATCGTTCTGTGCATGAATTTCAGCTCTTGTTCTGCCAACTTCACTATTCAAGGGCCCAGGGACTGGATAGGACACCACTTGGCAGGACAGGAGTCTCAGCAGAGAGTGCAGGTGCGGGCAGGGGAAGTCTTTGATGGCACTGAGACTTCAAAACAGGAGGCAAGCTCAGTTCAAGCCCTTGGAGATTCTTTCAAGCAGGAACGCACAACAAAGACAAGTCTTTGTCTCCTTTCACAGGCAGAAGCAGCAACTGCAGGATAGCCCAACAAAGCACAGTTACAGGCAGAGGCTGCACTTCTCCTCCGCTCTTCAGCTCTTCTCCTTGGCAGAGGTCCCTCTTGAATCCAGAAGTGATGTAAAAATCTGGGGTTTTGAGTCCAACACATACACCCTTTTCTGCCTTTGAAGTAGGCAAACTTCAAAGGAAATTCTCTGTTCTTTATCAGATCCTGCATTGCCCAGGCCAGGTCCCAGTCACACACCAGGGGTTGGAGACTGCATTGTCTGAGGGCAGGCACAGCCCTTTCAGGTGTAAGTGACCATCAGGATATTCAGGCTACACCCTAGCACCCTTTGTCTCACTGTCTAGAGAGGATTCACAAACAGCCCAACTGTCAAACTGACTTAGACAGGGAATCCACAAAAAGGCAGAGTCACAGAATAGTTAAGGCAAGAAAATGCCTTCTTTCTAAAAGTGGCATTTTCAAACTACCAATCTAAAAACCAACTTCACTAACAGATGTTTTTTTTTAATTGTGAGTTTAGAGAACACAAACTCCACATTCCTATCTGCTCTCAAAGGGAATCTGCACTTTAAAGATATCTAAAGACAGCCCCCATGCTAACCTATGAGAGAGACAAGCCTTGCAACAGTGAAAACTGAAGTTAGCAGTATTTCACTGTTAGGACATGTAAAACCACACAGGTACATGTCTTACCTTTAAAATACACTACACCCTGCCCATGGGGCTACCTATGGCCTACCTTAGGGGGTTCTCTTCATGTATAAAAAGGAAAGGTGTAGGCCTGGCAAGTGGGTACACTTGCCAAGTCGAAATGGCAGTTTAAAACTGCACACAAAGACATTGCAGTTTCAGGTCTGAGCCATGTTTATAGGTAACTAATATGGGTGGTACAACCAGTGCTGCAGGCCCACTAGTAGCAATTGATTTACAGGCCCAGGGCACCTCTAGTGTAATTTACTATGGAGTTATTAGTAAATAAAATATGCCAATCATGAAAAAGCCAATCACCAAGACAATTTTACACAGGAGCACTTTAGCACTGGTCAGCAGTGGTAAAGTGCCCAGAGTAGCAAAAACAGAGTCCAGCACACAGTCAAAACATGGAAAGCAGAAGCAAAAAAGACAGAGGAGTCCAGGCCAAGGATGCCAGGTCTAACAATCATGGCTGCATTCCCATCCATCGTTATTTTGCACATCACGTCACCTAAATTTGGACTCGGCCAAATGCAAATCAGAGTTGATCCTGTCCAATTGGAATAGACCAGCCTGAACTGCCAGGCCAGGTGCTCCCTGACCAGGACACAAGCAACCCAGGACAGGTTTTGCACTTATTAGGGCTCATCAGCCTGGTATAGCTTATTCCCAGTGGCATGGTGTGCAAAGGACCCACATCTGGGCATGCCCATCCTACTTACTGTGTCACACCGATGCATAAAAAGAAGTGATGGATTGAATACCTGAATTAATCTCAGCCACTGGCACTTACTCGGGCTGCATCCCAGTACATCGTTATTTTGCACAACATGCCACCTCAGTTAAGATCCAGACATATGCAAATTATTCTTGACCCTATTGCAATTGGAACAGTCCAGCCTGAACTACACGATGGACTAAAATGTGGCCCTGTGTAATAATAAAGCCACTGGCTGAGATTATTTCACAACTGCCCTACATGACATACTTCAGAATAATACATTTAATTAGGTCGATCGATATTTCTGGCAAACACAGGGATGGCGGCCCATAAGGAACAGGAAGGAACAGCCAGCCACTATCTCTGTGTCTTGGGAACCAAATCTTTTTAAGCAGCTTTGTTCCTTAAGGGCACTAGCACTGCTTTAAAAAAGAATTACAAAAATGTCCGTTGGGTAAATCATCACTGCCTGCTCCCCCAAGTGATAGTATAATGCCATTCAAAGACAGGATTGTGAAGCTGTTACCACCTGGCTTGAGCTGTAGAGGCAACTCATCAGTGGTACCATTGCTACACGCCATACCGGATTACAATAAGGATGGGGTACGCCTTTCATGCCACTTCCCAATTGATTTTGGATCACTAAAACCATTCTGAAAGACATAAATGCTTTTCCCGGCTCCCAAAATGTGTTTAATATGTACCAAAATGCATTTTCTGGTTGCAGTCTCTGTGATTTTGCAAACCTCCTGGTTTGCAATCACAATATTGCTTTATATACCTGGCCCCATATTTGTTATATTCACAAGGGTTGCTTGTTTTCTAGTGTCAACAAAGTGTGAAAACCGCTCATCCTAACCAGTGGTCGAAGTGGGCGGAATCGGAAGGGCACTGCATACCCTACTTTTCTGATTTTATTATTAACTTCTTGTAAAAAGATAACCGTCTGGGACGGTTAGTTCCTATATTTTAAATGCCTCTGCTGAAGCGTCATGCAATGAGTCTCCTGTGCTGTGAAACCATAGCTGACAGCTCAACAAGCCTTTCTGCCAGGGTGCCTGCTTCCCTAAAACAAATGCAAATGTGTGCAACGCGTTAATCAGCAAATGTAAAGGGTAATCTTCAAATGTAAGGGGCGCTTGGGAGCCGGTACTGGCTGTAATTGATCCAATCACTCAAAGATTTGTGGTGACATAGATTTATTTTTGAGTGGTAGTGCAAAGAATTAACAACTGAGCTGTGAAGTGCATGCTTTTTAATTGAAATTATATTTACATAAAGTGTATCACCCCTGACCAGGGGTTGAAGGTACAGCTATGTAAAAAAAAAAGGACATTACGTTCAGTCTGGGTATTTCCAAAATCTATATTTTTGTAAGCACCATTTTATCTCAAATCTTTTGTACATTTTGTAGCAGACTACATTATATTGTGTGTGTGTTGTAAATTTAAAAGAATGACTTACATATTCACACAGGCTCTGACCTGTAGAACTAAAAATACATGTCACTATACTCCACTGCACCAACCAAGATTTTGTCACGCTCTGGTTACACACAAATATCTGCAGCACATTAACTAATAGAGGTTTCACAATATACTACAGTGCAATTCCCAGTGAGGAACAACTTTTTTTAAATGTATTTTTAATTTAAGCTGTGTTCTATTTTATCTGTAGCTACTTGAGGATGAAAGACCAAAAATAAATACAGAATATTTTTTTTTTAGCCACACCATTGGCCCCGCACCCATGCTCACTGACTCCGCCCCTTTGCATGCAGCATCACAGGTCCCATACTTTTTTTAATGCACTTCGACCACTGATCTAAACACATAATATCCCTGTACCCCAAATCACAATCCCCTGTATAATAAAAGAGCACTGCCTCTGCCATTCCTCCTATTACAAAACTTGCCTTGCTATGTCTCCCCTGCCAAAAAACTGCCTCTTCATTTGTGGTGTACTGTTAATTGTTCGTGGGGGCGGTGCCCACTCCAGGCCCTGAAAGGCCGCTTGGTTACCTGCGCTGCTTCCATTATGCGAATATGCGTCCTCGCTTGTCACCTTGAAAGGTGCCAGGAGTGCACTGCAAGGGTGCAGCTGGGCCGGCGCGCAGAGAACAAGTGTGCCTTGTTTCTAAATAATTTCTCTTTTTGACGCTGGCAGGATGAAACCTGTTGCACGATGGATAACTTGAATAAAATACTTTAAAATCTCGTCAGTTAAAAAGAAGCATGCGATCGCTCCTACATGTACTTTCGAAACAACAAAATCAATAATTAACTTTCCCTGGAAACCACTGAGTTGGCAGGAGAAGCCAAGGTGCCCTTCGCCTGGGCACAGACTGGATGCAGTGGGTGCTTCTGCGCCCAAGACACAGCAGGTAAGAACAAACTGTTATTTTATAGAGAAATTTCGTGGTTTTTTTAAATGCTGGGAAAAATAGAGAACTCGCAGGATTGAACTGGAACACACATACGAACTTAAAATTTCATTTCAAACAAACAGTCTGGGAGATGGGTGAGATGCTTTATGCGTCATTTACCAGAGCTTTTAGGCGCTCCATACCTAGCTAATCATACCACCTCTGTCTACCCTCTACTGATGTTATTAAAGTTCTGTACAGTAGTATGCCGCCATTGGTTTGACTCCCCCTCTCCCGTCTCGAAGAAAATGTGCCATAACGGCCAGAGTTACCTACTTTGGAGCTGAGGCGCCAGCTTCGAGTCTCGGCGTTGGTTCAACATCCTGTGATCCTGGACAAATTGTTTAATCTACCTGGACCTAAAAATGTTAATGTGACCTGGTTTAATTTAACTGGTGCTCAAATAGATTCAGGTCAAGTTCACTCTATATAGGATTAAAAAAAAAACTTTACAGGAATCCTCACGTCTGTTTTCTACTCCAGTATGATCATTAGTATGGGCGGTCAGTTGATACAGGATTATAGGGCCGGCTCTAGGGCGGTGCGACCGGGCCACCGCATCGGATGCTGACTTGGGGCGGGGGTGCTGTATTTGCAAGTGTAGTATCATTTTAAAAGCACCTGCTGCCTGCCTTCCTTGCCACCAGCTATTTTCAGGAAACAACAAAAAAAAAGTCAAGATAACTTCCTTATTATTGTTCTTTCTGGAAACCGGAGTTCTGTCTAGTGGAAGATTTGACTATATGGTAAGGTAATGCAGAGGGTTATCATGTCCACTGCAAAGAACGGGTGCCATGCTGATCACAGCATGCATTTAATGAAAAAAGATAAGAGTGTTATTGCTTTTGTTAGAGAGACCTTTTTGTTACTTGCAGTTTATAAGTTAAAATCTATATATAGAACAGTGAGCTATTAACTGTCATCAAAGAGCTGCATGCAAACATCAAGGTTTAGATTAGAGTGTTATGATTTTTTCCCAAGTCTTTCATTATCCTAATGTTGAAAAAAGGGTTAATTTGGGTAGAAATCAATTATTAATATTAAAGAGAACCCTGAACCATGGTGTTATATTTTAAATTCTGGGTTTGTGCATCTCCAGAGCAAGCATTTTTAAAGTATACTGCCTACCAGTATGGATGACCTGTGACTCCTACACCTTGTAGTCCTCCGTCTTACGTTACATTTCTTACACACAGGGTTGATTGTCTCTGTACTATCACACCCTACCCTATACTGGTATGAGTGATGCTATAAAACGAATTAAATGCATCTGAGAGAGAGTGGTTATGGAGAATTGAGTAGCTCTGTTCAAGGGTGGTAGCGAGGGAATCCATGGTGCAGGTGGTCATTGGGGGGCGCCTACAATCCTTGACCCACTGGACACCACCAGCGCGAAAGCCGGCCCTGAGCTGATATTTAGTGTACGTGAACAGTTATACTACTGTTTGGTGTATGTCACAAGAGCCAGTAAATGTACCTGCCTTCTGGAGCATTGATAAATGGGTTGCCAGTTTAATTTATGTGTATTTGTATTGTATAATTGTATTTATATAGCATTAATTAGCCCTATAGGGGGCAATAAAGCGCTTGCCTACAGGAGTATCAGGCTATAGCGTGTAGTGTGGGTGGTTGGAAGTGTGTTGTCTTTGATTTGATCCAGTATGGAAAGGGTATCCATGTTGTGTGCTAGGACCACCAGGGTCTGGTTATTGTGAACTGGGACATAGTGCTTAGCAGTGTGATGGATGAAGAAGTGGGTGATGAGTGTGTAGTTTATGGTTTTCAGTAAGCTAGCAGTTTTGAACAGCTCTGCGGGCCCTTCTACATTATTTGTTAACTGATTACTGCATTAGAATGTCCATTCTGAGATATGTTTTTTTAAGTTAAAGGTCCTGAACAGGCATAGGTGAAAGGGAGAAATGGTGGAGAGATCTGCTGGGACAGACTTTGTTAATATCATCCAATATCTGATTGTCATTGTGAGATGCCAAGAAGGTGTCAAAATATAAAGCAAGTTGAAACCTGAAGGAGTGGACTAAATTGGAATCCTCCATTGGCCAGTGGCATGTGGCAGATCTCATCAGTTGTTCAATGCCTGTTCATTTGGTGGCGGATGGTTTAATTGCTGTGGAGAAGTACAGTACTGGGTAATGAATAGGACCCATAGCAGATTTGTACTATGCGAACTTAAGAGTGTCAAACAATAAAAGGGAATTATAATTCAGTGTATAAACAACAATTGATTGCCCAACTACTGTGTGTTAAATTACAATTAGTCTGTGTTAGACTTGGCATCCTTGGTGTGGTCTCCACTAACTTTTTGCCTCTGTTTCCCAGGTTGTTGATGTGTGCAGGATTCTGTTTTTACTGTTTTGTATACTTTGCGCACTTTACAACTGCTATCCAGTGCTAAAGTGCAAGTGCTCCTGTGTAAAATGTATGTTTAATTAGCATTCCATGACTGGCATATTTGATTTACTAGTAAGTCCCAAGTACAGTGTACTAGAGGTGCCCAGGACCTGTACACCAAATGCTACTAGTGGGTCTGCAACACTGGTTGTGTCACCCACATCAGTAGCCCTGTAATCATGTCTCAGTCCTGCCACTGCAGTGTCTGTGAGTGTAGATTGAAAATCCTTGTCCAATAGTTTATAAATTCAAACCAAGGAGAAACAAGGGGGCGTTGGGTTAACTAAACTGAGAGGAACAGAACTAGATCCTACTAATTGAACCGGAACCGGAAACGCATCACACAGTACGCAGCACGCCGGGAGAGTCAGAGAAGCCTAGCTGCGTGCAGCACTGTACTCGCTGGGGCTCCGGAGTCTTCCATGGACCTGGCAGAAAGCGACCCGACCGTCGCACTCCTCCCGCCGGAGCGTGCCACGCAGCAGCAGCGGGTCTGGAGCTTTCTGGCGCAAGCAGCGCATTCCACCTCCCAGAGCACCGGAGCGACTCCTTCCACGGCTCCTCCTGCGGATCCCTGCGGAAGCGGCCCGACCGGGTGCAGATTGTGGGCGGGCGAGGGGGGGCAAAAAGACTATTGCCACCAACAACTGGCTGGGAAGAACCAGCCTCCCCTCCCCGGCATTCCTGCCCCCGCCCCTGCTGGAAGCTTGGAGGACCGGATCTCAGCCTGCACACAGTACAGCGGTAAGCAGTGCCCCTTGCCCCCCTGACCCAGCAACATAAGTCAGTTCGGATAAAGCACACAGCATGGCAGAGGACCAGCGGCAGGGGCGTAGGCACATAAAGTGAGGGGCAGGTCCCCAAGACCACCAAACACACCAAGCGCATCATCCTCCACAGCGGCCCTCTCAGCCCTCGAGGGCAATGCCCAAAAGGAAATACAATACTCGTCGACAAGGGATGGGGGGACTGCTCGACCCCACAACCAAAACGCACGGGGCGCGCCGCTTACCTGACAACCGACAGTGTCTCGAAGAGGAGGAGCCTCTCCCGGACCAGGCATCCCCTTCAGGGGACATACCACAAACATCGCTGTACAAAGACCCATTTCGTACAGCAGACATGGCCAACCAGTACATCAACAAGCCAGAGTAATACAAACCCGCAGGAATTTGGCCACAAAATGCACAACATGACTACAACTGCGCAAATAGCCCGCAAACTCGAGTGGCCCCCGGTACAAAGCGGAGCGGTCTGAGCCAACCAACCCTCGAGAACTATCATCCTCACCTTGTGGCAAACCAAAAACGTTGCCAATAAACCAGGGCACGTCTAGTCTCACAGACCAGGAGCTAGGGGGACTGTCCAAGCAGTTCCTCAACAACTTAGAGGAGCAGATTAACAGAACACTCTCTCTTACCACAACAGTAACAGCAACAACAGCAAAGAAACACTCTGACAAGGACGAGGCTGGAGGCAGTCCATTGGTCAGAGCAACTCCTGAATGTTCCACAAATGCACAAGAGCTGGCGGCCATCAGAGCCTCCAAGGACATTATGACCAGGGCACTTCTATGTCAGTCAAACAAGATGGAGTTACAACTGGACTTATTTCAGTCTCTGGCACATATTTGCTAGAAATTAGAACAAAGGTAACAAATATGGAGAATCTCCTCACTACTACAATGAAGGAAGCTCAATGCTCTTGCTCTCTGATCCTTGAAAAGGTATGCGTCCTACCAATCATTCTGCGTGAACTTGTTGAAGCAGTCAAGGACACCGAAGCACTGATAAAGCTATAACAACCATCTTGCCTCCCCAAAAGTGTCAATTCATCCAAACAGCCCTCACTCATGCCCAAAATACCATCATAGCCAGAGCGAACTCAAGCAGCTCAACGAGTTTAGCTCCTGAGGCTGAAGCCCCTCCCCCTGGCCATTGTTCCTAGCCCTGGCAGAGACACAAGGTCCCACGTATGCGCAAAATTGGAAACTAATACCGAAGACATGATGACAATTCTCGGTGAAACTACAATATCACGCACTTTCCCAGTTAAGCCCACCCAAGAGCCACCCACAGCCCTTATAAGGAGAGCAAGAAAGAAACAGAAAAAACAAGCCAGGAAACATAGGTGCCAAGCTAGAGCAGTCAAAGGGCACAAAATAAATAACATCTCAGAAGCATCGGAAGTCAGTGGCACTGTGAAGTACTTCCCAATGTTTCAGGCACGCACTCTACTAACAGGCCAGCAACACGAACTTACGGTGGAACAGACAATAGCTCCTCAATGTAGGGAGGGGAAAGCCTCAGCTTGGGCACCAACATCGACACTTGCCTCACCGCAGCCATCGCCCCGGGCTCAATCACAAGATCAAACTGTAGCACCAACAATGCTGACCCCTAGGGACCACGATGCAGGAGAACCCATCGGGCTGTGCATGACTGCAGCTAGTAGGAAAAACGGCCCAATCACTTCACCAATTAGCCCAGGGGCTCAGTACCCCGCCAAGGACCTTTAGTATTCAACATGCAAGGCCCTCCCAGCGAACATTACCGGTAAGGACTACAACAGATTGCACCCGCACGGAAGGGGCAAGGGAATACGCCACACCACACAGAACAGCTACCAAGATCGGCAAATGGCCCCAAGAAGGGCACCACCATTCCAGCTCAAAGAGTCAGCTTATACAACTGCCTTTGTGGATGACAGAGAATAGGCCCTCTGTTCAGTGGTAAATGCGACTCATCACGTCTCCACTGGCAGAGAACCCATTCACTGGGCTAGTTCGGAAGAACCGCCAGTGGGAGAAGCCACACCAGACCCAGTAGAGCAGGATTCTCTGGACCTGATGTTCATCCCTCACTATACCTCAAAAGGTCACATGGATATTCTAAATAGAAGGAACTTCTTGCGTCTATTTACTCAAATTCCTTCTCTTAGGCACATCACCTCGGAAGACATGGAATGGGTAAGGTTTGAGCCCCCTGCACGGAATGCAACAAACGAGATCACAAAAACATCCTGGAAAACTGTAGCGCAGAGGGCTGCATTCTGGGATGCAAGGGAGTTGTTCCAGACTGGGGCATCAAACTAAAGATCCCTCCGCTCGATAAATATCCGTTCATCCTCTTAAACACTGCTTCTCTCAAAAGCGAAAATCTGTTCTAAGAGGCTTAGGTGGGGGGCAGAATCATGGTATCTATGCAACTGTGGCCCGCAGACCATAACCATAGTCTGCGCACAAAATAGAAGAGAGGTTCATACAGTCACACAAGCACACCCACAAAGCAAGCGGAAGGCTCAGGAAGATCCAAGGTATCAGCCCTAGCACCAAGGGGACCATAGAGCACCACCTTTCACGACCACGGAAAACTCTGTCATTTTTGTCATGGAATATGGCAGGCCTCAGGAGTATCAGCAGATCCGGTGAGGCAATGTCCTATCTAAATGCCAATGACATTATTTGCATGCAAGTAACCTGGGAATGTGCCCCTTCATTACTGCCAGGCTATTATGAAATCTTCCAGACAGCCACGCGTCCCAGCATTTTTGGCCAGGTGGATTATCCATCTTCATTAAACATTCGGTTCATCTGGTAACCACTGAGCTTACCATTAATATTAAAATGGCCCAAGTAATTACAATTAGCGGTGTAAAAATTGACCAAAAAAATGTGGATCTCATACTAATCAACTGCTACATAAATGCCCCAAGGAAATCCAAAGTAGTAACAATCCTCGAACTCCTGAAAAACCTGGAAACAGTCATCTCCAGCCATCCCGGCCACAAAATAATGATGGGTGATTTCAATGTACACGGGCTTGATGTAAATAAAGAGGACTTCCCCTCGGACAGAGACTGTCAGCTATTCCAAAACTTCTTTACAACTTTTAGTTTATCGTCAGTCTGACAGCAACTATGGGACAATCAGAATGGGAGCCTCCTTCCTCCGTCATTTAAGGGAGGCTCAACCATTGATTACATGTACCTATCGGAAAAGCTTAAGCAGAGTCTTAGCCACTTTGAAATCACAGAGAGGGTGGAAAGTGACCACAATCCCCTGAAATGCATAATCGAACTACAAGTTCAAGCAGCCAAGCAGCAGGTAGTCTTAGGGGCTTCAACAGGCACAGAGCAAGTACACCTGGTGAGAAGAATCAAATGGCGACCAGAAGATTCTTCTAAAATAATCCTATGGCTAATAGCCATGCCCCGGGTACCAAACGCGATCCTAGAATGGTGGACGAAGTCAGTGGGTGGATCTACACACGCTGTTGCTGGGTAACTCTCAGCATGCACAAGTAACTCACTCGGTCCACAGAAGCATAACAACACACTTGGACAAAAACGTGCTCAAAACAAGGCAGGCACTCCGCAGAGCCCAACGTAGACATAAGCAAAACCCCACACCGGACACAGCGGCGCATGTATCAAACAGCAGAAGATCCCTTAAGAAACTGATATGGGAGCTCAAGGGGGAACGAGATAGGAAGGAATGGGCCATCTTATTCCAGCTCCTAAAAGACCCAAATCATGCCCGCTTCTGAGACTATGTAAATAAGCTAAAGAATGGCCATAAGTCAAGAAAGAACGGTGTACCAGAGTCTGCATGGGTCTCGCATGTAATAACTTTGTATACAATCAACGACCCAGCATCAAGTTTTGCCAGCAACAGCCGGGATAGTATTCAGCGCTCTTTGACCCCTCAAAGAGATGATCTCTCTTCCACGGTTTTGACGACCTTTTCGATGAGTATGACAGAGAACGTCATAAAAAGGACAAGAAAGGACGGAGCACCAGGACCCAACGGTCTACCAGCTACACTGTTCAAATGCACCCCATAAAACTGGGCAGAGAAGCTGATACACCTTTTTAATGACACGTACCACCTGACCACAGTTCCAGAGTCCTGGAGTGGTTCCATACTGTGCCCAATTTACAAAAAGGGGGTCCGCTCACTAGCTGCAAACTATCGATTAATCGCCCTCCTGGATGTGGAGGCAAAAATGTATGCCCGACTGCTGTAGGATCAACTGGAAGCCTGGGTAGAAGAGTGCCAGATCCAGCCATTCTTTCAATCTGGCTTCAGAGCGGGGGCCTCAACAGTGAATAATATTGTGGCACTAGCATACTTGCAGCACCAGGCAGTTAACTTCAGTCGTCTACCACTATTTTACTGTTTTGTTGACTATAGCACGGCCTTCGACAGGGTTGAACGTGAAACCCTGTGGAAGAAGCTGTCATTATGGGGCATTCCTACACGCCTCTTAAAAGCCATCATTTCACTCCACTCCAGTACCTGGGACCAGGTCTGCACCGGGCCTGGGTCACTATCACGAAAAATTGAAACAAATAGAGGCCTAAAGCAGGGATGTGTTTTTGCCCCGCTACTGGTAAACTTGTACACTGCAGATTTGGAGAAATATTTGAAAGCTAGTAGTTTGGTTTCACCGAAGTTGGGCCCCACAAGACTCCAAATCATTCAGTAAGCGGATGATATCGTGATAATGGACTGTACGAAAACTGGGCTACAGAGAGCTTTAAATGCCCTGAATATTTTTAACAAGGCCAATCAGTTACAGGTAAATCAAGGAAAGATGAAACTCCTCATATTCAGAAGGTTCAAGAACAAAAAAATCACAACCTGGCAATTTAGAACTCAGATCATCCGCACAGCCAGGAGATACAACTACTTGGGGGTGTGGTTCACAGGAAACAACATGGTAGGGGCACAGAAAAACACAATTAGACAGGCTGCTGTCATTGCATACAAGCTTGCCAAATTGAACAATCAACTCAGAAGCGCCTCAGCTGCACCAGTATTGAGAGTAACAAAGGCATCATTACTCCCTGCTCTGCAATATGGTTACCTGGCATTTCCAGGGTCCTTGGAATCCATGATAGAACAGGGCCAATGCAGAGCATATTTAAAAATTCTACAACAACCAAAGTATACACGCCGTCCCAGGCTCACATTGGAAATATGCCTAAAGTCACAACAGATAGATTGCCAAGCTCCAATCCTGAAATATCACATCAGTTTTAGGAAGGCCAACTCACTTACGTTAAAACAGCACCTGAGAACGATATTCGAGACCCCTGGCAATCCGTGGCACACACAATTAAGTAAGGCACAAAAGACTTTCGAAATGGGCGATTCCATCCAGCTATCAGACACAGTGACCTACAGTGTTTGTAAAACATTGATTAACAAAAAAACAAAGGAACTCTCATGTGAGTCCGATTTATCGCTAACCAAATCACCCACAGCAGTCCTTCTTGGTCCACACATAGGCAAACAAGTGCCTGTGGGCTCTGCTCATACCACCAAGAATCCTGGCTACACCTTCTGTGCTGCTGTCACAAACTAGCAGCTGAAAGAAGACAACTAATAATTCCACTGGTGCTGGCTCAGGGAGCACAGTCCTGTATGGAGGTATCTAACCTTTGCTTCTCACACTCCGTGTCCTGGGCTCTGGCAAGATGTGCAAAGTATGTGACAGCTCTCACAAGGCTGCTAGCCCAGGCAGCCGAATAGACAGCAGAGCATAGGAGGGCTCTTATCGCGTGTAAGCATCCCCTTGTTGCAAATGAGACTATTTTTACTGTTTTAATCTTATTTGCTTTAAAATGAATTTGAATCACATGAGTTTTTCTTACCTGTATTTGTAATGGTTTTAATTAACTGATCAATAAATTGACAATGACACTGGTTGTGTGACCCACATAAGTAGCCCTGTACACATGGCTCAGACCTGCCACTGCAGTGTCTGTGTGTGCAGTTTTAAACTGCCAATTCGACCTGGCATGTGTACCCACAGGCCAAAACCTTCCCTTTTTATACATGTAAGGCACCCGTAAGGTAGGCCCAAGGTAGCCCCATGGGCAGGCTGCAGTGTATGTTAAAGATGGGACATGTACTGATGTGTTTTACATGTCCTAATAGTGAAATACTGCCAAATTTGTTTTTCACTGTGCAAGGCCTTTCTCTCTCATTGGTTCACATGGGGGCTGCCTTTAAATGTTATCAAAGTTCAGCTTCCAGTGGAGAGCAGATGAAAATATGGAGTTTGGGGTCTCTGAATATAAAACAGATAGGATCCAAATTGTGTTGCTCAGTCCAGGATTTCACCAAAGCGAATTCATAAGTGAATTGCAATAGATAAAAAGCATTGGCAAAGCCAAGAGGTTTCGCCTATGTGAAATCTGTTGGCTTTGGCAATGTTCTTTTGCATATTACACAGCAGCACCGGCTGCTGTGGAGCACGACTTAAAATAATAAAAAAGCACTATGAGGTGGTCAGCATTGACTGTGTAATTGTTAAGCCATATTGCACAGCAGAATGCGCTGCAGTGCAGCATGTCTAAAAACAGCACTGAGGGTCAGCCAACATGAAGGAGGATGATGGGAAACAGAACAGAGAGCTGGAGATGGGGCAACAAAACAGTCCATTGGAGATAGCAAGAAAATAGAGAGCACTGCAGTTGTATAAGCCATTGGCACTCAAGAGCAGAATGATAGGCCAGAGGTGCCCAAAAACATCCCAGTACCCTCAGTGTTTGTGGAGGTAGGTCTCTATATGAGAATGAAGAAATGATGGGCAAAGACAATGGTACTGCCAGTCTTTCCAAGAGGACCCATCTGTGCTCATTTGGCCTTGAGTCTACAGACCTACCCTGAGTAGACTAGTAAATGTGTGGGTGAAAGGGTAGATCAGATAAAATGTAGGAAAAAAGTGAGTAAGTTAGACGCAAGGATAACAAGCATTTTTAATGCAGTGGATCCTGCATTTACTCGAGTTAAAGCTATTAGCGTTGTAAACTCCTAACCAGACTTTTCTTGCCACATAAACTGAAAGAACGAGTTACTTACCTTCGGTAACGATTTTTCTGGTGGATACATTAGCTACCTGTGGATTCCTCACCTAATGAATACTCCCATGGCGCCAGCATTCGACGGAAATCTTCTTACTAGTCTCTGCACGTCGACGAGGACGTCACTCTAGCCCACGCGACGCCGTCTGACGTCATACAGGCAATAAGAGGTCCTCGCTGACGTGCCGATGACAGTACCAACATTTTTTACGTGCATGAGAATAATAATAACCCAATGTAATGAAAGAGCAAAGCAACATCTCTTAATATTGTAAATCACACAACATTGCAATAAAATAGCTGTAGATTTAATATAACCTTCTTTTTTTTTTTTTTTTTTTTTTTAAACAAATAAATATATTTATACATACGAATCATGTATATACACAATATATATAGATTTATATATAAATATACACATATATATATATATCATATATGCAAAATGTATTGCAACTTTGAAGACCAAAAGGAGCACACTCAAGGATTGCTTGGAGAGACCAAAAAGGCAACGGGGAGGCGGGTGGGACCGTGAGGAATCCACAGGTAGCTAATGTATCCACCAGAAAAATCGTTACCGAAGGTAAGTAACTCGTTCTTCTGATGGATACAACTACCTGTGGATTCCTCACCTAATGAATAGAGTCCCAAAGCAGTACCACGCCCGGCGGTGGGTGCCTAAATGGTCAAACCAAGAAATCCTGCAGCACTGACCGTGCAAAATGACCGTCCCTTCTGACCTCAGAGTCCAAACAGTAATGTTTCACAAAAGTGTGAAGGGACGACCAAGTTGCGGCCTTGCAGATGTCGACCACAGGAACACCCCTGGCCAAGGCCGAAGAGGCCGACTTAGCTCTGGTGGAGTGAGCTCTAATGCCCTCAGGCGGATCCTTCTTTGCCAAAGAGTAACAGATTTGAATGCAAAGAACAACCCACCTGGAGAGTGTTCTCTTGTGGACTGCCTTTCCTCTCCTATTGCCCACGTATCCGACAAACAGCTGATCCTCCAGCCTGATATCCTTCATTCTGTCGATATAGAAGCTCAATGCCCTTTTTGGGTCTAGGCGATGTAGTCTTTCTTCCTCCTTTGAAGGATGAGGCGGAGGATAAAACGTGGACAAAGTGATTGTCTGAGCCAAATGGAAGGGTGAAACAACCTTCGGAAGGAAAGCAGCCTTGGTCCTCAACACCACCTTATCCCCATAAAACGTTATATAAGGGGGTTTAACCGATAAGGCCTGCAACTCACTCACTCTCCTTGCAGATGTTATAGCTACCAGGAATACTGTTTTAATAACCAAATACCTTAAGGGGCAAGAATGCATAGGCTCAAAAGGGGACCCCATAAGGAAAGTCAGGACCAAGGACAAATCCCATTGAGGCATAACGAATGGTTTTGGAGGATATTGATTCAGAAGACCTTTCAAGAATCTGAGAACAATAGGGGATTTAAATAACGATGGTTGGTCTGGAAGACAAATGAAGGCTGACAAGGCCGACAAATAACCCTTAATGGTAGCCACGGCACAACCTTTCTGCGCTAGAGACAGTGCAAAAGACAAAACATGTGACAGATGAGCATGTAAGGGATCAATCTGTCTCTCTCCACACCACATAACAAATTTAGACCACCTATTAGCGTAGATAGATTTAGTGGAGTGTCGCCTGGCCGCTAAGATAACATCCACTACATCAGGCGGGAGAGAGAAGGAACTCAGGTTGCCCCGTTCAATCTCCAAGCATGTAGGTGCAGACTCTGGAGGTTGGGGTGTAAAACCTGCCCCTGCGACTGCGAGAGGAGGACTGCCCTGAGAGGGAGACGGAGCGGAGGGCACAGTGAGAGTTGGAGAAGGTCGGAGTACCATACCCTCCTTGGCCAATCCGGAGCTATTAAGATGACTTGGGCACGGTCTTGGCGAATTTGCCTCAACACTCGAGGAATCAAGGGTATGGGGGGAAACGCGTAAAGCAACTGGTCGCACCAGGTTATCTGAAACGCGTCCCCCAACGCTCCCTGCATCGGATACTGGAGGCTGCAGAATAACGGGCAATGCGCGTTCTCTAGAGTGGCAAACAGATCTATCCGAGGAAACCCCCATATCTGGAAGACTAGACAGACCTGATCTGGATGGAGACGCCACTCGTGGTCTGCCGAGAATTGGCGACTGAGACTGTCCGCACGTACATTCAAGACCCCGGCCAGATGATTTGCCACCAAGCAAATCTGATGGTCCTTTGCCCAGGACCATAGCCGAAGAGCTTCTCTGCAGAGAAGGTACGACCCTACTCCTCCCTGTTTGTTTATGTACCACATCGTGGTAGTATTGTCCGTCAGGACCTGTACCGACTGACCACGAAGGGATGGGAGGAAGGCCTTGAGAGCCAGACGTACAGCCCGTAACTCCAACAGATTGATATGAAACACCTGTTCCTCTGGAGACCAAAGCCCTTTGATCTCCAGATCCCCCAGATGAGCTCCCCATCCTAGGGTGGAAGCATCCGTTATGACCGTGGCCACTGGTGGCGACTGCGCGAACGGCTTTCCCTGTGAAAGATTGTTGCCCGCAATCCACCACTTCAATTCCACAGCAGCATCTCTGGAGATCTTGACAGTACCTTCTAAATCTCCCTTGTGTTGAGACCACTGCCTTCGGAGGCACCACTGAAGAGCCCTCATGTGCCAGCGAGCATGCGTGACCAACAGAATGCAGGAGGCGAACAGACCGAGCAGACGAAGGACCTTGAGGACTGGAACTACCGCTCCATTTCGAAACATTGGAACCAATTCCTGAATATCTTGAATCCGCTGAGGCGGAGGAAAGGCTCGACTCAATGTTGTATCCAGTACTGCCCCTATGAACAGGAGGCGCTGAGAGGGCTCCAGGTGAGATTTGGGCACGTTCACCGAAAAGCCCAGGTCGAACAACAACTGGGTTGTTGACTGCAGATGATGCGACACAAGCTCCGGGGACTTGGCTTTGATCAACCAGTCGTCCAAGTAAGGGAATACTGCTATCCCCTTCCTTCTGAGCTCCGCCGCAACAACTGACATCACCTTTGTGAAGACTCGAGGTGCCGAAGTAAGACCAAACGGGAGGATCGCAAACTGATAGTGCTGCGACCCTACCACAAACCGGAGATACTTCCTGTGCGACTTGAGTATCGGGATATGAAAGTAAGCATCCTGCAAGTCGACAGACACCATCCAATCTTCCTTGTTCAACGCCAAAAGCACCTGTGCTAGGGTCAGCATCTTGAACTTTTCCTGTTTGAGGAACCAATTCAAGATCCTCAGATCCAGGATTGGTCTCAACTGACCATCCTTTTTGGGAATCAGGAAGTATCTTGAGTAACAACCTCGACCCTTTTCCTGCTCTGGGACCAACTCTACTGCGCCCTTTGAAAGGAGGACTTGAACCTCCTGTTCTAGCAACAGGAGGTGTTCTTCTGAACAATAAGATGGGCGGGGCGGGATGAGGGGCGGGAACTCCCGAAAGGGAAGGGCGTAGCCTTTCCCCACAATGCCGAGAACCCAAGTGTCCGTTGTGATAGACTTCCACTTGTGGAGAAAATGCCGTAATCTTCCCCCTACAGGAGAGGAGTGAGTGGGAAACGGTGGAAGCCTAAGGCTGCTTCCCCTGCTGCACCCCTCCAGAGGACGAGGAAGAGGCAGAGTGCTGTTGAGAGGCTCCTCTGGTACGGGCCCCACCCCTCCCCCTCCCTCTAAATGACCTATAGGGAAGGGAAGAGGCGGGTTGCTGGAACCTCCCCCGAAAGGAAGAGGAAGAAGAACCACGCCCAAATCCCCGAAACCTCCTGAAAAATCTAGAAGAGGCAGAGGAAGAAGGAGCTTGCAGTCCTAACGATTTGGCTGTGGCTCTGCTCTCCTTAAATCGTTCCAAGGCCGAATCTGCCTTGGCTCCAAACAGTCTGTCCCCATCAAACGGGAGGTCCAGCAGGGTCGACTGCACATCCGCAGAAAACCCTGAGTTTCGGAGCCAGGCCTGTCTTCTTGCCACCACAGCCGTGCCCATCGCCCTGGCCACCGAGTCGGTCGTATCCAGCCCAGACTGGATAATCTGGGTCGCGGCAGCCTGGGCGTCCGAGACCACATCCAAGAGACCCTGGGGGAGCTCCGTAAATGAAGACGAAATATCATCCATCAGAGCATGGATGTACCTCCCCAGAATGCACGTTGCGTTGGTGGCCTTCAACGCCAAACTGCATGACGAAAATATTTTCTTGGACTGCGCATCCAGTTTCTTGGAGTCTCTGTCTCCAGGCACCGACGGGAAGGAACCAGGCGCTGACTTTGAGGAACAGGAGGCTTGCACCACCAAGCTCTCCGGCGTAGGGTGTCTAGAGAGAAAGCCAGGGTCAGATGGTGCAGCTCGATACCTCCTGGCCACAGCCCTATGAACGGCCGAGGAAGACACCGGCTTCTTCCACACCTCCAACACCGGATCCAGCAAAGCCTCATTAAATGGCAAGAGAGGCTCAGCTGCAGCAGAGGCCGGATGCAATACCTCTGTCAGCAAATTCTGCT
Organism: Pleurodeles waltl; assembly: GCF_031143425.1. NCBI lineage: Eukaryota > Metazoa > Chordata > Amphibia > Caudata > Salamandridae > Pleurodeles > Pleurodeles waltl. The sequence goes on along the minus strand of NC_090445.1, from coordinate 1,677,794,150 downwards.
TCGCCTCTGCCACCGGCAAAGGAAGGTCCAAAAAGCTCGCTGCCTTCCTCACCACAGCATGAAAGGAAGCAGCCTCCTCCGTATATTCCCCTGGAGATGAAAGGTCCCACTCAGGGGAAGTGTCCAGCCCACTGGCTGTATCCAGACCATGTAGTCCGTCTCCAGAGTCCTCAATCTCTCCCTCCTCTAAGACTCGCTGGTACTCCTGCTCTTCTAAAAGACGGAGAGCACGCCTCCTCGAATGAAGTCTCTCCTCGATACGCGGAGTCGACATGGCCTCCGCCGACGTCGAAGAACGGCGCCGATCTCCAGAAGCATCTGACGCCGCGTCCGGCGCCACAGGCAGCTTCGGCGCCGAGGTAGGAGCCGGAGGACGAGGTCTTGGAGCCGATGGACCAACCGGAGTCACAGGGCAAAATCCTGACTTCGACGGAAGGGCAACCTCCGGGGCCGAAACATCCGAAGCCACCGGAGCGGCCACCGACGCCGGCACCGGCACCGAGCCCACATTCCCAAAAGGGAGAAAGGGTATAAAGGGTGCCGGCCGAAGAGGCGCAGGATCACCCAACGAAAAGGCCAAGGGCCCCGAAGGACCAGCCGGAGCAGCTCCTGGAGCCATCTGCTGAAAGATGGTATACATCGCATTAAGAAACGCGGTACTTTCGGCTCCAGGAGTGGGAAAAGCCGGATACTGGGGTGCCTGGATCGAAGGCGACCCCGACGCCGGCCTCGACGTCTGCGACGCCGGAGAAAACACAAGAGGCTGCACCACCTCAATCACCGACGCCTGACCAGGCGAAGTCGGTGACGCCGGAGAGGGCAACGGCGTCGATGGATGCGGCGTGACCGTGGGGCTGACCTCCCAAGTCCTCCGACGCCGAGCCGTAGGTGACCTCGAACGAGACTCCTTGCTGGAATGACGTCGTGAGTCTCTACGGCGCCGGGAGTCTCGATGACGCCGGTGAGACCTTGGCGAAGAAGACTTCTTATGATGTTTTTCCTTCTTCTTTGACTTTGCCATGAATAACTTGGCCTCACGCTCTTTGAGGGCCTTCGGATTCATGTGTTGACATGAATCGCAAGTCGAGACGTCGTGGTCGGAGCTCAAACACCATAGACAGTCGGAGTGAGGATCTGTAACTGACATCTTGCCCCCACACTCTCGACAGGGCTTGAAACCCGACTTCCTCTGAGACATTATTACCGCAGAGAAGACTACGCAGCAGACAATACACTGTAACCACGAAGGTAACAGTAGCTCCCTCGAAGATAACCGTTTCGAATGCACGGAAAAAAGGGAACTGACATCGGCACGTCAGCGAGGACCTCTTATTGCCTGTATGACGTCAGACGGCGTCGCGTGGGCTAGAGTGACGTCCTCGTCGACGTGCAGAGACTAGTAAGAAGATTTCCGTCGAATGCTGGCGCCATGGGAGTATTCATTAGGTGAGGAATCCACAGGTAGTTGTATCCATCAGAAAGTAAAACGGTTTCACATAAGCGAGCCGATGACCGCCAGGAGCGCAAAGCAAACACACAAAAGGAAACAGAAGTTTGCTCGCAGTAAAATGTATCAGCAAAAGTGCAATTATCCATATAACAGGCAAAAGTGCAAATATCGATGTAACAGGATCGATGTCATGCAAAGCACTCTACTACTGCCCAGCGAGATCGTGCTGCCTACGAAATAAAGAGAAAAAATAGTGCAGAAACCATACGGAAAACATGGATCCTCATATGTTTTCAGTAGTTGGCTGGTGCACTTGAGGCGGGCTAAACACCGGAAAAAGCATGACATATGCCTGTCTTTTACTAATTAAATCAAGTTAATTTTAAAAGGCAAGCCCACGAACTAACCAAACTGAAGGGCGTGACATGGATGTGGTTAAAAGCCCACAGAGAGATTACAACAGGGACAGAGCGCATTGTGCTCAACCCTAAAAAATAGGATGGAAAGATTCTCTTACTGAAAGTGTTACTTTAAATGGCTAAATAATAAAAAGTGTGCAGAAAAAGATCAGTTTCAGAAGATGCCTATATATACCAAGTATCCATTGAAGGGAACCACCGTTGCTTTACAAATCTGTGTGCCCTTCAAGGAAAGGAGCTGGTTTGATTGCCCATGCCATTAATAGAGTGGCAGAAGGTCAAGCTTCCTCCTAGCAGTAGATAGTCCCAAATACATTTTAATTTGCATTTTAGCATTGCTCCTTCCAAGGTTTTGAAAAAAGATGCAAGTGAATTCTCCCACCCAAAGCTCCCAGTGAAAAGAAGGTCTCCTTAGCCGTTTCTCCGCTCAGTTTCCACGTCACACTCTAGGACTTCTCTTTTTGAACGCACAACCAACTATAATAAGGTTTCATGTTTGTTCCTCTGCTTCTTGTTCAGAAAGGCTTGAAAAAAGAGCGGCTGGTGTGTGCTTTATCGGGCAATAAACGACTCATGGGCGGTGTAAACTGAGATGTGGGTCCAGTTTCACTCTTGCTCGGCATTTCACACACAATCATTTGTCTCAATAACCGGAAGTGTGTAAGTAATTCTTAGTTGTGTGCGGTGTGAAGGGAGATGTGCGCTCACACAGAGGATATACAAAGGCTAGAGCTGAATGCTTTGGAACCGGGAAGCAGGTGTGAATCCGGCCTCGCAACAACAACATGTGATTCTAAACTAATCACATAGGGGGTCATTCCGACTCCCGCCGGCCGCGGTAACCGCAGGGCCGGCGGGAGCCGCCGAATGTCCGCACCGCGGTCAAATGACCGCGGTGCACATTCTGGCTTTCCCGCTGGGCCGGCGGGTGACCACCAGGAGGCCGCCCGCCGGCCCAGCGGGAAAGCGCCTTCAACGATGAAGCCGGCTCCGAATTGAGCCGGCGGAGTTGAAGGCGTGCGACGGGTGCAGTGGCACCCGTCGCGATTTTCAGTGTCTGCAATGCAGACACTGAAAATCTGTGTGGGGCCCTGTTAGGGGGCCCCTGCAGTGCCCATGCCAGTGGCATGGGCACTGCAGGGGCCCCCAGGGGCCCCACGACACCCGTTACCGCCAGCCTCTTCCTGGCGGTTTAAACTGCCAGGAACAGGCTGGCGGTAAAGGGGTCGGAATCCCAAGCAGCGCCACCATGGAGGATTCCCTGGGGCTGCGGGAAACCGGCGGGAAACCGCCGGTTCCCGTTTTCTGACCGTGGCGGTAACGCCGTGGTCAGAATAGCCCCCGAAGCACCGCCAGCCTGTTGGCGGTGCTTCCTCCGACACCGGCCCTGGCGGTCATGGACCGCCAGGGTCGGAATGAGGGCCATAATCTCTATGCCTTAAAAATGTGCACCTCTGGCTTTCATGGAAAAGATATAGCTGTCGTCTAATGTGCGCAAGTTTGCGCTATATAAAGAGTGCAAAGCTCAAAACACCATAACAAAAATATCATTTGGGACGGATTGGAGGGTAAAGGGAAAGAGGGAGTCTGGAGTAAAGATGGAGAGGACAAGTGACCTAGTAACCGTGCCATGGGCCCTGGAGTAAGAAAGGAAAATGGTTGACCTCATGTTCGGTAGGAAAATACAACAGTAATTAGAGTTGAGTGAGGTCCATACGGCCACTGCACCTCTTGCTCCTTTGATAACTAGGTCTCAGGAGATGGGTCAGAAAAAAGAGAAACAAAAGGAATATAACAGACAAAAGGAAGAAAGATTAAGGGGTCACAAATAAATAAAAGAAAGAAGGGAAAGAAAGAACGAGGAAATTAAAACTCAACTAAGAGAAGAAATAGAGCAAACAGAAGTAAAAAAGGGAAGGAAGTTAACGAACAATACATAATGAGGATAAAATAATGAAAGAAGTTTGAAAAGAAAGAGAAAAATGAACAGTAGAGAAAAAAAGAAAGATGGTGAGATAAACCAGCAGCAAAAGAACCAAGGCATATACGTACTGACACATAGGTTGGGAAAACCACTTTGACACTTCGAGTTCCAACAAGTAACTTGTGGCTTCCACAAACATAGGGGAAAAAAAGGGATTTATGGTAAAACGTAAATTGAAGGATAAGAAAAACACCAGAGAAAGGAAAGAACAAAGAACAAAAAAAAAAGTGAAAGGACAAATACCGAGCCAAAAGAAAGAGCAAATAAAAAAGGCAAAGAAAGAATGACGGGAAGAGAAAAAATAGTGAAAGCATGAACGCCTGATGAAGACAAAAAGAGAGGAACGAAGCAAGGAAAGATATAACCAAGTTTTTGCGAGTTTAAAAGAGGAGGTATCAAGAGGAAGAGGGAAATAAAAAAGGGGAGAGGAGTAGAAATAAACAGCTGAAAGAAAGAGTGAAACTATTAACGTCTGGATTTCAAGAGCTGGAAAGAGAAAAGTGGGGAGAAAGAAAACATTGAGAGTAAACAGAGTAAAGGAAAGAATGGAGTGAGATAGGTGAAACACACTCTCCCAAATAAAGATGGCAGATAGGAATAGATTTAATTGCCCCCCCCACGCCTTCAAACAGAAGTCAGAGTGTGGAACAGCAGGGGTGCACTGCAGAACAGCTGGAGGTGCAGTAGTAGAGTTCTATGTGAACCCCAATGCAACAATATTGTAGTGCTTCAAATCAGGATTGTGGGCATAGACAGAGCTGTCTATGCCCAGTGATGGAATAACAGAAAGGCAGCAGGTGAGGAATGAGAAACGGAGCACCGTTTAATTCTTGGTATTCAAATAATGGTGTGCTGCAGTTTAGGGCTAAGGTGCACTGACAAAGTTGTGTGTGGGCTGCAGTACTGGAATAGTAATGGACACACAAGGTCAGAAGTGAGGTATGTTATTGGAGCAATGTGTGGAACCTAGTATTGGCATGCCAGTGTTGACGAGTGTTAGCCTGGAGGTGCCCTGGTGAAGCTACGAATGTGGCCCAGTATGGGAGTGGCATTGCCTCTGAGCCACAGAGGAGAGGAGTCCTGAATGGAGTGTGTGTGAGCCTCAGTACTGAGATGAAATGTGCACTGAATGTTATAATTGATGGATTCTGACGGAGCTGTGGTGGTTCCCATCAACAGTATCATTGCATGTTAGACTTGAGGTCACTGGCTGAGCTGTCTTTTGGGTCCAGTATTGGCTTGGCAGTGGGACTGAATATTAGAATTCAGCTGCTGTAATGGAACTGTATGTGAGGGGGGTCCCAGTAAAGGAAAGGAAGTGACCTCGCCGGGGTAGAACAGAGGTGCACTGGTGGAGCTGCGCCCAAGGTCGTAGTACTGGAACAGCAGAGTGTACTGACTGTAAGAACTGAGCTGATTAGGCAGACAGTGTGTGTGTGGTTCTGGCATGGCTGAGGGCTTGGAGTGTGTGAATTGAGCTGCACTCATGGAGCTCCGCCTGAGGTCCCAGTATTGGAACAGCTGAGTGTATTGACTGTAAGATCTGAGGTGCTCTGGCAGATGGTGTGTGTGGGGCTCTGGCAAGAGCATGGCTGAGGGGCTTGGAGTGTGTGAACTTAGGTAACGGATGGAGTTGTGCACGAGGTACCAGTACTGGAGCAGCAGAGTGTACTGACTGAAATAACTGAGGTGCTCTGGCAGAAATTGTGTGTGGGGTTTCTGGCACTGGCATGGCTGAGGGCTTGGAGTGTGTCAACTGCAGTAAACTGATGGAGCTGTGCCTAAGGCCCCAGTACTGGAGCAGCAGAGTGTATTTTCTGCAAGAACTGAGGTGCTCTGCCAGATAGCATGTGTGGGGTTTCTGGCACGGCCGAGGGCTTTGAGTGAGTAAACTGTGGTGTAAGGATAGAGCTGCGCCCAAGGTCCCAGTACTGGAGCAGCAGAGTGTACTGAATGCAAGAAATGAGTTACCCTGCAGACGGCATGTGTGGAGTTGCTGGCACTGGCACAGCTGAGCGCTTGGAGTGAGTGAACTGCAGTGCACGGATGGAGCTGCGCCCGAGATCCCAGTCTCAGGCGCAGCTGCAAGAGCTGAGGTGCCCTGGCAGACAGTGTGTGTGGAGTTGCTGGCACTGGCACGGCTGAGAGCTTGGAGTGAGTGAACTGCAGTGCACGGATGGATCTGCGCCCGAGATCCCAGTCTCGGGCGCAACTGCAAGAGCTGAGGTGCCCTGGCAGACACTGTGTGTGGGGTTGCTGGCACTGGCACAGCTGAGGGCTTGGAGTGTGTGAACTGCGGTGCACAGATGGAGCTGGGTCGGAGGTCCCAGTAATGGAGCAGCAGAGAGTACTGACTGCAAGAACTGAGGTGCTCTGGCAGACAGCCTGTGTGGGGTTGCTGGCACTGGCACGGCTGAAGGCCTGGAGTTTCTGAACTGTGAGTGTGTGATCTGCAGTGCACGGATGGAGCTACACCCGAGGTCCCAGTACTGGAGCAGCAGAGTGTACTGACTGCAAGAACTGAGGTGCTCTGGCAGAAAGCATGTGTGGGGTTTCTGCCAGGCTGAGGGCTTGGAGTAAGTGAACTGTGGTGCACGGATGGAGCTTCGCCCAAGGTCCTAGTAATGGGGCAGCAGAGTGTACTGACTGCAAGAACTGAGCAGCCCTGGCAGACAGCGTGTGTGGGGTTACTGGCACTGGCACAGCTGAGGGCTTGGAGTATGTGAACTGTAGTGCATGGATGGAGCTGCACCTGAGGTCCGAGTACTGGAGCAACAGAGTGAACTGACTGAAAGAACTGAGGTGCCCTGGCAGACACTGTGTGTGAGGTTGCTGGCACAGCTGAGGGCTAGGAGTGTGTGAACTGTGGTACACAGATGGAGCTGCACCAGAGGTCCCAGTACTGGAGCAACAGAGTGTACTGGCTGCAAGAACTGGGGTGCTCTGGCAGATAGCATGTGTGGGGTTGCTGGCACTGGCACGGCTGGGGGATTGGAGTGTGTGAACTGCAGGGCATGGATGGAGCTGCACCCTAGGTCCCAGTACTGGGGCAACAGAGTGTACTGACTGCAAGAACTGAGGTGTTCTGGCAGACAGCGAATGTGGGGTTCCTGGCACTGGCACGGCTGAGGGCTTTGAGTGTGTGAACTGCAGTGCACTGATGGAGCTGCGCCCAAGGTCTCTGTACTGGAGCAGCAGAGTGTACTGACTGTAACAACTGGGGTGCTCTGGCAGACAGAGTGTGTGGGGTAACAGGCACTGGCACGGCTGAGGACTTAGAGTGTGTGACTTGAGGTGCACTGATGGAGCTGTGAGTTGGATCCCAGTATGGATCAGAAGTGGGCACTGTCTCCAAGGATTGAGGAGCCCTCGTAGAACTGGGTGCCTAGGCTATAAGTAAATACAAGTGGTCCTCCGCCCCTGCTCTCAGCACACAGGCAGGCACAGTTGGTAAAACAAATCCAAGCACAGAAAGGGCAGGAGCCAGGTAGCTGAAAGAGGATGCAGTGTGTCCACAAGCACCAATTGTAGCCAAGATAACAGCCTGGTTTATAGCCTTGTTTACACCTAAGCTCAGAGGAAGAATTTACAGCAAATAAAAAGGGAAGCTTCCCTGAATATCAGCAGGAAATAAAGTTAAAAAAGTCCCCTACAGACCAGATAAACAGGACAAAGTGTAATTATACAGTAGTTGGTCCCTGCTCCCACACACAAGAAGGAGGAACAAAGAGGTATGACTGACCACTCGCAAGGAAGTATTTTTAAAGGACACTGAAACTAACAAATGAAATAGCTGGAAGCCCAGAGAAGTATACCTAAAAGTATACAACAGGTTGTACTCTTACACTTGACCTAAAAAAGAAGTTTGTTCACAGTCAAACGTAAGTAACAGGGTCGTTGTCCAAGGCGGTAATCAAACTGACCCAAGGAGGGACAAATGTAAAGCATTTACCAATGATAAGAAAGGATTTTTGAAGGGCAAACCCATGAACGAGCGATATTGATGTGCGAGTTTAGAAGCCCAAATAGATAACACGTCGGAAAAGCAGGGCTTGCGCACTGCTATGCTCGACCTAAAAAGCACTATGACATGGCAAGCATTGACTGCATTATAGCACTCTTTTCTGTTATCCATGTTGCACAGCAGCCTCACCTATGCAAGCACAATTGGCTTTGCCAATGTCTTTTGGCTATGGCATAGAGCAGCGTGGCTGCAGGCTAAAAGTTGTTTTAAAAAGTGCTATGACACCGCCAGTGCTGGCTCCATCATAGAGATTTTTTCTTATTTAATGGTGGGTGGGGTGAGAAACACGGACAGCGTGAAGGACAGTAATAAGGAATGGGCAAAACTGAACGATGAGGGGGAGTGGGATAAACAAAAAGTGTTATGACGCTGCCAGGTTTGGTAGGTTTCCCTAGGTGCCAGCTGAGTTAGAGGCCAAAATCCACAGCTAGGCAGTTTGCAAAAAACAGCTGTTTTCTTTGGGAACATGTGAGACTTGGGGGAACGCTGGGTGGAAGGAAATTTGTGGCTCCTCTCAGGTTCCAGAACTTTCTGTCACATGAGGAAAAAGTGTTTTTTTGGCCAAATTTTAAGGTTTGCAAAGGATTCTGGGTAACAGAACCTGGTGATAGCCCCACAAATCACCCCCATCTTGGATTCCCCTACGTGTCTAGTTAAAAAAAATGCAGAGGTTTGATAGCTTTCCCCAAGTCCCGGCTGAGCTAGATGCCAAAATCCACATCTCAGCACTTTGCAAAAAACAGCTCTGTTTTCTTTGGGAAAATGTGATGTGTCCACGTTGTATTTTGGGGCATTTCCTGTCATGGGCACTAGGCCTACCCATACAAGTGAGGTACCATTTTTATCGGGAGATTTGGGGGAACCCTGGGTGGAAGGAAATTTGTGGCTCCCTTGGTGCCGACTGAGCTAGAGGCCAAAATCTACAGCTAAGCAGTTTGCAATAAACATCTCTGTTTTCTTTGGGAGAATGTGATGTGTCCACGTTGCGTTTTGGGTAATTTCCTATCGCGGGCACTAGGCCTACCCATACAAGTGAGGTACCATTTGTATCTGGAGACTTGGGGAAATGCTGAGCGGAAGGAAATTTGTGGCTCCTTTCAGGTTCCAGAACTTTCTGTCACTGAAATGTAAGGAAAGAGTGTTTTCTTGGCCAAATTTTGAGATTGGCAAAGGATTCTGGGTAGCAGAGCCTGGTGAGAGCCCCACAAGTCACCCCATCCTGGATTTCCCTAGGTGTTTTGTTTTAAAAAATGCACAGGTTTGGTAGGTTTCCCTAGGTGCCGGCTGAGCTAGAGGCCAAAATCCACTTTGCATAAAACACGTCAGATTTCAATGTAAAAATATGATGTGTCCATGTTGCGTTTCCTGTTGCAGGCACTAGGCCTACTCACACAAGTGAGGTACCTTTCTTATCGGGAGATATGGGGGAACACATGTTATTGCCCCTTGTCTTTCTCAACATTGTTTCCTTCCAAATGTAAGACACTGTAAAAAATACGTTTATTTGAGAACTGCACAGTAATTCATGCTAATATGGGGATCCCGGAAATCAGAGATGTGCAAAAAACCACTCCTTCTTAACACCTTATCTTGTGACCATCTTGGAAATACAAAGGTTTCCTGATACCTATTTTTCACTCTTTATATTTCACAAAATGAATTGTTGCATACCCAGTATGGAATGAAAACCCATTGCAAAGTGCAGCTCCTTTATTGGCTCTGGGTACCTAGGGTTCTTGATGAACCTACAAGCCCTATATATCCCCGCATTCAGAGGAGTCCAGCAGACGTAACAGTGTATTTCTTTAAAAAACCTGACATTGCAGGAAAAAGTTACAGAGTAAAACGTGGAGAAAAATGGCTGTTTTTTTCACCTCAATTTCAATATTTTTTTATTTCAGCTGTTATTTTCTGTAGGAAAACCTTGTAGGATCTACACAAATGACCCCTTGCTGAATTTCAGAATTGTGTCTACTTTTTAGAAATGTTTAGCTTTCTGGGGCCCAGCATTAGTTTCACACCCATTTCTGTCACTAACTGGAAGGAGGCTAAAAGCACAAAATATAGTACAAATTGGGTGTTTCCCAGGAAAATGGCAAAAATTGTTGTGTAAAATGTGGTTTTCTGATTCAAGTCTGCCTGTTCCTGAAAGCTGGGAAGATGGTGATTTTAGCACCACAAACCATTTGTTGATGCCATTTTCAGGGGAAAAAACAGCCCTTATTCACATTTTGTTTTTATAAAAAACGAAATTGTAACTGTGTTTTGGCTAATTTCTTGGTCTGCTCCAGGAGAACCCACAAACTCTGGGAACCTTTAGAATCCCTAGTATGTTGGGAAACAAAGGATGCACATTTGGTGTGGGCAGCTTATGTTGGCAAAAAGTTATGAGGACCTAAGTGCGAAATGCCCCAAATAGCCCAAAAAAGGCCTGCACCTGAGGGGGAAAATGCCTGGCAGCGAAGGGGTTAAAAGACCCACTTGGCAGACAGTTTAGCCTCTTTATTCCAGCTGCTAGCCCCTCATTTGGATTGGAGTACGCTAGCGGCAGATTGCGGCTGGTGCCACATCTTTTTCCCATTCGCCCACCGTCGTGTTAGGAGTATAAGCGGTGTAGGTTTGTTTAGTTCTGGTGGTTGGTGTGTTTTACTGTTTCATAAAGTCTATTTATTGATTGGTCGAACTGTTGTGCCAAGGGTCAGTGGGGAATGGTTGTTTGAGGTGATTCAAGAGTTTTAGCACATACCAGAAGGGACTGGATAGAATTTGATTTACTGCTTTCCCCAGTTGTGGTCTGGCTCGGTCACTGGTCTGGGGCAGGCCGCTCGAGCCGGCATTGTGTAGACGTTGAAATTCACACCACAGGTTGGGTACAGTCCTCTGTCAACCGTTCAAGTTTTGGTTGGTTGCCCAGGACTGCCTGGGTCACAGTGTTGGGCACACAGCACTGTTATTAATTTGCAAATCTTCGGTTGACTCAATGGTAAGGTGCAGTGAAATGTGTAAACACACTCTTTGGTAAATGTCAGCATGACCTGACATTGTTATTAAAAGCTGTCTGTTCTCAAGTAGGAAGTGGGGTAACTGTGTAAACACAAAAGGGAACTTCCTCAATGGAGAACAGTAGACAGTTGTTGAGATGTGAGCAGTGATGCCAATAGGTTTGAGAAATGCCATCAAGTACACAACACTAGTACTTTCCCTAATTTTCCAGTTTTGGAGGCGTGTTCACCTTTTAATGACAGAAGAAGAATAAATATTATACAGTATATGTTACTGCTCCTAACTTTTCCCAGTTAAGAATAGGAAATGCACACCTGAAAATATAGTGGGTGGTCGATACAATATTGCAAAATCACTAAAGCAAATGTTTATTATCGGGGCAGTCTGCCCTTGGTCCATCACTGCCGGATTTTGTAGATATCTGCACCACATACACGTCTATGCAAGGTATCTAGATTGGGTGAATCACGTGGTTCACGCATGTCCTACACATTTGGTAAGAATTGGCTGCCGGAGGACCAGTTTTGGAAATGTTTCAATTTGAATGTTAAAACAATCTACTGAAAACATATTCAATTGAATGCAATGGACACGGACCGGGTATTAGGGTGAATGTTTCACTCCAGGCTATTAATGACAAGGTTTACAGTCCTCAATGTGTCCCCTACTGTTAGACCTGACAGCCTTAGGGTGGTCACCCCCAACTTTTTGCCTGCATCCGTCCACTTTTTGACACTGTTTTTGCTGGTTTTAGGACTCTGTGCACATTACCACTGCTAACCAGTGCTAAAGTGCATATGCTCTATCCCTTAAAACATGGTGACATAGGTCATACCCTATTGGCATATTTAATTTACTTGTAAGTCCCTAGTAAAGTGAACTGCATTTACCCAGGGCTGGAAAATTAAATGTTACTAGTGGGCCTGCAGCACTAATTGTGCCACCCACATAAGTAGCCCCTTAACCATGTCTCAGGCCTGCCATTGCAAGGCTTGTGTGTGCAGTTTCACTGCCACTTCGACTTGGCATTTAAAAGTACTTGCCAAGCCTGAAACTACCCTTTTTCTACATATGTCAACCCTAAGATAGGCCTTGGATAACCCACAGGGCAGGGTGCTATGTAGGTAAAATGCAGGGCATATACCTGTTCCACTGGTAGTGGAAAAGTCCTATATTCTTTTTCCACTGTTGTGAGGCCTGCTCCTTTCATAGGCTAACATTAGGGCTACCATGTTATAGTGTTTGAGAGGCAGGTTCTGATCAGAAAGGGATATACAGGTCATATTTAGTATGGCCAGAATGGTAATACAAAATCCTGCTGACTGGTGAAGTTGGATTTTATATTACTATTTTCAAAATGCTACTTTTCGAAAGTGAGCATTTCTCTGCACTTAAAATCCCTCTGTGCCTTACAGCCTGTCTCCAATCAACGCCTGGGCTGGGCTAGTTGACAGCTCCCTGTGCATTTCACCCAGACAACCACAAACCCAGGATGCTCAGCCACACCTGCACGCATATACATACTGAATGGGTCTTCCTGGGCTGGAAGGGTGGAGGCCTGACACTTACATTTGAAAGGACAGTGGCCTTCCCTCACACAATGGACTTTCAAACCCCCCACTGGGGCCCTGGCAGACAGGGTTTTAATAAAAGGGAATCTTGTGCACTTCAAAACCACTCTATAAAGTCTTCCCCACTTCAAAGCTACTTTTGTGTATATAAACTGGGTCCCTGACCCTACCAACTCAGACACTTCCTGGGACAGATACTCTGAACCAGACCTTGCAACATGCCAAGAGGAGTTTCCTGGCTGCCCAAAGGACTCACCTGCACTGCTTTGCTGTGAAGAACTGCTGCCTTGCTGTTGCCCTGCTGCCTTGCTGGCCTCTGACTCTGCTGAGAAGTGCTCGCCAAGGGCTTGGATTGAGCTTGCCTCCTGTTTTCTGAAGTCTCAGGGCCAAAAAGACTTCATCTCTGCAAGGAACTCCTTGTGTGGTGAAAATCGATGCACAGCCTGCCGGAATAGACGCACAGCCTGCCTAGCGGTGAAAGAATCACTGCATTGTCAGACTGGAACGACGCAGCCCAGCTCCCCGATTGGACATCGACGCAGCGCCAGCATTGCGACCGGAAACTTTGACGCACAGCCCACTGGATCGGTGCATCGCCAAGCCAGAACGGTACAGCCTGCCTTTCTTCAGGAGGAATCGACGCAGCACCTGAAGTGCAGCAGAAACTCCGACGCATTGCCCACTGGATCCACGCAGCACCCATGACTTCATTCTGCACACCCAGGATTTCCACGCATCGTCCCTGAGCATCAAAAGACCCCGCATCGCAAAGGGGGTTCAAGCTTGCGCATTGGAATTCAATGCAAAGTCCTTGCTGTGTGGGAAGCAATCGATGCATCGTCTGAGTGTGCCCGGAAATCCAATGCACAGCCTTATTTTTCCTCGCATACCCTCCTCTGTGGTCTCCGTGCGTGTAATTTTGACGCATACCAGATACTTTGTTCACTTGTTGCTTTTTAAAGAATTAAGACTCTTCCAATAATTACAAAAGTGATATTTCAACTGTGTGGTATGCTGTTTTTTCTTGCCCAAAACAAATGTTGTCTCTGCTCACTGCTCCATCCCCCTTACTTCACCGTTTCCCTGGACATTACATCGGGGTGCCAGTAGACCACAGTAAGGAAATGGGACCATCCAAGAGGCATATTCTAATGGGACCTTACTATCCAGGATACAGGATAGAGGCCATATGGAATTGAAAGCAGGTGTGAGAGATGGAAAAGTGTCCACACCTAGACTGATATAGGGCAACCCACTAAGACTGCAGAGACAGGTAACATCTAGAAGCAGTAAGCAAAATAAGGGGCTGACAGCAATAGATCAGGCCAAGAACCGATCTCACTAATAAAGATCCCCTATGACTCCTCCTCTACCCCTGAACCTCCTGATGGTACCGCCACAAGACCCGTGGGGCTTCCATCTCTGTGGCTGGGTGACCGGCCCGCAAACTATTCAAAAGGGAAGCTGTGGAACAGCACAGATGTCCCAGTACCTTTAGGATGGAGTATAGTGCTACAGCATACCAGGAAGGAAAATGAAACTTTGATGGCCACAAGGGATGTCTGTTGAAGTCTGAAGCGGGGTCAATGGTACTCACCATTGGGAGATGCTCCATCTACTTTTTTTTTCTTTTTTTTACTGCATGCACTTTTAAAGAGCTGTTGTAAGATGAGGACCATAGGGAAAAATGTAGGGTTATCACAGGATTAGGGATTAGGTTGGGGACAGAGTATGACCACAGATATCTTCCTTGTGGTAAGGTAAAATAATGTAGGTTGTATTGTATAATTTATTTGTGCTAGGAAAGCTTGCAGATTTATGATCCACATCATAATTGTTAGCACTGTATAAATGCTCAGTACCATGTATTCTACTCAAGTGGAGACACTGAAACAGACACTGACAGTCACAGTCGCAGTGCCAATCCCCATTCTTGACAATCTCCTACACCAAGGCAAAGATAAACCATTATTGCATTATTGGAATTCTAAGTCATAAACGCCTTCTTCTCCCAGTTGCTTTTCGTAGATGCAAGATGCATTTCAGGATGTAGGGACTCATTTCACCATCTCGACCCTGTCATTTTTCTGATTATTGACTCCCAGGCCATACTATATGCTTTCCTTGCACTGAACTTCCTCTCCTGATGATGACCCGTAAATACTATTATGTTGAAACGCCATTAATACCACCGGCTGTCCACAAGTTATTTATTGCCTACAGGGGCGTGTCTTCAGGTGTGGTGTAGGGGCGTGTCTACAGGTGGGTGTGTGGGGTGTCTCACCTCCCTAATAAATGCATTCTAAGGCAATAGTTGACCCAGTGCCCCCAATTCGGGTTGAGGCTGTGTCTGCATCGGGTCTCACTGAAATTGCAGCCCTCACTGGGAAGAAGCCTGCCCCCTGGATAATGAAGTGTTCCTTTTCAAAATACCCCAACCCTCCCACGAACAACTGGGCATGGAAAACAAATTGTGTCATTAACAGCCACTCATTAGTGATGGCTCTGTACCCAGCTAATAACTAGGCATGTTTTACATTTTAAACTGTGCATTTCAAATTTACCAAGCAAAATTGTTTTCTCTTGTCTATTTTTTACTCAGATACTTGGAAGGGCCCAGTTCATGAATGCATTTTCTGGCAAAACATTTAAGGCACAAAACACCGCTATTTACACCTGCCAAAAATTCACCAAAGGTTTCCTACCACACATATAGTTTTACTACTTTCGACTTTTCCACCAAAAGTGTAGTAAATCTCAAACAAAGGGAGGGAAGTGGGTTGTCTGAGGCCTTATTAGCTTCACATGTTTGTAAATGTCCGCAAACTTTTGAGTTTGTGGGCATTCCCACACTCTGATCCACCAAATTCCCACCCTGGAAATGGTCAGAAATGTACTCCACTTGAAGGATGAAAATGTATTTTCGGTTCATGACGGAAAGGAAAACCTGTTATTCTCAGGTATGGTGAAGGAGTAAGCGAAGGGCTTTCTCAATCAGCTATTGGAGTTGTAAATTCATAACTGGACTTTTCTTGCCATCTAAACTGGTCAGCCCTGCCTCATAATTTGGTCTTTTCCTGCCACATAATTTCAGTGGCCCTGCATATAACTAAAGCACTTCCATTTACCTTCTTTCTCTATCTGCAGCCAAAAATGAAAATGTTGCCATTTAACATCCTTATTTAAATCTGCCATGCTTTTTCCAATAGAATACCACTTTCACCACCCCACCATCAGAGTTGCTGGCTGGCTAACACAATTCCCAAAACAAGATAGCCACGGAGGAGTGACGAGAGAAATGAACTACAAGGGTCACCCAAACATATCAAGAGTGTTCAAACAGTCATAGGGCCTGATTACAACTTTGGAGGAGGTGTTAATCTGTCCCAAAAGTGACGGTAAAGTGACGGATATACCACCAGCCGTATTACGAGTTCCATAGGATATAATGGACTCGTAATATGGCTGGTGGTATATCCGTCACTTTACTGTCACTTTTGGGACGGATTAACACCTCCTCCAAAGTTGTAATCAGGCCCATAGTGTAATAAGGAAGTTAACTTTGGACTGAATCATGGTCATAATCGCAATAAGGAGAGATTAATAAACATATACAATTATCACATAAACCCAGTAAAAACCTTTAGCAGAAATAAACGTTTGGCATTAGACTGTAATGCTCAGAACAACTCCTACAGGGCACTACCATGAAAATAGTATTTGTAAGAAACATGGTCATGTTATAATATAGTTAGCCCCAAGAGGGCATAACCACATGAAAAGAAAATGACTGAAAGTATTACAGTGCAGCCATATATTTAGCCCCTAGAGTACTTAGTGCATTACACATTTTCAAGAATAGCAGGCCTACTACAATGATATTACCAACCAGACCGCTAAACCACAAACTACTCTCACTTGTTAAACAAAAGAGACAGCCATGAGAGAGATTAGAAAGACACTTAATGGAGGGAGGGATTATTATTTTGGGGTCTCCACTAACATAGTGTGGGGACCCAGAGATGATCAAGACAGAAAAAGAGCAGGTTGTGTTTAATGTTTTGAAGCTGGATCCATTGTCCTAGGACCACACAAATCATTAACATTTATAAAGCGCGCTACTCACCCGTGCGGGTCTCAAGGCGCTAGGGGAAAAAGGAGGGGTTATCGCTGCTCGAACAGCCAGGTCTTTAGGAGTCTCCGGAAAGCGGAGTGGTCCTGGGTGGTCCTGAGGCTGGTGGGGAGGGAGTTCCAGGTCTTGGCCGCCAGGAAGGAGAAAGATCTCCCACCCGCCGTGGAGCGGCGGATGCGAGGGACAGCAGCGAGTGCGAGGCCAGAGGAGCGGAGGAGGCGGGTGGGGACGTAGAAGCTGAGGCGTCTGTTGAGGTATTCCGGTCCCTTGTCGTGGAGGGCTTTGTGTGCGTGGGTGAGAAGTCGGAAGGTGATCCTTTTGCTGACTGGGAGCCAGTGCAGGTGTCTCAGGTGTGCAGAGATGTGGCTGCTGCGGGGTATGTCGAGGATGAGGCGGGCCGAGGCGTTTTGAATGCGTTGCAGGCTGAGTTATGAGCAAAAATGTTTTGTAAAATAGTATAACAATATATTTAGCCCCTAGAGAACATAAGGCCCGATGTAGGTAGCATTTTGCATGGTGCAAACTGCAAAAATCGCAGTTTGGGCCGTGCAAAATGCGCTTCGCGATGCTCATTCACATTTTGCGAGTCGGTACCGACCCGCAAAATGTGAATGCGACTCGCAAATAGGAAGGGGTGTCCCCTTTCTTTTTGCGACTCGCACCGCGATGCTAAATTGCTATGTGACTGCGAATTCGTAGTTACCACCAGTGTCACACTTCCCCTTTGTGAATGTTGCCAAAAATGTTTTTTCAGAGCAGGCAGTGGTCCAATGGACCACTGCCTACTCTGAAAAAACAAAACCAAATGGTTTTGTTATTTTTTTTGTATTGCAACTCGTTTTCCTTTAAGGAAAACGGGCTGCAATACAAAAAAAAAAAGCTGCTTTATTTAAAAAGCAGTCACAGACATGGAGATCTGCTGTCTCCAGCAGGCCACCATCCCTGTGAGTGCAGGGAATCGCTATGGGGTCGCAAAATGCGACCCATCTCATTAATACAAATGAGGTGGGTCTGAGACACCGTCCTGCATCCGAATTTGCGATTTGGAAATAGCGAGTCGCACCGACTCGCAATTTCCGAATCGCAAATTTGGATATTGCTACATCTGGCCCATAGTACCTTACACATTTTCAGACCAATCCGGCATATTGCAATACTAAGGCCCTTGAAACATAATCTACTCCCAGCTATAAAACAAAAATTCCAGCCATAAGAGAGCTTAAAAAGGGACTGAGTGGTGGGAGGGGTTATTATTTAGAGGTCCCCAGTAACCTAGTGTGGGAACCCAGAGATGACCTAAACAGAAAAGGTGTGTTGTGCTGAACGTTTTGGTGGTGGTGCCATTGTCCTAGGACCACCACAGGCTGAGATATAGGCAAGAATGTTTTGAAAAACAGTGCTTGCAAAGCATTATGGGGCGACTTTTCCCCAGTGCAGTGAATATTGTAGTATCAGCTCTCCCACTGTGCCAGGAGAGCCGCGTTGCATATTTCTGTATTTTTTAGTAAAGCATCTGTCAATTATAAGTATTTTTGGGAAAGCTATGGAGCACGATGGGGAGAGCCAAAAGAAATGCAAGCCCACAAACGAGTGAAAGTGATGGGAGGGAGGTGGATGTGGTTAAAAGCCCACAATACTTACAACAGGTCAAAGCGCGTGCGGGCTCAACAAAAAAAGCAAGCCACGTCCCCAAAACTACCAGAGTTACTCTTGCCATGGCATCATGGTAACAGGTAACAAGCAAATTCATACACAAACTGTAGCGGTGCTATTTGAGAAAAAATCGCCAATTCAGCAATCTCCACCTTCAACACCATATATTGGGAAGCCTGATTTTGCTCTGAACAAAGCGATAGGGCTAAATGTACTTTAGAATAGCAACACCTGGAAGCAGCTAGCATTGTCCTTTAAAATACTAACATTAGCTTTAATTAAATTCATAGATACTCCACCGATGTGGTATGAAATAAGTAACCAGCACTTCCTCCAGAAGCCACAGTCTCACATAGAGGCTAGGAGTGCTCATGCTATATAAACATTACCCACCATTTGATTTTACTAGCATGCATCACCTCAGGAAAAAGATTATTCGCACAGCTTGAACATGGACACTGGAGGTGCCTCATTTCGTACTATGCCTCCCCATGCAACTATGAATAAAGTATCTATAAGTACCTGAAAGGACATCCAGGCTAAGTCACCTTCTCACTCTTTTCTATTCCCATTTGCCGTCCGAGAGGGACCTAACATGGCTTCCTGTAATATCTCTGCCAATTAATGCTCCCCGAAAGCTACCTCTTGCACTGGACGAGTCCAAAATCCCCTGTTCTGAAGGGTAAGAATCTGCATTGTCTCAAGAGTTTAATATTGGCCTGTTCCAAAGCCCAGGCAAAAACTCCATGCCTGAGTTCAACTCTTCACCTCATGACGAGACAGAACACACACAATAACGTGGGACAAATGGCTGCTTGGTCTAATAAAGTTTCGGTAATGCCCAGCATGACGGAGCGCAGCCCATGCTGGCTTTGGAACAGAGAATGTCTCCTGAGACCTTTGTGGATATTGTGGATATTATAGATTTATGGGTGCAATAGTAAGAGATGTTTTTCAGTAGACAACACATTTTTTTGTCATATTGGGCATCATTTATTGATCGCAGTAACGTTCAGTGTGTCTATACCTATGCAAGTTAGCATGTTAGCAAATAATTATTTTCAGTTCAGTATATTACAGTCTGCAACAAGGCTGTAACAGGTTAGTTGTCATCTTTTGACAACAACGCCCATGACCAAAAACAAAAAAAAATAGTGGAAACTGAAAAAGGACATCTTAACAAAATAAAATCAAGTTAGCTTTAAAAAATAAAACGTTGACATGTTGGTTGCCCTTCTGGGCACGTTATTGACAGTTTCAAGCCTTCTGTTTGCCAGGCACTGGAAGTTAGAACAAAATAGTACCTTGATCACATCGGTAGCAGTTGACAAGCCCTAATTGAGTTGAAATCAATTAGTGCTTGATCCCTGCTCCACACAGAGGAACGGAAATGATGACATACATGCCTTGACGAATTACGAGGCTGTAAAGAAGAGTGCCATGCAAACCAACAAATAGTGAGTGACAGGCGGGCTCCAAGCCCTTTCCTGAACACAACAGTGTCGCACAAGCGAGACGCATGCGCTACCGCATGCACTCGCAGGCTCGATACTAAAAAGTGTGTGCTTAAACAGCAAACTCCACTTCTCTCTATAACTCTATGGAATTTAGAATTCCCTACACAGGGAATTAGGAGCCCAGAGGAGATTTCACATTGCATTCCAATTAGTATGAATGGAAACCTTCACCGAGTGCAGATTCACAAAAATTCTCCTGGGAATGTATGAGTACTGCAAAAAGAAGTGAATCTCCACCTTTAGGAAGGATTACTTTCACAGGAGGAGATTTACTGTCTTCCCTCTTCGACTCCATGTTGACATATATTTTAGGCTACGGGAAATAGTGTGGGGTGGAGGGTGCAATATCAGTGGTTCCCCTGTACAGCACTACTGTGAATGAAAATGTGTGACGCAAAAACTGTCTGTACGTTGTACATTTTAGTAATGTTGCAGTATCATTTATTTTACTCCTTACCTCCTCATCATAGTCTGCTTTTTTGTAAATGGATTTCATTAGGGCCTCAATCTCACAACACTTTCCTAGGTAACTCATTCCAAATTTGAGGTTCTCCTTCTAACATAAAAATGCTTTTTGCAACATGCTTTGGTGCCCTTTGGAGATGATGCAACTTAAAATAAGTTATATAAAATAAAATAAAATTGAGAAGATTAAAAGAGAAACTCACACAAGTACACATATTTGTGGAGCAGCTGTATTAATTCATCAAGATATCTTACTGGCAGACGAATATGTGATATGCAGGTTGTAGGCAGACCACTGTACCAGATACACAACTGCCTCTCACTGCAGCTGAAGTCGACAAGCTAGAGGAGACAGCCTCCAAGGACACTCATCACTCTATCTTTCTTTTTTTAGCTGGGTCCACAACGGTGGTGTTGGGAAACTTTAGACTCACACCTCTTGAATATCACTGACTTAGATAGATCCCTGATTGCCTATACTTAGCAGAGTGTACGCACACAGGGCCCGATTTAGCATAGCAAAAAGTTGCCCATGCGACACACATAGTGTCACAAGGACAATGCAATACTAAAGTCATAATTATCATGCAGCCCAAGGCGACCTGGTGTATTTACGCTGCAAAGCTTGCAGTAGCGGCTTGCGGGTAGGCATGGGGGGGAGGAGGAGGGAGGGAATAAACATTAAATTTTATTTTTAAAAAACACTTACCTCCTCCGCCACTCCTCTGTCTCTCGACGCTCCTCTGCCTCTGCAGGCACAGGCTCCCAGCCTACCCTGTGCCAATCCTGACGCTGCTCAAAGCAGCATCAGGATTGACTGGGAGCGCCCAGCCAGGGTGCTCCCAGGCAGACTAGGAGCCTGTGCACGCTCCCTCCAGCCCAGCAACCTGAGACGGCCGGCCAAACACACATGCCCTGTGAAGGGGGCGGTCTGAGCGCTCCCCCTCAGTGCTTGTCACCCCTGTGGCCCGCCCCTTTCAAAGAAAACAATAATAAACGTAGTTTATTATTGTTTTCTTTGACAGGTTTTGCAGCTGCCGCTTCTGACGGGGGGAGGGTGACGCTCCTCTGCCCAAGCGGAGGAGCTACCACTGAATGCTTAGTAAATGTGGAGTAATGCAAAACATGGTAATCCACAGCCTTGTGTTATTGTCCCCTGGGAAGGCATTCCATGGTGGCATGTGGGTTTTCCCACGCACCCACCCATGGATTTTGGAGCATTTCCAGCTTTACCAAGACTGGTAAGCCTGGGAATGTGTCAAAATCCGACGCCTTCCGAGTGGAGGTGCAGAGAGGAGAAATATCTTTAATTTTGCTCATTATCTTCTCTTTCTAAGTATGGTGCATTCTGCAGCACACTTAAAAAGAGGAAAAAGCCTCAGAGGATTGTTTTCTTAGAAGAAAGGTGCCCCTTCCTGCACAAAAACAACCCTGCCTACAATGCAGGCACCCTTGCACCATGACACAAGGGTGCCTGCACTGGTAATAAGGCAGCCGATTGTGCACCTGCACAGGCAGAGAAAAGTAAATATGGTGCATTCCTGACCTTTCCTTTCATGTAGCGCAGCGAGGTGTCATGCTGCCTTGTGTTGAATGAAAGATTAATAATCTGGCCCATGGTGTCTTCTGCACCATCAAATTTCTTAATTATGTTGGTATTTTGTATGTGCAATTATTTCCCATGTCTATCAAGTTGTAATCGCTTGAGCACCTTTGCACAGTACTTCACATACAAATTGTGATGAAATATTTAATAAGTTATTTCGTGAATACCTTTGCATGGCTTTGTTATTCTTTTTAAATAACCTGCAATTGAATAAGACGTGTTTTGTATGAATGATTTGTAACTCAGTGAGCATATACCAGACATAGCTAGCAGCCACTGTTGCATAAGTTCTTCACCCCAGGCTCTTGGCGGTTCAGAGGGTAGCTCCTATTTTCATTGCCCTATTCTCCTGAAATATCTTGGGAAACAAGTGCTATCTATCCACAAGTGAGTCCTCAGTGTAATACAGTATAAAAAGCTCATGCTTTTTCTGCAGGTTACAGAGTAGAATCACTGTGCTGGAGGAGGTTCTGAAGGATAAGAACAAAATTTGATTCCTCTGCCAGTGGGTTTGACGAATAGGCGAGGTCCTGGATGACAGAATATTGCACATGAAATGTACGTGGATTGCAGGAAAGAAGACTCATTGCTACTGGACTGTTTGGCATCAATTGTGCCAGATAATGGGCACTTTCTATGTTTCTCTTTTGTTATTTGCATGTGCTAATGTTCTTGTCATTGCAGTAACTGTTTTCAAGGTTTGCTGTACCAGAGTTGAGAAAAATGATTTGTTGACCCAATTTGCTGTGTTTTTCGACCTTTCAGAAACAAGGCGAGGGGCTTGCCTAAGATAACTCTCAATAGGTGCCTGGCAGGTCTATGCAGGCTCCACGCTGGCCCCTGAGTGGTATTTTTTCACTCCAGAGATTATTTGCACAAGTCTGAAGGACCAAGACAGATCTACTGAGAGAGCTGATGCATCTGCCTGGATCAAGATAGTATAAACAATAGATTTGGGTAGTGCTTTGTTTAAGGGTAAGTGTTAGAAATAAATTATGATTAAGTAGTTGGGCTAGCATTCAGTTCGCAGTAAGAGATGGTATACGGGATGGTGTGAGGTTAGATGTATGTTCTGGGTTATAAGTGAGGCTGATGTAATAGTAATGGATGGAGTAGGGTTATTGATTATGTTGGAATAATGCAACCGGTTGCATTATGGGAACGTAATGGTAACTGATATAGGTGGTAACATTTCAGCGCCTGGATACCCTCAACGGTGATTAGCCGCGCTTTATAAATCCAGATTGATTGATTGATTGATTGATTGATTTTTACATTTTAACACTGCATGTCTCTTCCCCCTAGAAACACATGTTATTACATAATATTAATTCTACTTTTATTTCTGAACATGTGTTTCTAGTTATATCAGCTTGTGGTCGACCTGTTTGAGACTCCTGGTCTATCAGTAGCTCATAGCCTGTCTTAAAGTAGCTCGCTCATAATGAGATCTGTCATTCCATGTATTTCATTAGAGACAACGAACTCCAGACAGACACTCACCTCTCACACATGATTCATAAAGAGTAAAGAGACAAGGCAGGTCCATGGGGACCCTACAGATGTAGCCTTTGTGCTATTAGTAATGTATACTCAGTACAGCAGGACTAGGTGTTGTAGAGGAAGCGTTTAAATTGGTTTGCATTTATGTACGTAATGTAATCCATATATGAGGCAGCAGCTCAGGAGCAGTTTTATTGTTCAGAAGTAGCTCTCACTATTGAAAAGGTTGGAGACCCTTCTATTAGACTATTTACATACAATCACTGCAGCACAGAGAGAACTTCCACTCTGGAAGCCTCTTTAGAGAAAGATGGACTGTGCATCATCTTCACACTGCTTCAACACCATGGGCACCAAGCGCTCATCAATAGCAATATCAAATATGAGATTAATTAAAGATTAAAATAACTAGTTCTCACCAAATCTATCTGAATTTAAATCATTTAATTGTTTTTTCAGATACAAAAAAGAAAAGGATACATAGGCCAAATGCAGGAGGACCAAAAACATAGAGCAATCATGAGGGTTGTCACGAGTCCCTCCCAGAAGGGTGGATACACTGTTTGGTGGGGGGCTATGTGTGGGTCCTTTTCCTCGTGTGTCATGAGTGGGTTGAGTATAACTTGGCATCAGGAATTATGACTGTCGGTAACAGTGCATAAGGTGGTTATAGAAGATTGGTCACAAGGCCAAAAGAGCCCCAAACATGCAGAGTAGTTGAGGTTTGTCGTCATGTAATATAGTAAGTGGGTGGAGAGTGTTGGAGGCTGGTCCTCTATTTAGTGTGCAAAACCAGGCACTCTGTGCAGAGGGTCCGGGCAACCACATGCTGGTTTACAGAGGTAAAAACTAGACCATCTAATACTCCAATTTTTATGGTAGCTTGGTCGAGCAGTTAGGCTAATCTTGGAGAAGTGCAAAGCAATCGTTGTACCCACAGTATCAATAAAGATAGACATACACTCAAAAGAATAACTCAAGACCAATTTACAAAAGTACTTCAGATTTCTATAACATTTTTAAGACAAAGATCTCCAAAATCGGGTAAGTACTTTTGAAGTTATGAATTCTAAAAGTTTTAGCAAAAAAAGTATTTTTGTACATAATTACACACCAAAGGAATCAATGGAGAAATACTTTAAAAATGTATATAAAATCAGGCAACGCGTTTAGCAGTGTCTACTTTCGCAGGTATGTTGAGGTCGTCGGAAGGGCACGATGGACCAGCTGGAGATGTTCGGGCAGTTTCCTGGTTTCGGCGGAAGCAGCTACTGAAAGTCATTGGAGCTTGTGCAGGCCACTGCGGGGAACCACTTGGAAAAGCACTGCACAGGTGGCCTTAAAGGTCCAGTGGCTCCCCTCAGGAGTGTCGAGGTTGAAAGGGGTGAGGACCCTCAGGGCACAGCTGGATCTTCGTTGCAGGACACAGGGCTGCTGGGTGCAGAGTGAATCGATGAGCCTGGAGCTGTGCGCAAAGGTGCCCTTGAAAGCAGGAGGTAGGTCACTTTGATGGTTGCTTGCAGGTCAGCAGGGGCACTCTGGTGTGTGGTCCTAGAATTTTCTGAAGACCCTTGACTGGGTCTTCCTCCTGGTCCTTTTTCAGTCTGTAGTGGACTTTCCTTCTTGGTGTCCGCTGTTAGGTAACCACTACCTGGGGCAAGGGTGTGGTTCAGCCACTGCAGGGCACACTGCCACCAAACGTGGCACACTTGCAGGGTTTGACTTCATAGTCCGTCAGGTGGAGTTTGGTATGGCTGCAGCATCCGGTTCCTTGGTCAGCACCCAATCAGTGGCCTTCACTAGGTCTTTGGTCTTGGTTTGCAGGAGAGTGATGTATTCACTCTGGAGGAAGATGTTTAACCATTTTCGAAGTGTGGAGGTCCTCTGGGGGGGTTAGTAGAGTCCATCCAATGTCCAAGCAACCCCTCAGTTGTGATTGTTGAGTCCTGGGTGCAGCAGGCAGAGTTTGGAGCCTTTTTTTTGGTGCAGCAGGATTTTAGTTATTGAGCCTTGGGTCTTTTTTGGTGCTGGTTTTTGTCCTTGGAATCTGATTTTCTGGTCTAGGGTGCCAACTAAATACTATATTTAGTTTACATTTAGGGGAGTACCTAGTAGTGACCAATGGGTCATCTACCTTAGGGAAAATGAAATGGAGGGGTGGTGCAAGCTGGGGCTGACCACTCATCCTGTCCTTTGTGTGTTTTCCCGCCGTTGCTTCTGCCAAAAGTGGGGGTTTGCAATGGGGCCGACCATCTGCTGCTAGCAGCAGGCATGGGGGTCGGGTTTCAAGGGCGGTAAGCCCTTTAAAACGCGCTACAAGGGCAATGCACATTCCTGGGGGGAGGTGTGATAGAACCTCTGCCCAGGAATGGCTTTGTTCTGGGACCCAGAGAGCAGGACATCTCACCCTAGGGTTCCAGAATCTAATCTGGCGGTGGCATGCTGGTTGTGACCAGCCAGCAACCATGCCGGGGTAGTAAGCTTTTGCAGGAGGCACCTCCAAGGTGACCCCTGGGTACATTTTGTAATAAATCCAATACTGGTACCAGTTTGGATTTATCATGCTAGTTGTTTAATACCAAACAACCCAGGGTTCAGAGTAGCCATCAAGTAGCTGTGAAAGTGGCTGCCGTGTTCACTTATCATGTCACAGGTTTGACAGGAACACAGTAGAGGCTTATTGCTCATGAATATATGCCCACACATACAGTATAGTGCACCCTACCTTAAGGGTGAAAGGCCTGCCAGAGGGATGACTTACTTAAATTGCATGCAGCGCGTAGTGGACAGGGCACACAGGCTGTCATGTTGAGTTTGCATTTTAGGACTGCATCAGAACACTCAGCCTGCAATGGCAGTGCTGGGTACTTCTGGATGCATGGCCCTAGAGTGTGGCACAATCTGTGCTGCTGCTCTCAGGGGCCTACCCTTAGTACCCCATGCCCTGGGTCCCAAACTACCATTTACTAGGGACTTATAGTGGAAGCTAAACGTGTAGCCAATTGTGCCGATGCATCACAACAGATTTAGGGAAAGAGATCTGGCCTAGGGAACCTGGTTAGCAGGGGTCCTGGGCACTAACAACTTTGAGACTACATCAGATACCAGGCAAAAAGTGCGGGCTAACCATGACAAAAGAGGCCTTTTCTCACAGAGATGCCCAAGCAGACGAACCACATGTACGAGCCCAGTGGAGGGTTAAATGTTTAAGAGTTAGCGTAGATGTCATCACCAAGTCGTATGGGAACTGGCCTGTGGGGGCGGGTGGCTTGCGTAGAGCTTAGCAGAGCAGGAAACCCCATATGCCAGTAAAACTATGTTCCTGATCGTTTAATCGATATATCATGTGCAGCCATGAGTGCCACACTCTCCAGCCAGTCCTCGTGAGTAGGGTCAGCCTGTGTAGACCATCATGGAAGAAAGCACGTTTTGGCAGCAGTCAGGACAGAGGCTATGTATAGACGTTCCTGTGTGTGGTAAGAGCCAGTAGGCCTTGAGTGTCATGGAGGATTACCAGCAAAGCCAGAAAGGGAATGGTATGTCTGAGGTTGTCTCTAAAAGGGCTATCAACGCTATTCCTCAAAGGAATGAGCGCAGGGAAGGACCAGAGAATTTGCATTATGTCACAGCCTGGCCGGTAACAATGTGGGTGACATCTGTGCTCTCTGCAGTTTGGCTGGTGACCAGTGCCAGCCTTGATAAATTTTCAAATGGCAAAACTTAATCTGGGCTTCCCACAGGAGTCATGACTGATGCACCAGAGTGTAGTTTACTTGAAGTCGATTCTGCCATTGGTTTCGGGGGAGGCATTCCAGAGGTTCAGAAAAATGTTTAGACACCAGGAGGCCATAGAAGATGGAGACCAGCTGCACCATTGCACTTATTAGGAGTGAAACAAGGAGTGAGGTGAGTACATGTCCCCTAAGTGGGTTTGGGAACAGAGGCAATGTCTGAGCTGGAGATATATCCAAAAGTGGGAGTGGGGTAGCTTGTACTCTGCATTGAGGTCAGCAAAAGATTTAATCCGTATATGTTGTATCTCCAGGATTCTGGTACATGTCCAGTCTGGTAAGCACAGTAGAGGGTGATCGATAGTAATGGACCTGTTGTGCGACATGGCCACCTCAGGATATAGCAAGCAATCCTCTTTCAGGAGAGCCTGGGAAGATTTCCAGACCACGTTCATCTGATTGTGTGGTTTCTTTGAGGCCCAAGGGCCCCGGGTTAAGGGCTGAGAGTCCTTGTGTGCCCTTATAGAGTTGTCGTTCAATGTTGACCCAGAGAGGTATTTCGCTGCGTGGACTCAAATGAAATGCTATCTGAGACAAGTGTTGAGCCCTGTAATAGGTACAGAAATGAAGGGGCCGAATGCCTCCTGAGGATGTGGCAGTACAGAGTTTGCAAGATGCCAGTCTCTGAGGCATGTGGCCCCATAAGTACTTGCGGACCATCGAGTCAGCCTGCAAAAGAAGTTTGGCTGAGATATTGAAGGGAAGCATGCTAAACAGAAAGTTAAATCTCAGGCTGTCACCATCTTAACAGTTTAAAATGTCCCTGAAAGAGACAGGTGGAGCACGGACTATTTGAAGAAGTCTTCTTTTGTAGTTTCCAAGAGGGGTTGGATGTTATCCCTCACCATTATACGAAACTCCCTGTTCACCAGTATACCCAGATATCTTAGGCCGTTTGGCAGCCACTTCGCCGGATGCTGGGACAGGGATCGTTCCGAAGTCTGGGGTGTCAGTGGCATAGCCTCAGTCTTGCTCCAATTGATCTTAAAGCCAGAGAAGTGGGTAAAGGAGTCAACCAGATTCATGAGAGCCGGGATCAATAGGTCAGGGTTACCCAGTGTGAGGAGGATATCATCCATGTAAAACAGAAGTTTATTTCCACCGTCTGGATGCTGTGATTCTGGGCAACGATCTGACTGCTATGGCCACCGGTTCCAAGGCTAGGAGGAAGAGGAGTGATGTTAGGGGGTATCCCTGCCTCCTACCCCAGTGATGACTACTGAGTCTGTGAGGATGCCAATACAACTGATCATTGCCATTGGGGATTGGCTGTTGTGCGGAACAGATACAGCCATTCAACTAGTTTGAATGCCTTCTCCACATTGAGAGAAAGCAGCAAGTTTTCATCTGTGTCATGACATGTGCCAATGTCCGTAGATGATTGCGATACGATCTGTGTGGGAGGAAGGCCACCTGATTGTCATGAATCAGCGACATGATAACGTGTCCCAGCCTAATGGCCAAGACCTTAGCCATTATCTTCATATTGCATTTCAAAAGTGAGATGGGACGGAATTTGGCACGGTACAGGTTGTCCTTTCTCTGTTTCAAAATAAGACAAATATTCACTCTGTTGAATTCCAGGTGTACAGAACCAATGGTTGCAGCTTCCTGCAACATTGCTAGTAAGTGCAAAAGCCTGGCCACCTGTAGCCCAGAAGAAGTCCATTGGGATGTCGTCCTCACTGGGTATCTTGCCCGTTGTTAGACCTGTCAGCCTTAGTGTGGTCTTCCCCCAACTTTTTGCCTTCTGCCTTTATTTATTTTTATCCATTTTTTAATTGCGTTAGTACTCTGCGCACCTTAGCACTGCTGATCTGTGCTTAAGTGCATGTGCTCACTCCTTAAAACATGGTAACATTGGTTGATCCCCAATCGACATATTTCATTTACTTGTAATTCCCCAGTAAAGTGGCACTACATGTATCCAGGAGCTGTAAGTGAAATGCTACTAGTGGGCCTGCAGCACTGATTGTTCCACCCAGTTAAGTAGCCTTTTGAACATCTCATGCCTGCGATTGCAGCCTGTGTGTGCTGTTTTAAACTGCCATTTAGACCTGGCAAAATAAACCTTTTGCCAGATCCAAACCTTCCTTTTTAATACGTATAATACACTCCTATCTCTCCCATAGGATAACATTGGAGTTACCTTATTACGTTTAATAAGCTGTCATTTCCAAATGGGAACAGGGACCCAGTTCATATGCTGCCCTCTTGCCTGATTGAGAAAGACTGAATCTGCATCTGTTGAACCCTGGAGTCCAAAGTAACTTCAAGGGCTAGTTGGCTGGCCTCCTAACTAGAGCCTCAGGGACAGAAGGCTCAAACAACACAGTATGGTCCGCAATTGTAACCCATGTGAAGATATAGTGGCCATTTTCATCAGCCCATGTTTTTGTAACCTGAACTGGGAAATGCGTATGGAAAATAATTCTTCCTGGAGGAAGATGTGGAAGACTGGATCCCAGTCAAATCAGCATCCGATCCTGTGGAAAAAAGGGTTTTACCCACCTAGTAGCATTTCAATTTTGCAGATTCCGCTGCTGTGAGGTGTGCTTCCTGCACGAGGACAATATGCGTTTTTTAACAACCTAGGAGGGCTAATGTTTTCTTGAGTTTCATATAGTGGTTCATGCTGTTTACATTGAGAGACCAGAGGGTCAGGTGCACAATGCGGTGCTGAGGCATAATGGTCTATGCAGCAGTAATAACATGGGGCATCATCCCTTCTCTCAGTTGTAGGAAGCTGCAGCTCAAAGAGATGGAATAGTAACCACTGGTCCTTGTGCAGAGATATCAGGTCCTGACCAGGAGTACTAGCGTTCCAGGTGTTTCCAGGTGAAGGCGTTGTGGTCAGAACCCTATTGCCACAAGACAGGTCACCAAAGCCCAGTATTTGATGGTGACAGCATCTCCCCATTGCAGGATATGTAGCATGCGTGCAGTGCAGAGTCAAGCATCAATCTGTGTAGTTCATCTACCTTGGAAGTGGGTAGTCTATCCTCCTGCTCCTGGGGGCCCTTCAGGGTCCATGAATTGGGTGGATATGCCTCAGGTCTGGAAGAGATTCAAGTACACAGAAGGAGGTGGGGAGAAGGCACAATAGCACACGGGCACACCCATGAACCAGTTTACCAGTAAGAAACACCCTGCAGCATCAGCACCCCTCGCAGCTGCCCGATCCAAGATGGTGGGCCCACTGAAGAACACTCCCAGGAGGCGACGTGCCGGATAAGGCCCTATAGCACCACCAGCACCTCCCAGGTCACCGGGAGTTGTCCACTGAAAGGTAAGGCAGTGTCTTGTAGGTGTCATAGTACTGGCTGAAGGTCTGTCGGAGATGGCATCTTGTGAGCTTCACTACAGAGTCACCATCTATGTTTGTGACGTAACTCTGCTCCCTGCCCCGCCCCCCTTCAAATGTATGTGAGTGATCATGGTATATCTCTGGTAAATACATCCCACTCCTGTAACTGGTGGTGACTTGCTCTGTCTCTCTCCAAGCCACTGTCCCTTGATCATTTTTTTTCTGTACAAGAGATCCCCTCACAACCCTCAACATCCATTGAATAAGGAATTCACTAGTACGACAGTAACACTGAACTGTGCCTAAAGGTCTCCAAAAAGGCCATATCAGAAAACTCATACCACTGAAAGATGGATATCAAGTTCCTAGTGGACGGTGCACACACCAAACTGAATCATTCCTCCCTGCAAATGACCACAAAGAAGCCAAAGCCCAAGAGTGACTCAAACACATGCATCTAGACTGATTCTCCCCTTGACCCAGCCCCAAAACAAAAGGCCTAACCTCCATTATTGACTCTGACTCATTCTTCCAAGTTCACCTCACGTAGAAAACACAGTTGGCATGGTACCAACTTCCCGTCTTATGCAAAACTACCATGCGCAACTTCATCCTCCCCAGTGCAGATGTGGCAATGCTCTGTGCAGTACCCTGTACAAAGGAGTTCCAGATTCCACTCTACTATTAATTAAAATTATCCTCTAACTTGAGTTGGTTGACAAGGAACACACAAGCTACCACCAGTACTAACCCTTAAAGGTCTCTACATGTTTACATCACATACAAAGAAATATAAAATGGCAACCTCTGTTGAATACGAAGTAGGAAAATTGTACATTGAAGATCTGTGTGTTGTGGACCTGAATACAGGCTGACCGAGCTTTTTGAGCATAATGGTAATTTCTCTTATTTAATTAAGTAGACTATACTGCCACAATTCTGTCTTCAAACCACATACTCTTGACAACTAACTATTACATACAGCCATAGCCAATTATCAGCAATATAATCAATCAAAATGAGTTAAATACAGTATATATTCAATAACAGCAGCATGTTGATCAAATGGTTCAAGGGAATTAAAAATTCACTTCTAAAACACTATTGTATTGGGAGTGGTGTGTGACTGTGGTGTGCATTGACTAGCATTTATCATGGGACAGCCACTCATACTGTTTGCCTTCTAGCTGCCCATCCACTCCGATGGAACCGGCTATGGGGTCTTTATTTTGATGTTGGATCACTCCCTCTTCTAGGCTCAATTACCCAGCCACGGTTTCAAACTGCTAAGCAAAATGATGTTTTGCTGTTTGGGTGCGCCGTCTCCACTAGCAGAGAGGACATTTTCGAGGTTATTTGTGGCCCACGGGTGATGGTAGTGAAAGGTAGCTGTAATGTGGCACCAGCAGCTCACACACCAAGGCCACTTGTGAGGGAGTCTGATCTGCTCCCCCCTTACTCCCTCTACTGGCGCATGTGTTTATTTCTTTGTGGGCGATATTTGGAAGACACATGTCTAGCATGTTAGATAGTGTTACTAAAATATATAGAGTGCAATCATTACCCAGAAGTGGCTGTGGGTGCTAAGGCTGAAAATGAGCAGTGACTGCTGAACTGCTATCCAGTGCTGACGTGCTTGTGTTCTATCTATTAAACATGGTACAATTGGCTTACACCTGACTGCCATATTTAATTCACTCATAAGTCCCTAGTGTATGGTACGAAAAGTAACTAGAGCCTGAACCTTAAAAGTTATTAGAGGGCATGCTCATTGTGCCACTCACTTAAGTAGCAGTTTAAAACATGCCTCTGGCCTGCCATTGCAGCCTATGTGTGCAGTTGTAAGACACCATTTCGACATGGGATAATAAATATTTTGCCAGGCCTAAATCTTTGTTTTTCAACACATATAAGTATAATGGGTGGGACGGGGCTGTATACTGTCCCAATTACATTCAATGGGCTGTGTCCAGCACCCTCACAAAGGAACTTGACTCCACTCTGTTTTCACTCGACCACCTGAAGTCTGAGCAGGGGAAAGAAGTCAATTTCCAGGACCAGATGGGAGGGATAGTTTCTGCCACTTCAGAAGATGGCACCGGTGTACATTTTGTACCCTCAGACCAAATCTTCAGTACACTCCTGGACCTGTGTGCTACAGAAGGACTGTATTATTCCCCAAGGGCCTGCTGCTTGAGGCCCTCCTTGTTCTTCTGAGGAATTATCCAGAGAACTGCCCTTCTGCTTGAGGCCTACCTTGCTCTCCAGAGAACTGCCCTGCTGCTTGAGGCCTGCCCTGCTCTCTCTGAAGGAGGGTTGGGCCTGCTCCCTTCATCCCTGGCTAACCTGAGGACTCCAAGGGTCAGTTGGCTATACTTGTTCTGAGCTATAGGGACAAGTTCAAGAGACCTCCATGCAAGCTTTGAATCCAACATAAT